>NC_064628.1:447931519-449181519 GCF_023864275.1 Schistocerca cancellata | reverse complement strand
GACGTGCACGCAAGACATTATGTGCTGGACATCCAACGTGTTGATACCACATAACCATTCTGGTTCTTACCGGCACTTCATCGAGAATAGGAGGAAGAATTCGTCTCACGAAGCTGGCAAACGTTCTGCCGTTTAGACCACCATTGCACCATTGATGAAATAAGGGCCAATAATTGTAGTACCAAGTATCCCACACCAACGTTAACTCTCCATTGACGCTGATGTTCCGCTTGTCTAAGCCATCGTGGGTTGTCACTGGACCGATAATGCATGTCCCTTGAATTTACCTGTTCTGTTTTTGGGAAGGAACATTCATCGATAAATAGAACATTGGAGGAGGTTCGGGTTGGCGAGGACTTGCTGCTGTGCCCACTGACAGAACTGCACACGATTATGGAAATCATTCCCATGCAATACTTGTTGTAGGTGTACATGGTAAGGATGGAACCGGTGACGTGCAAGAATACGATGTACACTGGTTTTAGGAATGCCAATCTCGTGTTCAAGCTGTCGTGTGCTCACATGTGGATTCACAGCAACGGAAGCGAGAACAGTAACTTCGGCAGCTTCGTCTGTGCGAGTGCTACGACGATTGAGCTGTTGTGTGTTGTTCCTTAAGCGTCGTAACAAGACAAGCGTCACACTCTATACAGTTCCGCTGCCTGCGTAGCATTTCGCCTACCTTCAACAACAACAATAACAACAACAACAACAAATTAAACGTTGTGTCGATGCAATTTGTAGGAAGGATAGCCTTTACTGTATTCCTTCTCTACACAACCGTATTTTAAAGGACTAAACAACTGTACTAAAGGTACCCGTACATAAGAAAACAGTACTGAAGTTACTGTTCTGCTAACTTACATTCCCCATAGATGAGTAGCATTTCTACCTTCTCTTCGTTGGTGTACATTCTACTCACGCAACTCAACTGGAGATGGTTGACGGAATGGAGGGTGTGCATTCTACTTATGTTTACATTTGTCCTCTGTCAACGTCAGCACGTGGATATGTTCCATTACCCCGAGTACCTGCACTAAGCGCTGGGAGGGTCAACGTCAATGTTGTGTTATGCAATTAGTAACGTTGTGTTTCAGTAAATGGTACACTGTGGTACATAGGTCTTTAGGAAAGGAAATGAATTACCGAATAAAAAATACAGGGTGCCGTTTAAAAAAGTCATACCGCTGTTCATATCTTTGTAAAAAACAAAGCTACAACGACGGCAATCATGCTGATTGATGTCCCCCTGACTGGTAAAGAACATTTGCTTGAAACATTTTGTAATTTGCATCTGCACAAACAGCTATTTAGGGCGGTTAAGATAAATGGGACACCATGTATAGTACATGAATATATATGTAGTACATAAAGGGGAAACTTTGTTAGTAAACATTGCGTAAAGTTGTTCACAGAACGTTCTTTTTTTTTTTTACTTCAAATTGTTAGACGATAATCTACTAACTTTGAGACGGACATGAGCTACATATTTTTTTAAACAACAATGTACAGATTTTTTGTTAAACCCGACTGCAAGAAGAAAGTACTGTGCTGCAATGATGAGTGTTTTTGTTTTCTTCGTTCCAATCAGTTTTGACTTAGATATCAGGACATTTAAACTATTAAACTGTTTTTTCCTTATGTATTCTTTACACAAACACACACACACACACACACACACACACACACACACACACACACACACAGAGAGAGAGAGAGAGGGAGAGAGAGAGAGAGAGAGAGAGAGAGAGAGAGAGAGAGAGACCTAGCCGTTCACATATTAGAATTATGAGAAATAATATCATTCAAACCACTGTTCTCACAATACCAGTACCTTGAGAAGAGTATCCTGTAACCCTTATATTAATGATCCCAACCGACTTACTGATTCAATTTAAATGGAATTCATTTCTTTTCTAATAACAATCATCAAGATTCAAGGTTAGAGAGAGAGGGATGAGGAGAGTGAGAAGGCGGAGATGGACTGAGAGAGGATTGAGGAGAAGATGGAGAAAGATCTGAGGGAGAAGGGGATGTACAGTGAAGAGAGGGAGAAGTGAGACTTGGACAATAGCGTCAATAAAGATGAGATCGGGCAACCACAAATACCAAGTCCACGAGCGAAGAAAATCTCCTACTCGGGTAGGTAGCCCACGTTGAGTTACCCGCTACCCAGAGGCAGCAAAGATCATTGATAACCATTAGATCTGAATTTGCGGACTCTCAATTCGGTAGCCTCTTAACAAAAACTCCCTCCTTTCTCCAAATTAGAGCTCGTAAGTATCCCGAGGAACACAATTGAGCTGTACAGAAAGCTACTTTTACAGCGAACATACAATCGATCAAACGGTTTTGTGAAGTTAAAAACTTCTGGTTTGTTAGGCGGCGTCATATTTCTCTACACGACGGGTGATCCAACACTTCTGAAGGGATCCTCTTCAGAATCTTGTAGTGCTCACTGTTGATTGAACAGTGCAGTCTTCAATCAACAGAGGAAAGTAGCAGCGTTCAATTGATAGTGGACGCCACAAGATCTTGAAGAGTATGTTCCCAGCAGGGGTTCAACACGTTAATGGTTTACAATAAAAAATATAACACAACCTACCAACACAGAAGATTTAAACTTCAGTGACAACCCGTCATATAGAATTTCAGTACAGTGAATGTGACACCAACTGTCAGCGGTTTCGCAATTCTGTTACGTTCCCCGTGACACTGCGGCCTCCCTGAGTGCCTGAAATCTGTATATTACCACACTCGCATGTGTAGAGAGACGAAGACGAATCTATGATCTGCACCGTGGAGTATCTGTTGCATCGAGACCAGTGCAGGAAGGCCATGACACATTCATAGTGATGCTTAGAATGTTACCATGGAATTTTCCTTATGGTTTCTACAAATCACCTCTCTCTCGGCCTTTCCAAAACGAAACTCTCATTGCTTTTTAATGACTTCATAGTCATTCAGCTACTACATCATAAATAACAAAGGAAATTAGTCAAGTTGTTGCGAAAATCGAAGATGGTACTTAATCCAACGGGAATAATGTACGATGGACAGTGTGACTTCCATTGCCAGGACTGTACTATACTGTTGTTAACAGCTGGTGTAAACCTCACAGAAAGTTTCTTTTCATTTGTACCATAATCAAGCTTATTTACGTGAATAATAAAAATCAGCAGTATTTATTCGTGCGTTATGAAATTGGACATACGTGCGTGATGATTAAGAGGGCGTGCTGAAAAGAAATGCCTCCGAATTTTTATGTGAAAACTTATAAAATAAAACAAACCTAATTAACATTCTACACCATTATTCTTCATTTCTACATATTTATTTTTGAGCGCTGTTACTCTGGCGAAGAACACATTTCAGATTGTTGATATCGTCATCACTTCTTTCATCGCTAGATCAGTATGAAAGTGAAGTGCTCGAAGGGGTTCTGGAAATGGTGGAAATCTGGTGGGGGCGAAGTCGGCACTGTACGGAGGATGATCGGTGACAGTGAACCCAAGGCGCCGAATTGCTGCAGATGTCGCAGCGCTCGTGTTCGTTCTGTCAGTTATGCTAGAGGAGCGACGAACTCTTCGAATTCGAAACTCGATTACTGCACGTTATGTCTCACGCACTGACGTAGTTACATTGCATACCGCCATGTTACACACTACCATTTGGAGCCCTCTAGTGGCAGTGGCAAATACACTTCTGGAAATTGAAATAAGAACACCGTGAATTCATTGTCCCAGGAAGGGGAAACTTTATTGACACATTCCTGGGGTCAGATACATCACATGATCACACTGACAGAACCACAGGCACATAGACACAGGCAACAGAGCATGCACAATGTCGGCACTAGTACAGTGTATATCCACCTTTCGCAGCAATGCAGGCTGCTATTCTCCCATGGAGACGATCGTAGAGATGCTGGATGTAGTCCTGTGGAACGGCTTGCCATGCCATTTCCACCTGGCGCCTCAGTTGGACCAGCGTTCGTGCTGGACGTGCAGACCGCGTGAGACGACGCTTCATCCAGTCCCAAACATGCTCAATGGGGGACAGATCCGGAGATCTTGCTGGCCAGGGTAGTTGACTTACACCTTCTAGAGCACGTTGGGTGGCACGGGATACATGCGGACGTGCATTGTCCTGTTGGAACAGCAAGTTCTCTTGCCGGTCTAGGAATGGTAGAACGATGGGTTCGATGACGGTTTGGATGTACCGTGCACTATTCAGTGTCCCCTCGACGATCACCAGTGGTGTACGGCCAGTGTAGGAGATCGCTCCCCACACCATGATGCCGGGTGTTGGCACTGTGTGCCTCGGTCGTATGCAGTCCTGATTGTGGCGCTCACCTGCACGGCGCCAAACACGCATACGACCATCATTGGCACCAAGGCAGAAGCGACTCTCATCGCTGAAGACGACACGTCTCCATTCGTCCCTCCATTCACGCCTGTCGCGACACCACTGGAGGCGGACTGCACGATGTTGGGGCGTGAGCGGAAGACGGCCTAACGGTGTGCGGGACCGTAGCCCAGCTTCATGGAGACGGTTGCGAATGGTCCTCGCCGATACCCCAGGAGCAACAGTGTCCCTAATTTGCTGGGAAGTGGCGGTGCGGTCCCCTACGGCACTGCGTAGGATCCTACGGTCTTGGCGTGCATCCGTGCGTCGCTGCGGTCCGGTCCCAGGTCGACGGGCACGTGCACCTTCCGCCGACCACTGTTGAGCAATTCGGCGGTACGTCCACCCGGCCTCCCGCATGCCCACTATACGCCCTCGCTCAAAGTCCGTTAACTGCACATACGGTTCACGTCCACGCTGTCTCGGCATGCTACCAGTGTTAAAGACTGCGATGGAGCTCCGCATGCCACGGCAAACTGGCTGACACTGACGGCGGCGGTGCACAAATGCTGCGCAGCTAGCGCCATTCGACGGCCAACACCGCGGTTCCTGGTGTGTCCGCTGTGCCGTGCGTGTGATCATTGCTTGTACAACCCTCTCGCAGTGTCCGTAGCGAGTATGGTGTGTCTGACACACCGGTGTCAATGTGTTCTTTTTTCCATTTCCAGGAGTGTACAAACACATGGTGTGTTTCAAAATATTTAAAAGTTTTCACGCAATAAAGTCGGAGGCCTTTCGTTCCAGCACACCCTTGTATTTCAGTGCGTGAACATCAAATCCAGTAATACCTATCTGGTTCAAATGGCTCTGAGCACTATGGGGCTTAACATCTTAGGTCATCAGTCCCCTAGAACTTAGAACTACTTAAACCTAACTAACCTAAGGACATCACACACATCCATGCCCCAGGCAGGATTCAAACCTGCGACCGTAGCAGTCCCGCGGTTCCGGACTGCATCGCCTAGAACCGCACGGCCACCGCGGCCGGCTAATACCTATTTCCTTGAGTCGATGAAAAATACTGTAAGACTCAAAAGAAGGCTTCTGTGACAAAATACATTTCTTTCCATTTGTTGTAGAACAAATAACTATGTAAATTTTTTACCTAAAGTTTCGACAAACAGTTCCTCGAGAAGATTATAGTGTCCGAACGCTACAGGGAAAATTCACGCAGTTCCGAAATATTGGTTCCAGTTTCAATTCAGAGATAACAAACAAAAGTGTTTTCAGCTCCATCATGGATCTTTGACAAACGTGCATAAAGTCACGTCATCGGCGAAGTTTTGAATGGTACGTTATGACTGGGTTACTAACAAACAATGAAATGGAACAAGAATGCAGTTTATAACGAGAACATATCTAGACGATCAAGCATCAAAATGCAGAACTACATTTTATGGATTAACCCGGATTGTAGGACTCCTCATTTTAACCTGGGGCTGTTCCACATTTCAATCAGAAATGAACGATTAGTACGAAGAATTATTTAATTATTCTGCAGGATACATAATGAATATTTTCTTCTCTCTTTCACCTGGCGTTTTATTTGTCTGCTATGGGATCCGCTTTTTTAGAATTGGACAAATTTTATTTTTTAACTTTGTGACCCGGTTCCCTTCCTGTGGTTAGCCTTCCAGATCCAAGGAGGTCAAAATGGGTGCGGACCACCTAACATTCGTCTGAGAGAGTGTGGGGAAACCCCAAAAAATACACTTAGGCTAGCCGGGGTACCAGATCATGCTCGTTAATGTCTCACGTGGATTCGATCCAAATCTGTCTCACTTCCCTGACTCGTAAGACGTCACGCTGCATTTTATACTATACAAGCGTGTTTAGAATATATAACGAATGAAACTTTTTCCATATTTCATAAGGAAATTGAACTATGGTTTTCAATAGGAAACCCAATAAGTGGTCGATGCTACAATATCATAAAACGTAAATAATTTAATTTTCTTGATAATACTGTTAAAAATAAAAACGAGAGATCGAGTAGATACGGTAACATTCTGGAACGTGTACGGAATTAGAAATACATGTCTGACAATCAAACAGGTGAAGAGATCGACAGATTTTTTACGAACACTATTGTATGAAAATGAGTGATGCTCATATGTAAAGGAGTAACACACACGTTGATTTAAAGTAACATAATTTACAATTTTCTAATTTGTACACGAATGCAGTAGAAGAATAGCGTGAGAAAGATTCGTAACACAACCAGTAACGTCAAATGCTTTTGTTAGGAGGTACTTAGTATTTAATTTTCGTTTCCGAGTAGTAGTGAGAATAGTTGCTGAGAATGTGGACAAAACCTCTGTAAATGATGAACAGTTACCAGGTGATAGAGTTTAGTAATAATATTATATTCCTGTGGTATTAGTACTCGCTTTAGAAATCAGTTTGAACTCACAAAGGTGTCCAACCGTGCAAATTAGTATACAACGATACTGTTCTAAAATTTTGTCTGACATAAATCTACCGTAGAATTTCTGCATCTTTCTACCAGGTAAATTGGTGCAATGGTTAAGGCAGTGGACCAGTATTCAAGAACAAATTTTTAACGTCCATCCAGTCATTTAGATATTCGTTCTTCATTTTTTCATCGCAGTACGTTAAAGCAAATTTGACGATTTTGTTTCTGTTGAAAAGGATGCATGCGATTTCTACCATTATCCTCGTGAAATTACAGCATATATCGTATCCAATGTCTTCTACGTCAAGGGGCAGTAGATCATAATCACTCTACCTAGCTTCGCTCTTGTGCATGTGGTGTGATACGGAAGTACAGGCTCACAGTCTAGTGAACATGGCACGACTGTGTGTAGTAATGAAGTAGGGTATTCTGTAAATAATAAACTGGTTCTAAGCTGCAATATTTACACTGATAATTCAGCCAGAGTCATCAATGATTGAAATAGCGTGTGCCTGCACTCACACGTCCCTCCCAGGAAAAGCCATTACTCTTTCAACAAACCAAGCGTGGTAACTGAGATTCAAAGACGTTATAGATAGTGTCCAAAACATTACTATAAGACTAATGCAGCATATGGTCGATACAAAGTTGAGTAAGTCGAGATTCGGAACTAATGATGGAAATTTATAATTCAGGCAGTACGAGGCTTTCAGTAAGCATGTATGTGACACGTATATTTCTAAACTGCTTACGTTTCAAATATTTCACACCATAGACGGTCGTAAAGCCACAATCACTAAAGCGATAAATTTTTTAAAAGGCTACGCTATTAGTCTCGCCGCACCGAGTCGTCATTTTCAAATACAGTCTGTCATAAAGGAGTGCGCCTCAATGAAATTTAAAATCTTAAATTTTTTTGATAGTTATGTCGAAATAGAAAATGCTTACGTTTCACAATTGTGCCGAGTATGGAGATTCCCACTGGTTACGGTTAATGAGTTGTTGAAAATGGATCATCACACGTTGCCGGCCGGAGTGGCCATGCGGTTCTAGGCGCTCCAGTCTGGAGCTGAGCGACCCCTCCGGTCGCAGGTTCGAATCCTGCCTCGGGCATGGATGTGTGTGATGTCCTCAGGTTAGTTAGGTTTAATTAGTTCTAAGTTCTAGGCGACTGATGACCTTAGAAGTTAAGTCGCATAGTGCTCAGAGCCAGAGCCATCACTCGTCACAGGAACTGCATAGTGCAACAGGGCATACATTTCTGAGCCAAAATACAGTTAACACTGCCCACTGTGAGATTAATTGCCACCTGGCGGCGTTGCAGGCACATAAGCGGCAAGTAAAATATGTGAGGGAAGCAGAGCCGAATGGGGAATCATTCTTGCTGCGATATAGATAGTGAATTATAATAGCCATTGACATTAATGACTTTAACAAAGATGTTACTGTTGTGGATAGATGACTGGGAATGAACATCTCTAAAACGACCACCTTGGTCACCTGTTGCCCTATTACTGTCGTGAGCAACTATGGAAAGCAGTTGAAGTTTGGGTGAACCACAAGCTGACATGGTATATCATCACACAGCGAGGAGTTCGGAGGGTTCCCTACTCTGTAAAGACGGAAAGGTGACGTTTGTGGCCGATCCGACGGGTGAATACAATGCTGCTGCAGGCGCGAGTGTTTCAAAGCACACCGTTAAGGGCACACGTTGAATATGGGGTTCCACATTGGACAACCCCTACACGATGGTCCAACATCATCATCAATAATGCTTGCAATGGATGCTAGAAGATTATTTTTCCGGAAAGACTAACGTTTAGCATGCAAGTAAGTAATGAAAGACTCATTTCAACCGGATACTTAAATGACACTTAGGAATATGATAAACAGCAGTACTAGTGATTGTCTGATTAGCGCAATCTTATTGTTCCTTTATTATTAATTCCAATCTGCATGCCTTCAAGAACTCAGAAAACGTTAACAGCATTCTGAACAGTGAGAAGACACGCAGATCGCAAAAGACGGTAGAGCCGCCTGCCTATTAGAACCAGTTTGCGGAAGGACCATCGAGGGAGAGCCAAGGTTCAATGGTCCATCAGCCAACGCCCATCTGTTTGTGGTGCCCCCCTAGGGCATGCTGCCACCTCACATACAAACACAGGGAACATCTGCGTGGAGCGAACTCCTGGTGAAAACATTTTTGGACCTGGGAGAGATTTGAAAAGGGTCACGTTTTAGGAGAAGATTCACATTGTAGAAAATTGGCTATTTCTACAGGAAGCACTGAAAACTAGAGATAAACATCACGAAGGGATGAGAGAGACCACAGAACGTCAAGACTCAGTAAAAATCATATGTTTAGGGAGGATGGAGGAGGAGGTTAGTGTTTAACACCCATCAACAATGAGGTCATTAGAGACGGAGAACAATCTCGAAATAGAGAAGGATGGGGAAGAAAAGCGACGGTGCCTTTCGAAGGAACCACCCCAGCACTTTTAGTAAATGATTTAGGAAAATTACGGAAAACCTTGATCAGGAAGATAAAATGCGGGTTTGAACCGTCTTTGAACAGATATTTACGCAATGTAGAAACCTCCAGCGTTGAGTACGTAAACAAACTGTAAGTTAGAAAGAGACACTAGACAATGACGACGAACAGTTCGTCATTGGTCACAGAGAGAGTGACACGACTCTTTCCCTGCAGTGGTAGTTACTGGTTAATCAGCTAGAGGAAGAGGACTCGCATTCTGAAAGGGGCTCAGAAGATATGGAGCTGAGCCAGTCAAACATCAGTGAGAGAAGCAATAATGAGAACTTCAAGCTTTCTTTCTTCGATCAAAAATCACTCCAAGACTATCTACGGGAGCCTGGACCACATAATTTCCTCGCTACACCATCGACTCCATTGGCCTGCTATGACGTATGAGCTGGTGTTTTGGGGATTTAAAAATATTTCTGGGTTATCAGCACTTAACCTCTGGCGGGGGTCATTGGTTCCTCCCGTGACTGATTCCGCAGCTACTTGGCCTCCATCAGCAATATTACGGTGAGAGAGTGCCGTAACCTCGAGACGATTTGTAGGAACATTTAATTCATTTTATAGCAATCCAGTTACAACAAGCATCATTCTAAAGACTATATTTTATTGCCAGTGAACCGTTTACTATGACCACAGGTGTGACATATTCCCATCTGAAGTACTATCTGTTTCCAGTGAAGATCACAACAATCACTGTGCATTTCCTCACTACAGTTAATTCACTTACATGATCATTAGCATCTTATCCCCGACTCAGTAAATCAGATACGCCAAGATTACCATTTGTTTTGCATATAAACATGTTGGAATAAGATCATTTTACGTTTCCGTAGGTTTCCATTTGTTTATCAATCACTTTATTGGAAAAAAATCAGAATGAGTTTACTTTGTTCCTTATTTAATAGTTATGAGTTCCCCCCTAATTTTATTTTGGGCAGATACCATAACACTTTTCGTGACGCCTCCCAGGATCTTCGCTAACTTACTAGGGGAGTAAGCTTACATATTTCAGAACTTCCCCTCGGCATGGACACGAGTACTTTAGGCTGTGGATTAATCGGAACATGTCACCTGGTCGTATGAATTTTGTTTGTGAAACAATGTCGATGATGGCCAGATACGTCATGCAGGAATATGACTGTTCGAACCATGCACTGTGCATTGATATCTTCTTCGGCGGCGTTGGCACCCTACAACAGGATTATCTGCGGCCAGCATAAGGTTGCATTGGTTTACGGAGCATGATAGTGGTAACAATATCTTGGACACTAAATGCACCTAATCTTATCACGATGGAGTACATCTGCGCTATCGCGTGCCAGCTCCGAGCTTCAAACAACCGACCCGAATTTACGGAATTACACGACTTGTGGTGTGTATCTCTTGCGACATGCCTATTGAAGACTTGTCTAATCCGTGTCACACAGAATAGCTGTTGTATTGCGTTTGCGTCTCAAGGGTGGACCAACGCTCTATAAGCAGGTGGTCATGATGTTTTGAGTCTTCAGTGTAGTTTGGCAACAGGAGTCAATCAAACTCGGGCAAATTTATCGTCTTGTGCGATAAACTGTGTCGTCCTAGGCTCAGAATTCCTACCAAGGTTATCTTCAAAGAATTTTTCGCAGTGGAGCAGATATTTTACAGATAGAGTTTAATGCAGAATGCAATTTACGGGGCAATATATTTCAATTCTGAATTCAGTTCTAAGAATTATTAATACCCCAACCTACATTCTGCATCTAGTAATTTTCGCAGATGGAGGATCTTTCAACCGTACTCATGTGATTTATGGCTCAGTAATCGTGTCTGGAGTGATGATGATACCGGAATGTTACTGAAGTGGCTTTATGTGGATATAATTGTTAGCGTCAAGAAGAATTAAAACATGTTAGAGCTTACTATGGAATCAATGATTTAATATGGCAAGCAGTAGCAGTTCTCGCCACAATGCGCAAACATTTTCCTCATTTGAAGTCTTTTGTTGCAAATAACATTAAATTTTGATAAGGTTATTAAGTCTTAGCAGTAGTGCACGCTAGTTGCTCTGCCGATGTGTGGCAGTAAGTGGTGGATCCCACAGGCTGCCATGTATAGACGTCAATAGTTTGAATAGATACTGTGACAGCGGAGCTCCACGGATTCTTAGGGAAATACATGTTGGAGCTAGGGACAAAGCGACGGATCTCGCTTCCAGGTTGAGCCACAGAATTACAGAATCTGATTTTGTAGAAAACGGACAAAGGCTACACACGTTCATCTACGGATAAGTCGCCTCATACTTACGGTATTAGTTTTGTACATAATTACACATAAATTAAAAATTTCTGGGAAATTGAAATGATTGAATAGCTTCAGTAAGAGTCACGAAATATATTCCTGTAATATGATCAATGTCGGGCACAATTTCTTATGGGCTGAAGATAATCACACCAGGATCGAAAACATTCATGGAAATTCATTCACGCCCAGCAGTCTAAGAACGCGTCATCCGTAACGTGGCGATCGTCGTGTGCCATCGAGAGGGTGGTACGACATCACCCTCCCATCACACACTGTGTCGCGGAGTGCAACCTGCCCGCAGCAAAGCAGGTGGACAGTGGGGGCGGGTGCAGCGTTCTCCTCCGCTTTGTTCTGCTACTCAGTAAGTCATCGACTTCGCTACTTTCAACCAACATCACAACACCACCATCTATAAACACAGTTTATGCGACCTTTCTTCCATACACACCTCGGAAAGAAAGTTTAGGAATAAAACGAACAACATGGATCAGCCAGAACATTATGACCACCTGTCTAATAGCCGATATGTCCACCTTTGGCACTGAGAACAGCGGCGACGCATCGTGCCATGAAAGCCATGAAGCAATGGTAGGTCAATGGAGGGATTTGGCATCACATCTGGACACACAAGCGACCTAATTCCCGTACTTTCCAGGAAGGGCAACGAGCACTGACACCCTCCCATCGGCATGATGAAGCAGCTATCGGTATTCACCAAACCACGCAATGCTCTGCCACTGTGCCAACGTCTAGTGCCGATGGCCACGTGCCCTTACCAGTCGTAGCTGCCGATGTCGTGGTGTTAATATCGGTAGATGCATACGAGGTGCGACAATAAAGTAATGAGACTGATATGCGCTCATTGGCAGCACATCGCGCCTGGTACACGCGGCGCTCGGGGACCACAGCAGAGCTACGACACCTGAGGATGGGCGTATAACAGTCCCAAACCGATTGTGTGAAAATAAAGTAATTTACAATTGAAGCGGTATTTTCAACCTCTGCTACAATGTCAGCTGCGGATGTTCTTCCAACAGGATTGTTTCTACTCTACTATGATTAAAAACTCTTAAATACGCTATTATAGTCAAGATATGATCACAGTAGAATGTTGTGTGATAATATTTTAATGAATTAATTCATATTTTAAATCTGACGGCCGATTGTACAGAAAGCATAAAAGAAATATTTGGAGTCAATGTTTTTTTAATTACCTGTATATCATATATGAACTGACGGATGTTATGTCCTTACAGTATTCGTTGCTTTGTGGTGAATTTGTTCGTCTACATATGTTCACTATGTAGCATCTCCCAGGAGAATTTCAAATATAGAGAATAGCCTCTGACAATGAGTTCAGTCATATGCAGCATATTGAGTAAATCTGCATAGTAATCACAACAATGGTGTTGTCAAATCTTTTACTGGTGCACAGTTAACACACTGTATTCGAATTCGTACATTTTTCCAGCCATCGAGATTTAAGTTTTGTGTGGGTTCTCTAAATAGCTTTAAGCAAATGAGAAGCTGATTCCTATGAAAGGGATATTACCTATTCTCTCCACATCTTTCTTCTAGTGGGAGAATTCGCTTCATTTCTAGTTACCTTGCCGCTGACGGGAAATTGACCCCTGACCATCCATTTTCATCGACTATCTTAGTGAAGTCTTACATGGCAGGAAAGAACTTTAACTGATTTTAATCAACGTTTATGAATCCAGAGCAACAAGAGATTGAGGAAAAGAAAGTGGAACATTGGTTGAGAAGTGAGCACAGTCAACAACAACAAAAAAGGAGTGTGAGCAGATGTGAAACTACCTGACAAATTAAAGCTGTGATCTGGACTGATACTCGAAATCAGGAATTATTACCTACATGGACAAGTGCTCTCTAGCAACTGAGCTACTCAAGCACGACTGACGATCCGCCCTCAAAGCTTTTATCCGTCAGCACCTCACCTCCTACCAGTAAAAATTCACTAACGTTATACTGCAAAACTTGTAGGACTAGCACTCCTGGAAGAAAGGATAGCGGAGACGTCTCTTAGCCACAGTCTAGGAGACGGTTTTTAGAATGAATTTTCATTCTGCAGCTGCGTGTGCATTGATATGAAAGTACCTTCCAGATTAAAACTGTGTGTCCGACCGGAACTCGAACATGGGAAACGAATCTCCAGGCCATGTCTAAGATATGTATCCGCAGTATACGTTCTTCTTGGAGTTTTAGTCTAGAACTTGTGTTCAGTTTGGAATGTGGGAGATAAGTTTTGGTGGAACTAGAGTTGTGAGCATGGGTCGTGAGTTGTGATAGTGTAACTGAATTAGCAGAAAAAGCAAAAAGCAAAAGCAAAACTCCCGGCCCAGTAAACAATTTCATTCTTCCAGGAATTTTCGAGGGAATTAAGTTCAGCACGAAGAAAAAAATTACTTTGCGTTTTACCGATGATATCTGAATTCTGGCAGCAAATGACTTGAAAGAGCAGTTATACGGAATGCATTGCGTTTCGATTTTATCTGAAATAAATTCATTTCTGAAACAGGGAAATGTGTTGACAGTGAATAAAAAATTAAATGTTAGGAAGAACTTACTAGAGGTATTTAAATATTGCTTAAACGGAAATGAGACGTGAACGAGGAACAGATCAATCAAGAAGCGACTATACATTTTTAAAATGGGAAGCGGCATATCAGGAAATCAGGTGGTAGATCGAGAAATTAATGAGGAGTCTTTGAGTCGAACTGGAGAGAAAAGAAATTTATCGGACAACATGACTTAAAGAAGGTGTCGCTTCCTAGGCCACATCCGGAGACATTAACGAATAATCTGTTTGGTAATGGAGGGAGGGTGGGGATAGCGTCTCTATCCAAGGTTCAAACCTAGCTACTGTTTTAATTTTAAATAAAAATTATCGCCAATGGCAGCCGAAGATTTTCGGTGAAAGAAGCCACCCTCATTGTGACAACGGGCATGTAAAAGACGACGGATGAGCGGAACGTGTTGCAGATCACTTTCTGCCCTTGTGTTGGGTAAGGTGGAATAATCCACTATGATCAGCGATATGAGGACGCAGAAGGCATGGGAACCACAGCATTTAAGACACACAAGAACATGTAGCCTCTAACTGGAAAACGGTTATAGTAATACTTCCAACGGCAAAAGATTTTCGGTTAGTTCCCCATTCTGATCTCCGCCAGGGGACTGCCAAGGGGGAGGCGACAACGATAAAAAGATGTAATAACAGAAGAAGCGGTAGTATTCTACGAGACGGAGCATGGAATATCAAAAATTTGACGTACGAGCAGAAGGGGCTAGAGCAGGGCATCCCTACCTTTCCAGCTGCCGGACCTCTTCTTCAGTCGAAAATCAATGGTGGGCCCCTAGTCAGTCAAGAGCACAGTAACTTTAAATTTCAGAGCGAAACCCATGGGAACTGAAAGCTTCTTAATGCAAGTGCCATGTTCCCAATGACCCCCCCACCACACACACACACACACACACACACCGAAGTATCAATAGTCTTTGGAGCTTCTTGTGATTGTTCTTCCTTTGGTCGTCCTCCCTCCTCATTCATTTCAACTGGAAACTGCCCTTGAGGTGAAGGCGATGGAGAAACTGCACCCTTCTTCAATGATCCTGACTTCAACCATCGATCCATGTTAGAAGTAATAAACTGGTCAAAAATCGACTTATGAAATAGGTAGTGCACTGGCAAAGCCAGTTTAACATTTAATGATGCCTAGGGCAGCATACGTGCCAGCGAGCGCTGTGATTGGTCAACAAAGCTCGGTTCGTGCATGCGAAAAAGGTTCCAGCGCATCTAGCGCCGTGAGCCGGCGCACAAACGACCCTGTATTGTTGCGAAACAGTCGATCAGAGAAGCCGCATTCTCCGGCACTAAACTGTGCATCTGTTCTCACTTAGGAACCGCAAAGGCTGTTTGGGAATACGATTTGAAGTAAAAGTACACATGTTTTTCACACGAAAAAGAAAAATAGTGATGAATTTGATTTTCACATTTTTATTCAATAATTATACTCATTATTTTACACGATTTGGTGAAAGGTGGCCACGGACCCCTAGAAGGAGCCGGCGGACCCCTAAGGGGTCCGCGGACCACACGTTGGGAAGCCCTGGGCTAGAGAATCTAAAAAGGAAAATCGTAAAGCTTATTCTAGATGTAGTGGGTATAAGTGCATTGAGACGGAAGGAAAACAAGGATTTCTGTTCAGACGAATATAGGATAATATCAAAGCAGCAGAAAATGGGATAGTGGAAGTAGGATTCATTATGAGTGGGAAAGCAGGCAAAGAGTTAGCTACTACAGTTCAGTAACAGTTTTGTTCTAATCAGATAAGACAGCAAACAATGCCAAGAACATAGCTCAGCTATACACGCCAATGTCGCAAACAGAATATGACGGAAAGAGAAAATATATGAGGACGCTGAACGTGTAATTGTGTATGCGAAGGAAGACATTTTTCCTTTTGTACTCACTCTGTCTTCAAACTTCACCGCCTGCTCCTTGCTATTCTTTACGTGTACTATTGGTGGACGAGCTTTTCAATCCTTTTTTTCGTGTTTTTGGTATTGACACAGGTAGGTTTGAGCTTATTTATCTCAATGTCAAAGCGAGCAGCAACCTGCGCGCTCTTTTTGGCGACGCGTCATGTCACAAGGATGACGTATGTTCTCCAGCGGGATTTCAGGCGATTCGAACTGCACCATAGACTGAATGCGTGTGCGCTATCGGGTGTCAGAGTTACTTCATTGTAAACTAACATAAAAGCTATGTATGTTCACTATAAACCACAGTTGCAAGTAATACGTTACTTCCGACTGTCACTTTACGATTTGTAAATGCTACATAGTAGTCTCGTGTGAGTGAATTACGTGACCTCTAATAAAATGCGTCATACGTAAACGTAGAAGAACTATAAACCATGCATGGATCCAACACAGAAAATGATCTTTGAAGGTACCCAAGAAATACTAATCTTCAAGCTATCAGACTCGGTAGTTTTCGCCAGTTTGAGGTCGATATCATTGAGGCACAACTTTATCGAAGAGGTTCATGCATAAGGTTCACCGACAACTTCCTACCTTCCTGTTTCTAATGCTCCTGTTAGTCCAGATTTAAAGTAGGAGATGTACTGTAGGATTGTTCCACACACGGAAAGGTTTCTCCACAAGTAGGGCTTTAAACGTGACGCTATTTTCAGCAGCTATTGATAGTATTATGATCACACAGAAATGGCTACTAGAGCGTAATCTGTGGACGACGTTCCAATTTTTAGCTATCAGCTGAGTTGCAGAGACTGTGAGAAGATATACATTGTAATGACTGGTAGGACAATAGACACAAGATACAAAGAACATATCAGAGTATTTAAATACGGTACAAATCATTCAACATTTGCTGATCATCTAAAAGAAGAACACCATAGACCAAGCAATATTGAAAATTGAATATTATAAAAATCAGTAAAGACATACATCTCCTCCCTCTCCAAGAAAATTGCCACAATTCAAAAAGCATTAACACAAAAACAGTTGCTCAGTGATCTGATAAATATTGGAAACCAAAATCTTTATAGAATAATTGATGAAATTACATGAAAAAGAAAGGAGCTTATTCCATCCTTCACCCTCTCCCACTCTCCCACAACCACCCTCCCCTACTCACCGTTTCATTTCACTTCTTGCTACTCACCTTCTCTAACTCACACTCCATCACACTGCTATATATTTTTGTCCACTCACCATGGTTTCCCCCACCCCCCACAAAGAAAAATCCCTCTATTGCTATATTTTCTCTACTCTTACACAGTACATAAATACACAGAAACATAATTAAATAGAATCACACAGATACAATAATGTAATTTGTTTAAAAATAAGATGTTGTATATCAAAGACAAAGTAGAGGAAAGGTTATGTTGGCAACACTTCATAAAACGAACAACAACACATACTTGAAGTATAAAAACAAACAGAATACAGTAGTATGCATTAAGGGTGTTCTGATAAACATGAGAAATGCATAGTGCTGCAGGAAATCAAGATTGCACCAAAATTATCAGTGTCTAACACAGGAAAACAACGACGAGCTAGCAGACGGCATTTCCCGACGTAAGCGAGAAATCAGCCTAAAAATCACCTTAAGTATAAATCAACTTATTCTTAATGAACTGTTTTTCGATCTAAAACCAAATCAAAATGTAAAATGTTGCAACGACAGAAGAAAAATACCCTCCTGAAATGTAACTTTGAAATCGCATTTTATCCAACTTTAGTTATACCAGTCGGTATTAAAAACAAAAGAAATGGAAGTAATTGAATAAATCCATTGATGCGATCATATTGTAAGTTTCGTAAACAAACGAACTCTTATAAATGTTATCAAAGTTGAATAAGTGTTTCTGTGTATGTTTATTTCCTGTTACTTCACTTTGTGGAATATTAACTTGGTTCTTTCTGTTGGCTATTTTTGTTGATGTCCAACAGGTTTTATTCTATTATTCCAATATTTTATACTTCAGATTTCATAATTTCATGTGAACATTACACCACCGGAATATAATAAACCTAATTCTGAATATTCGGTATCTATGTTTTGTAAGCCATTAGCTACCCTTGATGTAGACCCACGATGATGTAATTTCACATTTTAAAAATCACATACTTTATTGAAACATTCATTTCATTTGGATGTCAAAGTATTGTTTCCTAAATGTGTCAAGTGGATAATTATTATCTATAGTTGTAGATAAATTAGTTACGTATACTTGCCGTCAGAATTAGTGTTTGAAACATGACACATTTTTAAATTCACCAAATCGGTTATATAACAAAACTTTTAATTTAAGAATTGTGCCCCCTCTTAGATAAATTTGCGTGAACGCCTATACTAAGATGTAAAACTGCTTCTAAATTACTTCAATACCTACCTTACTGAAGGTACATTTTAAAGGACCATATATGTCTTACACACAATAAAGATCTAATGTTGATAGTTTCTGAAAATGACATTAATCTACGATCATTATTTCTTTCGACAGAGCAATTTAAATGACTCATAACGCTTCTCTACCTGCTGGTTTTCTGAGCTACTGTCTGAATACTAATTCTGAGCACGGAAGCTATGGGCAGACATGGCTGAAAGCACAGGTGTCACATCATTCAGAGCTACACCTTCTAACATTCTGCGTGGTGTTTGTTTGTTCTATATCGTGTCTCCCTACCACTTTCACGCAACGACGCACTGAGCGTGTTTTTCAGGGAATTGACTAGTTTCAACCTGGGACCTGTTGCTGGTAAGGAGACACCAGACCACACATGACATTTAGAATTCAGAAGAGTTCAGTGAGACTAGCGATGATACAACCAAATAATTATTTCAGCCTCAGCACCATTGCACTCCCTGTAAAAGAATCTTAATACTAACTAAATTTAGTGGAAGGGGTTCAAGGCTTTCCTATTTTTAGTTAGCTGGTAAAATAACGTCGAAAAAGCAGTTCAGTTTACCATTGGAAATTTTATTCTATGCACAAAACATTGTTTATAAATTGCACTAATGATAAAAGAAGATGTTTTAATACAGGATGGTAAAAACCAACTGCGTTCAACAAAAATGTGACCGAATATTCCCTGAGTGGGTTTCCAAGTTCTACAATGGATCGAAGGATGACCTATGCCATATCACAACTATAATCTAGGTTTAAATTAAGTTTCACAAAAGAAAAAACTATCAAAATGGTCTACAGTGACCCTCAATTATCTTTAATTACTTATCTAACTTGTCGTAAATTACAGTGGCTGATGTGGCTTCTCAATAGCTAAACAACAGAAAAATCATCGCGTTTCAGATTTTTACTTCAAGTGGCAAATGTGAACACCATGAGCGACACTGGTATTACGCAAAAACGGGGTGTAACAGATGAGATTTCTGCAGTTCTGAGTGAAGCTTTATGCGCTGTCATGCCGCATTGCGTGCGTTCATTACCTTGTCGGTGTTCGTCAGGGGACGGCGGGCAGCACAGCTCCGCTCACCTCGCCGTCTCGGAAGCAACTCTCTCCTAACTTCTCCTTACTACAATTTACCGAAGTTGGTTTAAAAAAAAAACTATCTGGCTGTGTTTTCATCTGACCAATCAGGGTCTCAATGTTAACCTTAAGCTCCGCCTACAAAAATTCTGTCCATCCAATGAGAAACGTTATACTTTTCGTGGTGGGGCAATGTTTTTAAAGTTCGCAACGTAACAGAGACGCGAATAAGTCTCACGCTAAAACTTGCGGCTGGGGTGTGGTCCTAGCGGTTAGCTGGCAACGTGGGTGTCCGTCCCTTATCGTAGGGCCTTCCAGCTTAACACGGTTCTGCTCTCGGCTTCTGTTCTCGTTTCTCCCCTCGGAACTGCGTCTGTCTCACGGTGGGAAGGTATGACATGCATTTAGACATTCTTGTGTTAGTCTGTGGTATTCCATTTGCTCAATCGTTGCTCGTATTACTTTGGTTAATTTAATGTAACGATTTATTCGGAGCTATGTGACATACTACTGGATTTGCTTATCATGTCAGGGTTTTTATGGAAGGCGTTGGATTTGCCTGACACCTCACAACCTTCGTTGCTGGACTCCTCGTATTCCGGCATTACGTTACCGTAGTGGCAAGTGGTGAGATCTAAAAAAGGGAAAACAACTGGAATTCAATCGCCTCGGTGCTCTATCCACTATCAATCACTGCCACAGGAAGCCGAACGTTTCCGTTCTCCCTGGGAATAGCGAAGCATCTGGCAGAGGACCAGAGCCACTCGTAACGCTCCATCGCACCACCCCGCACCTCCCCCACAAATCCGTAGTCGCCATTCATCTCTGAGTCCCGCGAATCCTCTTTATTCCAGCGCCGACAGCCTTTGTTGGCGAGCGAGTGCTTTCGAGATAAGGAGCCGATCCCCGGAACCTGTTCCCCTGCTGGGACGGTAGGGACTGCCACCGCGATAGCAGCCCTCGCCTGATGTCTTGCACCCAGCTACAGTAGCGATCTAGGCGCGGAAAGTGATCTTGATGTGACAAACGTCTCTGTCTTTGGAGGCGTGACCCTTTCACTTACATTTGCATCTACATCTACATAGATAATCCACAAGCCATCGTACAGTGCGTGGGGTAGGGTATCCTGTAACACTACCTGTCATTTCGTTATCTGTTCCACTCACCATAGAGCGAGGGAAAAGCGACTGTCTACATGCCTCCGTATGAGCCCTAATATCTCGTATCTTCGTGGACCCCACGCACAATGTATGTTGGCGGCAGTAGAATCGATCGGCAGTCAGCTTCAAATGCCGGTTTACTATATTTTTTCAATAGAGTTTCTTGCAACGAACGTCGCCTTCCCTCCAAGAATTCCCATTGAGTTCTTGTAGCATCTCAGCAACACGTATATGTTATTCGAATCTACCGGTAACAAATCTAGCAGCCCGCCTCTTAGTCAAACGTATCACCTACAGAGACTGAAGTGCTCCACAGAATTAGTTTGTATCGTGAGTATTGTTTGTTGTCTATTTCTTTATTTATGCAGTCCTTCCATCTGGAAAGATTCGGCCTTGAGGTCCTCTCTTACATCTAATTCTACTAGATATAATGGTGAATAAGTGGAATTAAAGAATTGTCAGTCTTGTTAACAGTGCGATAGCCGATTTTTTCATAAGATTTTGTGGAATGTACGGGCACCCAGCATAAATGTATTGAAGTAGTACAGAGCGAAGGAAGAAATCAAGACATGTAATAATCAGATGGATCTTCACCCACATAAGTTGTCACATTTTACATCCAACGAAGTTACTAGTAATGTAACTTGTTCAAAAGCAAATGAATTTACAAATTTTATTGTATTTGTTGTTAATGATAGATTACCAAATGTACGTATTGAAACTATGGTACAAATTGAATAAAAGATAATCTGACAGAAAAACCTGGTCAGGAAACTAGCATCTTTCGTCGAAAGTTAGTCTAGCGACGCACAAGCCCAATATGTCGTCAACTAATATGTTTGATCCAAGTTATTATCAGGTCGGTGTGACTGAATGTTCATCTTGTGTAATGGAAATTTAGATAACTGCTCATTTGAAATAACAGTAATGCTTTATCTCAGTCAGCCTTGTTAAGTGAGCCGTGTCGGCACGTCACTGTAAAGAGTTATCGAAGAAGTTTGCCGCGATTATGCTGTGGTACTGATACTCTACGGAGAGGCAGACGGCAAGCAACGTTGGTCGACGCGCGCCCTCAGTCACGAGTCTACCAAGACACTGTATGGTCCGCTGCAGAGCCTTGGGCAGCGACCTGCACGTGTATTGAAGTTGTGGCCGCGACTACTGAGCGTGGATGACAGTCCTGAGTTGCGCGCCGAGTGCAGACTGTTTATTGGTCACTTCTCGGTGTCATGCTCGGAGGACAGGGGCTGCAAGATTGCTGTGGAGTAACATGCTTCGGATACAGGCTGTTCGTCTGTCATTACCCAGCCGGCTGGTGTGGCCGTGCGGTTCTAGGCGCTTCAGTCTGGAACCGCGTGATCGCTACGGTCGCAGGTTCGAATCCTGCCTCGGGCATGGATGTGTGTGATGTCCTTAGGTTAGTTAGGTTTAAGTAGTTCTAAGTTCTAGGAGCCTGATGACCACAGGTGTTAACTCCCTTAGTGCTCAGAGCCATTTGAACCATTTTTTGTCATTACCTCGGTGCCCAGATGGGTGCTGTGGATTCCGCAGATATGGGTGTAAGCTGTCAGGTTACCATCCGCTGTGTGTGGAGAACAGTGCACCAGGGAAATTAGCATGCTACTGGGGAGGGGGGCTGCTACAGTTCCATCACGTGTGTGAGACATGTTGTTCTGTTAGCTATACGCGTCGTTGGCTACCTCACATAAATTTAATGTCTTGTTAAAATAGTGTGTCAGCTCGTTGGTCTCTAGTTTCCGTGGAGAGAGCTGTTATGCCATGCCAGGTTTCGCTCTCGGTATATATGGGTTGTTTATTTACGTCTGCAATCATGTATTTAAGTGCTGCAATGGACTTTTATGCTTTACCGAGACATAAATGTTTCCAATTGCCTTAAGTACAAGATGTATATGCCACGTGTCTACTTCGGCAGAATCTCTTACGAATGTGTATGGTTTAGAGCGCCAGTTGCGACAAAGTATGCAGGCATTTCGATGTGTCTCAACTGAAATTATGTAAACTTATTGTATGTTTTGTGTGCACATGCAACTGCATCATTTTCCTTCTTTCGTTCTTTCTTGTTATCAGGGGGAGATCATAGTACTCTATTGATGTAAAAACTTACAATTAAAATGTTCTCATCATGACTTATTCGAACAGTAGTTATAACAGATGTACCGCGCTTATCGCTGCATGACAAGGCACAGATTTGACGTACTATAGCTGGTTGATCTACATGCTGATTTTATGCTCAATATTGCTTATTTTTTACGTTAATTGGAGGAACTATCGACTGAGCTATGAGAATTTAGTCTGATCGGGAATACTCCTTGAATATATTTGTTGATAGTACTCATGACCACTTCAAATTGAGCCTATCGTAGAAACGAGATTAATTATCCTGCACTTGAAATGTGTATGGGATAAGGGGGCAGATTTAGAACCACCAGAGTATCACTTTAGGAAGGAAGAAGCCAGGTCTAATCTTATGTTCTGTTGAACAACATGTCTGTGAGTTGTGTTATCGAGAGAGTTAACAGATTTGGGGTAAAATGTGAGCAAACCTTTTATTGCGGCAGCATTGCTTTCCTCAGAGGTGCCACAGCACACACATACCATGCGGTTTATAAATGATAAAGAGTCTTAATGATTATATATTGTGCTCTCAGACTATGTACACACTTCAATTGCTGAAATATTTATTAAAATATTTTGAGTTTTAATATTGGTTATTAGCACTTAGTTTACGTCCTGTCCTGGGTAATTGTGCTTTGATAACATATGTGTGCCTGACTTGATCAAAACTATGAATATCCATGGTTAATAACTTGTACTATGTTGCGTAACGTTCTCAGTGTTGGTTTCTATTAATAAATTAGGTAAAATTTTTCCAGAAGGATCACCGCACCTTCCACTCCCTCATTCCCACGCCTTCTGCCGTTTCATTAGCACTGAGCTTACATCATTTAGAAATTGTCTTACGAGTTGAATATAAGTTGACTGATATTATTAAGGCACGTTGCTAAGTAAACTTCAAGTAAAATAACCATATATTGAGCAACAATTTCTCCAAAAAACTGTCATAGAATGGTTTGTCAACAGGACACTAATAATCGTTGGAGGTTGAACATGACCATAGAGATGGATGTGGCCAACATCCCACCTTACATGTTGCGGGCAGCAATAGAACAAACTCTATCGAGGATCCAGGCTGTTTTGGATGCAGATGGTCGACACTAAGCTACTTTTGTAATCTGGAACACAAACATGGTATGCAATTAACATACGTCATCCTCTCATCTGGCAATTAAAACTTGTTTCTTTCGATGGTTTATTCGTTTTCTGTTTTCCACGAGTACTTACTTAAGTTCCCACTAGGTTTCATTCTCTTACAATCACTTGAATTTCACGGACCCCATTTAGCGAAATGAATGGAAACAGCGAATTTCAATAAACTTTACATTATCTGAAGTTTTTCCGATACTTTTTCTGGCTGAGACCCTCCACAAAATAACGAAACGAAAAAGGCGTACAGCTTACTACATTTTTGCTGCTCATACGGGCCAACTTGAGCCATAAAGCATGCTATTTTATTTATTACTTGTTTATTACTAACTCTAACCATTTTACAGGAATTGTCGATAAATATTACAAATGTACTTGTAAAGTCAATCACTCTATGACACGTGAACCTTATAAACACTGAGATAGGTGAAAAACTTTTCTTACAGTGGTGCTCATTATGTATATACGTTAACTGGTCCGTAAGGTAATTAGACGTCTAAACATGAGAGTTTAAAGAATCGGAGTGGAAGGAATACTGCTTAATACATAAGCGGATATTACAGTTTTTAACATCAGACTAAGAGTATTGACAGAAAACTACGTCTTAGCATGACTTCAAGTTTTTGCCGAAAATTCCCCTAAGTGATACATGAATACCAAAAGCAATTTTAACGATAAATCATGTTGCATCACTTTAAAAAATTCTTAGTGCAGTCGCCAGTTAGCTAATGGAAATGAACATTGTCTTGAGAAGGAGACTTTGTGATACTGAATGAATTTTCCTCAGCAAGTCTAGCAACATCCACTAAGCAGCTATGCAGCGGCACTTCTCTTGCGTGAAAAATAAGACATCTTTTCCGAATGGTCAGTGTTATTGGAATCAATGTTGGTTTCGTTGGAGAAATTCGTTTCGATAGAGATAGGTTGACTTGTTTGAACTCTTAATATATGCTAGAATTCTGTTAGAAATAAAGCTGAGGCATGTAATACTATATTTATAGGCCTAATTTGTGCTGGATATCTTGTACAAGGATATGACATATGTCTTTCTTCAATCGTAGGACCGTTCTCTGCCATTTCCTGCGGTGACCTGATACTATCACAGTAGAAACATAAAATTTCGTGTACATTAGACCTGCCTATAGTTGTTGATGTTGCAGTCAACAGTGCAAATGGTAGCAGTGTATCGTTGAATGTTACAGTTTTCGTTCGTTCACCTGAGTGCGACTGTGGACATCTCCGTGGATGTTAATCTCTTACATAATTTTATTCTCCGCCGATCATCTACCAGACAGTCGGCCCTCGGTAGCTGAGTAGTCAGCGCGACAGAATGTGTCCTAAGGGCCAGGGTTCGATTCCCGCCTGGGTCGGAGATTTCCTCCGCTCAGGGACTGGGTGTTGTGTTGTCCTAATCATCATTATTTCATCCCCATCGACCCGCAAGTCGCCGAAGTGGCGTCAAATCGGAAGACTTGGACCCGACGAGCGGTCTACCCGACGGGAGACCCTAGTCACACGACATTCACATATCTTTCTATCAGATTAATCGTTAAGGTGTGGAACGAGTCATTTTTCTGATCAAATATTTTGCGCTTTCATCCGGGCATCTGCGTTGAAATTCCGTGACATTTCGATGAGTGTCTCTTATATCGCTTTTACCAAAATATGATGCAGCCACAGGGATGGAAGACCGGGAAGATTTCTTCAGCAGTACACTCCAGAAAGCATATATTAATATGTAAGTAGGTCGACAAGTTTATTTCAAAATACGGATGTGAATCAGCAATTCTACGCACCAAGTTGCACGAGGGATGTTCAATAAGTAAAGGAACACATCTTTTCTCTTAAAGTAGGTTGATTTTATTCAAGATTCCAATACACCATATTACTCCCCCCCCTCCCTACACCATCCTTTTGACTACAAAACCCTATTTTTCAGTACAACCGTTCAATGCGATGGTCTTACGCCGCCTTACATGGGAAGACCTGTATGCTCGTATGGTTACCAATCTACTGGTCGACGTCGGAGCCAACGTCTTTCTGCGTCAGCAACCTCAACATAACGTACGTACTGTTTCCCGGGGAGCATATTCGTCATTGGCCCAAGCGGAAGGAGCGATTCTGGGCTGTAGGGTGGATGAGGGAGAGCATTCTAATGAAGTTCTCTGAGCTCCTCTCGGGTGCGCAGAGTTTTGGGAGGCCTGTCATGCAGAATGAAATGTTCGTACCTATTTTGGAAAAAAAGATATTTTGTCTATGGAGTGCGTGACTGATTCTTTTGTTAAATTTTTTGTTTATTTATAGACACAATCACATGTGTATGACACAGTCATAACTGGTTTCGATCATACAATGACCATCTTCAGATGCTAAAACAATACAAAACAAAATTTATATTAAAACCTAAAAATAAATGCAATATTTAACCAGTCTTGTTAGTAATCTAACTGAATTTATGCGAAATACATATAGTTCTTACCTAAAGGCGGCATACATATATATATATTTAGATTTTGTTCACCCTCTTTGCGCTAGATGCGTGAATCCTCTATGAGACAGTCTTAATTTTTCAAAAGCCTAAAATATTCAAATTATTATGACCCCGATATAGTTAACTCCATAGATAGCAAAATTAAAAGGAAGATAAAAAGGAGCAAGAAACGGCAGGTACAACCGACATCCGAAAAGGATAAGTACGCCACTATGAAATATATAGGCAAAACATCAGATAAAGTCGAACATATATTCCGAAGAAACGGGGTTAAAATTGCATTTAGGACTTCCGATGATTTAAAAAGACTAGTGCGTCATAACTTTCCACGAAAAAGTAATAAATATAGTAAATCGGGGGTCTACAAATACCATGCCGTTAATGCGAAAAAAGCTGTATCGGCAGACAGGCAGGTTCTTTGATATAAGGTTTAAAGAACACACATATCCCAGTAATAAGACAGCCCTAGGCTTACATATGCAAGAGGAGGGTCATAATATTGGTAACATCGACGAACAGCTTCAAATTCTACATGAAGTTTCAAAATGTAAACGATTAGACATTTTAGAACAACTGGAGATTTATGTTGCGAGACGCAGAGAACCTGACAAACTCCTCAATGAACAGAATGAATTTGCTACATACGCATACTTCAACATTTACGACGATCTGTTAGTCTGAGCGAATCGTTTTTGCTACATACGTGCTGCGCTGAGGATGGAGCCTTCTGGCGGTCGAGTATTGCACTGTCTGATGCGGGCCGCAGCAGGTGTCAACAACGTGTAAGGCGGAGAAGCGTGCCATCCACCTGCAGCAGAGCACTGCACTCGTCGTCCCGACCCTGTCGTACCTGTCGTACGAATGGACAACAGCATAGCAGGCAATAGCCGGAAATACAGCGCCATCGGGCGTCAGAAATACACTCTACAAGTGATAGTGCTATTTTCATCTATAGCAATGTTTTCTCCTTGTTCTGAAATGTTATTGTACTGATTTAACGATCTGTTCTGTAATCTTAAATTTTATGTACATTTGACCTAAATATTACTAGTAAGTTTGTATATTTTAGGCTTTTGAAAAATTCATACTATCTGATAGAGGACGCTCGCATCTAGCGCAAAGAGGGTGAACAAAATCCAAAATTTTTTTATAAGATCGGTGTTTTACATTTTATAGCTAGTTTGACGACGCATGAACCTGTGTTCAGTGTGTGTCGCCTTTAGGTATGAAATGTATGTATTTCGCATAAATGTAGTTAGATCACTAGTAAAAGTGGTTAAATATTGCACGTACTTTTGGGTTTTAATATAAAATTTCTTTTGTATTGTTTTAGCCGCGCGGCTTTAGCGGAGCGGTCTACAGCGCTGCAGTCATGGACTGTGCGGCTGGTCCCGGCGGAGGATCGAGTCCTCCCTCGGGCATGGGTGTGTGTGTTTGTCCTTAGTATAATTTAGGTTAAGTAGTGTGTAAGCTTAAGGACTGACGTCCTTAGCAGTTAAGTCCCATAAGATTTCACACACAATTTTTGTTTTTTGTTCTTTTTTTTGTTTGAGCATCTGAAGAAGGTCATTGTACAGCCGAAACCGGTTATGACTGTGTCATAATCATGTGATTGTGTCTATAAATAAACAAAAGAGTTCGTTTGTATTTTTGTGACGACGAAGTAACTGAATGAGAGCGACTGCACGTTCCAATACTGCACGAATCACAGCTGTCTGTAGAGAAGCCGGGGGGGGGGGGGGGGGGGTGGAAGATCGTATACGCCTGCACTACCTTTGTTGCGATAATGGCAAACGCCTCATCCAGCGACTCGACGTTCTTTTGTTCAATGCCAGATCTCTGTAGACATTCTGCAAGTGCCTTTGAATATCTGCGATGCACTGGTTTTCCGGCAAAGCTCTGCTTTGAACGAATCCCCACTGCAGACGCCATTTTGAATGCTTACTATAGCGCCGTAACTTTAAAAAGTTCATGTAACTAAAGGGGCTGAAGCAGGATGATTCTACGACGTTCCACAACATATTCGGCCTTGTTTCAACCGAAAATGGCCGAGAAAAGGAAAGGATGGCTTTCCTTATTGAACCCCATCGATCAAAGACGTCAACTCTCGTACAAAAGTTTTATGTGCTGATTTCAATACTTTTTGTAAACAATCAACAATAAGTTTCATGTGAGATAATTCTTGCATTGGCCTTAAAAGCAAACGAATATCAACCAAACTTTTTAGGTTCATTACACGTGAAGAGACGGAATTAAAGTTCTAAATGCATCATTTACTATTAATTAATTTTTGGTATCATCTTCAACAGTTGCATCAGGCTTTCGTGTTATGAAGTCATTATTCACTTTGTGTGAAAAGAGTGCACATTTAAGCACTCCAGTTGTATTCATTGATTTCCCACTACCTTCAGGTTACCAGGTAGAGCGAAGCGGCACCACTGAGTGGCGGCCAAACTGATATCCCAGGGGACGCGGGAGGTTTTCGGCGGTGAACGAGGCAGAGAAATATGGGCCGCCTGCCAGCTGGCTGCTGCCTGGCCCCGGCGTATCAAGAGTCAGCAGCAGCCCCGGGTGCCACAGCTGCGCACAGCAGGTGGCGCGGTCTGCCGGAAAAAAGACGAACGGGCGCCGGCGCCACCCCCTGAATAATAAAGTTGAGCGCCGCACCCCCAACTGAGGGCGGCGCCAAGTGGGCGCCACTCCTACCCTAAAACGCCTGCCGCAACTCGGTAGCTCTCCGGTGCTGTGCGGTTCTGTGCTGTGTCCGGGAGATATACGACCCAGATACGTTCCATAAATACAGAAGTTCACTACCCCATCTCTACACAAAATGTACGTGACCACATTTAGTAATATAAGTTTTTAATTAAGTTTAGTGTCGAAATCACGTTGCACATTAAAACTTCGTGTTGGACCTACACGAACCTGTGACCCTTAGTACTTCGTTGCTGGTGATAAGCTTCAGTATAATTGCATTCACAATTAGCATCCCCATAAGTATGAGGGCTATTTGGAAAGTGAGGAACGAACGTCCGCGAAATGGAAACCACTGTGAAAATCCGACGACTCTTTTCGCAGACGTTTTGGGCAGTGTCTCTAGTATGCCCGTCGATCGCATCAAGACGCTCATTTTAGTTGTGAGCGCACTGTGAGTGAGTAAAGGTGCCTAGAACAACTACGCCTCCCACCAAGTAAGAGGGCCCGCAGAGAGGATTCGCCTTAAAGACTGCAGCCCACCTAACTGCCACGCAGTTCCTTCTTCAAGGCAATTCTCAGCCGCACTCTGCAGGGGCACTGAAGATGCTCCTGCAGTCTTTTCATTGGGAAGTGTTCGATCACCCACAACACAGCCCTAATTGGCTCGTCCTGAGTATCATCTGTGTTCACATGAAAGGCTGGATACTAAGACAACACGTGGGCGCAGGCTACGCGCTGTAGATCAGCGTAGAGAATTATCGGAAACCACAGGCAGCTGCCTTCTATGACGATGGTGATGGAAATTTGGTATAACGCACCGACAAATGTCTGTAAGTCGGAGCGGCGACTATGTAGAGAAGTACCTGGAAGGTGTAGCTAAATGTGCAAAGAAAAGAGTTTCGATTTTTAACTGTGGTTTCCATTTCGCGACCGATAGTTCCTTACGTTCCGAACAACCCTCCTATAAGTATGTAGCGTCGGAAATCTATGGATTGCAATAAATACGCTAATCAGCTAGATCATCACCGACCTACTATCGATATAAACTGCTCCAGGGAACAGCAGCGTCACCTGGCAACGAATGACTGCTTATGGATCACGTGGCATGGTGCACGGTGTATGTAGTATCAGTGAGCGTGCTGGCATGTGTAGAATGGGAAACGCGATCAATATATCTAAGTCTGACCGAAATCAGATTGTGGCACCTACGAGGCTCCACACGAGCATTTCGGAAACGGCACGACTTTTCGGGTGTTCGAAGAGCCCTGTGGTATCTTCAACAAGTGGTGAAACCAAGGTGAAACCACGTCCAGACGTCGTGGTGTTGGGCAGCCATCCCTCATTACAGACGTCAGACATCGTTGGCTGGGCACGCGGGTGAAACAGCACAGGCGGCGACCTGTGGCGGAACTAACATCAGACTTTAATTCTGAGCACAGTACAAGTGTGTCTGAATACACAGTGCACCACTCCTAAAAAGTGGCCTCCGCAGTCATGCACGTGCCAATGTTAACACTATAACATCGGCACCCACGACTGAAATGGTTAAGTGACAATCGGCTGTGGACGTTGTAGCAGTGGCAGAGCATTTCATTGTATGAGGAATCCCAATGCCTTCTTCATTACACCGATGGGAGGGCGCGAATCCGTCCTCTACCAAGTGAACATCCTCTTTACACTTGTACGGCGGGCCGGAGACAGTCTGGCGGCGGCTCCATGTGGGCATCCATGGATCCAGTCGAGCCCGTGGAAGGCACCATGACTGCCAAGGGGTACGTACGCTGATTGTAATAGCATTTTTCCGACAAGATAATGTGCCACGTTAGAATGCCAGGAGTGGCTCGAGGGGCACAGTGGGTAGTTCTAAATGATGTACTGGCCAGATCTGAAACCGATCGAAAACACCTGGGTTGTGACTGAACGTGGCGTCAGAGCTCATCGCCCCCCTATCCGGAATTTATGGGAATTAAGTGAACTGTGAGTGCAGATATGGTGCAATCTCCCTCCAGTGACGTACCAGGGACTCAGTGCATCCGTGTCTTGACGCGTCGTCGTTGTTATCCTTGCCAAAGGTGGACATTGTGGCTACAGGGTAGATGGTTATAACGTTCTACATGATCAGTGTAAGAGGCAAAATGGCAGAATCTTTAAGACCAGGTTCAATGAGCACTGCTAAGCAAGACGAGATAAATCGAATTCTGCATTGATTGAGCGGGCATCAGCCTCTCAAATGCCAATACTTGAGAATACTACATCTTGCTCAGGAAGGGAAAAAGCTGAATCTACTCGAGGAACTGGAAGTTATTGAACAGCTCTATGTTGACAATGGAAAGTTTCTGAACGATCAACTGACTAGCAGAAATCAAGTATAGCTATTATGACACAATTATACCTGTGTTCAGAATGTTCCTATAATGATACCGTTTATTTTATGTCGACTGCCTTATTTTTAATTTCTTTGCTATGTTGTGAGTGAGTTATGGCTACTATATTTCAGGGGTTGCTTAATAACGACCATATTTCATAGGTGATTACCGTTTTATATTCTGTAACTTATATTTCTTTTTTTATGACTTTGTCTTTAGTTTGCAACTCTTATAACTCCGCAGGCCGGAGTGGCCGAGCTGTTCTAGGTGCACTTCCATTCATTATTTTTACGTAATTTTTGTATTTCATAAATGTGCTTTACGCCAGTCATGCGCGCCACCTTGTTACCTCTTATCACCCTATACGCGGTGTTCACACCTTGATCTGTCACAGTAATATTTGTGTGCACGCCAAACGGACATTGTGGTGTGTGCAGCTTATACGCGTGTATTTTGTAATCGTGGCCCTTTTTTGTACTGTGGAATCATATGGTGTGATCAAGGTAACAGACGACAGTCATCGAAATTTTTCCGCCACCTTCTTGTACCCTTCTGATGATAAACTGTCAGTTTTCTTTCATTTAACTAGACCCATTGTGCGTTTTGTTTGTTTATATGATTACATATCCAGTTACTGTTACGTCCATTTCCCATTTTATATGGCTTTACGGCGGATGGGTTACATATCCAGCAGGTTTCTATTACTTTAAATTCATTTTACCTTCGTGGTTGTGAAAGATAGGACCATATCCCTTCCTCTACTTGGTCCACATTGATTGGTTTCTTGTTTTTATAGATAATTTGATGATGCCATAAAACGGTGAAACGTGTCGTTGATATTAAATAACTTTCCAATCAAGACTGTTTTTATTCCGAAATGTGACCTGTGCCTTTCGTGAGCAGTTACCCTACCTACTGAGCTATCGAAGGGCAGTTCATAACCCACTCGCACAGCCCCACTTTTGCTAATACATCTCTCCGGCATTTAGAATTTTACTGAGGTGGTTCTGCTTACTTTTCGGGCCTCCTAGAGCTCTAGGTTGGAAAGGAAACTACGGGAAAAGAGCTTAGCTCACGTTCGAGTCCCTAACTAGTACTAACTTTTCCACATGGCAGCGGGATATAAGAGGCAATAACTATTTAACATGAGAAGAGTTTAAGGAAAGTCAATTAAAACATTGTAATCCGAGGTACATGTTTCATACAATTACGTATTGTTTTAACACGTCACAGACTCTTCACAGACGCTCCTGCGGCGATATGAACCAGTAACATTATTGAGTTTCCTGTATAAAGTTCGCCCCACAAAGGGCATCAACGATAACAGTTTACAACGTGCCGCAGTGGTGTAGGTGAAGTCGAGACGAACAAGTTGATATAGGACAGAAGTGGTCTATCAAACCGAGAAACATCCTCAAATCGTCCTACAAAAGCACCTAAGCTGCACGAAATTTTTAATAACCTCTTCCTCCTACGCCATAGGCTTAGTCGGTTAATTCGTTAACATTATTAATTCAACCTTCACAATTCGTTCTAAATATAATCCTGAGAAGCACAGTAGTTTCGAAATGAGAAGGCCAGACAAACAAATCTATGTAAATGACGCCAATTTTAAATTTTTTAAGTGCAAGAATAAGTTTATTTTTCTTTTCTTTTCTTTCTCTTTTGTATATCAGTTTGGTTCAAATGGCTCTGAGCACTATGGGACTCAACTTCTGAGGTCATTAGTCCCCTAGAACTTAGAACTAGTTAAACCTAACTAACCTAAGGACAGCACACACATCCATGCCCGAGGCAAGATTCGAACCTGCGACCGCAGCGGTCTCGCGGTTCCAGACTGCAACGCCTAGAACCGAACGGCCACTTCGGCCGGCTATCAGTTTGAGGGTGTTTCTTTGCTACATAGACTACAGTTGTCACATAGGAATTTATTTGTCTCCATTTCAGGTACACCACTGTAGTAAGTTGAAACCAGTTATCGTTTACAATCTGTATATCAGTGATATTTGGTGTGACGTCACCAGTGCTCAATTCGTCGCTGATTAAGCCAACATTTTGTTCAGCGTCTACTGCACATGCTTTCATCTCGCGATTACAGCTTGTACTCAGCTGCAAACCGCAGTCTTTATTGAGAGTGGTGTTATATAGCCTCCTTAATTACGCTATCCTCGAAACAGCTTTCGTGATGGAGATTCCGTTGAAAACATTTTACGTCTACCTTGTAATACAAGTTCAGCTACCACCTATTTTTTTCTTCTTTTTATGGGGGAGAGGGGGAGGCGGATAATAGCATGGTGGCAGACACCATGCTATTTTGTAAACGCCGTTAGTTCTGAGGCTTACATTCTCTTTCAGAAACTTCACTGCGTACTCGACAATCGGCAAACCTCATTGCGTACTCGATAATCGGCTTCCACAATCAATAACACATGTGAAAAGATGAACTAGATTACGTAACTTTTACATAGGTGTTAATAAACATCACACCGGTAGCTGCATTAAAAACCAAATTTCTCAAGAAACCAAATCAGCGCCCTATTCATCGAATGAAATATACAGATAGATTAACAACATCTTAGCTGATCCTACGTAGTACAATTTTTGTTAGGAAATAGACTTCCCTTTAGTTTCAGCAATTCAGAAATTCTCACTTAATGCTCTCCGTTTCCGCTGATTATATTTTTGAGCTCACCGCATCAATTTTTTACCGCTTAAATCAGTAAATACATGCAATATTGAACAGTTAATTGTATGAGAAATATAAAACATTCTACCTGTTTTCAAAATACTAGGCTACAGATATCTAAATATGCAACAAAATGAACTAGAATGAAAAAGAGTGTTTGACTTCTTTTGTTCCGTTACCTGATGAGTTTACTTCCCTCTCCTCTAATGGAAGCTAAAATTTTTACGAATGGCGGACGACTGTAATGTTTCATGCAAGGCTTATATTACTTTTTTAGTTTTCCATTATCACCACAGACATTGTAGCGCTACAGAGCAGAAAAGGGGAAGAAATAAATCAGAAACGAATAGTCAACACTGTAAGTCAATCGCGGACATCAGCACACGTTGCTACATTAGAACCAATCGCCTGGCACCAGTTACACATTCAGCAAAACGTCTACTGAGAGAGAGAGAGAGAGAGAGAGAGAGAGGTATATTCATTACCTCTTGTTACGCGGAGCAACAAACTATATCTCAGACTCACTACAGGCCATTAAAATTGCTACAACGCGAGGATGACGTGCTACAGACGCGAAATTTAACTGACTGGAAGAAGATGCTGTGTAATGCAAATGATTAGCTGTTTAGAGCATTCGCACGAGGTTGGCACCGGTTGCGACACCTACAACGTGCTGGCATGAGGAAAGTTTCCAACCCATTTCTCGTACACAAACAGCAGTTGACCGGCGTTGCCTGGTGAAACGTTGTTGTGATGCCTCGTGTAAGGAGGAGAAATGCGTACCATCACGTTTCCGACTTTGATAAAGGTCGGATTGTAGCCTATCGCGATTGCGGTTTACCGTATCGCGGAATAGCTGCTCGCGTCGTTCGAGGTCCAATGACTGTAAGCAGAATATGGAATCAGAGCTGAATAAGGAATCAGAGCTGAATCGAAACGGCCTCGTATCATTAGCAGTCGATATGACAGGCATATTATCCACATGGTTCTAACGGATCGTGCAGCCACGTCTCGATCCCTGAGTCAACAGATGGGGACGTTTGAAAGAAAACAACCATCTGCACGAACAGTTCGTCGACGTTTGCAGCAGCATGGACTATCAGCTCTGAGACCATGGCTGTGGTTACCTTTGATGCTGCATCACAGACGGGAGCGCCTGCGATGGTGTACTCAACGTCGAACCTGGGTGCACGATGGTAAAACGTAATTTTTTCGGATGAACCCAGGTTCTGTTTACAGCATCATGATGGTTGCATCCGTGTTTGGCGACATCGCGGTGAACGCACATTGGAAGCGTGTATTGGTCATCGCCATACCAACGTATCACCCGGCAAGATGGTATGGGGTGCCATTGATTACACGTCTCGGTCACCTCTTGTTCGCATTGACGGCACTTTGAACAGTGGACGTTACACTTCAGTTGTGTTACGACCCATGGCTCTACCATTCATTCGATCTGCTAAGATAACTGATATGACGGTTCGTGGCGTAGTGGATGATATTACAACAGAGTGTATCTACTCTACGATGGCTTTTGTTAAAGGTTGAATGTAATGTACACTTCTGGCCATTAGCCGGCCGGCCGGCCGGTCGGAAACATGATGGTACGCATTTCTTCTCCTTCCACGAGGCACCACAACAACGTTTCACCAGGCAACGCCGTTCAACTACTGTTTGTGTATGAGAAATCGGTTGGAAACTTTCCTCATGTCAGCACGGTGTAGGTGTCGCCACCGGCGCCAGCCTAGTGTGACTGCTAGGAAAAGCTAATCATTTGCATATCACAGCATCTTGTTCCAGTCAGTTAAATTTCGCGTCTGTAGTACGTCATCTTCGTGGTGTAGCAATTTTAATGGCCAGTAGTGTGATAGATGAATGAAAATCTGTTGATGAAATACATTTTATGCATTTGTAAAATCGGATTTTCTGTTTACTGCCTGAGAAGGTCAAGACAAAGGAAGAGCTGTTTTTGAATGTCGGTTGACGATAGTAATGTTATCCTGCAATAAAACACTTACACCCAAACAATCGTTCCTGTTCACACATTCTGACTATGTGAGTCGTATAATACAGTTATTTTTTTCAATGCTTTTGCTAACGTAACATTATTTAAACAATTGGAAAACAAAAGCTTTTTTATCCTTGTTTCTTGTGGCACTTGACATTTTGTATATATTCAACAATAAGGAGCACGTATAAACTTGTTACCTTCTGAAGAAGTCGTTTTACATATTTCCTCTAATGTTCTGAGTTACACTTGACACAAGCACTATGCGTGTTGGCGCTATTTTTGAAATGATGATTTTGTGGATGATACATATGACTGTCAGTACATTACAATGTGGGGTGACCTGCTCATCATCTTAAACGTATACGACTTCATTTGCTTTCGTATACATTTAATGACGATTCTGTTGATAACGCATTTATACCAAAACATGTCCAGATGCTGACAAATGAAATATTTATGTAGCCTGTAAAGTTGTTACACTGACCTTCTTATGCCTCCCCCCTCCCCCTCCCGCCGGCAAAGTAGTGTTTCAAAATGTGAAACTAGGTTAATGTATTAAAACGTTAGCTGAGTGATGCGAGAAGAGTGGCGAGAAGAAAATCGTTTTAATAAAAACCAATTTGGGTAAATCTGCTGACTGCAAAGAATTTACGAACTGCCACTCAGTTACGAGCTGCAAGCAAGAAGTAGGTGGGTGAAGGATCCGAAAGCGGAGGAGTCGCTGAACAACAACCGAATACTGTGATGTTAACACCTCTCTCTTGCGGTGCCCTAAACTAGGAAAAAAAGTCTGATTACTGACACTCTCCGTCGTGTATTCATTCATAATTGAAGTATTAATTATATTTCCACCAGACCAGAAATATTGTCATTCGTATTGTGTGATTTAATTGAAAAGCCATTTAGTAATAATGTTTTACTAAGCACAATGAATATTTTTTTGTATTTTCAGAACACATGCAGAATGTATTTATCAAGTCGTTCAATGTTTCTTCTTTTAACAAATTTAGAGGATATATGTGACTCTATAGTATTTATTTTCAATGGAGTGGAGCGTGTTGTTTATTAGTCACCGTTACGTGAATTTGGGAGAGAGGTTTATTCTTAGATTTGTGGCGGAGTACTGTATGCTTTATTAGTCGCCCGAAGCTTCGGAATATTACTGGGAGAGCAAGTTTAACTACCCATACCAGTCAGTAACTAGAAAATGAAGAAAGATATCTGAAAAGAAAAATAAATATTGCATATAACCTTTACAGTTTTGGTTTTTGGTAATAGTTCTATGGAACTGTAATTACGTGACACTAAGCAATAGTGAAAAAGTAATTACATTACACGTGACATTTAGTTTACTAGCATAAGACTAAAGAAAAATCAAGACACGTTCACAGGATTTGCCGACCTCGAAAAAGCGTTAGACTATGTAAAGTGGTGCAAGATTATCGAAATATTGACAAAAGCAAGGGTAACCTATAGGGCGAGACGGATAATGTACAATATGTACAAGAGCCAAGAGGGAATAATAAGAGTGGGTGACCAAGAACGAAGTGCTCAAATTAGAAAGGGTGTAAGATGGGAACGTAGTCTTCCGTAACTACTGTTCAATCTGTACCTCGAAGAAGTAGTGATGGAAATTAAAGAAAGGTTCAGAAGTGGATTTAAAGTTCAAGGATATCAGTGATACAATCCTATCCTGAGTGAAAGTGAAGGAGAATTACAGCATCTGCTGAATGGAATGAACATTCTAATGAATACAGAACATGGACAGAGAGTAAATCCAAGAAAGACGAAAGTAATGAGACGTAGTAGAAACGATAACAGCGAGAACCGTAACGTCAGGATTGATGGTCACGAAGTAGATGAAATTAAGGAATTTTACTACTTAGGCAGGAAAATAAGCAGCGACGGACGGAGCAAGGAGGACATCAAAAGCAGACTAGCACTGACGAAAAGGGCATTCCTGGCCAAGAGAAGTATCAAATATAGGCCTTAATTTGAGGAAGAAATTGCTGAGGATGTATGTTTGGAGTGTTATGAGCACAGAATTGTATGGTAGTGAAACATGGGCTATGGTAAAACAAACATGGATTGTGGGGAAAAAAGAACAGAAGAAAAGCTAAGCATTTGGGATGTGGTGCTACGGACGAATGTTGAAAATTAGATGGAATGATAACGTAAAGAATGAGGACCTGCGTAGAACCGTAGAGGAAAGGAATACGTGGAAAACACTGACAAGGAGAGGGGACAGTATCACAGGACATGTGTTAAGACATCAGGGAATGACTTCCTTGGTACTAGAGAAAGATGTAGAGGGCAAAAACTGTAGAGGAAGGCAGAGCCTGGAATACATCCAGCAAATAATTTAGAACGTAAGTTGCAAATACTACTGTTAAATGAAAAGCGCATAATGTATCCGCTGTTAATTATGAATCGGTGTGATTACTACGTATGTTGGCGGTAACCCATTTCGCTTTGAAACGTGAACCTGACAGCTGCTTTAGTGACGTGAAAACCGTAGCCAAACTCCTGTATGGCGGTGAGGCAGCTGAGTTGTGGATGCGCTAGGGTGAAGCAAGTGTCAGAATACACTAGTGTGAAGTTTCGGTGCAGCTGCTGCCCTCTGGTTTATCTCCACACAGGCCAGAGTTTGGCAGAACATCCAGCAGGTCTGCGGGTGTACGGAAACAGAGTTAGCAACAGCACACCTGAGCCCCACAAATCCTCGCCACCGCTGTGCGTCGTACTGCACCGAAATCCAACTACGTGGGCACAGAGGCAAGCGCGTCACCAGTGGATAAGTTCGGTGGTGCAGTGAATGTTCAACCGCGATGATTTTTCAATGAAACATTGGTAGCTTAAGCATTCAAATCTAAACTTGAGAACATGCACAAAACCATTTAACCGATCATTCTTCCCATAGTCCTAACATAAGTGGAACGGCGTGAACGCTTACATGTGGTACCATGCTAAATAACCTCTGCCCCGCACTTCACAGTCGCGGAAAGAATATGTTTATTGATGTAGATATAGAACGGCTGAGACATATTAAAATGCGATACAGATGTTTACCGTTCGTGTGTAGATGTAGAGGACCTAGGAGCAATACTACGACAAAGACAACAGAAAGAAAATTTTTTTCTGTCCTAGTGATCTTCTGACAGAGATCGATGAAATAATGTTATCATTTCGGAAATCATCGTGTTAGACTAACTGAACACCTAGTCGTCATATAGGTAGAGATGGTAGGGGACGGAAAGTATTCGCTACTGATGCACCTCATGGGAGTGCAGCCTAGCCAGCTACTCAGAACAGTTTCCTCACCGCGAGTCCACTGAAAAATGCGTTTATAGTAAAGCCCAGATTGATTCACAGTTTGACTGGTGGCGTGCCTTTCTGTCATTACGGTTTCCTGAGACCTCGACATTTCTGAACTTTCCTGTCCTCTTTATTCCTACCGAGCAACCGATTCTTGGAACACCACCGATACCGAGCCTCTATTTTCTCATGCTGCTGGGCCGTCTCTGCCATTAACTGCTCAATGCTCCTCATAACGTAACCAGTGCTACATCACGAAATACCAGCCGTAGAATGTTGTTGTTGTTGTTGTGGTCTTCAGTCCTTAGACTGGTTCGATGCAGGTCTCCATGCTACTCTATCCTGTGCAAGCTTCTTCATCTCCCAGTACCTACTGCAACCTACATCCTTCTGAATCTGTTTAGTGTATTCATCTCTTGATCTCCCTCTACGACTTTTACCCTCCACGCTGCCCTCCAATACTAAATTGGTGATCCTTTGATGCCTCAGAACATGTCCTACCAACCGAACCCTTCTTCTGGTCAAATTGTGCCACAAATTTCTCTTCTCCCCAATCCTATTCAATACTTCATCATTAGTTATGTGATCTACCCATCTAATCTTCAGCATTCTTCTGTAGCATCACATTTCGAAAGCTTCTATTCTCTTCTTGTCCAAACTATTTACAGTCCATGTTTCACTTCCATACATGGCTACACTCCATACAAATACTTTCAGAAATGACTTCCTGACACTTAAATCTATACTCGATGTTAACAGATTTCTCTTCTTCAGAAACGCTTTCCTTGCCATTGCCAGTCTACATTTTATATCCTCTCTACTTCGACCATCAGCAGTTATTTTGCTCCCCAAATAGCAAAACTCCTTTACTACTTTAAGTGTCTCATTTCCTAATCTAATACCCTCAACATCACCCGACTTAATTCGACTACATTCCATTATCCTCGTTTAGCTTTTGTTGATGTTCATCTTATATCCTCCCTTCAAGACACCATCCATTCCGTTCAACTGTCTCTGACAGAATTACAATGTCATCGGCGAACCTCAAAGTTTTTATTTCTTCTCCATGGATTTTAAGACCTACTCCGAATTTTTCTTTTGTTTCCTTTACTGCTTGCTCAATATACAGATTGAATAACATCGGGAAGAGGCTACAACCCTGTCTTACTCCCTTCCCAACCACTGCTTCCCTTTCATGTCCCTCGACTCTTATACCTGCCATCTGGTTTCTGTATAAATTGTAAATAGCCTTTAGCTCCCTGTATTTTACCCCTGCCACCTTTAGAATTTGAAAGAGAGTATTCCAGTCAACATTATCAAAAGCTTTCTCTAAGTCTACAAATGCTAGAAACGTAGGTTTGCCTTTCCTTAATCTTTCTTCTAAGATAAGTCGTAAGGTCAGTATTGCCTCACGTGTTCCAGTATTTCTACGGAATCCAAACTGATCTTCGCCGAGGTCGGCTTCTACTAGTTCTTCCATTCGTCTGTAAAGAATTCGTGTTAGTATTTTGCAGCTGTGGCTTATTAAACTGATTGTTCGGTAATTTCCACATCTGTCAACACCTGCTTTCTTTGGGATTGGAATTACTATATTCTTCTTGAAGTCTGAGGGTATTTCGCCTGTCTCATACATCTTGCTCACCAGATGGTAGAGTTTTGTCAGGACTGGCTCTCCCAAGGCCGTCAGTAGTTCCAAAGGAATGTTGTCTACTCCGGGGGCCTTGTTTCGACTCAGGTCTTTCAGTGCTCTGTCAAACTCTTCACGCAGTATCGTATCTCCCATTTCATCTTCATCTACATCCTCTTCCATTTCCATAATATTGTCCTCAAGTGCATCGCCCTTGTATAGACCCTCTATATACTCCTTCCACCTTTCTGCTTTCCCTTCTTTGCTTAGAACTGGGTTTCCATCTGAGCTCTTGATGTTCATACAAGTGGTTCTCTTATCTCCAAAGGTCTCTTTAATTTTCCTGTAGGCAGTATCTATCTTACCCCTAGTGAGATAAGCCTCTACATCCTTACATTTGTCCTCTAGCCATCCCTGCTTAGCCATTTTGCACTTCCTGTCGATCTCATTTTTGAGACGTTTGTATTCTTTTTTGCCTGCTTGATTTACTGCATTTTTATATTTTCTTCATTCATCAATTAAACTCAATATTTCTTCTGTTACCCAAGGATTTCTACTAGCCCTCGTCTTTTTACCTACTTGATCCTCTGCTACCTTCACTACTTCATCCCTCAAAGCCACCCATTCTTCTTCTACAGTATTTCTTTCCCCCATTCCTGTCAATTGTTCCCTTATGCTCTCCCTGAAACTCTGTACAACCCCTGGTTCTTTCAGTTTATCCAGGTCCCATCTCCTTAAATTCCCACCTTTTTGCAGTTTCTTCAGTTTTAATCTACAGGTCATAATCAATAGATTGTGGTCAGAGTCCACATCTGCCCCTGGAAATGTCTTACAATTTAAAACCTGGTTCCTAAATCTCTGTCTTACCATTATATAATCTCTCTGATACCTTTTAGTATCTCCAGGGTTCTTCCACGTATACAACCTTCTATCATGGTCTTAAACCAAGTGTTAGCTATGATTAAGTTGTGCTCTGTGCAAAATTCTACCAGGCGACTTCCTCTTTCACTTCTTAGCCCCAATCCATATTCACCTAATAGAATGTAGCGAAACATATATCCGAAGCGAGTTACAGCTTACACAATACTTATTTCTCAGTATTTAGTACAAGTCAAGTAGCAATAAGTAAATACATCCCACTGGCACTGAAATACGTTAACCACTCCGTTCGTCGTACTACATTCTAGATGATGAAATTTTAGTTGATCAAATTGTATTTACATGTCATTATCCTGTAAGGCAGAAATTGTCCAATTGAGTAAAATGAAATGAAGTAAATACGTGTTACTAAGATCGGAGGTGGAATTATTGGAATGTCTTTCAGCAAATATACAGCTTAATACTCCACATGAGGGAAGTAATTACTGTATCGAACATTAAGAAAAAAAATTAGTGATTATCCTTGCTGCTGACTCAGTTTATAACAACGTCAAATGTTCAGCTTTTAAGACTTAGTATGTAAGTAAAGCGCTTTCTTGTTCCCTCTGATTTCGTGATAGGTTGATGTAGCTATTAAACTCACGCCGTATAACATTGTATGAAACAATTTTACTGTCCTGTGTTATCAATTTTGTGAACTATTTGCCTCCGTAGTTACAGTATATACGTGCTTATATTTCAAAATAAATTGTTATCTAGGCAGTAATGAAGAGTGTTTAGTTTAAAAACAAACATTTGTATAGAAAAAGGACGAATATCTCTTTTATGTGAAACTTAGGTTAGTCGTCGTGCGATCAGCACCGCACCTGTAACTCTGTATCTTTCATTCAACGGCTGCAAGAACTACACCTGCGTGACCAGTACTTTCTAGTAGGATTTGATGCGGTCTTCCTCTTCACCGGAGTGCCGCTTGCTGATTGCCTCAATCTGATCGTGGAGAAATTCACCCCAACGATGTCTAATCTCCACGAATTTGCCCTCACATAACACATTACTTATCTTTATTGGCGCCTATTGTGAACAAATGAATGGCGTCGCCATTGTGTGTCCTTCGTCACCCGATGTGTGTCACTTATTCATGGTGGATTTTAAGTAGAAAGCTGTGCAAACAGCTGCGTTGACGTCCACACACTTTTTCAGATATATTTACGACATTTGTGGTGTAGCCACACGGAAATCAAGAACTGGAGTAGTTTCCCCAACATCTGAACTCTCTGGAATTCTGTATTCAATACACGTTGGAGCTGAATGAGAATGGGGAAGTCTCATTTTTGTTTTGTGTCTTAGTCAGGCGCAGTGCGGATGGCACTAGGGGATACAGTGTGTACAGGAAAGAACCGACACTGTACCTCCACCACTTCAAACTGTCGTCGCCGGCCGTTGTGGCCAAGTGGTTCTAGGCGCTTCAGTCCGGACCCGTACTGCTGCACAGTCGCAGGTTCGCATCCTGCCTCGGGCATGGATGTGTGTGTTGTCCTTAGGTTAGCTAGGATTAAGTAGTTCTAGGTCTAGGAGACTGATGACCCCAGATTTTAAGTCCCATAGTGGTAAGAGCCATTTTCCAACTGTCATCATCCATCACAGCATATCGGTGTGCTACGTGCGTTGGTCCACAGGAGCCGTTAGTACCAATCGAAGAAAGTCTATCAAGGGGGCGCCACCAACGTTTCGTATTCGACAGTAACATACGTCGCAGGAGAATCCCGAAATGCATTTACGTAGGAGGTATAGGTGCAAACAGACTGCGACCTTTCTACCGTACACAGGCAAAGTGTCGAAGAAAATCAGCAGGACGCATTCTCCGTCAGCTGCGAAAACGCGTACGCCGTTACATTCGGTGAAAGATGACGTGGTGTGCTGTGAACCGGGTGTTTACTGTATGCCATTCAAATGCGATATGGCAGACATCGGGCGGTCTACTCGGACAGTCGAAAAATGGTACAACGAGCACAGAAGACACACATAATTTAATGAGCCAGCAAAATCTGTGATAGCAGAACATTACGTTGCTGCAGGAGGCTCAATGAAACATGAAGAAATGCAAGTATTGAGATAGATTATGTCATTTTGATGATCCATTGATAAATTCGGCTGTGGGCTCCCATAAGCTCCTTCGTCCCGCTGGTCAATGGAGACAGTGGCTGCACTCGCAGTACGCGTGGAACACCACGCTCAGTCAACTCAAGTCACAATGTGAACCGATAGCAAGTTCCGGGCCCTAAGTGGGCTGCAGAAGCACTAAGGAACCGGAGTTCGTACGCATCATTCGGTGATCGCGTCCCACGACCATTCCACAACATGAGAGGTGTTGCCAAGTAGTGGGGAGGAGTCGGGAGCGATATAAATATATATGACTCACTAAGTAAACACTCATTCTAGGGATATCACCTGAAGTCAAGGCACGCTTTGAAATAAACGTCACATAAGCGACTGCACACCCCAGAGCAACACAGATATCCGTTTTTTTTTTTTAATCATGCGGACATCATATCTTGCGATAGAAATTCACATTTCAGCTGCATGACACGTCGTGTACTTTTCGCGGTGGTTAATCAGAAGAGTGTCAACAGAATGATGGGACACACTTTTCCCACAAAACGCAATAGCATCTCATAAGCATAGGCGAGGCGCTATTATTGTTCCCTTTCTCTGAAATGTTCTTAACTTCATTTGCAACAAATAAATAAAATAAAAAAACGGTAAAGCTGTCTTGAACCGGAAGGTTGGAATTAACATCACAGTGCTCTGCTAGGCTTTCCATTGTCTTGGTGCGATTAGCCAGCCACTACAGGGGGATTCACAATATATGGATTTAAAGACGACTCCGAACCACGATGTAACTCGCAATTTTTTACTTTAAACAACACTGCGAGAGCTTAAAATGTTGATACCTGTGAATCAGTACTCGGGCACCTCACCACTGAGAAACAGAGGTAAATGAAACATAATTTCGCTTATCTGTAATGGAATTGACGAAAATTCAGGGAGATTGCCTGTCACTCCTCGTAGATAAAAAAAAAAAAAAAATGGTTCAAATGGGTCTGAGCACTATGGGACTTAACATCTGTGGTCATCAGTCCCCTAGAACTTAGAACTACTTAAACCTAACTAACCTAAGGACATCACACACATCCATGCCCGAGGCAGGATTCGAACCTGCTACCATAGCAGTCGCGCGGTTCCGGACTGAGCGCCTAGAACCGCTAGACCACCGCGGCCGGCGTATCAAAAACACCAGTGCACCTGATGCGTCTTGCAGATAGTGGTGTCATATCTACCGCGTATAGTATGCGTTTCTATCTGTGAAGGTGACATTGCTGATGTACGTTTACTTCTTTATTTGATTATTTTTTGAGATACCAATGCCGGTCCGTGACGACTTACTCTCCTGCGCAAACTTCTTAATTTCGGAGAAGCACTTGCACCCTACGACCTCAGTTATTTTCGTGCACATATTCAAATTTAAGTGTCAGGGAGTCGTTTCTGAAAGTATTTGTATGGAGTGTAGCTATGTATGGAAGTGAAACGAGGGTGATAAATAGATTGGACAAGAAGAGAATAGAAGCTTTCGAAATGTGGTGCTACAGAAGAATGCTGAAGATTTGATAGGTAGATCACATTACTAATGAGGAGGTATTGAATAGGATTGGGGAAAAGAGTTTGTGGCACAACTTGACTAGAAGAAGGTTGGTAGGACATGTTCTGAGGCATCAAGGGATCACCAATTCAGTATTGGAGGGCAGCGTGGAGGGTAAAAATCGTAGAGGGAGACCAAGAGATGAATACATTAAGCAGATTCAGAAGGATGTAGGTTGCAGTAGGTACTGGGAGATGAAGAAGCGTGCACAGGATAGAGTATCATGGAGAGCTGCATCAAACCAGTCTCGGGACTGAAGACCAGAACAACAACAACATTCAGATCTCTGTCTTCCTCTGCTGTTTTTACCCTCTACCGCTAGCATAGAGATTATTCCCTGATGTCTCACAATCGTATTATCTTTTCCCTTATCCTTGTCCATCTTTCCCGTACGTTCTTCTCTTCGCCGATTCTGTGGAGAACCACCTCATTCTTTGCCTTACCAGTCCACTTGACTTCCACCAGTCTTCTGTAGCACAAAATCTTAAACGCTTCGTTTCTTCTTGGGATTTCCAACTGTCCATGATTCTCTGCTATACAATGCTGTGCTCCAAACGCACGTTCTCAGAAATTTCTTCTTCAGATTAAGTCCTGTATTTGGATCCCATAAGCTTCTTCTTACTAGGGATACTGTATTTGCTTGTGCAAGTCTGCTTTTTATGATATCCTTGCTTCCTCCGTCATGGGTATTTGTTTAGAGGGTAGTGGAATTCCTTAATTTTATCTACACTCCTGGAAATTGAAATAAGAACACCGTGAATTCATTGTCCCAGGAAGGGGAAACTTTATTGACACATTCCTGGGGTCAGATACATCACATGATCACACTCACAGAACCACAGGCACATAGACACAGGCAACAGAGCATGCACAATGTCGGCACTAGTACAGTGTATATCCACCTTTCGCAGCAATGCAGGCTGCTATTCTCCCATGGAGACGATCGTAGAGATGCTGGATGTAGTCCTGTGGAATGGCTTGCCATGCCATTTCCACCTGGCGCCTCAGTTGGACCAGCGTTCGTGCTGGACGTGCAGACCGCGTGAGACGACGCTTCATCCAGTCCAAAACATGCTCAAGGGGGGACAGATCCGGAGATCTTGCTGGCCAGAGTAGTTGACTTACACCTTCTAGAGCACGTTGGGTGGCACGGGATACATGCGGACGTGCATTGTCCTGTTGGAACAGCAAGTTCCCTTGCCGGTCTAGGAATGGTAGAACGATGGGTTCGATGACGGTTTGGATGTACCGTGCACTATTCAGTGTCCCCTCGACGATCACCAGTGGTGTACGGCCAGTGTAGGAGATTGCTCCCCACACCATGATGCCGGGTGTTGGCCCTGTGTGCCTCGGTCGTATGCAGTCCTGATTGTGGCGCTCACCTGCACGGCGCCAAACACGCATACGACCATCATTGCCACCAAGGCAGAAGCGACTCTCATCGCTGAAGACGACACGTCTCCATTCGTCCCTCCATTCACGCCTGTCGCGACACCACTGGAGGCGGGCTGCACGATGTTGGGGCGTGAGCGGAAGACGGCCCAACGGTGTGCGGGACCGTAGCCCAGCTTCATGGAGACGGTTGCGAATGGTCCTCGTCGATACCCCAGGAGCAACAGTGTCCCTAATTTGCTGGGAAGTGGCGGTGCGGTCCCATACGGCACTGCGTAGGATCCTACGGTCTTGGCGTGCATCCGTGCGTCGCTGCGGTCCGGTCCCAGGTCGACGGGCACGTGCACCTTCCGCCGACCACTGGCGACAACATCGATGTACTGTGGAGACCTCACGCCCCACGTGTTGAGCAATTCGGCGGTACGTCCACCCGGCCTCCCGCATGCCCACTATACGCCCTCGCTCAAAGTCCGTCAACTGCACATACGGTTCACGTCCACGCTGTCGCGGCATGCTACCAGTGTTAAAGACTGCGATGGAGCTCCGTATGCCACGGCAAACTGGCTGACACTGACGGCGGCGGTGCACAAATGCTGCGCAGCTAGCGCCATTCGACGGCCAACACCGCGGTTCCTTGTGTGTCCGCTGTGCCGTGCGTGTGATCATTGCTTGTACAGCCCTCTCGCAGTGTCCGGAGCAAGTATGGTGGGTCTGACACACCGGTGTCAATGTGTTCTTTTTTCCATTTCCAGGAGTGTACTTCGTCGTCATCAGTTTTGATGTGAAGCTTCTCGTTCTTCTCATTTCTGCTCCTTCTAATTAGTTTTGTCTTTTTTCGGTTTACTCTCAACCCATATTATATACTTATTTGATCATTCAACTGAACAGATCTCGTAATTCTTACTCACTTTCCTTATGGTGATGTCGCTGGCTAATCTTATGGCTGACAATGTTTCACCCCGAATTTTAGTTCCACTCTTGAAAACTCCTTTTCCGTCATTGGTTCTTCGATCTATAGATTGATCAGCAGGGCCAGAAAACTACATCACTGCCTTACACCCTTTTTAATCCGAGCACTTTGTTGTTGGGCCAATATTATTGTTCCTTCTTTGTACTATTACAAATTGCATATTACTCGTAATTCCCTATTCCTTATTCCTATTTTTCTCGGAATCTCTAACATCTTTCATAATTTTACTTTGTTCCAAGTTTATTCTAAGTCCATAAATCCTATGAAAGTATCTTCATTTTTCTTTAGTCTTGCTTCCATTATCAAGCGCAATCTCAGGACTCCCCCACTGTTGCCAATGAGTTTCCTGAGGCCAACCGATTGTCTTGTAACAAGTAGTAAATTTTTTTTCTTATCATTCTCTATATTTTTCTCGTCATCAGGGTGGATGCATGAACTGTAAGGCTGATAATGCCATAGCTGTCCAACTTATCTGCTCTTGCTGTATTCGAAATTGTGTGGATTATATTTTTCTGAAAGTCTCATACGTCGGAGATCTCAGATTCTACGCACCTCTTCTAGTACCGGTAGTAGTTTAGGTACCGCTTCTCCCAATGATTTTAGAGGTTCTCATGAAATGTTATCTACTTCGTCTGCTATATTTGATCTGGACTCTTCCATATCTTTTTCAGTCTCTGACTTCAGTACTGGATCCCCTGTGTCTTCCGTACCAATTCCAACTTCTTCTTCTACTGCGTCTCTCATTGAGACGTCCAGTGTATTGTATGCATCTATTCGCTCTCTCGTCTGCGTTTAACAGTGGAATTCTAGTTACCTCCATAATGTTACCATTTTTAATTTTAACTTCATCAAAATTTATTTTTACTTTTCTGTGTGTTCAGTCGTCCTTCTGACAAATATTTACTTTTCGATATCTTCACATCTTTCCTTCAGCCCTTTTGTCTTGGCTGCCTCCACTTCCGTTTGTTTTATTCCTAAGGGAGTTATGTTGCTGTTTCCCTGAGCATTGTTCTACTTTTCCTTTGCTCGAGCAATTGCAGTTTTTCTTCCGTTACCCAGGGCTCCATCGCAGTTTACTTCTTGGTACATATTTTTGGCTCACCGACATCTGTGATTCCAAAAACATTCACACCTCCGCAACCGAACTGCCTACTCTGATATTCCTTATCGCAGTACCCACACCCCAATGGAACTACAAACGCCTCCCTTCATTCCTCAGTACTTGAGTATCCCACACCCTTCCGCACTAATTCTTCCACACGATTCCCTGGAACTTCAATCTTTTTATCATTATCAGTTTGTGATCTGAGAGTCTGCTTGCACCTGGATAAGCCTTACAATCCAATATCTGATTTCGAAATCTCTGTTTGACCATGATGAAATCCAGTCTGAATGATATTCCCTTGTCTCCGGGTCTTTTCCAACTGTATCTTATCCTCTTGTGGACCTTGACAGAGTATTCGCTGTTAGTAACTGGAATTTATTACAGAACTCAATTACTCTTCCTCCTTTCTTCCTCCCTCTGCCAAGCCGACATTCTCCCATAACCATTGCTTACATTTCTTTTTCTACAACTGTATTACAGTCCCCAGTAATTGTTCGATTTTCATTTCTCTTTACGCACTGAATTAGCCGTTCAATATCCTAACATACCTTTCCCATCTCTTCCTCCTCTTCTTGCGATGTCGGTATATATGCCTGAACTATTTTCACCGGTCTTTATTTGTTATCGAATCTGAGAACAACCGCCGGCCGAAGTGGCCGTGCGGTTCTAGGAGCTGCAGTCTGGAACCGAGCGACCGCTACGGTCGCAGGTTCGAATCCTGCCTCGGGCATGGTTGTGTGTGATGTCCTTAGGTTAGTTAGGTTTAATTATTTCTAAGTTCTAGGCGACTGATGACCTCAGAAGTTAAGTCTCGTAATGCTCAGAGCCATTTTTTTTTAGAACAACCACTGAAAGTTTTGAGTAGCTCACTCTCTCCCCCACTTTCCTATTCATGACGGATCATACTCCCGTTATACGATGTCTGCTGCAGTTATTACCCTACATTCATCTGACTAGAAACTCATGTTTCCTTCCCATTTCTGTTCACTGATCCCTCTCCCCTCCCCCTATATCTGTATTGACTCATTTCATTTCCCTATACAGATTTTATAACTTTTCTACTAGGTTCAAGTTTCTGACTTTATACCTATACTTTGGTAGCCACTTCCCGAAGATCCGAATGGAGGCTAATCCTTAATCTTTTGCCGATGGAGAAATCAACACGACACTTCCTCAGTTAAGCCCACATGTCATTTCGATAGACGTTGTGTGTCTTCAAACCTCGCAATACCAAGGTGAGGAGACGGGAAGGTTGTGGAGAAATTTCATCTACATTTACATCTATATTTATACTCCGCAAGCCACCCAACGGTGTGTGGCGGAGGGTACTTTTGTGCCTACCTTCTGAAAATATTGCAGTCTAGTCAATGTATTTTAAAATTTTGAGGAAAAAGATGTTTATTGTTCTAAGTATTTCATCTACGATATACCATAAGTACATAAAATTTTTCAGTCAAGCTTAACCCTAAAATTTAGGTCTCAGCAGCAGATGTCACTTCCCTGGTGAATGCCGTATTCAGTATTTCCAGTTGCAGGACCTTATTTACCCATCACTATTTCTTTTTAGGATATGTTGAGAATAAAAGTAGACAACAATGAACGAAATTTGCGTTTTTTAGTTTGTTGTGGTGGTCATGAAGTCGATAGTACATGTTACTGAAAACGCATTGATATCGCTAAATGTGTGCTAAAAGATATATTCAGATCGTTAGCCATACTTACAACTCCTTAAAAATAACCCTCCCCCTGGCAATGCGTTAATGGAGTGGTTTACACTACGTTCTAGATTCCCATGACATGATCTTTGCTGATTCCTTCGCCTGTTAGAGACAGTTTCCCACCCGAAGGGCAACAGAGTACCCTTCATCTAAACCCCTACATCTACATGGATACTCTGCAAATCACACTTAAATGCTTGGCAGAGGTTTCATCGAAACACCTTCACAATAATTCTCTATTATTCCACTCTTGCATAGCACGCAGGAAAAACGAGCTCTGACTTCCTTTATATTTATATGATGACAATTTCACCCTTTGTAGGTAGGCGTCAACAAAACATTTTCGCATTCGGAGGAGAAAGTTGATGATTGAAATTTCCTGAAAAGATCTCGCCGGAATGAGAAACGCTTTTGTATTAATGATGTCCAACCCAAATCCTCTATCATGTCCATGACCTTCTCTCCATTATTTCTGGATAATACAAAACGTGCTGCCCTTTTTTGAGCTTCCTCGATGTAGTCCGTTAATCCTATCTGGTAAGAATCCCAAACCGATCAGGGGTCGAACAAGCGTTGTGTAGGCAGTCTCTTTAGTAGATCTGTTGCTTCTTCTACCATAAATGTTCTACTAATAATACGCAGTATTTGTTTCTTCTTCCCCCACAACATTTTCTATGCGTTCTTTCGAATTTAAGTTGTTCTAATAGTAACTCCTAGGTACTTAATTGAATTAATGGCCATCAGATTTGATTGATTTATCGTGTAACCGAAGCTTAACATATTCCATTTAGCACTCATGTGGATGACCTCAAACTTTTTATTATTTAAGGCCAAATACCAACTTTCGCACCCTTCAGATATCCCTTTTAAATTGATTTGCAGTTTGTTTTGATGACATTATTAGACGAAAAACGACAACATCATCTGCAAACAACCTAAGACGGCTGTTCAGATTGTCTCCTAAATCGTTTATATACACTACTGGCCATTAAAATTGCTACACCAAGAAGAAATGCAGATGAAAACTTGCATTCATTGGACAAATGTATTATACCAGAACTGACATGTGATTACATTGTCACGCAATTTGGATGCATAGATCCTGAGAAATCAGTACCCAGAACAACCACCTCTGGCCGTAATAACGGCCTTGATACGCCTGGGCATTGAGTCAAACAGAGCTTGGATGGCGTGTACAGGTATAGCTGCCCATGCAGCTTCAACACGGTACCACTGTTCATCAAGAGTAGTGACTGGCGTATTGTGACGAGCCACTTGCCCGGCCACCATTGACCAGACATTTTCAATTGGTGAGATATCTGGAAAATGTGCTGGCCAGGGCAGCAGTCGAACATTTTCTGTATCCAGAAAGGCCCGTACAGGACCTGCAACATGCGGTCGTGCACTATCCTGCGGAAATGTAGGGTTTCGCAGGGATCGAATGAAGGGTAGAGCGCCCGCAGCTCGTGGTCGTGCGGTAGAGTTCTCGCTTCCCACGCCCGGGTTCCCGGGTTCGATTCCCGGCGGGGTCAGGGATTTTCTCTGCCTCGTGATGGCTGGGTGTTCTGTGATGTCCTTAGGTTAGTTCGGTGTAAGTAGTTCTACGTTCTGGGGGACTGATGACCATAGATGTTAAGTCCCATAGTGCTCAGAGCCATTTGAACCATTTGAAGGGTAGAGCCACGTGTCGTAACACATCTGAAATGTAACTTCCACTGTTCAAAGTGCCGTCAATGCGAACAGGAGGTGACCGAGACGTGTAACCAATGGCACCCCATACCATCACGCCGGGTGATACGCCAGTATGGCGATGACCAATACACGCTTCCAATGTGCGTTCACCGCGATGTCGCCAAACACGGATGCGACCATCATGATGCTGTAAACAGAACCTGGATTCATCCGAAAAAATGACGTTTTGTCATTCGTGCACCCAGGTTCGTCGTTGAGTACACCATTGCAGGCGCTCCTGTCTGTGATGCAGCGTCAAAGGTAACCGCAGCCATGGTCTCCGAGCTGATAGTCCATGCTGTTGCAAACGTCGTCGAACTGTTCGTGCAGATGGTTGTTGTCTTTCAAACGTCCCCATCTGTTGACTCAGGGATCGAGACGTGGCTTCACGATCCGTTAGGACCATGTGGATAAGATGCCTGTCATCTCGACTGCTAGTGATACGAGGCCGTTGGGATGCAGCACGGCGTTCCGTATTACTCTCCTGAACCCACCGATTCCATATTCTGCTAACAGTCATTGGATCTCTACCAACACGAGCAGCGATGTCACGATACGATAAACCGCAATCGCGATAGGCTACAATCCGACCTCGGAAACGTGATCGTATGCATTTCTCCTCCTTACACGAGGCATCACAACAACGTTTCACCAGGCAAAGCCGGTCAACTGCTGTTTGTGTATGAGAAATGGGTTGGAAACTTTCCTCATGTCAGCACGTTGTAGGTGTTGCCATCGGCACCAACCTTGTGTGAATGCTCTGAAAAGATAATCATTTGCATATCACAGCATCTTCTTCCTGTCGGTTAAATTTCGCTTCTGTAGCACGTCATCTTCGTGGTGTAGCAATTTTAATGGCCAGTAGTGTGGAAGGAACAGCAGAGGGGCTATAACACTAGCTTAGGGAACGCCACAAATCACTTTTGTTTTACTCGATGACTTTCCCTCAGTTACTAAGAGCTGCGACTACTCTGACAGGAAAGCACGAATCCTGTCGTATAACTGAGACGATATGCCAAAAGAACGCCAATTCATTTGAAACTGTTTGTAAGGTTTGTCGACAGCACTCAACACTCCGTGTGAGTAAAGAACTAGTTGTGTTTCACAAGAGCGATGTTTTCTACATCCGTGTTGATTTTGTTTCAAGAGACCGTTCCATTCGACGTAATTCATGATGTTCGAACGCACTGTATGTTTCAAAATCCTGCTTCATATCGACACTAACGTTATGGGCCTGTAATTTTGTGGATTACTAATACTGCCTTTCTTGGAAATTTGTTTGACCTGTGCAACTTTTCAGTCGTCGAGCGAGCGGTTTTGTACCATTGTTAAGTATGGAGATACTGCATCAGTATACTCTGAAAAGAATCTATCTGGCGCACAGTCTGGACCGGAGGACTTGCTTTTTTATTGAGCGATTTAAGTTGCTTCACGACTCCGAGGATATCCATTTCTAAGTTACTCATGTTGGCAACTATTCTTGATTCGAATTCTGGAGTAAACAGTGTTCTGACCTGTTTTGTACACCATTAGGGATCACCACTGTCGTTTGTTAATTTATTTGGTATTAATGTCTCAGTTGCTGTCGATACTACTACTTTGAATTAAAGCCACATCTCATCCACACTTACATTGTTAATTTGGAATGAGTGAGATTATCTCTGAGGAAGGCATCAAGCGAAGTTTTATGTGCTTTTTTGAATAGATATATTTTTCGTTTATTTTTAGGCGATTTAGGAGTTAAGGTATTCAGTCGCACTACGACAACGGTTTGTTCACTAATCCTTCTATCCGTTTTGATGCTCGTTGTAGCTCAGGGTTCAAAAAAATGGTTCAAATGGCTCTGAGCACTATGGGACTCAACATCTTAGGTCATAAGTCCCCTAGAACTTAGAACTACTTAAACCTAACTAACCTAAGAACATCACACACACCCATGCCCGAGGCAGGATTCGAACCTGCGACCGTAGCAGTCCCGCGGTTCCAGCTCAGGGTTATGTGATGCTAAGAGGTCAAGTTTGTTTTCACAACTCTTTACAATTCGAGTGGGATGATGAAATAGTTACTAGAAATAATTTACAGAGAATACGTTTAGCACAATTTTGATGATTTTTAATGCGTACATCTGGATTGAAACATGTATTTTCGCAAACATACCTAGGGTAAATTGAAGTCACAACCAACTATAATTGTATGAGTTCGGGTACGTGTCTGCAATTAGAATCGAGTTTTCTTTGAACCTTTCAGAAATTGCTTCATCTGAGGTGGGACGTCGGTAAAAGGATCCAATTATTATTTTATTCCGGTTGTCAAGCATGACCTGCACCGATAATAATGTACAGGAACTATCTACGTCAATTTCGCTGAGTGATAAACTACTTCTTACAGCAACAAACGCTCCACCGCCAACGGTTAGGTCTATCGCAGAAATTTCGACTGATCTCCAGCTTTAGCTAGTTTTCAGTGTCTATAACGATTGAGAATTATTGATTTCTATTAGTGCTTGGAGCTCTGGTAGTTTCCGAACACAGCTAAGACTATTGTACAAATAGTTCCTAGATATATGTTCTTCCTGTTGCACCATTTGAGACTAAAGTCCTTTCTGTGTTACCCCGAGACTCTCCAAAAAAACACCCACTCCACGCCACGCAACCCCCGCTACTCGTGTAACCACCTCATGCGTGTAATGGACTCCTGACCTAACCTCTTAACCTATGTCCTCTTTTACAAGGCCTGTAGCAAAACTAGGATTACTTCTTGTGCAGATAGTCTTCGGCCGACATGGCTTATTATTTTTATTGTAAATTTTAAGCAGTTGTTGGGTAGAAACTCGGGACCCAGGAGGTTTTAATTATTAATCAAAGAGGTCACCCGCAGTCCAGAATTGAATTACTTTGTGGTCAAGGTTTATTCTCGACGAATATGTTTATAATGACCGTCGGCGTCAGGCTGCCAAACATTCCCTAACTTGCTTACGGCAAATTCCGGAAGAGTTAGTTCTACGTAGCAGTCAGACTGAAGGCTGTGCTGATTTTATAAAGACAGGATGTTAAACCATGACCTCATTTCATGATTTTACCCGAGCAATACTGGCCAGTCGTTGCTGGAAGTGAATCTAGTGTAAGTAGAGCGCTCTCTAGTAAGCGCCTTGAGGACTTGCTTACTCCCACTACGCTCTGATGCAGTCCCCTGCTAAGAAATATTATGGGTTAATAAAAGTGACTAGAGTCGAAATCAATGAAACCAATAAACTAAATTTATGTGAGGATTGACTGGTAATCGTTAGAGTTCATTGACTGTGCGCAATAATATAAAAATGGTATGATATGCATTTATAGCCCGGAACGACCCCCCCCCCCCCCCTGTGTCATCCTCAGCTAATGAAGTCGTGGAGATGCTGTAAGAAGAGGGAGTCAGCTCACCGTTTACAGCCGTTGTCGGGCCAGAAGACCTGGTCCTGCAACTAGTACTTCAAGTAGCTCCTCAACTGGCTGACAGCACCCCATCCAGTCCTCCTACCATAGAAAAATCTCTAGCAGTACCGGAAATCAAACCACACCGCATGCACGGGAGTATCCTGGAGGTAAATGTAAAAGCGTGATGAGCATACATTTCTCCACCGTGCTATTTGATCGGTAATAACAGTTCACTTATTCAAAGTGCTTGTCTGTTTATTGGTTTCAGGTATATTCTTGCATCAAACATCGTGTAGAAGGATCTGACACAATATTGTGTGATATGAATACCACTGTGATTTCAGTACTCAACTGTTAAGTGTGTATCGACATCACATACTGCCTTGCATTAAGTTCTTTTATGTGACGCTCCAATGGTGGGCGATGACTGAAACGGGTAAACAAACATTAAAAGGAAAGTGACCTGTTATAGAGAACAAACAAACAAACAAAAGAAGTCTCTACTCCCATAATTGTCTCAGGCAACCCGCACTAGTTCATGTTACACGAAATACAACTAAATCTTGAGCTATACACCAACTCACACTACTGAATATTTAACGCTCCACATTCCAGAAGGGCACCACCCGGGGTATGAATTCAATAACCTGAGGAAAAATTGTAACAGTGCAATCAAGTGTTATTCGTTCTATAGTTCATCTGTTTGATTTTGAATCCCTGTTATCTGCTGTGTTTAAACTTCAGTGCTCGTTAATGATTCACCGGACTTACTCTGCCAAGTCATTTGCAGACGGAATATTTCAATCTGAGCACTATTTCTAGATGATGAGTGTTTTCGTATCAAGCGCAAGAAAGACTCCATGATTAGTTAAGACTCAGTTTGCTACTTACTGATGTTTGAAGGCATATAATTCACCTACAGAGGGCGGTTCATAAACAGGCCATCGAATATTTTTGTGAAGGGCCCGCTTTGATTTTTCTGTGGTTGTGAAGTAAGAATTTAAAGATATCACTTGACTTTCAGTCCAAACAGTAGCTGACAGAGAGGAGATGCCGGACTTCAGAAATTTCCCGATGGAAACATTCTAGGATGTAAGACATTTGGAGTACAATATACATTCAGATTGTATCATATGGTGTAATTTCAGCAAACATGATTCTTACATTCGAAATCGAAAGAATATGAAGGTAGAACATATATGTTTTCCTCATCTGGATCTGATGGAATTAGAAGATAAAGACAAAACTGGTTTTTGGAGATGGAAATAAAATTATTCTCGACAGGAAGATTAGTTTGAATACAGCAATGCATGGCCCTAGAGGAGATGGTATGACACTGATTTGTCCTGACACGGATTTAGTGTTCACCACTCTTTTACAGCACCACATTTCAAAAGCTATTCTTTTGTTATCTGTACTGTTCATTTATCTACACTACAGAGAAATATTTTTAATAAAGACTTCATAATATTTACAACATAAATGTATGTTATGAATTAAGGATGTTGAACCTGCCGTTGTGGTTAAAAAATTGCAGCTTTATATTGATACTGCAGACAAGAAATCGTGTAAAGCATTGACGAAAACTTCAATTAGCTGTCGAACCTCCTCAGGCTCTGTTTCAAGCGGGACCTGTTTACGTGCACTTAATGTTTCAAAGCAGATGCAAAAGAATTCGATGCAGCCGACATATCTGATAACTAGTCATCCTTAGCGTTTGAGTCGAATTGTGATACGAAGTAAAAGTAGGTGCGCGTCTTCTGCAATGGTTTGTAGCGGTTCGTTTTAAACTGGCAGGATTACAACGCTCGAAGTTATGTAACGTCGCCACGATTCCAGTGACTATTTACATCTTGTATAAGGGACGAAAAGCTAGTTGAGGGTAATCCGTCTGTGGTATGAAGGCTAACAGCAACAATTAAACAATAATGAACCAATAATTAGATGAAAATGTTACAAAGCGACTGACTGGTCACATTGTCCATAAAATCCAACCGATACTTAAATATTAGTAGATAAATATAGGTAGTTAAGGATATAAGTGTACATATATCTCTTTATGACCGAAGACAGTGTACTGAACAACATGACATCACTATTTATTTCATTTTAGACTGAAATTTATAGCTATTACGAGTAGCATATTCTTAGATTTTCCAGTACCTCGAAGGGCATTTGGCACACGCAAGCTTTTAATTTCACCTGGGAAGCAGGACAGCTACTGAAGTGTAAACATATCGATATGGAGCGGTTAGTCTATACTGACAGGCATAGTCCACTTTCCAGTGGAGTTATGACCATTCACAAAACATGAGGTAGTAATTTATGGGATGTGTTTTCGGGATCAGTGTTAGATGTGGAGTACATGTTAAGGTACCAATGGTCAAAATAACTATACCTATACCACGAACATCCTGTATATTGTTTTTGTGAAAAGCTGGATAAAGTATTTATTTTTTATACTGAGGACTATTTCTTATGAAACAGCTACTATTATTTAAATGAAATCAAATAAACTGGCTTAATGTTGTAAACTCACGAGTCGAACAGTTTCCGTCAAACACAGAATGATTATGGGCTACAGTAAGTAATGCAACATACTTTATATTCTGAAATCAGTTTGGCTTATTCAGGATTCCAGTACATCTTATAATTCCCCCCCCCCCCCCTCAGTTGGCTGCAAAACGATATTTTTCAACATAATCTCCGTTCATTGCAACTGGATTACGCCACCTGTATGCCAACATCGTACAATGCTACTGGTCGACGTCGAAGCCAATGTCTTGCTGCATACTTGACCTCATCACCCAAGTACTGCTACCAGTGGAGTGCATCCGTTTTTAGGCCATATTGATGGAGGTCGGAAGGTGCAAGATCCGAGCTGTGCGGTGGATCAGAAAGATGAGCTTATTGAAATTTTTTCAGCTCCTCTCGGGTGTCCGGACTTGTGCGGGGCGTTGTGTTGTAATGAAGAGGGACCATTTCGCATGCATCTGCGGTACACCTCAGAAGAGAGTGCCTGTACGTTCCAGGACTTCGTAGCCGTGTGCGGCTGGCCGGCACAAGAGAGATCGAACAGGTTTGGGCGAATTTATTGCGAGGGTGGAAGGTCCCTCACCAAACGACTTACCGCGCTTTTGCTCACTGCCTGTTGTCCGTAGATATTCTGCGAGCGCTTATGAATATCACCGATGCTATGGTTTTCCGCCGAAACCAGCACAATGACAACCGATTGTAACGCATCTCCGTTACAGACGCCGTTTTGAAGGCTACGTATAGCACCGCCACCTATCGGAATTTCACCAAACTATGGAAGCTGAAGCTGGAATTTTCTACGGTATCCTATACAAAATTCCGCATTTTTTCAACCGAAATTGTCCGAAAAAAATGTGTTGTATTACTTATTAAACGCCTGTCGAATGAACTTCGTTCCTTTATTGTATACATTGAAAAGATAGTCATTTTCCATGGACAAATGGTGTTGTGATTAAACTTTTTCTAGTACTGAACATTCCTGTCAGGAAGGTCGCAGTTCGTAGTAATAGACGGCAAATCATCGAGTAAAACTGAAGTGATATCAGGTGTTCCCCAGGGAAGCGTCCTGGGACCTCTGCTGTTCCTGATCTATATAAATGACCTGGGTGACAATCTGAGCAGTTCTCTTAGGTTGTTCGCAGATGATGCTATGATTTACCTCCTAGTAAGGTCATCCGAAGACCAGTATCAGTTGCAAAGCGATTTAGAAAAGATTGCTGTATGGTGTGGCAGGTCGCAATCGACGCTAAATAACGAAAAGTGTGAGGTGATCCACACGAGTTCCAAAAGAAATCCGTTGGAATTCGACTACTCGATAAATAGTACAATTCTCAAGGCTGTCAATTCAACTAAGTACCTGAGTGTTAAAATTACGAACGACTTCAGTTGGAAAGACCACATAATATTGTGGGGAAGGCGAGCCAAAGGTTGCGTTTCATTCGCAGGACACTTAGAAGATGCAACGAGTCTACTAAAGAGACAGCTTACACTACACTCGTTCGTGCTGTGTTAGAATATTGCTGCGCGGTGTGGGATCCTTACCAGGTGGGATTGACGGAGGACATCGAAAGGGTGCAAAAACGGGCAGCTCGTTTTGTATTATCACGTAATAGGGGAGAGAGTGTGGCAGATATGATACGCGAGTTGGGATGGGAGTCATTAAGGCAAAGACGTTTTTCGTCGCGGCGAGATCTATTTACGAAATTTCACTCACCAACTTTCTCTTCCGAATGCAAAAATATTTTGTTGAGCCCAGGCTACGTAGGTAGGAATGATCATCAAAATAAAATAAGAGAAATCAGAGCTCGAACAGAAAGGTTTAGGTGTTCGTTTTTCCCGCGCGCTGTTCGGGAGTGGAATGGTAGAGAGATAGTATGATTGTGGTTCGATGAACCCTCTGCCAAGCACTTAAATGCGAATTGCAGAGTAATCATGTAGATGTAGATTACTGGGTAAACTAAGTACATGGGTTACACCGAGAGCATTGTGGCTAGAAGGTGGTTTAGTTTGCAAAGGAGGCTGCAGCGAGTAATTCTGGTGGCTCACGTCGCCCGCGGCGGACACAACGGGCGGCCAAACAACAACCGACGTAACGAGCTCCGGCACGGCGCGCCGCCGCACTCGGCCGTAGCGCAGCAATCAGCCGCCATTTGTTTCCCGACCGCAGCGCGCCTAATTAGTGGCGATTATTAGGAAAGCGCCGCAGTACCGCGGGGCGGCGCCCGCCGCCCGGCCAACAACGCCCGTCCTGACCGTCCACCACCATACAGAGCGTGGCAGCGCGCTGTGTTCCTGAGTGCTCTGCGTTCAGCCCGCTACCCATCCTCTCAGCAGTTGTTACCACCGGTTTCCAGAGTGCCACACCCGCTGCACACTATTAAAGTAGCAACACAAAGGGAGATTAGTCTCCTGTAACCCACATGTGTCGCAGTAAAGTTACTGTAACAAAACTAATCGCGATGCGGACACACCCTTAACCTTTCCGCTGCTGCAGACGTGCTCTCCGCATTTCCCGGTAGGCGCGGCTTCTGTTATGGCTCTATTGCGCGCCAAATGCGGATGCCTGTGCTGATATCTTCGCTCGTTAAAAGGCGGAATTTTTTTCGTTGTATCCCATAGTTACTCTAATGCACCAAATTAAGTTAAAAACTGTGGGAAATTTTAAAGATTTTGCACAGATAAAAAGGCACTGGGTAAACTTCACGTGTAGTTGACTCTAACTCACGCACTGAAGAGCCAAAGAAACTGGTACGCCTACCTAATATCGTGTAGGGCCCGCGTTAGCACGGAGAAGTATCGAAACACGACGGACCATGCACTTGACTAATGTCTGACGTAGTGCTGGAGAGAATAGACTCCATAAATCCTGAAACGGTGTCCATAAATCCGTAATATTATGAGGTGCTGAAGATCTCTTTTGAAGAGCACGCTGCAGGGCATTCGAGATGTGCTCAATAATGTTCATGTCTGAGAGTTTAGTGGCCAACTGAAGTATTTAAACTCAGAAGAGTGTTCCTGAAACCACTTCGTAGCAATTCTGGAATTGTAGGGTGTCGCATTGTCCTCCTGAAATTGCCTCCATGTCCAGTGGAATGCACAATAAACATGAGTGGACGCAAGTGGTCAGACAGGAAGCTTACGTACGTGTCAACTGCCAGAGTAGTATCTAGACGTACCAGGGGTCCAATAGCACTGCAACTGCACGCGTCCCACACCATGACAGAGCCTCTACCAGCTTGAATAGTCTCCTGCTGACATGCAGAGTCCATGGATTCATGAGGTTTACTCCATACCCATACACGTCCATCCACTCACTACAATTTGAAACGAGACTTGTCCGACCAGGCAACATGTTTCCAGTCACCAACAGTCTAACGTAGGTGTCGTGCAGTGGTGAGGGGTACACGAGTGGGCCTTCGGGTCTGAAAGCCCATATCTATATTGTTTCGTTGAATGGTGCTCAATCTGACGCTTGTTGATGCCCCAGCATTGAAATCTGCAGCAATTTGCGGAAGAGCTGCACTTCCAATACGTTGAATGATTCTCTTCAGTCGTCGTTGGTCCCGTTCTTGTAGGATTTTTTTTCGGCGATGTCGGAGATTTGATGATTTGCTGGATTGCTGATATTCAGGTACACTAGTGAAATGATCTTTAGGGAAAATCCCCGCTTCATCAGTACCTAGGAAATGCAGTCTCCTATCGATCTTGCGACGCCTGTAACACCACGTTAAAATTCACTTAAATCTTGTTAACCTGCCATCCAATCAGCAGTAACCGATCTAACAACAGCGCCAGACTTTTGTCTTATATGGGCTTTTTATGTATGTACGTATGTATGTGTGTTTGTATGTACATATGTATGCATGTATTAAACCGCGGACTTACAAAGGACGGAGAATCTTCGTCCCGCCATACCCCTCAGTGGTTCACAACCCCACAACAGGCCACAGCAGCCCACCCACCCCACCGCCGCCCCACACCGAACCCCAGGTTATTGTGCGTTTCGGCCCCAATTGCCTTCCCCCCCTCCCCCTCCAGGAAGGTCTCATATCAGACGAGTGTAGCCCCAAATCTTTGTATGGTAGAATAATTATGGTGCACGCATACGTGGAAACGGTGTCTGTGCTTCAATCGCCGACACAGTAACTGAGTCGGAATAACGGGTACCAGCCCGCATTCGCCGAGGTAGATGGGAAACCACCTTAAAAACCATCCACAGGCTAGCCGGCACTCCGGACCTCGACACGAATTCATTGTGCGGATTTGTGTTAGGGACCGGCACCGCCTTCCCGCTCGGGAACCAGCGCGTTAGATAGCGCGACTAGCCGGATGGGCTCTATATAGGCGTTGCTGACTACAGTGCCGTATTCTGACTGTTTACATATCTCCGTACTTGAATATTCATGCCTATACCAGTTTCTTTGGACCTTCAGTGGATAATGCAGTGAATGAAGTATAGGTAACACGTCAAAATTCATTTGAAATTGAGAGCAAAACCATATCTAATTTTTTCTCACGTTACTGAATTTCACATCAGATAGACGGTAGCGCGTGGCACGTCCGTTACCTTCCTTGCGCAGCGCGAGCCGAGTGATCACAACAGTCGTCACATCTCATGAAAGATTCAAGTCATCGAAACGAAATTGTCTGCAAATGATAGTACGCAAAGAGGCACGTATATTGTCTGGTATGTACTCGAAACGTTTTTATTCACCGAGATATGGAAGTAACTCGCCCGCAGCAGTGAGAGCTCGGAGGCTCAGGGAGCATACAGACGTCCAAGGCGCGGTAGGAAAACCCAAGCGGCCCTTGTATACAAGTCCACAGCACCTGCGGTACAGCGTAGCAGGATGTGTGCACGTGCACACGTGTCCACAACAGTGAAAGGGTTAAGACTATCCTCGAATGAATACACGCAATGGAATTATTAACGCTGTGAAATAGCGTGGCCCTGGTAATGAATCTTAGGGGGACGATTTTATGACTGAAAATACTAAACATGACCGTTAAGAGACTATCTACTTGAATCAAAGACATGCGTTATACGAGCTCTTTAATTTACTACAAAAAGGCATGACGATGAACATGCATCTCATTAAGTCATAAAACCAAGAAAATTACAGACATAGATTATTAACTATGACAAGTAGACAAGTGATTTGTCGTTGGCAAAGTTGTTTCATGGGCGTCAGAATTAGCTGGTGATAATGTACCTGACTCTGCGAAATTTATCTCGACCTGCCTACACATTCAACAGAGTGATTATTTGTCTGACCACAAAAAGTGAGACGCACCTGCAACTAACGAACATGGGAGAGTGAATCCGAAGACGATTTTGAGTTTTTAGTTTGTGATGGTCTAACATGTCGAAACTACAGTTATGCCTAGCATTGCGATACTAGCTGATCAGTAACACAGTGTCTGGCTCCAAGAACTGTTCCACCAAGGATTCAAATACTGGACCACATTCTGCTAACGGAGTCGGTGTGTTCCAGATGATAGCAAAGCCTTACGAGAACCGATGCGTTCAGCGCTCAACAGAGAGACGAAGCCATTAGTTTCTATTCATCAAAGAACTGAATGTTCACTTATTATCGCCAGGAATCTCAGAAACCAAGCCTCGAAAGTATACCGGTCTGCCAATGGCGTAATTGTTACCTTGTAAAAAATTTACCCTCAGACAATTGAAGAGGGTCGAAATGTGTAATATGCAGAAATCTATCCAGAGCATCATACAGTAATTCCAAACTGCATCAGGATCCACTGCAAGTGCTATGACAATTAGGCGGGATGTGATAAAACTTGGATTTCATAGTCGAGCGGTTGCTCACAAGCAACACATCACGCCGATAAATGACAAACGATGCCTCGCTTGTTGTAAGGAGCGCTAACATTGGACGATCAAACAGTGGATAAACGTTGTGTGGAGTGACGAATCACGGTACACAATGTGGCGATCTGATGGCAAGCTGTGGGTATGGGACGGCCGAAGTGGCCGCGCGGTTCTGGCGCTGCAGCCTGGAACCGCGAGACTGCTACGGTCGCAGGTTCGAATCCTGCGTCGGGCATGGATGTGTGTGATGTCCTTAGGTTAGTTAGGTTTAACTAGTTCTAAGTTCTAGGGGACTAATGACCTCAGCAGCTGAGTCCCATAGTGCTCAGAGCCATTTGAACCAATTTTTTTTGTGGGTATGGCTAATGCCCGGTGAACGTCATCTGCCAGTGTATGTAGTGCCAATAGTAAAGTTCGGAGGCAGTGGTGTTATGGTTTGGTCGTGTTTTTCTTGGACGGAGCTTGCACCCCTTGTTGTTTTGCGTAGCACTATCACAGCACAGGACTGCACTAATGTCTGAAGCACCTTCTTGCTTCCCACTGTTCAAGAGCAATTTGGGGATGGCGATTGCATCTTACAACACGATCGAGCACCTGTTCATAATGCAAGGCGTGTGGCGGAGGGGTTACACGACAATAACATCCCTGTAATGGATTGGCCTGCACACAGTCCTGATCTCAATCCTATAGAACACCTTTTGGACCGCCGACTTGGTGTCAGGCCTCACCGACCGTCATCCCCTCAGTGAAGCACTCCGTGAAGAATGGACTGCCATTCCCCAAGGAACTTTCCAGCAGCTAACTTTACGTATGCCTGCAAGAGTGAAAGCTGTCATCAAGGCTAAGGGTGGGCCAACACCAAATTGAGTCTTAGCATTACTGATGGAAGCCGCTACGAACTTGGAAGTCATTTTCTGCCATATGTCCGGATACTTTTGATCACATAGTGTATAAATGGAATTGCTCTCGTATGCCTAATGAAATTTTACGATGAATAAGGCTATCATTACCAAAGGAAAATAACACACATTAGTAGGAGGAAGGTGTACAACAGATACTTCTGAAGAAAGAATCCATTCTAAACCTAATCTAAATACTGATAATAATTTTGAAGGGGTAGAACATATTGCAGTCGCTCACGAACCATACATGGAGAAAAGGGTACCACTTAATATTTTTAATACAACAAAAATATTGGGAACAAAAAAGCGATAAATAAACGCTCACCAACCAACTAGGACAATGAATATACGTAGCCTTTAGAAAGATAATGGCAAAGAAAATTAAGCAAATAATCACTGCCGTGGCAACAGAAGGTTTTCACGCTTTACCACAACACAACAGTCCACGACAAAATAAATGAATCAGAGAGCAGTGAGTTTTCAGTTATTTATTCGGCGATTGCATGAAAAGGAAAATTGAGCATACTTGGTAATGAAATCTGACGGCAACGACAACGCATGTGCTCTACAACATTTTACTATTGCAGGTTATTATTCAAGAAAGTTAGTTATTAAATTTTGTGAAAGAAATGCCACTGGGTAATATCTGTACTATTATAGTTGTACTTTTTCAGCTAATAGTTTCACGATGTTATAGCTGTGCAGACGACGAAGAATGCATCCGACGACAACGCTGAGCTGCTGATGTTGTTGCGCACCACGAGTCGTCTCCAGAGCCATGGATAATTATGGGACAGGCAACAGTGACAACCGCAGCTTCCTCCGCCTGTCCACTCCACCCCTGATCTCGGAACTCGCGGGTTACCAAAGTAGTTGCGTGTACACCGGCGCGATAATAGCTACACACCGCGTCTGTGTGAGCGCATAACGACCACTTTTGCACTCTTTCCCGACTCATGCTGCTCTGTCCTCTGCTCGCAGCGCGACAGAGACTCTCCATACGCAAAGATAAACAACAGCACAGCTAGTGTCATTTCGTCGTTCCTATCGCTACATTTAAATACTTGGATATTACTCGGCATTTCCAAGCGTTTACAATACAATTAAAATCAGTTTAATATATTCACAAATACGTAGACTATTCCATCTATAAAGTATTAAATTCAGAATTAGCAGTATATGACAATTTATCACCAGGTATTAAACAGTGAAAATCTTTGGATGGCGCTGAAGGTATTTTATCTGCATTTGCTTTGTTACAAGCCGTTTATCATCTGAAAGTACCTTTCTTACCACGTCCCGTATGTCCACCCCTTGCTAGACAAGATTCTGTCGTCCGGAATAAATGCTTTTGGCCCGGCTGTCCAAAATGGCTACCTGCAAACTAACTGCGTAATACGCAGGATGCCAGTATGACGCTAGCTGTGATGACTCTCCCCAGGACAAGGCGAAGGTACCTTCTACCTGTCCACCCCCTCCCCTTCCCCCACCCACTGGCACTTCTGTGGAGGACGCGCTCCTCCACCGTCAGGGGGTTGGTTTTACTGTGCGCCTCTTGCAGTTCTCGTGTCCTATATCCCCGACGCACCTGTGTTCAAGCTCAAGTAGAAAAGCAATTTAAATATTCAGCACTAGATTCAATTAAGAAATGTTAAAAAGAGAAATTAAATAGGGATACAGAATCTTTCTAATCGTATTAATAAAAGTTTATGTTATCAGAACCTGTTCAGTTCAACTCGTGTACAGTGGAATTATTTATCAAACATGAGTGAACAGAGAGGAGCAGAATAGGTTCATTTTTAATGCCCAAATGAAATTTTACTTCTTGTAGGTATACAGTGCAGGAAAAAGAATTCATGACCATTTTTGTGTGTAATTTGTGTCATACAGGTCGTGAAATTTAGTACAGGCAGCTGTCATTTCTTTCAGCAATAACAGTTGTAACACAGCCATGCCTCCAATTGAAATAAGCATGCACACTGAGGGTGTCATTCTGCGCTGTTTAAATATGCCAGAAACCACCGATCTGTATCGAAAGAGGTCAGCATGGGCAACAGCTGGTCTTACGTTGTCTTGTTGAAAGATAACGTCACCGATATCCTAAAAGACAGGGCCCAGCCACCGGCCTTTTGTGTCAGAAACTTAAAACCTGCTGTCTAAATTAACAGCTATGCGAATCAGAGATGAATGTTTAATGTACCCTGTCGTATTTAATACCATCGCGCATAATGTGATGTCAGTATGATGATGAATGCCATCCAGAAAGGTTAGTTCTCTTCATTACGTCCATCGTAATATCGTTCGCAGAAAATCTCTGGAAAGACGGCGTGGAACCACTCCAGTATTCAGAGTGATCATTGACTACACTCGTGCCACAGGGCCTCTCCCTACGGCTGCGTTAAGGGAAGCCAAAGCATTGGTTCCGTAATGGTAGTCGGCAGTGCCTCAGATATCGTCGTACATTTAGCACAAAAACTGGATAACACACAGTAGTGGACATTCGTCTGTGCAGGATGGGAAACGCAAGAACGTGGAAAAGTTATTGCAGTGTAGTGGATGAGCAAATGGGTTAGAGGCAGCACGAATATAAATCAGAAAATTTAAGAAGGTACATTTTACAAGCATAGCCATGTGACTCATACAACTGATAGTAAATAGTCGCTTTACTGTTAAGAAGATTTTCACAGATCTTTAGCATAATTGCAGACAAAATTACACATAACAGACAATACACTTCATAGTTTGACATAATACTATGGTTCTATCACTGTTACTGTTGTAACTCTTCAGGCTTTCCCGGCGATCTAATGACATCTTGGGTTGTCGGGTGTTCTGCCGGATATCAGCGTCGTACTTGCACGATATTTCGGTCACGTAGCTCGAGACCTTCATCAGGTGTGACCTGAGACTGCTCCTCGAGTGGACCTGGTCCAGTATTTATGCCTATGGCCTTCCCCCTCCACCAACGGCTGCAGGCGCTTCCTCTGTGGTCCGCGCCCATTCCCTGCGCCCTGTTGGAGCGTTGCTGCTCCGTTTTCCGTCCGCTGCGGTTCTAGGTGTTCCCTCTGCTTTCCGCGCCCACTAAACCCGCTCCTGGGGCTTTCATCTACGGTCTGGAGTACCAAGCTTTCCCCCTGCGGTCCGCGCCCGCTCACCACGACCTTTTGGAGCGTTGCCGCTCCGTTTTCCGTCCGCTGCGGCTCTGGATGTTCCCTCTGCGGTCCGCGCCCACCAGTCCCACTTCTGGGAGTTCCATCTTTGGTCAGGTGCGCCTGGCAGTCCGTCAGGGGCTTGTTGACCATCTCCATCTTTAAAAGAGCAACGGGGCCAGCTGCAACACTACACAAACAGTAGAACCAGAGAGATGGAGATGGTAAACAAGCCCCTGACGGACTGCCAGGCGCACCAGACCAAAGATGGAACACCCAGAAGTGGGACTGGTGGGCGCGGACCGCAGAGGGAACATCCAGAGCCGCAGCGGACGAAAAACGGAGCGGCAACGCTCGAACAGGTCGTGGTGAGCGGGCGCGGACCGCAGGGGGAACGCTTGGTACTCCAGACCGTAGATGAAAGCCCCAGGAGCGGGTTTAGTGGGCGCTGACGGCAGAGGGAACACCTAGAACCGCAGCGGACGGAAAACGGAGCAGCAACGCTCCAACAGGTCGCAGGGAATGGGCGCGGACCACAGAGGAAGCGCCTGCAGCCGTTGGTGGAGGGGGAAGGTCATAGGCATAAATACTGGACCAGGTCCACTCGAGGAGCAGTCTCAGGTCGCACCTGATGAAGGTCTCGAGCTACGTGACCGAAATATCGTGCAAGTACGATGCTGATATCCGGCAGAACACCCGACAACCCAAGATGTCACTGTTACTGTTTCCAAATACAAAATACACTTAGAAAATGATCTACTTTACGTTTCTTCATTTTCAGTAGCTTCGTCTGTTTCACTTCCACTAGCCATAGTCAGGTGATCCACTTTCATCTTCACTTGCGGAATCAGTATTGCATCCATCAGTTTGTACCACTTCTCACATTTAAGATCAACGCTTGGTCTAGTAAACCTCCACTTCCGATATAGTGGTCCTCAATTTTATTTAGTGCTCGCTGTGTTTCTCATAGTCTTTTGCCACGGATGGAATTTGATCACTTACATGCTTTAATAAACGCCCGTTCTGAAGGTCACATTACATTCACAAATACCATCCTTGATTCTTTTCCCACATTGTTGTTGTTGTTGTGGTCTTCAGTCCTGAGACTGGTTTGATGCAGCTCTTCATGCTACTCTATCCTGTGCAAGCTTCTTCATCTCCCAGTACCTACTGCAACCTACATCCTTCTGAATCTGCTTAGTGTATTGATCTCTTGGTCTCCCTCTACGATTTTTACCCTCCACGCTGCCCTCCAATGCTAAATTTGTGATCCCTCGATGCCTCAGAACATGTCCTACCAACCGATCCCTTCTTCTAGTCAAGTTGTGCCACAAACGTCTCTTCTCCCCAATCCTATTCAATACCTCCTCATTAGTTACGTGATCTACCCACTTTATCTTCAGCATTCTTCTGTAGCACCACATTTCGAAAGCTTCTATTCTCTTCTTGTCCAAACTAGTTATCGTCCATGTCTCACTTCCATACATGGCTACACTCCATACAAATACTTTCAGAAACGACTTCCTGACACCTAAATCTATATTCGATGTTAACAAATTTCTCTTCTTGAGAAACGCTTTCCTTGCCATTGCCAGTCTACATTTTATATCCTCTCTACTTCGACCATCATCGGTTATTTTACTCCCTAAATAGCAAAACTCCTTTCCCACATTATCACTACAGAATTCAGTTCTGGGTGATACGGTGGTAGTAAAAAATTATCATGTTCCGTTAAAATACCTTCCATTTTATAAGATGTGGCCTGATTTGTTCATTTTGATTAATGAATGTAACAAGGGTCTCAGAATGTCCTTGTGAACAACAATTCCCTTTTATGTTAACCGGGACTTCATTTCTCTCCTCCTGGAGTTTGATGTTGGAGCATGAGTCAGTGGCTTGTTGTGGAATAGGGGTGTGGTCTATAATGAGTACAGTATGAAGTAATGGATTTGGTGTTAATGTCTCGCTGAGCAACTTTTCATGTCGTTGTGATAATCTGGCCACATTTAAACCTTACTTCAAAATTCTGTAATATCCATCGTCCGCGCCAGCATGGATGATGGTAATACTACTTCCTTTCGAAACAGGTTTCAGCAGACTGTGTTGTGAATTGTCACTCCATCTGAACGATGCTGTGTGACAAGTGTGAAGATATGTTTCGTTCATGCAGACAAATGAACGACAGCCACGTCTGTGCTCTCAGATACTTTTTAAGTAAGCAATCCGTTTTGCCGCGATACCACTTTGTTCCTGGAGATTTTTCGGTTATCCGCCAATCTTTTCCATCTGAATCCTAGAGTCCGAAGAATTTTACGGAGTATGTTTATACAACTTTCACCAACTCTTGTACTCTGTAAATTTCTATGACTTTCCTTTAACCGTAGAATACTAAAGGTGAGAAAATGGTACATTGCTGCTGCAATCGTGAATTTTATTCAGAGGAACTCATGAAATATAGGTTATGCATTAGTAAAATTGTTATAATCTCCATTGGTATGTTACATACCAAATTAACTACGAAATGTCCGGTTTTTTCCCAGCTGAAATCGTAAAATTTCAGTGACCTAGTGTTGATGTGGGTCTTCTTTTAATTCTTTAATGTAAAAAGTATTAACCATGCGACGAAAGGCTTGCCTGTTAAATTTGTCTAAACTGGCCTTCCAAGATCTCCTGTGCCTTTCCTTATGAGGCGCTGAAAGTGTGAAAGATGTACCTACCTGGACTCCTTCCAGTTCCCCGTCGATTCACCGACCGGAAGTAAATTATGTACTAGTGGCTTCTGCCACCCGTTTTAATATGGTTTTTAGTTTCTACGGAGCACCCAGCACTGCGTGTTTCCTCATAAACTGGTAGATATTTGCAATCATTTGTCAGTGGTTGACTATGAAGAACATCGCCCCTGAACTTGCTTTGTACTGATGTCAACTTCAACTTCGAATGTGTTCTCCAAAAGTATCAGTCTTACACTCTAGTACTATTAACAGAAGAGAGTAGAGAACCAACGAAGATCTGCACGTTTCGTCACTGGAGGGGAGAGTTCAGTTAGCATGAGAGCGTTATAGTGATGCCCAACTCCAATGGCATTCGCTACAACAGAGTCGTTACGTATCACATAGAAGGTTATTGTTGAAATTCTGAGATCGTAAATTCAGAGTCAAATTGGGCTACGTGTTATTTCCTTCAACATATGTCTCGTGATATGACCACGAAGAAAAAATCAAAAACAGGAGTTCATACAGTCGTATACCGTCGGTGCCTCACACGCAACATTCGCCAATGGCATACAAGTATGAAAATGACAGTTGGACTAGTGGTACTCTTCAGCGCTTACCCTATGATAAGTTGCGAATTACGCATGTAGTTGGAGAAATAGGTACACAGGAAAAAGGTTCGCTCCACCTACACATCTAGGAACATGTATGGCCTTAAAAATCAATGGACGCAGTGACAAAGAATAGCATGCTTTGATCATCTCCAGTTCATTTAAGTAGCTCCTCATTGCTTCCTCGATGTACCGATCTAATTATCAACATTCTTCTGTTGTGAAACTTTTCAAAAGCTTCTCTTCTTGCCTGAAACGTTTGTTGCCCACATATCAGTTCCGTACAAGGCTAAGCTCCACGACAGCCCCTGAACAAAAGTTTTAATAACGTTTAAATTTATATTGTATAACAAATTTCTCTTTGTCAGAAACGCTTTCACACCTATAACTCCTTCATCTCAACAACCGACAAATTCTTCGCTGCCTAAATAGTAAAATTCGTCTCCCTCTTTTAGTATCTCTTTTTCAAATTTAATTTCCTCTGCGACACTTTATTCAATTCGACTACATTCAATTACTATTGGTTTACTAATATAAATATTCATCTTATAACTTCCTTTCAGGGCACTAACCATTTCATTCAACTACTCTTCCAAGTTCTTGCTGTTATTATGAAACAGTAAAGGTTTTCATATCTTATCCCTGAACTTTTACTCCCTTTATAAATTTCTCTTTACTGACAGCTCAATGTACACACAATTAAGTTCGATGAGAGTTTACAACCCTGCCTCCTTCTCAACTTCTGCTTTTCTTCCAAGTCTTTTGACTCTTGTAATGACAGTTTCCTTACGAGATGTAGATAATTTTATCGCATACTGTATTTCTCCCTTAGTACCTCTTGAATGTCAAGTGTAACCCAGTAAACGATGCCACAAGCTTTCTCTAAGTCTAGAAATGCTATAAAGGTTAGCTTTGCCTCTCTCCGGTTTATCTTCTAACCGTGATGAAAAGTATCCGAACATCTGGCTGAAAATGACTTGCAAGTTCGTGGCTTCCTCCATCGGTAATGTTAGAATTCAATACGGTGTTGGCCCACCCTTAGCCTTGATGACAGGTTCCACCCACTCAGGCATTCGTTCAATCAGGTACTGCAAGGTTTCTTGGGGAATGGCAGCCCATTCTTCACGGAGTGCTGCACTGAGGAGAGGTATCGATGTAGGGATGTAGGTCGGTGAGGCCTGGCACCAAGACGGCGTTCCAAAACTCCCAAAGGGGTTCTATAGGATTCAGATCAGGACTCTGTGCATGCCAGTCCATTACAGGGATGTAACAACTCCGCCACAGGCCGTGAATTATGAACAGGTGCTCGATCGTATTGAAAGATGCAATCGCTATCCCCGAACTGCTCTTCAACAGTGGTAAGCAAGAAGGTGCTTTAAACACCAATGTAGGCCTGTACTCTGATGGTGCTACACGAAACAAGGGGTGCAGGCCCCCTCCATGAAGTACACGACCACACCATACCACCACAGCCTCCGAAGTTTACTGTTGGCGCTACACACCTTGCAGATGACGTTCACCGAGCATTAGCCATATCCACACCCTTCTATCAGATCGCTACATTGTTGTCCTTGAATCATCACTCCACACAACGTTTTTCCACTGTTCAATTGTCCAATGTTTGCGAGGCGTTGTTTGGTATTTTCAGGCGTGATGTGTGGCTTATGAGCAGCCGCTCGACCATGAAATCCTAGTTTTCCCATATCCAGCCTAACTGTCATAGTACTTGCAGTGTTTACTGATGCAGTTTGGAATTCCTGTGTGTCAGTCTGTAACACATTACGACCCCCTTCAAATGTCGGCGGACTCTGTCAGTCAACAGACGAGGTCGGCCTGTACGATTTTGTGCTGCACGTGTCCCTTCACGTTTCCACTTCACTGTCGCATCGGAAACAGTGGACTTAGGGATGTCTAGAAGTGTGGAAATCTCGCGTACAGACGTATGACACAAGTGACTCCTAATCATCTGACCACCTTCGTGATATGGAGCACCTGGCAGTTGGTGACAGCACAGTGCACCTAAAATGAAAAACGTATGTTTCTGTGGGTGTCCAGATACTTTGAGCACCTAGTGTATCCGTGCTTCACTCTACACTTGTCCGGATCCCAAACTGAATTTCCCCGAGGTCGGCTTCTACCAGTTTTCCACCGTTCTGTAAGTAATTCGTTCAGTATTTTCCAGCCGTGGGTTCTTAAACTGATGGTAGCTGCCATAGGAGGTCTTTCTGGTGTAGCTAGACCGCTCGCACTCTCGCTCTCTCGTTCAGTATCCAATGTGCTTCAACTTCTGATGGCGGCATCACAGAACCATGAGGCGCTAATCCTTACCAACAGATGCAATGGACATGATTTACGCCTACAGGAAGGTAGTAATTCCTGCTACAGCTACAACCGTTCTACTATGGCACCAGGAAATTCGAAATAATGACCGATTATGTAAGGGAAAACGTACAGTTCTCATCATTTGCATGCTAAGACGCACAGAAACAACCGTGAAAACAGTACCTCTATACAGACTTGTAAAAGTATGACGACATTGGCTGTTGTGCGTCTTTTGGAAACCATTTTGAAAATTTATGAAAGGTAAATAAAAAATGTTACGCCAAAGAGAATTGTAAAAACTGCCAAAAGGTTGTATTTGCATGCATTATATAACCTGTTTAAGTTAGCTGAAATCATTGAAGTATATCGAAAATTACACATCGGATAAAAAGAAGTTTTAAATCCAATTTGTTTGTCTCTAGTGAGACTCCCCCCTTTTCCTCAACTATGTGGGTGATAGAGGGCCACCTTGAAATCTTCAATGGGAGCCCCCGTTTATTATTGCAGATTACGATTCTGGGGCAAAATCTACATATCAGTTGCCTAAGGCATTTTCTTTGTTTCGCTACAAATGGCGCTGTAATCCCAGGGATAGAAATGGATACACAACCGTAATTTACGACATGCTTCTCAATGGCCCTTGAATATCCAGTGACACTTAGGACTCTGCCTCCATGCTGCGAGGGTACGACAAGCCAGCATTTCGTAATTTCTAATTGGAAACCCCATTTCTCAATGTTGTGTTCCTACGACATATCGAGCAGGGTACTACTCGACGCTCCACTGTGGACGCGACTCGAGGCGATCGCTATTCTACTTTTCTAATTAGGGTAAGTGTACAAACGTAGTACCACCAACGTCAATACACTTGGTGATGCGCTTTTCAAACGACCGTACACAGGACAGAAGCATTTCTGCGGTAATGTCAGCAAAGGCGTTTCTGATGCGCCCGACCACGTCTTCACGGATTGTTGACATTTGCTGGTACACTTTATCTTTTAAATATCCCCACCGAAAGAAATCTGGCTACGTCAAATCTGGCGACCACTGAGCCTATTAATAATGAAACCTCCTGCGATCCATCGACTAGTGTAAACACCGTCTATACCTGCCGTGCTTCAGTTGCGTAATGTGATGGGAAAGCGTCATGCTGAAACCACTTACGTTGTCGAACGTCCAGAGGAATATTCTGTAGTAGCACCGATAGTTCCTGCACCAAAAACTTTCGATATTTGCGTCCATTCACAGTGCCGTCGATAAAATATCGACCAATGCGTTTGTCCGCCACGATGTCACACTAAACGTTAACCGACCGAGGACGTTGATGGTCAACTTGCCGTAACCAGTGGGGATAGTCTACACGCCAGTTATGCATGTTATGCCGACTAACGCTAACATGGTTTGTGAATATAGACTCATCGGAAAACAGTAGCTCGGTACAGTACGTAGGGGTCGTTTGCATTTATTGACATGCCGATTCACAAAAAACTACCCGGTTATGGAAATCGGTGCCGTGAAATTCTTGATGCAGTGGAACGTGGTATGGATGATACTTATGACGGTTCAGTATTGCGGCAATATTACCTGAGAACACATCGGAACCGCGCTGTAGTTCCCAAGTGCTTATCCATGGGTTGTGGTACGCTGCTGCTAGTGCATAAAGGTGTTCAAAACCTTGTAAAAGAACGAATGCTCGGCACATTAGGCAACAGCAGCCTTAACATATCTCACTGAGGGGCTATGATAAAGTGCTCATAACTCTTAAGGTATGCATTTTAGAGCCTATGTTTAATGGACATTGTTTGATTGTTTTGGTCCGTACTACCATATCCAAAAGTGACCTATCATATAATCCTAACAACAACAGTGCTATTACTTATATTCCACTGTCAGTGGCATCACGACGATTTCCGCTAACAGCTTTCGACTTGTTCGTTTGTGGTACAGGGACACTTACCTCAAATTTATACATTTATACTTCTCCATCGCTCTAGAAAGCTTGTAACATATTCGCGACATTAGCTTATAGCCAACGGATCTCATAACGTTCATGCTCTACGGAAATTTATGAACACTCCTCATTTCCATTACCAATTTTCTATTGAAAAGACGTAAAACGTTTCCAGTATACATACAATCAAATTTCTGTATCTAATATATGGAAATGTGTTTTTATTAACTTTACATCATTTTGTTGCCTCCTTAACTCCTATTATTCGTACTTACCCGTCTCGTAAATTTCAATCTTTAATGATGCTATGAAGGAGGTATATTACGGTAATATAAAATGGCGTAATTTAACACAAGTGCGTCTAGAACATTACATATCGCTATTAGCTAAGATGTTATTTCAAAATCTGTTATTGTATACTATTTAAACCATTACACGACAAAGGTCGTAGATGCCCAATAGTAAAATTCCGCACAATCGATGTTTATGTCTAATTACAGCATGTACAGTCAAAAAGGATTTTTTCCAGTGTAATTCATACTACGATGCTAATATAAGTACTTCACTTAATTTAAAAGATGTTACAAAACGAATCACACTCCTTGATATGGCAGGTGATAATGTTTCTAGTGGTATCGTTATTACAGGTACAAAGTTTACACTAATCCTCGTTTCTCCTGTCATAGAGCCTCAATCACGAATTCAAGAGTTTGTTGTTTTTAATATGGTTCCCGTGTGGTTATGTTAACGACGCAATAAACAAAGCTGAGTAAAAATAATCACTGTTAACAAAATACTGGCATTCTATGTCCATTACATTTATTTACAAGCCAAATGCAATTAAGTACACATTTCAGCGTAATTAAAACCTCGTCATTACGAGTGTAAAAAACGTTGTCATTAGAGATAAAATTAGATTTTAAAATGAATGAGAGAAGGATAGGAATATTCATTACAGGCTAACATAGACAATTATAGATAGTTATTGATGAGGGCAAACACAATTAACGCACAGCTCCGATGAGTAAAAACGAAAATATGCTCACTTTATCTCATATTAATACCCGTGTATCCTCCCACAGCAACATCACACACCAAAGTGTCGTTAATAAGGTGTTGTTGTTATGGCTTTCAGACTGAAGACTAATATGATGCAGCTGTCTGGTCTAGTGCATCGTGTGCAAGACTCTACGTTCCTGCATAGCTACTGCAACATACATTCTTGGTCTCCATCTACCTTTATGACTGCAACCTCTACCTCCATTTCCCTCCATCATCAGAATGATGGTTCTCTGTTTCCTCAACCGATCCCCTGTTATAGTCGACTTGTGTCAGAAATTTCTTTTTTCTTCAGTCCGATTCAGTACCTACTCTTCACTTCTTCTTTTATCCATCACTTTTTCAGTACTCTTCCTTAGCAGCACATTTCAAAATCTTGCTTTCTCTTCTTGCGTTAACTATTAATAACCCACATTTCACTTACGCATAATGCTACACTCCGGACAAATAATTACAGAAAACACTACCCATCAAATTTGTATTACATGTTATCGAGTTCTTCTCTTTCAGAGACGATTTTATTTCTAGAGCCAGTCTGTATGTTTGTCCTTCCTGCTTATTCCCTCATCAGTTATTTTGCTTCCATCCACTACTTCTAGTGCTGCATTTACTATCCGTCCCTCAGTATCGTCTGATTTAATTAGACTACATAACGTAATATTGTTTTCTTTTGTTCATGTTCATCTTACAACCTATTATCAAGGCACATTCTATTCCGCGTAACTGCACTTCCAAGCACTTAGCCATTTCTGACAAAATTATCTCATCATTGACAAACCGGAATGTTTTTTACTTCTTCTCCCAACTCCCCTTTCCTAATTTGTTCTTTGTTTTCTTCGCAGCTTGCTCACTGTACCGTCTCAATAACATCGGGGAGAGCTCAGAACCCTGTCTCAATCTTCTCAACTAGTACTGATTCATGCCTTTCAACGGTTGTAGTAAGTTAGTTACACGTTCCACGGATTATCTGAGTGATCCCTTTATCGAAATTATGGGGCAAGCGATGTGGAGTCAGTTTACAGAATCCGTATGCATGTTGAGCGTTAACAGTAATCTGTTTTTACAGGATACCAGTTTTAAACGGTAATTCGTTCATGGAATAGATGGACTTTTCCAGGAGATAAGATGTTACATCTGCTTTAAAACTTGCTTTGTTACCTTCAGACACCGTATGTTATACAACACATGATCAAAAATCTTTGTTGCAGCATATTAGACTCCTTTCTGAGCAACTGTGAGCATTAATAATGGACAATAAAGTGATGTAGGTATGGTCAACATTGTTCTTCTCAAATTATGATGGATTATTTATGACAAATTTGAGTAGCGAATATATGTACTGTGACTGTGCAAGTGAAAATACCTAACTCCTTGAAGGCAGACATACGTATCGACTGTTGGTGGACATCACACGATATTCTTACTATTTGCTTTTGCCTAATCAACACTTTCTGAGTGAAGTGTTATTACAGAACATTCTTACCTAAGACATCAGTGAGCCGTGCTTGGCTCGTGTTCACGCCATCTCTTATTTTACATCCTGTTCTTTTTTTTTTTCATGCTGCCACCTCGTTATGTTAGTTTCAATTTCTGTTGTCACTGGGTTTCTGCTTTGCCTACCCGTGAGCGGCTTCAGCAGTGCTTATCGATGTCGTATTAACTTTGCCAACTGCTATTACTTCCAGGTTGACGTCTGTTGTGCAGCGAGTTGGAAAGCGCCTTCAGTACACTTCGGACCTGGCTGTCGTAGAGTTGGAGCAGTAGTGAGGCTTGGATAGCCATGACTCGCCCGACCGTCGCCAGCACCCATGTCTTGAACTGGGGGCGGTGTTGGTTGATTGTCGGTTGGTCGTCTTACTGGACAACGTGTATTTGCTCGCCGGTCGTTTATGGGTTGGCGGTGTGTGTTTCAACTCGTAGTTCAGCTGTGTCGGTGCTCGGTCACTGCTTTAGCATTGGTTGCGTTCTTCGTCCTAGTGTTTTTGAAATTGTTTGTAGCTTGTGATCTCGACTGCTCAGTTATTTTACTGCTGTCAACGTGCTGGTGTGCGAGGAGTCAGTCGGTTTGCGTGGAACAGCGAGGTAGTCTCGGTGCGGCGTAGTTTGGCCAGGCGCACTGGCAGTCTCTGCGTAGCGTCGGATTGTATGGGGCTGTTATCATTGCTACGAAGTATGTGGCTCACCAACCATGGACACGAAAGTTGAGTTTGGATTTAATTTACCAGCAAGTCAAGACTGTTCACATTGTGCCGTTTGGGTCTCGTGGTTGACTGTTGGGACATTCCCGCGAGTAACAATGTGTGTGTTCGAGTTGGCGAAGGTTTAGCTGCGGTCCAGTGGAGTCTAACTGTATTTCGTTATTTGGAATTGAAGTGCACCAGCGGAATTTTCTGCCGTATGGCAATTAACGTTCCGGTTTCCTGCCCTGACCGTTGACGAAAATTCAGTGTCCTTTCCTCACCGTGTTGTCGCTGTCCAGCACCGTGTGTAGGTTGACAACTTAATGTGTGCTTGGTTGTGGGCGTCCATGCGTTCTTACGTTTTGCATTGAACTACCGATTGTATGCTGGTCGAGTGGAGCGCAAGTTACCTTGTCGGTGGGTCCGTTGACTGTCTGTTGGTTGGGTTGTCGTCGGTTCGAGAATGGTTGAGCCGACTGCCTGTCTCACCTGAGTGATCGTTAGTATTTCAAGTGCTGGTCGACCCCTTAAACTTCTGAGCGCCGTTACCTGCACTGCCTTTTCTTATTTTCAGTTGTGTGCATTTGTATAGTTCATAGCCGACGGTTTTGAATTAAATTTGGATTGTTTTTAAAGGTGTTTTAAGTCATGGGCCTTCAGCCGCTTTAAAATTAAAATTTCTTGCTTGTCGAGTATTAGATTGTTTGGGGCCTTCAACCTAATTTAAGATAAGGCCTTGTTGTTTAAATTTATTTTACCTTGAGTTTGAAGTCATGGGGCCTTCAGCCGTTTATAAATTAAGGATCTTTGTCTTTCAAGCATCAGACTTTTTGGGCTCTTCAGCCTAATTGAAGATAAGGCCTTCTGCTTTGTGTGATTTTTTTTCTTTAATTTTACCATGAGTCTTAAATCATCGACCTTCAGCCGTCTTTAAATTAAGACTGTTGCTTTTCAAGCGTTAGATTTTTGAGCCTTCAGCCAAATTATAGATCTTACTTAACGTGAGGCCTTCTGTCTTCTAAATATTCCTTTTGGAGTCTGAATTTTGAGTTAATTAAATTAGTTGTGCCCTCAAGGCATAAGATAGCGTCGTATTCAGCCGATAACTAAGTTCAAGAAGTTGTACTGCAATGTTTGGTCAATTAAATAAGGTTATATGTGTTTGAGTGTAACTGACAGCCTCTCATTTTGTACCCTTTCCACCATTCCAACTACCTGTCCTGTCCTGCGGGTTTAGCAGGGCGTTTCAATTAGTGAGAGGAAATATGCAAAATATGTCAGGGGCAGATTCGTTTCTTTCCAAGACTAGCAATTATAGGAAGAGCAAAAGTAGCTAAACAGAATTGTTTGAGAAGGTCGTTAATATTTTTCTTCGAGTTCAAGTTCTCATCAGTACGTACATCCAACAAATTTGGCGTATTCTACCCTATTTGCTAATTCCTGCTTATGTGCTACATCAATCGATGATGTAAATAGTGGTTGTACAGAATTGAATGTACTGTATTTTCTCTAGAATTTAGACTGCTATGGTCGCAGGTTCGAATCCTGCCTCGGCCATGGATGTGTGTGATGTCCTTAAGTTAGTTAGGTTTAAGTGGTTCTAAGTTCTAGGGGACTGATGACCACAGATGTTAAGTCCCATAGTGCTCAGAGCTATTTGAACCATTTTTTTTCTCTCAGAATTTAGAGAGAATCCATATACAGAGAACCACTTAATAATGATTTGAAAAAATGAGAAACAGTCTCTTTGGTTGCCTTTTCTCTAACAGAATTCAGAACTGTAGTACAGCTTTAAAAGGTACCTATTGCGGTTGTTGAATTTTAACTGAAGATCATTGACACACAAGAAATAGGAGTAGACCCAAAATTGAATCTGTGGGAATTTCATCGTGATTTCTCCCCCATCACTAAAATTTTATACCCTTACAATATTGTTTGAAATATTCAGTGCAATTATTTACATTCTATTTATTAAGAATGATTCAAACAATTTGTGTGTAAAGACATTGATTTCATGAAACTTCCAGTTTTTAATACTGTAATGCAAACTGCACAATCAGATGCCTTGGAAAGATCACAAAAAATACAAAATCGCGACACTTAATCGTTTAAGGCTTGTACTATTTGTTGAGTAAACGTATAAACAGCATTTTCAATCATGCAACCTTTCTGGAATCCAGGCTATGATATGCTAAGTAAGTTGTTTCTACTTAAATGTGAGACTACTCTTGAGTATTTACGCATATTTTAGATAAGGTTGGCTGTAAGAAAGACGAACAGTTACAAAGTCTTTCTTGCCATTTTCTTATAAGGTGTTGAAACAACTGAATACTTAAATCAGTCTGGAAAAAGTTCACATCCCATTGATGAACTATACGTATCACTAAGGCGTTAGGCCATTACCTATAGAGCTACAAATGCTTTTCAGAATTATATTAGGAATTGTGTCAGTGCAACATGGGTGTTTCTCTTTTAAAATATTTATAAGTCTTTTAATCTCAGTGAAGGATGTAGGTGTTACTTCCAGATGCTTGAAAATATCCCATATGATTTTAATCTAACTATCCACAGTATTAATTTTTATCCAGATATATATATTTCTGGACATTTTAATGTCTTTTCCTAAAGCATTAAAGTAGTTATTGTAGTATGATAGTAATGACAGATTACCGTTTATTCCAGCCTTTATATAAAGTTTCCTCTTTCTCTTACATGAGATTTTAATTCCTTTAGTTATTCAGAGATGGCTTGCTTTTTTAATGGATTTTCTGGTTAATTTTTAGAAAAGCTGCTTTCAAATATTGAAAGAGATTTATTCTTTCTGTGTATACCTCATTCCATAGCACCAATTTGATCTCTTAATACAATCTATTCGGTTTTCATTATTAAGTCTTAGTTTGTGAGTCTGTCTCAGAGCTATAATATGCTACATTGTTCTTTCCATTGATTGTGCACAATGATTTGATAATCCATTAACAACTGGATACACATTAATTGTTTCAGCCTGAGCACTGTCTATTATCTTGTTGCATAAAAGTTGGAAAACTGAACACTGAAATTAGATTTAAAGAGACAAAAAATAAGTCTAGTTCATTTTTTCAGAGCATATCATTGAATAGATATACATTGAGATCACCACAAAGTACTAGCTGTTTCTTCATATTTGAGAGGTAGCTCAATAATGCTTATATATTGTCCATAAACAGATGAAAGTTTCCCAGAAGGGATCTGTAGTTTGTTAGTCACTAAAGAAGTCTTCTTCAGTAATAACTACAAGTACACAATTTTACATTCGGATCTACACAAAAACTATGTCTACTATTGACTCTGTATCCATCTTTTCCATATGCTGTTACTCCTATTTTCACATTAGCTCTACTTGGAAATAGTGATTGCACTATTAACCTTCATATCTAACCTCTGCATCCATGTGGATACATAGTATTCTGAAAGGCACATAACATGTATCAGTTTAGAATTTTCCACATTTTCTAGACATAAAAGAAACTCATCTATCTTGTTTTTCAACCCCTGAAGTTCTTTCTATAGCCTGAATGTAACCTAAACCACATACCACCTTGACTCCAGGTATCACAGGGCTTTTGTCTTGTCTGCTTGCGCCCCTAGTAATTACAGTTCCTGCTATATGCTCAGCAACTCAGTCTTCCCCTCCTATTCAGGTACAGGGCATGATCCATTCATCCCCATCTAGGTACAGGACAGATACAGATTGTTTCAGTCAAAACCAATCCACTCAGCACTTTGTTTACTTGATAATGTTAAATCAGTACTGTTAAAGGCGCTGTAAAACATCCAGAGACCCCACACTAGTGTGTGCTATTGTTACTCCTATTTCCTCCTGGTTACTTTTAACATTATACTTGAAACTGCTGACCAGGCTGTTTCTTGCTCGTCTTATATTAAGTATCTGTCAGTCTTCAGGAAAATGTCTGCAGAAGGGCACACTGTTCTGTAAACTGAAGAAACATAATGCGCTTCATGATGCTTGTGACCTGTCTTCTACACCTATTTTTTATATCATCTGTCCCACAGCCGTCCTGCATTTGCTGCTTAGCAGCAGGACTCTTTTTATACCAAATAAATTTTCTATTGTCATAGCATTACAGCTGTTCCTGTGATACTGCTGCACTCTGTCTTGCTCAAAAACTGGTTGACAGCTTTCTCCTATTTCAAGTAACAAGCAAAACTGATTGCTAAGCGGAATTTCAAATGTGATTTCAAAAGCTTTTCTCTTTTTGGTCACTATTTCTCACATTTTCCCACCTCCCACTATCTCTTTCCCTCTTGAATTTACATCATTAAAAATTCTGGCTGAGAGGGCACAAATCTATCTTCCATGTTACACGATTCTCTTGTCTTCAATAAGTAGACAACAAAACGTCAGTACAAAAAAAAAAAAAAAACAAGTGTGAGCAGACCTTAGGTAACGAAGAAATACTTCAGCTGATCGATGAAAGAAAGAAATAAAAAAAATTTCAAGAAAATTTAGGAACACATAAATAAATGTCACTTAGGAATTAAATAAATAGGAAGTGCAGGGCATGATATTATTGCATGAGAAATGTTAAGAAATCGAAAACGAAAATATGTTAGTATGTCATACGATTCTCACAAAAGTACAGTGAGAAGTAATGTTAGCATATTGCACCAGAACATCAGCGGATGAAGAAACAAAGGAGATGAGCTTCTTGCTTGTATAGAGGATTTAGAAACTGAGGGTGGAATATATGTACTGTACTATGCTTGTCTGAACATTATATAGTCACAGGTATGAAAATTGTAAATTGAGGTGGGTGTAAGCTTTCAGCACATGTAAGTAGAGCCACTAAGTTAAAATCCGTCATAGTGTGAAAATCTGGAAACTAAAAAATTTTGTGTACAGCATCATACAGAAACATATACGTATGGACCTAAACTAAATAATGGTACTTTTATAATTGTAGCCATCTATAGGTCCCCATTGGGAAATTTTCAGCTTCTTTGCTGTGCTATCTGTCAGATGGGTGAAAGCAAAGTATTGTTTGTATGGAGTTCAATGTAGATTTTCTGAAAAAGTCCAATAGAAATCTTGACCTTGCAGTATTAGTTGGTTCTTTCAATAGAATGTCAGTTATTAATTTTCCTACTTGGGTGGTACAGGAAAGCAGCACACTGATAAATAAAGTTTCTGTTGACCAAGATAAATTTAATCAAATAAAAACCTTTCCTGTTATGAATGGTCTGGCTCATCATGATGCAAAGCTTGTTCTAGTATATGTCACACCTCCATACAGAAATGAAAAATAGTCTTCCAAAGTAATGAATTCAATTAACGATTTAACAATTGAAAATCTTAGGGAAAGCTTGCAATGGTTAGACTTGGACGAGATGTACAGGGAATCTGATGCTAATTTAAAGTTTAAGCTATTTCATGATACCTCTATGAGTACATCTGAAAACAGTTTTCGTAAGAAAACAGTGAAATATATTTGTAGGAAAGCATCTAAAAAGCCATGGCTTACTAGAGGGATAAAAATATCTTTTAATCCGAAAAGGGAAATGAATATTATAGCTAGGGGAAGTAATGATCCAGAAACAGTGATACATTATGAAAACTACTGCAATGTGTTAAGAAAAGTTATTACAAAGTTCAGAAGTATGTGCATTATGTCTGATATTAGCACATCTAATAATAAAACTGGAACAATTTGGAATATTGTTAAAAAAGAAAACAGGGCAACCACGAGCACTGGGGAACTGTATTTCTATCATACTCAATGAAAAGTTTGTAAACAAGAAGTCAGAAGCAAAAAACGTGTTTAATAATCTTTTTTAATTGTTGTAGAGGAAATAGGATCAAACTATTAATTAGAAAATGCAAGGCAGTATATGGAAGAGGCAATACCAATGCTATTTGATAAAACTGAAATTCAACTCACCTTTCCTGCCGAAATTAGGAAAATGATAAATTCACTCAAAGCTGAAAGCTCACATGGAATTGATGGCTTATTCCCAACAGATAAGTAGCATTCTGAACCACACATGTAATAGCTCAGTGAAGCAGGGCATTTTTCCAGATAGACTGAAAAACGCCATTGTTAAACCATCGTATGAAAAAGGCGATAGGTCTGATGCTAACAGCTACCACCCAATCTCGCTTCAGACCGCTTTACTCAAAATTCTTGAAAAGGTAATGTATTCAAGAGTAGTATCACAGATTTGTAAAAATGTAGTACTAACAAAATGTCTATTTGATTTTCAGAAAGGCTCTCCAATAGAAAATGATACACAGAGGGGTCCAAAAAATGTATTCACTGTTTACAAGCCCACAACTTGCAAATTAATTGATGGAGTCCTCATTTTGGTGAAAGTGTAGCTTAAAGTCCAACTTAAAGATATCACTGTAGGTGTTCGAAATTGTCACCATTAACATCGACACACAAACTATGCCGCCGAACCGCAGCACGAACTAGTGACTGCAACGTGCTCAGCTGTATGTTTGCACATGAATGTACGATGGATTCTCGAAGTTCATCCAGTTTGGGTGGCTTTTACCGATAAACGACGTCCTTTAGTGTTCCCCACAGGTAAAGGTCGAGATGAGTTAGGTATGGGGAAAATGGTGGATACTCCACTGCACCTCTACGGCATATCCATCTTCCTGGTAGATTTTCGTCGAGATACGCCCTAACACTATTTTGGTAGTGCGCTGGGGCACCATCGTGTTGAAAGTAAAGTCTTCTGTCTCCATACAAGTCTCGGATGGCTGGTAAAATGGATATCTGAAGCTTCTGAAGGTACACCTCACCGGTAACAGTACCTTCAAAGAAGAATGGCCCAATGAAGCCCCGGTAAGACAACCCAGACCACACATTTACTCCTGGCAAATCCACGGTTTTGTCTACATGGATGTTCGGATTTTCGGCGGCCCAGTAGATGCAATTGTGGCGATTTACTGTACGATGGAGTTTGGACTGTGCCTCATCAGACCACACAATCATCTCTGCAAACTCTTCATCTCTGCGCACCATGTTAGTAAACCACTCGCAGTACTCCATTCTACGATCTAGGTCGTGCTCGTTCATTGCGTGTAGCGATCGTGGGACGTACCACTTCCACTTTGCTGTCTTCAAAACACTAAAGGATGTCGTTTATCGACAAAAGCCACCCACATTGGATCAACTTCGACAATCCATCGTACATTCATGTGCAAATATCAGCTGAACACGTTGCAGTCAGTAATTCTTGCTGCCGTTCGGCGGCACCGTTTGTGTGTGGATGTTAATGGTGACCATTTCGAACACCCACAGTGATATCTTCAAGTTGGACTTTAAGCTACACTTTCACCAAAAATGAGACAACTCCGTCAATTAGTTTCCAAGTTATGGACTTTTAAACAGTAGATACATTTTTTGGAACCCTCTGTATATGCTGTCCCTAATCCAATATTAAATGCACTGAATAACTGAACATCACCCACTGGAATATTTTGTGATCTCGCAAAGGTTCTTGATTGCATGCATCATGAAATTCTTGTAGATAAGCTTAAGTATTGTGTTATGAGTGGGATAGTGCACAAATGTTTTAATTCATATTTAACTGGAAGAATGTAGAAGGTTTAAATTATCACTGCAGAAGGTCTGCAGAAGTCAGCAGACTCCTCTAAATGGGGAGGTATCATGAATGATGTCCCACATGGTTCATCTTGGGTCCCTTATTGTTATTCATATACAGGGTGTAATTTTTAAGTTGACAAACCAGAATAGCTCGAAAAATAAGCTTCACACGAAAAAACGTGTAGAATCCAAAGTTGATTATTTTCGAAGGGACATTGCTGGTGCAAAATTACCCCGCCACCCCAGCCCCCTGGGGATGGGGTGGGAGGTAACGTTAAAAATTCAAATGGGGACCCCCATTTTTTATTGCAGAATCACATTCTACATAAAAACTACGTACATTTTGTCTTAAACATTTATTATAACTCTTAATATTTGGCGCTGTAATTCAAGAAAATCCATATTCTCATATTTGCGTGGAAAATCGTTACCGATAAATAAAAAATATTCATTTACTTCGTAAATTATGATTCGCTAAGACTAAAACCTGTCTCTTTCTCTCCATAGTGTGGGGCTTGAGAGAGAGGAATTAGAGTTTTGCAAATGTTGACCCAAATATTAATTTTTTCCGTATATCCGAATACGTTTTGTATCTTTCGTAGTCATGAGGCCACACAACTTTTAATTATTGAACAAATCATTTGACTAGCTAATTAACCAGTGAAATATCCTACTTACTAACGAGTGAACTCATTAACTCACGGAGGAAACAAAGCAAAAGACTAACCGAGGAAAAAACTAATCAACTCGCTAACTAAAGATGAACGTATTCCCTCTACGATTTGGAGGTCCTGTAAAGGAACGATTGGTTTCGTTTTATTGTTGATTATTTGCAAATACTTGTAAGTAAATGAATTTCGGGGTGCTTGTTTCCAGTGAGTCCCCTCGTCTCTCACTTTCGGCTTGCTTGTTATCCGTTAATCCCTTGCATCTCACCGTTTTATGAAATCAAATGTTCAAGGTGATGACCTCCTACTTCGAGGCATTGATTGACTCACGCTGTAAATCCCTGCACACAATTTGATAACATGTCTGGTGTAATTGCAGCGCAAGCATCATGTTTTCGCAAGTGATAGGCGTTTCCTGATAAACGATATCTTTTAGATAACCTCATCAGAAAAAATCTGCGAGGTATGGACAGGCGATCTGGCTGGCCAATACACAGGGCGCGCCCTGCCGATCCTGTAACCATGGTAAAGTCGATCTAGTACATCGCGCGCTACTAATGAACAATGCGCTGGACAACCATCATATTGAAACCATATGTTTTGTCGAAGTTCGATGCTCAGATGTTCAAGTAGATCTGGCAGTTCATTTTCAAGTAGGTTTCGATATTTATTGCCATTCAAATTTCCGTCGATAAAATATTGACCGATCAGTTATATCGCCAACTATGCCACACCAAACGGTAACTGACCAAGGTCGCTGATGGTTGACTTCTCAAATTCAGTGTGGGTTCTGTTCATAATGCATGTTATGGCGATTAACTTTGGCGTAGTTTGTGAATGTTGCCTCATCTGAGAAAAGTACTGTGGCAAAAAAGTTTTGGTTTGTTTGCATCCGCTGAAGTGCCCAGTGACAAAACGTTAGACGGTTTTGGAAGTCATCGCCATGTAGTTCCTGATGCATGGATACAAGTTATGAATGAAATTTGTGGAGCTTCAGGATTTTCCAAACACTCATGTGTGAAATTCCTGATTGTCTTGATATTTCTCTTGTGCTTGCATGTGGATTATGAGCCACACCAGCTAGTACTGCTACGTGATTTTTTTCTCCACAAACAGTAGCTGCACGGGTTCTTTTTTCTGGTTCACGCTACCTGCCGCAGTAAATTGTTTAATAACTCGAACAAAAGAGGACCGTGATCGTACTTGGCCAGGAACACAATGCGCATAAAGCGCGACTGCATCGTGAAAATTTCTCCCACTTTCTACATAAATGTACACCATCTCAATTTCTTCTTCCACAGAAAGATTATTCATAATGACGTAAACCACCTATTAATCTCAAGAGAAGAATGATAAGGCGCGTGCAGAAAGGCAAATTTAGAATATCTATGAGCAGTCACCCAAGGTAATCAAATATAAGTAGCCCAAAAGACAATCGTTATAAACGATGTATTGCTGTCTGAATGCTCAGATGGGTAAAAGATATTGTGCGTTATTACATTAATACTTACAATTTCTAAAGCCCAGTCTTACTATGAGATAGAGCAAATTTCTCGTCCCTGCGATACCTATGGGCAGCACTCCGAAACATTACGCTGCTCATCAGCAAGAGCTGGATAAGAGCATCGATTATCGATCAGGGCTGAGTGAGATATCGATTATCGTACATAATTCTAAAAATGTAAATGACGTAATATACCGAAATAAAATAAAGGTGTGAACAATGTGAGCTAAGTCAATAAATTTATGAATCTCGTTTTCTACGTTTTTCCACCAGAAACTAAAAGACTCAAATTAAGCAAGGACCCCAGGTTTGAGACTTCTCAACAATCAAGAGTAATTACTCCGAATCTAATAAAAAGTAGGTGCGTGAGTCGGTTAGATTTTTAGCTAATGAATTCACTCGATAGTACGTAGGATGTTTGGTTAGTTAGTTAGCTAGTCAGATTATTTGTTTGATAATTAAAAGTTGTGTGGCCTCATGACCACTAAACATACAAAACTTATCCAAATCTGCGGAAAAAATAATATTTGGGTCAATATTTGTAAAACTCTAATTCCTCTCTCTCAAACACTACACTATGGGGTGAGAGGGAGAAGTTTTAGTTTTAGCGAATCAAAATTTGCAAAGTAAATAAATATATTTTTAGTTATCCATAACCATTTTCCACGAAAAAATGAGAACATGGATTTTCTTGAATTACAGCGCCAACTACCAAGAATCAAAACAACTGTTTAAGATAAAATGTACGTAGTTTTTTTTATGTAGAATCTGATTCTGCAATAAAAAATGGTGGTACCCATTTGAAATTTTAAAGTTGCCTCCCACCCCACTTCGATTTTCTTCTTTTCTCATTTTCACACAGTCCATTTTTCACTACCATACAATGTTGTGCTTCAAACGTACATTCCCAGAAACTTTATCGAATGATGAAGGGCTATGTTTGATGCTAGTAGATTTGTCATGGTGAGAGATGCCCTTTTGCTGTGTTAGTCTGCTTTTTATGTTCTCCTTGCTCCGTCTAAGTTATTTTGAAGCCTGGGTAACAGAATTTCTTTACCACATCTACCTCGTGATCACCAACCCTGATTTTATGTTCCTTACAGTTTTCGTTTCTGCTACTTCTCTTTACTTTCGTGTTCCTTCGATTTATTCTCAATCTATATTCTGTACTCACTAGACTGTTCAGATTCAGATGATCCATTTCCACAGAGAATAGCAGTGTTATCGTCGAAAGCGATTACTCCCTTCTTTGTCTCTTACTCGTATTGTTCCCCCTTGGTTCTTGTACATACTGTTCATTATCCGTCACCCCTACATCCTACCCACATTTTTCTCAGAATTTCGAACATCTTGCACCATTCCACATTGTTGAACGCATTCTCTAGCTCAACAGATCATATGAATGCATCTTGATTTTTCTTTAGTCTTACTTCCCTTATTAATGGCAACGTCAGAACTTCCTCTCTCGTGCCTTTACCTTTCCTAAAGCAAAACTGATCGTCATGTTAAACATCCTCAAATTTCTTTTCCATTCTTCTGTATATTATTCTTGTCAGAAACTTGGATGTATGAGCTGTTATGCTGATTATGCGATAATTCTCACAGTTCTTGGCTCTTGCAGTCTTTTGAATTGTGTGGATGATGGTTTCTCGATCTTAAGTCTTCCAAAGTTCTTTTAAATCCTGATTCTAATACTGGATACCCCATCACTTCTACATCGACTCCTGTTTCCTCTTCTACCACGTCATCAGACAAGTCTTCCCCCTCGTAGGGGCCTTGAGTGTATCCATTGAACATATCCGCTCTATCTTATGTATTTTACACTAGAATTCTCTTTGCACTCTTAATGTTACCACTCTTGCTTTTAATTTAACTGAACGTTGTTTTGATAATTTTGTATGCTGCGTCAATCTTTCGGATTATCATTTCTTTTTGCGATTGCTTCACGTTTTTCATGCAGCGATTTTACTTTTGTATTCCTGAATTTCAAGCATTTACGTTTCTTGAACATATGTTTTTCTTCCCTACTTCTGTGATTCCCCTTTTTAGATATGTCACTTCCACTTGCACTGAACTGCCTACTTACCTGTTTCTTATCGCAGTATTTATAGCCTCAGAGAACTTCAAGCGTATCTTTTCATTAGTTAGTACTTCCGTATCCCACTTCTTTGCGAACTGATCCTTCCAGACAACTCACTTACAGTCTAGCTTGGTCTTGGTCTTCATCACAACTAAACTGCGATTTGCATTATATCTGTTCGTGGTTATGCCTTACAATCAATCTGGAATCTCTGTCTGAGCGTGATGCAATATATCCGAAATATTTGGGTATCTCCTGCCCTTTTCAAAGTATACCTCCTCCACCTGTGATTCTTGTCGAAGAGAGTATGCTCTATTACTAGCTGAAATTTATTGCAAAACTCAGTATTTCTCCGCTCTCACTCCTAGTACCAAGGCCATATTCTCCCGTAACCCTTTATTCCACTTCTTCTCCCAAAAATGCATATGTTATAAATATTCGGAAGATTTGTTCCATCTACACGTACCTTTCAACAAGTCAGGTAGAGACGCATAACAATACGATGGGTGAAAATACACTGAACCAGTTTTCAATGCTTTTAAAAAGAATTAAGGCAAGAAGAAACAAAGCATATTTTCCAACGCCTTTGCAGTGAACGTAGTCATTCCATAATAAAAGATTCACGAAAGCACTGTTAAAAGTATTTTTCATGCCTGCTAAGGTAAGATTTTAATTACCACAAATCTTGCGTTTAGGTCAAAGAAGAGGCCATATGTATGCAGTTAAGAAGGCCAGATTAGTCACTAAGATCACATTTTAACCTGTGCCTAGTGATGGTCTTTCTTTGCTGCACGCAGACACCTGAGGAAAGTTTTGTTTGACGGAAAGCGGCGGATTCAATAAAGTGACGCATAGCTATTGTGGTAAAAGAGTTTTCAGACAGATATAAAAGTTGTAAATCGTGAAGTTATTATAATAAGAAACTGTGATTCTTTATTATTTTCCAATGTAACTACTATTAATGAATGATTCTTTTTGGCCGTTGCTTTTCGTCACCTTTGAATCTACGCTACATTAAAATACAGGTCAGTTGAACCTGCACGCCGAGCAAGTTGATAATCGACTTCCGTTACTTTGGAGCTACTATCTTCATAGAAATTAACTAATGCCAACATTATTACGGCATGAACTAAGAAATTTGATATAGACCAACTTGTATGTCAGTTCCGGGACTCATGAACGAAATACAGTATCGTTTTTTATTAGCTCTTTTCCTCGTCATTTCTACGTTTCCTCTAAGCTTATGTTCTGAATTTCTTTCTCTGTCGACAACTCGGTAGATTTTTAAAAACAATTACGAAGTTCAGCAATTTAAAAACTTTCATGACGTCGTTCGTGGGATCTTCTTTCCTGACCTGGCTAATCTTAACTTCCAATTAAGAGCCTCTTAATTCGAATGGCGCTTTCCGCTAGTGCAATTTCGCGAGAGGCGACACTGTCCGACGCAGTAAATAAAGTCTTCCTCACTTCTTGACGACGGGGAAACAGCATCGTCCATAGGCGCTGATGTGGGAAGCGTCGCAGGAGCGCAGATATTGGTTCTGCACCTCCCCTCCACTTGATTTACGATAAGCTCGAAGTCGGAATAAATCACAAGGGTGCCGGCGGCGATCTATGGCTATACGTGGCTGAACTTTGGAGGAGGCTTTTTTTCGCTGAAATCAGTAAAATCGTGAGTCGTTCCATGTGGTAGACCTGTGTCTCAAGGACACTATACTTCCCGCTTTCTATGTGAGTACCGAGATTCACGCAATCTGCCGAAGGAGAGAAATACAGACTTTCAAAACCTACATCAAAACCTACAAGGAAGTGACAACACTGTAGAACTCATCTAAATTTTTTATAAAAAGGACATGAAACGTCAGACAGACGTATAGGGATGTAAGGTGATTGTCGTTGACAATATAATTTATTTATTTGTTTCTCATAAGGCAATAGAAAATGAGCTGCAGCTAATTGAAACAAAATAAACTCACCAGATATAAAATTGGTCACCCTAATGTACTGTCTACTATACCGCAACTGGTGGTGAGAGGGAGGGACTCTTTGCCAAGCAGTGGGAAAGTGAACGAGAGAGCATTCATTTGCGTACGGTATCCTATTCCAAACTGCTTATTGTGTTGTTCCAGGACAGCCGATATCTCACCTCATTTTCATCGTGCAGTTCCAAGTCGTTACACGATCCTACCATGGGTTATAGTTTTTAGAACAACAAAAAATTCTTAAGAAGAGCGCACTAGGTCCTGATAAAAAAGCGGGAACACCTGACATCGTCGTCACTGTGAGAGGCAAACGCCAGGAATCCTAGGCGATCCGCATGTCAGTATGCATATTCTATACGGATGAGCAAGGAGTCTATGAGAGAAAAATTGTTTGGATTGGGAATACCATCCCCATAAAATGCCAGCGGTTCATCGGCTCGAAGGTAGGAATTTGCTACTTATTATCAATAATAATAATAATAATAATAATAGTTATAATAATCAGTGATTTAACAGCTTGGAATACGTCTCCCAGTCGGATCCCACTTCGGCGTCTTGCGTTTCCTTAAGCCACGTTATTGGTCGTTTCAGTGAAAGGTTTTCTACACTGTAACGTGGAATACAGACCACTTGTTCCTTTGTGTATGCAAATGATTTTTGAAGAAGACCTAAATGCAATAGTTTATTTACGATGAAATGCACTTTTCACTTAAATGGGTCTATTAACACATTGGGTCCCTAACAGCACGCGTATTTATTGAAGGTCTCCTTCAGTCCCCACGAATGATTGTGTGTTTTGTCCTAGGTGCTGTTGTTGTAATCGAGCTTTACTTTTTAATTACGGTAGCATAAGTGTGCCAGAAATGTCACAACGTTAAGTACGCATGCTGAACACGATTTTTCCGCCAGAATTGCGAAAACGACGAATAAACACTAAGAGTGTATTTTCATAAGATGGTGCAACATCACACACTGCAAATGAATCAATGCTAGTTACGAGGAGACATGGCCAACAATTCCACTGGTATTTTTACTTCTTTTTGTTTTCCAGCTGTTTGTGTTTACTTCAGTGGAAAAATGCATTCGCAACCAATATATAAACATTGAAACATTAAAACTTGTGAAATTTTACAAAATATGGTAGCTTCTTCTAAATAAAGTTGTAATGCTGCATGACTTTAATAGATTACTGCTTCCAATATATATTATATGTTTATGCATCGCTATACATGTATTATATTTTTATGCATCGCTATTTAAAATTTGTCGCACCAACTATTAACTCAGGTTGTTGCCTAATTTTAAAACACTGCACCCCAGGACAGCCATAAATATATCTGTTCCAAGCTAATTTTACATGCGAGTTACCTTCCAAATAGTTTTGTTTACGTTGAATAATGCAGTATATCTTTGTGTAACTGCACGATTTATGTGGGCCACAGTACATATAAGCAAAGAACACATTCACCTTATTGTTATCTGTGGCGATGCTCAGTTCAACTGTTGCGCAACGTCGGATAGAGGTAGAAAAGATATCTTAGGATTAGTTTACGAGCTATGCATGAGATTAGGCCTATAACTATTGGATCGATTTTTCCAGCCACTTGGCTCAATTAGTTTCCGCTCGATTTTCCTGTAACAACATTACGATAAATATAATCGCCTTGGTTCCGTTAACAGTAATAATAATTTCCATTGAATTGTTAAATTAATTTCTACTGATTTCTTTTTATGATAATTGCTTTGGTTCGGATTTCTTCGCCAGCCATGGTCTAGCGAAACAGCAACTGCGATCTTCAGCCTTGTAATCTATATTTCCATTCATTAAATAAGAACTGAAATATACTTTTTGCTGTATATTAGATGCGCAAAAGCATCGTCAATTGCACTGCACACGACACGTGTACAACCATACATCTGCTCTCGCTTGTATCATAAAACTCATTAACAGATTTATTCCTGCAAAATAATCAGAGTCAGATATAAAATATTTCTGAGTGGAGGTGGAGAATAACAATTGCTACCAGTCTCAATAGTAGGTGATTTTATTTGACGTACGAACATTTTTGGGTTTGTATCCATGCTCGATAATGGAGATCTGTGTTTAAAATACAAATGTGAAGATTACTAATTAGACGCAAGTGAAACAACTGGAAGAAATTTCAAGTTTTGGTGTATACAGATTGATACATAACAACGTCTGAGATCCCTTTGTCTGATTTCAATACCAAAGCTTTCTTTTAAGACAATTTTCTATTAATATTCATGAACAGTTTTGAGGCATTTTTCATACAAGTTTGTTTTCTTATTTTGTAGGTTTTTGTGTATGATATTCATTACTTTAAGCCCAATATTAATGTGTTTACTACCGTTCATTTTAGCTGAGTCGCATGCCATTTTAGAGTAGGCAATTAAATCCATGATACTGTTTGTAATGAGTAATGTTGGAATATTATGTTTGAGACCTTTCCCAAGCAACTCAGTTTCTTCATTCTTAAGTGTGACAGTGGCGGCGTTTATCACCCTGTCAGAATACATCGGTGTGGAAGAACATTGTAATAGTTTTATATATTTTTTAGAATCGAAAGGAAGTAATTTTGATTATGTCTAGTTGACACAAGTAGATGCTCTCTGCTCACGAGTCACTAATTTTATTTATGTATATTTTTTTAGTATTTCATTACTAAGGGTGACTTCGTGTTTCTATAATGGTTTGATTTCAGATTTTGACAAAATAATCTCATACTTTGACTTTGCAGTTTTGTCTGGCTGAGTGTGGTTTCTTAAGTTAATTTTAATGTAATCCGGTATTATTTTAGACAAAAGGCAGTTTTCGTTAAATTTGGTTGCTTGAATGGCCTTCATCATGTTGATTTTAAATGTTATGAATGCACGGAGAGTTTGTGATGCCTGGTCACGCAACATTAAGTTATTTTATGCATAATAGATGCAGCCGAACTCCGTGACAGTTACTTTACAGTCTGCACTTCAGTTGTGTCTATTTAGTCATCACTACATTACTTGTTTCTTATTCAAACAGTGATCACGAAAACTAAGTTTCGATACATGTAAATGAATATAAACCACTTGAAAATGGGTCCAGTCGTTAAACTGCTCGTGCATTAAATAAAATCGACTACTGTGTCTGCTGACGATTATTATTTTACACCCTATAAATGAACACTCACGTAGTACAACTGCATCCATTATGGATAAAATACACTTGGTATTTTAACTGCTGGCGTACTGTCAGACCTATCATAACGTAAGGTAACATTATTCTCTTTCTATATGTGTATTGTCTGTTGGGTATCCAACTGTTTAATAAGAGAGAGAAATTTATATATGTTGTATGTTCTTGTTATATAGAAGTGACTGCCTATTTTTTTAAATTTCGCTATCAGTATTTCTTTATGCCTGAACATATATGTAAACTATTTCTATACTACCCTCGTGAAGTTTTAGGGTGGCCTATGTTGGATACCTTCATTGATTTGGGCAAGATAGTGTAGCCGGTTTCTTGATTTTACGCTAATGTATGCAAAAATGGCTACAGATGCTGCTTGGCGAGAAACTGACTTGAACCAGAAACATTTTCTGAAAAATGCAAACGAACTACGAACACTGTATGAAGGATTATCCAGGATGCACTAAGTTTTCCGATTTATTGGCATTCGCTAAGTTTCATTCATACTTGAGGGCAAAGCTCCATATACGAGGGTAAGTCAAATGAAAACCTTAAATTTGTAATAAGAAATCGAAATTTTGCGCCGATATCCTGTAATTTGGCGAGCGTTCTACAAACAGCGTGCAGAATGGCCTGTAGGTTGCTGCATAGTGCAGATGCACAGATACCGTCGCAGTATCAGTATAAAGATGGCCGCCTCACTTGCGACTTGCACCAAGGATGAACAGCGTTCTGTTATTCGGTTTTTGCTTAGTGAAGGTGTGAAACCTATTGAAATTCATCGACGAATGAAGGTTCAGTACTGTGATGCATGTTTGTCACAGCAGCAAGTCTACGAATGGAGTAGGAAGTTCGCAAATGGTGTGACTTCAGTGGAAGATGCTCCTCGTCCAGATCAGGCACAACGAGTTGTGACTCCACAGAACATTGCAGCAGTTGAAGCCATAGTGAAGGAAAACCGCCGAGTGACACTGAATGACATTGCAGCACGTTCACAGATTAGTCATGGGTCACCACACCACATTGTGCATGATGTGCTCCAGTTTCACAAAGTGTCTGCAAGATGGGTGCCACTGCAGCTGATTCCTGAAATGAGAGAATGACGTGTTGATGCTTGTGAAGAACTTCTTCGGCGCTTTGAACGAGAACTTGATGGCTTCCTTGCAAAAATCGTTACTGGGGTCCAAACCTGGGTTCACTACAACCAATCTGAGACGAATAGAGCGAACAAGGATTGGCGCCATTCCTTATCACCAAAACCAAAGGAGTTTCGAACAGAATCATCAGCAGGGAAGGTTATGCTGACTCTCTTTTGGGACGAAAAAGGCGTCATTTTGGAGCATTACATGCCTAGAGGGACCACTGTCACCAGTGCATCATACACAGATCTCTTAAAAAATCATCTGCGGCCTGCAATCAAATCAAAGTGACGCGGATTGCTGTCAGCAGGTGTCCTTAAGCAACATGACATTGCAAGGCCCCACACTGCCCGTACAACAGTTGCAACAATCACAGACTTGCATTTTGAGCGTCTTCCTAATCCACCATACTCACCAGACTTTGCCCCCAAGTGATTTCCACATCTTTGGACCACTCAAAGACGCAATGGGAGGAAAGATGTTCCGTTCTGATGAAGAGGTACGCCACGCGGTGCATGAGTGGTTGCGAGGACTACCAAAAGATTTTTTTTCTAAATGAATTTATGCACTTTGTAAGCGCTGGAGGACTTGCATTGAGCGTGGGGGAGATTATGTTGAAAAGTGGTACAGCTTTGTACCACTTTTGCACAGTAAATAATATTTAACATAATATTTATGGTTTTCATTTGACTCACCCTCCTATAACTACAGCGGCGCCATCTTTTATTCAACAGAAAATATTAATTAATAATTCCTCTCTGTAATTAAGCGAAACGCCACATCTTGCCGTCGTTCATAGCTCTCACGCCAGGTCCTCTAAGCTGATACATAACTCACAAGATATGAACAACTTCAATCCGTTACTCTTTATAGGACCTTTCAGCTAACCACTAATTCTTGAGACGTTTTTCATTTTCGCTACGTTCAACGTCAAGAAAATCTATCGCTACCCCTCTGTTTCTTTCGCCTTTCCCGCCTTTTTTTGACTGTCCGTTCCCCTAATTTGAGTGCACTGATACAGTAGAGAAAATACATCTGCAGTACTTAGATATACGCACATTTACGTACTTCAGATAAGAGGTAATAATAATTGAACACGCCACTGATTTATCTGTCTCACCCACCCTGTTTTGGGCGTATTTGAAATAGTGTGTCTATATTAAACTGCTAACTTTAATGGATTTGAAAGCTGCCATTAAAGAACAGAAGGTTTGATCGATTAATGCTTGAGGGTCCGAAATATGAGGCCTTTGTGGCTGACAGCTGAAACAGTATGCGAGAGAATGGTTGCCGCTTGGATTTTGAATAAATAAAAGTTTTCTTTCTTAAAATCGTCATGCTGGCGTTCACTTGGAAACCGCTTCCCGTAGGTGACCATGGACCAGCAGGTCTTGGTCCTGGTCCTGGTCCTGGTCCTGGTCCTGGTCCTGGTCCGCAATGACGCCCGAGGCGAACAGCGGGTCCGCGCAGCCGGGACGAGTGCAGCTGGTACGTGTTGCGCCAGGCAGCCTACCTGCCAGGGGCGCAGCGTCAGAACCCAGGCAGTGGGGCCATGAATAATGCAGCCTCTCCGGCAAAACAAACGCGGCGCCGCGCGGCTCGGCGCACCGGCAGCGTCCCGTCCGCTTCCATGCACGGGGCTCTATTAGTCCCAACACAGCCCGCATTATCCGCCCTAGCTTTTCCTTTCATTCCTCTTTTTGTTTCTTTGTCGTGTAACGGCACTGTACGGTCCCTTTTAGAAGTCCAGCTCCTGAGCAGTGTTGCAGTAATACAGGGCAGTTTCTATGTCTTTCAACAAAGAGCTTCCGGTATGAGGGTGTGTTAAGACCCTTTTAGCAAACTACGTCAGTAACCGAGCATGCGAATTCTGGACCGATGCTGGGGTGGCGAAAGTACATACAGTGTGAGTTTTTTATGTTTCAGTTTCACGTGTTAATACTGCAAATGTTACATCGACATTCTTACCACTTGGGAAACTTCAAATTTTGTACTTGCACTGATTCTTGCGTGGTACGGAAGACTTGATTTCGTTTTTGACAGCTAATTTCCTAAGACAATATTACAGCTAACCCCGTCAGCGGAAACTTATCCATTGGTAAGGCTAGAGAATACATGAGTGTTAGATTTGTCTTGTTTCAAGGAAGTGGTGCCATTTCGACGCTTTTGCAGAGTAGGTATTTTATTTGTTACATCTTACAGTTTCTTTTTGCGATTCCAGTTTATTTAACACATACATTCTTAATGCAGTAATAATAGAGCAGTAATGATAATTTACCACATCTATCAATCGCAAGCGTTCGTCTTTGGGGATACATAATGATGAACATAACGGCCAAGTTATAAATTTTATTAACGATTGCTGGTGGCATCTATTCTGAGCACCAATTAATTGGGAAAGATGACTGTACTTCCAAATGAATACAGTGTCGTCTTGAAATGAATGCTCTTAACAGAAACAACTGTCATTTTTTCTTGCAGAAAACAAATATTCACATCAGGTACATCTGAAAGATATCATCTACGTACACGTAACTTTCTCCAAGCGTTATTGTATTTTAAACATAGCGAACGTCTCTTCTTATATTGAAAGATTTATTTCAGATTCTTACAATCTACCGAATACCAGGATAGTGATAATTAATCTAGGCATCGACGTCGACAATTTAAGACACTTCTTTGCTCTTTCATTGCAATGTACGATTTCTACATGTTGGTGGTTTCAAATTTAAAATACTTAGATTTGATTATGGAGAGTTGTTATATCCGTCCGCTCAATTTTCCTACAGACAGCAATGTTCCACCAAAATAATCTTCGGATTTCATTACTTGCTAGAAAACTGACGTAGATGTATATAAAATACTGGAGTGTACCAATTGGTCTGTGGACCAGTCAGTTTTATTTTCTTCAATTGTTATTGGCAGAATGAAATTCATGAATGCAATGTCATATTTTGCTTACTTAGGTAGATCATATGGTATATTAAGAATGAAATCTCAACTGAAGAGTAACGTTACTGTGAATGCAGATTGTTTGCTTTTCAGAAATTTTTCGCATCTTGGTATTGTAATTCCCATTTTTTTTACATTTTGTGCAGTTCTCCCTTTAAAGGATTTTCATTTCCATTTTCGTGGTTGGCGTATTGTTATCATACATAGGGCTGAGGTCTTATGCATTAAGAACTTGCTGCACTGATCGGAGTTATAGCATTGAAGAAATATTTTACGTTACACATTCTGCGGTTGTTATCTTTTCTCTTCTATTTCTGATATATGGTCTTCATGCAGAGATAAAGATTAAAGTCAAAGGCAACAAATTAAAAAAAAAAATGTGGTACTAGAGTTTACTCTATTTCCCCGATTACATCAAGCTCAATTTGTGGCACGTCCGTCAAAAATCTGTCTCGGCTGGACCATTCTGATAGCAAATTATGCATATTGTGGCGTTCTTACTATCGCACAACAGTAAGATGACGGTTTCGCGAAAAGCTACACGGACGAATGAAACTTGCACAGGAGAGGATAAGCGACAGCGGATAACACAGACCGACAACATTCGTGATAAGGAGACTGGTGTAAGAATTAACATTATGATTGCTGTACAGGGGTTTTTAAGTGGTCAGCAAGACAGAAAACGAAACGTATAGAATGTTCAACTGAATACTGTCCAACGAAATGTGGAGGACCAGAACTCTTGTCTCCATCCCAGTATCCTCATTTATATTCTCCGTAGTTCACATAATCGTGTGAATAACGTCTGGACCGCTATCTTGATATGGAACGTTCAATTTCGTTTTCCAAATTCCTCCCAATTGAGATAATGTCTAATAACGTCACCGTCGACGAGACGTTGTACCCTCATTTTCTTTCTTTGTTTCCATTGTAACCGCATCTGATGAGTTAGGTTATTTCTGCTGCCTCTGGTCTACGGCAATGGGATGGTTCTATATATGCATCATAATCAATGAAAGTACGATGTAACTTTTCCCTAGTTTTACGTTATCTCACTTAGCTCCTGTCACGATCTGAAAAAAGTAGATGGAATTAAGAGGAGATTATAAAAAAATGTAGGTACGAGTTATGAAGCTCAAATAATCACTTCACCAAGCAAATTATGACAACATTTGGAAATGTTAGCCGGCCGGTGTGGCCGTGCGGTTAAAGGCGCTTCAGTCTGGAACCGCGTGACCGCTACGGTTGCAGGTTCGAATCCTGCCTCGGGCATGGATGTGTGTGATGTCCTTAGGTTAGTTAGGTTTAAGTAGTTCTAAGTTCTAGGGGACTTATGACCACAGATGTTGAGTCCCATAGTGCTCAGAGCCATTTGAACCATTTTTTTGGAAATGTTAATTTCGAGAACTTCATTGAGGAAAGCTAATTACAGTATATTACTCATCTCAGTAGAAGTAATATACGATGACGTGCAGTAAGAGGAGAATTCCCTAAACCTCCTTGGTCCAGAACCTGTTCTGTTCAAATTATGCTGTGTATCGCAAGTGTTGCAAATTCTTTTTAAGAGGCGGGGAAGAAAGTAAATATTGTGACTCGTACAGACATTTTATTTATCCACAACCATATGCGTGAACCATGGAAGCAGACTACTGCGTATCTGGTCGTTAATGGTCTCATCCGAACCAAGGACTGATGGTCGTTTATTAACGGGCTCATCAGCAGTTATCAGTTTTCAGTACTGTTTCGCAAATTTCATCTCACTAACTTGCAAAAACATAAGCGCTATTTATCACGTTACACTTTTGTATTGACACAGTGTATGTTACGTTGACCCGGAAATTGAATTACATCGCAATCTTCAAGGAATACTCTTGCAGTCCTAACATTCGTAATCACGCTCATCTTCAGTGCCGTCATCATCACTGTTACTTTTTATTGCTGGTCTCTGATAGAGAACTGAAAAGCACCAAGTCGTCTTGCTACTATAAAATAAAATACACTAGTGAGACATCTCTCAAGCCAAATAGAACCAATTTTGAAAGAGAATTACGTGAGAAGGAATTTTAATATCTTCCTTGTCTTTCCACCGAGATTATCAATTGTGCGAGGTAAGCGCCAAACGTTCATCGCTTAAAATCACAGATCACGTTCCAAGTTCGCTGCGATTGCTTTTTCAGAGTCCCAAATTGCAAGCGATATTTCTGTGGCCCGTGTTGACTATTCCATTACTCGGTCGTGTTCGGTCTTTTTGATATTTCTCGGCGAGAGAGCCCTCCAGCTCTCAGCTCCAATAACGCGGCTTTCTCGTCATTCCAAAACACGCCGCTCTTAAGGTTCTGCACTTAATTCAGATCGCCAAGGTAAAACACAACGAGCTAATCCTTCCAAGCCTGTGTTTATTTTTGGGTGATTCATTACACAGTTGCGTCATAAATGAACCGCACTGAACAGCTTCGCACTTCTGACAATCGTCGTTTCTTATTGGGCTGTGAGCACAAGTATCCTTTTACTCAATAGTTTTGCAACAGACAGGGTATGCCACGTAATTTATCACGAAATAGTATTTTAACTATACATGGTATTCCGAAAATACACTTCACGTGAATATTATGACCAACTGCGAAACAATCCTGACTCCATATTTCAGGCGTTGCCCAATCTTCATAAACTGTGAAAACGGCTGTTTTGGTTACGATCTCATCTGTTTTTAAGGATTACCGGTTTTAAATTGACACCCACTTTCACACCTTAACACAAGAAGAACCGCCCCTGTCATTCTGAAGGGTGTTCAGCATTAGTAAACTTATTTCTTTTAATGGTTTATTGTACAGTTCACATTTTCTTTGACTTTTGATAAATGTTTGTGATTTTCACGGATATGGGCTATTGAACAAGAGCTTTCGGACCTGTCCACAGCTAATGTCTTTTTGCCTCCTCATTGCGTTATTGCATTCTGAAGAGCTTTGTTGATAATATCGATGTGGAAGGAAGTTTGATTGTTTTACTTACGCAGGGAAAGACGAGCAGTGCGTCACACGTGTTCCTCTTGCAGAAGATGTTGCAACGAGCCATGTACAGCTCTCTATTTATACAGGGAGAAATGTTATATGAAACTTTCACACTCGAATTGTTTGCAGTAAGTTTGAAACGGAAGTTTATAAGCAATGCGGGACGGGCACAGTGAAGGAATCTAGAAGGGAAATCCCTGAATCAGCAAAATCTACTGTAGCACCTTTGCACTCAACTATATGTCAGATGCTATGAGAGTAAATGAAAAATGCATGACGGGTTTACTATCAATGTGCTAAATACAAATATTAAAATATGTTCACTATATTAAAAATGCAAATAAAACAGCACCTGACAAAATCATAAGCTAGTATTTATGGGTAGACCATAAATCCAGTGTCCTTCCAGTGTTAAAGGGTGCAACGATGCCCTGGATGCGTGCCTCTATTCATAAAGCTCACTATACCTTCTACAGGCCAGTCATTTGCCTCGTAATTCGTGATAGCCCAAGTAATTCATCAGTATGTTTACCAGTTAGAAGTTTCGATTAGTACAGCCTTTATCAAAGGAGTACATCGCAGTTGTTTGTAGACGGCGATATAGTACGAGTAAAAGTGATATAAAAATTCCCTGTATCTCTCGAAAACAATCTGAAATTTTCAAGAGGCGATTTCCATAATTATTTTTATGCCTTAAATAGCACTCCCGTTGTGTTAAAAGTTCGTTTATTAAGGTCTCATCGGTCGCGGAATGGAAACACCGTGAAAACTAAAAATATTTTATTTGCCACAGTTAGCTACATCTTCCAGCTACTTCTCTACATAGACGCCACTCCGACTCAGCCATTTTTCCTAGCGTTGTGTCAAGTCAGTACAAGTGTACTTCCCACCAATTGTCTACGCTGATCTGCATCTCGTTCACTACGCCAAACTATTGCCTTGATAACTAGTGGTTCATTTGATGAAGTTCAGAGAGAGCTAAGTCTGGGTTATACAGTGGGTGAGCAAACATCTGCCATCGAAAACCCTGCAGGAGCGTCTTAATTGCCCCTGAAAAGTGCAGTAGAGAACTGCCATGAAGAAGGAAATGCGTAACAGTTATGGGGGCTGGCTGAAAGCATGTGCAACCTCTCAGCAGGCGCTCGTACTAGCAGACGACACTATTTTCTGAACATCTTTATGTGCTCACTGTGGGCCCAGAACTGAAAAGAGTCACGTGACACGATCGACGGCCATACTAGAGAGACTGCCCATCTGTCGAAAGCTTCATCGACTTTCCACTGTGCTTTCCATTTATTATTAAATGTTATACTACATTGGTGCTCAGTTGAACCGAGATAAGGATGAAATCACGGAAGAGACTAAGAAACCGCCGATCAAGTGAACGGTTTCACGGGTAAGCATCTGCCTGTAAAGACTTGTACTCATAGCTCAGGTGGCGGAAAGTGGTTCCCCTCCCGCCGTGGCAACCCCACAAATCCCGGATGACGTCACTCGTTGGTGGGATGGCTGTTTAGGGCGTCCCTGCCACCCACGCGCACGCTCTTGGCCGACTACTTTGCAGAGCCCGTCACTTCGCCCACTCTAAGCCTCAATGCCTTTCCGTAAGCTTCCTCCAAATTTCTTGTTGCTGCTAAGAACTTCGGAAAATGTATGATGCCGCTCTTGCCAATACTTTCTCGGCAGGACGTACTTTACGCACTACCTAAGTACTATTTGATTAATAGCATGCTTTGTACAAGGCTGCTATAAACGACTGGAGTGATTTCAAAAATTCACTGTAGCTGCCTTAGTTGACTTACAGTCACAAAACAGAAAAACTCAAAACTTTTTATATTGTTGCAGATACACTTCAGGTTTATGCCACGAGAGCGGAGCAGTAAGCATTTAGGCAAGTTGTCTACAGGCGCCGAGAACGCGTGTGTTGTGCTTGAAAACATCAGTCTGCCGTAAAATGCAACAACACTTCATAACAATCCACAAACTTCCAACTCCTCCAGCTTTGGCATGCGCAGTATTAAGCTTCAGGGAACCTCTGTAAGGGGAAATAGGCATGCAGTGAATGAACAAAAGATTTAATGCGTGCGGGCGGGTTTCGCTCTGAGCCCTCGGCAGTTGACGAACAGAGCAACCAGAGACCTGAACATACCGCAACCGATCGTGTGGAAGATCTTAAGGAGAAGATGAAGCTGAAATCTTATCGCTTGCAGTTGTTACAAGCTCAGAGTCCCGATGAGAAAGTCAGACGCTTTGAATTTTCAGCACAGTTGCAAGAGCTTGTAGACGAGGAAGGGTCTTCTCAGCTGCTTGTCTACAGTGATGAAGCAACATTTCTTTGAGTGACCAATGAACAGCCACATATGAAAATCTGGGAGAAACAGAATCCAACGAGACTCGCCAAAGTTAATGAGTTCTGTTACGTCTCACAGTTTACGGTAGCATTTTTTTCTACGAAGAGACCGTTACAAGGTATATGTATCTGAACTTGGTTGAAAACTGCGTCATGTCGCAACTGGAGACCGACAGTAAGGGTTTCATTTACCAATAGAATGATGCTCCACCTCCCTCCTCTCCCTTTCCATCAAGATGTTTGTGAATTCTTGAGCAGGAAATTGAGAAACCGGTGGATAATAAGCAATTCATGTCATAGCCTGTTGCATCGTCCCCAACATTCTTAAATCTTCAGGCGAAATGTACTATGTACGATCAGTAACAGTAACTGAAATTATTATATAGACATTTAGTCATAACATACCCTTTCTCCCGGCTTAACCCAAGCCATTTTTTGTGGGCGATTGTGTGAAAGCTTCATTGTTTACGCCTTCTCTACCAACAAACCCACCTTAATTGCGAGCTCGCATCAACAGTGCCTTGGATCAGATTGTTACGGACATGCTTCGCCTAACGTGGGAAGAACTAGATTATCGATTTGATATCTGCAGAATCAGTAGCGGTCTGTTGTAATACGTCAAAAAACTTCGTGCTCTTCTGTGTGTGTACGAAGCAAGTAATACAGCTACAGAAAATCTCTGAAATCGCTTCAATAATTCATAATCGCCCTGTGTTATTTTCGGAAGTAAAATTTCAATAAACGACACTAATATTTGCAATCGGTTGACTTTGCGATTCCTGTGTTGATTCTGAGAAATTCTCAGGATTCAGTCGTCTTTCAATGTTTGTATGGCTACGGTAGGGCAGTACAACGCAGGTTTCCTGATTTCATTTTACCGTCCCTTTAATATATGTATTGTTTATGAGACCACGAAGGATCAACTGTGACAACTAAATATACTCCTGACATTTTCAATACGTAACAAACAAAAACAAACAAATTGAACGTATGTAAAAAAAAAAAAACAGCGAGAGAGAGAGAGAGAGCAAAACGAGAGATTGGGGGGGGGGGGGGGGGGGAGGGAAAGAAGATAGAAGCAATATTGCCGTCAGTCTGCGACGGTGATGGTACAATCCCCTAAACAGTAGTAAAAATGAATTACTGATAAAGCAGTGTCCTGCAATTCAAAAATACATTACTTCTGTTGGAAATTGCCCGTAAAAAATATTCTTCGAAGAAGGGTCGCATATTCCTCGCCACATATGGCTGCACATTATCTTATACATAGCACGTGTAGTTGCCCATAGGAAGTCCGCGACATTCGGTTCGAAACCATCCCCGATTTCCTGGCTGTGCTGATTGCTCTGAGCCGTCCATGACGATAGTTTTCTTGGTCGCGCCCAGACCACTGGCTGTATCTTACGCGGCCGTTCCAGTTAGTACAGGGTTGTAGCGTTTTATTTAAACTGCTATAGCACAGAAACTATTTGCCGAAAATTAACAGAATTTTCAGGGATTGTTAAAAACAGCCTTTATTCGTTAAAAACCTACAGAGATTTCAGTGAAATGTACCATGAATCAATTTCTATACAAATTCGTAGAAATCAGGCTCTTCCTGGGAGTCTGCAGCAGCTCCGTTACGAACACAACTTTAAATCCATATTCAGGTGTTCCTTTCATTTGTCAATGGCTTGAAAAAAAAGTAAATGGACTGTGAACAGAAATTTTTAGTATCCAAACTATTTTCGTGTACCGCTTTACACATTCTTTCTTCTTTCAACGAGAACACGTAGCGGTTTGATTTGATCTGAATCTGTCACTTCGCGTCAAAGAGTATAATGGTCAGTCTTAACCGTCCCTGCATAAAGAGGCCGAGGTTATGTTGTCTATCGTCACCAGATGGTAGGACAATACGGTCTGACTGCGAGACTTCAAATGGCGAGTACGTACGTAGTCGGGTGAACAACAGTGAAGACGCTAATGGACTGCTAGTAATTTCTCAGGATCTTTTCCGGCCTGTGAGTACATCGGAGTCAAATCGAAGTGGTCTCGCGTTGATTCTAATACCAACACAGGCCAACACACATGGCTTATGTCCGTACTTGTGCTCATAAAGACAGCCTAATACGTTACTATCGCAGTTATGATCATTGTCGCGAAGTCACAGTACCAAGTACTTCTGTAACTCCCGCTTTAAGGAAGTTTGATAGGCGAAACGCCTGAAAATTTCGCCAAACAGGGACAACATTGTTGCTACAACAATAAATGCCAAAGCTATAGTCTGCGCGCCTCAAGTCTTGATTGCTACCGAGTTCATTAATCATCTTTGTAGTTCCGTTAACGGCCAAGCTGATGGGGTAGTGGTAGTGCACCGCTAAAACCGGACCTGCTCAGTGCCGTGTCGTCAGTGGTTTCACGCACTGGTAGCTGCCTTAGCAGAACGCCCGGTATGCGGCGACGTAGCACTGTAATGACTCATTTCCCAGAGAGGAACGTTCTGTCTCAATCGAACTCACACGTACGCTCATATTGCGGCACTTTGATACCGACAAGGTGAGCTAACATAGTTTTAGCGTTCTTATTTCTTCGGTTGGTGTAACTCTAATCTACCCGGCGAAACGAGATGGAAATTTACTTGCTAGTTTTCCTCCTATGTGTAATCTCAGCGATTAATTTTTGAAACATTGCTTTACACATATCCCGAATATCTTCTCATTTCGCCCTTTCTTTCTGGGTGAACTCGTGACGAATAAGTAAACTATCCATTACACGAAAATGAGGCCACTCACAATGCCTTCTTATAATTCTTGGCATGCACATATGGTCAGGATATCGGCGACAGTGTAAAGTATAATAAATACGACGTAGGAAAGAAAGTTTTGATGAGAATATCTTAAAATTTATTAGAGAGTGTGAGCTAGTCAGGAACTTCATGGAATAATGGCTATCTAACGATGTAGGTTCTGCATCTCCTGCTTCCAGAGACTCGTGGGACACGTGAATGGCCTATACACTAAACGTATGAGCAAGCCAACAGGAATTCACGTATTTACAATTCACGAAGTCCGTGAATTTTCGATAGACAAATTTGGTGATACTTGCTTTTCACTCTTGCATGTAGTTTCCTTAAAAAATATTTATAAAATCTGTTCCGGATTCCCCACTCAAAATCTGACCGCATGTCCTCGAAAGTGCTTTTGTCTGGTAGGTCCTCACATAGGTTGATGATCGTCGCCTTGTTCGTCGCATTGCGGTGAAATACAACCTAAATTCCGTAGAAATATTGGAACACGTGATGCAATACTGACCTTAAGACTTATTTTTAAAGACCAATTAAGGAAAGGCAAACCTACGTTTCTAGCATTAGTAGACTTAGAGAGAGCTTTTGACAATGTCGACTGGAATACTCTCTTTCAAATTCTGAAGGTAGCAGGGGTAAAATACAGAGAGCGAAAGGCTATTTACAATTTGTACAGAAATGAGATGGCAGCTATAAGAGTCGAGGGACATGAAAGGGAAGCAGTGGTTCGAAAGGGGGTGAGACATGATTGTAGTCTCTACCCGATGTTATTCAATCTGTATACTGAGCAAGCAGTAAAGGAAACAAAAGAAAAATTCGAAGTAGGTATTAAAATCCATGGAGAACAAATAAAAGCTTTGAGGTTCACCGATGACATTGTAGTTCTGTTAGAGACAGCACAGGACTTGGAAGAGCAGTTGAACGGAATGGACAGCGTCTTGGAAGGAGTATATAAGATGAACATCAACAAAAGCAAAACGAGGATAATGGAACGTAGTCGAATTAATTCGGGTGATGCTGAAGGAATTAGATTAGGAAATGAGACACTTAAAGTGGTAAAGGAGTTTTGCTATTTGGGGAGAAAAATAACTGATGTTCGAAGCAGAGAGGATATAAAATGTAGACTGGCAATGGCAAGGAAAGCGTTTCCGAAGAAGAGAAATTTGTTAACAGCGAGTATAGAATTAAGTGTCAGGAAATCTTTTCTGAAAGTATTTGTGTGCAGTGTAGTCATGTATGGAAGTGAAACATGGACGATAAATAGTTTGGACAAGAAGAGAATAGAAGCTTTCGAAATGTGGTGCTACAGAAGAATGCTGAAATTCAGATGGGTAGATCACGTAACTAATGAGGAAGTATTGAATAGAATTGGGGAGAAGAGGAGTTTGTGGCACAATTTGACTAGAAGAAGGGATCGGTTGGTAGGACATGTTCCGAGGCATCAAGGGATCAGCAATTTACTATTGGAGGGCAGCGTGGAGGGTAAAAGTCGTAGAGGAAGATGAAGAGATGAATACACTAAGCAGATTTAGAAGGATGTAGGATGCAGTAGGTACTAGGAGATGAAGAAGCTTGCACAGGATAGAGTAGTATGGAGAGCTGCATCAAACCAGTCTCTGGACTGAAGACCACAACAACAACTGCTACTACCAAAATTCTTGGTGACTGCTTTCTACTGTCAGTAGACGGGGTCCAGATGAACGAGCAAGTGACATAACTATGATATACTGGTGAAGAGCTCTTGAATAGCCAAAGCAGCACAGTACGTTAATAGATCAACTGTTTATTGTGTGCATTAATTAATTGTTCAATGTGCATTTTATAAAACGTACCTAAATCAGAAATATTTAGCAAATAAACTGCGCAAACAGACGTAACGATTTTTGACTACTTTGACGTAGTCTATACTTTACTACCCACATTAGAGAACAATCTGATGAACGGGGTTCAAATAATGGCCCCGATAAACTGTATGTCTCTGCACAGTCATAAATGTAAATCATTGGGTGATGTGTTGACGAGAAATTTTATTGCAATAAAGAAGGAGAAATTATATCGTTACCATCTTTCAGAGAAATCGTCTTCTGAACAACACTGATATTAGACTGTAGATAATCACCCATAAGATTGTACTCAGTCATTCAAACTGTACGTATAATCGATGTGCTGGAGTGTCGTATTTATTTCATAGACCTGAATCTTTAAATAATCAGTATTGGAAAGATTTTCTAGCGGTGTTCATTAAAGCAATTTGTTTCATCGTATAGTTGCAAGCAAAAATGTGGTCAACAATGTTAACATTAATCATGAACACATATTTTGTAGAGTCGTTCCAAATTATTTCGATGGATGAATCCTTAAAGTTAACTACCTAATGTTTATTTTTCTATCTGTATTACCCTACTGTCTCTGATACGCTCTGTAATATGCCGTATTACAGGTTTAGTCCTCCTCTAGAAGTTTACTCGCCTACTGCTCATTCCGGAACTCGTGTTATAACAAGAATGGAAAAGCTTCGTTCGCTTCACACATTGGTAAATAAGTGACAATTTTTGAGCCATCGAAAGTCCTAGACAATTTCTATGTCTAAAAAACACTTAACACACACGGTGGCCGCTAGGAAGCGGTTATGGTTATGCTTCGCCTCTCCCCTCCCCCTTACTCTTAAGTCAGCCGTTACTGCGGCGGCTGCGGCATCATGAGTTTGATTGGCAACGCCAGGTGCGGCGAAAGCTCAAACTGCGCTTCTTGCCTTGTTGCACACACAGTGCATGCGGCTGCTTCGGAACGCAGGCCGAAGTTTTTGATGGGCTCGAGCCCGCGGCCAACTCCTGCGGGAGTTTCGCAGAACGCGGCGCCTACTCGTCGGCCGGTTCTGTGCTGAATAGAACCACGGGAATCTCTACACCAGCCGGACGTCCCGAGAAGGCTGTTAGCAATTCCAGTACTTGGACTACAAGCTTTCCGCTGCAGCACACTGCGCCATTAGGGGGAACTAGACGTTGTTACGGAGCATGGTTTGGAATATTTACGACTGCTTTTACTGAAAATGTTTTGATCGCTAAAATTGGAAACAAGGTCTTCCGGCTTCAGTTCCTAAGTAATCATCACAAGAACTGAAAACAGTTACAGGAAGTATAGAATGCCTTTGAAACTCGGTATAAAGAGCACACTTATACGCAGAGCAGAACAGCTTTTGGCGAAAGTATCGTTGCACAAAAACACGCAGTCGCCGATATATAACTTAATACTGAAATTCTGTACACCGCATATGCTTAACATGATAGAAGAAATGAAGACAGTAGCAAGAGGAAACACATAGGGCGTATTATTAACGAAAGAAGTGAGTGTAACCAATTTTTTTTTATTTCGCCATCTTTGGAGAGATGAAGACTTAAAACGGTGGTGCTGCGGACGTAAGCGGTCTGTGCGTAACGGAAGAGACGTATAACGTGTTTTCTGCATGTCTGATTGGTGTTGTATAGTGGAAGCGGCGGACGACTTGTTCAGGCCAACTTATCAAGCTTTAACTTTTATTGTTTACGTTATACGACTTGTTTTGCGTATTTTATACTCTCTGCAGATTGTTTTTACTTGGATCCATTCACGCTTGTACCTTAAATAACCCATTCTATTTCTCAGTTGGATTACTAGTAGCATGATTTATGATTTTTTCCTTGTGACATGATTATTACTTGCAATAACAATACTCACTTAAAAATTTTTAGATTTCTGTTTATGAATTGTATGCGAATTCTACAATTTTTTGTGTGTGTTTCTCCTAACTTATGTAAGCCCAACATGCTTCTTCATCCTAAACGTATCTGTGTAATTTATCTCGCCAAAAAGAAAGTATAGCTGTCTGTATTTTTGCACCGTTACTGTGACAGAATACTCCGTCACAAGCTGAATAAGTGTGTTTCATTTAAATAGTATGAACTTTTAATCTTATAATTTTCAGGTACTGTCTCAATCTGGGTTCTTTTCTTAGTTCTGTCGATAGCTAATTAACAGTTGACATCGGTCAACTAGGATTCTACTTTTTGTGAGCAAGAAAGTTTCCAACAACGCAGCTAGATACCTTTCCGTGCGTCCTTTGCATCCTGACGAGCCATATGCTACGACGAAGACTGCCGAATTACGGAAGGAATAGAAGTATAAGGAGTGAACAGACCATGGCAACAGAAATGATACTTTATTTACAATTATCTCAGTATCAATACCTTTTTGGCAAAAACTGAAACATTCTTACTCTTAACTGATTACGCAATATTCTTTTCAGAATATGTAAAGGCTAATGAAAATTAGTACATCACCCAGACTGTAACACCTGTACCTAATGCTACACGTGACCAGTCAGTAACCATCATGCAAACTGAAGACATCTCCAGACCAACGTTAAGCCCATACTGTTACTGATATATCCGCATATTATTTCGAACATACTGCACAAAAGTTCTGACATTTCAGTTCGCGATAGACAGCCACTTTACTGTCTATCGCCTCCCCTCTTTTTGAAGGTACTTTGCTACCTATCTGGTAAGCAAGCCTCCTCCCACTTCCAGAGTTGGCCGAATCTTGTTTGACGTACTGCCGGAACAGATTTATTATTTTGTCCAAGCTGCTCGTGATAATCCTACTGCTTCACTTGTGTGCTGGTAATAAACTATTGTGCCTGCCGGAGTGGCCGAGCGGTTCTAGGCGCTACAGTCTGGAACCGCGCGACCTCTACGGTCGCAGGTTCGAATCCTGCCTCGGGCATGGATGTGTGTGATGTCCTACGGTTAGTTAGGTTTAAGTAGTTCTAAGTTCTAGGGGACTGATGACCTCAACAGTTAAGTCCCATAGTGCTCAGAGCCATTTGAACCAATAAACTATTGTAAACTAATCTGCGCTGTAAACCAACCTCACAATACCTTTAAGTGAGCCGATCGACTACATCTTTTATCGGCTCCAGCATTTCTTTCATTCTTTTCCGATGCGGCGTATTCAAGGAATAATTTTCTGCAAACAATAGGTAGCTCCCTGAGCGTACGGTAGAAAAGCATTGAGCGACGTTTCCACTGTTATGCCTGTTTCGGTCTTTGTCTCCGCAGACATGCTTTTGGTAATGGTTTCTTCGATGCAGTCATTAACTCTGGAAGAGGTGCGCAACTTCCGCTGTCCATCATTACGTTGTCGGCATCGCAGATTCAATGAGTGCTCTTAGCTCATGCGAATTTGAATTATTATGTTGTGAATGAGGCTGGAAACAAAGTATAGAAATCTGTCGTAAAACTTCCAGAAATCGAAGCGCACCAATCTACCATGTGGTGGCACATATCTGACGCCCTAGGTTGCTATTTCTATCCTAAACTGTATCTTCTCTACCGCGCCATTAGAAACTTATATACACGCATCTTCGTGGAGTCCGATGAACGTTTCGTTAACATAGCTGATGCAGTGGCACGGAATGAAGTGCTGATTCTTCTGAATCTTCCATTAAGAGTGCTGCTGATGGTGAAATGGCGAACCAGTTCGTCAACGTGCTCATACACCCATATGCTTTTTATGAAATGTGGCTTGAAAGCGTAGGAAGAACCATGAGGCACCTGTTATTTATTCTTTAGTAAATGCAGATAAGTTTGTAGAATTACAGTCTGTTTTATATGTTCTTATTCCATGATGTGCCGGGTGCATCTTGATACTGAAAACTGATACAGATGAATATACACGATAATGCAAATAAGAAAACTGCAGTAAATGTTCGTCCGCAATCGACCATTCTGCGAGATAACTGCAAACGTGAGGTTACGAGCCGTCACTGACTTCAGCGTCAGTATTGTCTTAGTAAGCATAAGGTACAAGGATATGCCCACTTTCCTCCATCTATTTGGGCCAAAATTTCTCTCGTAGACTATGTTAGGGGAATGTCCTTGGTGGACGATTGCGAATCCGAGGGTTTTGATGCTGTTGTAAGACCATATGTGATGCACCAACAAGATACAACCTATGAAATAATAGGTCTCGAAAATCCTGTGCTATTGCCTACAAGATCACCTCAGTTCCGTGGATTTTTTAGTCTGAAATAATCTCGAAAGTTAAGTTTGCAGCATACCCGTTGCGTCGATACGATTGGATGACTATGACACAGTACTTTACAGCGCAATAAAACTTTACTGAAGAAGCAGTGGCTTTTGAAGGAATTCGTTGCTCACTGATGAGTACATTACTGTGTCAAACTACGTGAAGAAAAATGTCACACAACATCTTTAACAGGTACAAGTTTAAGAAAATTGTAGTTTTTAAATTGCTGAGGTATAATGGGCGATCAAAACGTTTCTGTTCCATGGCCGTACAGTCCAGATTCGATAAGGCAATGAAACAAAATTGTCGTAAGCACTAAGGCAATAATACCACCAACGAACCAGTTTGATGGTACTCGCTTTGTAAAATACTGTATCCTGCTGCGTGAAGAAGTCCGCAGCTGCCTGCTGCACATCCTCCTTCGACAGGAATTGTCGACGCTTCAAAGTATTTCTTCAAGGAACCGAAGGCGTGATAATCGCAATGGGGACAGTTCAGGAATATAGGGCGGGTGCTCGTGTGTCCCCCACTTGACGTAACTTCTACGTTTAAGACGTCTGCGATATTTGGGCACCTCGTATCGAATCGCTACAGGCACGGAATTTGGCGCCCCATTCCACAACGGTCGTTTTCTATAGACGTGCTGCGCTATACACATTATTTACTCTCAGATGGATGTCTATCGACGTTTGTCCTTCACCAGCCAAAAAAGAAAAAATTAGCAACAGAACGTTGGTCCTGTTTCGACGCATGTCGGTGCGTATATACACTCATCGAAGTTGCGCTATGTTGCAGATATAATGGAGAAACGACGTGAAACCCATACTTTTTGACCGCCCATCATAGCAATGTATTTCCCGTTGAAGTAGTCAGGGAGTGACATGTATGTTAGATAAATTTGACGTTTCAAATACAGCAGTATTAAATAGGACAGTATTCATACGGAACTCAGTGGCGCCTCGTAATCACATTGCGCAATCATCTCAAAAACATTTAAGGATCAAAACTTTCGATGAAGGAATAACAGAATTATAGGTGTTTTGATAATAACCGTACCTATTATTTTGTTACAAAATCAAACAGTTTTGTATGAAGACCATGTGGAATGTATACTCAAAACTGCGTGAAACTGAAATGTCATATGGGAGAAATGTGTCAGTATAGCTAGACAATAAAATATGATAGGACTCATAACGCTGGGGGCAACGGCCTTGCCGCAGTGGATACACCGGTTCCCGTCAGATCGCCGAAGTTAAGCGCTGTCGGGCGTGGCCGGCACTTGGATGGGTGACCATCTAGCCGCCATGCGCTGTTGCCATTTTTCGGGGTGCACTCAGCCTCGTGATACCAATTGAGGAGCTACTCGACCGAATAGTAGCGGCTCCGGTCATAGAAAACCATCGTAACGACCGGGAGAGCGGTGTGCTGACCACACGCCCCTCCTATCCGCATCCTCAACTGAGGATAACACGGCGGTCGGATGGTCCCGGTGGGCCACTTGTGGCCTGACGACGGAGTGCATAACGCTGGCCATGAACCGCCTTTCTAGAAACTGGGACAGAATGCCAAGTAATCTACAAACGGAAATCAAAAAAATTCAGTTTCAAGATGTTGCTGCAGCGTATGTGCAGCGTAGAGAGACTCCAACTCAAGTTTATAAGCACCAACAAGCAGGCAAGAGATTAGTCTGGCATTCCTGACTAAGTCATGTGTTCGGTAAATCCGGAAACATAAAACTATAAAACTAAACTAAACTCTGCCCGGAGAGGGCCGCCGTATCATCCTCAGGTCACAAGAATCTCTGGATGCGCATATGGAAGGGTATGTGGTCAGCACATCGCTCTCCCTGTCATATGTCAGTTTATGAAACAGGAGCCGCTACTTCTCAGTCAAGTAGCTCCTAAAATGTTCAAATGTGTGTGAATTCCTAAGGTACCAAACTACTGAGGTCATCGGCACCTAGACTTACACACTACTAAAAACTGTCCGCCCCGATAGCTGAGTGGTCAGCGTGACGGATTGCCGTCCTACGGGCCCGAGTTCGATTCCTGACTGGGTCGGAGATTTCCTCCGCTCAGGGACTGGGTGTTGTGTTGTCTTCATCATCATTTCATCCCCATCCGGCGCGCAGGAGTGAAATGTAATAAGACCTGCATCACGACGACCGGACCTGCCCCGCAAGAGGCCTCCCAGCGAATGACGCCAAACGCTCATTTCCATTCCACTACTTACACTAACGTAAACTAACTTACGCTAAGAACAACACACACACACACACACACACACATCCCCGAGGGAGTACCCGAACCTCCGGTGGTAGGGGCCGCACAATCCGCGGCATGGCGCCTCAAACCACGCGGCCACTCCGCGCGGCAAGTAGCTCCTCAGCTTGCCACACAGGGGCTGAATGCACCCCGCTTGGCAACAATTCTAGGCAGACCGAGTGGTCACCCATCCAAATACTAGCCCAGCCCGATAACCCTTAGTTTGGTAATCTGACGGGAACCGGTGTTAACACTGCTGCAAGGGCGTTGGCGAAACATGAACTATAGAAACTTTATTATCAAATGCATCCGGATAGGACCAACGTGCTGTTGTTCTGTACTTGGCTGCTTAAGAATGAACAATGACAGACATCCGTCGTAGAATGAGGAACGTTTATGGAGCAGTCTTTCTGTAGAAAACCGCCGTTATGCTCTCATTAATTACGTGGACTGAAGAGGGAGACGCCAGAGCACACTACGTATAGTCCGCCTGAACTCCTGGTATCTCCCCGGGCGATTATCACGCCTGGACTCCCTTAAAAGAAGCCTTGAAAGGTTAACGATTCCTGTCGGACGAGTCTGTGCAGCGGACAGTTACGGACTTCTCCGCGCAACGGGACACTGCCTTTTACCAAGAGTGTATATTTAACTTGGTGCATCGGTGAGATGATGGCCTCAATGCTGTTGGCGATCTTGTCTGTCTGGCAACCGATTATAGACTGTACGGCCTTCGAACGGTAACGTCTTGATTCCTGTTTATAGAAAATGAGTCCACTGGAAAGAGCAGTGGAGAAACGAAATTGTAAGAACAGGAAAATGTTGAAACAAATGAAGCTGCAACCGAGGACGCAACATGTAGCAAGTAGTCATTGCCGAAATATGTAACACTATATACAGATTGTTCGGAAATCCCCGTTAGAAACTTCTACGACTTCTAGAGAGAAGTGACTAGATAATATTCTCAGTCGGAATATATATCGGGAAAACTGTCGTTTCCGTGCTACGACCATTTGAAAACTTTTTGGTAGCGTGACCATTTTTAAAAATATTTGATTAGTCGTGACGCAATACGTAACTGGTCTTACAGTTCCACTCATTAATAGCCAAAGAAATTGCTCGAGTACTGGCTGAGAGTTCTCATCGACGGGATGCTGTACGGCCCCTTCCAATTCGGGTGTGCGGAGTCCTCCTGGAACAGCACAGTCATGACTGCTGACGGTGAAGATACCCCTGTCTCGAAGCCATTTGCGTAATCGTGGCGAAAAGGATTTGCGATGGGGTTGGATGTTGTGAAGAACAATCCTGATACAAGCAACGAGCAGCTCTTCGATTGCCGTGAGCTTGTCATTCAGAAGGATCATGCCGGTGTATTCTACAAACGCGAACTCAAAAGTGTGCTCTAACCCTCTTAGATACGTGAAAGAGGCTCAGATCAAGTCAGAGAGGACGGATAGACGTCAAATGACATCAGTCGATCCGACGTAACCACCCCTACCATGACAACACAGTTGCATATCTATCTACTAAATATGTCTTCAAACGGCTGTAGTATGCACCGTTTGCAGATATGGGTTCCTATTCAAAATATTATGCGCGCACTCCACTCTACAAGTTCTACAAGTTTGTAGCTGGAATTTCCGAGAACACACTGTAGGACTGGATGGCAATAAATCGGCTGAATACCTAACATATCAACACTTGCATTCATAGCAACGACTCACTTGTAAAGTCCATCATATATCGTCATAGCGGTAAAGTCTAATCACAAAAATTGTGTTTTATGATTTACTTTTATTCCCACTATAGATGTAATCAACTGCAAACTAGCATAAATCTACTCATGAGGCAATTACACGGAAAGATAAATGTACCTCACAGGAAAATGTTACCCAATATATTACTTTTTGACAATGGCTCGTCAAACTTCCGCAATTTTATGTAAATTGTATCGATGGATTATCTATTAAACAAGTTTTCCAGCACAACTCAGTAATTCAGTTTAACTCTCATTACCCGCCGGCTGCGTGAGCAACAGTAGCGATAGCCTTTGTAGCGCCAGCTGCGTAATGAGGTTAAATAAGACCCATTACCGAACGCCGACTAAGTGGCTTCTGTTATTTAAACACAGCAGCTGATCGCATGGAAACCATTAAACAATTAACGGCTCCACGCGCCGCAGGTGTTAGGGGCTAGCAGAACATGACATACAGTGGCACAGTCTAGCGTAAGCCTGTTTCTGACCAGTGATGCAAAACTATGTAGCAAATAAGATATTTATAAAGCATAAACATGAAGCAGAACAGATTAAAAAATGGTTTGGGCAGCAGGTGCCTTAGTCATACGGAATACATTGGTGTCTGGAAAAGGTGTTAACCAAAGCAGGACGGAATCCATTATACTGATAACTAAACAGGTAGGTGACGCTGTTATTACTAGTTTTCAGCAGGCACTGCTAATACGCAGAGAACTTACAAGCCAACGGTGCGGACGACTTCATGATCCTAAGTGAGCTTATATTCGTGTCCAAGGAAGGGCATCCAGACATTGGATTAAAGTGATGTGAATGTCATATCATGGACGAATGCAGGCATTATTAGCACACTTACCAAAAGCGAGTGAAATTCTAGGGAGAAATCAAAAGAAAAATTATCTCCACAGGTAAGAAAAAGGGGTGTATGAAAAAGTATTATAAGGACTAGGTGAATAATCCTAGGTCAGGGAGTGAGGGACTGCTGTTTTGATGTTAGGAAGAATTCCGCTAACAGCTGGTAAAATTGTTGTTTATTAAAACGCAACCGGTTGCGCGACCTAAAGCCGCATCGTCAGCTTTAATACGGTAAAAAGAAAATTATATTGTGGATATTAAAATTAATAAGGGAATGTCTAAAACATACCCACGATGTTAGAAGATCATAGGCATAGCAATCGTTCGTAGTCAAGATTTAGTATTCTGTGAATATCGTCAGTACTATCGCTAGCGAGAGGTAGTGAAGAAGTGCTCCATTCATTAAAAATCTGCCTGCATCTAAACAGAAAAATATTTTATAGTTAGGGACGCTAAGAGCATTTAAAAAGGGGGGGGGCGGATTAGCGATAAAAATGGTCACTTCCAAAATGATTACTCGCAGCACTATACGAATTAGTATGTGGAATATATCAGTTGGCAGTGTATTACCGGTCTGATGGCAGAGCTGCTCGGTTCAGGGAAAAATAAAAGCAGCTCACACGAACGACAAAGAGAGACTAGCTGGCAGGCGCTATCCATATAATCATGACTACGACTGCTACATTTACGAGCGAGAATAATGAGGAATTTATCTTATCCTCCAAACAATCAAAATTAGACAGAATGCTATGGTGCTTTAATTCCAACTGGTTACTCAACGTAAATCTTGCGTTTTATATCTAAAAATTTCTACTTCCTCTAATATATTCAAAATACGGCTTTTTATCTTTTTTATGAAATATTTTTAGATTTTCTGAAGGGCTTGTGATGCTCTGCCCCTATTTGCGTAAGTGCGCTGTTAATGCATGTCGTGGGTTATTTAAGTTAATGTGCTCCTGAAGTCTTGCTAGAAATGACCTACCAGTTTGCCCTATATATTTCTTAGCGCAATCATTACGTATATTGCAGCCTACTCAATAATTTGTGCCTCAAATCTGTCATATTTCCAATTCTGCAGGCACCATTCATTTTCTAAATTAAACACCTTTTTTTTTTCTTGGCATACATTACAGACTAGCAGTCCGTAAGTCTAGATACAGCATTTTATAACCTCTAGCTATCTTCTTACATAACTAAATCAATACCAAGAATCCCTGTTGATAGCAGAAAAGCCTCACCATACTTTGCAGCACGTAAATAGAATATGTTTTTTATCGGTGCTGTAGGGGCACTTGCTGAAACCAATTAGCAGCGATCTTTGCTTTGTACCTCGCTCGAAGTGGTTCGCACACACACCAATCACAGCAACATTTTGGCATCCAAGGTCACTGAATCAAATTCAAACTGGTGGCAACACTGTCATCAGTTTTTTGACTGGTCTGATGCACTCACCTCCTGTGCCAATCTCTTCATCTTAGAGTAAGACTCGTACCCCATGTCCTCAATCGTATGTCTGATATATTCTGTTCCGTGCGTTCTCCTATAGTATGTAGCGTCTACAGCTCCCTCTAGTACCAAGGTAGTCTTTTCCTTGATGTCATATTATCCGTCCTGTCATCGTGTCCTTTCTTCTTGTGAATGATTTCCCAGTGTTCCTCCCCTCACCACTGTGCAGAGCACTTCCTCTGTTATCCTATCAGGCCACCTAACTCTCTACTTTCCTCCATAGCATACATGTCAAATGATTCGATTCTCTTACGTTCCGTTTTCCGGTAGTCCATGATTTATTGCAATTCAATGCAGTGCTTCACTCATTCATTCCCAGAAATTCTATTCTCATATTTCTTCCGCAGTTTAGAACATATGATTTCGATGTTTGTAATTATAGCCTGTGGCACCTCGCACGAACCTGTCTCATAATAAACACTTCAGCTTCGAAGTCATTAGCCAGCTATAATGCTTCAAATTCCCTGTGGTACCATATTTCGCACGTTCTCCATCGTCACACGGGTGGTTATAGATTTGATAGTTCCATACACGGATCATCTTAAAGCCAATTACGATACCTAAATTTTATCAGAAGGCCATTTATTGTGGATACGCATGCTGTTTATAAACACCTGTGAACAAATTTCTGTTGGTGTTTTATTGCACACGTTATAGATACATATTTATAAATCCATTATAGTAAAATACAAATATTTTAAATCTATATAAACAAAAACTGACGGATGGAACTGACATATCTTACTTACCTTATGATGATTATCAACACAACAAGAAACAAGTATGCACTGATATAAACGCCATCAATCTCTTGAACTTACAGGTGTTTTTTATTTGGCCTCTAAATGTAGAACTAGGTATATTAGTACCTTTTCAGTTGATCGAAAGATTTCTCATTTCATCTTAAATATGGAATATTTACGATGTAAAAGTATATTCTTGAAAATACAGAAATGCCGACGAAGTGAAGAAGCATTTTGTTAGCAGTTCGCAACAGAGGGATATGGTGTGCAAGTTTCTAAACACCGAATAGGTTGCGCAGTGGTTAACGCACTAAAGTACATTCTGTATGATGGGCCGGTAGGGTAAACTCTACGTCTTGTTATTCAGTTTCATTACTTAAATAGTTTCTGAAATTCGCTTAATGGAGGTACAGTAATGATTCGTTTGAAATTGTCACTGCTGATTTCCTACTTCTGAACCAACGTCGAGTCTAGTGTTCACAGCATAATGGGACGCTACATTATCTTCCTTTAATCGATATCTTTACTCTACCCAAATGGAACAGGTTGGAGATACTTAAATTACTTTCATATTTTCAATTTGGCCTTGGCTACAACTCCTTTAAAAGAGGAAACCACACGAATACTGTGTGGCATATATATATTCGTCAATTCTTATTACCGATAATTATATGCCCACTTATTTAGACATCAATAATCGTCAGATGAGTACATACCATTCATTTTATCTTTGCTCACCAAGTTTTGTGGGCTGGAGAGCTTATTGGCTTATGCTCAAACACATCAATTATAGCTTTAAAATGACACAATAGACGAGACTGGTCAATAACGGAAAATAAAAAAGTTGGTACTGTCGGAGATGAATGTGACACTGAAAAAGGTAACGCTTATTGTGCGACAAGCATCATGCGGCACTGAGAGGGAAGGGGGCAGGGAAACGATTGTGTGAGGAGAGAGAATATGATGGACTGATCGGATCAGGCTGAAAAGCTAGTTTTCAGAATTGTGTTTTTTACACGTACAGTATTTGATTCATTGACGAACAGATGACACAAGCATCCCAATTGATCGCTATATTTCTTTGGTTTCATTTAGCAATTAAACTAAGGTATTTAAATTTTCTGGGTCCACTAATTTCTTCAACTGTACAATAACTTTATAAACTATACTATCAAATAAAATACTAACTTTCTTGTTTCTGTTATAGTAGATATAGATGTAACATAATTCTATAACTTCTGGCTAACTGTAAAACGAACAAAAAGCTGCATTACCCAAAACACAGAAAAGAAGCTACATAAGGCATATAAAAGTAAAGAATATTACAGAAAGAGATCGCAGTCTTAAAAACTATACAGGGTGGTCCATTGATCGTGACTGGGCCAAATATCTCACGAAATAAGCGTCAAACGAAAAAACTACAAAGAACGAAACTTGTCTAGCTTGAAGGGGGAAACCAGATGGCGCTATGGTTAGCCCGCAAGATGGCGCTGCCATAGGTCAAACGGATATCAACTGCGTTTTCTTTTTTTTTTGAAGTAGTAACCCCCATTATCTTACTACATGTTCGTGTAGTACGTAAAGAAATATTAATGTTTTAGTTGGACCACTTTTTTGCTTTTTCATAGCTGGCTACCAATTTTAGGTTTTAGACGAACAGTTGGTAACAGATAGGTTTTTAAAATTAAAATACGGAAAGTAGCTACGTTTGAACATTTTATTTCGTTTGTTCCAGTGTGATAAATGTACCTTTGTGAAATTATTTCTGAGAACGCATGCTGTTATAGTGTGATTACCTGTAAATACCACATTAATGCAATAAATGCTCAAAATGATGTCCGTCGACCTAAATGGATTTGGTAATACTTGTAACGGCATTCCTCTCAACAGCGAGTAGTTCGCCTTCCGTCATGTTCGCACATGCATTGACAATGCCCTGACGCATGTTGTCAGGCGTTGTCGGTGGATCACCATAGCAAATATCCTTCAACTTTCCCCACAGAAAGAAATCCGTGGACGTCAGAGCCGGTGACGCGCGGGCCATGGTATGGTGCTTCGACGACCAATCCACCTGTCATGAAATATGCTATTCAATACCGCTTCAACCGCATGCGAGCTATGTGCCGGACGTCCATCATGTTGGAAGTACATCGCCATTTTGTCATGCAATGAAATATCTTATAGTAACATCGGTAGAACATTACGTAGGAAATCAGCATACATTTCACCATTTAGGTTGCCATCGATAAAATGGGGGCCAATTATCGTCCCTCCCACAATGCCGCACCATACATTAACCCGCCAAGGTCGCTGATGTTCCACTTGTGGCAGCCATCGTGGATTTTCCGTTGCCCAGTAGTGCATATTATGCCGGTTTACGTTACCACTGTTCGTGAATGACGCTTCGTCGCTAAATAGAACGCGTACAAAAAGTCTGTCATCGTCCGGTAATTTCTCTTGTGCCCAGTGGCAGAACTGTACACGACGTTCAAAGTCGTCGCCATGCAATTCCTGGTGCCTAGAAATATGATACGGGTGCAATAGATGTTGATGTAGCATTCTCAACACCGACGTTTTTGAGATTCCCGATTCTCGCGCAGTTTTTCTGCTACTGATGTACAGATTAGCCGCGACAGCAGCTAAAACACCTACTTGGGCATCATCATTTGTTGCAGGTCGTGGGTGACGTTTCACATTTGGCTCATCACTTCCCGTTTCCATAAATAACGCAACTATCTTGCGAGCGGTCCAGACACTTGGATGATGTCGTCCAGGATACCGAGCAGCATACACAGCACATGCCCGTTGGGCATTTTGATCACAATCGCCATATATCAACACAATATCGACCTTTCCCGCAATTGGTGAACGGTCCATTTAACACGCGTTATGTATCATGAAGCAAATACCGTCCGCACTGGCGGAATGTTACGTGATACCACGTACTTATACATTTGTGACTATTACAGCGTCATCTATCACAAAGCGAAAAAAGTGGTCCAACTATAATATTCATATCTCTTTACTTACTACACGAATATGTAATAAAATGGACGTTCCTATTTAAAGAAATGCAGTTGATATCCGTTTGACCTACGGCAGCGCCATATAGACGGCCAATGTTAGCGCCATCTGGTTTCCCCCTTCAAGCTAGACAAGTTTCGTTCCTTGCAGTTTTTTCGTTTGACGATTATTTTGTGAGATATTTGGCCTGGTAACTATCAATGGACCACCCTGTATAAAGAAACAAGAAGAGATTCCTCGAATGATCAGCGGTAAAAGCGTTCTCAAAATTGACAACGAGTACATACGCAGGGAAGTTTTTGTAACTTAACGACGCTAGCACTTCAAGTTGTGAAAGAATTTAAACGAAGAGGAGAGTACAAAATGATGCTCATAAGTAATAACAGATCAAGCAACATGTCATCGCATTACGTGCACTAACAGTGATGTAATCAATAATTAAAAACACCGTTTGTAGCCACACAGAAGTCTACTGCGAACTGTTTGAATATTTGGATGTAACTTGCCGATTACAGTGATGAGTGTACAGTGCTTTCTGCGCAAATAAAATCTTTCAGGAATAGTTGATTGTCAATCGGCAAATGCACTGCACTGCAGCGTTTTGACTCTTTCACGAAATCGCCGACAGCAGGCACTTTTTTCTGAACGTAAGTCAATGATAGTATTACTTTTGATCTATCTATTTTAATTTTACGGTATTTTTCGCATACGCCCATAATTTTAATGAAGGGCATTTTGTAACCAAAACCCCGGGCACACAGAATATTTGAGGGGAAGATATTATACAATCCAAATTTTGGGTCTACTAGTTTCATTTAAATGACAAGAGCCACTGAAAATGCAGATGATTTTCTGCGAGTGAATCACTCCTTCCGTGGAGGTCTTTCCCTGCACGTAAAGTGCTTAGAACTGCAACATACATCGGCTAATACTTACTGAAACATCGTACGACACTGACGTAGCATATGGAAACACTTAACTGTTCATTATTTTATACCGAAATAGCTTACATTGCATTAGCCGTAGTTAAGCAGGCGCCTGGCCTCTCCTCTTTGGCAGGATACTGGGAAAATGCAAACACTGTAAGTAGACCGCAAGCACTTCTTTCTAAACGTTAATGAACAAGATTGTTCCTTTTTATCTACGAATTTTAATTTTATTTTCCGCATACGATCATAATTTTAATGGGCGGCACCTCATAACCAAAATCCAGGGCATATTGAATATTTCATAGGAAAATAGCATACAATACAATTTTTGGGTCTACTATAGCTTTATTTAAATGACAAGAACCACTGAAAATGCATATGATTTATCCAGCGTCATTCAAAGGAGATTACGTGCAAAACTCTTGTACGAATTATCCTTGAACATTTCTCAACCATTGGAACCGATACCAGACGGGGATAAGAAGGTATATTGAATGGGTGCACAGATGGACAGCAGAAATGGTCTCTTTGACCCACGGGACAGCGCCAAGGAATGCTAAAATAAACCTAAACTGGCAGATACTTGCAAATGTAGACCAATAGTCGTCGAAATAATTTGTGAAACCTAGAAATGTGTTACAGTACAATATGAACAAAAGAATGATTAGACGAACTGTACAGGGCTCAGATGGACTGAAGCAGTAACGTTTGGCGTGCACCTTTCGGAGACAGAACGGGAAGAAAAGTTAATGCATGGTATATGGACAACACACTTTGCCAAACACTGAACAGTCGGCTGTAAAATATGAATTTACATGTATATATCACCACGGCACGTCTATTGATGGACATCCATTAACTACATTCTTCTTTTTAATTCTGCAGGAACTATTTTTTAAATAGTACTACTTAAAATAGTACTACTTTACTACTTTTTAAAGTACTTTATTACTTTTTAAAGTAGTTACTGCAGAATTAAAAAGAAGAACATGGTTACTGACGTACGTCTACAGTTCTCTAGAGCGTGAAAACTACACCAGTAGTTACCTGCCGTCTGATATCAAGTCAGGCATCCCCTTTACATTATTTCAATCACAGATTCCTCTGCACTGTCTACATTATAATTCCGCGAGATATACTCATGTATGGAGTGATTATAATTAAATCCCCAGTTTCAAAAACGCTGTGAAAAACGAACAACTGCTCCGAATGTCGTCGAATTTGAACGGAATGATATCGAAGAAGTTGGAACAAAACGCTTAACGAAAATCTTACCACTATATGGCACTGTAAAAGGCAGAATATGCAAAAAAAAAAAAAAAAAAGGAATGCAGGGTACACGGTTGTTCCCTGTTTTGCGTCTGAGACGCTCGGAATGGCTGTCTCTGTACAGGATTGAGCGCTGCAGGTGAAGCTCTTTCACGTGAATGGTGACTGCGCATCAGTAGGTCTACAGAAGTTCCGGACAGTGAAGGGCATGAAAAGAGGCGTTGGCCCGATGTTTACATAGGTTCTCGAGAAAATGGTTACGAAAATCGATAAGGCAGGTTCTTTTGAAGTGCACTGTGGTGAAGAAAGAGGGAGGAAAGCAACTGCTCCGACTTCAGTAGAAGATGTAGACATGCCATTGCACGAGGGGTCAAGCGATGATGTGGAAACATGCAGTACATGGGGAATTGCCGGAACTTTGGACATTTCTTTGAGAATGGTGCATAAAATTCTACCAAACATCTTGCATTGCTATCTATACAAAATTACCCATGTTCAGGAGTTGCTTCATGCTGACCTGGCAGTAAGACAAACGTTCTCTCTAAAATTTCTGCCTCTCCTGGAAGTGGACAATTAATAGCCATGGAACATTTTGTGGACGTACATAGCCAGTTTACGAGGATATATCAATACACGGAATTGTAGAACGTGAGCAACCGAAAACTTGCTCGCTCATCAAAGGTTCCGCTGGAATTATCAGTCGTCATTTCCCTTGAGACAGATCATCAAGATCACCCGATGTTAATCCAAGTGACTTCTGGCTATTGGCTTATCTAAAAGATGCTGTGTTCAGTACTCCCATTACGAACGTAGCTACATTGAAGGCATGCATTGCGCAATGCATTCTGAACGTGCCCCCGGGAAAGCTTCGATTCTTGCCGGACGTGCTTTTTCTCGTTTTCACCGTATAGTATAAAACGGTGGGGAATAATTCAATTTGGCTTGCATCTGTCTCATGACAGTTCAGAACCGATTTCATTATTGCCTTATATATATTTTTGGCCTCAGGGCAGTTAAAACATGGTTTCTCTCATATGGCACGACCTCCCCGTGGAGGATGGGCTTACGTAACCATCAGTGCCACAACTGCCGAATGCAAAAAGTGGCGCTGTGATTGGATTAAAATGCAACTCACACCATAGCCGTCGTACTGTCACACCCCAATTTTTAGGCCACCCAATTTAAGCTTACATCGCCATCTAGTGAGAAATTTTTTTTTTATTCCTTAACACTTCCCCCTAGTTGGATATATTCCATTCAAATTTGACCTCTTTATGAGCAATGGTTTTTCTTCTACAGCAATTTGAAACTGGAAATTTAATTATAACCAAACTGTATAAAAACTGACAGAAAAAGGCGCAACACCAAAAAATAATGTAGAGAAATGAAATTTTTTGGATACGTTTGTCTATGTAACATAGGCGTATTTAAGTGATTATCTTTGCAAGTTCATAGGTTAATGTATCCACGAGATAAGCCATGGCAAATGTGAAATGCATGAATCAAGGAGGCAAGGAAGGTTATTAATAATGTCTCTTTATGACTATGAATATTGTGTAAAACTTCTCTTATGTATATTCATAGCCAAATAATATTACTGTCATCATACTTGAACCTGCAATGGACATTGTAACACGGAAGGGTTGGAGGATGGTGGGGAAGGTTATGTCAGTTACTTTGGGTATGAAAGTACACCTGGTGTCGTTACGATGCAACATTATTTGCCTACAGATTTATAAGAGGATATTGTAAAGAGTGGTCTCCGTGTGTAAGAGATTTATAAATACACTCCAAAACGCATTTTCGCACTCACAGAAATTTCATAATATAAGTAAGTGGAATTGTGATTCGATCATTGTGTTACTAAATGTCTTAATATTCTCAATTGTATGGCATGTGTGGAAGGCACTAAGGGAAATAATTAATTGTTGAAATTAAAAACTATTGAACAGTCCCAAAACTATTGCACAGTGAGGTAAAATAAAAAGCTGTAACTCAGAAAGAGCTTGGTTACTGTGACATTTCAAGAAAAACGAAACAATTTCCAGATAGAAGTCTATGAAGCATCATTTAAAATGTCATTAGAAAAGGTAAGGTATGTGATTACAAGTACTCGGACATCAATATGTAATGGGAAATTAATCACTAGGCACCTCAGGAGATCAGTATAAAAGGAGGGAGGCGTATAACTTCTTGTCGGTAGACGAGCAGTAACAGTAGAATGGCTGATCAGGAGGGCTCATTGTCTTCGAACGAGGGCTAGTGACTGGATGTCATCTGAGCACCAACTCCATCAGAGAAAGTCAAACTTTTTAAAGTTGCCCAGGTCGACTATTAGTCATGTGTGAAGTTGAAAAGCGAAGGAACACACTCAGCTAAATCAAGACCAAATAGACCTCTTGTACTTAAGCACACTGATCGTCAAGCATTGCAGAAGGTTGTTGTAAAAAGTAGCACAAAGACAGGAATTTAAAAAAAGTGGTACAATGATCGAGCAGCTACTCGAAAGACACGCATTTCTGAAGCCAGTATTATGCAACTGTTTAGGACTGGACTGTGGTTTGGAGTAATGTATCTCGCTGTAACTGATGGATGAGTTTGGATCCAGGGAGTGCCTGGAGAACCTGCCATAACGGGTACTGCCATCAGTGAAGTAAGGAGGTGATGGTGCTGTTACGATATGGCGGCTATTTTCGCGATTATGGTGTGGTCTCCCAATTGCGCTAAAGAACACTCTAAATGCAGTAGGCTATGCGAACGTTTTAAAGCATTGTGTACTGCACAAGTAAGGATAAAAGTTCGAAGATGACTGCATTAGCGTGACTATTCAACCTGTCCTAAAGCAGAATCTGTAAGGCAAGAGTTTGCAGACAGACCCATTCCTAAAATGGACTGATTTGCCCAGAACCCCGACCAGAACGCAATGGAACTTCTTTGCGATGAGTTACAACGTCGACTTCACTCCAGACGCGATCGTGCAACATCACTACCATCTTTGGTTTCGGATATTGAGGAAGAATGGGCTGCCACTACTTCACAGACATTTAGACACTTCATCTAAAGTGTCCTCAGTAGCCGCCATAAAAGAAAAAGTTGGATACACCCATTATTAATGTCCCGTAATAGGTATTCTGACACCTTTGAAGATAATGCACGATAAGAAATTGCAATTAATGATTTTAATTGCAGGAAGATAATATAAGGGAAACAGATGACTTTCTTACGTGTGAACGTAGCGCAGTGGTCAGGCACTCGACGGCGGCTCAAATCCCCGTACTACCATTATCGTGGCGTCCCTAGCGCGCAAATACAAACTCCGGGGCGGTTTCTTAGAAAAGCAAAGAGCCGATTCCTTACTTATCCTCACGCTATTCGACATCGTGCTCCATCTGTTATGATTAGTCGTTGACGGGGTGATAAATTTTAATCTGCCTTCGTTGAATTTACGTCCTGACGTATCTGTTTTTGAAATTATATTTTATCAGCAATGCTAATGATGACGAATTATCAATGAAGAGGACACGATTGTTAAGTCTTCAAAATGTAAGTTACCGTAGATGATTACATAATCTATTTTCTTAAGGTCAACGATTCCCTTTTATGATGTTGCTACCTTTGTAAAACCCTCGGGTTTAAATTATATAGCTCCAGCTTCACAAGCATTTCTTATCGTGAAATAGAAGTAGATTACCTCCTGGTTTCAGAAAAGTAGCATCGCAGAGTGCAAGTAGAGGCAGATTGCAAAATATGTAACCATAAATATGACAATAGGGTTAGTCGTTTAATTATCCCATCAGTGATATTCGCGGCTCACTTACGCCAACGTCTACAATGTGCTAAATGTTTCGGTTAGACTACTTTCCTAGGGAGCTGAGCGACTTTCGGTGAAATTCAGTAATTTTGAAGGAGTACCTTGAGTGTATTAGGTGATTCAGAGTAGAAAATGGAACTTTATAATAGGGTGTATTGTTTTTGTTGCATGTAACCAAACGAGAATAGAGCAGGCTCATATACTTTATTCGTGACGGGGCTGATAAGGGACGATCGTGGTGAACCTACAAGCCAACGACCAGCACACACGAGAAGATGTCTATGACCGCTTCTACGTCGTTTATATTTAGTTCTTGTACTTTGTTGAAGAAAAATAATAATTGAATGATCCTAAACCGATCAAATGTGTGTGATATTATAAATCAGTTAGTCTATGTCCATCAAACAAACTGTAAAATTATACCTGCCCCGCTGTTCACATCACTGGAAGTATTACATTTGACTAAGGCCAAAATCATTTTCTATATTTGGCAAGTGAATAATGGTCAGAATATAACGAAGTTGATTTACAAGATTTTTTTTTTACTATATACGATGACTGAAAATAAGCTGAAAAATTAAAATGTTATTACAAGAGATGTCGTAGGTATATTAATGAACGTCTCTGGACGATTTATTTTATATAAATTGACATAACTTGTGAATTATTTTCAAAGACTGAAGCAATTTCATCCAAAGAGAGGAATATTCAATGACATACATTCTTCTCTATTTATTTTCTTTACGAAGTTACAATCAAAGCCTATAATAAATAAATTCCGTAATAACACGTCGTATGCAATGGATTACCTACAAAACATCTTTGGAGTAGCATAGTCGAAGAGTCGTTCCAATTTTTCGCAGCTACAGTAAACTGAATACGACGAAAACAATATTTTCAACGGCATTAGCTTATTTCTACAAGAGCCTAACGAGAAAACGTAACAATGGATGAAAACGAGACAAACAAAGCCACGGAAAAGAATTACGAGAAAGATACTAAATATTAATCACTCTGAACTAACCTACTGAACACACAAAGAGAGGTTGCATCGACTCCCATTACACTTAACCGCTTGTTGCTACAGTATTAAGGCGGGAACTGATGGCATACCAGAACGTAGCACAATATATCTCTACTGCCAGTTGTTTCAACATTGCCGAAAAGCAATTACAGCTCTATCAACCATACGTTCCTGATTTGCTGCAGAGACCATTGGACCAGTGAAAGACTTCATACATCGAGCTAAATAAGGTTTCCGCTCTCATTCAACTAGCTAAATTAAAAAATAGCGCAAGTACAGTGTACGGTACCTCTCCATGGTACCGAACAAATCCATCGCAAAAGAGTTCGTGATAATTTAACACCAACTCTGTTACAAATAATACCGCAAAATTTTATTCTGTATTCAGGAATAAACTTACTGAAATAGTAGTTCACCAAGATAAAATTTAGAAGTTCACTTCGCGACTGTATTAAGAAACGATGAAAGTGTATTCGAAGTACCATGGTAATAGTAAGACAGATATTCATTGATATTTAAATGACAATAGGATTTTTACGCAGAACCGGCAGCAAAAATTTTAATATTTTATGTCCTGAGGGAGATATTGATATAACAACAACTTCGTCGATATGCCAAGTGTGACTTTTTAACTGATATATTTTTCAAAACCATTTATTAGGCCATGTAGTTTCGTACTACGAACAGAACTCAGAGACAGAACAGGGAAACGTGTAACAGTAGCTCAAACGCTTTTCTATTGTCAGACTTGCGAATTGATGGTATTTAATACGTAGAATACAATTGGAAGTGCATTACTCATTCTCGGTCTTTCCTGCAGCCAGCGATAGATGTGCGTTCCACTCGGAGAGAGACCAAACGGTAGTTGTTAGTTGATATGTCGTAACCGGTAGTAGTAAGTCAATGGTGCGATAAAGTTGGCGTTTAAAATCCCTCCCGGTACATCACACACCATCCGAATCTGTATAGAACGTGAGTCTATCGTGGAAGGTTTGAGATTTTCAACCTTCAGCATTTCAGTTACAGTTTAGTTGTTACTAGGACTACATGAACATGAGATTTCAATGCAATTTCAATGCAAACAGACCGTCTTTGTACAGTCCACTGGAAACTGCAACTACGGATATTTAAACGCACTTAGAATTCCCTAGGTAGCTGACGCTGCATTATGACTGCGGCTATGTTTAACACATTATGTGTTAAGACACGAATCTTCACTGTTGGAATAAGGTTCTCGTTCTTTGTTGATAACTAGTGTCAGAACTCAAAAGGGTAGCAACCATTACACAGTCGGCATATTTCCCACACAAATCAATGATTAAAATGTTTTGGAGATATAGAATTACAGCAACTTTCTTCTCGAACTGCAGGCGGCGGTATGAGCTATTACTATTGCATCCTTCCACAGGTGACCCAAAATGTGATTACTTTATACCAAGCGGCGAAATTGCTGATCAGCATCTGAGATCACGTAGCAGAATACATGTACGCCAACGTAAACAAATGAAAGAATGACGCTGTTGAGATAGACGTGGCTACCAAGATATCTTGTTGAGATCCAGAGTGCATGAACGTTGACATTAAGATAATATAAATCGCGGTAGATAAGTATTTGTTCGATTCACAAGACAGCAGGAAATAAAGTGACTGATTGGATAGAGTTGCCAAAAATAACTATTATAAAGCCAGTGCACTATGCCCTACACATATTAAAACTGTTTCTAACTAAATGACCTCCCGACTAAAAGTATTCACAGACATGGCAGACGTTGAACCAATAATTAGGTTCAGATACGCGATATTCATATTTTCTAACTCATGCAATGAGGTTGAAAATCATTTTATTGAGGCGAATAAGCAACGTTCTCTCGGTTCCCGATGCAACAGCAAAGTATTTTTACTCCATCTGGAGACATTTCTATGCAATTTGTAAATACCAATAATGGCATCATCGCTTAAGATTTTTTTTATTTACAAAAACTAATTTTCTAATCTTTTCAGGTTCATCTTAAGAGGAATATACAGGTTAAATACGTAACTATACACTTTTGCATGCCCCATCTTAAAATGACACTGAAAATGTTGTACAACAATTATTTGAAACTTGGTTGGCTGGTGTTGTATCTACTGGGTGATTCAGATGCTCCTAATCATCGGATTTACGCAGCTCACAACGCCTTAAAATACCTGTCGCATATTTCCGGTTTCCCTCGCTAACTACATGCAAACTATTAGTCCAATAACAAAAAATTAACAAAACATTTTTGTAGGAATCTTAATACAGTAAAATTTTGAACTGTGATGAGTAATCGCTAGAGGCCTTGTTTTTAGAATTATTCAAGAAAAATTGCAGAAGTGACCTTCAAACGCGTTTTTCTTGAATAATACTAAAACCGGGGTCCCCTAAGGAAATGTATCCCAGTACAAAATTCAATTGCATGAAATTTCCAGCAAAAATCTCCCATTTTTTTCTGTAGAATTAATAGTTCGAGAGAAAGTGACACTGTCATGTGTGGTTTTTGAAGGCACAGAATCTGCATAAGAGCTATTGGTAGGTGCACCTGAATCCCACTGTACCTAAGTGTCAAGTATTTTATAATACCAATAATGTATATGCTTAGTTTTATAGTCTTTAATTACATTTTTTTCTAGCAGCTCTAAGTGTTTAGCAGTATTTAAAATAGGGATTTGTCAATGTTGTGCTTAACTGCGTAACGTCTGTATTTAATTTCTTTGTAAAAATGTTTAGCTTTTTGAAACTTTTCACGATTACACATAGGCTCTCACCTGCTTTGAAACATAGAGAAGTTGGAGAAAAATGTTCCATATCATTTTTCTTTTGAGCACTATTTGATTCTGGTCCTAGGTTTTCGCCCGCTTTACAGCTGTACTTTCGCGTATATTTTCCTGGAGGATTTGCTAGCGCGCGCCCTAATGCAGGCCATAGTCTGTACGTAGGAAAGGCGCAGCGCGGCTTCGGCCTCCCTTGAGAGTCGTTCCCTCCCCACGAGAAGCAGCCGGCTGCCGTCGCCCAGAGCCCATACGTCTAATTTAGTGCGAACGGCACGGCATGCTGCGCGGTTTGTCTCCATTACAGGCGCAGAGTGCAGCTAAACGCGGCCCTGTGCTGCGGAACGGAATTTCTCCCGCCCCGTATCGGAAGCACTTCCCCTGTAATCCTGCTTTCACCCCACAAGATTTTTTAGATTCGAAGTGTTCTGTATGGCACTGTATGAGACCGACAACAACTTTTTAAATTCTTATGTAATTGAACATGATAATGAAGAATACCCTTTCAATGCGGTGTTCGCGTTATCGGCAGTTATATTTTTAATCGACAACTCTCCGTACGGTGTGTTGTGGTGTGAACATGGCGTATATGTCAATTTTATCTCAAACCAAGTCTATTTGCGTAGCTCCCATCTTCAAGCGCATCTAATTAGACCGCTGAGAATTTTTAAGACGATCGCATACAATATCTTTGAATTTACTCCTTACCTGAAATAACTTACTTAGGGTTCAATGTTGACGAACAGCTTTGAAGAAGCAGTCTAGCGATTGTGTGATGGTATGGTTAAATTATCATACAGTATTTTCTTTCATGGGTTACGAGATAATGGCTCTGAGCACTATGGGACTCAACATCTGAGGTCATCAGTCCCCTAGAACTTAGAACTACTTAAACCTAACTAACCTAAGGACAGCACACACACCCATGCCCGAGGCAGGATTCGAACCTGCGACCGTAGCAGTCCCGCGGTTCCGGACTGCAGCGCCAGAACCGCACGGCCACCGCGGCTGGCAAGGGTTACGAGATAGTCTCAGCAAATATTCAGTGTTACTATGAAGGGTTTTGTATTTTTATTCCACAGTAATTCCTAATAGATAATTGATTTCAGGTCTATGATAACCATTTTCGGGACCTGAGTACAAACAATGTTACTACGACTGAAAAATTGTTCGCAGATACTGACCGATTATTTAATAATTATTAAGCTTCATTTCGCAGATGCCTCTTTGTAAGGCTTCCTGCATTTCCGACTAATTTTATAACTCCTGCACAAAAATGTTTGTTTGCGGAAACCCTCAGAGGACCACAGACGTTTACTTGCAAGTTATTAATATATACCGGGAACGTTTGTACCTACAGGTGTATAGACACTATTTGCTCTTTTTTTGTTTCGCCACCGAAAACTACGAACTGTTAGGAATGAGGCCCGAAAGGTCCGAAATTCTGACGCAAGCTAATTTTGAAATTCAATAAATACATATTTCACCACATCATTACGGGAAAATACATAAATTGCTGTCTGTAGCATGGTACGAAACAGAGGCTTTTTACATCCTTTTGGATCACGTAAAGGTTGATTCATACAGAAGAACTGGGCAACAGAGTCGAACAACAAGGGCACCATTGTGCTTCCTGAATTATAGATAAAAATTTGGTTAAAATGAAAGCGTCTCTCCATTTCCCAAATAAAGCAGAACTTTTAGCTTCAGTACTTGAAACTCAGAAAAATATGTTTTGCACTCGACTCAAGGAATCCTGTTGTCGTTGCATGCGAATTAGGAGCAATTTTGTAGTACATTGCACCAGACTGAGAAATAACGATCCCATCATTCATAGCTATACTCATCAAAAGGGTCATGATAAATAGCATTCTATACTCCTGTTACGCTGCGTCCATGACTTTACTAAAGCCTTGCAGATTAGTGAATAAAATAATATTTTGGGGCTCTTTCCTAATTGTGAATGATTCACGGTCTGCATGCTGAAGCGTTCTGTTTTGGGAAAAATGTGTGTGGTTAACCTATGTGGTTAATGAGAGTCAGTCAGAAGATGAAAAACGTAAGATATTTATTATTTCAAAAGTAATCGCCATAGCTGTTAATACATTTATCCTACTGCGAGACAAAGTGGTCGATGCTTCCACGGAAAAATGTTTCCGATTGCCTACAGAACCGTATTTGTACTCACGTGTGCACCTCTTCGTTCGATGCAGATCGGTGGCCACGACCGTCTTTTTCAGGATTCCTAAATTATGGAAATCACACGTAGGGAGGTCGGGGTGTATGGGCTTCGCAGCCAAATTTTTGAGAGTGCCCGAAACAATAGTCACGCCAAGTACGCAAAACTCAAGATGACTTTTTTCTTTGACTGAATGGGCCCTCTGTTCATTAATTTTCTGGGACAAAGCTCCAAAATTAAGGGACAGCGGTTCATGGACACCCTGCAAATATTTAAGAGTGCCATCAAATCCAAAGCCCTGGAATGTTGAAGGACGGCATCTTTCTGCGTCCACCCACATGTTACAAAAGTTCCTTCGACTACGCCGCAGAAGCTGCAGTAGGAAGTCCACCAGCATCCTCCATACAGTCCCGATCTCTCCCCGTGCGATTTCCATATTTTTGGAGCTCTGAAGAATGACATTTAGCTCAGACAAAGAGGTGCACTTCTGGGTACAGTATGGTTCCGTAGCCAGCCGCCACCATTGTTCTACGAAGCCACTGATCGTCTTGCCATATCATGGGATGAATTTACTAACAACTACAGTGATTACTTTTCAAATGATACACAGATTACTTTTTTCCATATATCTCGTTTTCATTTGACTGCGTAATATGTATATTTTACAATTTCAGTAATCGATAAACTTTTTAATGCAACAGTAGAAAGAAAGTCGTAGCACACTTAAAATTCGATCCATTTACTTAAATTAAATCCAGGAAAGGCACAAGAGAATACCGTCAATAATTTTCCACTATATTTTTTTGTAACTATTTCAGTATAATCATTTAAGTATCATTTGCCGATTTCAGTCTGCTACTATGTAAATTCAAGTCCACTATGGCATTCGCGTTTATTTTAAAAGCCGCTTTATTTTGTTCCCTCGTGTAATATCACAGCGTGATAGCTACAGAAAATATTTTTATGCTACAGCTCCTAAACAGAAGTTCACTCAAGTCTCCTGCAGTTTTCTCACACGAATGACCGCAGTTTTTATCAGTTGTAGTAGTATATTTAACTTGTATTTGAAAATATAGTTTCCTAAGTACCAGTTGCACCTATGTGTTGCACGACGTATTACGTAAATGTAGGAAATTGCTGCGGGTGTACACGGTGCGCAGGTGAATTTCAGTCACGTATCTCCCCCTTAGTAGAAGTCTGCATTAGTACATCCACAATATTTCAAGTGGTACATCTTCGAGAAACACACGTTTGTCGAGGAGAGACTTGCATAAATATGCCTAAAAGTAGCTTCGTTCACAATTATAACACATGCAATATTCTCATTCATTACTATTACCGACAGAAGTAGCTCAACTAAGGTCATTGTTTAGAGTGCGTCAACTGTTTTTAAATAAATAAATTTTTCTTTAAAAAAAGGTCATGTAATACGACAACACTACATTATGTGTAACATTAATTGTCGGAAGTAGAATATGCCATCGCACTACACCGACGACATATATAGGTTAAAAATATTGTCTCGTATATATGAGAATCCTCTATTTTACTCTGTCACACTGTGTTGCTAGTGGACATCTGCTTGTAGACAAACTTAAGTTAAAGTAATTAATCTCTTTTAGCGTCTCTGAAGATGAATCCATATGTTGCCTCTCCACGCATCATGAACTTTGCAACAAGCGTGAGAAAAAGAAGAAAGAAATATGTAGTTACTCCAGCCTAATTAATTCTCCAAGCAGGACACACCTGGTGAGTTCGCACTCCACCAGGTAAGGATTCTGAGGGCAATGAGGCTTGTTGTCAGAATGTTTTGACATAAAGAACCGTCTGCAGTGGCTCGCACGTTGCCCCAATTATGTAAGCCACATCTGCGAAAACAGCTACTGAGCATGGAAATACGGATTATGTGTCTTGTACCTAAAAAGATTGTTTCCAGTATTTCATGATAACTCGCTTTGGACATGAGACTGTTCGTCTCAGCGCTAGAACGCTGATAATAGTTGGAAACTATTAGACGTATTCAATGGAAAAAAACCTTACAAACAGTAAAGAGAAAACCGTGTCTTTTTGTATAAGAAAATGAACAAAACACACGGAACCGATCGTGATCTTCACTATTTACGTAGGAGAATTACATTTGCGCGTCCGTAGCTCATAAGGTATCGGTTTTGGAAAGAGGAACATAACTGAAAATCATGGTTTTGTATTATATTTGTTTGTATTTCGTTTCTATTCCGTGACCACAGATGCCAGGTTCCAGGGCTATAGTGCGGCTGGGTACAAGAATGAGCAGCTGAAAATGAGACTGTGACCCCAAAAATAATTCAAAACAAATTATGTAAAAGTATATATAAAAAAACTGAATGAAACTGTAGAACTCCTATTTCCAAAACAGACACCGCAAAGAAAAGATAGAGGCGGGGAAATTATTTGCATCGGAACACCTTGAATTATGCGTCAGACTTCATAACTTACCACTCAGTGTTGCTCCATCTCCCTGGAGTTTAATTTAATTTTGTGCATACGGCTGTTCCAGCCTAAATGAGTGGCAGTAGATTTGCTTAAAATCAGAACCCTGGCCCGTTTGTTTACGACAGTTGGACGTTAGCAAGCCTGCAGAGTCAAGACATAGCCGTTGCCATTACAGTTATGTGCACTTGTAACCACATGTGGAGTTACTTTGGAAAAAGTTTCCATCTGATGGTTCGAGGAGAAAAATGAGTTGTGGGAGACGGCAGTACCTGTTGCAGCTGCGGCGAGCTGGCTACCGGCGAGGGCGCAGTGAGTCTGGGCGGCCGGTGTCGGAGCGTGGTGTGGCGGCCGCTGGCTCTCACGTCACGCCGGTCATCGCCTCGCTCACCACAGGCAGCTGGCAGCTGGGCACACACCACCTGTGGCTGCGGCCCCGGACCGTGCGGCGGGGAAGAGCGCTGGCGGCGCACTGGGCTGCCACGGCGCCCTCTCCACCCTCCACCCTTCCCTTCCCTTCCCAGCCCTATCCCCTGCCGCGCCGCTCCACCGACCCTCGCCAGGCGCTGCCGCTGCCCGGGACGGCTGCATCCCTGTGCGCATGCGTGCGACACGCGACTCCGACACTGGCGCTAGTTCGCAAGGGTGCCCGCGACGCCTCCACCTGGGGTGAACGTCATTTTTTGGTCGACGATGATGATGATGAAGTCCCACACTCCTTCACAGAGCGTAGGGGAACGATGCGGGAGACCCGCATCGCTGTACCAGGCAAAGTCCTAGGTGGTTTGCCATTGACTTCCTCCGTCCGTAATGCGGATGAATGACAATGATGAAGACAACAACACCCAATCATCTATAGGCAGGGGAAAATCCCTAACCCAGCCGGGAATCGAACCCGGGACCCCATGCTCAGTAAGTGAGAACGGTACCATGAGGCCATAAGCGGCAGATATTTTGGTTCACATGCATCTGAAATATGCGCCGATCTACCATATTCAGAGTGTCACTTCTGAGAATCGTCAGGCGCGTATTTTCTCGTGTTTTGGGACATATTTGCAATTTCATTTTTGCAGAATGTAGCTAGAGGCAGCAAAAACAAATACTGCTCATGACGTCTTTCCCATAATGCCATTGTCGACGGAAAGCGCTAGTTTGTTTCCCGTTAAGATACAAAATTGTGACTAAAATTCTTCTGGGTATTATGCCGCGTCATTGCTAAAACTAACAACAATAATAAACGAAAACCGACGTTTCGGCCGAATTGAAACAGCCTTCCTCAGGGCACGACTGGTTTTGCATGGGGATAGGTGCTTCTATTTATTACAGACTAATTAGTCTGTTTTACAACAGTGACGTCAGACATCGATAGCTATCGATGTCTGACGTCACTGTTGCAAAACTTTTAATAGGCCCTCTTATATGATTTGTTAGTCATGACGTAAGGGAAGATGGAAGGAAAGAGGTTATTCGTGGAGGAGGATGCTAAGTTCACCCAACCTGGATATGATGTGACGTCATTATGACGTATATACGCTTTAGTCGATTAACACACCTATCGACTTTTACGAACGTTCGAGATTCTAAACTGTCGTCAGCTAGTGGTTTGTTTTGACACGTGCGATTCTGATAACAGCTCAGTGTGGCAGCGTATATGTATTTCGCCAAAATAAAAGTAAAAGAGCTGGATATTAATAGAAATATTCCTGACCGTGGCCTTGAAAACACCATGGACAACACGTTTCGTAAAAAAGTGAAGTCTTCTTATGTCCCGACCAGATTAGATTGTGTGATTGTTGTATTGAACGCTTACGCCGAAAATAATATTTATTTATTATCAATATTTTAGTATGAGTTCATACAATTGGTCTTGTCAGTACATATTAGATTGTAGCAGCATACTCTTGCTGACTTTATTTCTTAATTTATATAGCTGAAAGAGAACTCGTGCAAGTTTGTTAGCTAAGTAATTTATATGTCCATCCCAAGATAGTCTTTTATCAACCATAACTCCACGTAATTTTACACTCGGACCGCAGAGACAGGTACCTTAGTGTCCAGTAATGACTGGTGTGTAGAATGATTGAATTTCGAACTTAAAAAGAAAAATATGAGGCATTGTTGAAGAAAAATCGTTGACCGGAAATGAAACACGAGGGGAAGTGGATTTCTCAATGTAATCTTAACCAAAGGTTAGTGTCTTGACGCATCTAAAGATTTTGGCTGCTGAGTGCTTCTTCTCACCGAGTACGAATAACCGACGCACTTCAGCTGGATCAGAAGTACATCAATTTCTGCTTGAGATTCACAATAACCACGCAATTGCTCGTCGTCATCGATGCTGAACTCTTTCAGCTTTTCTCTCATTAGTCTCTCGAATGCTGAACACATAATTAGAGACGAGCAAACGAAAAACAACGCACAGGATACAAACACAGTAGAATACACGATTTAAACGCAAGGAACGCAAAACACATCTAAACGAATGGCGCAGAGCACAGCACTTCCCTGTCACAACCTCTCGAAAGTTCACAAAAGTCGAATAGTCGATATACGGTTTCTATCGTTTTCGATGTAGCGTGTATACGTCATAATGACGTCACATCGTATCCAAGTCCGGTGAACTTAGCATCCTCAATTCGTGGATGTCCATGTCGTCAGCGATTGGTAGCTGCCCGCCAATCAGCGTTCGGCTTCTGGGAGGCAAGTTTTCCTCCTGGTGTGCGGGGAAGTGGACTGATAGTTGCTCTACAGCTGTTTGTGCAGATACGTCCGGGTGCCTTGTAGCTTCTGCCCGCTCGCGGCCCGTTGGACTGGGATGGCCGGCAGCCAGGACGCCGAGAGTTTGTGGCCATCTTCTCTGTTGATGTTCTCAGGTTGCTTAATAATTTCGATCGCCTCCCGTATTTTGCGTTCTCGCATCCAAGATTCTTTCGCCAACACTCGGGCTTCCTGGAACCTGATAGGTTGTCCACAGCCACGGTGGTGTTCCGCAGTCGCCGATTTATTATGTCGTTGTACATAGTGTTCGTTTTCTGCTACTCGTATGCTGACAGGTCTCCCTGTTTCTCCTATGTAGGCAGCTCCGCACTCACACCGTAGTTCGTAAACACCTGCAGTGTTAAGAATGTTGACTACATCCTTGGTGGAACCTATCATTTCGTGGATCCTGTGACTGCTTCGAAAAATCGGTCTCAAACCTCGTCGGCGGAGGGCGTTGCCTAGCTGTTCACTGACGCCTTTTGCATATGGTAGGTGTACCAGTGGAAACTTCTCTTCTTTGCCTTCTTCTCGTGCTCTGCTCCCTTTGGTTTTAGCTACCTTTCTTATGATGTTGTCATCATAGGCGTTGGCACGAAACGTGTGTTGTAGCTCCTTTAATTCTTCTTTGATGTTATTTACATCGCTTATCCGGTAGGTTCGGGCAGTTAACGTATGCAGAACAGAATACTTTTGAGCTGGGTGGTGGTGGCTCTCCACGTGCAGGTACCGATTACTGTGCGTTGGTTTGCGGCACACTTTGTTTTCTAGTTTACCTTCGGCAGCTCTGTATACTTCCACATCCAGAAATAGCCAGGTGCCATTATTTTCAGTCTCATGTATGAACATTATATTTTTATGCAGGCTATTTAAGTGCTGGAGGAAGTTTCCCAATTCCACTTCACGGTGAGGACAGATAACGAATCTGTCGTCCACATATAGTAGCCAACAACTGGGACGTAACGGAGGAGAAGCTAGGGACGTTTGCTCAAAGGCTTCCATGAAGATGTCCGTAGCTACAGGGGAGAGCGAGGAACTCATTGCCATCTCCGATAGTCTGCAATAAATAGAAGCACCTATCCCTACGCAAAACCAGTCGTGCCCTGAGTAAGGCCATTGCAATTCGGCCAAAAGGTCGGTTTTAGTTTATTATTGTTGTAAGTTTTTAGCAATGACGCGGCATAATACCAACAAGAATTTTAATGACTATGACATCGGCCGCGGAATCCTACGTTCTTATATAAGAAATAAAATGATTTACGAATAGGACGTTTACGTGCCCATTCGTTAGAGCGGTCACAAATTAGTCTAGTGCGATATTAATTCTTTCGACACGTGTATATACGAACATTCAAAAACGGTAAATAAAGTACTGCAGTAACGACTAGCGTGCCGCAGTTATCCACGCTCATCCCGCCAGAGGTTCGAGTCCTCCCTTGGGCATTTGTGTGTGTGTTGTTCTTAGCATAAGTTAGTTTAAGTAGTGTATAAGTATAGGGACCGATGACCTCAGCAGTTTTGTCCCTTAGGAATTCACACACTTTGAACATTTGACCCACGCTGATTGCCAGTTTCATGTAGCAGCCGATGCTCAGTCGCTGCTAGGGTACAGGCTACTTCTCGTGTTTTGTTGTCTGATACGAAACTATGAAACGAATATCGCTCTGGAATAATTTAGCAACCCTCCATCGAAAGAGCATATAAAATTCCGCTTCGAAAATTTTGATTGTAATGGAACGACGTGATAATCAATATTTGTTTTGGCTCCCTCCAGTTACACGTTGCAAAAACGAAATCGCAGATACCTACCGAAACATCAGAGAAAATTCACCTGACGTCTCTTAGGAGGGTCACCCGGTGTAAGATACACTGCTACTCATCTTCTTCTTCCTTTAGTTAGCATCTAATGGCTCTGAGCACAAAGGGACTTTACATCTTAGGTCTTCAGTCAGTTAGCGTCTACTCCGTCTAGAACGTGCTCTGCTGTACCCAAGTTTTGGAAAAATGTTTTAACTTTGCTCCCAGATCTGTCACTGCAGGCGTCAGTTGCTGAAGAGGGTGGCTGTTGGAGGGAGGTGGCAGTCGTTTTCCAACGACTCTGGTTTTTGAGTTCAGACTGTGCCGCTGTAAGCTGTTTCATGACTAAAGATTCTTTTTAACCAAGGAAAAATTGAACGCTAGCGGGCAATCAGCTGTGTACGACAGTGCAGGAAGGGCGACCAATAAGCGCCGTGGACATGCGGCCGTAGTCACTCAGCGAGTGACACCCGACAGCTGCATGCCTTCTCACTCGCTGTCTTATTGCTTTTTATAGAGGACGCTGCGCCGGTGAAATTTACACATGTCACATTCTAATAAGGGTAGATGTGTATTTGGAAGTGGATAAACAGCCTACAATTACCGGTGGAGTGGGATGTTTTTGCCAGTTTACAGTGCCCAACAGTCATGTCCATTATTGATAAACGCTGTTTAATGTAATTTTCTCGTTACTGCTCTAGGAAAACACATCAGTGTGGATGGTACTATAATTTATTGCCTATCGTACTGTGAGCGAAGTTATTAGACGGACATATAGTCTATGTAATTGTACTCCCCGGGCATGACTGAGGCGTTGGTCCAGTATGCCTTTGTTTGCTAGATTAAAGTAGTGTGTTATCAAAACGGTGTAGTTTAGTGTATTTACTGCAAGTTGAGAGGTTTTCATGCAGGACTAAAAATGTGGAGATGCTTCCTTGTTTTTAAAATGAACATTGCATCTATTGGTCTTGTGACACAATTAACAATATTTAAATAACATTATTCAGATTAAAGTTGTCTCGATATAATGGTCTTTATGTATTTAGTTTGCTCTACACGCAAATATTACATAGAAGGTCGTTGAATACAGCGTGTCTCTCGTAAGTGTGTCCGACGCATTTTGTATGGCCATAGGCTGATATTTGCGATTAAGATTTTGCAAAGCGCCCAAACAAGTACCGCTCATTACATCTATCACACGACGCCCAGTGTCGTTGAAAAGCGTCGATTTGTTTCCTGTTACAAAGAAAATTATTTTTGGAGCAGAATTTTCTGTGTCCATTCCATAGGGCGGTTCCAGATTGGTGAGTGCGACACTCGTTTTTTGGGTACGTCATAGCAGATACAGTGAGACATGGTGAATATCTGTACTCCATCAGCGACAGTGGGCTGTGGTAAATTTGCTGTTTTGAAGAGCACACCGCAGCGTGTAGTGTGAAGCAGTCACCCTCCGTTTCTGGCGGTGGCGCCGCTGTGGCAATCGCAGCTTTGGTGTCTCCCTCTGGTGGGAAAGGGGAAACGTAGCCTGTTCACGTGCATTTAAGGGACGCTATGAGCTCGCTACAGGTCACTACACAGGATCTCATTGCCACACTCCGCACAAAACGCAACACCGCTCCTGGTCACGATCGTGTCACATACCGCCACCTTCGTGAAGCTCTTGTCTCTTTCCTCTCCACCCTAGCCAGGCTCTACAATGTAGTCCTGTGCACTGGCTACTACCCCGACCTGTGGAAAACTTCCCGTATCCTGATGTTCCTTAAACATGGTAAACCGCCGTCCGCCATCTCCTCCTACCGTCCCATCAGCCTTGCCTCGGTCTTCAGCAAGGTCCTGGAATCTATCCTCACCCGCCGCATCCACCAGCATCTCCGCCAGCACCACCTCCTTCCCGTTACCCAGTGTGGCTTTCGGCCGTCCTTCTCTTCCGATGACCTTCTCCTTCAACTCACTCATCTCCTTTCCGAACACCTTAATTCCCGTCGCTCCGCAATCTTCCTCTCACTGGACCTCGAACGTGCCTATGACCGCATATGGCATTCCGGTCTCCTCTTCAAGCTCCAAACCTTCGCCCTTCCCGTTAACTACGTCCGTCTGATCGGCTCCTTTCTCTCCCACCGTCCTTCCTACGTCACCATCCATAACACGGATTCCTACACCTTTTTTCCCTATGCCAGTGTGCCCCAAGGCTCCGTCCTGTTCCCACTTCTGTGCCTTTTGTATACGGCGTACATGCCGCCGCCGTCACCCCCTGTCCACCTTCTCCAGTTTGCTGATGACACCACCTTCCTCGCGCTTGCCCCCACCCTGCAGCGCTCCCACACCTACTCCAATCCCATCTTGACCGCTTCACCGCTTGGTGCAACCAGTGGTTGCTCAAGGTCAATCCCTCAAAAACCCAGGCGATCATTGTAGGCAAGACCACCTCTTCCTTCCGCCTCCTCGATTTTTATCTACCGTCTATGGCCGTCTTATCGCCCTCACCCCCACCCTTAAGTACCTTGGCATCACCCTCGACCGCCGCCTCTCCTGGACCCCCCAACTCCGGACCATCCAACCCAAGGCATGCTCCCGACTCCGTCTCCTCAAGCTCCTTTCCAGCCGTATGTGGGGTCTGGACCCCTCCACCATACTCCACACTTATAAATCCCCCATCCGCCATATCCTCTGTTACGCCCATCCGGCCTGGATCTCCGCCCCCCCCCCTACCTCATATAAATCCCTTCAGATCCTTGAACGTCATGCTCTCCGCCTCGCCTATCGCATCCGTCTCCCCTCCCCCACGTGGATCCTGTACGACCTCATTCCGTTCCCCCACCTCCTCCTTTTCCTTGAAAGGATATGGATCCTGTACACCTCCCGTAAACTCGATCCTCCTCACCCACTTGTCTCACCCATCCTCTCCCACCCCCGCCCACTGCCGCGCCTGTATTTCCACGTCCGACCCGGTCTCCATCTCTCCACCCTCCTTACCCTCTCCCAACGTGGCTTCTGCCAGCTCCCCCTCCCTGCTGATGTCCTCCTCCCCTCCATCTACCCCCTCCTACCAACTTTGATCCTCCCTCCCCCTTCCTGTGTTTGTTCCTTTGGGCACCCTCACTCCTTTCTCTACCCCCTCCCTCCCCCCTCCCACGCTCCTCCCTTTCTCCCCACTCCTCCCCTGGGCTCCCCCTCGAGCCCTTCCTCCATCTTTTACCTCCGTCTCCTCCTCCATTGGCATCCTTCCTCACCCCTCTCCCACCCACTCCCCCTTCTTACCCTCTTGGCATGTCCCTGGGCTCGTACACGATCTGTGGACTTTCGCGCGCCGGAGATCATAGCCATCAGTTTTCGCGTGTGTGTGCCGTCGTTTTGTATTTTAAGTGTCCGCCGTCACGCTCATGCGTTCACTTGTGCCGTCGGATTCATCAGTGTTATGTGCGCGTTGTCAACATGTTTCCGTGGCGTTATCGTCGAGTGTGAACGGCTCCGTGCTTTTTGTCTTTCTGTGACCACTATTTTTTGCCCATCACTATGTTCATTCTGGATCTCCATTCTGTGTTCTGTCATTATCAACTCCATGGCTGAAGAGCAGCGTAGCATGCCGCTGACAGCCTATCTGATTGTGCAGGTATGAAAATAACAATAAAGAAAAAAAAACTCGCTACTAGGCGAGTCTGGGTAGTTGGTCAGCCGGGTCAGCCGGGTCAGTGTGGGGCAGTCAGTGTCTGTCTGTCGTCCGGAGTGCTAGTATGTGTGAGGCCGCCGGTTTGCTCGAGTTGTTCAGGCAATGGTCATTAGATCGGTCGGTCGGTCGCGCACCGGGACACAAGATGACTTGTCCGTCTTGAGCGTCGGCGCATGTGAGGTCGCCACGTCAGTCCAGTGGGGAGCGCCGTATAGCGAGGTGTAGTGTCTTCGCGGTCCACACGAGATCAAAACAAGTCAACCCACGACATCGGTCTGACCGGTGCGAGCTGCGACGCAGTGAGACGGGAGATCGGTGCGTCTTCCTGTGTCCGTTGAAGCTGCTGGCAGCGGACGGTTCGGGAGAGCGTTTTGGGGGTGCTGCGCCAGGTCTTCGCCAGACATCGCAGTTTATTAGAAGTTAAGTAATTCGTGATATGTTGTTTCATTTATTTGTTAAATTGTACTTGTTTTCTTGGTCAGTCCCTCGTCCCCAGCTTGCTCGTCTCTCCCGTCCGCATTTGTTAGGCAGTTAGTGTCTGTCTGTCTGTCTGTCGGTCTGCCGTACGTTAATAGCTGCCTCTGTCATGTTTGTCGGATTCGGTGTTACCGAATTTATTGCTTGAAGTGTAACGGCCGAATTCCTGAAATATGTTTTTATCTTGCCTATCTACTTGAGAAGCGGTATGTGTGTAATATAGAGCATGTTTGGCTAACCTTGTATATTTTATGTAAGACTGCATTTCATGGGTTATTATTTAAATGGTCAATGGTTCAAATGGCTCTGAGCACGATGGGACTGAACTTCTGAGGTCATCAGCCCCCTAGAACTTAGAACTACTTAAACCTAACTAACCTAAGGACATCACACACACCCATACCCGAGGCAGGATTGGAACCTGGGACCGTAACGGTCACGTGGTTCCTAAAACCGCTCGGCCACCCCAGCCGGCATTAAATGGCCATTTCAGTATATAAAGTTGCCACCCTTTCACCATAAGTCTTTTTTATAAACATCAAGTTGCACCTTCGGTGGCAAGTTAATCTTTTGATGTTAGTGTTTTGTACAATTTCCATCCCTCCTATGGGGTGCATAGTTTATGTGCTTGCGTGAGTTGTTAAAATTTTTAGTTTATAGTAATCTGGTGTGTTGCAGATTTGCACTAGTGTAGTCTTTCAAAGGTTGTTGTGAGCGGTCGTGACTACGGCCGTGTCAAAAGCAAGCGGCAAGGTTCTCAGCCCGAAATCTCACACAGTCAAAAATTTGTTCTTTCTGCCTCTAATAAATTGTAGCTTGATATTTATGGGGTGCTTTCTGATTATAATTTTAAATCTGTTTCTAAAAAAAACGACTTTCAGGAATAAAATTTTCATTTGTTGAAAGACATTTAATTTGTTTTCATTAGTTACTCACTGGCAACTTCCACGTTCACATAGTGTGATTAAATGTGTTAATGTTCTTGATGAATTGCTAGTAAATAAAGCAAATTCTAAATTCTTAAGAAAAGGTTTAGAAAGTAAATTCACGGTTCAGACAGCATCACCTTGGCCTGCGCTGACTGCTACCGCAATACTCTTCTTTCCTTTAGTATCCCTGTTTTTGCATATCCATAATTTGGGACTCATCTGTTGAATAGGCTTTAAAAATTGTTTTGTTCATAACGAAAAACAAACCAACGCTTTCCGTTCACACTGGACGTTGCATGAAACAGGCGATGAGCAAAATATGTTGGACTACACAATGAGAAAATCAAATTTCAGATGCTTAAGAAACACCAGAGTAAACGCGGTTGACGTTGCTTAGGAGGGACACCCAGTATACGTAAAGGCAATTCATGCGTGTTTTATAATTCGTGTTCTTAAGGAGTTGTTCTTTTTAAATATCCGTTTTAAAAGGAGAAATACTTGCTACTGATCTGTATGTCTTCCGTGACGCATAAAGGTAAAAATTTATTTGTCTTATCGTCATAACTGTTTTAAACATGTATCTGGCTATAAAGCTTTCATATTCTTTGGCGATTGTAAACTGGCTCTTGTAGTGAAATGGAATGATCTCATTGTTCTTATTAATAAACTTACACGTCCATGTTAAAAATCAGCACGTTCCCATGTGCATGCACCCTACCATCTCACTATCTTTCAGGGTTCTGTATTTTCAAGTATATAACTGATTAGCTGACGTAGTTCACAGTTCATCTCAAAAGCTTGGTCTGTCTTGGGCATACAAAAAGCGCTCGAAATGACTATTGAGTGTCGGTTTCCTGTTAAAAAAGATATGGCCTGAGACCCGCTAACGAATACACCTTGAAAACTTCTAAGTCTATTTTTTACGTCTATCGACTTTAGAAAGCAGACTCATCCCCCTGCCCCTGTAGATAGAAATAAGGGTGCTATCTCCTGCTATTGGTCAATTGTAGCGTCATTGAGAGACGTCACACCACGATAGAGGTAGCGAAATGACGAATCTGATTTGATCATCTCTCATTCAGCTCATTTGGCTAAGTTCGGAGGCTTCTTCGGCCGGTGTCATTTGCATAAAATAAATTTTGGGATAAACTCGTCACATTGGAAGCCATTAAAGCAGCTAAACTACCGTCGCTTCGACCAATAGCTGCGATGCTCTTAAGTGACCCGCCATAAGAGGACCGCAGCAAGTCGGTCGAAATGTTGGAATTTATTTGTTTTAGTAATTTAAAATGACGCAGACCAGTCTCCAAAACTATTTTATCGAAATTTATTCCATCATGTTAGCTCAGTCGCTGCACATCCAGTAGTGAACCAAAATCCTTCGGCGCACTATGCTCCAGATTTGAATCTTTTTTTTCCAGTTGCTGCCAATTCGGCCACTTGCACATCGATGGTGATGATATAAAGATGAGAACAACGCACACACACACACACACACACACACACACACACACACACACACTGTAAGTAGGCTGTTTAGGTTTTTATATTGGTAATGCCACGTAGCGCTCTGTATGAAAATCACTGGCTGTGCTGTGTGCAGTCTGTGGCTGGTTTTCATTGTTGTTCGCTATTGTAGTGTTGGGCAGCTGGATGTTAACAGCGCGTAGCGTTGCGCAGTTGGAGGTGAGCCGCCAGCAGTGGTGGATGTGGGGAGTGAGATGGCGGAGTTTCCACAGCGGATGATCTGGAAAGAGACAGTAAATTTGTAAGACTGGATGTCATGAACTGCTATATATATTATGACTTTTGAACACTATTAAGGTAAATACATTGTTTGTTCTCTATCAAAATCTTTCATTTGCTAACTATGCCTAAGAGTAGTTAGTGCCTTCAGTAGTTTGAATCTTTTATTTAGCTGGCAGTAGTGGCGCTCGCTGTATTGCAGTAGTTCGTGTAACGAAGATTTTTGTGAGGTAAGTGAATCATAAAAGGTATAGGTTAATGTTAGTCAGGGCCATTCTTTTGTAGGGATATTTGGAAGTCAGATTGCGTTGCGCTAAAAATATTGTGTGTCAGTTTAAGCACAGTCTTGTACAATTTTTCTAAGGGGACGTTTCATATACCGACCCTTAGCACAGGATACCTCACTGGAATCTTCTGATTTTTTCTTATAGTTTGTGTAATTAGTGTAGCTTTTGTTTATTGCTAGCGCGTAATTGTAGAGAGAATCTCCTTTGTAGTTGCAGTCTTTCATTGTTGTACACTAAAACAGTTGTGGCATGCATGAAGATTTGCACCAAGTATTTCGCAGCTGCGCTTGCAATTAACTAGATATTATTTTCAGTGCTATGTTAATGTGTTTTCTTATTTTTGCTCTTCAAATTGTGCTTTTCCGTGTTATCGTGTGAAATATTGTGACAATAATGGCGTGTGAAAGATGTAACACCAGGCTCCAAAGTAAACTGAGAAATACACTCCTGGAAATTGAAATAAGAACACCGTGAATTCATTGTCCCAGGAAGGGGAAACTTTATTGACACATTCCTGGGGTCAGATACATCACATGATCACACTGACAGAACCACAGGCACATAGACACAGGCAACAGAGCATGCACAATGTCGGCACTAGTACAGTGTATATCCACCTTTCGCAGCAATGCAGGCTGCTATTCTCCCATTGAGACGATAGTAGGGATGCTGGATGTAGTCCTGTGGAACGGCTTGCCATGCCATTTCCACCTGGCGCCTCAGTTGGACCAGCGTTCGTGCTGGACGTGCAGACCGCGTGAGACGACGCTTCATCCAGTCCCAAAAATGCTCAATTGGGGACAGATCCGGAGATCTTGCTGGCCAGGGTAGTTGACTTACACCTTCTAGAGCACGTTGGGTGGCACGGGATACATGCGGACGCGCATTGTCCTGTTGGAACAGCAAGTTCCCTTGCCGGTCTAGGAATGGTAGAACGATGGGTTCGATGACGGTTTGGATGTACCGTGCACTATTCAGTGTCCCCTCGACGATCACCAGTGGTGTACGGCCAGTGTAGGAGATCGCTCCCCACACCATGATGCCGTGTGTTGGCCCTGTGTGCCTCGGTCGTATGCAGTCCTGATTGTGGCGCTCACCTGCACGGCGCCAAACACGCATACGACCATCATTGGCACCAAGGCAGAAGCGACTCTCATCGCTGAAGACGACACGTCTCCATTCGTCCCTCCATTCACGCCTGTCGCGACACCACTGGAGGCGGGCTGCACGATGTTGGGGCGTGAGCGGAAGACGGCCTAACGGTGTACGGGACCGTAGCCCAGCTTCATGGAGACGGTTGCGAATGGTCCTCGCCGATACTCCAGGAGCAACAGTGTCCCTAATTTGCTGGGAAGTGGCGGTGCGGTCCCCTACGGCACTGCGTAGGATCCTACGGTCTTGGCGTGCATCCGTGCGTCGCTGCGGTCCGGTCCCAGGTCGACGGGCACGTGCACCTTCCGCCGACCACTGGCGACAACATCGATGTACTGTGGAGACCTCACGCTCCACGTGTTGAGCAATTCGGCGGTACGTCCACCCGGCCTCCCGCGTGCCCACTATACGCCCTCGTTCAAAGTCCGTCAACTGCACATACGGTTCACGTCCACGCTGTCGCGGCATGCTACCAGTGTTAAAGACTGCGATGGAGCTCCGTATGCCACGGCAAACTGGCTGACACTGACGGCGGCGGTGCACAAATGCTGCGCAGCTAGCGCCATTCGACGGCCAACACCGCGGTTCCTGGTGTGTCTGCTGTGCCGTGCGTGTGATCATTGCTTGTACAGCCCTCTCGCAGTGTCCGGAGCAAGTATGGTGGGTCTGACACACCGGTGTCAATGTGTTCTTTTTTCCATTTCCAGGAGTGTAATAGTGACGACGAGCGTAGCTTACCATCACCATTGTGTAATGAATTAACAGACATTCAAAGTAGTAATTTGGTAACTGTGCATAGGGAAATGGAGCGGGCGGAAAATAATGGTGTAGACAGTGAAACAGGAAGTGAACAGGGAAGCATTATCGATTGATCGGTCGGCAACAGCTCGCCTCAGGAATCGGGAATGACAGAACACAATATTGCAAATACTGTAGACTCAGGTTTTGGGTTCTCACCGTTTCTACATCTACATCTACATTTATACTCCGCAAGCCACCCAACGGTGTGTGGCGGAGGGCACTTTACGTGCCACTGTCATAACCTCCCTTTCCTGTTCCAGTCGCGTATGGTTCGCGGGAAGAACGACTCTCTGAAAGCCTCCGTGCGCGCTCTAATCTCTCTAATTTTACATTCGTGATCCCCACGAGAGGTATAAGTAGGGGGAAGCAATATATTCGATACCTCATCCAGAAACGCACCCTCTCGAAACCTGACGAGCAAGCTACACCGCGATGCAGAGCGCCTCTCTTGCAGAGTCTGCCACTAGAGTTTGTTAAACATCTCCGTAACGCTATCACGGTTATCAAATAACCCTGTGACGAAACGCGCCGCTCTTCTTTGGATCTTCTCTATCTCCTCCGTCAACCCGATCTGGTACGGATCCCACACTGATGAGCAATACTCAAGTATAGGTCGAACGATTGTTTTGTAAGCCACCTCCTTTGTTGATGGACTACATTTTCTAAGGACTCTCCCAATGAATCTCAACCTGGTACCCGTCTTACCAACAATTAATTTTATATGATCATTCCACTTCAAATCGTTCCGCACGCATACTCCCAGATAGTTTACAGAAGTAACTGCTACCAGTGTTTGTTCCGCTATCATATAATCATACAATAAAGGATCCATCTTTCTATGTATTCGCAATACATTACATTTGTCTATGTTAAGGGTCAGTTGACACTCCCTGCACCAAGTGCCTATCCGCTGCAGATCTTCCTGCATTTCGTTACAATTTTCTAATGCTGCAACTTCTCTGTTTACTACAGCATCATCCGCGAAAAGCCGCATGGAGCTTCCGACACTATCTACTAGGTCATTTATACACTCCTGGAAATGGAAAAAAGAACACATTGACACCGGTGTGTCAGACCCACCATACTTGCTCCGGACACTGCGAGAGGGCTGTACAAGCAATGATCACACGCACGGCACAGCGGACACACCAGGAACCGCAGTATTGGCCGTCGAATGGCGCTAGCTGCGCAGCATTTGTGCACCGCCGCCGTCAGTGTCAGCCAGTTTGCCGTGGCATACGGAGCTCCATCGCAGTCTTTAACACTGGTAGCATGCCGCGACAGCGTGGACGTGAACCGTATGTGCAGTTGACGGACTTTGAGCGAGTGCGTATAGTGGGCATGCGGGAGGCCGGGTGGACGTACCGCCGAATTGCACAACACGTGGGGCGTGAGGTCTCCACAGTACATCGATGTTGTCGCCAGTGGTCGGCGGAAGGTACACGTGCCCGTCGACCTGGGACCGGACCGCAGCGACGCACGGATGCACGCCAAGACCGTAGGATCCTACGCAGTGCCGTAGGGGACCGCACCGCCACTTCCCAGCAAATTAGGGACACTGTTGCTCCTGGGGTATCGGCGAGGACCATTCGCAACCGTCTCCATGAAGCTGGGCTACGGTCCCGCACACCGTTAGGCCGTCTTCTGCTCACGCCCCAACATCGTGCAGCCCGCCTCCAGTGGTGTCGCGACAGACGTGAATGGAGGGACGAATGGAGACGTGTCGTCTTCTGCGATGAGAGTCGCTTCTGCCTTGGTGCCAATGATGGTCGTATGCGTGTTTGGCGCCGTGCAGGTGAGCGCCACAATCAGGACTGCATACGACCGAGGCACACAGGGCCAACACCCGGCATCATGGTGTGGGGAGCGATCTCCTACACTGGCCGTACACCACTGGTAATCGTCGAGGGGACACTGAATAGTGCACGGTACATCCAAACAGTCATCGAACCCATCGTTCTACCATTCCTAGACCGGCAAGGGAACTTGCTGTTCCAACAGGACAATGCACGTCCGCATGTATTCCGTGCCACCCAACGTGCTCTAGAAGGTGTAAGTCAACTACCCTGGCCAGCAAGATCTCCGGATCTGTCCCCCATTGAGCATGTTTGGGACTGGATGAAGCGTCGTCTCACGCGGTCTGCACGTCCAGCAAGAACGCTGGTCCAACTGAGGCCCCAGGTGGAAATGGCATGGCAAGCCGTTCCACAGGACTACATCCAGCATCTCTACGATCGTCTCCATGGGAGAATAGCAGCCTGCATTGCTGCGAAAGGTGGATATACACTGTACTAGTGCCGACATTGTGCATGCTCTGTTGCCTGTGTCTATGTGCTTGTGGTTCTGTCAGTGTGATCATGTGATGTATCTGACCCCAGGAATGTGTCAATAAAGTTTACCCTTCCTGGGACAATGAATTCACGGTGTTCTTATTTCAATTTCCAGGAGTGTATATATTGTGAAAAGCAATGGTCCCATAACACTCCCTTGTGGCACGCCAGAGGTTACTTTAACGTCTGTAGACGTCTCTCCATTGATAACAACATGCTGTGTTCTGTTTGCTAAAAACTCTTCAATCCAGCCACACAGCTGGTCTGATATTTCGTAGGCTCTTATTTTGTTTATCAGGCGACAGTGCGGAACTGTATCGAACGCCTTCCGGAAGTCAAGAAAAATAGCATCTACCTGGGAGCCTGTATCTAATATTTTGTGGGTCTCATGAACAAATAAAGCGAGTTGGGTCTCACACGATCGCTGTTTCCGGAATCCATGTTGATTCCTACATAGTAGATTCTGGGTTTCCAAAAACGACATGATACTAGAGTAAAAAACATGTTCTAAAATTCTAAAACAGATCGACGTCAGAGATATAGGTCTATAGTTTTGCGCATCTGCTCGACGACCCTTCTTGAAGAGTGGGACTACCTGTGCTCTTTTCCAATCATTTGGAACCTGACGTTCCTCTAGAGACTTGCGGTACACGGCTGTTAGAAGGGGGGCAAGTTCTTTCGCGTACTCTGTGTAGAATCGAACTGGTATACCGTCAGGTCCAGTGGACTTTCCTCTGTTGAGTGATTCCAGTTGATTTTCTATTCCTTGGACACTTATTTCGATGTCAGCCATTTTTTATTTTGTGCGAGGATTTAGAGAAGGAACTGCAGTGCAGTCTTCCTCTGTGAAACAGCTTTGGAAAAAGATGTTTAGTATTTCAGCTTTACGCGTATCATCCTCTGTTTCAATGCCTTCATCATCCCGGAGTGTCTGGATATGCTGTTTCGAGCCACTTACTGATTTAACGTAAGACCAGAACTTCCTAGGATTTTCTGTCAAGTGGGTGCATAGAATTTTACTTTCGAATTCACTGAACGCTTCACGCATAGCCCTCCTTCTGCTAACTTTGACATCGTTTAGCTTCTGTTTGTCTGGAGAGGTTTTGGCTGCGTTTAAACTTGGAGTGAAGCTCTCTTTGCTTTCGCAGTAGTTTCCTAACTTTGTTGTTTTACCACAGTGGGTTTTTCCCGTCCCTCAGAGTTTTACTCGGCACGTACCTGTCTAAAACGCATTTTACGATTGCCTTGAACTTTTTCCATAAACACTCAACATTGTCAATGTCGGAACAGAAATTTTCGCTTTGATCTGTTAGGTAGTCTGAAATCTGCCTTCTATTACTCTTGCTAAACAGATAAACCTTCCTCCCTTTTTTCTATATTCCAATTGACTTCCATATTCAGGGATGCTGCAACGGCCTTATGATCACTGATTCCCTGTTCTGCACATACAGAGTCGAAAAGTTCGGGTCTGTTTGTTATCAGTAGGTCCAAGATGTTATCTCCACGAGTCGATTCTCTGTTTAATTGCTCGAGGTAATTTTCGGATAGTGCACTCAGTATAATGTCACTGGATGCTCTGTCCCTACCACCCGTCCTAAACATCTGAGTGTCCCAGTCTATATCTGGTAAATTGAAATCTCCACCCAAGACGATAACATGCTGAGAAAATTTATGTGAAATGTATTCCGAATTTTCTCTCAGTTGTTCTGCCATTAATGCAGCTGAGTCGGGAGGTCGGTAAAAGGAGCCAATTATTAACCTAGCTCGGTTGTTGAGTGTAACCTCCACCCATAATTATTCACAGGAACTATGCACTTCTACTTCACTACAGGCTAAACTACTACTAACAGTGAAGAACACTCCACCACCGGTAGCATGTAATCTATCCATTCTAAACACCGTCTGTACCTTTGTAAAAATTTCGGCAGAATTTATCTCTGGCTTCAGCCAGCTTTCTGTACCTATAACGATTTCAGCTTTGGTGCTTTCTATCAGCGCTTGAAGTTCCGGTACTTTACCAACGCAGCTTCGACAGTTTACAATTACAATACCGATTGCTGCTTGGTCGCTGCATGTCCTGACTTTGCCTCGCACCCGTTGATGCTGTTGCCCTTTCTGTACTTGCCCAAGGCCATGTAACCTAAAAAACCGCCCGGCCCAAGCCACACAACCCCTGCTATCCGTGTACCCGCTTGTTGCGTGTAGTGGACTCCTGACCTATCCAGCGGAACCCGAAACCCCACCACCCTATGGCGCAAGTCGAAGAATCTGCAGCCCACACCGTCGCAGAACCATCTCAACCTCTGATTCAGACCCTCCACTCGGCTCTGTACCAAAGGTCCGCAGTCAGTCCTGTCGTCGATGTTGCTGATGGTGAGCTCTGCTTTCATCCCGCTAGCGAGACTGGCAGTCTTCACCAAATCAGATAGCCGCCGGAAGCCAGAGAGGATTTCCTCCGATCCATAGCGACACACATCATTGGTGCCGACATGAGCGACCACCTGCAGATGGGTGCACCCTGTACCCTTCATGGCATCCGGAAGAACCCTTTCCACATCTGGAATGACTCCCCCCCGGTATGCACACGGAGTGCGCATTGGTTTTCTTCCCCTCTCTTGCTGCCATATCCCTAAGGGGCCCCATTACGCGCCTGACGTTGGAGCTCCCAACTACCAGTAAGCCCACCCTCTTCGACCGCCCGGATCTTGCAGACTGAGGGGCAACCTCTGGAACAGGACAAGCAGCCATGTCAGGCCGAAGATCAGTATCAGCCTGAGACAGAGCCTGAAACCGGTTCGTCAGACAAACTGGAGAGGCCTTCCGTTCAGCCCTCCGGAATGTCTTTCGCCCCCTGCCACACCTTGAGACGACCCCCCACTCTACCACAGGTGAGGGATCAGCCTCAATGTGGGCAGTATCCCGGGCAACCACAGTCGTAGTCCGATCGGGGGTTGCGTGGGACGAGCTGGTTTTCTTCCCCTCTCTTGCTGCCATATCCCTAAGGGGCCCCATTACGCGCCTGATGTTGGAGCTCCCAACTACCAGTAAGCCCACCCTCTTCGACCGCCCGGATCTTGCAGACTGAGGGGCAACCTCTGGAACAGGACAAGCAGCCATGTCAGGCCGAAGATCAGTATCAGCCTGAGACAGAGCCTGAAACCGGTTCGTCAGACAAACTGGAGAGGCCTTCCGTTCAGCCCTCCGGAATGTCTTTCGCCCCCCTGCCACACCTTGAGACGACCCCCCACTCTACCACAGGTGAGGGATCAGCCTCAATGTGGGCAGTATCCCGGGCAACCACAGTCGTAGTCCGATCGGGGGTTGCGTGGGACGAGCTGGCCGTCCCCGACAAACCCCCATCCGGACCCCCACAGTGATGCCCATTGGCAACAGCCTCAAGCTGTGTGACCGAAGCCAACACTGCAAGAAGCTGGGAGCGAAGGGATGCCAACTCAGCCTGCATCCGAACACAGCAGTTGCAGTCCCTATCCATGCTAAAAACTGTTGTGCAAAGAACGTCTGAACTAATCTACAGAGAGCGCAAACGAATCGACACAAAATTTAAACAGTTATTAAAATACAAGATTGCCCAGTAAATGCAGTAAATGCTGCTACATGCGCACTGCTGACACACTGATCGGCGGCGGAAGGAGACTACGCGATTTAACACTATTCGAGTACTAAAACGCGATGCTACAACTCTCAAATACTATAACACGCCCGAAATTTAGGAATTAAACAATGCAAGTACCAAAAACACGCAAAGAAATTAAGAATTAAACTATGTAACAAATGAGTGAGCTAGGAGTATACGACTTGCTGCTGCAGCTGCTTATCCAACGGCGGCAGGGAGCACACTGACTGACCAACCGACACTGGCCGTTCAAAACTAAAACAGATGACAGACGACTACGCGAATTTACACTATTCAGGTACTAAAACGCGATGCTACAACTCTCAAATACTATAATACGCCCGAAATTTATGAATTAAACAATGCAAGTACCAAAAACACGCAAAGAAATTAAGAATTAAACTATGTAACAAATAAGTGAGCTCAGAGTATACGACTTGCTGCTGCAGCTGCTTATCCAACGGCGGCAGGGAGCACACTGACTGTGACCAACCGACACTGGCCGTTCAAAACTAAAACAGATGACAGACGACTACGCGAATTTACACTATTCAGGTACTAAAACGCGATGCTACAACTCTCAAATACTATAATACGCCCGAAATTTATGAATTAAACAATGCAAGTACCAAAAACACGCAAAGAAATTAAGAATTAAACTATGTGACAAATGAATGTGCTGGGAGTATAGGACTTGCTGCTGCAGCTGCTTATCCAACGGCGGCAGGGAGCACACTGACTGTGACCAACCGACACTGCCCGTTCAAAACAAAAACAGAAGACAGACGACTACGCGAAGTTACACTATTCAGGTACTAAAACGCGATGCTACAACTCTCAAATACTATAATACGCTCGAAATTTATGAATTAAACAATGCAAGTACCAAAAACACGCAAAGAAATTAAGAATTAAACTATGTAACCAATGAGTGAGCTAGGAGTATACGACTTGCTGCTGCAGCTGCTTATCCAACGGCGGCAGGGAGCACATGACTCAAATGAGTCAAGACACATTTTCTGCTTGTCAAAATGTGAATGTTGGCGGTGAAAATGCACTGCCAAAAAGCGTAGGGAAACAGATTCCAGACACTAATACATTATTATTGCGATTAATGCAACAAATGGAAAAAAATCAGGGACAAACACAGCAAAAGCTTCAAACGTTAGACACAATGGAGCAAAATCTTCGGAACTTAGACACCACGATTGAACAAACACTTGAAGATTTATTTACTGAGATACATAACATTGAATCGAAATGTCAAAAAGTCTGTAAGGACGTAAAAACACAAATTTGTGAGCATTTTCAACCTATTTTTTCGCGGCATGAAAATATATTACAGAATCACGAAGCAGCTATAAAAGAACTGCAAACTACTGTTCATGAAAATCATGAGACCTTGCAAGCTAAAATTGACTCAGTTGCATCTACCGATTCGGTTACGCTACTTGCAAAAACTCAGTAAAAATTAAAGGACACAGTAGATACTCTGAAAATTGGTTCAGAAAGTCACATGGAGGAAATTAGTTCATTATCACAGAAAGTAGTTGAACTTTCTGATCAGCTAAATAATTTATCTACGAAGGTAGATGATAATCTGAATGACAAAAAACCGGTAGATTCAAATTAATACGCAACACCAAAGAGAAATCCGGGAAATACTAGATCAGCTGACACAGGTAATACAAGAATTACATATTTTAGAGGGCACTCGCGCTCCAATACAGGAGGAGGGATATAGAAATACGGAGCAGCCACAAAATAATAACACGGGGTACCTCGGAAATTATGAAAGAAATTGGCAAGGTACACAAAATTTTGAGATGGAACCGCCGAAACGAAGTAACAATGACCGATATGCGACTCGCCGACGTGATGATTTTGACTATAATCTGTTTATTACTACACGTAAATTCAAAAAATTTAGGAATTCCAGCAACGACATCCATCTACAAGCGTGGCTTCATCAATTCTCTCATTGTTTTCCTCTCAACTGGTCATTAGAGCACAGATTAGAATTTATGTGTGGCTATTTAGAGAATGAACCAGCTGTAAGAATGCGATCGGTGATTCACGATTGCCACAGTGAAGGAGAATTTTGTCATGACTTCCTCTCAGCATACTGGTCTCAAGCTACACAAGACCGAGTAAAACATAGCATCATAATGACGAAACATTTCGAACAACCTGAATTCTCCAGTCTTGTGAAATATTTAGAAGACATGTTGCACAAGAATCAGTACCTGTCAAACCCATACAGCCCCTCAGAACTCATCCGCATTTGCTTAAGCAAATTACCTGAACATTTACGACATATTATTTTGGCCGGACGTTGCAAAGACTACATTGAAGCTTTTCAGGGACTCTTACAAGAATTAGAAATTGACACTGACAATCGCGGAACACGAAAACAGGAACACAACAATTACAGGTCACATCCATCGCAATTCCGCGATGAAAGAAATAATAACTGGACACGACAAGGCTATTCTCACAACACAAATCGTGACCAAAACAGACACACCCGTATGACAACCGTTGGCAGAGTAGTAATAATTACAGCGAAAGATCAACTCTCCGCGGTAGTGACTATCACAGAGACAATCAGAGAAACAGACAATGTGGGAACCAAAATAATTATTATCAAGGGAGACAGAATAACTTTAGACGCAATGGTCCAGCGCGCAGTTACGATTCAGGGAGAAATTCTCCACCACGTGACCGAGAAGAAAGAATCTATGGAATCTACCGACATGACGACATACGATATGATCGTATCGACAGAGCTGAATTGCATCAGAACTGGCGGGATTCTAACAGGGCAGGGCCCTCTCAAGAAGGTGAATTTGTAGAAGTTAGGTCTCCAAATCCCAATAACGACGCACGCCAACAAAGACACAATAGGCAATGACTCATACCGCTGGCAGCCACAAAAGATACTTATGAAACTGACGATGCAGCTGCCATAGCTAGTAATTACATAAAAATGGAAGACATTAGGGACATCTTACTCCAGGAACACGACGTACAACATAACAACATCGCATATCCTGTGAACCACATTACAGTAAATGACGTAAAATTTACGGCAGTACTTCACTCTGGCAGTCCCATTTCAGTAATTAGTGAAACAGTGTTTAGAAAATGCAACAAATCGAACGATTGCCCCACTCTTCCATTACGTAAGATTAAATGCCAAGGTGCAATCTTTGGAAAAAGTGTAGATGTACGCCAACAAACCAAATTAGAATTCTTTTGTCAAAGCCACAGCTTCTCTATGAACTTTCTTATTGTTCCATTATTGTCGACGGAAATTATATTGCGAGTAGACTTTTTGAATGAATACAAAGCAATCTTAAACTTTCACGATTCTGAAATAAGTTTAGAGAAAGAAGGTAAGTCAATAGCTTTGAAACTTGAAGATTGGCTCTCAAACCATGACAAAGAGATTAATCGGCTTTACCTCCTGTTAGACAAGAGTTCAGAATTTTCGACGGAACTTGACACTAACAATCACTCTGCAAGTACTGACAGGGATGATGTCGACGGCGCATTTGATACTAATGAGTTAATTCAGAATAAAATTCAAACAATTGAGAATTGTAATGACACTGATAGGCAAGATCTTTTTGAGATTTTACAAGCACATTCCACAGTTTTTACTCACAAAACAGAACAATCAAGGGATTTCAATACCAATTTCGTGTTCGTGAGCATACTACATTTTGTGTTAGACAATACGTAATTTCGGCACATTATAGGGATCGTGTTAGAACAGAAATACAATCTATGCTTGACTAGGGTATTATTGAGCCTGCAGTAAGTTCATACAACAATCCGTTACATGTTGTTGAGAAGAAAAATGGATCGATCAGGCTTGTCTTAGATTCGAGACAAATCAATACTATTATTATTCCTGAAACAGACAGGCCGCAAACGTTGGAAGAACTACTTCAAAATTTTAATGGTGTAAAAGTGTTGGAGTCTATTGATCTCAGATCCAGCTTTTATCAGATCGAACTTCATCCAGAATGTAGAAAATACACAGCTTTCCTTTGTTTCGGAGTTTGTTATCAGTTTCGGAAACTTCCTTTTGGTTTAAACATTTCTTCGGCAGCATTCATTCGTGGGCTAAATTCCATATTACCTGAGTTCTCAAAACGTCACATCACCTTATATGTGGTCGATATTCTGATAGAAGAAGCCTCATGGGGACAACACAATCGCATCCTCAATAGCTCGTTATATATTTTTGCAGAATCTGGAATTACAATTAACTTGGAAAAGTCTGAATTCGGTAGGACAAAGGTGAAGTTTTTGGGACATATTATTTCTTCTGAAGGCATTCAGCCGGATCCTGAAAAGTTAGAAGTAATCAGAGCATTTCCAGTTCCATCCACAAAGAAAAAGTCCGCAGTTTTCTAGGTCCCGTAAATTTTTACCGTCATGTTCTGAATATGCAAATTCTAGTTACACCAAAACATTGTTCACTTACTGGAAAAATTACTATTTGGAACTGGGACGAACAAGCACAGTTGGAATTCAATTCTTTGAAAGAAGCGTTGCTTAACGCGCCAATACTAGCTCAGATCTGTCACAAAATTTCTGCCTTAGCACGGATTCTTCTAAAGTCCGTCTTGGTGCCCATTTATTTCATGAAGCCACAGAAAATGACACTACAGTTCAGAAATCCATTGCTTTTGCTAGCCGAGTGCTAACAAAATCTGAAAGAAATTTTTCCGTTACTGAATTAGAAGCTTTAGCTATCGTTTGGGCATTTAACAAATTCCGTTTCTTTCTTTCTGGTAAGTACGTAAAAGTATACAGTGATCATCGTGCACTACAATTTCTTATGTCTTTAAAATTAAGTCATGACAGGTTAAAACGTTGGGCATTTTTTCTGCAAGAATTCCACTTCACAATAGCCCACATTCCCGGGAAGGAGAACATTGTTGCGGACCACTGTCACGCGCACCGGCTGGGCTTGAGAAAAGTAACACAGAAGGCAACCTCGAGAAAAATTTCAGTATTCTTTACATCCAGAAAGCCGCCTTTGAAAACTTCATCACCACATCTTTAAAGGACATTGATCATGAACAAGATAAAGATCTTATTTGGAAAGACATCAAAAATAAATGGCATGAAAAGACGCACACTCAGATTCGGCATTATTATCTGGATAGAAACAACATACTCTTCAAACGCTGTACTATTGATGACAAGCTATGGGTACTTTGCATTCCAGACAATTTAGTTAATAAGCTCATTTGGTTCATTCATTTCAGCTACGCACATTTTGGTCCACGAAAATGTTATCATATTCTTCGAACGACTTGTTTAAGAATATGGGAAAGAGAATTCGAAGAGTCTTGCCTATTTGTAAACTTTGTCAAAAGGCGAAACCATCTACTATCTCTCATCGTGCTCCGTTGTTTCCTACCATTCCTTCTAAATTAAAAGAATTTGCTGCTGTTGATCTCTTGGAACCCCTTGTCAGAATATCGAATGGATTTTCGTACGTTCTAGTCGCTGTTGAACTTACTTCAAAATTTGTTTCTTTCACTCCGTTACGTAAATCCACTGGACGGTCTGTATCCAACGCCTTTGTTTAAAATTTCTTACGTGAAGTTGGCCACGTTGCTAAAGTCATTTCAGATAACGGACCGCAGTTCAGATCTGCTGCTTGGTCACGCATGCTTCGGAATCATTAAATCAAACCTGTTTTTATTTCATTGTACTCACCACATTGTAACCCGTCTGAACGGATTATGAAAGAAATCTATAAGCTTTGCAGACGTTATTGTCACAGAAGCATCAGCATTGGGACAGATATTTACACTTATTTCAAAATGTGCTGTATGAAATGCCTCATGACTCCACTGTTATACCAACTACTCCCGTACTGAAGAATGAAGAACCACCGAACAGAATCAGAGAGCTTGTACCTTTCCCGAATACAAGTAAACTTCGACTCAAAGACATAATTGATTTGACTATTAAAAATATAAAATCTGCAGCAGACAAAAGGAGAAAACAACACGGTAAAGCAAATGCAAAGAAATTATACACTCCTGGAAATTGAAATAAGAACACCGTGAATTCATTGTCCCAGGAAGGGGAAACTTTATTGACACATTCCTGGGGTCAGATACATCACATGATCACACTGACAGAACCACAGGCACATAGACACAGGCAACAGAGCATGCACAATGTCGGCACTAGTACAGTGTATATCCACCTTTCGCAGCAATGCAGGCTGCTATTCTCCCATGGAGACGATCGTAGAAATGCTGGATATAGTCCTGTGGAACGGCTTGCCATGCCATTTCCACCTGGCGCCTCAGTTGGACCAGCGTTCGTGCTGGACGTGCAGACCGCGTGAGACGACGCTTCATCCAGTCCCAAACATGCTCAATGGGGGACAGATCCGGAGATCTTGCTGGCCAGGGTAGTTGACTTACACCTTCTAGAGCACGTTGGGTGGCACGGGATACATGCGGACGTGCATTGTCCTGTTGGAACAGCAAGTTCCCTTGCCGGTCTAGGAATGGTAGAACGATGGGTTCGATGACGGTTTGGATGTACCGTGCACTATTCAGTGTCCCCTCGACGATCACCAGCAGTGTATGGCCAGTGTAGGAGATCGCTCCCCACACCATGATGCCGGGTGTTGGCCCTGTGTGCCTCGGTCGTATGCAATCCTGATTGTGGCGCTCACCTGCACGGCGCCAAACACGCATACGACCATCATTGGCACCAAGGCAGAAGCGACTCTCATCGCTGAAGACGACACGTCTCCATTCGTCCCTCCATTCACGCCTGTCGCGACACCACTGGAGGCGGGCTGCACGATGTTGGGGCGTGAGCGGAAGACGGCCTAACAGTGTGCGGGACCGTAGCCCAGCTTCATGGAGACGGTTGCGAATGGTCCTCGCCGATACCCCAGGAGCAACAGTGTCCCTAATTTGCTGGGAAGTGGCGGTGCGGTCCCCTACGGCATTGCGTAGGATCCTACGGTCTTGGCGTGCATCCGTGCGTCGCTGCGGTCCGGTCCCAGGTCGACGGGCACGTGCACCTTCCGCCGACCACTGGCGACATCATCGATGTACTGTGGAGACCTCACGCCCCACGTGTTGAGCAATTCGGCGGTACGTCCACCCGGCCTCCCGCATGCCCACTATACGCCCTCGCTCAAAGTCCGTCAACTGCACATACGGTTCACGTCCACGCTGTCGCGGCATGCTACCAGTGTTAAAGACTGCGATGGAGCTCCGTATGCCACGGCAAACTGGCTGACACTGACGGCGGCGGTGCACAAATGCTGCGCAGCTAGCGCCATTCGACGGCCAACACCGCGGTTCCTGGTGTGTCTGCTGTGCCGTGCGTGTGATCATTGCTTGTACAGCCCTCTCGCAGTGTCCGGAGCAAGTATGGTGGGTCTGACACACCGGTGTCAATGTGTTCTTTTTTCCATTTCCAGGAGTGTATATTGGTCAAAAAGTTCTCATTAAAACTCATTCATTGTCACATAAGAAGACACACTTGAGTCACAAATTCTTTCAAGCTTACAGTGGACCTTACAGAATCTGACGTATACCACATGATAATTGCGTTGAAATTGAAACTCTGCGGCAAGGGAACTTGCTGTTCCATCAGGACAATGCACGTCCGCATGTATCCCGTGCCACCCAACATGCTCTAGAAGGTGTAAGTCAACTACCCTGGCCAGCAAGATCTCCGGATCTGTCCCCCATTGAGCATGTTTGGGACTGGATGAAGCGTCGTCTCACGCGGTCTGCACGTCCAGCACGAACGCTGGTCCAACTGAGGCGCCAGGTGGAAATGGCATGGCAAGCCGTTCCACAGGACTACATCCAGCATCTCTACGATCGTCTCCATGGGAGAATAGCAGCCTGCATTGCTGCGAAAGGTGGATATACACTGTACTAGTGCCGACATTGTGCATGCTCTGTTGCCTGTGTCTATGTGCCTGTGGTTCTGTCAGTGTGATCATGTGATGTATCTGACCCCAGGAATGTGTCAATAAAGTTTCCCCTTCCTGGGACAATGAATTCACGGTGTTCTTATTTCAATTTCCAGGAGTGTATTTCGTATGGGATCATGAATTATAAAGTACGTTTGAGTTGATGACACTTTTGACATGAGCAGAGAATTTTTATTTGGTTTTGAAACTATTGGAGGAAGGTACGACGAGTTTGAGATTTGGCTGAGGTTTTATGATGTTATGATGACGATGTGTATTATGCTGTTGCGGTATGTTTATGATCAATAAGCTGATGCTATATGAGGAATTTCATTATGCTACGTATTTATTATGATGAAATATTGAAGAATTGTCTATGAATATGTATATGTGTAATAAAGCAAGGAATAATGAGTAGTGGTTAGCGACCCTGGTTTGTGAGAAAGGATGTTGGAAACCGAGAATCGTACTTTAAGAGTTATGAATTGTGTGCATATGCGTGGATGTATCACTATGCTGGCGAAATTTTTTGGACATTGTTATATTTACAGGATTTTGTTTCTACAGATTTGCAACGCAAATTCTCCACCTGTGAAATTTTTATATGAGACTGTCACTTTAGTGCAAACTGGTGTCGTAAATATTTCAGTAAGAAAGTTAAGTGACCACCTTCACATAATGCGTCATGGGCACCCAGCTGCGTGACAGTCGCCTGGAAAAAGGCATTAGTGTCTGCCTTTCAGAGGCACAGGTGGAGCAAAAAAAAAAAAAAAAAGAGGCCAATATCCTCGCTATTGACATTCCTTTGTAGAAAGCATCGCAAGTATGACACACTCAAACTTGAAACATATGAGTAGACTGTGGAGCTCTTAATTTATGATATTTACTAAAATGTCTAATGAAATGACGAGAAACATTTCTACATCTAATGTCTTTGTAGGTGAGAGATTGCTCAATTTGTTTAATATCTAGTTTCTAGCTCCACTGCAGCATTGGTTAAAATAAAATTTAATAGATGTACTAATATAAATATTTTCTGTCTACAGATACAGTAAATAATAATTTTATGTTAAGCTTCCAAAAAAAATGAGGGAGCTCAAAAAGACATTTCTCTTCACAGGAACTGCATACATAATTTTCTTTTCAAGTACTTGGTAATTTATTTCATAGAATAAGTTGTGGTGCACCACTTTAATTACATAGACATTAAGATGTGAATATACATTTCCCTTATCTGCATTGTTGGCTTTAGTGTAATATTTTTTTCTGCTTGAGCTTTGTCATGTTTAGATATAAGTTATTACATTTACTGCTGCTTGCTTTGCCAATTTACATTTTTTGTCATTGCTTTTTGTGTTAATTGTTTTGTGCTGCTGCATTGCCTTGTCCATTAGTTTAGCATCTGAGCTCAGTAGATTTAAGTTAGCTTAAGATGGGGTAGACTATATGAGAGAACGAGTTGTGATGAATTGGAGGAAATGCATTGAGAAGCTATAAAAATGGTTTGGCCAAAAAAGAATTTTGAAAGAGGATATGACCAAAAAAAGTAGGGTTTAGGGACAACAGGTTTAGGTAGGATTTTCGTGGAAATAAATGATGAGGTAAGATAATGGAAAATGAATAATGAGATAAGAAATATGTGGACATATAAATACGGAAATCATGCTTTGATAGGATTTTTTTGGTGGAAACAAATGTTGAAATAAGACGAAAGATCTATGGAATGAAGTTTTGGGTTGGACTGCAGTACCTGCCCTTTCCTCTTGCGTTATTCTGCCATGTGTTTATGTACCCTTGTGTATTTGTCTTTTTCCTGTCTTTATTTGTTTAGCTAATAAGATTTATGATGTAGAATTTTTCTAATACTCAGCTACATTCACTATGATGAGGAATACTGTTATCCTCAAATATAGTTTGCATTAATAATATGTTATTTTCTTTGTAAAGATGTTTGGACATTATTCTTTCTGTTTTGTTTAGTTATTCTGATCTTTTATGTATTTACTTATGTCATAATTCCTGTAACACTGATGTGTATATTTATTTCTATTGTTTTGTAAAGCCTGTATTACTATAAATGTTATCTGTATTATTATGTTTTTAATGATGTATTTTGTACCTTTGTTAATGTATTCTTATGTTATAAAATTGTAATTGACACCAGTTCATCAAATTAAGTGACTTGTAAGTTACATTTCACTGCACATGTTTCTGTTGGTCACACTATATGGACAATATGTGAGAAATAGGGACTGATAGTGTTTGCACGGGTGTTAATAATTCAGCAAGGGACTGGATAACAGCATTGCTGGTTCTAAGGACAATCCAAAAAAAATGTTTTGTGAATGCAGAAGTGGTGGTTCATGGACTTGCTGTATTGTCCACAAGACCCTTCTGTGGTGATTGTGCACCTGCACAGTCGCAACAGATGGCTGCTAGCCATCTCTACAAGGCCTACAGTGGGTCTACACCTTTGATGACTCACCAGCACCATTATTTCTACATGGAGTGCAGTGTGTCTGCACCTCTGGTGGCCCACCAACACCGTAATCTCTAACAAGACTACAGTGGTCTGTTCTGTGATGACCTACCTATCAATGTCCTTCAGAACTTCGACTGACTCTGCTTTGGGTTTGCTCTGGTTAGGCCCATTACCTGTCTGCATGTCAGGAGTCAGCACTGTCTTTCCATTGTAAGGACAGCACTACTTCTTCAAGACTGCATGGAAATCCACTACTTCCAGGTGCATTTTCTTTTACTGCTCAGACTTTGAGAAAAACACTGCAATTTTAGTGTGATGAACGATCAGGACTGTCTTTATGGACTGTGAGAAAATTTTAGCTTTTGACCAACATTGTATCAATAAGTGTGTGCATTTGATTTCTTTGTTATTGTAATTATGAAATTTTTTTTTCAAATCTGTGTTGGCCACTGCCCAAAACAATTTGTAAAATTTTTTGTGGAGAGCATGGGGGCTATGTAAGTAGGCTGTTTAGGTTTTTATGTTGGTAATGCCATGTAGCGCTCTGTGTGAAAATCACTGGCTGTGCTGTGTGCAGTCTGTGGCTGGTTTGCATTGTTGTTCGCTATTGTAGTGTTGGGCAGCTGGATGTTAACAGCGCGTAGCATTGCGCAGTTGGAGGTGAGCCGCCAGCAGTGGTGGATGTGGGGAGTGAGATGGCGGAGTTTCCACAGCGGATGATCTGGAAAGAGACAGTAAATTTATAAGACTGGATGTCATGAACTGCTATATATATTATGACTTTGAACACTATTAAGGTAAATACATTGTTTGTTCTCTATCAAAATCTTTCATTTGCTCACTATGCCTATGAGTAGTTAGTGATTTCAGTAGTTTGAATCTTTTATTTAGCTGGCAGTAGTGGCGCTCGCTGTATTGCAGTAGTTCGTGTAACGAAGATTTTTGTGAGGTAAGTGTTTCATGAAAGGTATAGGTAAATGTTAGTCAGGGCCATTCTTTTGTAGGGATTTTTGGAAGTTAGATTGCGTTGCGCTAAAAATATTGTGTGTCAGTGTAACAAACACACACACACACACACACACACACACACACACACACACTCAGAGAGAGAGAGAGAGAGAGAGAGAGCGAGAGAGAGAGAGAGAGAGAGAGAGACAGACAGACAGACCCGAACGGGTAAAATTTCCGACCTGGTCGGGAATTGTACCAGGAGGTATCGGATCGACAGTCAGCAACGCTAGACAAAAACCACGAACTGCTCACTTCTGAAGAGCTGAATGACGTTAGATGAGTACATGTTATTCCTTATCACCATTATGAATTATTTATTATTATTGTAGTCCAAAGTGTTTTGTAGATCATAGGTTGACTCAAGCATAACAAATTTGCGAGGAGTCCGCCGCTCGTGGTCTCGCGGTAGCGTTCTCGCTTCCCGAGCTCGGGGTCCCGAGTTCGATTCCCGGCGGGGTCAGGGATTTTCACCTGCCTCGAGATGACTGGGTGTTTGTGTTGTCCTCATCATTTCATCATCACCAGGAAAGTGGCGAAATTGGACTGAGCAAAGGTTGGGAAATTGTACGGGCGCTGATAACCACGCAGTTGAGCGCCCCACAAACCAAACATCATCATCATCATCAAATTTGCGAGGAGGTTGGAGTCCTTCCTCTTAACCTAAGTTTGTTGAAGTAGTGTGTCAGTCTAGTGACCGATGACCTCATCAGTTTGGTCCCATAGGAATTCACACACATTTTAACATAACAACTTGTTTTGACATACAAGTAACGGATGTTGTCGCTGCACTTCCCTCCATTCCTCATTTTCATTATCTGTTGTTCCTGGTTTTGTAATTAATACCACCACTACTTATCTTGACAAATTAATTAGAGGTTAAACTAGCTAATTTCTAAATAATGAATTAACATTTTTTTAAAAATAATAGAACAACCTATGCAGCAAAATGACTTCCCTTACAAAATTTATTTTGCCTGAAAGATTCAAATAGTTTCAGTGGTCCCTTCTAACTAAATTGATAACACAATCATCGAGTGAACGGTCGGATGTTAGGAAGAGAACAATAGTTCAAGTCTCATGCTGGACTTTGTAGGAAACTCAGACACGACAGACAGAAGAGGTTAGAATGTTCACTATGTTAGGATACGGATTACCATTGGCCTACATATGAATGAACAGCATGAGACACGAGGATATGTTGAAAAGTAGTGCCTCAGAATTTACTAACATGCTACATCTTCAGTCTTCATGTCGATATTTTTACTGCTCAACACGGTTATCCTAGCGACCAACACATTACTCCTACCGAGAGAAGTTTGTTGATACCGCCAATGTACAATGTTTGACATTGTTGACGGACCTACAACCACGCTTCTGCTTGCACTGCTTTATCAGTACCAAAATGAAGTCCTCGAAAGTGCCCTTCAAGTTTCGGAAAGAAATGAAAATCCAACGGGGTCAAGTGGGGCCTTTGAAGGTGACAGTGAACGTAAGGCGTCGGAATGTTGCTGATGTTTCAGCGCTCGCGTGTGATTTGACATTGACTTGCTGAAGGAGAGAGTTCATCGAGTGAGGAAGAACTCTTTGAATTCAAAATTCGATTACAGCACGCTGTATGGGGATGGGGTGGCATGGCTAGCTGTGAGTCAGACAGTTATGCCAGCGCCTGATACGCAGGGAAACCACTGCTATTATGGAGCAAAGTAAGTTACTTTATTTATTGTATATTTACTAATAAAAGCCAATTTTCCCACTACAGATATTAAGAGGATTCTACTGGTAATAAATATTTTCTTACTACAATATCACGATGCAAGAAGCCAGTGTGTCAATAAAAAAGATGAATAATGTTTAAGATAACGAAGGTGTAAGAACAAGTACGATATTTCACTATTGTAAGTACAAGATCTAGACTGCGTGTCATAGTTGCCATTCACCGAGTGGAATACTTACGAATCTCTTCTGTCGTAAGACCATGCACTCCAGAAATTTTCTGGTTTTGTGTTAACAAGTAACACGTTGTTTCATTTATTATAGAACTACGTTCTTAATGAACACTTCTTAAGAGCACCTACAAACAATATTTCAAGTAACTTCCTGCTCAATATCTTTGAAATTACTGGATAGAGAGTTGGACTCTCTAGAGTTTCCTAACTCTGAAAGTGAGGAACCAGACAGCTTACTCACAGTCAGCAAGTGTCCACGTACATTCACCGCCCCCCTCCCTCCCCAAACCAGAAAAAAACATACATGGTCAAATTTACCTATTCTAATCTAGTCCATAAGGGCTGATCAAAATTTTTCGGTTTGAGGCCGTTGCTGCATCGTATACGCAAAGTAGAGCGATTACTATGCTGGCATGTAAGTACGACTTGTAGGCAAGTGATTACTGTGGCATTCGTGTCTTTCCAAAGGGCGTGAACCATGCCGTCATTACTATTAAATGCATCCAAATAGGACCTGCAAGCTGTTATTCTTTTCTTTGCTGCCGAAGGAAAAACACCGGTAGAAATTCAACGCAGAATGAATAATGTTCTGGAGCACCATGTCTGTCGGAAAGCGCCGTTGTGCCAAGTTTCGTGATGTACGTGATTCGAGACAAGACGCAGGCGAGGGAGGAAGGTATTACGCCAAATCAAATGAGACACTCTAGCACCCGCCCAATAGCCTTGATCTCTCCCCATCCCTCAGATCCCTTAAAAAAGGGTCCATGATTCCTTCTGAGATAAGCGGTCATCGGGCTTCCTTATAAATGCCACTGGAGGCTGCCATTTACACACGGCCACCAGACGGCGACCAAAGCGCCAGAGAGGTTACTGGTACGTCTGACCTCTTTTCCATGCCATTCATGTGACAAGAAGTAAGACCGACTGTATCTTGGCGCCAAGAGTTGTGTTTAGGCCAGCGCACGAACCCTGGAAGGGCCTGTCCACTCCGAGTGGGCTTCCTGGGCGAGGCGCAACTTCCGCAACTAAATAAGGGCATATAAATGCACATATAACTGACACAGATTCGAGCAGAATAAAACAGTACCTCGGTATGGCGCAAATGACTTCATTTGCTTTACGCTTGGGATATATTCACCATTCAGTAATTTCGAAATATATTTAACAACGCGTGAGAGCAAGGCGTCGCCGTGGTATCTGCTATTTACTTCACATAATTTCCTTCACAGACACAAGGCAGACGAAACGTTTTCACATGCAACAGCGGCGAACATCACACATTTCCTCCGTCACGCCACAGACACATCTCAATTTCAGTGGCCAGTAACAAGAACCTATACATTCCCTCACAGCAGAAAAGCCCCAAAACACAACAGTGCACCACCGCGATACCAAACCCGAGGTTCCATCTAGTCACTGCGAGGATCTCTCGCTGACCCTGCCCATAGCGTGCAGGCGTCGTACCACAGGCCTCACGGTAAACGTCAACAAGACACCTCCGACCCTGCGAATATCCACTCCGCTGCCTCTTTTTTCTCCCCGTTAACCACCCGACCACCTGCCTGAATCGCGGAAGGCAAAGATGGTGACCTTATAATCGATGGCAGCGATGCCATTCTAAGTGCGGGAACACTGGCGCCAGCCGCGCCACAGCTCAATCTTATCAGTCCACTAATTTTCAACATTTGCCTGCAGCACCACATCTGAAGTCCTTCGATTCTCTTCTGTTCCGGTTTTCCCACAGCCTGTCTTTCACTACTATACAATGCTGAGTTCCAAACGTACAATCTCAGAAATATCTTCATCAAACTGAGCCCTATGTTCGATACTAATAGAATTCACTTGGCTATGAATGCCCATTTTGCCAGTGCTAGTCTGCTTTTGATGTCCTCCATGCTCCGTCCGTCATTGATTATTTTGGTACCTAGTATGCAGAATTACTTAAATTCATCTACTTCGTGACCATCAATCCTCATTTTAAATTTCTCCCTCTTCTCATTTCTGCTACTCCTCATTACTTCGTCTTTCTTCGATTTACTGTCAATCTGCATTCTGTGTTCGTTAGATTGTTCATTCCATTCAGCGTATCATGTAATTCTTCTTCAGATTCACTCAGGGTAGCAATGTCATTGATATCCTTTCACCTTGAATATTAGTTACACTCATGTACCTTTATTTTATTTTCATCATTGCTTCTGCGGCGTACAGACTGAACAGTGGGAGGGATAAACTACATCCCTGTCTTACACTGTTTTTAATCCAAGAGCTTAGTTCTTGGTCGCCAACTCTTATTATTTCCTCTTCGCTCTTGTGCATGCCATCTATTAGCCGCCTCTCCCTACAGAGTACCCCTATTTTTCACAGAATTTCTAACATCTTACACCATTTTAAGCAGCTGAACACTTTTTGCAGGTAGACAAATCCTGTGAACGTGTCTTCATTTTCCTACATTCTTGCTTCTATTATCAAGCGCAACGTCAGAATGGCCTTTCTGATGCCTTTACCTTTTCTAAAGCCAAACCGATCGTCCTCTAGCACATCCTCAATTTCCTTTTTCCATTCTTTTGTATACTATTCTCGCCAGAAACTTGGATACCTGAGCTGTCAAGGTGACTGTGCGATCATTCTCGCACCTGTCGTCTCTTGCAGTCTTCGGAACTGTCTACATGAAATTTTTCCGAAAATTATGTGGTATGTCGTGAGACTCATACATTCTGCATACCAACGTGAATAATCGTTTTGTTGTCACCTCTCCCAATAATTTTAGAAATTCTGATGGAATGTCCCATCTGCCTTATTTGATGGTAAATCCTCCAAATCTTTCCTAAATTTTTATTTTAATACTGATCCCCTATCTCTTCTCAATCAACTGTTGTTTCTTCTTCTGTCCCATGAGACAAATCTTCCCCTTCATAGGGGCCTTCACTGTACTCTTTCCGCCTTTCCGCTCCCTCCTCTGCAGTTAACAGTGGAATTTCCGTTGCGCTCTTATTGTTACCACCCGTGCTTTTAATTTCGGCAGAGGTTGTTTTGAGTTTTCTATATGCTGAGTCAGTCCTTCCGATAATTATTTCTTTTTCGTTTTATTCACATTTTTCATGCCGCCATTTCGTCTAAGCTTCCTTGCACTTTCTATTTATTTTCGTCATTTCGACTTGTATTTCTGTGTTTCTTTATTTCCCTGAACATTTTTGTGCTTCCTTCCTTTATCGATCACTGCTGTCACCCAATAAATTATGCAGGTACGACTAACTACGCGCCCCCACAGATGTACTCCACTGATATCTCTGTTGTACCTTCCAAACGACACTGTTCTCCTGCATACCTTTGTGCATAACTCTCGTCAGCGAAAGGATATTGTGGAGAAACGACATGACTAGAGCCTATGGAATTGTTTCTGTAATTAATCTGTCCCTCTCCAATAAACTGCGTGCTGTTTTTATTTAATTTAGACGTAACTCGCATAAAAGACTACGTCAATTGCCCAGTAACTGCTGTACTGTGCCACCATTTAGAATCCACTGATTCGTAGGAGATATACTATATGAACAAGCTCTAACAGCACTGCAATACGACGGTGAAAAGCAGCGTTGGACAATGTAGCTCAGCCTCGTAATTCTACAATACGTTGTCCTGAGAAGACCTTGCCTGCCCTTAAAGACTTAATCTGTGTGACTTGAAATAACTGTCTGTACTAACACAACGACGTCAGACAAGATTTTATACTCAGCTTCTCACGCCAGAAAGCACATTAGTGCTGGCTAAGACATCATTATGTACAAAAAGATGGACACTATGACACTCCTTGTGGTGTAATGGGGTCACTATTACCTATTTGGGTATTAATTACAACAACGCATATTACTATCAGGTTACACTATGTTCACTATGTTCAAAAGATAAACTACCACCAAAGCTAGAATCAGTCACCACAAAAATACTAAATGCGAGAGTCTACGGGGAGTGGAATGACGTATTTACCAATAACAGCAACCTATAGTGAAGTTAACTCTGTGTTCTCGACAAACAACTAAACACATTCTCAACAGCTTAGGCACCAGAAGCGACAGGTTTCGTATCTAACTGATGAATACGTCATATAGATCCGTTGCCTTTTGTAGTTGCTCCTCTTTTAAAGCTTCAACGAAAAACCCTATATTGAGTCAATGAGTGTAAACGTTATAAATTCTTACATAAATAAGAGAATAGGTCCATAAGGCAAAGATATAATTTAATATTGCTTATGGCTCTGAGCACTATGGGACTTAACTGCTGAGGTCAGCAGTGCCCTAGAACTTAGAACTACTCAAACCTAACTAACCTAAGGACATCACACACATCCATGCCCAAGGCAGATTCGAACCTGCGACCGTAGCGGCCTAATATTGTTTATCTCTCGTTGTCAATGAACGATAACTTCTATAGGTAGTGCCTTGCTACAACAATATCCTTCGCTTCATTGAAATTTCATAGTAAGAAATCATTTCGTTAATCTCAACCTCTAAGACTAAAATGGAATAACTTTTCATTTATAATTAATCACCTTTCCATAAAGCGTGTACTTCCTTTCCCTGTCCAAATAAAGATTAATTATCTTTCATTTCGTAGCAAGTTCATAACTGAAAACTTCTATTCTTTCTCTTTAATTTCTTTAAACGTTGCTTTTACCAGTATTCCAGTCTTTTATGTTATTGGCCTTTGGATTAACTATATTACGGAAATATATACATAAAATAATAATCTTCTTTGAAATTATACTTTCATTATAATATTTTTTTTTTTTTTTTTGTAATAGTCTTGGGATAAAGGACAAGTCGCGTACTGACCTTTGCAGTTTAAAACCATTATTTCTTCATTTCTCGCAATTAATTGTTAACTACTACAAGTCAGCGTTTTACTTTACGAGTGCTGCTGCTCTGTTAGAAACCCCACTAAGCTAAAATCTAATAAAAAATAAAACAAAAACCTAAATATCACCGCCACTTTTCAGCTATATGAACTTTAAATAATATAACAAAACTCGACTACTCCAGGTGTTGACTTCCGCGACCCACTGACATTTAAAACACAAAACCCAGCTCTCGATTATCTCTTTTAGAAAGAGTTAGTGTGTCCTGTAATAAATGGTTCTTGATTTGCCGTTTAGAGACAAGCTATCAAGGTCTCAGTAAACTTTCGATTGTTTCTCACTAAATAGCTATTACCCAGGACAACCGCTCTCTTTCATGTAGACTACATATTCAGTGCATCAAACGTCATTTCCAGAATTTACTATATTACGACGCTGACATCGAAGTCATACATGAATCCTAACCCAATGTCGCTAAGTCACTATTCCTCAATGTTGTGTACACCTATACAACCACAATAATGCAATGCATGCGTGCCTTAATTCTCACTTAATTCTCAACCACAAAATAACCAAACGACTTCTAGTGAACACGTCTCGTCACATACGCCATCAAACGGAAAATCTCCGAAAAATATAGAAACACGATGCGCCTACCAACGCGTAGCTATTAAGTACCACAACGCCTCACTAACCACACACAGGAGAAACTAATCTAAACCTCGAACTTTTCCTCTGCCTGACGAGTATATACTCTACCAAAATCTGCGAAGTGATAATTTTCTACAGCTGCCCATAATCTTCTCAAAATACTTTTCTTTGCTACTGAGAACTGATTTGAACACACTTCAGTTCTATTCCCACTGGTGACTAATTCGCGTATCGTACGTGTGAGCCGATCTCATCACACTCTTGAGATAAACATCCTCAGGCTCACTACTCGAACAGTACTCGGATCCTACTGAAATTCTAAAAGGATAAGCCAAGAACCTTTCTCTGCGAGCAAACATGTAACGCTGATTCTCGCTTTAACAATAAGTGCTAGTTCTTAGCGGGCGCCGGCAAACGTTCGTAGTGGCCAGCTTCATCGTAGTTGTTAACTTTGCCGTACGGTGCGATTCAGCAGCGGGCTCGGCGTAGCAGACTTGTTAACTTGACAGGACACAGGCTGTCCCGACCGTCAAGTGTCACATATCTACAACATTATAACAAAAAAATGTAAAAAAGTATACAAACAACTTAACAAATTATTCGTTCTCCTAGTGCATAAAAATCGATAGAAAGCTGAAGCAATGCAAACTAGTGACGCGCTTTTTTTCGGACTGAAGACGGCTTGGTTCATTTCATTGTGAATGTATGAGGCAAGCTTCCCTTTTTTTCACACATTAAAGTAATAGAAGACTCAAGTACTTTATAATGTCTACACACTATCAATAAAGACATTGGCGTGTTTGGCCGTGAGATTCCAATTCTTAGATTCGACGGATTAAAAGGTAAGTTTCTCGTTCCAAACAGACAATGGTATATTGCCTTCACGAGGGGTGATATTTCTGTCTCTAATGTTACTGTTGAATATAGGAGATTGAATTGAATGCCAGTGGAGATATAGTGAGGCTCTTGTGTTTTTTATAACAATGTGACAGGAAAAGGAAATAGTGAATCCCGGTGGCGATTCATGGTTTGTTTCTGTATATTACCGCCGAGGTGGCTACCGATTACAAAGTATGCATCAACGATGTCACATGCTTTCATCTCTTGAGATTAATAATTTGTAGTCTTCATTGATGCTCGGGGGAACACTTTCTAAAAGTTTAATGAAGACTTTAATTACCAAAGAGACTGCATTTTCATCAAAAGGTTAATCAAGGTTCTAATTACCAAAGAGATTGTATGGTCATTAACTCTAGCAACACCAACGATTTTCCATAACGCGTTGTACCGCAGGTGGGTACCTTGTGTCCAAAAAATAAATTCGTTGATTGTCGTTAAGTTTTATTAACAAAATCATGTTTAAATAGGTACTCATCATTAAGAACGGTGCAGAAGCTGAAAAGAACTTTTAGCAGAATCTTAGCCTTACCAATGCCTATTCCGTAATATGCTTCATGACCACAAAAAAAAAAAAAAAAAAAAAAAAAAAAAAAATTAAAAATAAAGATTTCGTTAATTGTTGAGTTTTATGCAAAATTTACTTTTAAATTTTATGTAGATGTGTAAAAAGGGCCCTGAGCTTGAAAATATGAACGGAAGAAGTTACATTCGCTACTATGACTAAGTTTTACCGAAAATTTCAAACCAATTACGGAATCTGGTGCAAGAAATCATTAAAGACAATAAATATCCATTTTTCAAAATTTTAAAATATAAAATACTGCACTAGATTTCGGAAGGCAGGCGTGAAGTAACCACCAAACTCCCTCTCCCCCCCCCCCCCCCCCCTCCACCTTGGTACTGCGAGTGTTAACAGTGGTGAACTAATTCTGTTGACACTATTACTTTTATAAGAATACCTAAAAGTGTTAAAATTCATAGAAAATTTAGATATTGGTATCTATTTAAGCAACAGACATTTTCCTTCATATCTTTGTTTGTTCACTTGTAGCTACACGAAAATTTCGAATGTGCAGTTCTAGTGATATTTTTATGATTATATGGAATATTTTAAGGTAACGAAAGTACTTAATTCACATCATAGTTGTATTATCAGCAGTTTTTGAAAACTTCTGACAGAAGTGCGTTATCTACCTGAAGTAATCTACCTAAGTAGTTAATTCACTGACGCCACGGTCGTTATGACATTGATGAATTCCTCATAAACTAATGGACTTAGAAAACGTCACGAAAACATGTTGTAGACCTTCCAGCAATCGATTATTCCCCGAAGTAGCTCACTGAGAACTGTCAGCAATGGACAGTCTACAGCGGTCTGCGTTGGATACCGTCGACCAAATTCGAGTTCCCTTAGTCAAAGTGCTGTCTTTACCATGGGTCATCCATTATTCATTCACTTCTGCATTGTTGTCAATTTGGTTGTCTCTCCTTTATTTGATGGATGCATGTTCCATTTTTGCGTTTCGGTTGGCTTTCATACGCCAATGTGGCCTAGTTTGCATGGTGCATGGTGTCCAAAGGCGACTATGCGCAATGGCGACTGTTGTCCATTACAGGTACACCTTCACGACAAAGAGAATGGTACACTCCCGTAACATTGTTGTCCCGGTGATTTAGAGGGGTACTTTGGCAGCCCAATCAGATTCGGTTTCCAGTTCTGCGCACTGTGGTTCTTGTTTTTTACTGCGTATGAGAGCTGCGAATCAAGTGTAAATGTGGAGTGTGCGTATGTTTCTGTTGTGTGCTGAGAGAAAGGAACGATGTCGACAAGCACGGTATCGAAAAAATTCTGCCGGTCAACAACAGGGAGCTGACGGCCACAATGTTCCCAGCCGACGGACTGGAACGTTCCTTTAGTCTGCGCCTCGGAGCTTCCGTGAAGTCATGCGAAGTCCTACCCACGGTCGTGGTCAGAATATCTTAGCCATGTGCGGAGCGTGAGACAGTCACTCGATGCACTGTTCCATCGTTCTAGTCGGAAACGTTTATTAACAGCCCCGTATTAAATTTCTCGTTGCTACACGCGTAAAGTCAGTTTGAATAAGGGTCGCTATCCTCATTTTCATCCGTGAGATAGGGTTGAATTCCTTAATGCCCCATAATAAGTAATCTCTATAGGAATCTAAATACTCTTACAAGGGGAGGCCGCCAATTGTGAAATTCAGATTCAATTCATACTGCGCATAATAAAAGCTCATGGCCAGAGGTGTCATGTGGCAAAGCACCAAGACGCACTTCTCAGCCGTTGTCGAGAAAATCGACAGTTAAAAGAACATTTGCGGTGAAATACTCTCTACGCTTAATAATTTTTCTACAGCGTCGTGGCGCAGCGGTAAGCGCTGGAGTTCGTAATCCGAAGGTCGCCGGATCGAATCTCGCACCATGCAATTTATTTTTATTATTATTTTTTTGTATATATATATATATATATATATATATATATATATATATATATATATAAACTATTAATGAAATGCTTATGCATGTTGGTGAAGGCGGATCGCTCTCCAATTGTACCGCCTCCATTTTTCCGTTTGTTTAACAGGATGTACCAAAGCTCTCCCATCCGCACTGATTTTCGACGATGTTACAATTTGCGCTAGGGACCGCATCTACCTTCTTTCGAAGTTGGCACGCATCTACGCTGTTATGCGGCGTCTCGTTTCGGCCCATTCAACATCTGTCCTTCAAGTGTAACGAGCGAGTAACGGAGTTTATATTTCATACCTGCCACAGCAAGTTTGTGTTCGTGGGGTCTCTATTCTAATTCGAACGTTTGACTTACGCTATACGTATTCGTTTCGGAATATCGTTTCCACGTCTTCCGTTAACTATACGTGGTTAACATTATGAAGACAATTAATAACCTTTGTGAAATACAACTTTGTTTGGGGAAAACATAATGATGTTCGAAGTCGCCAGTTTTTCCACGACAAACGACTTTCAACAACTTATTATATGCATAATTGTTGCAACTGATGGCCGGGAATTTTATATATATATATATATATATTTGAATTACAAAAAACAAATACTAAAAAAAATGGTTGAATGGTTCAGGATTCGATCCGGCGACCTTCGGATTACGAACCCCAGCGCTTACCGCTGCACCACGACGCTGCAGAAGACTTTTACTCTTAGAGAGTATTTCACCGCGGCGGTTTCTTTTAACTGTCGATTTTCTTGACAACGGCTGAGAAGTGCATCTTGGTGCTTTGCCACATTACACCTCTAGCCATGAGCTTTTATTATGCGCAGTATGAATCGAATCTGAATTTCACAATTGCCGGCCTCCCCTTGTTAGTAAGATTCCAAGACTTGACCACTGTTACTGAAAATGCGCACCGCTAGAAGTTCGTGTAGTGCCTCCAGCTTTCTACCAGAAATTTTCGCCGATGATCTCCAAAACAACAACGCAATACAATCACTTAATGAAAGGAAACTTAAGAAAATGCAATTCCTTTTCCTCTGATACAGAGACTAAAGACTGTATAATAATGAATCCCAAAGTCCTTGTACACAGAGCACAACATAAAATATACAAACAAAATATCTCACGTTGTTGGTAGTTAACTGTATTCCTACTGCAGTATATAAACTGACCAAAGATGTTTATAACAGACTCACAGTGTTTTACATGTATGACACAAAACATACAGAAAGCATTCTACAAGAGGCAGTTAACAAATTTAAAGATGATCACATGCCGGTAAATGGTAAATTCGTGTCCTTTGATATTACCAACGTCCACACGAATGTTCCAATTAAGGATACCATGGACATAATAAAGATTGATTTTATCAAGTATAAGAAATTAAGCGAAGCTGAAACTTAGCAACTAATGGAAATATCTGATCGTAACTCATCATACGATATTTTCAAATACTCCTGTAAAGACGAAACATGATGTCAACAAAACGGTGTTACTATGAAGAATGTGAACATTGGCGGATGTATTCGTAAAGAATCAGGAAAAAGAATTTTTTGGTAAATATAATCAGACAATTGACAAAATAGTATATTAGTCAAGGTAATTGGATGAAACCAAAATGATGTTACCATCATACATACCGAGCTTAATACCTTATACGACATAATGAAGTTTACAATGGAAAATAAGACACTCAAAATTACAAGATTTCTAGATATTACAATTATTATTGTTCGCAACGGCGTAAATTCTGGATCCATCATAAACATAGTAAACGGATTTCATTATGCATAATAACTCTTTAAACAGTAATGGTAAAACTTGTAGAAGCCGACCTCGGGGAATAAATAGTTTGGATTCCGGATAAATGTAAGAACACGCGAGGCTGACCCTTCGAGTTCTTATAGAAGATAGGTTAAGGAACGTCAAACCCACGTTTATAGTATTTGCAGACTTAGAGAAAGCTTTTGACAGTGTTAACCGGAATATTGAATACATTCTTTCAAAGTCTAAAGGTGGCAGGGTTAAAATACAGAGACCAAAACGCTATTTACAGTTTGTACAGAAACCAGATAGCGGTTATAATAGTCGAGGAGCACGAAAGGGAAGGTGTAATTGAGAAGAGAGTGAAACAGGGCTGTAGTCTGTACCCGATGTTATTCAATCTTTATACTGAGGGAGCAGTAACGGAAACCAAAGAAAAATTTGGAGTAAGAATTAAAGTCCAGGGAGAATAAAAACAATGGCGTTTGCCGAGGACATTGTAATTCTGTCAGAGATAGCAGAAGGCGTGGAAGAGCACCTGAATGAAATGGACAGTGTCTTGAATTAGGGATATAAAATGAACATATAACAACGACGATAATGGAATATAGTCGAATTAAATCAGGTGTTGCTGAGGAAAATAGACTAGGAAATAAGACAAAGTAGAAGATGAGTTTTTCTATTTGGGCAGCAAAGTAACTGATGGTGGCCAAAGTAGACAGGATATAAAATGTAGATTGGCAATGGCAAAAAAATTGTTCCTGAAGAAGAAAAATTTGTTAAGATCAAGTATAGACTTAAGTGTCAGGAAGTCTTTTTTTGATAGTATTTGCATGGAGTGTAGCAATGTATAGCAGTGAAACGTGGACGATAAACAATTTAGATAAGAAGAGAATACAGGCTTTTGATTAGTGGTGCTACAGAAGAATGCTGAAGATTACATGGGTAGGACAAATAACTAACTAATGATGAGGTATTGTATACAATTGGGGAGAAGAGAAATTTGTCTAACGACCTGACTAGAAGAAAGCACCAGTTGCCAGGACATATTCCGAGGCATCAAGGGGTCACCAATTAAGTACTGGATGGAAGAACTGGGGTCAAAATCGTAAGAGAAGACAAAGAGATGAAAACAGTAAGCAAATTCAGAAGGGTGTAGGTTGTAGTAGTTACTCGGAGATAAAGAGGCATGTACATCGTAGAAGAGCATAGAGATCTGCATCAAACCAGTCTTTTGACTGAAGACCACAACAACAACAACAACATCAACAACAATAATAATTCATGTCACCAAATCTTGCACAAAAGGCATAATTTCGTCTATGTTCCATCGAATTAGTAACATTCCACTAAAAAACCATGAGCTACAGAAAGTTGTTTGGAGTTTTGCGACAGGTAGCGGAGATAATGGTTTTAAAACACAATTGATAAGCGGAATATACACAAATAAAGGAAAACAGGGCAATAATTTGTGCAGAAATTACACTGTATAAGGAAAATAAAGTAGTGAGGAAAATTGTACTTATCAGTACCGTATGTTGCTAATCTGGGATAAAGTCGTGCAGTTTGAAGTAAAACGAAAGTAAACATTAGTCTCAGTACCAACCATACACGACAGATTGACGCTCCATGCAATCTAGATCTTTCTAGCTTTCACAAAATTAATTGTGACAGTTGCCCAAAATATTATATGTATCAAACAGGAAGTAATTTGGCACTATATTGAAGAAATACATCAGGTTGATCGAAAGCAATAATTCTGGTTTGGCAATATATTTGAAAGAGACTGCTCACACAACTTTAGAGGCCATCGAGATCATACAAGTTCTACATGAAAACAGGAAAGGAAGGATTATGATGCACTGGAGCAGACTTAAATTTACAAGCGTACTAAAAGGGAATGGAACAATATATTGAATGAACAGACGGAACTATGTAGTATAAGATTCTTGTAGAATTGTAACAGTGTGTTTCATGAGGCAGAGCGGTATGAATGTAGGATGTAGTACCAGGGCTATTATCTTATTATATGACAAATTACAAACTTATAACGCGTTATGATTTCCATATTTCGGTACTAGGTCATGTCAGTTTTCAACTTTGACTATGTTTTACGACGACTTATCATAGGACATATGCTTGAGCATATTTCTGTGTGCCAGGAGGAATACATAGATACAATAATTTTGAACACACCGAGAAAGTTTCTGATAGTGAAGCATCATATCTACGGAACATGTCGAAATGTGTGACCAGCTAAGCATTTTTGCCTGTCTGTCCGTATATCTTGCAACAACTGTTTACTTGTAAATGGTCAGTGTCGAATTAACACAGAGAGAACAATGTTAGGTGCGAGTAGTGCGGTGATTTTTATTGTTTTCTACTTATGGCGCTGTACCGTTACTTATTTTAAAGTTTTGACAAGCACCGAAGGCCGTTCTCGCCCTTGTCTTTAAGAATGTAGTAGTATTCACTTGAAAATGGCTAGAGGCCAAAAACAGCTGATAGCTATGTAAATAACAGTGATCAGCTAATATTCAAGACGGATATACTTGTGGCTGTGACACCGGAGATTAGAACACTTAGGAAGTAAACAGGAAAGCAGTTAAGAGTCAATAGGTAAACTGTCATACAAAACACCACACCTAAATTTTAAATGTAAATGTGTATAATACACTGGGTTCAATAAAAACATCGCCAAGTACGTCAGATTTCCTAAAAATCAATGTCCTATTACCCTATTAGGCCCATTGTGTGCACTCTCTCTGTAAGGCAATAGTCGCACAGAAATCCGGAATGGGCACAACCTGAAATCCACGCCCATGCACGGGATCGCACTTCCGGACTCCTTCTCGCTTTATCACGAAGGATCACCTAAACCAAACTTCTGACACTACGATCACATCACCCCCGCTACAGCAGGCAGAGGACACCATCTACATGTCAAGGGTCGTCGACAATTTCTGGTGCACCAAACCACTCCAAGGAATGATGTTGTCTTTACTTCTCCCAGTCAATCAGAACCAGGTGCAGAGTCTACGTGTTTTCATTGGCCTTTTCCTCATCCCACTAATAGAGCCTTTATAAGGTGCTGCCTCCTGCTAGTATTTCCAGAAATGAAATTACGGCATTGCTGGCTGGAAGGCCTTATCCGGGGGAGTTCCGTTGCCGATTGCGAATCTGTTGGAAAAACTGGCCGGCAAGAAAAAAATTTCTGTCCTTTTAAATTAGCCAAGCTGGTGCCGACCGTCATCCATGTAGGTGGTTTAGGGAGAGACTGATCTATCATTAAGGCACCGTATCTCTTTCTTTTGCGGTCAAATACTAGCGGTAATCTAATTCTTCCACAATCAGGGTAAGAACCGGCTGTCGCCGACTCTGATGCCACAAAACAAGGGTCGTTTGTAGTGTAGGATACAGAGGCTGACGCTATAACCAGTGAAATGTTTATTAATACCTACTTGTGGGAACAATGTCAAGAGGTTACAGGACGGGTGAAGAATGACTGAAGCTATTGTATAGGGTTCCGGAATAGTATAGTTCTATAATGGACACCCATTATCTTTGTGTAGTGGACAGGAAACCAAATGATCTGAGGTAGGACGTTGTGGGTACACTCAGCCAGGCCTACGAGTGATATCAATATGGTAGATGGCTAGACTGACTCCCCGCGACGTTACGGTATGAGTAAAAGCACAGCGAAGACTCTTATGTAGAGGAGAGAAAAATATCAGGAAGTTTGTTTCTCCTCTTCAGCAGCAGCATCTGGTATTCAATAAACGTATAATCAGATACGCATTGCACAAAAGAGAGTTTTTTTACGAGTTAAGTGTTTGGCTAGATGTAACACTGTTCTGTGTACAGGGAGCCCAAAAATGAAATTGTTGTGCTATGCGTTCTTGAGAGGAGGAGAAGAAAGAGAAAACTGAATTATATAAATCTCCTACTCAGGAAGGGTCGCTCCTACTCGTCATCGCCAATTTTGTACAAATTTATGGTACATGCAGGGCATGGGGAGCTATGAGAGTAACAGAATGGCAAGCTTTCAGAAATCATAGCGTTCTTTGCGCGGGTCAGGCGAGGCATAAGCCATTTATGGTAATTACCTGACGTTGTCGGAAAGATAGCGACTTATATACCAGTTAAAGATGCTTCCACAACAGAAGCTTTACTGCCTAGATCACCGTTGATACCTACCCTGATCACTAATGTCATCAAAATTATATTGCCATCTTCAAATCTGCAAGTGTTACAAATATACTGATAAACCAAAATATTATGACCACCGTAGACCATAACGTTTGATGCCGTCTGCTGGCTTTACGGGCACTTGTCTCTGTAACGAAGCAGACACGGACGGAGCACCTTTCTCGCGAACATATGAGCTGCAAACGGGAAAATCCATTGAGATAAGGGACTTTGACGAAGGGCAGATTAATTTAAGAAGAGTCTCTGAACGATTATCTCGAAAACAGCGAAGCTGGTCGAATGATCACGTGCTACTCTCGTGAGCATCTACGGAAAGCGACAGAAAGGCACCGAAACTGTCACTACGCTTTAAATGATTGCACGTCCACGACTCTTCACAGAACGAGCGGTGGGATGCTTGTAGCTCTAGTGATCTGTAGTATCTCTCCAGAAAGAGCTCAATGCTGGTGCACGCACAAGCATTCCGTAGCACACTGTTCGTCGTACATTGTTAAACATTGAGCTTCGCAGCAGACCACCGTTAGTATTCACTTGTTGACTCAATGACATCGTCAGTTACGATTGCAATGTGCAGTGGACCATAGGGATTCGACCGTCGATCAGTAGATACGTGTCGGCTCTTCGAGTGAATCATACTCGATGACCACCTCCATAAACGTCGTCGTTTAGGTGAACATAGGTCGAAATGTGCAGCTCGTCACAGACGCAGGTTGGTGGGTACAGTATCATGCCGTGGGAGGCATTCTCTTGCGATTTCGTGGGCCCCATAGAAGTAATCGAAGACACTTCTCTCGGATCCAGAAATGTGCAACAGTGGTTTCAGGAGCGTTATAGTGAACTCAGTTTGTTGTGTTAGCGATCAAATTCTCCTAATGTAAATCCTGTGGAACCCATATGGGCGGCTACCAGGCGCTGTCACCGCGTACGCTAAACAGCGGCACGTTATATACGCGAGTTACGTGACCTGTGCGTAGACGTCTAAGAAGGTACATCTCCAAAAAACTACCAACAAACGTAGGTGGTCATAATGTTTTGGCTCATCCGTATATGTTACAAGATTTATAATTATCATCAATAATTTCTAAAACAACATTGATTCAATTTTACATACGTTAATTATAGACAGCACATTCCCATTTGACCATTGAAAACATGGATGTAAACTCCTTTATGTCAGTATCTACCGTAACCATATGCTCACTTAGATCTCCAGCACCAATCGATCGGCATGTTTAACTAATAATCATAATTATGTTTCACTTTAGTTGTAAGCAACATTCGTTTCTAAGTGCTCTACGCTTGGTTAGCTACCTACACAGTTGAGTTATACTCCGTTGTGTTGGAATACAATTTGCACTTCAGCTTTCCCAGACTTCAAGAACCAAAGTGACAGATACTTTATGTCTATAATTTTAGTCAGTTTCATGTTGACTTAACCACACTGCTGTTCTACTTTCTGCATGTCATAAACATGAGAACCTGTCAGGTTGTATATTGTTAAGATATTGCAGTCGAATAGCTTTCAAGGATGTTCCTCTCTGTTATGATGGATTTATGTTACTACTCTGACCTCGACCCCAAATTACATATATTATGTTTCGATACAGTAAGGTGGCAATGTTTAAAATGACCTGGTTTGTCTTCTGTCACCTGTTAATATAATTTGTGACATATTATATTAATGTAATAAATGGCTGTCAAATATAATACGTACATCGAGGATTTAGCCCACATATCATGAGGTCTATATGACCCAGACATTGGGTAATGTATTGCATACGTCTATACAATACATTAGGTAACAAACATTTTTCATCGTTATCTTCTTTTATTCACCTCACCCTTGTATTATATACATTTTAAATACAAATCAGTATTAGGCTTGTCTTGTTTAAATTATTATACACATTAATAGCTTCACTTTACCCTTACTTCCATCGATCCGTGACCTAGACGTCGGGATACTTGTCAAGTCCTTACGTCTTACACATATTTTTAAACATATAAAACTATGTTCTAGATTGCCTTTCTCCATATTTTTATGTTGCACATAATCTTGTATTGTTATCTTGCTTATCTACTTGGGCTTCTTTTATTTCATTTTTAGTCAGATATCTGCTTATTATGTAAGTAAAATTGAGAAATCTTTAAACCAATTTTATAAAGTGTAATAACTATTTATGCTCATTATTTTAAATGAATTCGCACATAAGCTTAAGCCAGTTAAAACTCTTATGAGGTGTACGCCGCTATACCACTGCTTACCTTACGCTAACAGCCTTTAGACATTGTCTCACTTTGATTTGTCATCTTGCTGCATTTGGTATCAAATGTTGACCACTGATAACCATGGCTCTAGACTCTGTACAAATTATTAATATTATAATATACATGGTTATATTCGCCATAGTGTTCTGCCATGTACTTGACAATTCTGTAATTGTTTGATATCGTGTATCGTAATATGCTTTATTTTTGTATTATATATATAAAACATTCTATCTGACCTCGGCCAAGGGCAGATTGTATTGACCGAGAGGTTTGGGACGAGTATTTCGGAAACTGCACGACTTGTCGGGTATTCGATGAAAAATGTGGTAAGTGTCTTCAACACATGGCGGAACCAAGGTGAAGCCATATCCAGACGTCATGGGGTCGGGCGGCCACCCATCATTACAGATGAAAGACGTAATAGGTTCGAGAACGAAGTTTTTCGCGGCGGCACTTATGTATAAAATATTCTCGGTATTCTTGCCGCGTCAGTTCTAGATAAAATCTCGAGCTTTCGACGATTACCTCCATCGTCATCGTCAGGAGCTGACTGTCTCTACTGCTGCTATGGTAGCCTATATATAGCCCGAAGACGGCTTCTGATTGGTCGGATTCTGATTGGTCGGCGATTACGTGCTGCTGTCTCAGACGGTGTCACTGTGTGCGCCGGTGGCGCCACCGCTTCCGTTTAAACGTAAACCTTGGAAGGAACGTCTCTGCTGCTTCTCTGCATCAAGCGCTCGTTTCCACGCACAGCTCAGATGGTATCCGCTATCGCGGTTAAAGTTCTTTTGGCTCATTCTGATTTCAACAGCCTCCTTAATAACAGAATCCCAGTACGTGGAGGCATGGGACAGAATTTTAGTTTCATCGAACAATATTTTGTGTTTGTTCGTGAGGCTGTGCTCCGCAATTGCCGATTTCTCAAGCTCTCTATTTTTAATGTGGCGTTGGTGTTCTGCACAGCGGTCGGAAACGGTACGAATAGTCTGACCTATATAATTGCTTCCACACTCACAGGGTATATTATACTAAAACGTCTAAGAAAGGCAGTCTCCCTTCCTTCTCCATCTCGACTCTTAAAGAATTCACTGAACACATGAACAGCATCCATTCGAACATCCAGTTCACTGTCGAGATGGAGAAGGAAGGGAGACTGCCTTTCTTAGACGTTTTAGTACAACGACAGACGGACGGGCGTCTTGGCCACTCTGTATACCGTAAGCCGACGCATACCGATTTATACCTGAACGCACAGAGTTTCCATCACCCTGCTCAGAAGAGAGCCGTTTTGAACACGTTGGTATATAGAGCCAAAACTGTTTCTGACGAGGACCACTTAAGGTTCGAGATTAATCACCTAAAGAACGTGTTCCGAAAGAACGGCTATAGTGCACGCGATATAAAGGCAGCGTTCTCCAAAAGAAGGAAACGTGATAATGCTGCAACCTCACAGGATGAAACACCGATTGCGGTTCTTCCTTTTTGTGGCGCAATTTCCAGCAAAATAGGAAGAGTCCTGCGTAGACGTGGTATTAGACCGATTTTTCGTCCTCCTAAGAAAATTAAGGAGATGATGCGCCCTGTTAAGGACAATCTCGACTTCAGGGTCCCCGGTGTTTATAATATACCCTGTGAGTGTGGAAGCAATTATATAGGTCAGACTATTCGTACCGTTTCCGACCGCTGTGCAGAACACCAACGCCACATTAAAAATAGAGAGCTTGAGAAATCGGCAATTGCGGAGCACAGCCTCACGAACAAACACAAAATATTGTTCGATGAAACTAAAATTCTGTCCCATGCCTCCACGTACTGGGATTCTGTTATTAAGGAGGCTGTTGAAATCAGAATGAGCCAAAAGAACTTTAACCGCGATAGCGGATACCATCTGAGCTGTGCGTGGAAACGAGCGCTTGATGCAGAGAAGCAGCAGAGACGTTCCTTCCAAGGTTTACGTTTAAACGGAAGCGGTGGCGCCACCGGCGCACACAGTGACACCGTCTGAGACAGCAGCACGTAATCGCCGACCAATCAGAATCCGACCAATCAGAAGCCGTCTTCGGGCTATATATAGGCTACCATAGCAGCAGTAGAGACAGTCAGCTCCTGACGATGACGATGGAGGTAATCGTCGAAAGCTCGAGATTTTATCTAGAACTGACGCGGCAAGAATACCGAGAATATTTTATACGTAATAGGTTCGGCAGACTACTAAAATGGGACAGGCAGTGAACTGTGGTGATACTAACATCAGACTTTAATGCTGGGTGGAGCACAAGTGTGTCGGAACACAAAATGCATCGACGTCTCCTGACGATGGGCTTCTGCAGCCAATGACCCATATGTGTGTACCAATGTTAACGCCATGACATTGGGCAGCTATGACCGAAATGGGGACTTCACTATCGGCACTGGACGTTGGTGCTGTGTCAGTGTGTTGCATGGTCTGATCAATCGTAATGTTTTCTTCATCATGCCGATGGGAAGGCGCGAATCTGTCTTCTACCAGGGGAACTGCTCCTTGACACCTGTGCTGCTGAACCATGGGTCCTGTGGAGCTCGTGCAAGGCATCATGAGGGCCAAGGAGTATCATACAGTGGTTACAGACCACATAATCTATTTCATGACGATCATGTTTCCCAATGGCAGTGGTTTTATACAAAAAGATAACGTCCCATGTCACAGCGCCACGAGTATGATCGATTGGTTAGAGGAATACAGTTGATGTAATGGTCACGTCAACTCACCAAATCTGATCGAACACATGTGGTATGTACGTGCTGATATGGTGCCAACTTCCTCCTGGAACCTAACAAGACCTCACTGCTTCCGCACCACGACCCGTTGCCGCTATTATCTGTGCCAAAAGAGGACAGTCCGGCTATTAGGCAGGTCGTCATAATGTTCTGGCTGATTAGAGTATGTATATATTGCTACCACTGTATTTTATCTTCAAATTGAATTATTCCTTAATGCTGGCATATTTTTTCAACATTATTTCCTCTAAACACATTTCTCGATCAGTGTAATAGCAGAAACTATTTAATGCTCTACAATGTTACATTAATTATGTAAGCTCGGCTGTGATGTAAGGAAATTGATGTACTTTGTATGTAGGTTGACATTGTTCCTGGCGGGGTCTGTATTTGTATATAGTTTGTTAGGCAACTTTTCGCAGTGCAGAGCCGGTAACCAACATGCACACATCTAGCAGCAGTGTATGTGCTCTGTTTGAAGTATTTCACACCTCTGTGCATTGCAGATATGGTTATGGCTTTCATTTTAATGTACTAAGCGTTGCATGGTACTGTCTGTTCTGTGAGGTAAACACCATTTTAGTGTACAACGTTGGAGTCACTATAATGCTCTTTACCAACTTCTTTTATGTAATATTTTTAATATTTACCATTTACCTCTATGTTTTCAAAATCCAGATGGCAATGTGCCATATAGAGGCTTTATAATTTAAGTATCCAGTGGTATGTAAAACTGAATTAAAGTTGATAGTAGTACTGTTGATTACTTTGCCCATGTACACAGATGCCCTTAGTTGTTCATGTATGGAAATACTTGTACCATGTATCTAGACTGCTAATGAGTCAAGTTAGCGGATGGTATTAAAAATTGAGTTGGTGCTTTCAATATATGCTAAAGCCATTGCTGATGTGCATTTTCTGGATGCTATCAGTTATAATCTTGCTTTACATTGATGATACTTAAATTTTTGCCACAAAAACTGCAGAAGTAGTAAGAGCATATGTTCACCACAGTTGGAATGTTTTCATTGCAAACCATTTTATATATATGCTATTGTTTTGGACATGTCCAAAAGAACAGACACCATCAATGATCATGCAGCTTGTTAGTTTGAAGTTACAATTAAATGAAAACCCTTAGATGCTTACAGGTGGTGACACACATCAACGGGGACAAATGAAAATGTGTACCCCAAGCAGGACCCAGGATCTCCTGCTTACATGGCAGATGCTCTATCCATCTGAGCCACCAAGGACACAGGAGATAGTGCGACTGAGGGGATCTATCCCTGGCATGCCTCCTAGAAAACCCACATTCTCAATGTATTGTCTGACACTACATTCCTATCCGCCTCCCAATTCCTGTAAGAGTTTGGGCACTGTTTGTGCATTTGCACAGAAGAAGAAGATGTTGAGCCTTAATTATATATATACTAAGACGGTATCTGTTCTTTTGGGCATGTGAGAAAGAACAGATACCATCAGCATAAAATCCAGCTAGTAAACATTTTATGATTTTCATCCACTCAACTTGTCGCTGGGCTATCTGCACAAGATGAAAAATGTTATGTTGATTTCATCCATATCTCAAACAGCGATCATCGAAAATGATAATAGCTGACTTTAATAGCATAAGTTAGAAGTTTAAACTGTGAACCTCGATTTTATAAAAAGGGTAAAAAAATTGTTTAGAAACGTTGTGAAACTCGAAACATATGGTATGTGTTAACATTTTAAAATGAATGTTACGCCTGAATGCAATGGCAGTAAACCACTTAAATACTAATGACTCAGACATATAAGCTTATTTCTTTGCTTTACTTTCAGCTACCCACATTGAGCTGCTTTTGGAAACTATTATATTTTATGTCTTTTAATAATAGTTTTGCATCTCTATTTATAGCTACTTTTACACAAAAATAATAAAAACTTTTCTCTAAAAATGGAAGTGGGAAATAAAATGTGTGCTAGAAAATTTAAATAACAGTAATCTTATTACAGATATTGGAAATAGTAACTGCAAAAAAGGAGAAAAAAGTTAGAACAATTTATACAAATTGCAGGGCAATTTTCTGACAACATTTTGATCTTGCAAACAACAGATACATTTGTGACGGTGAAAGAAAAATAACAAATTTCTTTTATGAATTCGGTGTCTGGCAGTTTTATTTATTTTTTAAGATATAGATATTTGAAATCAAGTCTGACTAGACATGAAGTTAAAAGAAAAATTGCTTATTTATTAGATCCTAATGTACACACCATTAACATTATTAAACAAATTATTAATATAGGATAAAAATTATGAAACAAATAAATAAAATTCCTGTTGGTATTCTTAATGAAATATAAGTAGCGTATGTTACATTAGATATATTATTAAAATCATTAGCAGATAACTTAACAGATCATGTGAAAGATTGTCATTATTTATTGGATTCATAATTAGCACAAGATTTTGCAGGTATATTTAGTAAAGAAGTGTCTGCAAAAAGTTTTCAAGTAATTATAATTTTCGAATGAAAGAAAAATATGAAATAGATAGTAATGTAAAATAGTTGTTGTCTTATTTGTAACAATATATTACAATATGTTTACAGGGGTAACAAGAATACCAAAAATTTAACTGGCATAGAAGTTAAAATCAAAACACATAATAAAAAAGAAAGAGAAACATTACTTCAATTTGTCTACATGTACTTTTAAATGAGTGCCTATTAATTACATAGAAATTTTCGAAGGAAGAGAGAACATAATTTCTGTAAAAGAAACTAGATTCTATAAAAATGCTGATGCATATATTTTAAAAATCTTGAAGTTTATCTTCTACAATAACAAAATTAGGAATTAGGATTAGTAAAAACAAATAATAATATTCCTTTTGTATCTAGAAAGAGAACAAATATTACCATCCAACTGTATCCATATCCAATTAAAGAAATTTAATCTATTAATGTGGTATATTTACAAACCAATAAAAAAAGAACAAGAATTAGAAAATGAGAAGAATATAGTTTATTCTGATAATATGTCTTTAAGAACAAATGGTGAAATATTTTACTTAGAGAAGAAAAAATGAGAATGCACAAAAAATTAAAGAATAGTTTAAATGAAAATGGATACCATTTTCCATTATGTGGAGAGCACAAAATTAATGCTTTTGTTGTAAATGAATAATTAGTTTATATATAAAAGTTTTTGGGGTGAACAAAACGGAAAACCATCTGTTTATAGTGTTAAAGGTTCAACTAAAAAAGGTTTGTGGAATTTAAGAAAAATAAAAATATTCTTAAAATGAAAGATAAGTTTTAAACATGAATTAGAAATTTTTTATTATCCTCAATGAGACCCATTCGATGAAATAAAAACAAATGGTTCTTCTATTTTAAATGAAGATTCTGTCCTCATAATAAGTAGTTTGAAAACACAATCAATTCTGGAAAACAGAGTATAATCTATGCAGAAGGAAAATAAAGAATTAATGAAAAATATAAAAATGGAAAAATATTAGGAAATGTAAAAAAATTTGATTAGAATTTTACAAAAAGTATTAGATTTAATTATTTCCAATATATCGACATAAGACTAATTATATTTTGAAATTCCAAAATAACAATGTCCTTTTTGTTCTAATTACTGGCTGGAAGAAGAAATTAGAACTAAGACAAATACCTGAATTACAAGTTTAAAAATAAATGAGATAAAATTAAAACAACACAAATCAAGGATGAAGAGAGGCTTGAGCTCATTGTTTTATTTTTTATGTATCTATTTTAATTGTTTCAAATCTTTATCATATAACTATATTGTTTTCTTTAAAAATATCTGTCATTAATATTGGATATTTTTTTATAAATTCCAAGTCAACTAGGTTTTAATATTTAAAATTGTAATAAACCAAAATATAATGAAGCAAATTCAATTCCCATAGTCTGCAGAGTAAATGGGTAAATATTGTATCGTAAATAATTAAATAATAATAGAAATAATGGTCATCCTGCAATTTTATTGGTTATGTGAACACCGGCATCCGTTTCCCAAAGTGCTATTTCTTTTAGAATAATTAGTGTTTCCCTTTGTTTTAAAATTATCTATTAAGTCTGCTGTGTTTATAAATGGAGGAAGATAAAAATGTGAAGATATTTGATATACTTTACTAGAACAAAAAGCATTACCAGGATAAAAGAGATAAATTAAATTGTTTTCAACATGAAAATTATCAAGCAAAATGCTTGCATGTAATTTAATTTAAAAAGGGTTCTACTAAGACTACAGTTTATGATATAGCGATATGTGCATAATAGACTAAAGTAAATGTACCAGAGACAAATAAATTGGAAAGATTCTTAAGTCAATTGGCAAAGTTTTTGTGAAAAAACGATTCAAATTGTAGCAAAGAGCGCAAACTACATAATGATAAATATTACAACAATGAATTTACACAAGGAGTTTAAAAACCTACAACAGTGCTTGAATTTACAAAAGCAATATTTAGTTTTTATTCCTTGGTAATTTGTAAGACTTTCTTACCTAAAGAAATATAAAAGAAATTAAATTATGTAAAGATATAATAGAGAAATAATTACAATATCTTTTTTACTTTAATTTTTATTTGTTATTTTATAGGATTTGTAATTATATAAATGTGCTATTTTAAGAATTTAAATTAAATATAAATGAAGTCAAAATATATCTACATGATGTTTTATTACAATATTTCTATTAGCTATAGTCCATTTTGTGTGTTTGTATCATCAATGAACACTAATGGCTTCTTGATTGATTGCATTCATTTACGTTGTGTGTTGGTATTTAACATAATTATTTAATGTATTTGCAATATTTTTTATTTATGTATAATACATTTGGAATTAAAATTTTGCTAAATAAAATTAATTAAATTTACAATAAGAGTAAGTGAAAATAAAATAAAATAAAATAATTTTTATTAACATTAATATATCCTGAAGTAATTAATCAAAAAATGGGCTGCAATAAAAACATCCTATCAGCACTTAACATACACACTTACTGCTTGCAACAGTCCAGAGATAAAAAAAAACCTACAAATTTCGAACACTAAATCAAGACATCAGAGGCAATCGCCAGTGAATTCACTGTCTGTTGTTAAACATTAACACATGAATTCTTCTCTGGAATCCACCAGTTGTATATTATCTAGAAAACAGTCCACTCGCTGGTCGAGAGACAATGTTAGAGCTACTACAGCTCTAAACCTGGTTTCGTATCGTCCAGTTAGCTTATCAGACACATGATTTGGGCACATTGGGCGCTTTGCAGTGCTCCAGATGATGAAGAGCCAGCAGCAAATAGAAATGTGGCCTTATATCATTGACTTAGGTCACAGCAGTGAAATAGTACGTATGCATCAGTCAGTGTTATGGAATATACACAGCACTACAAGTCGATTTAGAGGTGTGACACAATAGAAAAAATGGTTAACATGTCTTCAAATGAATATGGCCTTTATGTGAATGAAGTTGCCCAATTTCTCAGTGCAGAAACATGGATTGACCATTTGCAGCCCACGCATATGATACAACATAAGAAAAATAATAGTCGAATATAAGTTATATTATTAGACACCAACAATGCATGATGTGAAATAGTTTATTTCATGGCCATTTTCTATAGAAACTAGGTTTCATCTGCACAACCTCAGATCTATCAGATCTACAATGTATGGATACAATAATGATGCAACAGTTATGCACAAGCAACCACCGAGCGAGAAGGCGCAGTGGATAGCACACTGGGCTCGCATTCGGGAGGAAGACGGTTCAATCCCGCGTCTGGCCATCCTGATTTACGTTTTCCGTGATTTCCCTAAATCGCAATTGCAGGATGGTTTCTTTGAAAGGGCACAGCCGACTTTCTTCCCCTTTTTTTTTGGTCATCAGTTTACTGACTGATTTGATGCTGCCCGCCACGAAGTCCTTTACTGTGCTAACCTCTTCATCTCAGAGTAGCACTTGCAACCTACGTCCTCAATTATTTGCTTGACGTATTCCAATCTCTGTCTTCCTCTACAGTTTTTGCGCTCTACGGCTCCTTCTAGTACCATGGAAGTCATTCGCTCATGTCTTAAGAGATGTCCTATCATCCTGTCCCTTCTCCTTACCAGTGTTTTTCACATATTCCTTTCCTCTCCGATTCTGCGTAGAACCTCCTCATTCCGTACCTTATCAGTCCACCTAATTTTCAACATTCGTCTATAGCACCACATCTCAAATGCTTCGATTCTCTTCTGTTCCGGTTTTCCCACAGTCCATGTTTCACTACCATACAATTCTGTACTCCAGACGTACATCCTCAGAAATTTCTTCCTCAAATTAAGGCCGGTATTTGATATTAGTAGACTTCTCTTGGCCAGAAATGCCTTTTTTGCCATAGCGAGTCTGCTTTTGATGTCCTCCTTGCTCCGTCCGTCGTTGGTTATTTTACTGCCTAGGTAGCAGAATTCCTTAACTTTATTGACTTCGTGACCATCAATCTTGATGTTAACTTTCTCGCTGTTCTCATTTCTACTACTTCTCATTACCTTCGTCTTTCTCAAGTTTACTCTCAAACCATACTGTGTACTCATTAGACTGTTCAATCCGTTCAGCAGATCATTTAATTCTTCTTCACTTTCACTCAGGATAGCAATGTCATCAGCGAATCGTATCATTGATATCCTTTCACCTCATATTTTAATTCCACTCTTGAACCTTTTTTTCCATCATAGCTTCCTCGATGTACAGATTGAAGAGTAGGGGCGAAAGGCTACAGCCTTGTCTTACACCCTTCTTAATACGAGCACTTCGTTCTTGATCGTCCACTCTTATTATTTCCTCTTGGTTGTTGTACATATTGTATATGACCCGTCTCTCCCTATAGCTTACCCCTACTTTTTTCAGAATCTCGAACAGCTTGCACCATTTTATATCGTCGAACGCTTTTTCCAGGTCGACAAATCCTATGAAAGTGTCTTGATTTTTCTTTAGCCTTGCTTCCATTATTAGCCATAACGTCAGAATTGCCTCTCTCGTCCCTTTACTTTTCCTAAAGCCAAACTGATCGTCACCTAGCGCATTCTCAATTTTCTTTTCCATTCTTCTGTATATTATTCTTGTAAGCAGCTTCGATGCATGAGCTGTTAAGCTGATTGTGCGATAATTCTCGCACTTGCCAGCTCTTATCTTCGGAATTGTGTGGATGATGCTTTTCCGAAAGTCAGATGGTATATCGCCAGACTCATATATTCTACACCCCAACGTGAATAGTCGTTTTGTTGCCACTTCCCCCAATGATTTTAGAAATTCTGATGGAATGTTATCTATCCCTTCTGCCTTATTTGACCGTAAGTCCTTCAAAGCTCTTTTAAATTCCGATTCTAATACTGGATCCCCTATCTCTTCTAAATTGACTCCTGTTTCTTCTTCTATCACATCAGACAAATCTTCACCCTCATAGAGGCTTTCAATGTATTCTTTCCACCTATCTGCTCTCTCCTCTGCATTTAACAGTGGAATTACCGTTGCACTCTTATTGTTACCACCGTTGCTTTTAATGCCACCAAAGGTTGTTTTGACTTTCCTGTATGCTGAGTCTCTCCTTCCGACAATCATATCTTTTTCGATGTCTTCACATTTTTCCTGCAGCCATTTCGTTTTAGCTTCCCTGCACTTCCTATTTATTTCATTCCTCAGCTACTTGTATTTCTGTATTCCTGATTTTCCCGGAACATGTTTGTACTTCCTCCTTTCAGCAATCAACAGAAGTATTTCTTCTGTTACCCATGGTTTCTTCGCAGCTACCTTCTTTGTACCTATGTTTTACTTCCCAACTTCTGTGATGGCCCTTTTTAGAGATGTCCATTCCTCTTCAACTGTACTGCCTACTGCGCTATTCCTTATTGCTGTAACTATAGCGTTAGAGAACTGCAAACGTATCTCGTCATTCCTTAGTACTTCCGTATCCCACTTCTTTGCGTATTGATTCTTCCTGACTAATGTCTTGAACTTCAGCCTACTCTTCATCACTACTATATTATGATCTGAGTCTATATCTGCTCCTGGGTACGCCTTACAATCCAGTAACTGATTTCGGAATCTCTGTCTGACCATGATGTAATCTAATTGAAATCTTCCTGTATTTCCCGGCCTTTTCCAAGTATACCTCCTCCTCTTGTGATTCTTGAACAGGGTATTCGCTATTACTAGCTGAAACTTGTTACAGAACTCAATTAGTCTTTCTCCTCTTTCATTCCTTGTCCCAACCCCATATTCTCCTGTAACCTTTTCTTCTACTCCTTCCCCTACAACTGCATTCCAGTCGCCCATGACTATTAGATTTTCGTCCCCCTTTACATACTGCATTACCCTTTCAATATCCTCATACACTTTCTCTATCTGTTCATCTTCAGCTTGCGACGTCGGCATGTATACCTGAACTATCGTTTTCGGTGTTGGTCTGCTGTCGATTCTGATTAGAACAACCCGGTCTCTGAACTGTTCACAGTAAGACACCCTCTGCCGAACCTTCCTATTCATAAAGAATCCTACACCTGTTATACCATTTTCTGCTGCTGTTGATATTACCCGATACTCATCTGACCAGAAATCCTTGTCTTCCTTCCACTTCACTTCACTGACCCCTACTATATCTAGATTGAGCCTTTGCATTTCCCTTTTCAGATTTTCTACCACGTTCAAGCTTCTGACATTTCACGCCCCGACTCGTAGAACATTATCCTGTCGTTGATTATTCAATCTTTTTCTCATGGTAACCTCCCTCTTGGCAGTCCCCTCCCGGAGATCCGAATGGGGCACTACTCCGGAATCTTTTGCCAATGGTGAGATCATCATGACACTTCTTCAAATGCAGGCCACATGTCCTGTGGATACACGTTACGTGTCTTTAATGCAGTGGTTTCCATTGCCTTCTGTATCCTCTTGTCGTTGATCATTGCTGATTCTTCCGCCTTTAGGGGCAATTTCCCACCCCTAGGACAAGAGAGTGCTCTGAACCTCTATCCGCTCCTCCGCCCTCATTGGCAGAATGAGGCTGATTTCTTATGCCGGAAATCTTCGGCCGCCAATGCTGATTATTTATCAAAAATTAGGCAGTGGCGGGAATCGAACCCGGGACCGAAGACGTTTTGATTATGAATCAGAGACGCTACTGCTACACCACGGGTCTAGACTGATGAATAATGTTAAATGTCTTCCACGCAATGACATCACGCGTAGGAAAAGTATCCAAAGAACTCTTCCTAGCATCACTCGTACGAACAAAGGGAATAGTTATCCAACCCATTCTTCCCTAATCCAATGAGACCAATGACCTCGCTGTCTGGTCTCCTACCCCGAAACAACCCAACCCCAACCACAAGCAACCATATTATCTTAATAATAAAACTTGCATACCTTCCAGAAATACAGGGTGAAGCGAAAATCGCGCACTCGTGCTACGCAGCGCGACTCCTCACAAGCCAGAAACAAAAAAAATGTCCCTCACAAAATTTCGTACCGCAAGTACTTCCGGCAGGAAAAGGTCGTTAAACGTGGCAATCTGGCCAGACTGTAAAAACATTTATGGTAACTACCTCTGTCAGAAAGAGTCATATGAGTTGCTCAGATGGTGCAGTAGATTTAGTTATGGGTTAGCATGCAGGAGGTCGAAAGTTCAATCCTGCGTCAAGACATATGTTTTTTATTTGCTAAATGTAGTCCAGGTGGTACGGTATCTGGCATCTTAATCGTCAAAAGTGATTGCAGCCGGTCCTCTAGAAAACATTTGCACTTGCATGCTACAATCGTAGAAATGGAAGATTGGTCACCTTTGAAACAAGCCCTGTTCACGTCGTGGGCGCTAATTTATTGGCACCACATCATCAACTAGATGCGAAACCTGTTTTCTTTGTACCCTTTTCCAATAGTCCCATGGATTAGTACCAACTATTATTCTTGCCTCGTTCAGGTCGATTACATTTCGTTAGGGCCTTATGTTGCCAGTAGCACCAGGAACGTGCTTTGCGAATAATGCCGAAACTCGGTTATTATTTGTATGTGTTACCACCATTGTCCCACTAATTATGCCTTTCTACGTCTGTCGATGGGACTGTGGAAATATCACGTCTATTACCGTTAGGGAAACAATGTAATTCTAAACCGAATATTTCACAATTAGCAGTTCGGGATTAATCATGCAGAACCATATCTGTCAGAGGGGTCAATGCGCGTTAGGTGGAATAGTGTGCAGGACTGACGTGGGTGTCTTCAATCTGACAATGTCCACCATTGGTGTGAGGTTAACCCACATGTTACCCACTGCTGTGGACACCACGTTTGCTTTGGTATCAACCTCTGTTCACCTGACAGGGACAGTTGCTAGTGGAGTAACACGCCCATGACAGACTCCATGTACATTTGTACACATATCGTAATTCCTTCGTGTGTTAATCTAAAAGAATGTGGATGACATATGTCATACACAAACGATGAATATGTGGATATGCTTCTGGTCTGTGGCGAATCTGATAAATGGGTTGGTGTTGCCGCACGTGAATATGCTGCTAAATATCATGGTCGACGTCATCCAGATAAAAACGTCGTCGTCTGGAGCCATGCCTTCAACAGACAGATTCTCTCCTTCCACCATCTCATGACAGAGGTCGTCCACGGACTCGCCGTACTCCAGCTACTGAGGAAGCTATTCTGGAGGCCATACACTAAGAACCTCAGCCAAGTACACGTAGCGTAGGAAGGCAGCTGCGTGTATCGCAAAGCACGGGAGTTTATGTGGTGCGCGAACGTAGGCTGCACCCCTTTCATTGTGCTTTCACGCAACACCGGCATCCTGCAGATCGCCAACAGAGGATGCAATTCTGTGAATGGTTCCAAGAACAATAGGAAGCCAATGATGACATCGTGGACACCGTAATATGGTCGGACGAAGCAGCATTCACTCGTGAGGGTGTCTTCAATATGACAATGCCCAACATTGGTGTGAGGTTAACCCGCACGTCACCCACTACTGTGAACATCAAGTTTGCTTTGGTATCAACCTCTGTCCCGCAATATTTGGCGACAGGTATTTGGGCCCCTACATGCTGCCTGACTGGTTGGCTGCACAAAGGTATCATGCATCCCTTTCAAACTACCTGCCTGATGTGCTGGAAGATGTTCTGCTACATGTTTGGCAGAGGATATGGTTCCAACATTCCACATTCTGGAATTAATGTGCGACAGTATTTGGACAGAACATTCCCAGGGAAATGGCTAGGACGTGGAGGTCTAGTTGCATGCCCACCGCGTTCATCTGACCTAAATTCCCTGGATTTCTTCCTGTAGACACACCTGAAGAAGCACATGTACTCTAATCTGCCAAAGAATGTGGAAGAAATGGTAGCGTGTGTTGATGCTGCTTTTGTTACTTTAGACGCAACTTTGCTGCGAGGAGTCCAGAACTGTATGATCTGGCGGGTTGCACAATGTTTGGATTTGCAGGGAGGTCGCTTTGAGCATATGATGTTCTGACGACAGCATATTCTTTTGTGAAGGTCTTGCGCTCATTAATGTGGTTAGTATTATTGACACTGGTTGTTAATGTGCGACATCTTAGCTCTCATATTACATGTAGTATAAATGAGAAGTAGACGTGTTTTTGTACTGAGCTATCACCTTTAGCATCTCGAAATTGATATTGTTTTTGTAGTTATTCTGTTCTATGACAGATCATTTATTTCAACTGCCTATTTCTTATTTGTTATGTTCAGCGTTAAAAATGTTGTATATTTGGGATACATTTGACCTAAGTAATGGGGTATGTTACAGTATGAAATGTTAGAATGAAATTAGCAAATAAAAAAAAATGCGCCCCAACCCAGGATCAAACCTTTTTTTCTTTTTTTTTTAATCTCACTTTGTTCGCTTTCGTTCGTAGCATCTGCTCATGGTGGACGTCGTACGACACCCGTTTAAGTTCGTTGTTGGTTGATTAACTCACTTTTTTTACTACAGAGGGGAGCTAACCCACTGACCGAACACGCTGAGCTACCATGCCGGCAAGTTTTTATTTTGTTCGTTTTCGTTTTCGTTCGTTTCATCCGCTAGGGGCGGACGTCGCAAGACACCCGTTTCAGTTCGTCGTTGATCCATTAACTCAGTTTCATTTTATTGCAGAGGGCAGCTAACCCTCTGACCGAACACGCTGAGCTACCGTGCCGGCAACCTTCGACCACCTGCATGCTAACCAAAAACGGAGACAGTTACCATACATGTGATTACAGTGTTGTCAGACTGCCACTCTTTAACGTCCTTCTACATCCGGATGTACTCGCACGACGAAATTTTGTGACAAACATTTTTTTTTTATCTCTGGCATGTGAGTAGTCGATCTGCGAACCCCGAGTACGCGAATTTCGCTTCACCCTGTATAATTACACATCAGTCTCGTTGACATACTCACCACATGCTCCAGTTCCCAATATAATAATACAGCTCCACCCTGGTTTTTCAGGTATATGACACTTATTAAATAAAATATCCATAGTACCAATAATTAGTATGAGGCAAAATTAGGTACGTAGTTACATAAGTAAAGATAGAGCGTCGACAAAATCTCAGAAAGACTGAGCCGATGTGCATCAGATATCTGTTAAGTGGTTTCAAGTATTGTTGCCAAATAGCGCAACTGCAATAAGGCAATGATGTGTACATAATTATTTCGGAGATTGTACTAACGAACTATTTATATTAAAATTTTAGAGCCAGGTTACAAAACAAAGCTGCAGACAGCATCATAGTTCCAACTAAATAATAAATACTGACACCAATCACAACACAAAACAAGTTCGTAAGAGGCATAGTGTGAAACAGATTACAGATACCTATGATTATTATGTTTAGGTATAAAATGGACATCATTTTCGGCTCATACCTAGAGCAAGAGAGGTGTAACTGTGAGCCAGAAAGTTGCAGCACACCAAAAAGTGATTCAAATGGCTCTGAGCACTATCGGACGTAACAGCTGAAGTCATCAGTTCCCTAGAACTTAGAACTACTTAAACCTAAATATCCTAAGGACATCACACCCATCGATGTCCGAGGCAGAATTCGAACTTGCGACTGTAGCGGTCGCGCGGTTCCAGACTGAAGCGCCTAGCACCGCTCGACCACAGCGGCCGCGCAGCACACCAACTTACAGTAGTACTGGGCACATTCTTAGATGCAATGTACTCGTAGGTGCATAACATAGCACAACAACTGCAAAATGCGAACTGACGAAAGAATTTGATAAGACTGGATCCACGAGAAAAGTTATAGGTGTAGGTGGTGAATAACCTAAGAAACCAACAGGCAGGTGGGGTGGAGGGAGGTGCGTTAGGGAGGGCGAGTCGAAGTAAGCAAAGTGGAGAAGTGGAAGGTAGAAAACAAATTTAAAATATCAAGTGACATGATAAAACTACAGACAGGAATAAATTTCCAACAGAAAAATAAATATTGACATAGCTCAAAATACAATGTAAGTTTTCCATAAACGTACACAGTTCATTTATATAGAGATATAAGTAATGGACATCTCACAAGTATACAAATGTAATTATTATGTTACACAATTGACAGCCAGTAAATCGAAATATATGGCCATTGTTTAGTAATGAGTACATATCAAGATATATCGTAGCCATATAACGTAGTATAACAGCTACAGAAGCTATCTAAAAAGAACTGGAAATATTGCATTGTAACAGTGGGTGGCGCTTTTGGAAGGCAACCAACTCGGGGGGGAGGGGGCCTTAGCTGTTGAAGAGGGGAGGGGGAAAGGGGTCAGAAGGGGGAAGAAGAGGTGTTGGAGGAAGGGGTGAAGGATGGGGATGCAAAATGGTCTTTGTTTGAGAATATCGCCTAAAATATATAAAACGTAGACTGTAACTTAACGGTAGAATGGTAAGGAAAGTCTTTCTCAGTTCGCTGCATAAACCACATACATGACCAGGCATAGGTTCGTGGTTCAGTATGTTTACCTTACGAAAGTATCGTCTTCTACTTACAATTTTTCTCCTTAATCCAGTCTTACCCAGTTGTTTTGCTAATAGGGACTATACAGGGTGGTCCATTGATAGTGACCGGTCCAAATGTCTCACGAAATAAGATTCAAACGAAAAAACTACAGAGAACTAAACTCGTCTAGCTTGAAGGGGAAATGAGATGGCGCTAAGGTTGGCCGGCTAGTTGGCGGTGCCGTAGGTCAAACGGATATCAACTGCGTTTTTTTTTAAATAGAAACCCCCATTTTATTAGATATTTGTGTAGTACGTAAAAAAAATTGAATGTTTCAGTCGGACCACTTTTTTCGACTTGTAATAGGTGGCGCTGTAATAGTCACAAACGTATAAGTACGTGGTATCACGTAACATTCCGCCAGTGTGGACGGTATTTGCTTCTTGATACTGGATAGGACCGTTTACCAATTGGGGAAAAGGTCGATATCGTGTTGAAGTATAGCTACTGTGATCAAAATGCCCAAAGGGCGTGTGCTACCTATGCTGCTCGGTTTCTTGACAACATCATCAAAGCGTCCGGACCGTTCGCCGGATAGTTACGTTATTTAAGGAAACAGGAGGTGTTCATCCACATGTGAAACGTCAACCACGACCTGCAACAAATGATGATGCCCAAGTAGGTGCTTTAGTTACTGTCGCGTCTAATCCGCAACTTCAGTAGCAGACAAACTGCGCGAGAATCGGGAATCTCAAAAATGTCGGTGTTGAGAATGCTACATCAACATCAATTGCACCCGTACCATATTTCTATGCACCAGGAATTGCATGGTGACGACTTTGAACGTCGTGTACGGTTCTGCCACTGGACACAAGAGAAATTACGGGATGATGACAGATTTTTGGCACGCGTTCTATTTAACGACGAATCGTCATTCACCAACAGAGGTAACGTAAACCGGTATAATATGCACTATTGGGAAACGGAAAATCCACGATGGCTGCGACAAGTGAAACATCAGCGACCTTGGCGGGTTAATGTATGCTGCGGCATTATGGGAGGAAGGATAATTGGCCCTCATTTTATCGATGGTAATCTAAATGATACAATGTATGTTGATTTCATATGTAATGTTCTACCGGAGTTACTATAAGATGTTTCGCTGCATGATAGAATAGCGATGTACTTCCAACATGATGGATATCCGGCACATAGCTCGCGTGCGGTCGAAGCGGTGTTGAATAGCATATTTCACGACAGGTGGATTGGTCGTCGAAGGCCCATACCATGGACCACACGTTCACCGTATCTGACGTCCCCGGACTTCTTCCTGTGGGGAAAGTTGAAGGATATTTACTGTCGTGATGTCGTGATCCACCGACAACGCCTGAGAACATGCGTCAGCGCATTGTCAATGCATGTGCGAACATTACCGAAGGCGAACTATTCCCTGTTGAGAGGAATGTTGTTAAACGTATTGCCATATGCTCATTTTGAGCATTTGTTGCATTAATGTATTTACAGGTAACCACGCTGTAACAGCATGCGTTCTCAGAAAAGATAAGTTCACAGAGGTACATGTATCACATTTGAAAAACCGAAATAAGATGTTCAAACGTCCTACTTTCTGTACTTCAATTTTTAAAAAAACCTACCTGTTACCAACTGTTCGTCTAAGATTGTGAGCCATATGTTTGTGACTATTACAGTGCCATCCACCACACAGCGCAAAAAGTGCTCCAACTAAAACATTCTTATTTCTTTACGTACTACACGAATATGTAATAAAAATGGGGGTTCCTATTTTCAAAAACCGCAGTTGATATCCGTTTGACCTATGGCAGCGCCATCTAGCGGGACAACCTTAGTGTCATCTGGTTTCTCCCTTCAAGCTAGACAAGTTTCGTTCTTTGTGGTTTTTTCGTTTGACACTTATTTACAGAGATATTTGGCCCGGTCACGATCAATGGACCACCCTGTGTAGCTGCTATACTACGCTATTTGCCTATACTGTGTATAAGAATGTGTCCAGTATTACATGTGTTTATATGCTTCCATTTACTATTAATTACTATTAATTACATAATGTAACACTCTTTCTTGCTCTAAGTGTGAAGTGTGAACTTAGTGTAATGTACAAGTTATATATAAGGTGGGTCATAACGGGGAACAACACGTCGTGCGGATTGTCACATACTGAGTAAAAAACATATATTCGTTTTCCGCTTGTTCCTAAGTGAATAAATGACAATGCAATTGAATGGTAAAAATCTGGAAATATGAAGTGGAATGGTTCAAATGGCACTGAGCACTATGGGACTTAACTTCTTTGGTCATCAGTCCCCTAGACCTTAGAACTACTTAAACATAACTAACCTAAGGACATCACAAACATCCACGCCCGGGGCAGGGTCCGAACCTGCGACCGTAGCGGTCGCGCTTTTCCTATTGAGTGGACTTTTGTGTGTTACTGTGCGCCGACATTGGCCAAGGGGACAGATCGACAACAGGGCACAACATACGAGTGTTGTAGGTAGTCTAGCCGCTCACGAGAAGTTGAGGCATGCGGTGTCGGGCGACAGTCTGCGTGACACTGCGAGCAATGACAGCGCTCGCATTTACCTCTTACTGGTTACGCTGGCCGGTATTATGTTTCATGGCTAGTTGGCGTAGGGAAATGAACGTGAGGAGGGGCTGCACTACTGTACATGCATGTTTTATAATTTGGTTTTTGTGTCCCAGACTTAGTTTTATGAAACGAGTACATAGATGCAGAATACAAAATACATCTACACAGGTATGTGGCAGTTAATACAAACGAATACAATACAGCTGTACATACCGAAACTAACATAGAAACACATGACCGGAAGGTGCCGTGGCGGCTTATAAGTACTGTTGGAGATGACGCAATCCTTCCTTCGCAGGGAGGATTGCTGAACACGATCCAACATGTCTGTATCTCTTTGCGTAATATCACAGGCATGTTGTTTTCTGCGTTGAAGGGTGTTGACATCAACAACTTCTCCTTCATAAATCACAGATTTCCGTCCACTCTTGCCAGTTATGCGAATTCACTATACCCTCCTTCGTGGAATAGGCTTCGTCAGTTAACTGTGTTATTCGTGAAAAATGCTCGTCGTGGGTCTGACGCCGCAGGATAAAGTTGCAGAAGTCCAGCCTCCTCTGGTAGCCTTCCGGCAATAATGCCTGTATCTTCTGCATGTGAAAGGGTTGGTAATGGTTTCTATAGAACTCGCATAACAGTAGATTGTGACATACCTACCGCAGTGGCGAGAGACCTGGAGCTTATTGTTCGGTCCTCCGCAACAATTTGTAACACTTTTTCTTCGTCATCCGCACTGTGCGACGACGGTCGGCCACTAAATCCTGGAGGTGCTACACATGCACGATACTCCCTCAAGCGCTTGTCCACAGAGTAGAACGTTTTTGTGGATGGAAGACGCCGGCTAGGAAACCTCTCATGATACAGTTGTCCTGCAATGTCAGCTCATCCATCTACAAGCCCGTAGGTGAGGTAGATGTCGGCGTATTCCTCGTTTGTGAAACTTACCGTGGTACCGTAGTAACACTGCGACGTGGCCGTTAGCAGCTGTCGACACGGCGAGTATCGGGCAGAGTGAGCAGCGCAGAGGTGTTGTAAACACGTAACGCACGCCGCGGTTTTACTTCCACCGTTGACCATGAAACGTCCCCTCAGAATAATTATACATGACTGTGCTTAAACTAACACACAATATTTTTAGCGCAACGCAATCTGACTTTCAAAAATCCCTACAAAAGAATGGCCCTGACTAACATTAACCTATACCTTTCACAAATCACTTACCTCACAAAAATCTTCATTACTCGAACTACTGCAATACAGCGAGCGCCACTACTGCCAGCTAAATAAAAGATTCAAACTACGGATGGCACTAACTACTGATAGGGATAGTTAGCAAATGAAAGACTTTAATAGAGAACAAACAATGTATTTACCTTAATAGTCATAATATATATAGCAGTTCATGATATCCAGTATTACAAATTTCAAAACTCCGCCATCTCTCTCCTCACATCCACCACTGCTGGCGGCTCACCTCTAACTGCGCAACGCTACGCGCTGTTCACATCCAGCTGCCAAACACTACAATAATGTTTATAGCAGTTCATGATATCCAGTATTACAAATTTCAAAACTCCGCCATCTCTCTCCTCACATCCACCACTGCTGGCGGCTCACCTCCAACTGCGCAACGCTACGCGCTGATCATATCCAGCTGCCCAACACTACAATAGCGAGTATTACAACAATGCCAACCAGCCACAGACTGCACACGGCACAGCCAGTGATTTTCATACAGAGCGCTAAGAAAACCTAAACAGCCTACTTACAACCACTCTTTCCGCTTACAGAACACGCATTCCCTAACATGGGACTGTGCACTCCATTACCACCGGCAACGCGTGATTCACAAGTTCTCATACAATTTCACATACATTACGATGGGATTTGTTCTTTCTCGTATCTTCAAACGCTGGCAGATACACATCAGCTCATCGGTGTGTCATGTATTGTATCAATGGGTGAATGACATGTCGTGATCGTTGGTATCTAGTTCAATGGTTGACAGGCGTTTTTTTTACGTACTCAGTACAACGAGAAGAGCGAAATTAACAATGGTGCGACACGTGTTACGCATAGCAGCATGCAGTCCTCGACGTATTTTTCCTCATTTATAACTCACCCTGTAATATCCTACATATCTCTAATCTATGTGATACTATGCCAGGTTATGTGCTTATTTTGCACTACGAGCCATGTCTGTGTTTATTTCCAGTTGGAACTACATTTCCGTATATAGTTTAGTTATGTAACATAATTTTAAAAAAATTTAATGTAAATTGTTGGTTAGTACAGTCTTCGAAATGATCACATATACATCATTGCTTTAGTGTGCTGGCGCCGCCTGGCGACAAAGCCTGAAACCACTTAACATAGACCCTAAGGCACGTGGGCTTAGTTCCTGCCTTTTTGGCGATGCATGACCTTTATACTTATGTACCTGTTCTTGTTCCTGTACTCCTTGTTGGTGGTATGGATATTTCATTTAACAATGTAAGTATATCTGACAAACCATTGCGAAACTGTATTTTTATAACTGGAACATGTGCTGAGTACATCGACAAGACTGATTTGTGATTATATTTCTAGAAGATCTGTAATTTTTATTATTCAGGTAATATGGTTCCTTGTGTATATGTGCTTCCCGATGACGAAAATTCTACATTAACGTTATTCCATCTGTAGATTGTAGATTTGAAAATATGAGGATGACAGCTAGTTAATGTACAAACCGGTCATGAAACGAACTATTTGACATTAAGCGTCCTTACCTTCTATTATTGGAAGTTACAACATTAGATTGCCAAAAAACATGTGTAAATTACATAGCCTTAAAATAATCCTAACCCATTGGGACCGGAGACAAATGTAAGGCTTTGTCACTGACGGTCGGTTTCAAACCCAGCAGGAACTGCTGCTGTCAGTCATTGTAGGCCCTCCCACCAGCCAGTCGCTGAGTGAACAATGCGAAGGAAACAGCATGCATTGGACGTTTCGAATCGGGTATCTCGCAAAAAGGCATTGCTCACAGCGGCACGTAAAACTACGCGTTTCCAGTTGGCCTAACAATACTAGAACCGGACAATAGCCGAGGAGAACCCTGTACAGTGGTCCGAACAAAGACAGCTAACTGAGGCGTTTAAGCAACAGTGTGGTCAGACTGTAGTTCAGTCTGAAGGTGTTTCAGTAATATTTTGAGTGTGTTTTCAAATCTTGACTTGGGCCCACTCATCCGTGTTACGGTGAACTAGAATGACTCGACTGACTCTTCGTAGATTTGGTATCGTTTGACCAAAAAGGAATTAAGCTGCCCCTCTGTATTACCTTTATCCAGTATCTTATTGCTATGATAAGTGCTCTTTACTACAGATCCGACGCTGCTGTTAACTATGTTTACGTCTATGCAGTTGTCTCACGTCATCCCATGACAGGACGAGTAGAATACGTATGGACACACAATCCACATTCATACCGTATAGTAGAACATAAATACGGAATAATACACTCCTGGAAATGGAAAAAAGAACACATTGACACCGGTGTGTCAGACCCACCATACTTGCTCCGGACACTGCGAGAGGGCTGTACAAGCAATGATCACACGAACGGCACAGCGGACACACCAGGAACCGCGGTGTTGGCCGTCGAATGGCGCTAGCTGCACAGCATTTGTGCACCGCCGCCGTCAGTGTCAGCCAGTTTGCCGTGGCATACGGAGCTCCATCGCAGTCTTTAACACTGGTAGCATGCCGCGACAGCGTGGACGTGAACCGTATGTGCAGTTGACGGACTTTGAGCGAGGGCGTATAGTGGGCATGCGGGAGGCCGGGTGGACGTACCGCCGAATTGCTCAACACGTGGGGCGTGAGGTCTCCACAGTACATCGATGTTGTCGCCAGTGGTCGGCGGAAGGTGCACGTGCCCGTCGACCTGGGACCGGACCGCAGCGACGCACGGATGCACGCCAAGACCGTAGGATCCTACGCAGTGCCGTAGGGGACCGCACCGCCACTTCCCAGCAAATTAGGGACACTGTTGCTCCTGGGGTATCGGCGAGGACCATTCGCAACCGTCTCCATGAAGCTGGGCTACGGTCCCGCGCACCGTTAGGCCGTCTTCCACTCACGCCCCAACATCGTGCAGCCCGCCTCCAGTGGTGTCGCGACAGGCGTGAATGGAGGGACGAATGGAGACGTGTCGTCTTCAGCGATGAGAGTCGCTTCTGCCTTGGTGCCAATGATGGTCGTATGCGTGTTTGGCGCCGTGCAGGTGAGCGCCACAATCAGGACTGCATACGACCGAGGCACACAGGGCCCAAACCCGGCATCATGGTGTGGGGAGCGATCTCCTACACTGGCCGTACACCTCTGGTGATCGTCGAGGGGACACTGAATAGTGCACTGTACATCCAAACCGTCATCGAACCCATCGTTCTACCATTCCTAGACCGGCAAGGGACCTTGCTGTTCCAACAGGACAATGCACGTCCGCATGTATCCCGTGCCACCCAACGTGCTCTAGAAGGTGTAAGTCAACTACCCTGGCCGGCAAGATCTCTGGATCTGTCCCCCATTGAGCATGTTTGGGACTGGATGATGCGTCGTCTCACGCGGTCTGCACGTCCAGCACGAACGCTGGTCCAACTGAGGCGCCAGGTGGAAATGGCATGGCAAGCCGTTCCACAGGACTACATCCAGCATCTCTACGATCGTCTCCATGGGAGAATAGCAGCCTGCATTGCTGCGAAAGGTGGATATACACTGTACTAGTGCCGACATTGTGCATGCTCTGTTGCCTGTGTCTATGTGCCTGTGGTTCTGTCAGTGTGATCATGTGATGTATCTGACCCCAGGAATGTGTCAATAAAGTTTCCCCTTCCTGGGACAATGAATTCACGGTGTTCTTATTTCAATTTCCAGGAGTGTAAATTACACCTTTTTTTGAGTCATCAGTCCGCCTAATTTTCAACATTCTTCTATAGCGCCACATCTCAAATGCTTCGATTCTCTTCTATTCCGGTTTTTCCACTGTCCATGTTCCACTACCACGCGATGTTGTTCGATAAACGTACATTCTCAGAAATTTCTTGCTCAAAAGAAGGCCTATATTTCATATTAGTAGACTTCCATTGGCTAAGATCTCCATTTTTACCAGTGGTAGTCTACTTGTTACGTCTTCCTTGCTCCGTCCGTCAGGTGTTATTTTTCTGCCTAGGTAGCACAGTTTCCTACCTTCATTTACTTCGTGACCACCAATCCTGATTTTAAAGTTTCTCCTTGTTCTCATTTCTGCAACTTCTCATTCCTTTGGTCTTTCTTCGATCTACTCTCAGTCCATATTCTGTACTTGTTAGACTGTTCATTCCATTCAACAAATCCTGCAATTCGTTTCTTTACATCAAATTTGTACAAGAAAATTGTTTCCTATTCTTCTTCCATAAGTGATCTTCTTCTTTGATATTCCTATTTACTTGATGTTGGATCACAAGCTCGCCAGTGAATTCCACCAATTTGTCACTGCTCAGCATCTTATAGCGTCAGCAATTCCTCCAAAACATCTTGCCCCATTTAACACTGTTCAACATCTTTTGCCTTCCTTCCATTCCCATTTGTGTCACAAGTGCCTCTCTAGTGCCCTTGCCTTTCCTAAAGCCAAGTTGTTCGTCATCTAGCACATCCTCAATTTTCTTTTCTACTCTTCTGTATATTATTCTTGTTAGCAACGTGGATGCATGAAGTTGCGACGTAACGCGCTATTTTGCACATCGTCGGCGGTTCTGCAACATTAATTGTCCACCTACCTCGATACTGCTGCAGATCTGCACACATAACTCCTGCTTGCAGCTACTTAAGAGATCTCAGAAAAGCGGTGTTGAAGAAACGGAGATTTCATAACTATACGTCGGAGGCCGCTATAAGTACAAAAAGCTGAAAATAGTCTTGTGAACTCTAAAAAATTAATCGGAAGTGGGTTGCTGTTCAAATTTCTAAGTTCAATGGTCCTTTTAAACTTGCATTAGGAATTTTTATTGCTATTAAACAAGATCATCAGCCCACATGTGTTCAAATCATTAAAGTTCCTGTTCACAGTCCTCGTCACACTCAAACAGCCACAATTTTCCCTATCCAATTCTGAAGTCATTTACGAGAGTAACACAGTGAATAAACTGCTATTTACTTTTGCACTCGGCATTCAGTGGTTGTCTTTAAATAAGGTTTTTGCTCGCCTCAGTACCACCACGCTTTTAGTTAAAAGATTACACAGACGATGTTCTACAGAGGAAAATATCTCTTGACTCTTAAAATTTCACAAATAGTTAACGGTAAACACCAGCTACCTTTATCACTGTACCCAAACGCGGAAGTCAGAATAACTCTTCATTTTACACATAATGCGTTCGGACACTTTCAGCACCGGCTCCTTCGAAAGCTAGTTCACCACTACCTTCTTCTCTCTCTGCCTCTACGAGCACATCTATCTCATGCGTTAGGTGGCAAACCGTCTCACTTCTTATTGCCTGTACAGAACTGACTTTCAAGGTGCAGATCGCGCCAAAATCTAGCAAGAACCAAACACTGCTCTCAGCTCACAGACGTCATTAAAATAAGCAACTCAAGACTCTCTTGTTAAACAAATAAAATGAAATAAATTTTAAGCTGTACATTACGTCTGGAATTTAACTATATAGTCGCGAACGTTCTGGCTGTGTCTTACATATTCAAAAATGCTTGGACATCCGTCTTCCACCAGTAGGGGAACCGCTGGTGGATTCCTTCCCAAGATATAAAGCTGGAACATTTGTAAGTTCCTACAGAGAATTACAAACTGAAAATTTAATATTGGCGAATGTCCCACATAAACTCACACAAGTACTCTCTTTCAGACTCACCCTAACACAAAACATAAATATCTACTTGAAATTCTTAAAGTTATTACTAAGGCAAAATTACGAAAGGTTTTCTAAAATTAGAACTTTCCAAATTTGAATCTAAGCACTGAAGGTGTTATCATTTCTTTTCAAATAGTCACAGTTGGTGAACTGTTAACATATATATATATATATATATATATATATATATATATATATATTGATTTAGTTTTTCAAGTGTCGGGTAATTACGTTTTTTACTGACTTTTTTTTGTAACTTCCAAGTTATGACAGTTATTGACTTCAGATTTTGACAGAGTGTTCCTTTACACAACAGAACGTTATGTACCTAATATGATGTTTCTCAGGCTATTTCTAGATCACTTATTAATTTTTATAGTTCCAGAGAATGTAACTACTTTGTAAGCGCCTCTCCGCTACTTTCACAAGCTGCAGTCACGCCATATGGTCGTGACGCACGTCTGTAGGACACAGCTCGCCTCTTGCAGATCGTATAAGATTCTGATTGCTTACCCTCGAGCCCACATACATCTACGGATGTAATTAACATTTTACAATGCAACAAATGGCACTGATTACGTATTTGTTTATATGTTCAGATGTGCTAACAAACCTAACATGGTTCCATTTAAAAAAACGTAGGTTTGTGTTAAAAAACATACTTCCGTGTATTTTTGTGTGGTTTGTATTAAACAATTACACTAGCCCCTCTCCTAACGTTCGGTCTGTGGAACCGGTTCGTCAGTATTTGATGTGGTTTACGAAATATATCCAGCGGTAACGTTAGGTGACTCACCCTGTATATATTTATAGTCTCTCTGTAACTAACAGCTGTGGGAGGAACGATTGTTACTGTGTACATAGTGAAACTTATACTATTTACTGAACTAGTAGATTTTGTTTTTGTAGTGTTTGAAATGGAAAAGAGTTTGACCTTTATTATTTCATTAGTTAATATTCAAGACGGTTCAGATATAGTGTTTACTTCATTAAAGGCATAGCCTTATTGAACATTGCGCGTATTATGTCATCGTACAAAAGTTTTCCTTTTGTTTCGAATGTTCAGTCGAAGACTTATTTCTGCAGTACTTACACCTCTGGTTGTGTTTGTTATTTGAGGGTGGGAAGGGGGGGGGGCTGGTTGTTGGTGGGATATCTGACCTCTTCAATGCTGTTTGACCATGGGGACGAGAGTATTTCCATGGAAACCCTCTGGACAAGATTTAGATTTGGTTTGTATGTGACCCATGTACTGTATATCGTAACAGTGCACTCGCACAGTAGCAATAGTTGCTGAGAATGGCGCACTATTATTTTTAGTTTCCCTCATCCTGCTTCCCCTCACATCAAATTAAATCATTCCAGATGTTGTCAGAATATAACCGTTATACACAGACAGATATTAATAATAATAATAAAATGTTATGTAATTTGCGTCTGGCATAGGAACTAGATAACGCATAGTTATCGCATAGCATCGAGTGACATTATACTGAGTGCACTATCCGAAAATTACCTCGAGCAATTAAACAGAGAATCGACTCGTGGAGATAACATCTTGGACCTACTGATAACAAACAGACCCGAACTTTTCGACTCTGTAAGCGCAGAACAGGGAATCAGTGATCATAAGGCCGTTGCAGCATCCCTGAATATGGAAGTTAATAGGAATATAAAAAAAGGGAGGAAGGTTTATCTGTTTAGCAAGAGTAATAGAAGGCAGATTTCAGGCTACCTAACAGATCAAAACGAAAATTTCTGTTCCGACACTGACAATGTTGAGTGTTTATGGAAAAAGTTCAAGGCAATCGTAAAATGCGTTTTAGACAGGTACGTGCCGAGTAAAACTGTGAGGGACGGGAAAAACCCACCGTGGTACAACAACAAAGTTAGGAAACTACTGCGAAAGCAAAGAGGGCTTCACTCTAAATTTAAACGCAGCCAAAACCTCTCAGACAAACAGAAGCTAAACGATGTCAAAGTTAGCGTAAGGAGGGCTATGCGTGAAGCGTTTAGTAAATTCGAAAGTAAAATACTAGGTACCGACTTGACAGAAAATCCTAGGAAGTTCTGGTCTTACGTTAAATCAGTAAGTGGCTCGAAACAGCATGTCCAGACACTCCGGGATGATGATGGCATTGAAACAGAGGATGACAAGCGTAAAGCTGAAATACTAAACACCTTTTTCCAAAGCTGTTTCACAGAGGAAGACCGCACTGCAGTTCCTTCTCTAAATCCTCGCACAATCGAAAAAATGGCTGACATCGAAATAAGTGTCCAAGGAATAGAAAAGCAACTGAAATCACTCAACAGAGGAAAGTCCACTGGACCTGACGGGATACCAATTCGATTCTACACAGAGTACGCGAAAGAACTTGCCCCCCTTCCAACAGCCGTGTACCGCGAGTCTCTAGAGGAACGGAAGGTTCCAAATGATTGAAAAAGAGCACAGGTAGTCCCAGTCTTCAAGAAGGGTCGTCGAGCAGATGCGCAAAACTATAGACCTATATCTCTGACGTCGATCTGTTGTAGAATTTTAGAACATGTTTTTTGCTCGAGTATCATGTCGTTTTTGGAAACTCAGAATCTACTATGTAGGAATCAACATGGATTCCGGAAACAGCGATCGTGTGAGACCCAACTCGCTCTATTTGTTCATGGGACCCAGAAAATATTAGATACAGGCTCCCAGGTAGATGCTATTTTTCTTGACTTCCGGAAGGCGTTCGATACAGTTCCGCACTGTCGCCTGATAAACAAAGTAAGAGCCTACGGAATATCAGACCAGCTGTGTGGCTGGATTGATGAGTTTTTATCAAACAGAACACAGCATGTTGTTCTCAAAGGAGAGACGTCTACAGACGTTAAAGTAACCTCTGGCGTGCCACAGGGGAGTGTTATGGGACCATTTCTTTTCACAATATATATAAATGACCTAGTAGATAGTGTCGGAAGTTCCATGCGGCTTTTCGCGGATGATGCTGTAGTATACAGAGAAGTTGCAGCATTAGAAAATTGTAGCGAAATGCAGGAAGATCTGCAGCGGATAGGCAGTTGGTGCAGGGAGTGGCAACTGACCCTTAACATAGACAAATGTAATGTATTGCGAATACATAGAAAGAAGGATCCTTTATTGTATGATTATATGATAGCGGGACAAACACTGGTAGCAGTTACTTCTGTAAAATATCTGGGAGTATGCGTGCGGAACGATTTGAAGTGGAATGATCATATAAAATTAATTGTTGGTAAGGCGGGTACCAGGTTGAGATTCATTGGGAGAGTCCTTAGAAAATGTAGTCCATCAACAAAGGAGGTGGCTTACAAAACACTCGTTCGACCTATACTTGAGTATTGCTCATCAGTGTGGGATCCGTACCAGATCGGGTTGACGGAAGAGATAGAGAAGATCCAAAGAAGAGCGGCGCGTTTCGTCACAGGGTTATTTGGTAACCGTGATAGCGTTACGGAGATGTTTAACAAACTCCAGTGGTAGACTCTGCAAGAGAGGCGCTCTGCATCGCGGTGTAGCTTGCTCGCCAGGTTTCGAGAGGGTGCGTTTCTGGATGAGGTATCGAAAATATTGCTTCCCCCTACTTATACCTCCCGAGGAGATCACGAATGTAAAATTAGAGAGATTAGAGCGCGCACAGAGGCTTTCAGACAGTCGTTCTTCCCGCGAACCATACGCGACTGGAACAGGAAAGGGAGGTAATGACAGTGGCACGTAAAGTGCCCTCCGCCACACACCGTTGGGTGGCTTGCGGAGTATAAATGTAGATGTAGATGTAGATAGTTCATTTGGTTTTTGAGACCCGAAGATGATCTGATACAGGACAGAAATCGATTATCTTAAATGGAAGTGAAGTAGTACTGCTGTATATTGTGCAATGAATTGCTAACCTTCCTAAAGACTGCCCAGCAGCACCTGCAAAAATTTTTCAAGCCTTTTTGTTCTTAACGAAATTCCAAACAATGTCGCACATTCTGATAAACACTTATTTTATGTGTCCCTGCATGTATACATGACACGGTCGAAGTCTACTTTCCACTTCTCTCAACAATATAGTTCTGAAAGAAGTACACCAAGTGAAACACAAAGTCGGCCCGAGTGGCCGACGGTTGTAGGCGCTACAGTCTGCAGCCACCCATCCACTGCGGTCGCATTTTCGAATCCTGCCTCGGGCATGGATGTGTGTGATGTCCTTAGGTTAGTTAGGTTTGCGTTCTAGGGGACTGATGACCTCAGAAGTTAAGTCCCATAGTGCTCAGAGCCATTTGAACTATTTTAAAACACAGACAATTCACCTATTGCTCACCAGATTCAGCTCAAATTCTAGCTAGTTACTCAGCTTCTCAAAATAGCGCCGCATCTGCCGTACTCCATTACGTGATTCTGGAGTCTTCCTCTTCTTATCCTGACATCTGGTCTTCACCAGAACATTAATTCCGATTTTCCTTCCGTTAATGGATTCTTGTTTCTTGAGCCGCCCTCATGGGCCCTGGATGTATCATTCAATTGATGCTTGATTATCGGTACTAGATCACCAGTGTTTCCCACCAAGACGCCTGATCGGTCTCTTACAGAATTCATTGTTTCCGTCTGCAATTTCTCCATATCTTCCCAATGCAATTTGTTGTCATCACAGTATCGCCGTCTCCTGTTTCTCCACACTGGACAAGCCGATACGTGACACAAAAAGAAACCATCGTCTTCCCACAATACGTAAGACATTCACGTGCCTTACACGTAATCTCCTCTCTCCAGCGTCGTCTTTGTGTTCGCGTGGGAAGACAGATCTTAAATTTATCGTAATGGTCATAGTACCTCATTTACACAAACACGTAAATAGTACAATACCATTACACAAAACTTCAATAATAACATACGTTAAGACATAGAATATATTCAAATGCATGCTGCATTTTTGCATTTGTATTAGGAGAACTAGTGAAAAAATAAATCAAATCGGTAATAAAACCACAGACAATAACTAAGGCACAGAAAGCTAGTAGAGCCCATGTACATTGACTAGAAAGGAGAAAATCTCTATCACCAAGCACACTACCGCATCGCGACTTCCACTTTAAATTATGGTCATCCTACGGAAGTTGTCCAGGACTATTTAGAACAACGAAGATACGCAGAGACAGTTGGGAAGCTGTTACCGGCGCTCTGTCCAAACCTGAGCCGCTGCTTGGAGTGTTTGGGTGGCCTTCATCTGATGCACGGCTCCCAGATTTCCCGCCGTCGGCGGTGCCACCCAAGAATAATATTGTTCCAAGCGCCGGAGACCGCCGCTATCAGCTGTCGCCGCTCCAGCGGCGTGAAATGAACGTACTCCCAGCCAGGATCTCAGGTACTATTACTGATTAAAACACCTTATTAACTTTTTATCATTGCCAACCCTCTGTTTTCCTAATTTATTTTAGGTGTATGTTTCCTATAGTTTCAATGTTTACAATATTACCACAACGTACTTTTATACTAATTTATTTTGCTGCCTTACAGCTGATATCCATTTCTTGCGTATCAAAAAGGAATTAGTTTTTTTCAAATACGTGCAATAGAACTTTAGTGTATTGGAAGCATGTAACATGTACCTGTAATTTTTTACAATACAGAGGGGGAATAACCCAAATCCTTGAAAGTTGCCTGTTGCACTTTCATTTCTTCTGAGTTCTTTTTTTTCCTTTTAGCTGATAGCGATATACATCTTTGCAATACGTTACGCGAATCTGCTATGATCTGTTTCAGTTAATCAATATAAGCACTACAGGACACTCTTCGCATGGTCACTGAACCAGTTTTACATCTCTGGGGACTCAGTTTGTATTCGATCAATAGTAAATATTCCCAGATTGTAGACCATGAGGTTATTTCTGTTTGGAAGAGAATTTCATTCTAGTCCTAGTTCTGTTCTGTGTTCTGCTGGTGAAGCCGAGTTTAGAAAGAAGATTTCCTTCGTCTGGTGGAGGTCCACGCCGTTGTGGAGATTTGTGGTGAATAAAGAATTTGGTAAGACCATTTCTATTTACTTACCATGGTGTAGATTACTGGGAACCTGCAAAGCTACTGAATTTCTGTAATTTTTTTTTTATATTTATGGTACGTGAAGTTCAGAAATCAAACATCAGCGCCCAAAAGTAATTCGATGCATCTGTTAAAAATTCTCGAGAAAACCGACTTTGAAGTTTCCCGAGCATCTTTAATGTTCTAAATGGAGCTCATCATTGGACGGGCTGCGTGGATCTGTGGTGGAATGCTCGCAAACACGTGGTAAATTTTTAAAGAACAGTGCATGTTCCATGAGCGTTTCAGTGCAGCATAAAACACACAAAGATGAAGAAATGTAATTCGTAATTTTTTAATGTGTGTGAAGTGTTAAGCGACTTAACTACTAAGGTCATCAGTCCCTAAGCTTACACACTACTTAACCTCTCGCGCGGCTCGTAATTTTTTAAAAACGTAAACAATCTTTATTAACAGTCTTTAACAAAAAATGTTATGCTTTCAAATAAAAATCAATATGTATTTAGAAATAACAAGACGTGCATTTTTCATACAAATGTCAGTTAAATGTGTGTTAATTATATATCTGATGAATTTTATATTTAAGTGACGTAAGTATTCGAAAAGAGCGGAAAAAACTTAAAATTGTAGCCAAAACCAGACTCGAACCAGCGATATCTAGTCTATAATGCTACTGATTTATTTTCCATTTTTATGTATTTTGCTTGTTCTTAGAACATGTGTCTATATTTAAAATTCTGACCAGCCAGGCTTCAAACCCATGGCCACTAGTTACCAGGCGAGTAATCTACGTAGAGCACACTGCCTGATAAAAATATCGACCTTGTATTAGAACATTAAACAAAGTCGGTAAACGTCAAAGCCTATTATGGTGAGAATTTTTGAGAGTTGCACTGATTTGCTTTAGAGTATTCCGAGTCTTGGTATTTGAGTTCTTAATTTCCCGTACCATAGGTACAAAAAAAATTTCAAAAATCCGATTGGCGTGTGGTCTCCTTGGTAGCTAAAGGGGTGAGGTTAAATTGGCGTCACTTGATTGCAATTACTCCGCGAGGAAGATTGGGGCCATGTTATCGCTCATAGTAAAATAAAGCTCGTTGGTTGCTCATGCTTTGTTGAATGAAAACTTATTATAGCGCACTAGATTATCTCTTCACTTCTTCGTGCTATAAATTCGAAGTCATCATCCTCTTCTGAAGAGTAAAGTAGTGTCTTCTAGTTCAAAAACCGAGAGATGGAAACATGTTGTTCGATTGCTTGTAGTTGGTCTGAGTATCCATGCGGGCTTCGAAAATCCCTTCTCTGTGTTCTGTTATAATATAATTGCTCATAAATCCACTGTTTTACGGTATATTTCGATAAGTACCTTCTCATTATTTCGTATTAAGGCCATCTCGTTAAACCTCGTGGCGTCTCTTCATGATCCATAAATACTCAGGCCGTATCGGAAATACTGAATTCCGATCTAACAAAAGATGCGCAATAAGCAACCTTTTTTGCATTCTGTTAAGTTCCACATCCAGCAACCGAGTACTATGATGTTAAGTAAATATGGTCTTCGGGATTTATATGTCCTTCCAGATGGTTTTCAAATTCGTTTTATTCACGGACAATCCTTACGAAACTGAGGAAACAGCCTCATAGCACAGCTGGATGCTTTATGCAGTAGACTAAAGCTTATTGAGTTTGGTTTACTGGCTATACAAATCAGTACTCTCTGTGCAATATTCGAGTATTAGCTACGCAATCCCATTTCTTTTCAGTTGCTCTGAATTATGAAAGTACGTGTCTGTGTAACTATTTCTCTTAAGCTTTTTGAATCAGATGGCGTTTCTTGGGCATGAAAATTATAAATCTTTCGTATCTTAAAGGCTTCAAGGCTTCATTATCGCTGTTACGGGAATAGTTTTTGTTTTTTAACATAACACACATCTTTCAGCTTGCTCTACTTCGAGAACGGATCTACACAGGGAACTCGGGTCGGAAAGGGTGCTTGATGTTTAATAATTTTTAATCTGAAAATCACTTAAATCTATACGTTATGTGTGTTCTATATGTTTTAAAAACGTGCTTACGTTTCTGTCGATCCACCCCACCAACGGGGCATAATATGATAAGGCAATCTTTTGAGAATTATTGCATAAACTTTGAAAGAATTAGGAACTTAATTGGAAAACTAAGACATAAAGTTGTTTAATGAACAATTTAGACTAGGAAATACGAAATCTTCAGAAAAATTTAAGAAAATGTTTTACTGTCATTTTGAAAAATACGTACACTTATTTTTAATGCTTAACAACAAGTTAGTGTTACTTTTTTGAATCCCGTAGCTCGTACACCAGATGAGATTTCAGGCTTGCGAATAGACAACATATGGTGCCCAGCTCCGCCCAGCTAGAAAAGTTCCTTTGTCAGATATGTGTGACTGCATTACAAAGTCTGCTCTCTATTGACTTTAAGTATGCTACCAGCTCGTCTCTTTTTCCCTACTGAATACTTTTCTTTTAAATTTCCCATTTGAACTATCAGCTCTAGGGCTGGGATTATTCTTAGCTCTGTGAAAGCATTTTCCCAACTTTGATTTTGGTACGTTAATCTCGTTATATTCTTTTAATACTCCCATTTCAAAAATTAAAACGTCTGAAACTGTTAGTTATAATGTTTTGCTAACCAATTGCTGTCTATCAGTCTTTAGAATGTCTTAGAACAGGGCACTATCCCATTTTCCCGTGTCCCGCTCCACCCCAAGAGCACATTACAGCTTAATAACTTTTATGGAGCGTAATAACTGACGGATTTAAATGTAACTAACGTATAGCAAATGGGATTTATTTTAAAATTTCATGTCATTTAACGATGTACAAGTTAGAAATGACGGTTTATCTTGCGTTTAATTCGCTGAAAGTCAGAAACACACAACTAGAGATGTGAGTTACAGCTGTTCACTTACATGTTGCACTCTAGACCAAGTCAGAATTTCTGTCATACATTCCCTTCCATTCAGTGACGCACTTACTACAATAGATTACAATATTCTGCAGTATAAAAAGCAGCACAGTCCCATTGTGTCCCGCTATCCCGTTCTGCTGTGACTTGGTTGTAAAACAAAATTTTCGATGAATGATACTCGGGAGTCAGACTTCTAATATTGTGGCATAGCTATTGCTATTGACTCTTGTACGAAAACATTGTCTTACCTCGATAAGTACAAATATATTTCTCCCTATCTTCCAGCCACGTGAAGTGGTTCAAAATCCATGAGCTTTCCTCCAAATTTGCGACCACAACCTCAGTAACATCGGGGATGTTCTGGGCACCAGCAACCACACAACATTCACCATTTGACAATGGCCGAGGAGTACGCGGCCGAAAGCTTGTGGTTTTTAAACCACTTGACACGGCTGTACGCTCGATACAATTTTATCATAATTGACTCTTGATATGAAAGCAAGTATGTTTTTTTAAGTAGATACGACGTACTTTTTTAACGTTAACTCTAAAAGAAAAGGCGAGCACAGCGATGTAAGGCTTGTTAATATTTTCGTTGAGAATTTTCTCAAAAATATCCAAGATGTATTCTAAAATTGGAAGGCAGTGCTGGGTGAATCGAATATTGCCGTGTAAACACTGCCAAGCTGAACCTTCTGCTGCGATTCTGTTCCTAGCATATTAGTCTCGAATTGTACTATGTTATGAAAAACTCATCCTCCGTTTATCGTCAGCTCCGAAGCAGGAAATTGAAGACGACGTACATTCTAACTGAAAGCAACTCAGACGTATAGCTGATGATATAGTTGGTTTTTGACTAGTGCAATTGAACTCCACCAATGAAAAGACGAACATAATAGAACAACAAGTCGCATGTTAGCTTCTGTCCCGTCTTCTCCTCCTGCCGTTTGTTTGATGATTTTTCTGACGTTTCACCAGCCTGTGTGGCTGGTATTGACAAACCAGTACCCTCCATGGCTGGTGGGGACGGAGTAGAGATCGCCACCGCATAATCTATGAACCAGACACGCCGGTTCTCTTCTTGCTCACTGGCGGCAGCGACTTTACGGTTACACGACAGATATTCTCTGTGCTTTATGCAATATAAAATACTAACTTAAATGTAAATTATTCTTACTACACGTATTACACGTGAATCAAGACTGTAATTTCGCCAGTTTTCCAGCGATTCCATTAGTTTTCCGATGGGAACTTCGATTTCCTTGTTATTTACAGGTGTTTAGAAGTAATTATTTTCTTCAGGCATTACGTGTTTTCAAACTTTACGTTTTCAATATCTCGAGTACTATCCTGCCTACCGAGGGGCCGCTTAGACACACATTATGGTCTCCTTTTTTATCTTTCAATTGATTTCCTAGCCTAATTTGTAACGCTAATAGCTTCCGTTATTACATATTTTGCGTCCGTGAAATGGCTGGCGGGAAGTCACTCCACAAGCGGGCAGTAATCATCAAACGCAAAGGACAAACCCGCCTTAAAAATTCTCCATACTACCTGCTGCCCATCTATTAACTAGCTTATTTTGTGGTCTCTAGTTGAGCTAGTTGTTGAAGTTTCATCTGCTAGTAGAGGATATCATCAGTCACTGCCGACTCGTGAGTTGAGCTCACCTACGTCAAGACTCATTGCGCTAAGTCATCTGTCAGCTTTTATGCAGACCTTCAATGTTTCAGTACTCAAAACATTTTCAGATCTGTTCCCCCATCTAGGTGTCTCCGGTTGCCTGCAGCGTTTATAATTTGAATTTCTCTCACGGGACACGTCAGCACTCCGTCAGTTGGAGATGATTTGTTCGAATAAATTAACTGGTGTATAACTCATTTGGTTCCCACTTTGGTATACATATGCTTTTTGGTTCCACATATTTCTTTAACATACCAACGGTCCCATAACATACACTTCACTTTCACGCATAAGATCGTCCTAGATTTTTCTTCTGTCTTCATAGAAAATTATTAAATTCAGTGTGTACCAGTGTTCTATAAGTGTTGGTATTCATGTGTAAACGAGAAACTGTAATTAGTCTTCCAATCTCTCCACCGTGAATAAAGTTGTTACTGGCCTCCATGATCTAGTGTCCTCTCCTCTGGGTGCTTCGTAATAACCTTAATTGCTCTGACACCTACATTTTCTAGTCTGGTAGTACGTACAACTATGTGGCGCACTTTCTTTGCTGTGCATATTGTTGTTTACATTAAGTGCTGCTGGTTCATTGTAGTTACAAGATGCAAGTGCTTATCACTTACCGTAAGCCACATTGCTCTGTCGTTGCGACTCTTAATTTTGATATGGTCCACCGTTACAGTAATATCCTCATTTTTGTAGCAGGGAAGCAATATTTCGGGCTTTTCTTTCTTAACGGTTTTTCTCCTACTTTCCGACCCTGTAGTTGCTTCATTGCCATCATAATGGAGATAACAATATTCACCATTGCTCTGTCGTTGCGACTCTTAATTTTGATATGGTCCACCGTTACAGTAATATCCTCATTTTTGTAGCAGGGAAGCAATATTTCGGGCTTTTCTTTCTTAACGGTTTTTCTCCTACTTTCCGACCCTGTAGTTGCTTCATTGCCATCATAATGGAGATAACAATATTCACCATCCCGAAGCACAAATAACGAATATTTTCCACGTAACGTTGTTGCCACCTCTGAATCAGAAACTCATTTAATTTTTCTTCACAAACAGGATCGTCAAAACAGGCGCTCCTCTGTCAGAGCTTCTGAATGCGTAGTTCCACTGTACCGTACTTCCCTGAATAATTTACCTTCGTTGATACTGAGGCCATAACTGACCATGGTTTATTTCGAGACTAGTACTTCTTTCAGAAAGCTTACTGTTAAAGGATATTCCGTTAATCTCTTGTTCTTACATGGTAGTTAATACTCTCGCATTCTAACTAATTATGCGGAACTGACTTTTTTATTTTGAAACCCAAGTAGATGGACATAGTCTGTAGGCTGATACGAATGAAATTGTCGAACTCCAGTGTAATTGGCATTTTTCTTCACAAACAGGATCGTCAAAACAGGTGCTCCTCTGTCAGAGCTTCTGAATGCGTAGTTACACTTTACCATACTTCCGTGAAGGTGAAGATAATGTCAAGTCTTTCTTCTTAAATCCACGACGTAGTTGTTACGCATAATTTCAAGTTATTAATTTCCGATTACGGAGAACCATCTTTTGGTTTTTTATTATAGTGCAATTCATGTATCCTGTTTTCCAAGCTCTGGAGGTGACTAGGATCGCTTCATACCGTTATTGGGGTGTTCCTGTCAGATTGAAAGCACTCATTGTATGAGCGATATCGATATAGTCGCCTGTATTTTCTTTATTTTGTAATAACATTTTCGAGATGATCCTTTTGTTCTTCGAATTTTTTGAATTTTGCTAATTTATGTTTTATTTTTTTGAATTTTGCTAATTTATGTTTTATTTTTTATGTGAGCCTTATAATTCCTCTGAGAGCTCCTTAATAGGCTCTTATTAAATGCCTTAGTAAGTTTACACTTTAAGCTCGCAGTTGCTTTTTGTAATCTTTCCATTACTTTCATTGACCACACGATTAAGACATCGCAGGAGTTTCAGCAACACGTCATTACTATCGTTTACCTATCGTCAGGTTGTGGCAGCTAACGGACGTCGTCACTTTCATATTTGGCGGCGCTACTGGCTTGCATAATGCAGGAATTACATACTCATCATTATTCTGGAATAAGTTTCGTTTTCTACACTGTTTAACATTATTGTTGACAGGTGTCTGCTTTTTTAATCCTTGTTGTTTAGTTGTACATTAGCCAAGACATCTAATTAGGTTTGGAAACTATTAAAATGTTTCATAGTTATATTCTTTCACTCGCTTTCCTAATCATTTCAGCATACTGTTGTAATTCAGTCTTACTTCTTCTGTGAGCCGCAGAATTTCTCTGCGTTAATACCATCTTGCAAAGAAGCGCGGCGATCCTGATACTGCTATTATTATCTTCATAACAGTGTTTGTCGATCGGAAATCGGCCGTGTCCGATGATAGCCTCGGTAGCCGAAATCCAGCTACACGGCGCGTAAGTCTCGATCTTCCAGTTGTCTCGACAGCAGCGAAATTGACGCAGAGAATTGAGACTGATGTCACTTCAACTGTAGATCAACAAAGTACGGGATCACAAAGCTTAGTTGTGATTTTTGCATCATATTTAGTTCCTTAGACCAAAAAAGAATACTGGTTAATACAGTCGTTTGCAGATTTGCTACTGAAGCCTTACTGCACGGTTACAATGAATATCAGCAAATTTTAGCCCATTTTTCTGCACCAACATACGCGCCTCAGAACACTCACGTTTGCTCGACGGCGATGTCAAACGCGAGATGCTCATTGCACTAGGTGACGATACTCAATGATTAGCGCAGCTGCACTATTTTAACTGATACAGTAAACTGTTTCAAGTTTCAATTACAACAGCTACTATGGAGCAAGGAAGAGGACTGTGGTATCATCATAACGCAAACTTCAGAAAGTAACTAAAATTAATACAAATATTCCCATGTTTCCCATTCGACCACTATCATGTCCTGTTCTGTGTTTTCGAAGTGAAGCAATTTGAGAACGTATGCAGAAAAACTGCTCGATATAACAGTTCAGCATCTCGAATGCTTTCCTTTTGAAAATATATGCGCACAATGTCGATAAAAGCCCGACTTTGCCCATTTTCGATACTGATAAACGTTTCGAAAAGGTTTTATTATTTCAGAATATTGACCTTTCCCGTGAAAACTCTTCACAAATCTCTTATCACATAGGATGAAAAGAATTTTTGATTCCTTAACAAAACTCAACGTCACGTACTACAAATTTATTTCCTCTTTCGTAAATTCTTTTAGGCGGGAGAGACCTTAAATCACGGCTCCTGAAGTGAGATTTGTTATTCGTGCGATGCCTCAGAGAAGCTATCGCTTGGATCATTCGAGTTTTTTGTCTAAAACGAGACCCGCGCACCAAACAGTAATCAAGGCAGACAGGTTCCATTACTCACAGATGGGGACCCGGCTGTCAGTGGCAGCCTGTCATTTTGCAGAGAGAGTCGGCGAAAGCATTTTCCGGAAGAAGCAATACACAGTCCGCGTATGGGTCTGATTGGTAGCGTTCGTATCACTGGACGTGCTGCACACCATGCCGAAACGAAGTTGGCGTTGCGTGAAATGATGAAACAGAGAGACGCGGGTTGCATAACACGCAGGGGACGCGGTGGACAGGTTGTCCCTGCGGGAAGAGGGAAGCTCGGATTTTACTGTTCGTTCTCACCCGGTCCACTGCCGAGATAGAAAACAGTACACAAAAGAATGAAACCCAAACTTCGTTAGCACAATCCTAGTAACATTTGAACTTAATTGCGTGAAAACATCATTCCGACACACGCCAAACTTTGCAAAAATGTCACACAGTTATCCCTACAGATTACCTGGCCGATATAATTTCATAGCTCTCTAATAACTGCAGCGATACTTTTCAGCAACGACACCTAGTAAAGGAGATTGAGACAGGAAGACGAATGGGATAACATAAATAACTCATTCTACATCGATCCTGCTAGATAGCATCAACATTCAGTGAAACAAAAATCGCGCAATGAGGCCTTGTCCAAGTTTTCAGTGTGTGTTAGATAACTCTCATGTACACTGCTTGACGTATTATAATTTTCATGACATCCAAACTGATATCATAAATGCGAAAGTAACTCTGTCCTTTAAGTTTTCACGACTAAACCGTAGAATACATTTCGATGAAATTTAGTGTAGGGATAGGTTGAAACCTGAGGAAGAACATAAATTACTTTACAAAATGTGTAGTATAAGATATTTATTGATAAGAAGAATATTATGCGTATTAAGAAAAAATATTCACTCTGTCAAAAAACATTTACTCTTTTACTTTTGAACTTTATCAAATTTGTGAAAATTCATTTAATGGGCCGTGTGTTATGGGTATTAGAGTCAACAAAAGGAACACAATGCTTACACGAACCTCAACGTTTTTAATCCGCAGTTCCATCCTAGTACTATTAAATGCGAAAGTAATTCTGCTACGTTTTCACGAATAAATCGCTGAAATGATTTGGATTAAATCTGGTACGAAGATAGCTTGAACTCTGAGGAAGAACATAAGTTGCCTTAGAATGCAGATAGAAAGGAGTGAACGACTATGGGGGTGATTTACAGAATGGAACATCCATTTTATATCATTGTACATAAACCATGTTAAAAAGTTTTTAAATTTTATTGTATAATGTACTCATTGTATAATGTGTAGCTACTTCGATAACTCGATCGTACAAGTGCGATCCTACCGACGCTTTTCCACGCATGCCACTTAGTAGCGATACTGAGGGTGCTGCTGCGTCATGCTTTGTGGCACCTAGGGAGGGATTGCGAGGTCGGCCGGAGTGCGTGTCACCAGCTGTCCTTACCCGAGGAGGCAGACGCTTGAAGGCGACTGACGTTACTGCACATACAATAACTTTCTTACAAACGCTTACGTGTCATAACAAGACTACTGATATGAGAGCACAGCCATTGGTAACAGCTAGTCAACATAAGTTCATGCAGAATTTGTGGTTTTTTGTTGTTGCGCGTGACTACGCGTTCCACAATCGCTATTTATTTGTGTCTGATTCTTGCTAATTCTACCCCATAGTTCAATCATTGGTCAAACTGAAGATCTCGTCTTCAGTAGAAGAATATTGATTTCTCAAATCGGTTATGGATGTTAATGCAGTTAATGGGTTCAAAGAATTTGAGGTCGACCCTTATGATCCTCTTGTGTTTAATAAGCATGAGTTTGCGTAGCGAAAGCCACATGTGGTATTCCGATTGAGAGTAAATCCGAAACTGAAAATATTCCTGCTCGGACTGCAGCACGCAAAGATTGATCTACAGATACTCCTTATCTCGTGATGAACATCAAGTTGGGAGGAATCACTGCATTAAAAAACTGCTGGTCCCGAAAAATAGCATTGACGAAGTACAAGTGTTTTAATAAGTTCATATATGAAGGAAATTTGACTGGTAAGGTAGACGGGATAAGAACATTTAAAACCTTAAGACTTGCAAAGTAAGTGCAGGATAGTTTTCTGCATTTGATGAGATCTACATTAACTCTACTATAGAAGTCTGGATAGAATGTTGCAGATGCTTACACGTTGTGGCTTGCGAACAGTTCACATTTTGAAGGAAGAAAATTTGTGTCTCGTTATCTGACGATTAACGCTGTAATAGTGTTATATGAATTTTCAACACAATAATCGTTACATTAAAAACGATTCAATGTGAAATGTATCACAGTACTAAAAATTATTGCACTATATTACACGTCCAAGGCAAAGGTATTCAGCTTCCAGTTTTCACCCTTATACTTGCCTCGTGATTGGTTGGTCAGTTGATTTGAGGAAGGGCGACCAAAAGCAAGGTCATCGATCCTCATTGAATAAGTGAAGGATAGGGAAGGAAGTTAGCCGTGCCCTTTCAAAAGAACCATCCCGGTATTTGCCTGAAATCAGGATGGCAGTATTTGAAGCGTCGTCCTCCCGAATGCGAGTCCAGTGTGCTAAACACTGCGCCACCTTGCTCGGTTTGTCCCTTGATCAAAATGATCCTGCTCCAGTATTGCTACAAAATGACACTTCAGCATTACCTTATAAAAATGCATAATAAAGGCAACTGTGTCAAATTAAATATTAGCTGATTTATGTGCAATACAGTTTAAGGCCATTCTGTTAGCACGTGCAAACAAACATAAACTATCCCCGAAAGTGAATTTATGAAAATAACTAATCGCGCATATCGTCAACTTGCCATAGTCTACATTATATATGACACACACGTAAGGCACATGGGAATACGACTTGATGACTTCCTAGGAAATGGCTTCTTGATTGGAATATTTTTGTCAAAAGAAAGTAGCGTATGTGTACCTTTAGGAAAGAGGGTCTCCACTGGTATGGTAAGTAAGAACGACAAGTAAGATTTGGTTTTTTTGGTATCGGAAGCCGTTAACGAATGTAGCAGGTGTATATGGGGATAAACGTTAACAGAAAAATTGTTGGAAATGTTGAAAGACTTTAAAATGATAACACCTTACAGGCTAACTGCCAAATGATGCTCAACATGTTCACATCACATTCGGGAAAGCAGCTGGGTAAACACTGATATTTCGACTGGTGAACACCCTGTCACTTTAAGGCGGAAACTAGAAGAAGACGAACGCAGAAGGAAAGCATATACGGTAAACAATCAGCGCCCTCAACAAAACCAACCGTGTGCTCTAATTTGCATTTCCGTTCTTTAACCTATTGTCTCCCTGGGAAGCCGTTCGACAGAGGAACATAGGTATGTCTTGTATATAGCACTAAAGTTTCTCAGGCTCTGAACTCCTCTCAAGGTTAAGAACAGACATTATTTCCAGACAGTAAAGGGGCTTTATAAAATAGTAAATAAATATTTGGTGTTATTCAGAAAATGACCTGCCATATTACGTGTAAAAAAAATTCTTTCAGAGGAATTTCGTAGGTTAAAAGTTAAACTATCACGATAACTATGTCTGTATAGAAGATTAAGTAAATTATATCTGTTTCTTGCTTGTTTTCCAATTACTGATGTACTATTATGTTTGGTTTAGCAGCAGTATAGTGGCTGTAGGGACGTAAACACGCTGTAATAATAATTAGTAATTTATTGCCAACGCCTCTTCTACTAGACACAGTTACCAAAAGCTTAAAGTAAAACACTTCAAAACTGGATTAAAAAGTGCTCAGGGTTCATAAAAGTATCAACTGGTTACAATATAACAAACTTGCAAGTAACACTGAAAAATCTTCCCTGAGTTCTATACGAGTTTCTGCAACCCTACTAACAGCAGAATTGAATCACTTCTTACCATACGTTACAACACTCAGTGGCATGACTGAAGCCCACCTCGAATATCTGGAAATCCTCTAACCATGTTAAATAATAATAATAATAAGAAGAAGAAAAACTAAATAGACGCACTGGAATCATACCTCCAAATCCATAAAATTGCTTTCACAAGTGAAGTTCACATGGAACAAATGAAGTCCACGATAGAAGTGGATAAACCAGACACACTTATAGTGTAGGCCTTACAAGAACTGAAATCAATTTCTTTATACTTACATGTGTAAACTGAGATTCTAGAATAATGTCAGCAGAAGAGCAAGAAGCTAAAACAGCAAAACTTTCATCTGCTAAGAAATTTGTCAAACACACAACTTGGAACAATGCTCTCCAGTGTAAGCTGTCTTCGCAGCTGCACTTGTGGTATTTCCTGTGACTAAGGCATCACAAAATGAGACATACATCTGCTTAAAGAACATAGCAATGTGAGTCTAAATGAATGCCTCGGTGTCATAAAGGAGTTGTTCTTAGGCGCTGCAAGGCTTGATAATTTCCCTGGCGAGTACTGTGTACAGGACACAGAGAGAAGGGCGCAGACAGTGCCTGTGCTCTCTGGGCGCAGGACTCTCGGGCAGCACGACGACACCGGCTGCTGTATCTTTCGTGAATTCGGTGCTGTCATCTCAGAGTTCTCAGCCAACAGCAGCCAGTCAGTGACCTCAGAAGACGCACGCTGCTAGTCCCAGCAGTCACTCTCCTCCCTACCTACCTGGACACTGTCGCCGCGGCCGCTCGCTGGCTGACACGATTGGCGCCAGCCGCGGCAGCATTGGTTGATCAGCGCGCCCTCTCGCCACAGCGAGGGAACCGCTAGCGTTGACGTGGAATCACGGCACAACACCACGGTGCTCGTACGTTGTTGACCACTCATCAAAATGCTCCTTACATTTCTCAAATTAATCTACTTCCTCACGGCCATAAAATTTTATTAATGTAAGCTGTATCATGGCTGTCATGTTCTAGTAATGTGGGGAGATGAGTGAGGCATGCAGTAAACGGATGGTTGAAGGTGGAGTAGCATCGCAGAGACGAAAATGGTGCGTCACAGCCTCGATCGCTGCCAAAGCGATAACACGCCTGTATGTAATAATAGTAACCGCGGCCAGACAGTGGAAGCAAACACGGGAATAGTAGCATGGCGGCCTTGAATGATAATCATTTTCAACCGAGGTTGAACGTTTCCAGAAACTAGGAAGACTTTTGGAGCGTCAGGAGAAAGAAAAGCCGCTAGAGAAACTCACAGAAGTCCCTGAAAAATGAACACTCAAGTGACTATTACACAGGATTAAGTCAGTCGATGTCGGAGTCAGTACCACGAGGACTTGGTTACCAGGAAGGAGTGAGTGCAGCAGCGGAGTCGTCAGAAGCAGTCACATAAAGTTACAATTTGATGCTGACGCAGCAAAAACTACGAGAGGTCTGTGTACGTTCTATGAATGTGGTTGAGTTTGCGACAAGCACCCAGCAACAGTTATTATCTTGGGTCTTCTGCCTGTTACTGAAGAACAGGCTCTATAGAGTCTCTACAGCAATCTGCCGGGCAGATTAGTGTCGAGGTCTGGAGTGCCGGCCAGTCTGTGGATGGCTTTTAAGCGGTTTTCCATCTGCCTCGGCGAATGCTGGCTGGTTCCCCTTATTCCGTCTGAGTTACACTATCTCGGCGAATGCTACTCAAATACTGTCTCCACGTACGCGCACTCTACCATTCAAATATTTGGGGTACACTTGTCTGGTATGAAACGTTCCTGGGGGGTGGGGGTGGGGGTTGGGGGTGTCCACTGCTGGCCGAACCGCACAATGACCCTGAGCTCTACAAGATACCTAACTGTATGAGCCTCAGTGAGTGTTAATTAGTATTTTCTGTGTGTCGGAATATAGGAAGGAACAAGATCTCTCTCACACTTGTCTCGTAATTTGAGTGCGTGCCTTACAACAAATAATACACACATCAAAAAACGTTTTGCACTACCCCTCTTACCTGAACTCCTGAAGATAGAAGTTGACTGTGGATATCGTATCACAGACACAGTCCCTTTGACTGTAGAGAGATATCTCGGAATCAACCAAAGCTATGTTGTTCGGACATGGAGGAAACAGAGAGATATGAACTGTGGATGATATGCCTCTCTCAAGCTGCCCAAGGGCTGCTACTGCAGTGGAAGTCCGCGACCCAAACTGTGCGCAATAAACTGCATGATGCGGAACTTCGCTCCCAACCTCAATGGCGAGGCCCATCTCTGCAACCACGACACAATGCGGCATGGTACAGATGGGCCAAACAACATGCCGAATGGACCGCTCAGGATTGGCATCACGTTCTTATCCGCGATGAGTGTCGCACATGCCTTCAAGCAGACAATCGTCGGAGACGTTTTTGGAGGCAACCCGGTCAGGCTGAACGCCTAAGAAACACTGTCCAGCGAGTGCACCAAAGTGAAGGTTCCTTGCTGTTTTCGAGTGGCACTATGTGGGGTCGACGTACGCCAGTGGTGGTCATGGAAGGCACCGTAACGGCCAACGATACGTGAATGCCATCCTCCGATCGATAGTGCAACCAGATCGGCAGCGTATTGGCGAGGCATTCGTCTTCACGGACGAAGATTCGCGCCGCCATCGTGCACATATTGTGAATGACTGCCTTCAGGATAATGGCATCAAATGGCTCAAATGGGTCTGAGCACTATGGGACTTAATTTCTGAGGTCATCAGTCCCCTAGAACTTAGAACTACTTAAACCTAACTAACATAATGACATTACGCACATCCATGCACCATACAGGATTCGAACCTGCGACCGTAGCGGTCGCGCGGTTTCAGACTGTAGCGCCTAGAACCGGCCACTCCGGCCGGCGATAATGGCCAGGATGTTCTCCAGACATGAACCACATCGTGCATACCTGGGATAGATTTTAAACGGCTGTTTATGGGCGACGTGACCCATTAACCACTGTGAGAGATCCACGCCGAATCGCCGTTCAGGAGTGGGACATTCTAGACCTACAGTGCCTTGATGAACTTGTGGATAGTATGCCACGACGAATACAGGCTCTCGTCAATGGAGGAAGACGTGAAACTGGGTATTAGTGGTACCGGTGTGCACAGAAATCTGGACCACCACCTCTGAAGGTATCGGTGTATTGTGGTACAACATGCAATGTGTGGTTTTCATGAGCAATAATGAGGGCGGAAATGATGTTTATGTTGATCTCAGTTCCCATTTTCCGCGTAGGTTCCGGAACTCTCAGAAACGAAGTGATGTAAAACGTTTTTTGATGTTTGTAGTATTTTCTGTCTGTCAAAATATACGAAGGAACACTCATTGTCTCACCTTTGTGTTCCAGTGTTCATAGTGTCCAGTTGATGAGTCGAAACGAGTAATAGCTAATTAGTATTTCCTGTGTTACAGAATGTAGAGAGGAACCAGCTTTGTCTAGTGTTTGTCTCTTATCGCGATTAAGCGTGTATTGTGAAACTATTTGCTAGCAGAACACTCGTTGCAGATAGTGAAAGGTAGAACTCAGGAACAGGGAGTTCCTGGAAAATTATGGACTGACATACATTGCGATAGCACGTAATCGTTGACGCGTAAAGATATGAAGCTACTGTGAGACACCTCTCTAAATTAAGTTCAGTTTTTGAAAGACAAATTGTTCTTAAATTGTATCCTCCTGCGTTTGCACCTTTATTCACTTACTACAAATCCATCGAGTTTTCTCCATTCCAAATTCTTCCGTGCTACGTTTCGCGGGAGTCTTTCTCCCTCTCACTCCGTTAAAGGTAACTTTTTAGTAGACTGCAGCCAACATTGTCATCAACATCCTAGGCTGTGGTTCCTTGTAACCAAATAGCTGCCGTTAAGTATATAAAATTACTAGCTGGCGCGTAGTCTATGTGCCAGGAAGTGTCTCTCTCTGGAGTTCCATGTGTCATGCATCAAAGTCTCCTCCATTTAGCCTGGAAAGCTTTGAAGAGGTAACATACAATTTTTTGGTGAGTGGGCACAATTTTCTTGACCTGTGATTCAGATTTTGCAATAATAGAGGTATGAGGAATGGTGAGGAAGAATTTTGTTCTGCAAGATTTACACAAAGTTGTTGAGTCAGCTAAAGCTGCGAACCCATTACACGTAATTCCAACGCACAACTGTCATCATTGTTTATAAATTTGCTCCTGATATGTTGATGTCAATGCAGGAGTGTAATGTTTCCATATGCAGTATGATTAAAGTGTCTTATACTCATCAATCTCAAATTGTTATTGAAATCTCTACTCTGAAACAAAGGAATAGATTAATCTCATTGTATCAAAAGATGAAAGAACATGACTGATGTACGCCGTGCCGTAATCCATCTGAACGACAAACCATGTTTATTAGCTAAATTTTCTTCTTCAACACCACAGAGTTTTATAGTAAACTTTCAATACCCGGTCCCAATAATGGAATTCTGTAAGAAGCATAAGTAAAAAAGACGTAAAATCAACAAGAGACTATTTTGTTGACTACGGTTCTCCCCATCAAAATACGTATTACTGCTGTATTCTTGTGCTTGTACACTCCTGGAAATGGAAAAAAGAACTCATTGACACCGGTATGTCAGACCCACCATACTTTCTCCGGACACTGCGAGAGGGCTGTACAAGCAATGATCACACGCACGGCACAGCGGACACACCAGGAACCGCGGTGTTGGCCGTCGAATGGCGCTAGCTGCGCAGCATTTGTGCACCGCCGCCGTCAGTGTCAGCCAGTTTGCCGTGGCATACGGAGCTCCATCGCAGTCTTTAACACTGGTAGCATGCCGCGACAGCGTGGACGTGAACCGTATGTGCAGTTGACGGACTTTGTGCGAGGGCGTATAGTGGGCATGCGGGAGGCCGGGTGGACGTACCGCCGAATTGCTCAACACGTGGGGCGTGAGGTCTCCACAGTACATCGATGTTGTCGCCAGTGGTCGGCGGAAGGTGCACGTGCCCGTCGACCTGGGACCGGACCGCAGCGACGCACGGATGCACGCCAAGACCGTAGGATCCTACGCAGTGCCGTAGGGGACCGCACCGCCACTTCCCAGCAAATTAGGGACACTGTTGCTCCTGGGGTATCGGCGAGGACCATTCGCAACCGTCTCCATGAAGCTGGGCTACGGTCCCGCACACCGTTAGGCCGTCTTCCGCTCACGCCCCAACATCGTGCAGCCCGCCTCCAGTGGTGTCGCGACAGGCGTGAATGGAGGGACGAATGGAGACGTGTCGTCTTCAGCGATGAGAGTCGCTTCTGCCTTGGTGCCAATGATGGTCGTATGCGTGTTTGGCGCCGTGCAGGTGAGCGCCACAATCAGGACTGCATACGACCGAGGCACACAGGGCCAACACCCGGCATCATGGTGTGGGGAGCGATCTCCTACACTGGCCGTACACCACTGGTGATCGTCGAGGGGACACTGAATAGTGCACGGTACATCCAAACCGTCATCGAACCCATCGTTCTACCATTCCTAGACCGGCAAGGGAACTTGCTGTTCCAACAGGACAATGCACGTCCGCATGCATCCCGTGCCACCGAACGTGCTCTAGAAGGTGTAAGTCAACTACCCTGGCCAGCAAGATCTTCGGATCTGTCCCCCATTGAGCATGTTTGGGACTGGATGAAGCGTCGTCTCACGCGGTCTGCACGTCCAGCACGAACGCTGGTCCAACTGAAGCGCCAGGTGGAAATGGCATGGCAAGCCGTTCCACAGGACTACATCCAGCATCTCTATGATCGTCTCCATGGGAGAATAGCAGCCTGCATTGCTGCGAAAGGTGGATATACACTGTACTAGTGCCGACATTGTGCATGCTCTGTTGCCTGTGTCTATGTGCCTGTGGTTCTGTCAGTGTGATCATGTGATGTATCTGACCCCAGGAATGTGTCAATAAAGTTTCCCCTTCCTGGGACAATGAATTCACGGTGTTCTTATTTCAATTTCCAGGAGTGTATTATCATAAATAAAACGTAATACCTCAGTAGTAATGGTTCTTAAAAAACTTTGCTATTGGCACTTACAACGTTCTTAAAGAATTGTTTTCTCCTGATTTGTTTTCTTTTTGCAGTGATGATTTGAGCAGCCTAATTCTGTGGCACCTCAGTACCTTCTTAATTTTTTTTGGATACAAAAATAGATACCGTGTCTTCTGGTTCTCCTGCAAACTTGAGATTTGGCACTTTGAATGTTTTGCGTTTCCACTTATCAACTGATGCAAATGCAGCTTACTTCCTTAAAGAGTAACGAATGTGACACAGGTACAGCTATAGGCAAATTTATATGGTTGATCATGCAGATTTCAGCATTTGCTTTGTTACGGGAAAAGCTCATTTCATAGATCAAAGGTACGCTTGAAGATATGCTGCAATTTCCCCCAGTCACGGATTAGTGCCTTCATTTTCTCCAAGAAGTCCGGCATTATATTTCTGTCGATATAACATCCGATTTTCACATTTGCTTGATTCCTATTGGTACTACGTTTATTATTTCGTTGATGACTAGCCAACATTGATTAATGTAGAGTATTTATCACAAGAGAATCGCTCTGTTTCCTACACTTCTTTTGGGAACTTCGGACTGTGTGCGCGAACTATAATAGTAATTACTTCAGACTAACTTACACACTCTTCATAAAGTTTCTATATTTATGTTACTGGAAATGATGTTACCTAGATATATTTGAGGTTGGTTATTATTTCAGAAACTTGTTACTGTAGTGGTCTGACACAACAAAACCACAAAACCTTGGGAAATAACACAGTAAGGCTTTCACGACGGTTGTTCACTTACGCCAGTGTTTCATCTTGGAAGCTGTTGCCTGCAAACGGTTACAAAGTTTTACTTCATATTTATGTGCCTCTACTGCAGGTTCTCAGAGCGACCGTTTTAATAATAAATGTAATTTAATAAGTCTAATTTTTTTCTATGACTTACAGCTGAAACGGTTGCGCCGTAGTCACACATTAGCATCAGAGAAAATTAGGTCAATATTGACGGGATTATTTTTAGTTTGTATTTAAAGTCGGCTTTCGAAAGACCTTGTAACTGTAGATTTAGCTGATATGGCTCTTCTTTATTAATTCCTGCTTTATCCAATATACACTCCTGGAAATTGTAATAAGAACACCGTGAATTCATTGTCCCAGGAAGGGGAAACTTTATTGACACATTCCTGGGGTCAGATACATCACATGATCACACTGACAGAACCACAGGCACATAGACACAGGCAACAGAGCATGCACAATGTAGGCACTAGTACAGTGTATATCCACCTTTCGCAGCAACGCAGGCTGCTATTCTCCCACGGAGACGATCGTAGAGATGCTGTATGTAGTCCTGTGGAACGGCTTGCCATGCCATTTCCACCTGGCGCTTCAGTTGGACCAGCGTTCGTGCTGGACGTGCAGACCGCGTGAGACGACGCTTCATCCAGTCCCAAACATGCTCAATGGGGGACAGATCCGGAGATCTTGCTGGCCAGGGTAGTTGACTTACACCTTCTAGAGCACGTTGGGTGGCACGAGATACATGCGGACGTGCATTGTCCTGTTGGAACAGCAAGTTCCCTTGCCGATCTAGGATTGGTAGAACGATGGGTTCGATGACGGTTTGGATGTACCGTGCACTATTCAGTGTCCCCTCGACGATCACCAGTGGTGTACGGCCAGTGTAGGAGATCGCTCCCCACACCATGATGCCGGGTGTTGGCCCTGTGTGCCTCGGTCGTATGCAGTCCTGATTGTGGCGCTCACCTGCACGGCGCCAAACACGCATACGACCATCATTGGCACCAAGGCAGAAGCGACTCTCATCGCTGAAGACGACACGTCTCCATTCGTCCCTCCATTCACGCCTGTCGCGACACCACTGGAGGCGGGCTGCACGATGTTGGGGCGTGAGCGGAAGACGGCCTAACGGTGTGCGGGACCGTAGCCCAGCTTCATGGAGACGGTTGCGAATGGTCCTCGCCGATACCCCAGGAGCAACAGTGTCCCTAATTTGCTGGGAAGTGGCGGTGCGGTCCCCTACGGCACTGCGTAGGATCCTACGGTCTTGGCGTGCATCCGTGCGTCGCTGCGGTCCGGTCCCAGGTCGACGGGCACGTGCACCTTCCGCCGACCACTGGCGACAACATCGATGTACTGTGGAGACCTCACGCCCCACGTGTTGAGCAATTCGGCGGTACGTCCACCCGGCCTCCCGCATGCCCACTATACGCCCTCGCTCAAAGTCCGTCAACTGCACATACGGTTCACGTCCACGCTGTCGCGGCATGCTACCAGTGTTAAAGACTGCGATGGAGCTCCGTATGCCACGGCAAACTGGCTGACACTGACGGCGGCGGTGCACAAATGCTGCGCAGCTAGCGCCATTCGACGGCCAACACCGCGGTTCCTGGTGTGTCCGCTGTTGCGTGCGTGTGATCATTGCTTGTACAGACCTCTCGCAGTGTCCGGAGCAAGTATGGTGGGTCTGACACACCGGTGTCAATGTGTTCTTTTTTCCATTTCCAGGAGTGCAGTTGTCTGCATATCACTGATCATGAGTACTGTTATGTCGAGGTTCATAGCCTTCCAGCATAGCAGCACAGCACCGTGGGTAGTCTAATCACAAATCGCAGGGGCTACATCAGTGAATACCGGCTCTGCAGCTCCGACTAGGTGCAATAACGCCAGGTGGTGGCAGCATTACTACAAGAAAATACATCCGCGCGCTCCTATTTGCCTCCGGAGGGTTACGTGCTCGAAAATAGGTCTCACTATATCCTCGCATCTCAACAGTATATAGGCCGGCCGAAAGTTACAACTAGCCCGTTATCCATGGACGAGCTCTTCGGCAATCACGCCGGCCGCTGCTGTTGTTGCTCAATCAGAGCCATTCCCCTAACTGTGACCGACGGCGGCCTATCATCCAGGAATTTTCGCCTTGGGCATCTGGAACAGCTAGCCTTCATCCTCGAACTACACCGATAAATGGTATCCTGAACATTCGTAGTTAGACATTCAGTTCCTACCGACCCAGTACATTGACTCTCGGAATTGTGATGTAGTTTTCCGTGGCCTCATCTTAGGGACAGGGACTCAACTGTGAACTATTACTTCTGTAATTACGCTCAGAAGAAGAAGAGTTGAAGTCTTCCGTTCGTTCTAATAAACCCACTTTTCGTTTTCTACCTGAGCTTTACTTACTCTGGAACGGGACCAGGGAAGGCTACTTCAGGTACGTATATTAAGTTACATTAATAGCCAGCTATGTCTTCTATGTGCTTCAGTTTTGGTAGGACGCAGTATATTTTGTTGATTCTCACCTACATTGTGAGAAACGACCCTCCCGGTGAAATAAGACGAACCAGTGCTCGCACGGGTGGATACAGATGTTCATTTTTCCCATATGATTTTTGGGAACGAGATGGTACAGTCTGAAAATGGTTATGAACACTCTACCAAAACCCTAAGTGTAAACTGCAGTGTATCGTGTAGACGCAGATGATGCAGATATAATAGCACCCATGTTCTTTTGTTTAGCTCTTAAATACAATCGAATGTCTTCAGCATTCATACACTAGAAGCATGTAGCGCTGATGGAATATCGTTGCTACGTGGGTGATTCAAATAAAAGTCTCTATCACTTATTAAGAAAATGAAGTAGTGCGGAAGTTTTACAGATGGACCTGTTATGGATGTGGACTGTCATTTTCTGATGGAGTACTATCATGTGTAATATAAACATCCAACAGGTGCAAAAAATTCATGAATACCTCTTGAGATTCAGAACATAGATAATCGTGCACCCCTGTTTTTCCCCTCTTCTGTAATCTTGGAGCCGTCCGAACACATAAAGTCATCTGTAACGATTCTGGCCAGAAATCCATTCCTTCGAACTGGAAACGTCGCGAAACTCTCTACTGGCTTCGACATGAGAATCTCTCGGTTCACCAGTAGACTAACATGGCACACTAACGTTGCACACACCTTATTGATTCACAACAATTGTTGGAAAACATTGAGATTAATAGACACTAGCATCCAAAATGGAAACTTCTTCTTTTACAGTAATACGTCCACTTTTCTTTCACTAATTCGTCACTCTGTACTGTGCTGGAAAATGATGTGGAGCGTCCTCCACAGACGTTACGACTATTCTGAACTTTCTGTGAAACTCGCACTCTTTCTGTAGAGCCACACACCGGTAACCGTACTGTGCTTTCATCCTGCGATGGATTTCTACTTGTTTAACTGCTTCACTGTCCACCTGATTAGCTGGATTGTAACGTGCTTGTCTCCAGTGCATTGGGCCAGGTTCGATTCCCGGCCGGAGGCGCAGGTTTTCTCCGTTCGTGGACTGGGTGTTGTTTTGTCATCATCATTTCATCCTCATCATCGGCCGCAAGTCGCCCGGTGTTGCGCCGACTGATATAAGACTTGCACGTGGCGGCCGAACCCGAATGCGACCTCCCGGCCAACAATGCCATTCGATCATTTAATTTACAGCTTCACTACTTAAAAATCGTATTACAGGTCGCTGCTCACTGTCGACAAGAGGGTTACGAAGCTCAGTACTCATTTTGATCTTCATAAATATTATAGGTGTAGAAGGTTATTGTTCATCATCACTGCACAGCGGACAAGTGTGCTACAAGCGATAGGATTTACTTGCATTATTGGTTGGAATAAATATGTTACAGAAGTGGAGCATTAGAGTGAGCCTACACAGTGTCGTGAAGGGCCATAACGAGATGAGCGAGCAGCGATGGCAGGACGAAGTCCCGAACGTCAAAGAATCTCGTAACACAGTTCCTGAGTAGTGTTGAAACTGATAAAGCTAATGTAATTTGGATGGTTCTTAAAGTTAGGTAGGTACTGAAGAGGTAAAATATCTTTAATTTTTTGTGGATAGTATACTTTTCTTGAGTTACAGCAAACGTGACTTTGTGGTTTGTAGTATTGCGTTTATTAAATTGATATCATTCTCTAACTGAATATTGATTGAAACACTATAGACAGCGTTATTCTGAGTGACATTGCTTACGTAATTTTGGTGTGCAATAGTTATTCAATGGCATTACTAGAACCTCCAAGTATGTTAGACTTTTATCGGTTGTGAGCACAGACGGTTTTCTTAAGCTGTTAGACAAGAACATTTCTACGGGGACCATAATGAATAACACTCCTTGTGCATTATCGGGAGTTATGTTTTAGGCACTTTTAGTTGGCACTGCAGCTGGTTCAGGTTTCACAATTTTTGCGCGTCCACGTTCGGGAAGTGAAAAAGTGGATTCTTAACATCGATATTCACCTCCCGATAGGCAGGGCGCCACAGGATGTACACCTATGCACTGAGACAGCTTGCTTCACTCTGATGCATACACAGGCTGCCACCTATTGAAACACAAGAAAATCTTCTGCCAGATTCCAAGTCGATAACACAATTTTTAAATATATCATTGCACTTTTCTAAGAAATTCTAAAAATTGTGTTATCGACTTGCAACCTGGCATTGCACTTTTAAGGGATATATATATAGCAACCTCAAAAGTGCAAGGACATTTCTAAAAATTGTGTTATCGACTTGGAATCTGGCAGAAGAATTTCTTGTGTTTCAATAGGTGGCAGCCTAAATATATATTCAGTGCAAGGAATACATACACTGCAAGGAATTTTTTTCCAATCTGGTTCTCCCGTGGATTATAATACAGCAGATGTGACAAGTTATACGCTGCTAGCGTTAGAGAGATGTACATGGCAGCAGTACTGGGTGACGTAGATAGCACGGTTCTTAATTTTCTTCTACCTCTTCCTCCTCGCCTTTTCCAGTTTCTTTACGGTTTCGGATTTTGGCATTCCAGTGGCAGCTGGTGGCCGGCTAATATTCCTGACGCCTCCAATCCCTCTCTCCTCCTTCCCCTGATGGAATTTGTGTGCCCCATCGGTTTGCGCCTAGAGTAAATCTCATATTCAAGTGCGAGAACATTTTCCAAATGTCTGAGTAGCGTGTGTCTGAGGCAAGAAGTATCAGCCGGGTATTTACGTAGTTGGATAAGGGAAAGCGCCTAAAGGCTACATCTATACTGGGGTGGTCACCAGTCCTCGTCATTAATCCACGAGACGGATTCGATCAAGGCCAGGCTCGTTCCCTGAACGCCAGAAGCGCTACGTCAACACGCTCTGCTACCCAGGCGTATAGTGACGTACATAACGCTACAGAATATCTGATGTATAGTGAAAGCGAAGGAGAATGCGAAGAAGAATTATGGGATCTGTTTAATGGAATGAACAGACTTAATGGAATGAACAGATTTAATGGAATGAACAGATTACAGAGTAAGAGTTAGTCGAAGAGAGCCGAAAGTAATGAGTAGTACTAGAAATGAGGAAGCGACAAACTTAACATTAGGACTGGTGATCACGAATGAGGTGAAGTTAAGGAATTTTGCTACCTGGACAGCAAAATATTCCATGACCAGTGGAACAAGGAGGACATAAAAAGCGAACTAGCTCTGGCAAAAGGGACATTCCTGGCTAAGAGAAGTCTACTAGTATGAAACATAGATCTTAATTTGAGGAAGAAATTTCTGAGAATCTGCGTTTGGAGCACAACGTTGTATGGTAGTGGGACAAAGGCTGTGAGAAAACCGGAAAACAAGAGTAAAGAAGCATTTGATATGTGCTTTTAGAGAAGAATTTTGAAAATTAGGTGGGCTTACAAGGTAAGGAATGGGAGGTTCTCTGCAGAATCGGCGAGAAAAGGAATATATGGAAAGCACTTACAAGAAAAAGGAACAAGGTGGTAGGACATTTGTTAAGATATGATGGCGTAACTTCTATGGTATTAGAGGGAGCTGTAGAGGTTAAACCCTTTAGAGCAACACAGAGATTTGGATATATCCAGGAAATTATTGAGGATGTAGGTTACTAGAGCTACTCTGAGTTGAAAAGGTTGGCACAGGAGAGAAATTCGTGGCTGGCAACATAAGACATCAATCCAGTCAGAGGACTAATACAACATGCATGGCAAAATACCTCACTGCCAGTGATACAGAGATGGGACTGGGAGCGGTAGCGAGTTAAGTGGAAGGCGCTGGTCGCGGGCTAGCGTGCCCAGCCAGTGGTTACGAACCCCGCGCGGGCTGGCGCCCCAGACTTCCGCCATCGCCCACGCGCCCAACCCGCCCCCACCTCCTCCGCCGTCGCCCCAGGAGCGAGTCCTCGGCGGAACGACGTGCAGCCTCCCACAATAGGAGCCCGCCCGGCCCTCCGCTCCGTTGAATAATAGATGGCGCGCCGCAGCCGCCACACCCCACCCGTCACTGGGGAAGGCCCGCCAGGATTCCCCGCGCTGACGTCGTCGCAAATGGTCGGCGACTGTCCCGCAGGCTGCGCACGCTACGCTTGCTGCGTGCTGCTGGATACGCTTCCTTGCCTCCCGCTCTCCCTCAACCCTTCCTAGCCTCTCACTGACTCGGAACACACAACAGGGCAATCGAATGGTCTGGGACAGCTGGAACTCCACAAGCAGAGTGATCAAGAGTGCGGTGCTACGCAGTTCATCTACCTTACTTGGTATCTGATAACCAGAGACTTGAAATCGGCGGAATAGATTGAATTTGAACGTGGATTTGCACGATTTTCATCTTTCTGCAATTTTAATGTTGCCATTTTTTTTAGAAAATGTATGTGCCTAACATCCGAAAGAAATGCCTTGTCTTACCTTTCTCATTATTATTTACTCTTTTTTATTTAAAACAACAATTAACCTCAAGTGAGTGTCACTGTAAAAAGAGGTAACCGTGTATAAGAACCTTCAACATCGCAGCACGTCAGCAATCGTTGGTTAGCTCTTCTCTTGTTCTATCTATTTCATTTTTTTATGTACGTTGATCCACGGTTGGGAATATATGGGCTATTTAGCCCCGACCCATGTATAATCTTTCTCGTATTCGCATGCTCATGCGCATTCAAGTAACTTCCCTTGTCTAGCGCCTGTGCATAGATAGCGGGTCAGGCTTGTAAGTGAGCGACCGTTTGTAGCTGCAGTTTATGGCGGGTCATGGCCCATCGAACATAGGCCGGTGCGAGGTGGAGTGTACACCATTAAGTTAAGTAGTGGTTTTGACTTTGTTCATATGTACTGTTTGTGTTTTCCTTTTGTTTTTCGTTTATAAATGTATAGCTATGGTGTTCTTTTATTCATAGACAAAGCTCTTCTTAGGCACTTCTGGGTTTTATTGTTGTTCTGAAGAAGGTGTAGTTATCTACACCGAAACCTGGGTTAACACTTAAAACTAGGTGCTTCTTTCGCAATCGAGGAGGGCTTTTAGTTTTTTAATATAGTAACCGTGCACAATTGTTTTAATTATCGCTTATATTTACTTGGCTTCCTATCGGATCATACCTGTTACAAAAACAACAATGAGTGCTGGCGCTAAAAAGTTCTCTTCTTCCGCTGACTAGGATTGTCCCTGTTTGTGTGCCATATACCGTGGATGAACTAGACCTGCGGCTGTCCCGTCTCTTGGACAGTCTTTCGGAAAGCTATTTTACTTGCATTCGTTCGTGTTTACCAATTTTAAAATGGTTTAAATGGCTCTGAGCACTATGGGACTTAACATCTGAGGTCATCAGTTGCTTAGAACTTAGAACTACTTAAACCAAACTAACCTAAGGACATCACACACATCCATGCCCGAGGCAGGATTCGAACGTATGACCGTAACGGTCGCTCAGTTCCAGACTGAAGCGCCTAGAACCTCTCAGCCACGCTGGTCGGCTTTCCAATTTTAGCTATCCTTGAAGGGTCCATACTTCCCACATGATCCTTAAAATTTCTTTTTCATCTCTTAATCCATTTTCTTTCTGTACATTTTGTATTACGTACTTTTCACACTTGTCCTTTTGTCCCACATGGTTACTTCTTGGATGTATCTTAGTACTTTCGTTTCCATTGCCGTCAGCTTTTGTATCATCTCTTACGTTTCCGCTCTACCATCTGCTGCATATGTCAATATAGGACATAATATTGTTTCATACACAGGTTTGTTTCTGCATACAACATTTTGCAGGCCTCTGTGTACCCTTACTGCTTTGTCACGTGATTTTTCACTTCCATGATCAGTTCTTTATACCTGTTCATAACAGTCTCTAGCTATTTAAAAGTCTTAAGTTGTTCAATTTACACACCACCTACTTATAATTTACGTCGTGCGGGTGCTCTTGATATTAGAGTACTCTTAGCTTTTTGGTTGAGATTTCCTTGCTATATTCCGTAACCGTTTTATTAAACTGGTAAAGTAACCACTGTAAGTTATCCTCATTATTTGCTATCAACACAGCATCATCAGCATAACATATGATATTTACCACTTTATTTTCCGTTTTATAGCCTGGTTTCTTTCTTACAACATCAGTTACGTGGTCTGCTATTAAGTTGAACAAGAATGGACTTAATGAATCTCCTAGTCTAACTATTTAACTAGTAAATTTTCTTCTGTGAATCCTTCGAATGTTCTACGATTTTAACTAAACCCACTGGTACTCTCTTGTCGATTAAGGTTTGAATTATATTTTTGTAATCGCAACAACGGCTCTTGACAGGTCAGCATGCCTTTATTATTGTTCTAGGACTGTCTTTCTTTCAGCTCTCATTGCGATGTTGTTCTACGACGTAGCTACTTGTTGTTGTTCCGCGTTCTGACCTTAACGGGAAAATCGGGCCCAACAGACATTCGCGTCATACTCTGCCAATGGCGTAATCGATTGCGGTTTGGAGGGGCGTGTGATCAGCACACCGCTATCCCGGTCGTTGACGCACTTCCAGTCAGGTATATGTGGATATACAAATGATATTAATGTTTTAACTTATGTTTACTGCACTGAAGATGGCCACACAATGGCGGAAACTTCATTTGCGACTGGTTGCTTTACCTTTCGTTACTTGAAATCCATTTAATGGCTGGATTTACGTCATTTCGCTGCCCGATGATGCACGGCGGGGCGATCAGTATGTCCGTCCTCAGCGCAAAAGTTTCTTTGGGGCCGTTTGATGTCCCGCATGACGTTCCCTTTTGAACACTTTGATTCCATACTCCCTGTTCCCAAAATTGTTTTGAGTTTGCTGCAGAAATTTTGCCGGGAGCTCTTACACATCTTTCACAAAGTCCCTGTCTGACCCCACGCGATTTCAGTATATTTCGAGGCCTGAAGAAAGACCTTCCTGGCCTTCTATTTGCTTCGGAGGAAGAGGCGCACCCCGGGGCACGGTAATAGTTCCGTAGCAAACGTTCATCCATAATGCAAAGACCGTCTGTCTCAGTATCGGTGAATCTATCAACGGCTGTGTCGAACGCTTAGGAAATGATAAGCAATTTACTTACGTTTTTCCATGTCTCGTTTTCATTATACTGATCCTTATACTTCATTCTCCGGCAGAATTCCAGTACACGGAACCTGAGCAGCTAGAAATACTGCTCTCAAAAAATCTAATGATACATTACACTCTGAAAAATTATCGGTAAATTATTTAATCGCCGTAATATTCGTATTCACAGTATTTATCATTACTAAATGAGGCATATTACCCGAAGGCAACTCGACCGTTTAATTTTAATAAACATTTATCTTCCATATTTAGCAGAATGAATTCAAAATTTTAATAGGCGCACATTTTAATCGCAGTTAATATCTCTAATTTAAAAGTCAGCTAATTTTTGCGGGCAGTCACCATTTACGGCACAATATCATAAGTCTATATGAAAAGGGCTAAACTAGCAACTACTCAAGCATTCATGCATCGACTTTCGACTAGAGACTGGAAGCAAAGATCTATATTTCTGTTACTGTCCAGGGTGTTGAAGTTTATCAAAATCTAATGAAGACGAACTAACAACAAGAGTTCATTTTTTTCCATCACGTTTTTCCCCAGTTTATGCAATTTCATCGATGTCGAAAATGCTGTAACGAATTTTTATAGTAGTTAGTTGGGTTCCAGTGTGTCGTCACCCATTTTCAGTTGCTTTCGTGGAGTGTGCTAAGCTACTGGGGTAGGGAATTCTCGAGGGTAGCGCAACGAGTGTATATGTCAACTACGTGTCAAATAAAATATGGCGTTTCTGTCTTCGATCGCTATTCTTTATTTTCAATTACCGGTTTCGGGCTAGCTGCCCATCTTCAGATCTGTTAGACAAAGTTAAACATGTAATTAATAAGAGAGATACAGTTAGTGATAGAAATATCTTAGTTTACAAAAAGAAATTTTGGAACGTATTAAATGCCAACATACCATATATTGTAGTTACAGAGTAACTTGTCCGTACAGATCACTCGGTTCGCTGTCATAAGCAAAGTAAATTTCAATCTGTTAAAACCTTATATCGCAGTTTTTAAGAGTAACCTGGTTGGTAACAGTAAAAAGTGCCCTCTACCTATAACAATTGTGCATCTGTTATTATTTCACCGTATATATTAATGGCGAATATTCTTTTTAATAAAGTAATTTTTAAGGTAATAACATATGAATAATCTTTTTTGTGTGGACCATGAAACGATTTTTTTACATTAATTTAAAATTTGTTTATAAAGGAACATAAAATATAATTAAAATGTAGCTATTCTTCCGAAAATGTGCGTTTCCAATGGGAAGGAAGCAGTTAATGAGCTCTTGAATAGGGCTTTGTACCGTAAGATAAAATCTGCGTATAAATACGAGCAAGTTTACAACGTAAAAAATAGTCTGTGTTTCGCGAACGAAGTGAAGGACATTGTAATCCCAGAGGATGCAGTCCTAGCCTCATTGGACGTCGTGAACCTCTACACTAATATACCAATACCGGAAACTTTGCAAATTATAAGTAAAAACCAGATAAAAAAATAGGTCAATGGGTATGGGTGAAACCGTCGAATTCGTGGATATGCTAGAGTTCACATTGAGTTTTAATAGTTTTATCTTTAACGACAAAGTTTTTATTCAAGATGAAGGTTTAGCTATGGGAAACAGTCTGTCAGGCATTTTAGCTGAAATTTTTATGAATGACTTTGAGAACAAAGTTTTTAGCTCTTTTCCAGAAATTAAGGAGAAGTTAATTTATGACAGACGGTATGATAACGACACTATTTTATTATTCAAAGGGAAAAAAGAAGACGTAGAGGAAATGACTGAAGTTCTAAACGAGCAGCATCCAAAAATTCAATTCACACTAGAAATGGAAAACAATGGGGCGATTAACTATTTAGATTTGACCGTCAGAAAGGAGGAAGGCAGGCACGTTTTCGGCGTCTATAGAAAAGACACTTGCTCCGACAACATCATAGTAGCGACGTCGCACCACCCGGCACAGCAGAAAAGAGCGTACTTTCATGCAATGTGCAACAGAGCTCTCAGATTGCCACTAAAGGAAGATGAGTTGCAGAAAGAACTAGGTATTGTTAGGCAAGTAGCAGCAGCTAATGGATACAGGACACAAGATGTTACACGTATGTTTAACAAGATCAAAAACAAATCCGCAGGCATCAGTAGCGATTCTAGGAAAATTAAAGTTAAGAAGAAGTTTGTCACCCTGACATACAAAGGACGTGTGTCAGAAAGAATTGCTAAATGCTTCCCAAAAAACATTGCAGTGGCATTTCGGAATGAAGGGCAAATGGCACATAGACTAAGACACAAACCAGCAACGACAAAACGAATAAAATACAATAATTCCGGAGTATATAAGATTAAATGTGCTGGATGTGACAGTTATTATATAGGACAAACAGGGCGGAATTCTGAAATTCGATACAGGGAACATTGCAGTCATAGCAATCGAACAGCATTTGGAACACATGTAAAAGAGAGTAGACTGAAGTGTTTAATATAAATGAACAAATGGAGGTGCTACATAAAGCTCCAACGTGCTCGTAGAGATTGATATATACGCTCATCAAAAAACCCCAGGCCTACTACTTAATGAGCAAAGTGATTTTATGCACAGGAATTATTATGAGATTTTTGAAGACCTGTTTTAGGCTTACTCTTGAATGCAACAGCACGCCCCAGTAAGAAACAGCTAAAGCGGAACGGCCTTCAGCGTACTGGCGGCGAGGTGAATTGTGCGCGGCGGAAGAGGACTCGGCGTGGCGTTGTATACGTTCTGACGTAGGGAAATCCACTCCACCACCAATCAAAATAAAGAAGAGGAAACGCACATTTTCGGAAGAATAGCTACATTTTAATTATATTTTATGTTTCTTTATAAAAAAAAATTTAAATTAATATAAAAATTTTTAGTTTCATGGTCCACTCAAAAAAGATTATTCATATGGTATTACCTTAAAAATTGTTTTATTAAAAAGAATATTCGCCATTAATATATACGGTGAAATAGTAACAGATGCACAATTGTTATAGGTAGAGGGCACTTTTTGCTGTTACCAATCAGGTTACTCTTAAAAACTGCGATATAAGGTTTTATAGATTGAAATTTACTTTACTTATGACAGCGAACCGAGTGATCTGTACGGACAAGTTACTCTGTAACTACAATATATGGTATGTTGGCATTTAATACGTTCCAAAATTTCTTTTTGTAAAGTAAGATATTTCTATCACTAACTGTATCTCTCTTATTAATTACATGTTTAACTTTGTCTAACAGATCTGAAGATGGGCAGCTAGCCCGAAACCGGTAATTGAAAATAAAGAATAGCGATCGAAGATTGAAACGCCATATTTTATTTAATGAACGATCGCGGAATTCCCATTGAGACAATCATGTCTAGTTTTGATACGTGTCAAATCTTTTGAGAGTTGTGTTTATCGGAAATAATGTGTGTGGCTACTGGGAAAATGACGCGAAGACAAAGCGTTGAACATGCAGTACCCTGCAGTCAGATAGCTCCCAATGTCATCATGGGATTTATCACGAAAAAAGGAAGCAAATAGGTGTTCCGCTGTAATGCCGCGCGAGTTAACACGCTGCTTCCCGAGCGGGAAGGCGTGCCGGTCCCCGGCACGAATCCGCCCGACGGATTAATTTCGATATACTTATATGTTCCGAAAGAACAGACACCATATCCATATAAGTATATAGTTCTGGCAATACCGGCCATGACCTCCTTCTACTGTGCGCATGCACAAATATTCCCCCAACTCTTACGGGTCTTGGTAAGAATGTCTTCCACGAGTAATGAATGTGTTGGGGTGGGACATTACGAATGTAGTGTGTGGACATACAAGGTGAGAAAGTGGGATTTGCGGGAGGCGTGCGCGAGGTAGTCCCTGAAGTTGCACCATCCTCTGTGTCGTCGGTAGCTCAGATGGGAGCTGGTACGGTAGCTCAGCGTGTTTGGTCAGAGGGCTGCGTTCTCTCTGAAAAAAAAAAATGCAACGAACTATGTCGAGAAAACAAAGCGTCTACCATGTAAGCACGAGATCCGGGTTCGAGTTCCGGTCGAGGCACACATTTTCACCTGTCAGCAGCTGAAGGTAATAATATAATTCTAATTTTGATTAATTTCGAGGTCCGGTGTGCCGTCCAGCCTGTGGGTTGTTTTTAAGGCGGTTTCCATCTGCCTCGGGAAGTACGGCCTGGTTCCCCTTATTCCGCCTCACTTACACTATGTCGGCGATTGCTGCGCAAACACCGTCTCCACGTAGGCGTACACCATAATTACGCCAGCACGCAAACATTTGGGGCTACAATCGTCTGGTATGAGAAGGTTGGGGGGGGGGGGGGGGGAAGGGGCGAACCGCACAATAACCCTGGATTCAGTGTGGGGCGGCTGTGTGTTGGGTTGGCTGCTGTGACCTGTTGTGGGGTTGTGAACCGCTGTGGGCTACAGCGGGACGAAGCCTCTCCGTTGTTTCTAGGTCTCCGGTTTAAGTACACAATACACACCATCGACAGTGTGACACGCTCTCATTACATTAGATAGAGTAGAAAAGTTAAGAATTCACTGATGTCTATTGACGCACAGTATAATTAACAGACACTCTACGCAACCTTCTCCATTCTCCTTCGACTTTTCATCATTCATCCGGGTCTCTTAGCACTGATTAAAACTGTGCCTGTAAACCAGTACAGTAATTTGTAGTCCTTCGACTAATTATTCATGGAATTGTTCGATAGGTCAAATTTCATGTTTATCTGCAAATTAGAGAAGCAGTGTACCGACTCTTAAGATATACAATAGTTGCAATCATCGAGATGCAAACTTGTTCGTTTTCCTACCCATACTAGTTCTTGCCAGTATTTTTTGTAAGTCATCAATTTTCTGACCGGTTTGATGAACATAGAGCCGTGCCAAGACCTATCGATAAATCGTAGCATGTCCTTGAGGCAAAGGTTCTGTTACGTGGAACGTGCAAGCGAGAGGGCGCCCGTGTGCTGGGAAAAGGGGTATTTGACAGTAGGGCACTAGGCCACGCGAAGGAAGCTGAGTGGCCGTTAAAGACAAACGCGGTGCGATGTTAGGCTTCCAACGTTCCTCGGTCATATATAAGACGTCTTGGTCACACAAGACTCGGGGCGTGGGTAGTGTGATGCTGCTAGGGACGTCTGGCTGAAACGAAGCAGAGCGGTCCAAAGGGTCTGGTCTATCTGCAGCGACGTCAGCTGTTGGAGGTGTGATCTTCCCGCCACCGCCACCCAGATCAGCTGTCTTCAACGCCGACTATGGATCTGGTGAGGACATACCTGATGCGGAATTATTCGAATTATAGTTCCGTTTCTGTGCTGCAAACAAGTGTTGGTCGATGTAGGTTAATTCGACAGCTAGTTTATGGCTCCGCAGTGACAGTTCCCGCCGAAATCGTAACAGTCGCTAGTTGTACTGCCGGTAGCCGATATTTGATCAAGTTCTATTGAGTGGTTCTGCTCAGCCTTCCTGTACCGTAAGTGTCCTCGGATCAGCGGTACTTGTGTCCACTCTGATTTATTCTGTGTATGATAGATCATACTGCCCGTGCCGACCTGGTCGTTAACCTGCGCGTCCCGGTTGTATTAAAGTTGCTAATCATTTTCTATACAAGATATTAGTTGTGTGGATATTGATTTTAACTTTGTATTTGTGCATCTTAAACGGCGAAACCGAGCGGGCGGACTTGGTTGGGGACGCTATGATGTGTAACTTGCCTGCTATTCATTGGAAGATTAAACTGGAAATTATCTGGTAAAAAAGTAACACATTCGTCTTGGAGCGTGCTTGTTCAAGTTTAAAATTAGTGTGAGCGAACCTGCTTCAATTTCCTAGCACTTTCTGTTACTTTTGTGGGCTCTCTTCTCCCGTGTTAAATTTTGTCGTTAGTCTAATTTGACCTCTTTCTGCAGCCCATCGCTTGTTTGCTATTCTGGGGAAATTAGAAGCAGATAACGTCTTGACACTAATTTCCCATTGTGATCTTAGGTTGCTTACCTGAAGATTTTGTTTTATCGATCTGTCCTAAGCTAAACTCACACCCGATATTTTGGCCGGAGCTCAAAAATGGTTCAAATGGCTCTGAGCACTATGGGACTCAACTGCTGTGGTCGTAAGTCCCCTAGAACTTAGAACTACTTAAACCTAACTAACCTAAGGACAGCACACAACACCCAGCCATCACGAGGCAGAGAAAATCCCTGACCCCGCCGGGAATCGAACCCGGGAACCCGGGCGTGGGAAGCGAGAACGCTACCGCACGACCACGAGATGCGGGCAAGGCCGGAGCTTTTAATTGGTTTTTTGTTATGTCTATGTTTAAGACAGTATGTTTTGTGTTATAGACATGTTCTACTCCCGTACTCAACCTAAAGGTCAGTGCGGCCGGTCGGTTGGCCAATCGGCTCCGGATGTGATAATATACTCTTGCCTGGTCGCCTAAGGCTGTTTGCACTAATTCTGATGTTGCTGTATTTACAGTACCACTGTTTTTCTGTAACTGCTCTGTTGGTAAAATTATATTTTAGCTTTCATTCAGCTACTGGGGGACTTCATCTTTCCGCCTAATTAGTAAAGGTAATTATCATTCCTATAAAGTCAAAAACTACTTAGTAACCTTAGTAAAAGTTTGAGCAATGATTTCCCATTAAGACTTTAAAATAATTATTCAGTTCGTCTTTCAAAGCAGTAACGAAGCCTAAAATTGGTCTGTACTAATCTAAATATTGTTATCACTACTAAAACTCTTTTAAATATTCTGAGAGGATAGCATTTCAATATTGTTCTGTAGTTTTAAATAATTTTTACTTTTTTTACGAATGGTGCTTAATCTTCATTTGGGCTCAGCCCTTACAACCCTTAAACAATCCATAAATCGCAGGAAGGATATCAGACATATTCCAGTCTATTCTTTCCCTACAGTTTTTACCCTGCACATTTCCCTCCAGTTCCACGAAAGCTATTTCTTGGTGTCCTAACACATTTTCTATCATCGTACGCCTTCTTGTCACTACTTATAAAATGTTCCTAGCTAACCAAGCAACCTAATTTTCAACATTCTTTCACTGGACCACATCTCAAACAGATATTCTTCATTTCTGGTTTTCTCACAGTCCATGATTCACTTCCACGCAACGTTGTGGGCCAGAACCATCTTCCCTAAATCAATGCCGGTATTTTACACCAGTAAACTATTTTTGTCCAAGGATGCCTTCTTTTTTGCCTGTGATAGTCTGATTTTTATATTCTCCTTCCAGCGTCCATTATGTGCAGTTTTGCTTCCAAGGTAGCAGAATTCCTTCGTCTATTTCCTCGTACCTAATTCTGAGGTTAACTTCCTCGCTGATCTCATTTCCGCTAGTCCTCAATACTTTAGTCTCTCTTTGGTTTACTTGCAATCTATAGTATCTGCTTATTAGCTAGTCCATTCTATATAACAAATCTAGCACTTCTTCCTCATACTCATAGCAATGTTATCAGTATCGTATCCCATTGAATTTGTATCAGACTCCTGTGCTCTTCGCTAATTTTGTCATTGCTTCATCACTGTATACATTGAACAGAAGGGCCGATGCACTATATATCTATGATTCACGAGTTGCTCTCTTGTGTCTACCTATTCATCTTAGAGTGCCAGTTGCACACTACGTCATCCATTACTTGTTGAAAGTGTTCCAGCCTCTGTGTTCACTGCTACTTCTAATACCACGGAACTTATCCATGATATCTGAACAAATGTCCCATCATCCTATCGCTTCTTCTTATAACTGTCACCGTTTCGGCTGAGAACCTCCTCATTCCTTATCAGTCCTCCTAATTTTGAACATCTTTCTAAAGTGATACATCTCAAATTCTTCTATTCTCTTCGTCTCTATGTGTCACTCAGTCCAGGAGTCACAACCCTACAGTGGTGTGTTCCAAATGCACATTCTCAGAACTTTCTTCCCTATTTTAAGGGAGACGTAACATTCTACCAGACTCCTCTAGGCCAGAAATGCCTGTGCTAATCAGTTTTTTATGTCTTCTTTGCTTTCTGCGCCACATGTTATCTGTTTCTAAGTGTACAAATGAAATGAACTCCTCTTGATATTCGTTACCTCTTGCGTGCATTATGATGTACACCAATAGACGTGCGTCTCTGTGGTTTTCTCTCCTAAATCCTCAGTTTTCTTTTCCTTTTTATCGTATATAGTTATTGCTGTCGTCATCCTGGATGCAAAATAATGAAGGAGAGCTGCAGCACAGAAAATAGGATTCTATCTGTGAGAGTCTCAAGAGGGTCAAGGTGAAGCTCCAGATCTAGGACAAAATCTGGGTCATACCTCTTCTCCACCTCTCCTCTTCTGCTGCTGCCACCTCTCCCTCCTAAAATGCAAGATAGTTGATCTAGACTCTTTGTACTCCAAGACGTTGTAAATCAGTGGTGGAAGCGGTGCTATGTACATCTTGGAGACTAATTACCTGTACTACAATATGGTCGTATGTAATTATTTATTTCTAACTAATTTGCACTGAAGCAGGTAGTGTTGTGAGAGCTGCAGCAGGAAGTGTCCCTCTGTGTCGAGCTATATTTCATACCTTATAAAGTTAAAGAAAGAAACACTGATATCTGAATGCCTTCACTGAAATGGTTTGTAGGGATAAACAGAGGATCTGCAAGATGGCGTAGTCATGCATCCAATATTTTTTATTATGGACACAGCTCAATAGAGCAGCTGAGTGCACAATAATTTTACGCATTGATTTTCGATCGAGTCAGGAATACACTATATAAGAAGTGTTGTTGGAAGCAGTGTCTATGTCTTTAATATTTCGCTTATGATGCGTTTATGCCATGAAAAACTACGTTACAGGTTTCTCCATTAATTCGATGAATAATTAAATTTGGCTGATTTTGGTTATTATAGTAACGTGTAAGACGCAAGTGACCGTCATTGTAGGACAAGATGAAACTTCACTTCTTACTGTCGCACAAAAATCTACAGTCAGCGCGAAAGCAATAACATTCCGTAGCCTACTACGGTCTAAAACGTTTATGGCTTCTGAGTATTGGAGGTCAGCACAATATCACACATGCGAGTGCCCCTGTCGACAATAGACGACTTCTAACCACTCACGTTGCCATACCTATGGCAGTTGAAATCATGCAGCATGGAGTCAAGATTGTGACGACGCTGCATGGTAAGCGAAGTGAATATGAAAGTGATTTTTCCACACTATGTTCAAACACGTAGTCAGACTCCAGTCTTTCCAGTGTACGACCCTCCTCTCTTTATCGATTTCACACGTGCTGTCTTAACAGCTGTGCTGTATTTACGTATTTACCTTCTCGCTACAACATGAGTCATATTTTTCTGGTATAGTGTCCTACATATACACCTGGTTTGGGCATCCATATGTTCAGCCTGAGTTCAAAAATTGCTGAAAACGCTAAGGTGATATCTAAGGAAAGAGCAATAGCTCTGTAGGAAATATCGCTGATCGCCGGGTCTAGGAATAGCGCCTTTGATTAGTAATCAAAATACCCTCGGTCCCGCGTTTGGAACAAGCCGCAGCTTAAATTTTGAGTATTAACCAGCATTGGTGACCCAAGACTTCCAGCGTATGAAGTCATCCTCATTCTGCCAAGGGCCTTGTCAAAGAGGGCGGAGGAGCAGACGGAGGTTCAGGACACTCTCTTGCATCAGGGGTGGGGAACTGCTCCTAATGGTGGAAGAAACAGCAATGATCTACGGCATTCAGAAGGCAGTGGCAACAGTTGCACAATGTGTAGCCACAGGACATGTGGGCTCTAATCGCAAAAGTGTTATGATGAGGTCTCCACTGCAAAAGATTTCGAAATAGTCTCCTATTCGGATCTTTGGGAGGGGACTGCCAAGGGGGAGGTGACCATGAATGACAAGGAGATTTAATAACCAACGAAAGGATAACGTTCTACGAGTCGTGGCGTGGAATGTCGAAATCTTGAATAAGGCATGGAAGCTAGATAATCTGAAAAGGGAACGGAAAAGGCTCAGTCTAGATGTGGTACGGGTCAATGTAGTTAAATGGAAGAAAGGCAAGGATTTCTCATCTGATGAGTATTGGGTAATATCAATAGCAGCAGAAAATGGTGTAATGGGACTAGGATTCGTTATGAATAGGAAGATGGAGCAGAGAGTGTGTTACTGTGAACAAGTCATCTATAGGGTCGTTCTTATAGGAATCGACAGCAAACCAACACCGACAGCGATAGTTCAGTTAAACCTGCCGACGTCGAAAGCTGAGGATCAGATGATAAAGAAAATATAAGAAGAAACTGAAACTGAAGGAGTAATACATTACATAAAGGGGGGGGGGGCAAAATCTAACAATCATGGAGGAATGGAATGCATTTGTAGGGGAAGGAGTAGAAGGAAAGGTTACAGAAGAATATGGGCTTGGGACAATGAATAAGAGAGAAGAAAGACGAATTTCTGTAATAAATTTGAGCTAGTAATAGCGAATACTCTGTTCAAAAAAATGGTTCAAATGGCTCTGTGCACTATGTCCCATAGAACTTAGAACTACTTAAACCTAACTAAACTTAGTACTCTGTTCAAGAAACACAGTGGGAATAGGTCTACTTGGAAAAGGCCAGGTGATACTGGAAGATTTCAGTTACATTACATCATGATCAGGCAGAGATTTCGAAATCAGATACGCAGGACCAGATCTAGACACCGATCACAATGTAGCAGTGATGAAAAGTAGGCTGTATTTCAAGAGATTCGTCAGGAAGAAAGAATACGCAAAAAAGGGTGATAATACGGAAGTATTAAGGAAAGACGAGATATGCTTGAAGTTCTCTAAGGCTATAGATACATCAGTAAGGAATAGTTCAGTAGCCAGTACAGTTGAAGAGGAAAGAACATCTCTAAAACTGGTAATCAGAAAAGTTGGAAAGAAAAACATATGTGCAAAGAAGTTAACCGCGAAGAAACCATGAGTATCAGAAGAAATATTGCAGTTGATCGATGAAAGAAGAAACCATAAAAATGTTCTTGGAAAGTCAAGAACACAGAAATACAAGTCGCTGAGGAAAGAAGTAAATAGGAAGTGAGGGAAGATAAAACGAAATGGCTGCATAAAAAATGTAAAGAAACTGAAAAGGAAACGAATGTTTGAAGGACGGACGCGGCATTCATAAAAGTCAAAACAGCCAAATGTGAAATTGAAAACAAGGGTGGTAACATAAATAGTGCAATGGGAACACTGTTAAATGCGGAACAGAGAGCAGATAGATGGAAAGAATATATCGGATTTTCTCTACGAGGGGGAGGATTTGTCGCACATGACAGAAGAAGAAACAGGAGTCGATTTAGATTCAGAATTTAAAAGAGCTTAGGAGGTCTTGAAAACAAATGAGGTAGAAGGATAGATAACATAGCACGTTTGTGTGTAGAATGTCTGAGGCTGGCGACATTTTATCTGACTTTCCAAAAAATATCATCCACACAATTCCGAAGATTGCAAGAGCTAACAAGTGCGAGAATTATCGCACAATCAGCTAAACAGCTCATGCATAAAAATTACTGACAAGAAGAATATACAGAAAAATGGAAAAGAAAACTTAGGATGTGTTAGATGACGATCACTTTCGCTTTAGGCAAAGGTACGTAAATTTACCAGAGAGGAAATTCCGACATTGCGGTTGATATTGGAAACAAGACAAAAGAAAAACCAAGATACTTTCATGTACAATATGTGCAAAAACTAAGAGGGAATAATAAGAGTGGACGACCAAGAAAGAGTTCGGATTAAAAAGGATATTAAGACATGGATGTAGTCTTCTGCGCCTACTGTTGAAACTGTACATCGAAGAAGCAATAATGGAAATAGAGGAAAGGTTCAGAAGTGGGATTAAAATTCAAGGTGAAAGGATATCAGTGATACGATTCGCTGAAGACATTGTTACCCTGGGTGAAAGTGAAGAGCCGGCCGCTGTGGTCGAGCGGTTCTGAGCGATTCATTCTTGGATCGCGCGACCGCTCTGGTCGCAGGTACAAATCCTGCCTCGGGCATGGATGTGTCTGACGTCCTTAGGTTAGTTAGGTTTAAGTAGATCTAGGGGACTGATGACCTCCGATGTGTCCCATAGTGCTCAGAGTGAAGAAGAATGGCATGATCTGCTGACTGAAATGAACAATCTAATGAGTATAAAATTTGTTTTGAGGGTAAATCGTAGAAAGAAGAGTGTAATGAGTATTGGCAGAAATTAGAACAGCTAGAAACTTAACATGAGGATTGACGGTCCCGAAGTAGATGAAGTAAAGAATTACTGCTACCTAGGCAGCAAAATAACCAATAACTGATGGAGCAAGGAGGACATAAGAAGCACGTTAACACTGTCAAAAAGGGCATTCCTGGCCAAGAGAAGTCTACTAATATCAAATGAAGCCTTTAATTTGAGGAAGAAGCTTCTGAGAATATACGTTTGAGCCCAGCGTAGTATGGTAGTGAAACACGGACTGTAGGAAAACCGGATTTGAAGAAAATCGAGGCATTTGAGATATGGCGCTACAGACGAATGTTGAAAATTAGGTGGACTTATAAGATAAGGAATGAGATGTGCTTCGCAGAATCGGAGAGGTAAGGAGATTGTGTGAAACACTGACAATGAGAAGGGACACGATTCTAGGACTTCAGTTAAGACATCAGGGAATTACTTCCATGGTACTAGAGTTAGCTGTAGAGGGCAAAAACTGTAGAGGGGGACAGAATGCTTAGCAAATAATGGAGGACGTAAGTTGCAAGTGCTACTCTGAGATGAAGAGGTTGGCTCAGGAGAGGAATTCGTGGAGAGCAGCATCAAACCAGTCAGAAAACGGAGAAAAAAAGAAAACTGTAGCTTGTAACGCGTTTATATTAAAAAAAAGTTAGGTTAGGTTTCTTGTTGTGAACTAAAAGTGAGCTGGACTTATCCCTATTCTTTAACGTCCGTGCATTTCTGTGTTGTGATTTTAAACAGTGCAAGTTGTGTTATTACGAAAATGTTACTTGATCAAATGAGTCAGCAAATCTGTCCGAAATTGGTGTAACTGTATTTTAATAAGTTTTAACCAAACTAATCAGAAAACGTAAAACTATATGCTGAAGAAACGATCCTGTGAAATTCTACGTTGTGAGTGCAGTGAACAGTGTTACAATGCGTGGCGTCACAATGCGTGGCCTCTCAATACGCGACTTGCAGTTCCAGTTCACGAAACTAACACAGTAAAAATTCTACATTAAGTTCAAATCGAATTTTGGACAATTATGTAACCAAACTGTGTCTGCGAAAACGCCGTGTAATTTTTCATAAACTACCTTACCAAATGAAATTCCAAACATTAAAGGACGCATACGCAAATGTGCCACTACACTGTAAGAATAATATTGTCTGCTGAAGAAATAACATCTGAACAGGGCTTCATGAAAACTGAGCTTGATATTAATTTTGAAACGCAACGGCTAACTACGAATGATCTTAATATTATGATTGTAATATTAAACTGATGCTAACAAATTTTCATGGCTTACTGTGGCAACGGGACTTCGGTACTACGCGATAGTGATGAATATCAAAATACTCAGCAGGAGCAAACCAGCTGAAGGAAATGAAAGCACTGTGCAAGTGTAATGGAAAGACGTACAACTATTTTAAGCACATCACACTTCGGTCAATATGTTCCGCAAAGCGAAATTCCGCTACACACGTAATCAGAAAATAAAATTCGTGAGGAGACGATGATGGAATATAAACTTTATAAATGATGAAAAACAGACTAGAATGCAAAACTTATAAGAAAATTCTGTGCTCTTCCTTAAGAATTACAAACATTTTAAAAAATTCCCGTGTTATTAACAATTAAAAATGGTACAGGAGACGTAAATCTATGACTTCTGAGTGCAAACCATGTGAACGAGTAATTTTATTTGATTTCGTTTCAACAAGCCCACTGACATGAACTAATAAAGAAGAACTCCCACTAAAGATTTCCTTTCTCCAAACAGGTCACTACGTATTCGCAAGGAAACAATACAGGAACTACATTACCTGAAAATCAAATTGATATAACCAAATCAAATTTCAAACGTTCATCATCCTCTTGACCGCGCGGGATTAGCCGAGCGGTCCAGGGCGCTGCAGTAATTGCAGTCATGGACTGTGCGGCTGGTCCCGGCGGAGGTTCGAGTCCTCCCTCGGGCATGGGTGTGTGTGTTTGTCCTTAGGATAATTTAGGTTAAGTAGTGTATAAGCTTAGGGACTGATGACCTTAGCAGTTAAGTCCCATAAGATTTCACACACATTTGAACATCATCCTCTGTATCTTTGTCTGTGGTCCCTGTGAGCAATTATCAGCGCACTCAGTAATGTGACCAATATCTGGGTCACTGACTTTCTTTTCACTGAACGCTACAGGCAACGACACTGCTACTATCAATCAAAGATCAGGTTGCTTGTACTCTGAGCCTCTGTGGGCTAATTTTACCACTATTGAAGTCTCCTTTCCGCAAAATATCCAGTGTACAAGCATTATGCACAACACATCGAATGAAAATAAATCTCACATCACTTCCACAGAATAACTAAAAGTAAGCCAGTAACCTCACAAGATTCCATTAGGCGAAACAAATGGGAAGGTAAAAGGTGATTCTCTCCCTGACACTCATCAGGCAATACAGTCATGTGAATTCACACACAAGAACAATTTGCCAAAATGAATTAGATGTTGTAGCAGCCTATGTCCCCACAGTCAATACAGCTGCCCTGCCTAGGGCACCCCTGAGTCTAGTGTGAGTGAGGCGAGCCTGCATCATTCCGTTCTGGCAGCGACCAGCATTTCCTTCCCGAGGAAGTGGTGCGCGTCAGGAGGGTCGGCGGTCATTGGAGGCTCCGCGGAAACTCCCTCTCGATTAAGCGCGGCCCAGTGGTCGATATCGGCCGGCGTCAAAGTTGTTTGCTTAATTAATGAAACACGCGAGGGCGGCGAGGCGCGTCAGCGGACGCGCTGCCTACCATCGGCGCCTTCCAGACTCTTGAACAATGCATCAATGATGAGCGCAGGCATATTCCAGAGAGCCGACGGCCCAAGATGGGTGACTGACCGCGGTATTGTGTAAAATGTTGAAATATTTCGGCTGCAATTGCAAGTGTAAAGAGTAGAAACTTTTCAATGACATGGTGATATTTTGACTCAAACTGACGTCGCCGACGAAATCTCACACACATAAATATAAATGTACCGCAAACAGAATATTAGTGCATCGGAGTTGCTGTGGCCCACATAACTCCCATTCATGCTCCAGCTACGTTTATACCAACAGTTTCAACGCAGCCGATCATCAGCTTAGCGTCCAATCGGAAACTAGAAATTTTTGTTTTATCCTTAATTGTTTATGGTATAGCTGAGTACGAAGATTGGTCCTACGTATGAGATTTCACTTTCTTACGAAGTTTATGATAGGTAGTCCATCGACATTTCAACTATACATCTATCAGTTCAAGTTACATGAAGCTGTGGGATTTATCGTAGGTAATGAGCCACACAAAGTAGTACATGGCTTTTATTATTTTGCCTGCCACACAGGATGGTCAGAAACAGTCTGAAAACCTTGTAAGGGCGTTGCAGGGTAAGTTATGATGAGAAATAAGTGTTGAAAATAATGTACTTAGCAGTTTCCGAATTAATTAGCAATGGAATTAGATAGAAAGGCTATTATGTGCGTAAATTCAAGCAGCTCGCCAGATAAAATTCGCGTCAGTTTTTCTCATAGTGTAGATAACTGCGTACGAGACAGTTCAGCCTTTGCCTCGGGTTCAAGCCTTACTAACGTCCAATATCCAATTTTTGTATCGGTCTCTGGTTCAGTTTCAGGAAACCAAACGAAGGACACGTTTGACGACACCGTCTCAGACGGGCCGCTTGAATTTATGCTCCCAACCACCTGATTGACTAACTCAATGCAAAGCAAGTCTGAAACGGCTCAACGTATTGAATTTCTTTCTTAACAATTATTTCTCAGCAAAACCTACCTTGCAACACCCTTCCAAGTTAAACAGACTGTTTCTGACCGCTCTTTATAGCTTGATGATGGTCGAAGTAGAGAGGACACAGAATTAGGACTGATAACAACAAGCAAAACGTTTTTGAAAATGAGAACATTGTCAGAACTGAAAAGAGATGTAAGGTTGAGGAATATTGTCCTGAAGTGGAGTGGAAGGGCTGGTTTATGAAGTTGGTTATTCTTAACAACATTTATTAATACAAATAAATCAGAACAAAACTTAGTCGCCTCCAGTAGGCATAACTAAAAATACATTTAAGGTAAGGCCCAGTCACCGTTTTCAGTAAACAAGAAACAGTGGTGTTGTCCCCAATTACTAAAATTTTAATGAAGACTGTTTAAAGTAGGCACCACAACCAGAAATTTTAAACTGCCTTTGGCAGCAATACAAAACACAGAAATTCTTTAACATGTAAATTTGATCAGTAATAGCGCACATAGTCCATTTCAGTCATTGGCTTAACTGTAACGTTCCAAGGAAACTCTACAAGCATCCCAATGAGTAACGGACAGTTACAACAGGACTCCTACTGTGTGTATTGTGTGTGTATTAAACTGGGGACCTACAAACGACGGAGAGGCTTCGTCCCGCCGTAGCCCTCAGTGGTTCACAACCCCATAACACACCACAGCAGTCCACCCACCCCACCACCGCCCCATACTGTGCGGCTCGTCCCCCACTGCACCCATCCTCAGGAACGTCTCAAACCATACGAGTGTAACCACAAATGTTTGCTTGGTAGAGTAATTATGGTGTACACGTACATGGAGACAGTGTTGGCGCAGCAATCGCTGACAGTGTAACTGAGGCGGAATTAGGGGAATCAGCCGCATTCGCCGAGGAAGATGGAAAATCACCTTAAAAACGACCCACAGGCTGGCCAGCACACCGGACCTCAACACTAATCCGCTGGGCGGATACGTGCCAGGGACCGGCATGCCTTCCCGCTCGGGAAGCAGCGCGCTAGACCGCGCGGCTAGCCGGCCGGGCCGGACTCCTACTGACTTGACCATGTGGGACGGTCTCACCACATAAGCAAGATTTCCAAAATGATACAAGGTAAAGTCGTTCATCAGCAGCAACAACCGGCCTGACTGTCAGTTTAATATGAACCATGTCAGCTCGGCCACAGCAGTCGTTTCTTCTGGTGGTCCTCGTTGCTCCACAGAGTAGATGTCGCGCGCCCTCTCGTGGAAAGACGGGGCTCGAGGCAGACGCGGCAAACGCGGAGCTGGCAGCCGAAATAACGGTGCCATCACGGCACACGGATAACTAATGAAGAATTTCGGAGGAGAGGCTGACTCCAGCCGAAATCGTGCAGCAAACGAATTCGATGGTGAAAGTTAAACATTTCTGCTGGACCATGACTTGGCCGGATCGCCCGCTTAACGCTAGCGGTTCTCTTAACCTCAACGGCTATCCATACACACTTTCCGCCTGACCCAACTTCTCATCTTGTCACGTGTTAGTAAGGTCCAATGTCTATTCACTTACTTATTCGAAACGAGTCCTGTATCCACGCAAGAGGCACAAAATATGTTCTACGTCCACAATGAGTATATCAAGGCAGTCATTCCTAAGGATGTACTACAAATGGGTGTGGTATTTGTTCTGTCGGACATGTCAGACAGAACAGATACCAGACGTATCGGGTTTCTCTCCTATGCGAGCTTATGTGCATTTTCTCTGATATTTCTGAATTGTGCCACTAGATTCGATGTATTGCTAGTCGGCTGTTTCGCGATCGTTACATGAAGAATTGGATGTCTGATGGTATGGGAAAGGTCTGAGAGAGGGCTCCAGTGCCATGTTGGCAAGAAGTGGGACCTCGGGATGTCGAGTAAGCGCCACACTGTGAACAAGACAGGCATTTAGGAATTCGGAGTGGACGTGCCGAGTGTCGTGTGGGGAGCTGAGGAGAGGGACCTTCATGCTGTCACGTGAAGTGTTTTAACGCCAATATCACTCCTGAGAGGAGCGATAGACTTCAGGTCCTGATTTCCAATCTGGACCTCTTGGCAATCCGTGTGACCAATTTCAGTTTCTTAATCTGGTGAGACATTTCCTCTGATACGTGCATGTTAACATGTAAAGAAACACGTTCAGTGCTGCTCCGAAGTTTTGATGGAGCTTATGGACAATTTGTTGAGATGCATTAAGCTGCCACTTAAAACAGTCAATTTTCCGAAGCACTATAACACGTGACAGATAAAACGCTATACTGTCGTGTCTGTTAGGCACATCGCCGTGCCCTTTTAAGCCTAATATTTTACCTCGACTTCGGTGACTATATTGATGTTCCAGGAACACTATTATCTGCCTGGCTTGTGGCTGACTTCCCACTTCAATTTAGCTTGAATTAGAAACGTTGGCTAACGTGTATAGATAATGCTTGTGCGGACCAGTGTAGGAACGTCAACCTCACTTCGCGAAAGTGAAATTGTTTTGTTGCCCCTTTGTACATCTACATCCCCTTTGTACATCTACGTCTACATGGATACTCTTCAGATCACACTTAACTGCTTGGTAGAGGGTTCATTGAACCGCATTCATAATAATTCTCTATTATTCCACTCTCGAATAGCGTGCAGCAAAAACGAACCTTTCCGTTTGAGCTCTGATTTTCCATATTTTGTTATGATGAAAGTTTCTCCCTATGTAGAAGGCGTCAACAAAGTATTTTATTATTCGGAGGAGAAAAATATGATTGAAATTTCGTGAGAAGATTCCACCACAACGAAAAATACCTTTGCTCTAACGATGTGCACCCTAAATACTCGATGTTAACAAATTTCTCTTCTTCAGAAACGCATTCCTTGCCATAGCCAGTCTACGTTTTTTATCCTCTCTATTTTGACCATCATCAGTTATTTTGCTCCCCAAGTAGCAAAACTCATTTACTACTTTAAGTGTCTCATTTCCTAATCTAATTCCCACAGCATCACCTGATTTAATTCCACTACATTCCATTATCCTCAATTTCCTTTTCTTGATGTTCATCTTATATCCTCCTTACAAGACTGTCCACTCCATTCAACTGCCCTTCCAGGTCCTTTGCTATATCTGACAGAGTTACAATGTCATCGGCAAACCTCAACGTTTCTTTTCTTTTCTATGGATTTCAATTCCGCCTCCAAATTTTTCATTTGTTTTTGTAGTGTACCCTGGTCAACAGGAAAGAACTAACAATCAATTTGAACATACTTTATTGTAATTAAAAACAAGCGCCTTCTTGATACACACTAAATTTTAAAGGCAAGAAAACCCCACAACTCTTGTGGCGGCAAACCAGTTAAGGGAAGGAGGCAATAGAAGAGAATACTGACCGAAGTCTACTGTACAAAATACAACGTGCTACTACAATGCTAAGGCGAGTGAATACAATGCTAGGGCTGGCGTAAGTACTTGTCGGTGCCGTTCCTAGGGGTTGCTAAGCAATGCTGGTCTCACGGTCTAGGCGTGCTTAAAAATCCAGGTCGGCGGAGTGCTACATGAGTTCCGATTGGTGGAACACTGTCACATGTTGTCTGGCGAAGTAGTTACTTGTTTATTTGGAAAATCTGTTATTGTTTCTTTCCGCTGGCGATGTTTCTCACCGCGCTCCTGAAAGGGGGTCTGCAATCCATCTTGCCTCTCGGTTGTGTGGGCCCTCTAGCTAATAAGGTGCTGCTACGACATTTTCCTCTACTGTTTCCTCAATATATAGATTGAATAACATTAAGCATAGGCTACAAACCTGTCTCATTCCCTTCCCAACCACTCCTTTACTTTCATGCCCCTCGACTTATATAACTGCCATCTGGTCTCTGTACAAATTGTAAATAGCCTTTCGCTCTCTGTATTTGATCCCTGCGAACTTCAGAATGTGAAATAGAGGATTCCATACAACATTGCCAAAAATGTCTGTAATTTTGCAAATGCTAGGAACGAAGGTTTACCTTTTCTTAATCTATCTTCTAAGATAAGTCATACGGTCATAGCGTCAGTATTGGCTCATGGGTTCCAACGTTTCTACGTATAGGAACTGATCTTCCCCAAAGTTTGCTTCTACCAGTTTCTCCATTCGCCTCTAAAGAATTCATGTCATATTTTGCAGTCATGATTTATTAAACTGATAGTTCAGTAATTTTCACACCTGTCAACGCCTGCTTTCTTTGGGACTGGAATTATTATATTCTTCTTGACGTCTGAGGGTGATTTTCCGCTTTCATATATCTTGCTCAGCAGAAGGTAGAGTTTTGTCAAGGTTGTCTCTTCAAAGGCTATCAATAGTTGTAATGGAATGTTGTCTACTCCCAGAGCCTTGTTTCGACTTAGGTCTTCCTGAGCCCCATCAAATTCTTCATACAGTATCATATCTCCCATTTCATCATCACCTACTTTCTCTTCCATTTCCATAATATTGCCCTCAAGTACATCTCCCTTTTACAGACCCTCTGTATACTCCTTGCACCTTTTTGCTTTCCCTTCTCCGCTTGGAACTGGTTTTCCATCTGAGCTCCTGATACACATGAAACGCCCTGCTAAACCCGCAGGTCAGGACAGGTAGTTTTAATTGTGGAAAGGGGCCAAAATAAGCAGCTGTCAGCACACTCGAACATACAACTTTATTTATTTGACCAAACGTTACAAGAGCCAAGAAAATATTTAAGAATACACGGCATTAATTTTGGAGCTTAATTACTGGCTGAATGTGCCATACAATCTCATGCCTTAAGAGGATGACACTATAATCTAAAATCAACTCAAGCCCAATAACTTACGACTCAAACCAAAATCAGAAATTTAAAAGGCAGAAGGCCTTATCTTAAATCACTTCTTTAATTAGGATGAAGGCCCAAACAATCTGACACCTTAAGAGCCAAACAACGTTAATTTAAAAATGGGCTGAAGGCCCATCACTTAAGTCTCAAACTGAAATACATTTTTAAAAGGTCAAAGGACTTACCTTAAAACAGTTCATTAAATTAGGCTAAAGGCCCAGACCATCTCACGCCTTAAGGGCAACACAACCTTAATTTAAAGCTCGGCTGTGAGTCGTACAAATACAAACAACAAGAACAAATGAGAAAAGGCAATACACCCGACGGTGCTCAGATGTTTCCGAGGGTCAGCCTGGCATTCAAACACTAATGCTCGCTTAGGTGAGACAGGCTGTCGGCCCAACCATTCTCGATCCGACAACAACCCAACCGACAGACAGTCAGCGGACCCACCGACAAGGTAATTTTCGCTCCACCCGACCAGCACACAACAGGGGGTTCAATGGAACAACGTAGAAGGTATTGGAGCCAACAACTAATTGTAAATTGAGCTGTCAAACTACACACCCTGCTGGACAGCGACAGTACAATGAGGAAACTACACTGCCTGAATTTAAGTCAACGGCAAGGGCGGGTAACCATAATGTTAACGGCCACAAGCTAAGATTCCACTAGTGCATTTCAATTCAAAATAACCAAGTACAGTTAAACTCCACCGGAGGGTGACTAAAATTTGTCAACTTGAAAACACACGTTGTTGCTCGCGGCGATGTCCCAACAGCCGACAACGAAATCCATACGACACAGTGTGAACAGTCTTGACTTGCTGGTAGATGAAGTCAAAACTCAACTTTCGTGTCCAGGATCGGTGGGCCACGGATCTCATAGCAATGGTAACAGCGACACTCCGAACGCGCGGGACGCCGCCAGCGGCCTCGGCCAAACTACGCGCCGCGGAGATTTACTCGCTGCTCTACACCAACCGACCAACTCTCTGCACACAACACAGCCGGAAACTATGAGCGCCAGGCCAAAGATAGAACAAGGTGCGAATATCGAAGCTCACCGCTGCTGCCACTCGCGGAGAGAGAGGATAACAGCATATTCGCGATGACTGCAGGAGACTAAACATAGAATAGCAATCAAGGTTTAATCCCACACATAACATGAGCCAGCCATGGCTCAACCTCACCCCCTCAAACTTAACACAGGGAGAGGATGATTCAACCCCTGAGGTACCTGTACTTGGCTAAGGGGAACGCGATACTGCTTACCTGAACTGTTCTCTTTGACCAACAGCTTTACCGGGCCTAAAATACGCACGATAGTGCAAGACGCCCAGAACACGAGGACTAAATTTACTAAGATTCCCGCCACGCACGTGCCTCCCCGGGAAATTGCGGACATAATCTTGAACCTCTGCCCTTAAAAGTTACACCGTTATGATTATAACACTCATCTTGTTTATTATGGGCTCTGAGTACATTACGCCTGGCCCGGTACCAGTTTTTCTTGATAACTCGAGGACTAATGTCGGCTGAAATAAGATCGTGAATTCCCCACAAGTTCGAAAGAGGGGAATTAATTTGATACGAAAGAATCAAGGAGGCGGGCATAGCTCGCAAGGCTTCATGACTAGCGGTATTAAAGGCAGAACTAAGCCAGGGAAGACTGAAGTCCAATTTTATATGGGTTTTCAGATGATAAATAATAACGCGGACTTAAGATTTCGGTTAACTCTCTCCAGAAAGGACCCGTGGGGTTAATATGGGGCGGTCGTGATATGCTTGACACCATTCTGAAAACAGACGGTCTTCAAAGAGGCCGAAAGAAAAGCAGGAGCACCGTCGCAATCAAGCTGTTTGGGTAGGCCAAAAACACTGAAGACATTCGTTAAATGATAAATAGTGGTGGCAGCGGTAATGTTACGGCTCGGGAGGAGCGTCGATAATAACTAGTACATATCGATGACCCTTTTTAGTACGAGGTAAAGGTCCTGAATAATCTTTATAGAGCTTGTGCATAGGACAGGACTCTCGTTCAGAACTCATCAAACCCTGTTAAAGAGCATTCGTTGGTTTGGCTACATTACACAAGCGGCATTGGGATATCATCTCTCTCGAATCCCTGTCCATGGACGGCCAAGTTAAATGCAAATTGATTTTTTGCAGAGTCTTGTAAGTACCTAAATGGGCACCCACCAACGAATCACGAAAATAACGAAAAACCGGAGGCACAAGCTTACAGGCAAACAGATCTTGCACTGATTAACAACTCCCACCCTCTTACAGAGAATACCACACTTAACAATATATGCTACTCATCCGACAGCTCTCCTGCCAACACGTGTTGCTTAATGGGGGCCTAAACAGGGTCCTGATACTGACGCTGAGCAACATCTTCAAACAAGAGGGGAAATTCACCGAACACCATACAATTAAGACTGTCTCCCTCTACCTGCTGGTTTCTCTCACTAGGTGTAGTTACGGCGAAAATTCGGCTGAGGACATCAGTAAGGATATTTTCAGAGCCCTTCGCATGGCCGGCCGGAGTGGCCGTGCGGTTCTAGGCGCTACAGTCTGGACCCGAGCGACCGCTCCGGTCGCAGGTTCGAATTCTGCCTCGGGCATGGATGTGTGTGATGTCCTTAGGTTAGTTAGGTTAAAGTAGTTCTAAGTTCTAGGCGACTGATGACCTCCGAAGTCACATAGTGCTCAGAGCCATTTTTGAACCCTTCGCATGTTTAACTTCAAACCTAAATGCCGAAATGCGTACTGCCCGCCTGGCAAAACGGCCGGTTCTACGCGGCCTAGCCAACACCCAGTGCCCGCATCTCGCGGTCGTGCGGTAGCGTTCTCGCTCCCCACGCCCGGGTTCCCGGGTTCGACTCCCGGCGGGGTCAGGGATTTTCTCTGCCTCGTGATGGCTGGGTGTTGTGTGCTGTCCTTAGGTTAGTTAGGTTTAAGTAGTTCTAAGTTCTAGGGGACTGATGACCGTAGATGTTAAGTCCCATAGTGCTCAGAGCCATTTGAACCAGCCAACACCCAGCTTAAAGCCTGATTGTCGGTTTCTAATTGGAAAAACCCGATGTTCAAGGTAGAAGCGGTACTTCTCGAATGCAAATAAATCGGCCAAGGCCTCGCACTCGTAGTCAGAGTCATCAGTTAACCAAGAAAAATGTTCAAATGTGTATGAAATCTTATGGGAATTAACTGCAGAGGTCATCAGTCCCTAAGCTTACAAACTACTTAACCTAAATTATCCTAAGAAGAAACACACGCCCCCATGCCCGAGGGAGGACTCGAACCTCCGCCGGGACCAGCCCCACAGTCCATAACTGCAGCGCCTGAGACCGCTCGGCTAATCCCGCGCGGCATCAGTTAACCGACGAGACGCATAGGATAATGATTGTCTCTGCCCCTTAAACTCCTGGAGGAGAACAGCAGAAATACCAGCATTAGAAGCGTCAAAAAATGGTTCAAATGGCTCTGAGCACTATGGGACTTAACTTTTGAGGTCATCAGTCCCATAGACCTTAGAACTACTTAAACCTAACTAACCTAAGGACATCACACACATCCATGCCCGAGGCAGGATTCGAACCCACGACCGTAGCGGTCGCGCGGTTCCAGACTGTAGCGCCTAGAACTGCTCGGCCAATCTGGCCGGCTAGAAGCGCCACTTTGAATAACAAACCTTTTATTAAAATGGGGTACGCCAAAACCGGAGGATTGGCTATTGCTGCCTTAATGTGCTCAAAGGTATCCTCCTGGGAGGGTCCACATTCAAAACGCACGCCCTTCCGGCGTAACTGATTAATTAAGGGTGCCGCCAGCTGAGCAAAATTGTGAACGAAACGCCTAAAGTATTTTGCCAAGCCTATAAATTTAGCAGTTACCCTCTTATCAGTAGGCGTAGACAAAGAACGTAAGGCATTAGTTCGCTCTTGGTCAGTGCGAATACTCTGACCCGACATTACACTACAGGCCATTAAAATTGCTACACCAAGAAGAAATGCAGATGATAAACGGATTTCATTGGAAAATATATTATACTAGAACTGACATGTGATTACATTCACGCAATTTGGGTGCATAGATCCTGAGAAATCAGTACCAAGAACAACCACCTCTGCCCGTAATAACGGCCTTAATACGCCTGGGCATTGAGTCAAACTGAGATTGGATGGCGTGTATAGGTACAGCTGCCCATGCAGCTTCAACACGATACCACAGTTCATCAAGAGTAGTGATCCGGAGAATGTGCTGGCCAGGGAAGCAGTCGAACATTTTCTGTATCCAGAAAGGACCTGCAACATGTAGTCCTGCATTATCCTGCTGAAATGTAGGGTTTCGCAGGGATCGAATGAAGGGTGGAGCCATGGGTCGTAACACATCTGAAATGTAACGTCCACAGCCGGCCGTTGTGGCGGTGCGGTTCTAGGTGCTTCAGTCTGGAACCGCCTGACCGCTACGGTCGCAGGTTCGAATCCTGCCCCGGGCATGGATGTGTGTGAAGTCCTTAGGTTAATTAGGTTTAAGTAGTTCTAAGTTCTAGGGGACTGATGACCACAGATGTTAAGTCCCATAGTGCTCAGAGCCATTTGAACCATTTTTTTGTAACGTCCACTGTTCAAAGTGCCGTCAGTGCGAACGAGACGTGACCGAGACGGAGACGTGTAACCAAAGGCACCCCATACCATCACGCCGGTTGATACGCCAGTATGGCGATGACGAATACACGCTTCCAATGTGCGTTCACCGCGATGACGCCAAACACGGATGCGACCATCATGATTCTGTAAACAGAACCTGGATTCATCCGAAAAAATGACGTTTTGCCATTCGTGCACCCAGGTTCGTCGTTGAGTACACCGTCGCAGGCGCTCCTGTTTGTAATGCAGCGTCAAGTGTAACCGCAGCCATTGTCTCCGAGCTGATAGTCCATGCTGCTGCAAACGTCGTCGAAATGTTCGTGCAGATGGTTGTTGTCTTGCAAACGTCCCCATCTGTTGACTCGGGGATCGAGACATGGCTGCACGATCCTTTACAGCCATGCGAATAAGATGCTAGTGATACGAGGCCGTTGGCATCCAGCACGGCGCTCTGTACTACCCTCCTGAACCCACCGATTCCATATTCTGCTAGCAGTCATTGGACCCCGATCAACGCGAGTAGCAATGTCGCGATACTATAAACCGCAGTCGTGATAGGCTACAATCCGACCCTTATCAAAGTCGTAAACGTGATGGTACCCATTTCTCGTCTTTACACGAGGCTTCACCAGGCAACGCCAGTCATCTACTGTCTGAGTATGAGAAATCGGTTGGAAACTTTCCTCATATTAGCACGTTGTAGCTGTCGCCACCGGCGCCAACCTTGTGTAAATGCTCTGAAAAGCTAACCATTTGCATATCACAGCATCTTCTTCCTGTCGGTTAAATTTCGCGACTGTAGCACGTCATCTTCGTGGTGTAGAAATATTAATGGCCAGTAGTGTATATGATCTAAGAAAGATACCTGCTGCTTTGTTAGCGTCATCTTACTAGACTTAATGGTCAGCCCGCTCCCCGTAATCTCAAAAGAACTTGCGGGATATGCTCCAAATGATCCTCAAACGAACGATTATAGATAACCAAGTCCTCCAAATAATTATACACACAGACTAACTTCAAGTCGCCAAGGATATTATCCAAAAATCTAGTAAGCACAGCCGCCCTAAAGGAACTCTGTGAAATTCAAACAAGTTCCAATCAGTAGAAAAATGCGGTAACATGTTTTCATCGTCAGCCAATAGAATCTGATAATAGGCCTGATTCAAAGCAAGGACCGTAAACCAGTTAACGCCGGCAAACCAAGTAAAATAATTATGCAGATCAGGTAGGGGTACCGATTCAAGGAAAACCTTAGCGTTTAAACGGCGGTAGTCAACGACAGGTCTGAAATCGCGCCCCTTTTCTTGAGGTACAAGAAATATAGGAGAAGCATAAGCAGATGTAGAGTCTTAATCACTCCTTGTGGGAACATCTGAGAAATTTTAGCCATGAGTATCTTCACATTAGCGGGAGAGGGGCGGTATGGGGACTGCCTAATGGGAATATTGTCGGACAGACGGATATGATAGTCAAGAATGTTAATAACAAATGTTAATAACACCCAACTTATCATTAAGGATCTGGGGAAAACTGTGCAACAAATCGCGTAACTGAGAAACCTGATGGGGCAAGAAATGGGCCAGATCAAACTCATTAGCTACGGTCTTAACGGCCAACGCCCCAGCAGTTTGATGCACAATAGGTTTAGCGCATTCGCAAAGGCCAAACTTCTATTCAGGAGCGAACTTAAAGAAAAAATGTGTCCGGAATAATCCAAAACCAACCCAGTTTTATTGATGAAATCAAACCCCATAATTAGATAAACGGACAGTTCCTCAACCAAGGCTAAAGGCATAGGCCACGAAAAATCGCCGACTGATGTACTCCCCCGGACCCACCAAGCAGAGGTAACACCTGGCCATTTGCCACTCGACATCTGTGCACCTGCGAATGGACCGACCGAAGTTTCGTAAGATGCCTAAATTACAAAAACCACTCCAAACTCAATAATGAAAAGGAACAACCAGAATCCAAAAGAACACAAACCGGTTCGCCACCTACCCGAGAACAAACGTAAGACAAGGGGGATGATGAGGGTGCAACCACCTGAGTACGCCAATGTCTAGAAGCTCGTCCCGAGTTCGCGGCCCAACCCGACATAATCGATTGCCTCTGGGTGCACGGGGCTGAACACAAGAGCGCACCAAATGAGGAGTACTGCCACACAAGAAACAACGCCGGGATTCCCTTTTGATAACTTCAGCGGATGTAGATATTCCGGAATCAGCGCCGACGGCCCTCCCCTTAACCTCGTGACTTACATAGTTCTCAAGTGGTAATGCGGATGATGCTATGACCACGTCACGGAAATCTCCCCAGATTGAAGGCTGCTTACGGAAGACAAAATGCGACTTATCCGCGGCACGCATTCTTCTAAGAACGATAGGGACCATTTCTTGTTAAGGTAAATCAATTAGCAAGGCCAAAGAGGCTGTCTGAACTGTATGGATATAATGAAGTAACTGCTCCTCACCCCGCTGCTCTTCCCAAATGTAACGACACTCAAGCTGTTTACGAACCCCGGTGGTGAACTTTTAACTAATTACGAGCTCTATTAATTGCTGCAAGGAAAACATTTCCGCTATGGCTCGCGAGAGGAGGTTGTACAACTCACCTCTAGCTAGCGGGTACAACAACGACAAAATTACTTGGTGCGGGACGCGAAGGGCGGCCGCGTGTTGTTCTAGGCGAACCAATAACCACAATAATTTTTCCACCTGATCAAGTCGCTCCAAAACCAGTTCACTAATATCTCGGAAGAAACAGGTCAGAGGATTAGGCAACTGGGAAAACACAGCATCTAACTTGACAGAGGATGTAACAGTACCGACGCCGGGCTGGCTCTCACCCTCTCCGTGACAGCGCAAGTCTCTTATCTTCAACCTTCCACCCATCCAACTCCAAACACCAAGCTTGAACTGTAATGTGCTCACCAAAGTTCCCAACTCAACGATTAGTTTTTTGTGATGATCTTCCAAATCTAACGTGCTTAAATCCGCTATCCAATTAGTTAAATGCATTAACTGTGCCCCGCACCCTATCCAGCTGACTGTCATTAGGTTGGGTTCCCTCCGAAAGACAAATAGTGTTCTCAAGGCCTATAATAGGCTCAAACAGAAACCAGTTGCCGCTCCTGTCTCACCCACCACCGCCGAAGTGACGTCAACAGGCTGAAGAACGGCAGCGTACAAACGGGGTACCAATTCCGGAACACTGCCCTCAATCGGTTGGAGCCTTATTGACAACTGGTAAAAAAGTTGGTCCTTTCTGAGCAGGCCAATCTCCGGACACTGTCTCACCCACTACGATAAGCACCTGAAACAAGTAACTGCCAAAAAATATGTTGCTACAAAAAACACAAGTGAAAATCAAAAGTGAAAATCACAGCAACTAGAATGGCAAGCACAAGCGCAACCATGCTCTGCTACCAGCAAGATGCCCTGCTAAACCGACAGGACAGGTAGTTTAAATTATGGAAAGAGGCCAGAATAAGTGGCTGTCAGCTACACTCGAACATAAGACTTTATTTATTTGACCAAACAATTCAACGCCCAAGAAAATTAAAGCAAAAGAAACACAGCATTAATTTTGGGCCTTAATAACCTGCTGAATGCACCATACAATATCATGCCTTAAAGGGAAGATCAAGTTAATTTAAAATCAGCTGAAAGCCAGTAACTTAAGAGTCAAACCTAAATCAGAGATTTAAAAGGCAGTTCTTTAATTATTCTAAAGGCCCAAACAATCTGACACCTTAAGAGCAAGACAACTTTAATTGAAAAATCAACTGAATGCCCATCACTTAAGACTCAAACCCAAATTAAATTTTTAGAAGGCCAAAGGCCTTATCTTGAAACAGTTCTTTAATTAGGCTGAAGGTCCAAACAATCTGACACCTTAAGAGCAAAACAACTTTAATTTAAAAATCGGCTAGAAGCCATACAAATACAAAGAGCAAAAACAAATAAAAAAAGGCCGTACACACAATGGTGATCAGAAGTTACAGAGGGTCGGCCTGGAATTCAAACACTAACACTCGCATAGGTGAGACAGGCAGTCGACCCAAACATTCTCGATCCGATGACAACCCAACCGTCAGATAGTCGACGGACCCACCGACAAGGTAATTTTCGCTCCACCCAACCAGCACACATTAGGGAGTTCAATGGAACAACGTAGAAGATATTGGAGCCGACAACCAATTGTCCATTGAGCTGTCAAACTATACACCCTGCTGGACAGCGACAGTACGATGAGGAAAATACACTGCCTGAATTTACGTCAACGGCAAGGGCAGGCAACCGGAATGTTAACGGCCACTTCAATTCAAAATAACCAAGTACAGTTAAACTCCACCGTAGAGTGGCTAAAATTTGCCAACTTGAAAACACACGTTGTCGCTCACGGGAATGTCCCAACAGCCGACAACGAAATCCAAACGACACACTGTGAACAGTCTTTACTTGCTGGTAGATTAAGTCAAAACTCAACTTTCGTGTCCAGGATCGGTGGACCACGGATCTCATAGTAATGGGAACAGCACCACTCCGACCGCGCGGGACGCCGCCAGCGGCCTCGGCCAAACTACGCGCCGCGGAGGTTTACTCGCTGCTCTACGCCAACCGACCAACTCTCTGCACACAGCACAGCCGGAAACTATAAGCGCCAGGCCAAAGATAGTACAAAGACAGAATATTGATACACACCACTGCTGCCACTCGCGGAGAGAGAGGATAAAAGCATAATTGCGATAACAGCGGGAGACTAAACACAGAATAGCAATCAAGGTTTAATCCAACGCGTAACATGAGCAAGAATGGCTCAATACATACAAGTGATTCTCCTTCCTTCCATCGTCTCTTTAATTTTCTTTTAGGCTGTATCTACACTCCTGGAAATGGAAAAAAGAGCACATTGACACCGGTGTGTCAGACCCACCATACTTGCTCCGGACACTGCGAGAGGGCTGTACAAGCAATGATCACACGCACGGCACAGCGGACACACCAGGAACCGCGGTGTTGGCCGTCGAATGGCGCTAGCTGCGCAGCATTTGTGCACCGCCGCCGTCAGTGTCAGCCAGTTTGCCGTGGCATACGGAGCTCCATCGCAGTCTTTAACACTGGTAGCATGCCGCGACAGCGTGGACGTGAACCGTATGTGCAGTTGACGGACTTTGAGCGAGGGCGTATAGTGGGCATGCGAGAGGCCGGGTGGACGTACCGCCGAATTGCTCAACACGTGGGGCGTGAGGTCTCCACAGTACATCGATGTTGTCGCCAGTGGTCGGCGGAAGGTGCACGTGCCCGTCGACCTGGGACCGGACCGCAGCGACGCACGGATGCACGCCAAGACCGTAGGATCCTACGCAGTGCCGTAGGGGACCGCACCGCCACTTCCCAGCAAATTAGGGACACTGTTGCTCCTGGGGTATCGGCGAGGACCATTCGCAACCGTCTCCATGAAGCTGGGCTACGGTCCCGCACACCGTTAGGCCGTCTTCCGCTCACGCCCCAACATCGTGCAGCCCGCCTCCAGTGGTGTCGCGACAGGCGTGAATGGAGGGGCGAATGGAGACGTGTCGTCTTCAGCGATGAGAGTCGCTTCTGCCTTGGTGCCAATGATGGTCGTATGCGTGTTTGGCGCCGTGCAGGTGAGCGCCACAATCAGGACTGCATACGACCGAGGCACACAGGGCCAACACCCGGCATCATGGTGTGGGGAGCGATCTCCTACACTGGCCGTACACCACTGGAGATCGTCGAGGAGACGCTGAATAGTGCACGGTACATCCAAACCGTCATCGAACCCATCGTTCTACCATTCCTAGACCGGCAAGGGAACTTGCTGTTCCAACAGGACAATGCACGTCCTCATGTATCCCGTGCCACCCAACGTGCTCTAGAAGGTGTAAGGCAACTACCCTGGCCAGCAAGATCTCCGGATCTGTCCCCCATTGAGCATGTTTGGGACTGGATGAAGCGTCGTCTCACACGGTCTGCACGTCCAGCACGAACGCTGGTCCAACTGAGGCGCCAGGTGGAAATGGCATGGCAAGCCGTTCCACAGGACTACATCCAGCATCTGTACGATCGTCTCCATGGGAGAATAGCAGCCTGCATTGCTGCGAAAGGTGGATATACACTGTACTAGTGCCGACATTGTGCATGCTCTGTTGCCTGTGTCTATGTGCCTGTGGTACTGTCAGTGTGATCATGTGATGCATCTGACCCCAGGAATGTGTCAATAAAGTTTCCCCTTCCTGGGACAATGAATTCATGGTGTTCTTATTTCAATTTCCAGGAGTGTATCTTAACCCTTGTGAAATATGCCTCTTCATCCTTACATTTGTCCTCTGGCCATCCATGCTTAACCATTTTGCACTTCCTGTCGATTTCATTTTTGAGATGTTTGTATTCCTCATTGCCTGCTTCATTTACAGAATTTTTACATCCTCTCCTTTCATCAATTAAATTCAGTATCTCTTCAGTTACCCAAAGATTTCTACTAGCCCTCGTCTGTTCACCTAGTTGACCCTCTGCTGCCTTCACTATTTCATCTCTCGAAGCTATTTATTCTTCTTCTACTCTATTTCTTTCCTCTATTCTTGTCGATCGTTCTGTAATGTTCTCTCTGAAACTCTCTACAACCGCTGGTTCTTTCACTTGATCCAGATCCCACTTCCTTTAATTCCCACGTTTTTGCAGTTTCTTCAGCTTTAATCTACAATTCGTAATCAATAGATTGCGGTCAGAGTCCACATCTGCCCATGGAAGTGTCCTACAATTTAAAACTTGATTCGTAAATCACTGTCTTACCATTATACAATCTATCTGAAACGTTCTAGTATCCCCAGGCCTTTTTCTCATGTACAACCTTGTTTCATGATTCTTAAACAAAGCGCCAGCTATGATTAAGGTATGCTCAGTGCAAAATTCTACCACGCGGATTTCTTTTTCATTCCTTTCCCCCATTCCGTATTCACCTACTACTTTTCCTTTTCTTCCTTTTCCCACTATCGAATTCCAGTCCCCCATGACTGCTAAATTTTCGTCTCCTTTCACTATCTGAATAATTTCTTTTATCTCATCATAGATTGCTTCAATCTCTCCGTTATCGGTGGAGCTAGTTGGTATATAAACTTGTACTATTGTGGTACGCGTGGGCTTCGTGTGTATCTTGGCTACAACAAGGCATTCACTATGCTGTTTATAGTTGTTTACCTGCAGTCTTATATTTTTATTCATTATTAAACCTATTTCTCATTACCCCTATTTGATTTTGTATTTATAACCCTAAATACACCTGACCAGAAGTCTTGTTCGTCCTGCCATCGAACTTCATTAATTCCCACTATATCTAACTTACCTATCCATTTCCATTTTTCAATTTTCTAACCTACCTACCCGATTAATGGACCTGACATTCCACGCACCGATCCGTAGAGCGCAAGTTTTATTTCTCTCCTGAGTAGTCCCCGACCGGTGTGCCGAATTTGGGACTACCTTACCCTCAGAATATTTTACTTAAGGTGACGCCATTATTATTTAACCATACAGTAAAGCTGCATGCCCTCGGGAACAATTACGGCTGTAGTTTCTCCTTGCTTGGAGCAGTTCGCAGTGCCAACACAGCAAGTCCATTTCGATTACTGTTACAACGCCAGATCAGTCAATCATCGAGACTGTTGCCCTTGCAACTACTAAAAAGGCTGCTGCCCGTCTTCAGGAACCACACGTTTGTCTGGCCTCTCAACAGATACCCCGCCGTTTTGCTTACAGGAATGTTATTACTGAGTAACCATTCTTGAATCTGCACTCCTCGCAGTGCTGGCGGCGGTCGGTTTGGCCGATCGGTTCTAGGCGCTACAGTCTGGAACCGCGCGACCGCTACGGTCGCAGGTTCAAATCCTGCCTCGGGGTGGATGTGTGTCATGTCCTTAGGTTAGTTAGGTTTAAGTAGTTCTAAGTTCTAGGGGACTGATGACCTCAGCAGTTAAGTCCCATAGTGCTCAGAGCCATTTTTCTAGCAGTCCTGGCGATCCTCTCCCGCAGTTTCCCCCACACACCTCCAGCAGTGGGTATCCTGCGATATTATTCTTCATGTGATATGTACCATGTTTGTAGAACGGTACTTCCATAATAGAGTATTTTCTAGAGGGCAGTCCCCTTCAAATCGTCGATGCAGCAGAGATAACGAGAGCTCTGCATAAGAATCGGTTATGGGAAAACATAAGTTTGGCGGCGTAAATTTGTACCAGATTAACCACTGTTTATTGCACTGTTCGTTTTATCGTCATCGTGGATGGATATACGTTATAGCTTCGGTGACTTGCAGTGATGTACTCAACAACTTCATGTTCACTTACAAGTGTACTTCCTGAATTACTGTGTTTGTCACGTTTGCTGCTATCACCCACACGTCTGCAACGTCACACACGGCCCATACTAGTTCAGTTTCCCTAAAAATTTATCTAGCGCTTTCAGGTTGGTTACTTCAGGCAGACGATTAATTACTTCTACACGCGAATACTATCTGGGTAGAGTTCAGTGCTATGAATAATCTCTTTGTCTATGAAGGATTTCACAATTGTTGAGATTTCATTCTCACTACTGTGAACAAGGTGCGATGGTTTTCTTTTTGTTATTAATGGTTTACACATGGCATAGAGATTATTATCTCTCCGAGAAGAAGCTGGAAATAAACAGGTTTTCAGGAACGAACAAAAGGTAATCAGTCATAAAGGTAAAGATGAAATGAAGTTATTCTATGAAGCATTAGTTGAAATGGCTTATTTAATGAATACAGCAGGTGCGCTTCAAGCACATCAGTTTTCTTGTGTGTTGGTAAGAAAATATTTTGGGCTGGGATAGGATACATATAAGTCATTTACTTTGCGTTAATATGAAACACGCCGCAGCGTAGAATCGCGAAACTTGATAAACGTATAAACATCAGAAGGGGTTCCTCCTCTACACTTTGTGACTAACTACCGCTTCCTGAGTCTCCAATCTAGTTAAGTTTTCAGATGTGGCGGACGGTGTACGGAAACTGTATTGAAACGTAATCACAAGTGCAGACAGAAAAATTGGATTTTGAAGAGGCAATGCTGGGTTTAGCAGTAGGTAAAGCACACTGGGGCATTTTCATGTCTTACGTAGAACAGCAGAAGACGAGGATGGGTAGACAGCAAATTAATGAAAGAGGAAAGTGAAAAATGTCTGGAATGAGGCTGTGAGCTACAGAGTTTCCAAAAATAAGTTTTCAGTGTTTGTGGAATAGAATGTTAAAAGTTGCTGTTTACTGCCATTTTTAACTTATGTCTGTTACAAATGTTACTTTAATTCAGATTGCACAGCCTTGAACGGTGGCATAGAAATTACTGGCAGTGACAAGAAAACAAACGACTTGATCATGGAAGACACTTGAGAGTATGCGTTATTATGAACGTTATGAAAATGAAATGGAGAATGACATGAGAGGTAGCTACTGAACAGGGTGGAATACTGTGTAAGGAAATTATGTGTTGCATTCCAAGACATAAGAAAGACCGGAAAGTCATGCTGTATCCTATTTCATCGTACTACAGCCAGGTGTCCGAGGTTGCCTGATTGGTAGAAGTCAATAACATAAAATCAGCAACATGTTTACGTCAGGCTTGTGAAAGGCAAGCCAACGTCACTGTACTACTAGTATTTCCTTACGGTGGTCACACGTGCGAAGTTACCTCGGAGGTAACTGCTGATCACTTCACTTCACTGCAGTCACAGTTCAGTTTGCTACTACGGAGCCATGCGGCCGCCTACTTCTAGAAGGTATTTTCCATAAGACGCCCAGCAGCGATAGTTGCGTAAACTTCAATTGACCTTCCTGATTTCTCTCCAATTTATGAATGTTTACATATTGGATACTGCCCACTCTCAATTGGACTATGAATCAGAAATTTACAGGGTGACCAAGAAGTCCGTTAACATTTGAAAGTGCAACAATTAGTGGAGTAACCTAGTTAGAGAGATAAAACTTGACTCACGTGCCTGGAACGACAAGAGGTTTTATTAAAAGCGAAAAACTAAATGCAAAAACCGGCCAATAGATCGTGCTGGACAGCAATATATCTATGACGCTGCATGGGAATCGTCATTATGACGAGTGCGAGGTAGGCTGATATGTTACAGAATTGCATTGTCCCTAGCCCGGCTGATAAACACCCGACTGAAGGTACACCTTTGACGCAAGATAGTTTTACCACCCCGTACTGCCAGGCATCGGAAAGAGCTCTTGCGCACATCGTTTGATGAGGACCGCGTGCTAAGCCGCAACTTCCGTCATGCTTGGCCTTCCAGGTCTCTAGACCTCAACCCGTGTCATTATTGGCTGTGGGGTACCTGATGTCGCAGTTCTAAATATGTTCAAATATGTGTGAAATCTTATGGGACTTACCTGCTAAGGTCACCAGTCCCTAAGCTTACATACTACTCAACCTAAATTATCCTAAGAACAAACACACACGCCCATGTCTCAGGGAGGACTCGAACCTCCGCCGGGACTAGCCGCACAGTCCGTGACTGCAGTGGCTTCGGACCGCTCGGCTAATCCCGCGCGGCTCTCAGTTCTACTGTGGTCGTCTGACCTCATTAGGAATGCTGAAAGACAACATCCAGTGGCTGTATCGCACCATACTTACCGACATGCTGTACATGGCTGTTCACAGAACTGCCCCTCGACTACAGTTATTGCTGACGAATGAGGGCTGACATGTTGAGCATATGTTATAAAGAACTTCTTCCTTGCTAAAAGTATATTTTTATGCTAATTATTGTCTTGTATCGCATGAAGCGCTATCCGTTAGTCTTTTGCGCACTTTTTTTTTGTTTCAATAAAACTCCCTGTCATTTCAGCTACGTATGTCAACTTTTACCTCTCTACCTAATTATTCCATGAAGCACTGAATTTTCGAATGTTCTCATCGACGTATGCTAGTGGGATAAAAGTGAAAAAAATTAATTTGCTGCCACAGATGTCAACACAGCGGTGACACGGTGTGTTGTTACCACCTTTGTGGTGCATTAAAATTTTACTTTGGTTTGTTGAGGAAGTCACATAAGTTATCTTTCGGTGAACTTCATCACTACCACGAGAACATATGTTGATAGACTATATTCCAGGAGTATATACCAAGAAAGGATCTAGTAACACATAAGTCTTAGTACAGTGTGATGTCCCTGCCCTATTACCGTAAGACTTATTCCTCGGCGTGAAAATAAATGGAGACTAGATTTGTTTCTGGGAATTTCATTCAATGTGCTTTTTACGCGAGCCCACAAGGCATCACCAGTGGAAAAATTTGCATATTAGTTAATACCAAATCATGTTCGATGCGTATCGTATCAGTTGGACGTGCAAGCCAAGGTTGTTGTAATTCCATTGTTCTTGGAAGATGGTGTTGTTCCCAGACGTGGTCGACCATGGGCCTATTGATGCAGTTAATTGACATTGGGACAACCTATAGCTACTAAAGCCTCCCTGTGCACTGATTGCTGCTCAGGTTGTCCTAATTACATATGAGTTGAAAGTGCCAAGTCGTAACTAGTGGTTTCCTGGCATTGTGTGTGCTTGACATGTCTACCCGAATAAGAATTAAAATAAGATTAAATGAATACCGACTCTTCGAAAGACGAGAGAAGTGTCTCAAACACCATGATTATGTTATTGAGGATTTCGAAGGAGATTGACACATACGTCTTGTTGAAGCAATGTGAGTGGCTCCTGGGTTGTGTGGTGTCCAGAAGGCGTTATTCACTGTTACGTTCAACCAACCGAATTTCATTTTCTTTATTTTTAATTTATTATGTTTTTTTTATTTTTTGTAATTTATATAATGCTAAGGCTGTAGTCATCATGAAAATATCTCGAGCTAAAATTATGTCGTGTTGAATTTTGACATTTGAGTAGACATGAGTGAAAGAGACGCCCAATTTCTACATTAAATGTTATCTTTGGTTGTCCAGATATTTATCTGGATGCGCATAAAAATTATACATTTAGTGTGGTTATATGGCAAAGGTACCACAAAAATAAATAATTCACAAAGATTCTCCATATTTCTGTATGTTTTATGCACTTTATATGATATGGTTCTGTAAGACTGTTAGAAATCTTCCAAACTCATCCTGTAGAGAATGGATGAGAAAACAGAATTTTAATGTACTGCTACTCTGCAAATCTTGATGTTACGCAAAAAATTATTAGTAAAAGTTTGTGCAAATCCTCAGGAAGAAAAGACGGTGGAGAAAGCAGAAAAAAATACAGTGTGCAGCGAAGGAATTTGTTTGGATATATTAATTTTGCCTGTTCATCTTTAAACATTTTTTCCCCACGAGATGCATTTTTGATTTTGCATACCCCTGCTCAGAAACCTCTCATCAGAACTGAATGAAATTGTGAGGTTAGCATGTTATTGCTCCAAGCTATCTCATAACGAATACAATAGGTTAGCTCTTTTAATATTTTACATCAGCAAAGAGAAAAAAAATTAAATTTGAGGATCATTAATTAAATAAAAAATTTTTGAAACCTTAAAATTAAGTGACAATTTTGCTTGATTAGACTGTGTCCTGGTATTTTCGGAATTACATCATACATTTCACCGTTATTCTGTTAGCTATGTTTTTAAAGAGGGACACATTTAAAGATACAGTGATTTAACTGTAGCAGCAAAACTCCAAAATTTAGAAGCTTGAAATTGACTAGAATGCATTGTTTTCGAGTGACTAATTGTTCTTAATAAGATCCTTATCTGTTGATTATTGAACCAAAGTTCTCGAAATAAATTTATAATAAAAGTGAAATGGTTTGTAACAGTTATGTTCAAAATGACGTGCACAAATGTTAAATCATTTTCAAATGGCTGTGAAAGGTGTATGCAAACACACATTTTGCTCTAACCTTAATTTACATTATGGTCTACATATTCATTGTCACTGAATATTTAGTTATCTCTTCCTTTCAGAGGACACACTGCTACTGCTGCTGCTGCTGCTGCACGTCACTCTTCCCACCTTGTGATGACGCACTCCGCCGTAGCCAGGGCAACCAGCGAGAACAAACAAGCCCACCGACAGGTGCTTATTATTTGCGCGGCCGTTGACGCGCCCCTCGTCTCAGACGGTCGACAAAGGAAGGCAGAACACATTGTCTGCCGTCGCAGACTGCCGCCCACACTGCCCGTAAACAAAGTGTGAGGCTGATTGGCTCATGTCTGTATCTACCCCATTTTGTGCGTCGCTCCCCTTGCGGCACCATTCCTAACGCGCTCCCCTAGCGACAGACAAGAGTCAGAAAGCGAAAGATTTTTGTGGAAGCGAAAATTTTTCTGCCCTTCCCAATATAATGTGCGTTCCCCAATTGTCGTGAGAATGATTAGCTACATTTTCTGGCAGAAAACAGCGCACCTGGCTAACAGTCCATTACCGAGGACGATGAGAGAATGGGCCCACTCTCAATCGTTCTCCTTTCCTTGCAGCTGCATTTACTAAAAACCGCAATTCACGTTTATAATTTCTCTCTGCATTTACTTTTAATTACACTTATGATTTTGTTTAAATGTTTCCTATCTCTTCTGTGATCACTGAAACTTTGATTTCGATAGACTTCTGAATTCTTTGGGACGTATTTATGAAGTCTTCAACGTGTTATTTTCCTGTGTTTACTTTCTACAGTATCTTTAATAAAAAGAACTGCCTCTAATTGCTGCAATTTTTCGGCTTTTAGTGCATGGATAGTATTATTCCAAAAGTTCAAGGATTTTCGAATAGTGGAAAAGCTGCTTTTTAGTGGACGTTCATCAGGACGAAATATCTTGTAAGCATAATCTGCATAGTATGCTGTGCTTTTATTCTGCCTAATGGACACACGGATATTCCTAGGTTCGTCATGTGATCACTATGATGACCATCTACATTCTCGAATTAGATTCGAGAGACTAGTTCCGGCTACAGTTTTTTAGCTGAATCGTTCCTGGGCCGACCTACGTACATCTTTGGTACACATTGCAACAACTTTTTAGAAAAGCTGCATTGTTGTATTCTGCTTACATGTTTCTTCCATTTCTGTTTGAATCTAACGATTCTTCATGTTATTGCAAAAATTTCAAGCTCTGTTCTAATATCTTCGATTCCTAGTTTATCTTCCACTTTACATCCTTTACATGATCAGATGGATTTTATTGGTGACGACACTATTTCATGAATGTCTTCATTGTTTACATTCACGCCTCAGTTACGTGAAGTAGCGATGGAACAGCTAGTGTTTTATATAATTTCAGTTGTGTTTACTTAGTTATCCTTTTATTGATCCACAGACACAACGAAATTATGCAGTTTTATTTTTTGTATACTTATCATGATAATATTTATCGTGATCAAAAGAAATATCATACCCTATTATTTTGTTTTCTGACACTGGTTTAGAGCTCACTTCTTGTTTCTTCGGAATGACATAACGTTTGTCTCCCCTATAAATACTTTGAATTTATAATTTTGATAAATTTGGTTTCACTTAAAAATAATATGTATTTGTAATTCTACGTCTGAAATATCCATTTTAGTCTCATCGACAGCGTATATGGTTAGCATATAATAGCCCTTATCTGTTTTTACGCCTCTCTTATTTTTCATTTCCTCATTCCATTTTTTAATCACCTCTTTTATATTTAAATTGAATAAGTAAATGGAAAGATTTCAAACTTGTTAAATTCGTCAGTTAGTAATAGTGCCAAGCTTACTTATATTGTTCCTGTTTTTCCTGTTACAAATTTAGTTCCAATTATATGGCACAATTTCCTAGTAAACAGAAGATCAGAGGTTCGAATCACGGTCTGGCATACATTTTCACTCCTCGTCGCTGATGCCACACAAAGTTCTGATGCAGCTGATATCAATAGTCTCTTCTCTTTCCTTTCTCTTACTTCCCACAACCCCCTCCCCTTCCTCTATCAATTCACATAAAATTTAGTTTCACTGAATATGATTTTTATGGTCCATAACCAGTCACAGAATTCCTTTCTTTTTTAATACTGACCAGAGTTTCGGCGGGCTTAATATGTGAAATGCCTTGACACTGGCGGTGAAAGCTATGCGTTTCTCATTACAAAATTCTCGTCTTTCATTTATAAATAAATGAATACAGTATCCATCGTATTTTGTTCAAATGTAACTCTACTCTGTTCATCAGTTAAAACTGTTTTTCTTTGTTTGAGGAGAATTGCATAGTACTTTAATAGCTCACTTGTAATGCTACATTTCTGACTTTCAATTCTACTAATGTAAGTGCATCTAACCTTTTCCTATCTTCGTATATTTCTGCTCGATCCATTAAGTTTTGGTTACAATACAAATTTTTGTAATGTTCTTCCCATTGTTTTACATCGATTGTTTCAATGTGTTATGTATCTTTCCCTTATCTGTCTAAATGTGCTTAAAGGGCCAAATGCTTGCTTTCTGTGAATGTCAGTTTCTGGATTCCTCACATATATCTACCCTAAACTGTTCTTTATGCTTTTAAGTACTCTTGTTTAGCAACTCCTCTTTTCCAATTGTATTCTGCTCTTAATGCTCGAATTTTTTGTAGATGTTTTAGACTTGTTTAATTTTTCTTTCTTATTACCTTTCCTAACTCTTCATTCTATGTTTTCTTGTTATAAATTTTAATATTGTTCTCAGAGTGTCAAAACCTGTCTCCACAACACTACTACTTATATTCTCCCAACCTTCATCAGCTTCTACAGTAGTGGGTTTCCATAGAAATTATTCATTTAATATATTTCGGTATTGAGTTCCATGCTTTTATCTCGTACTAAAATGTATTTTCTATGTTGTTTCACTTTTTCTGTACGTTTTATGACTCATTCTTCATCTTATAGAAATATTTATATTATAAATTGGTGTTTAATTGTCGGAACAGATGTAGCTTCCTCGGTATACTCTTGTGTCTGCTATTTGTGATGCTGCACATTTTAACTATTACATTATTAACTGATGACATTTGACGTAGAGCTGACCATATTCACAGTTCGGTAGATATAGTTAACTCTGTCTAAGGTGTCATTGTGTAGACAATCGCTCACTTACGGAAACACCGGGTTAAGTGCCAAAACCCTAATTTAAATATAAACCAAAGACATGGACAAGCTGGTTTGTTGCAGCTCACCATGCCAATCTGTCCTGTGTAGGCCTCTTCATCCCCAAATAACTAGCAACCTACATCCTTCTGAATCTGTTTACTGTATTCATCTCGTGGTCTTTCTCTCTCTACGACGTTTAATCCCACACTTCCCTCTAGAAGTAAACTGGTGATCCCTTGATGTCTTAGAATGTGTCCAGCTAACTGATTTCTGTCCTCCCCAATTCTTTTCAATAACTTCTCATTAGTTACATGACCTACTTATCTAATCTTCAGCTGTCTTGTGTAACACCATATTTCAAAAGCTTCTTTTCTCTTATTACCTCAGCTGTTTGCCATCCATGTTTCACTGCCATATATGGCTACAATCCATACTAATACTTGCAGAAGAGAATTCCTGACGCTTAGGTCTATATTCTATGTTAACAAATTTCCCCTTTCCTAAAAGACTATTCTTGCCGTTTCTTGTCTACGCTTTACATCCTCACTGCGTAAGCCACTGTCAGCTGTTTTCTGCTCAAATAACAAAACATTTACTACTTCAAGTGTTTCGTTTCCTAATCTAATTCCTTCAGCATCACCTGATTCGACTACATTCCGTTATCCTTGTTTTACTTTCAAGACACCATCTGTTGTGTTCCATTACTTTTTCAAGTCGTTCACGGTCTCTGACAGAACTACAGTGTCATCAGCAAACCTCAAAGTTATTACTTTTCCCCTTAAATATTATTTTCTACTACAAATATTTCTTTGGTTTCCATTACTGCTGAGTGTACAGTTAAATAACGTCGGATATAGGCTACAACACTGTCTCAGTCTCTGCTGAATCACGGATTAACTTTCATGCTCTTCGATACTTAAAACTACAGACTTCTTTCTGCACAGGTTGCAAATATCCCTTCACTTCTCGTATTTTACCGCTGTTGCCTTTAGAATTTCAAAAAGAATGCTCCAGTCAAGTCTCAAAGTCAGTATCTAAGTCTACAAATGCTATAAAAGTAGGTTTGTCTTTTCGAAATCTATCTTCTACGAGAAGCTGTAGGATCATTATCGTTCGCATGTTCCTACATTGCTCCAGAATCCTAATGTTCTTCCGCCATGCCGGCATCCACCAGTTTTTCCATGCTTCTGTAAAGAATTGATGTTAGTATTTTGCAAACTTGACTTATTAGACCGTAATTCGGTAATATTCACACTTGTCAGCACCTGCTTTCTTTGTAACTAATATTACTACAATATTCTGGGTGTCTGAAAGTATTTCGCCTTTTTCATAGCTCTTACATACGGGATGGAAGAGTTTTGTCATGAATGGTTCTCCCACCGCTATCAGTATTTCCGATGGAATGTCGTCTACCCCTGGGGCCTTGTTTCGACTTAGGCCGCTCAGGGCTCTGTGAAATTCTTCTCGCAGTATCGTATCTCCCATCTCACCTACATATACGCCCTCTTCCAATTCCGTAACATTCTCCTCATGTACATCTCCATTGTATAGACACTCTTTTTAGTGCAGATCTTAAAGGGCTACATTGTAATTGGCTATTATAGAACGTTTTGTTTGGAAGTGAGAGAGGGGTTGCATTGCAACTGGCTCTTGCATTTTAATATTAAGGTATGATTGGAGGAAAGGAGAGGGAAGCCGAACACTATGGAGTGTGTATCTGCACCACTCAACATACATACAGCATATATTTTTCCTTATTGACATTTTAGTATTACATCAGAGCTATTCATGTGTACATAAGAAATGTCATTTGACACTATTTTTCATTCGAAGCTCTGATCAGTTCGAGACAGCGAAGTGTACGTCGTTAATAACGTAATTTCACACAATTTTTCACATCATTTAAATACTAAACTCTCACTGGCTGGAAAGAGACTCAGTGGAGCACAAAGTTCGTCTGTTTCCATCAACTTGGACTTCTAATACTGCATTGAAATTAGTTGAAGATTATGGGAGGTGAGAGGGAAAGAAGGGAGAGATTTCTAAATTTTCTATCAACGCAGTTGGGACATTTTCACCATCTTGGATTTTTTCCACTGTGATTGGCTTGAGATAAAGAGAACTGCACTTTTGGATTGGTGGGAGATACGTCAAGGGAAATTTTTAAATTTTCCACTTACACAATTGGACTGTTCCCACCATCTTGAATTTATAAACGTGCACTATGATTGGCTCTAGATAAGGATGGACTGGCTTCCCACTTATAAGGCTGATGATGTTACCGATATCAACAGTGTCTTCGCTGTTGATGTCACTAATGATGACGACGTCACTAGGACACACGACGTAACAAATGTAAACGAAGTGTTCCACCTTGCTCATACTGCTACGAATTATACGGCAATGACATTCAGAAAATTCCTGAAAGCTACTGATACGAAAACTCTATAAAATTGTTACAGCATTCCGTGAGCAACAGGCGTAAGAGATTTCACCATCTATTTCATATTTGCCTCAGTTTTATGTAACTCCAGGCTCCCAGAGGACACCATTACATCTTAACTATAACGGGAGTTAGAGCTGCCTTTTTTTCCTCTGTGTCAGTACCAACCCATCCCAGCATATATTTCTCTGTAGTGTAATGATGATGTCAGTGTGATTTAGCTTTCCTATGTCGCATTAGATAGTTGTGTGGACTGCTGTATCCGTTTGTTTATGTTTCGCCCAGTTACTGCTGAAACTGCGAGCAAAATTTAATATATAGAGCTACGAAACGAAAGTATGCCAGCTCTGGTAGGTCATTCGCAGCATTATCCCACACGTAATGTCACAGTCCATGGTCCATGATACGAATAATCTACTGCGGCTTTCTATCTCAGTGGTAAGATGTTCTGTTTCTGAAACTAAAGCTCCCTTAGCAATCAGTACAAATCTCACATGGGAAACTTATCTTATTATTTAACCCGAGATACAAAAAGCTTGTCCGAAATCAAATTTGTGGATATTCAGTTGATTGATTCTGTGTAGAACTCAACAGTTTGTTAAGTGGTTCTTTTATGCATCCAGTCCCACTGTCAGATTTCTGTATTATCGTAGTGATATTGGAATGATGCTTGTGTGTAACAAATGTCTGCTAGCAGATACACAGTTTGGAAGTCAATTGTGCTTCATACCCTACAGAGTTACCGATCCATGAAGTTTTGGGCAGGCTCAGATGGCTCATATTGTGGTTAAATTTTAATATATTTACACCGTAGGATAACAAAGTTAAATTTGTACGTAATTAATCGCTAACATTAAAGCGTTTTATATTATCTACGACAGTCGGAGCACACTGTTCTATAATTTCATGAATTTTAAAATCTGCTGATTTTCAAGTCCTAACAGAAGCTTATTTTTACCTGGAAAGGAATTTTCTTGAACGCCCTTCGCCAAGGAGCAAAAAAGGTGATAGGTAGATACTAATATATCCATGCCGACTTTGCCTCAGCTTGCAGTTAAAAGCATGACTGAAACTTGCGATACCACTGACTTCGTGCAAGGGCTAGTGCAGGTTGCCTATATGCAGAGGCAATGAAATCACAATCCAACATTTCGGCAGGCCCTTCCCCCTTATCAGTGACGGTATAAGCCATGCCTCCTCTTCCTCCCCATTCCACTTCCCCAGCCCCCTCCAACGAAAGAAAGCGCATTATTACAGACAGTCACAGGGGAGCCCCCAGGGCAACTAACTTGACTGTGTTCAAAAGTATCTGAACGATCAGAGCTTTTTGTGCCATGTTAAATATTATTTACCCTCAAAATTGTATAAAGGATGCAAACATGTCGTACGCATTAGCAATCCACACACACACAAACACACACACTTATGCATACCCCCTGGACTGCATAAAATGGCATTAAGTTAAAAAGTAGTACCTTGTTTAGATACTTCGCTAAAATAATGTTTATCTCGAGTATTTCATCAGTAAATTTCATTTCACATGTCTATACATTACATGGCATATAACTATCATTATGGAACAAACTCATCATAATAGTTGTAAACCAATACACGCTTATGTAGTGTAACTAACGACACAGAAATATGCAGTCCTCAAAGATGACGTTTACTTTAACTATTGCATTGCAAACATATTACAAGCAATCAGTCTCCGTATGATGTCGTCTTCATTGTGATCGGATAGTTTGGGAATGCAATCAGATGCAGTGCTTTCAGAATGAGATTTTCACTCTGCAGCAGAGTGTACGCTAATATAAAACTTAATGGCAGATTGAAACTGTGTGCCGGACCGAGACTCGGATTCGGTACCTTTTCCTTTGGGGGGCAAGTGCTCTACTATCTGAGCTACCCAAGCACGACTCACGCCCCGTCCTCACAGTTTCAATTCCGCCAGTACCTCGTCTCCTACCTTCCAAACTTTACCGAAGCTCTCCTGCGAACCTTGCAGAACTAGCAATCCTGAAGGAAAGGATATTGCGGAGACATGGCTTAGCCACAGCCTGGGGCCTTCTGTAAAGTTTGGAAGGTAGGAGACGACGTGCTGGCAGAATTGAAGCTATGAGGATGGGGCGTGAGTCGTGCTTCGGTAGCTCTGATGGTAGAGCACTTGCCCGCGATAGGCAAAGGTCCCGAGTTCGAGTCTCGGTCTAGCACACAGTTTTAATCTGCGAGAATGTTTCAGATACAGTTCTGTTTGAACAATGTACTGCTGCAGCTTTCTTTGCAGCATCTTCTCCAAGTACACAGCTAACTGTTTCTAACATGCATGGTCCATGCAAGTTCTCTGCAGTTGAATGTGGTTTTCCAGATCGAGTTATCCTGTAGCTTAGGAGGAACGCTGCTTCTGTAACATTTGTATCATTGGTTTTTGCAGATTTATGCAAGTTCGACTCTGAGATTTTCGGTTTTTGTATCAAACTGTCGTTTTAGCTTTGCTGGCACCAGAGAACTGTTATTTTTTCAGCATGTTGTCATCTATTCCGGTCTCGGAAACTGACGTACGGCCGGGAGACTGGTGTGTTGACCACATGCCCCTCCATATCTGCATCCAGTGATGCCTGTGGGCTGAGGATGACACGACGGCCGGTCGATACCATTGGGCATTCATGGCCTGTTCGGGCGGAGTTTATTTTTTTTCTATGTTGCTTTCTATCTCTCGTTAATTTTGATGACTTTTTTACGCCCACTAAAATTAACGAAGTAATAAATTGGTATAACAATTATTTCTAACGAGAAATGAAGTTTTATTTGAAAAAAGAAATAAAACGATATTTGGAAAATTCTAAAAAACAGGCTTTTGCAGCAATGTGATAAAAGTAAAAAATAATTTTTAAATACAAAGATCATGTTCATCAGCAATAAGAAGTCCCTTCAATAAGTACTCCTGATTTATTTATCGATACCAAATTTTAAATGTCAGATTAATAATAATAATAGTAATAATAATGGTAGTAATGACGATATTCACACCCATTCACAGATCTAACTAATAACTTGCAGCATTATTTAATGAAATATATATCGGGCTGAGGCACTTCTTATTGCTGTCTAATGAGAGCTTTATATTTGAATTTATTTTTTAGTTCCCATCGCTACAAAACTGTGTATTTTTGTAGTTTTTTAAACTTAATTTTTATTTTGTAAAAGCAATGAGGTGACTCAAGGCTTAGCATTCTGTATGGAATAGAAGGGAGAACCGATAGGTACTCAAAGTACCCTCCGTCACACACCATCAGGTGGCTTGCGTAGTATAGATGTAGATGTAGATATGTGATAATAATGACAAAATTATTTAATTTATATTTTCCAGAGAGTATAAAGGGACGTGACAAAAAGTTCACGGATTTTCAAAACACATTTCTTTCCGTGTTAAGTGACAATATACTTTCTCTTGCAGTTGTAAAACTTCTAAATAGAATGAATAGTAAAAGTTTTACACACAGGCGTAGAACTTACCCGCATTTTTTAGGAAACGAACCCAAGTAAAAAGCAACTCACGTGGAACAATTTTTGGAAGATAATTATACTTTTTGCCATCATTATGGCACAATTTGTAATCTATCAAGGAAATAAAAAAGGTTTACATCTACATCTATGCGGTTACTCTGCAATTCACCTTAAGTGCATGGCTGCGGGTTCATCGAACCATTTTCATACTGCTTCTCTACCATTCCACTCCCAAATGGCGCGTGAGAAGAAGGAACACCTAAATCTTTCCGTTAGAGCTCTGATTTCTCCTATTTTATTTTGATGATCATTTCTCCCTGCGTAGGTGGGTGTCAACAAAAATTTTCGCATTCGGAAGAGAAAGTTGATTATGCAAATTTCGTAAATAGATGTCGCCGCAAAGTAAACCGCCTTTGTTTCAGTGACTGCCATCCCAACTCGCGTATCATATCAGTGACACTCTCATCCCTATTGTGCGATAACACGAAACGAGCTGCCATTCTTTGTATTTTCGATGTCCTCCGTCAATCTTACCTGGTAAGGATCCCACACCGCGCAGCAATATTCGAGCAGAGGACGGACAAGTATAATGCAGGCTGTCTCTTTAGTGGGTTTGTCGCATCTTCAAAGTGTTCAGCCAGTCTTTGTTTCACCTTCCCCACAATATTACCTATGTGGTCTTTCCAATTTAAGTTTCTCGTAATTGTAATTCCTAGGTATTTAGTCGAATTGACAGCCCTTAGATCTGTGCGATAAATCGATGTTGTTGTTGTGGTCTTCAGTCCTGAGACTGGTTTGATGCAGCTCTCCATGCTACTCTATCCTGTGCAAGCTTCTTCATCTCCCAGTATCTACTGCAACCTACATCCTTCTGAATCTGCTTAGTGTATTCATCTCTTGGTCTCCCTCTACGATTTTTACCCTCCACACTGCCCTCCAATGCTAAATTTGTGATCCCTTGATGCCTCAAAACATGTCCTACCAACCGATCCCTTCTTCCAGTCAAGTTGTGCCACAAACTTCTCTTCTCCCCAATCTTATTCAATACCTCCTCATTAGTTACGTGATCTACCCACCTTATCTTCAGCATTCTTCTGTAGCACCACATTTCGAAAGCTTCTATTCTCTTCTTGTCCAAACTAGTTATCGTCCATGTTTCACTTCCATACATGGCTACACTCCATACAAATACTTTCGGAAACGACTTCCTAACACTTAAATCTATACTCGATGTTAACAAATTCCTGTTCTTGAGAAACGCTTTCCTTGCCATTGCCAGTCTACATTTTATATCCTCTCTACTTCGACTATCATCGGTTATTTTACTCCCTAAATAGCAAAACTCCTTTACTACTTTAAGTGTCTCATTTCCTAATCTAATTCCCTCAGCATCACCCGACTTAATTTGACTACATTCCATTATCCTCGTTTTGTTTTTGTTGATGTTCATCTTATATCCTCCTTTCAAGACACTGTCCATTCCGTTCAACTGCTCTTCCAAGTCCTTTGCTGTCTCTGACAGAATTACAATGTCATCGGCGAACCTCAAAGTTTTTACTTCTTCTCCATGAATTTTAATACCTACTCCGAATTTTTCTTTTGTTTCCTTTACTGCATGCTCAATATACAGATTGAATAACATCGGGGAGAGGCTACAACCCTGTCTTACTCCTTTCGCAACCACTGCTTCCCTTTCATGCCCCTCGACTCTTATAACTGCCATCTGGTTTCTGTACAAACTGTAAATAGCCTTTCGCTCCCTGTATTTCACCCCTGCCACCTTCAGAATTTGAAAGAGAGTATTCCAGTTAACATTGTCAAAAGCTTTCTCTAAGTCTACAAATGCTTTCTTCTAAGATAAGTCGTAAGGACAGTATTGCCTCACGTGTTCCAACATTTCTACGGAATCCAAACTGATCTTCCGCGAGGTCGGCTTCTACCAGTTTTTCCATTCGTCTGTAAAGAATTCGCGTTAGTATTTTGCAGCTGTGACTTATTAAACTGATAGTTCGGTAATTTTCACATCTGTCAACACCTACTTTCTTTGGGATTGGAATTATTATATTCTTCTTGAAGTCAGAGGGTATTTCGCCTGTCTCATACATCGTACTCACCAGATGGTAGAGTTTTGTCATGACTGGCACTCCCGAGGCCATCAGTAGTTCAAATGGAATGTTGTCTACTCCCGGGGCCTTGTTTCGACTCAGGTCTTTCAGTGCTCTGTCAAACTCTTCACGCAGTATCTTATCTCCCATTTCGTCTTCATCTACATCCTCTTCCATTTCCATAATATTGTCCTCAAGTACATCGCCCTTGTATAAACCCTCTATATACTCCTTCCACCTTTCTGCCTTCCCTTCTTTGCTTAGAACTGGGTTTCCATCTGAGCTCTTGATATTCATACAAGTGGTTCTCTTCTCTCCAAAGGTCTCTTTAATTTTCCTGTAGGCAGTATCTATCTTACCCCTAGTGAGACAAGCCTCTACATCCTTACATTTGTCCTCTAGCCATCCCTGCTTAGCCATTTTGCACCTCCTGTCGATCTCGTTTTTGAGACGTTTGTATTCCATTTTGCCTGCTTTACTGCATTTTTATATTTTCTCCTTTCATCAATTAAATTCAATATTTCTTCTGTTACCCAAGGATTTCTATTAGCTCTCGTCTTTTTACCTACTTGATCCTCTGCTGCCTTCACTACTTCATCCCTCAGAGCTACCCATTCTTCTTCTACTGTATTTCTTTCCCCCATTCCTGTCAATTGTTCCCTTATGCTCTCCCTGAAACTCTCTACAACCTCTGGTTCTTTCAGTTTATCCAGGTCCCATCTCCTTAAATTCCCACCTTTTTGCAGTTTCTTCAGTTTCAATCTGCAGTTCATAACCAATAGATTGTGGTCAGAATCCACATCTGCCCCAGGAAATGCCTTACAATTTAAAACCTGGTTCCTAAATCTCTGTCTTACCATTATATAATCTATCTGATACCTTTTAGTATCTCCAGGATTCTTCCAGGTATACAACCTTCTTTTATGATTCTTGAACCAAGTGTTGGCTATGATTAAGTTATGTTCTGTGCAAAATTCTACAAGGCGGCTTCCTCTTTCATTCCTTCCACCCAATCCATATTCACCTACTATGTTTCCTTCTCTCCCTTTTCCTACTGACGAATTCCAGTCACCCATGACTATTAAATTTTCGTCTCCCTTCACTACCTGAATAATTTCTTTTATCTCGTCATACATTTCATCTATTTATTCATCATCTGCAGAGGTAGTTGGCATATAAACTTGTACTACTGTAGTAGGCATGGGCTTTGTGTCTATCTTGGCCACAATAATGCGTTCACTATGCTGTTTGTAGTAGCTAACCCGCACTCCTATTTTTTTTATTCATTATTAAACCTACTCCTGCATTACCCCTATTTGATTTTGTGTTTATAACCCTGTAATCACCTGACCAAAAGTCTTGTTCCTCCTGCCACCGAACTTCACTAATTCCCACTATATCTAACTTTAACCTATCCATTTCCCTTTTTAAATTTTCTAACCTACCTGCCCGATTAAGGGAACTGACATTCCACGCTCCGATCCGTAGAACGCCAGTTTTCTTTCTCCTGATAACGACGTCCTCCTGAGTAGTCCCCGCCCGGAGATCCGAATGGGGGACTATTTTACCTCCGGAATATTTTACCCAAGAGGACGCCATCATCATTTAATCATACAGTAGAGCTGCATGTCGTATACTCAAAATTTATCGGATTTCTTTTAGTACCCATGTGGATGACCACACACTTTTCTTTGTTTAATGCCAATTGCCACTTTTCGCACCATACAGAAACTCTCTCTAGATCATTTTGTATTATGAATTGATCGTCTGATGATTTTACTAGACGGTAAATTACAGCGTCATCTGCAAACAATCTAAGGGGGCTGCTCAGACCATCACCTAGATCATTTATGTAAATCAGGAACAGCAGACGGCCCATGACACTACCTTGCGGACCGCCAGATATCACTTCAGTTCTACTCGATGATTTACCGTCTATCACTACGAACTGCGACTTCTCTGAGAGGAAATCACGAATTCAGTCACACAACTGAGACGATACTCCATATGCAAGCAATTTGAGTAATAGTTGCTTATGAGGAACGGTATCAAAAGCCTTCTGGAAATCTGGCAATATGGAATCGATCTGAGATCCCTTGTCGACAGCACTCATTAGTTCCTGGGAATAAAGAACGATATTTTCTGAATCCGTGTTTTTTATGTATCAATAAGTCATTTCCTTCGAGGTGATTCATTATGTTCGAGTACAGTATATGCTCCAAAATCCTACTGCAAATTGAGGTCAGTGATATGGGTTTGTAATTCAATGGGTTACTCCTATTTCCTTTCTTGAATATTGGTGTGGCCTGTGCTACTTTCCAGTCCTTAGGAACAACCTTTCGTCAAGTGAGCGGTTGTATATGATTGCTAAGAAAGGCGATATTGTGTCTGAATACTCTGAAAGGAACCTGACTGGTATACCATCTGGACCGGAAGACTTCCCTTCCTTAAGTGATTTGAGTTGTTTCCAAACACCTACGATATATACTTTCACGTCACTCACGCTAACAGCTGTTCTGCTTCCCAATTCTGAAATATTTGCTTCGTCAGCTTTCGTGAAGGAATTACGGAAGACTGTATTTAGCAACTCCGCTTTAGTGGCACTATCATTGGTAACATTTCCGTCGCTATCGCTCAGTGACGGTATTGACTGTTCCTTGCCACTGGTGTACTTTACATACGATCAGAATCTCTTTAGGTTTTCTACCATATTTTGAGAAAATGTTTCATTGTGCAAACTATTAGAAGCATCTCGCATTGACGTCCGCACTAAATTTCGAGCTTCCGTGAAACTTAGCCAGTCTTGTGGTTTTCGCGTTCTTCTGCAATTGGCATGCTTTTTTGTTGCTTCTGCAACAGCGTTCTGACGTGTTTTGTGTACCATGGTGAGTCAGTCCCGTCTCTTATTAACTTATACGATATGAATCTATCTATTGCTGTTGATCTGTATCTTTGAATTTGAGCCATATCTGGTCTACACTTACATAATTAGCTTGGAAGGAATGAAAACTCTCTCTTAGGAAGGCATCAAGCGAATTTTTATCTGCTGTTTTAAATAGATATATTTTGCGTTTTGGTTGATATGGTTTTAGGCCTCGATACAATGACCTTGTGTTCAGTAATCCCCGTATCCGTCATGACGGTCTCTATTAGATCAGGAGTATTTGCGGCAAAGATGTCAAGTGTGTTTTCGCAACTCGTGTGGGCTCATGAACTAATTGTTCACAGTAATTCTCAGAGAAAGGGTTTAGTACAATTTCGGAAGATGTTTTTTGTTTACCACTGGCTCTCAACGTATACTTTCACCAACAAATCGAGGGTAGATTGAAGCCTCCAGCAATTATAACGGTATGAATGGGGTACTTATTTGTAGTGAGATTCAAGTTTTCTTTGAACCGTTCAGGTATTACATCATCTGAGCCGGGGGGTAGGTAGAAGGAGCCAAATATTATTTTGGTACGGCTATTGAGTATAACCTCTACCCATAGTACACTACTGGCCATTAAAATTGCTACACCATGAAGATGACGTGCTACTGACGCAAAATTTAATCGACAGAAAGAAGATACTGTAATATACAAATGATTAGCTTTTCAGAGCATTCACACAAGGTTGTCGCCAGTAGCGACACCTACTACGTGCTGACATGAGGAAAGTTTCCAACCGATTTCTCATACACAACAGCAGTTGACCGGCTTTGCCTGGTGAAACGTTGTTGTGATGCCTCGTGTAACGAGGAGAAATGCGTACCATCACGTTTCCGACTTTGATAAAGGTCCGATTGTAGCCTATCGCGATTGCGGTTTATCGTATCGCGACATTGCTGCTCGTGTTGGTCGAGATCCAATGACTGTTAGCAGAATATGGAATCTGTGGGTTCAGGAGGGTAATACGGAACCCCGTGCTGGATCCCAACGGCCTCGTTTCGTTAGCAGTCGAGATGACAGGCATTTTATCCGCATTGCTGTAACGGATCGTGTAGCCACGTCTCGGTCCCTGAGTCAACAGATGGGGACGTTTGTAAGACAACAACCATCTGCACGAACATTTCGACGACGTTTGCAGCAGCATGGACTATCAGCTCGGAGACCATGGCTGCGGTTACCCTTGACACTGCATCACAGACAGGGAGCACCCGCGATGGTGTACTCAACGACGAACCTGGCTGCACGAATGGCAAAACGTCATTTTTTAGGATGAATCCAGGTTCTGTTTCCAGCATCATGATGGTCGCATTCGTGTTTGGCGACATCGCGGTGAACGCACATTGGAAGCGTGTATTCGTCATCGCCATACTGGCGTATCACCCGACGCGATGGTATGGGGTGACGTTGGTTACACATCTCGGTCACCTCTTGTTTGTATTGACGGCACTTTGAATTGTGGACGTTACATTTCAGATGTGTTACGACCCGTGGCTCTACCCTTCATTGTATCCCTGTGAAACCCTACATTTCAGCAGGATAATGCATGACCGCATGTTGCAGGTCCTGTACGGGCCTTTCTGGGTACAGAAAATGTACGAATGCTGCCCTGGCCAGCACATTCTCCAGATCTCTCACCAATTGAAAACGACTTGTCAATGGTGGCCGGGCAACTGGCTCGTCACAATGCTTCAGTCACTACTCTTGATGAAATGTGGTATCGTGTTGAAGCTGCATGGGCAGCTGTACCTGTACACGCCATCCAAGCTCTGTTTGACTCAATGCCCAGGCGTATCAATGCCGTTATTACGGCCAGAAGTGGTTGTTCTGGGTACTGATTTCTCAGTATTTTACACCCAAATTGCGTGAAAATGTAATCACTGGTCAGTTCTAGTATAATATATTTGTCTAATGAATACCCGTTGATAATCTGCATTTTTTCTTAGTGTAACAATTTCAATGGCCAGTAGTGTAATTCGCAGGAACTATCTATTTCAACTTCACTACAAGATAAAAGCTAACGTTGATGTCTGGTCGTCTTTAGCGTGTGTTACCGTTTAAGATATATCAAACAGAAATGTACCAGCAAATTTTTAAATAATGCCATAAATGACTGATCTCCTAGGCCCTAAATTTTTCTATATGGGCCTTCCGCGGTGTTCTCGCGGTTCTAGGCGCGCAGTCCGGAAGCGTGCGACTGCTACGGTCGCAGGTTCGAATCCTGCCTCGGGCATGGATGTGTGTGATGTCCTTAGGTTAGTTAGGTTTAAGTATTTCTAAGTTGTACGGGACTGATGAACACAGCTGTTAAGTCCCATAGTGCTCAGAGCCATTTGTATCATTTTTTCTGTATGGCTGGTGTTAAATTCTGAATGAGAGTTAAACGATACGTAATTTACGAAATATATCGTACATTCTCACACTTAACACACCCATCTTGCGTAAAAGTTAGTTAACTTTGAAAAAAAAACGTCTCTGAAACCACCACACACAATTTTTTGCCGCGACATGTTAAGCCGCGTACACAGTGAGCTTGAAATATGCATCTGAAACATGTTTTCGGCTAATTGATGCGGACATGCTTTAGAAACATATTTCTAAGCATTTGTCCGTACCAGTGTCGACACAGATAAAAGGAAACAATGTTTCAGGCTAGCTACCACATGTCACCACTGCACGGCGCTACTGAAAGCCGCATTGCATCGTCCGCTGATTATTGTTGATAGATACTGTGTTTAGCTTGCTGTATTAAATTTTTCTGGAACGTATGGAAACAGTTAGGTAACAGACTGTCAAGCTGACACCACAAGAACAGGGTGACGGCTACTTGTGGAATGTACAAGGCAGCCAGTACAAGGACAGCAATAGAAGGCAAGACGCTCTGCAGAGAATTGCTGCTACATTTAGTAGAATACGACAAAAACTATGCAGAAATAAATAAGATCACCTGACATTTCTTTCTTCGAAATCTTAAACGCTCAAAGCTCTGAAATTAATTTACAATAGTAAAAAATGGGATAGTTAGAGGATGTCTTCGGTTGACCGTAATTGCTTTCCTCAGATTTGCGTCTTTTCGTGAAACAAATGGTGCTATCCTAATTGCCACGAATTCGACCTAGTGAAATTAGAGAAACCAGGGTCTTCTTCCATATTCAGCTAATTATTCGCTCCAGTTCCATAACTTCTTTTCGCCCACCAGCAAGGACAATGCCTTACATCTTGTTTGCGTTCACCTGCGGGAATGAATATTGAACCACCACATATCACAACAATTTCCTCGTCTCTAGGGATAACGTAGCAGACTACAGGAAAACAATACGAGAAACAGTGTTGCAGACGATGTGAATACACAACGAGAAATGTTTGTCACAATTGTGGACAGAAGTAGAAAAAAAAAAGTTCAAATGTGTGTGAAATCATATGGGACTTAACTGCTAAGGTCATCAGCCCCTAAGCTTACACACTTCTTAACCTAAATTATCCTAAGGACAAAACACACGCACCCATGCCCGAGGGAGGACTCGAACCTCCGCCGGTACCAGACGACAGAAGCAGAGACAAGACACAAAGTCGTTAAGATATTACAGGTCAATGCAGGAAACATTTATCCATCAGAAATAAATCTGCAGTGGCTGTGTGTAGTAGGCTTTACAAATGGAAACACACAGCCGACTATGAACAGTTGTGACGTCACACTCATGCTAAGTAGTTTGTTGTTACGACGTTTTGCATATTCTTCGTCCTAAGGCCTTTGACATCTTTCGCAAGTGTTAAAGTAAATTCTGTGTTACAGTGTCAGTTCTTAACAGTCGAAAGTACAAAAATTGAACTGCAACCTAAAACAATGAAAATTTCCGGGATTGTAAAAATTTTCCCAGTGTTTCCCAAATTTTTTCCGAATGAAAAGATTTCTTCTTTTTTCCCGGATTTCCTAGTTATCCCAGCGAGTATACACCCTCATTTTCATAGCCAAGAAATTCCAAATAATTTGTCACCATTTCTCATGATGTTCCTGAAAAGAATATTAGGTTAAAGTTATGAAATTATTGTACCGTCATCGAGTCTAAACATGTGGGTAAAATTTCAAAATATCGAACGCCTGGAAGTGAGTGAACATTCATTCGAAAAAATGAAAGGGAAAAATATAATTACGGGCAGCTTTTTTAAAGAATTGTGTTTTCTTAAACTAGAATTATTAAATCATATGTGTTAACGTTTCCAGTCAATATTAAATGTACAATACAAACAAATACAAATAAAAATAAACTCTACCGAATAACTAGCAAGACATTCTTGTGCAAATTTTCTTCAGCCTTTAATCCGTCTTCACTATAAGATCCCGCATTTGAGCTTGAAATGTCGTGTAATATCCGTCCAATCCTCAGCTATTTACTCATGATAAACTGGAAATAAAGATAATTTTAAGTACGTACCTATCAATGCGGAAATAACTTTACACCAATTAGAATTAGTATCTGTAGTTAAACGTTATTTCAACCATTACTACATTTTGATAATACTAGCAGTACATACACACACACACACACACACACATACACACACACACAAACACACACACACACACAACAACAGTACGTATGTGGCTTAATTAATATCAACCTTACTTTCGCTGTGATTATCGGGCCAAATCTTCTGCATCGATGTCAAGCGATGCTTCATCGGTCAACGTGAAAAGAATGAAATGAAGCAAATGAATGTCTTAGCAGGGGGCGGGCGGTAGACGTCCACTGGGCATTCCGCACAATCCGCTGCCGTGGTGCACCCGCGCCGAACTTTGCGACCGAATTCTCGCAAACTGTGATCATGGGTTCTTCTCGACAAACTTTTTTACGCTGTTACGAAATGATTTTCGTGGCTCTGGAAGTATATAACAGCCTAAAATAATCGAATGAATCGAATGTAATTTCGTGGATCCCAGGTTACTCTTCCACAGATCCCCTTAGTTCCGCGGTACCTACCTTAGGAATCACTGCTCCAGTACAATGGAGGTTACTTCCTGAAGTTCTACTATTAATTCCCTTCTTCCTGTCACTATTCACCGCATGTTATTTTCTTCGTCAAGAGTCTCCTCATTCCTCATCAGTCCAAAAAGTTTCAACATCGTTATGTGCACAACATCTCAAACGCTTCGATTCTCTTTCTTTCCTCTTTTTCCACTGTCCATGGTTCACTACTACACTATGATGGAATCCAAACCGACCTTCTCGGAAACCTCTTCTTCAAGTTAATACCTATTTTTGATACAAGTAGACTTCTCTTGGCCAGGAACGCCCTGTTCGCCAATACTAATCTGTTCCGTCCTTCATAGGTTATTTTGCTGCCTAGTCAGATCTTCCTTGTGATCACAATCCTGACGTTTTCCGCTTTTCTGATTTCTGTTCCTTCTCATTACATTCATCTTTCTTCGATTTACTCCCAAACCATACTCTACACTCACCAAACTGTCCATTCGATTCTGAAGATCTTGCAACCCTTTTCGACTTTCACTGATCACAGCAGTGCCATCAGCAAAACTTGTCATTATGTTGCGCGGCAGAATAATTGAAGACTAGAGATTCAGAAATGGCTGAGCATCATTTTTGTGAACAACGAAATTTTCATGTAGATACGTGAAGAAATGTTCAGGATTAGAATTAAAGTTCAAGGTGAAAGGATATTAATGATACGATTCGCCGATGATATTGCTATCCTGAGTGAAAGTGAAGAAGAATTACATGATGTTCTGAACGGAATGAACGATCTAATAAGTACAGAATATGGACTTAGAGTAAATCGAAAAAAGGCGAAAGTATGAGAGGCAGCAGAAATGAGAACTGCGAGAAACCTAACATCAGGATTGATGGTCACGAAGCAGATGAAGTTAAGGAATTCTGCTATCCAGGCAGTAAAATACCCAATGACGGACGGAGCAAGGGGAACATCAAAAGCAGTCTAGCACTAGCAAAAGGGGCATTACTGCCCCAGAGAAGTCTACTAGTATCAAACATAGGCCTTAAGTTGAGAAAGAAATTTCTAAGAACTTACGTCTGGTGTACAGCATTGTATGGCAGTGAAACATGAACCGTGCGAAAACAGGAACAGAAGAGAATCGAAGCATTTGAGATGTGGTGCTACAGACGAATGTTGAAAATTAGGTGGACTGATAAGGTAAGGAATGAGGATGTTCTGCACAGAATCTGAGAGGAAAGGAATATGTGGAAAACATTAATAACGAGATGGGACAGGAATACAGGATATTTGTTAAGATACAAGGGAATGACTTCCATGGTACTTGAGAGAATTGTAGAGGGCAAAAAATGTAGAGGAAGAGAGAGACTGGAATGCATCCAGGAAATAATTGAGGACGTGGGACACAAGTGCAACTCTGAGATGAAAAGGTTGGCACAGCAGAGGGATTCGCGGCGGGTCGTATCAAACCAGTCAGAAGAATGATGACCGCAAAAAAAAGTGCCTCATCACAGTTGAGAGCTGATGAGCTTATTGCTAACGTTACCAAAGGTGATAGTTGCTCGGTTGCTCGCTATCCATAGATCTCCAACCGGTGATGTTCGTACCTTGCCTTACACATTTAGTATGTTCTATCTGAGTCAGTTCTCATGTTACGATTTCGATGTACATTTACGTGGCACCGTTGATGCAACAATGTGTATGTGGAATAAGACGGAAGGTGACAGGGGAGCCAATGAAATCGCATCCTATTTATTTTTGTTTCTCAGTCAAGTACCTAGCGTCATAATGAAGCAAAAAACTGTGTGCATGGAGTAACAACTGCTGCACACAAAATAAAAACAAAATTCTTCTATTCGTGTACATATTTTAGTGTCTTGTCGTATGTTTGGATGTGTTGACCATAAATATCTCGTTTCGGGACATAGCTTTCTGGCATGCGATAGAGAATTTCGCACGCACTGAAAAAAGAAAGAAGAGAGTGAAATAATTTGATCTGTGTGATCTAATGAAGTTAGTCACTACATCACGTCATGCAAAGTCATTCGATGCTCTGGAAATACATGACTCGCAGTTTCTTGACTTTTACATAACTGCAGAAAACTTGATCACCACCAACAAACTGTTGATATAAACTGCGTAGCGGATTCGAAGAACTACCTGGAGAAGTCAAAATACGAAGAACCCGTAACGTGCTGGAAGATTGTATAACGTTAAATGTCTGAAGAAGGGCAAATCAGTCTCTGATTTCCAAAATATGGAATTAAGCGAGTTGACAACTGCCAGTGCTTATCGCGAGAGAAGAAGAATGCCCTGTTTAGTATGATACCGTATTTACCCGAAGAACCCAGGAAGTTTTACCACGACATTTGTGGTTAAATGCGTTTAAAATGTAACAAGATGATATTTGGTATACTTATCCGGCGTCGTCTTACCATTGTGATCATTGCAACAACAACAAAATAACAATGGACTTAACCCTTTCACAGATTGTCATTTTCTTTGTGCTACTACTGACGTACTAGTTGTTCAGTTAAGTCTCTGATTTACATACCAGGTCACAGTGGCCTACAGTCTGACTTAATAACTATTTAAAGAAAACCAATGTATCCCGTGTACACTGTATAAATAGGTTTTCTTTCAATACCTCGAATCACTCATTTTGGTACTTACCCCATTTTGAATTTCTAGTCTTCAGTTGTATTGCAGATGATTAAGTATTTTAGAAATTTCTACCAGGAGAGTTCATAACAGAGAATGTTAGTGCTGGGCCAGTGTGCCAGTCGGAGTGTCGACTAGGTGTACCGCCAGTGTAGCAGACCCACGACAAGACGCAACCATTGCACACAACTACAGAGTGAAGGAGACAGAAATGCTGCATACAGCGTGGTCTGCCGTTGCTGTCTACTGGTCCATCGTCAATGATAAGGCTTGGCCAGCCCTTCTACACTACAGGTTATCGTAGGTGCACCACAACCGGCCATCCACACAAAGACCAGGCGTGACGCAACCGAGCATTCTCTTGGCCGACTTGAGAACATATGCTGCCTTCTTGGCCACTATAAGATGGGTGATCAGGACCTACTCTTCACAACGACTGACGTCTTGAATCACAGTTGGCAGTCTCCACCGGAACGCTCGGTGGAATATCTTCGAGAGCACTGAAGTGGAATCAGCAGTAGGTTATCGTGAAACTACTGGGCAGGTGGCGCCGTACTCCATTTTCTACCACCACCACAACATCACGTGGCTATGGCACTAACCTGTGAAGCGTCGTCACGACTCGCTGATAAGACATCAGCACGTCTTCATCGCACATGTGCTTACACCCAACCACCAACTCTGACGACAGCTGTAACTCTGTACATTCTTCACGATAAATAAATTGTTATTTCACATACCACAATTTCTCCGATACCTCCGGGTAAAAACTGGATCAATCACCCACATTCCGCGCTCCACCTGTTCACAATGCAACCTCATCTCCCCAGGTTGCAGGAATTGATATCTTTCCAGCCAAAACGTTAATCCAATTCCTAGTCATTTCTTTTAATTCCGTCATTACATCTTCGATGTATTGATTGAGTTGGAGGAGCGAAAGACTGCCTTTACTAATCAAGGCTTCTTGGCCTTCTAACCATTTTTTTCCTCTTCGTTCTTGTACATATTATATATAACCCGTCCTTCATTGCAGGTTTATGCTACTTTTGTCAGAAATACAAACCTCTTGCACCATTTCACGTAGTCGAAAGCTTTTTCTAGATCGATAAATCCTATGAGCGTATCTCAATTTTTCTTCAGTCTTCAAGCGCAACGTCAGATCTGACTCACTCGTGCCTTTACCTCTCCTAAACTCAAACTGATAGTCATCTGACGAAGACACAATTTTTTCCGTTCTTCCGTATATTACCCTTATAACGAGCTTGGATGCATGAGCTGATAACTAAATGTGCAATAGTTTTTGCACCGATCTGCTCTTGCTCTTTTCGAAATTGTGAGAATGTTTTCCCGAAAGTGTGATGGTTCGCCGCCGATGTTAGAAATTCCTGTCGATTGATACGTGTCGTTTCTGCTTCATTTGATGTGAACTCTTCCAGAGCTAATTTAAGTTTTGACTGTTGTACTCGTTCCCCTGTGTCTTCATTATCGACTGCAGTTTCACCTTGTATCGTTAGACAACTCCCCCCTTCCATACACACATTCAGTGCACTCTTTTTACATATCCACTTATTCCTCTGCGTTTAACAGTGGAATTCCCAGTGCACACTTAATGTTACCAACATCGCTTTTAATTTCACCGAATACTGCTTCGATTGTTCCATACGTCGAGTCAGTACTTCCAGCGATCTTTTCTATTTAGATTTCTCCACATTTTTCATGAAGCCATTTCGCTTTGGCTCACCTACATTTCTTGTTTATTTCATTACTAAATCACAAACAGTTTTATATTCTGGGTATCCGCAGTTGCCGAAACGCATCATATTAGGAATAACTCCACTAAAGCTAGATAGGTTCCCGGGAATTACGCCGGATAATATTGTAGAAACGGCACAACATTTCAGCGAGACAGCTGCCCGCCATCTTCAGGTGCTACTGTCACGTCACTCCCTTTTTTTTTCCTTTATTTCCTGCTGGCAGCAGCTTATAACGCCGCTCTTCACCCTACAGAATTTGTTTTAAAAAGATGAAGAGAATAACAACAGTTGGCGATAAAATCGGTGACTTAAAGGTAAAAAAGGCAGAAAATTCTGGAGCATAAAACATAAAACACAGGGTCGATGAAGCTAATAAAACACACAGGAAGCAGAAAACAATAAACAGACAATTAAAAAAACACGGCGACAGTCTGGGTTCTGTTCGCAAGAGATATAAAAAGCACACCCAGCGACAGCATGATTTCTGTTCGCAACACTGTGGAAAGACGCACAACACCGAACACTCACTTAAACACTGCGCTAAAAGTTGGCACAAATACGACATACCACACCCGACAGCAGGTGGGGGGAAACTGGTCAGATGACGGGAAAAAGGGGGGGGGGAAGGAGAGGGAAAAGTTAAGGGGGAGGGGGGAAAGGAGCCAATGGAAGAGGAGGAACAATAAGAGGGGTGGGGGGTGCTGAGCAGATGGGCCAGGGATTGGGGAAGGCAGAGGAGGGGAGGTCAAAAGGTCTCGGGGGGGGGGGGGAGAGAAAGGAGATGATAGGTGGGGAGAAAACACAGAAACACAGGATGGAAGGGGGGAGGAAGAGGGAGCCCAGGGAAAGGTCGGAGGAAAGGAGAGGGGGGGGTTGAGGATTAGAGTTGATAGGAAGGATAAATGGAGGGAGAGAGGGCATCATCCGGGAGGGGGAGCTGATGGAAGCCACCTTGGGAAAGGAGATGTATGGTGTAGAGATGGAGGGTAGGGGGGACACAACGGTGATGACGTGGCAGGGGGCGGGGATGGGAGAGGAGAGGAGCAACCAGGGGGTGAGGGGGTTCAAACCGGCGGGAGGTGTAGAGGATGCGGATATGTTCGAGGAATAGGAGCGGATGGGGGAAAGGAATGAGATCATAGAGGATCCGCGTGGGGGACGGGAGGCGTATACGGAAGGCGAGGCGGTCACGTCACTGAGAAGCTCGCCAATTTATATGCTGGCTTTCTAGAACAGCGCAGGCGTCAGCGGGGCATAACGTCATCGAAGACCAATCGTAGACAGCGTCGAATACCAGAGCCCTCTGCTGGAGAAACGGGTCGCGGTCTGCGGAAGCGCGCCGCGGCGCGGGAAAATGCGGCCGGGAGCGACAGACCCCGTTCGCGCGCGCGAGGTGTAGGCGCGCGATTTAAGCATCTGCGCTAAGGCTTCCCATCTGCGTTGACTCGGTGCAGTTGCTAATCTGCGGCTGACGATTCCTTAGTGCCGCCAAGGCTGGCTCCCAGGCTTTGCTCAGGTGAAACCCCGTGTCTCTGTTTATTAGGTCACTGCTTATACGTATTTCGACCGCCTCTTTGATGATGGAGTCCCAGTATGTGGAAGAATGCGAGAGGATCTTGGTTTTGTTCATAATTCATGCCGTGTCCCGTGTCAAGGCAATGTTCAGCAACCGCAGATTTCTCTGGCTGACCCAACCTCGTGTGACGTTTATGTTCGTCGCATCTGTCTTTGACCGTACGACACGTCGGGCCAATATAAGATTTGCCACATTGGCACGGGATTTTGTATATTCCTGGTCTCCCCAGGCCGAGGTTGTCTTTAACAGAGCCCAGCAATGATATCACTTTTGCTGGAGGCCGGAAAACACATTTAATCCGGTATTTCTTGAAAATTCTGCCCACCTTAAAAGACACGGCACCGACATACGGTAGAAAAACCAACCCCGTGTTGTTCTCTGCTTCTTCAAGCTGTTCTTGAGGTTTGGAGCGTGCTAGTCGAAACGCGTTCCGGATCTGCTTCTCGGAGTACCCGTTCTGGGCAAATACAGAGCGGAGATGGCTGAGCTCTGCCGATAAGCTGCCCTGATCTGAGATGGCTCTAGCCCTATGCACTAGCGTCTGTAATACACCGCTGCGCTGTGAGGGATGATGACAGCTCGTAGTTTGTAAATACAAGTCTGTGACCCAAGGGGCCGTCTCCTTTTCTACGCACCAGAACATCCAGAAACGGGAGCTCACCATCTTTTTCTACCTCCATGGTAAAACAGATACTTGGATGGAGGGAGTTCAGATGTTCCAGGAAAGAAGGAAGCGTTGCTGTTCCATGCGGCCATACCAAAACGTATCATCTACATATCTCGAAAAACATTTGGGTTTCAGAACCGCCGTCTGAAGTGCTTTGTCCTCGAAATCTTCCATAAAAAGATTTGCTACTATGGGAGACAGAGGGCTACCCATAGCAACACCGTCAGTCTGCTCAAAATACTGGTTGTTGAATAAAAAGTAAGTCGAAGTAAGCACATGTTTGAAAAGGTGTAAGGCGTCCTCTTCCAGCTTGGCTCCTATAAGTTGTAATGAGTCCATCAGAGGCACCCGTGTGAACAAGGAAACCACATCGAAACTCACTAGTAAGTCGGCAGATTCAAGACGCAGGTTCTTCAGTCGCCGTATAAAATCTTCTGAGTTTCGAATATGGTGTTCACATTTCCCCACCATGGGACACAGAAGAGAAGCCAGATGTTTAGCTAGTGGTATGTTGGGGCACCTATATTACTGACGATAGGGCGAAGCGGAACATTCTCCTTATGTATCTGAGGCAGGCCATAAAGTCGTGGCGGAACTGGTGCTCGTTCTCTTAAACTCTTCTTCAGATGGTCGGGAAGTTGACTGGATTTGAGGAGAGCGGATGTCTTCCATTGTACGGCATCCGTCGGATCTTTCTGGAGTCGACGATACCCTGTATCCTGTAGTAGGTCCATCATCTTGCCAAAATAAGATGTAGCAGGCATAAGAAAAGTGGCGTTACCCTTGTCAGCTGGTAAAAATTACTATATCATTGTCTTCTTTTAAAGAACATCGCGATTTCTTTCTTCGATGGTGACGTTCTTCTTGGGTGCAGGCATCCTGGTTATTGATCTGTGGAAAATCTTATATTGGCCAGACGTGTCGTACGGTCAAAGACAGAAGCGACGAACATAAACGCCACACGAGGTTGGGTCAGCCAGAGAAATCTACGGTTGCTGATCATTGCCTTGACAAGGGACACGGCATGAATTATGAACAAAACCAAGATCCACTCGCATGCGTCCACATACTGGGACTCCATCATCAAAGAGGCGGTCGAAATACGTATAAGCAGTGACCTAATAAACAGAGACACGGGGTTTCACCTGAGCAAAGCCTGGGAGCCAGCCTTGGCGGCACTAAGAATTCGTCAGCCACAGATTAGTAACCGCACCGAGTCAACGCAGATGCAGCGCCGGGAAAGCCTCAAACAGCACAATTCCTCTAATGATTGGTAAATTTGTTGATTATGGAAACATAACCTGTTTCGCGGCCTAAAGCCGCATCATCAGTTGCAACCCACATGTTAAAAATCAATGTACAGTGTCACCACTTTGTGGATATTAAAATTAGTAAGGGAATACCTAATATGCTCGCAACGTTATAAGACCATAGGCATACACATCGCTCCTAGGCAATTTTTAATATGCAGTGAATATAGTCAATACAATGGCGAACGAAATGTAATGAAGATGTGCTCCATTCACTTGGGACAAACTGGTGATGCGTGAAACTTGCAGTTATAGAGCCACGTTTCAAAATTTACCTGCATCTAAAAGTAGAAAATAAAAATATTTTATTGGGAGAGGGCGCTGTAAGTATTTTCATGGAAGGGCTGAATAGACGATAAAGAAAAAATGGCTCTGAGCACTATGGGACTCAACTGCTGTGGTCATAAGTCCCTAGAACTTAGAACTACTTAAACCTAACTAACCTAAGGACAGCACACAACACCCAGCCATCACGAGGCAGAGATAATCCCTGACCCCGCCGGGAATCGAACCCGGGAACCCGGGCGTGGGAAGCGGGAACGCTACCGCACGACCACGAGATGCGGGCAGGCGATAAAAATTGTCGGTGGTAACATGATTAGTTGTGGCGCTATGCTGATAACTGTGTGGAATGTGAGCCGTGCGTGGCTCATGTTCCCGCAATCATGCATTTTACACCCTGTTTTTAACGTACTTTGACCTCGCTACGTTAATTTAAATTACTTGTGTCACTGAGTTGCTGCTTTGCCTGACCGTGAGCGGCGCTAGCAGCGCTATCAATACATCCCAACTCGTAGTATCTGTGCTCGACTGCTATTACTTCCCGGTTGTTGTCTGTCGTAAGCAGTTGAGGTCGCGAGTTCGGGCTGCCAGTCAGTCTGAACGCGACTGGAGTGCAGTCCGGATCTGCTAGTCGGGGAGTTGCTATTCGGTACTAGTGCAGTCGCGTTGGAGGAGCAGTGAGGTCTGCGTCTACATGGCTCGCCCGACCATTGCCGCCACGCGTCACTTGAGCTGGGCCACGGTCTTGGTGGATCGTCGGTCGGTCGTCCTACCGGACGACGCGTTTTCGCTCGCCGGTCGTTCATGAGTCGGCTCTGTGTGTATGCACCGACTCCCGACTTGTCTTCATGTATGCTTAGTTATTGTTGAGTGTCGTTCAGGTCTTCGTGCAAGTGTTTGCCAGACTGTGTGTGTGTAGTTGGCGTTATGTCCACTCACGACTGTTTTGGATGTTGTCGGCATTCTGAGGCCAGTCGGTCGGTAGCTGCGGTCCAGAGAGTATATCTCCGTGTGGCGCGGTTGTCGGGGCTCGCTGGCGGTCCCTGCGCAGTGTCAGAGCGTGTGTGGAGCTGTCCGATCGCTATGAGCTTCGTGGCTCACCGACCCAGGACGTGAAACTTGAGTGGTGTCGTAAGCACCCAAGCCACGTCCGTTCATTGTTGTGTCGTTCGTTTCGGTGGTTCGCTGATGGGAACTTTCCTTGTGAGTAACACCGAGTGTTTGTAGTACTGAAATCGAGCCGCCGTACGGCGCCAGCGGAATTTTCTGCTTTGTGTCCGTTAGTGTTCCGGTTATCTGCCCTGGCCACTGACGAAAATGGAGGCAGTGTTCTTTTTTGGTGGAGTTAACTATACTACCTTAATTGAAATTCAAATGTACCAGCGGACATTCCTGCCTTGTGGGTATTAGTGTTCCCGTTACCTGCCGTGGGTACTAACGTAATTTCAGGCAGTGTCTTTTCCTCATCTGTTGTCGCCGTCCAGCACGGTGTGTAGGTTTGACAGCTTAATACATATTTCATGGTCCGTAACAGTTTGGTCCTTGAGTTCATGTACCGATTGGTGGCTAGCAAGTCGTTTGGTCGGTCTGTCCATGACTGTCTCTTGGTTGGGTTACCGACGAATCTAGTGTAATTGCGCCCACAACCTGTCTCATCTAAGTGAACGGTAATGTTTCGAGGGCATTCCCCCCCCTTCACCCCCCCCCCCCCCCCCACCCCGGAGGGACTTGAGCGCCGTTGTCCATACTGTCCTTTTCATGGGTGTTTAATGGTTTGTTGGTAATGTGTTACAGCCACTGCTTTAAAAGAAAAAAAACTTATGATGTTTTATGTAAATCAAGGCTTTCAGCCCGTATAAGTAAGTTTGAATTCTGGCAAATGGGTATTTTGCTGAAGGTTATTGTTGTTGGGCTATCTTTTCATTTAATACGCTGTTAGCCACTTAAAACTTAAAGTTTTAAGTTATTTTGAAATTTTGGAAAATCAACTGTGGGCCTTCAGCCGCTTAAATCCTTATTCTTAAAATTTCCCCTTAAGCGAAAACATTGCGGTCTTCTGCCTTAATATTTTGAAATTTTGAAATTTAATTGTGGCCTTTAGCCGTTTGATTTGCACCTTGATTATGTTTGTTCCATCCACTTTTGCCTTGAAGCTTTCAGCCTAGCTATATATATATATATATATATATATATATATATATAATTTGCAATTTTAACTCCGTGTCTTTAGTCACTTGAAATTTATGTTGTTGATTTTTAAAGATTTCTTGTTTGGAGGACTTCAGCAGTGAAAGAATTGAATTATGAAACTCGTAGTTTTGAAGGTTCGACTATGTGTAGTTTTGGTTTAAATGTGGTGCTAAATTACAATAAATTACAATTTTGAAGTGAAACTGATCCCCACCTTGTTTGGCCTTTCCCACTATCCTAATCACCTGTTCTGCTCAGCGGGTTTAGCGGGCTTTTCGGAATGTACAGGGTGACAATTATTGAACTATATGAAAAAAAAACTTAAATTGGTTACAAACTACGGCGTGCAATACACACTTCCTTCAACATACAAATATCGTTACAGATATTCGGATTTAGGTTATGAGATGTTCGATACGCCTTCCATTGTTGGCGATGATGGGGCGCTGACGAATAGCCAAATTCTGCATGACCGGCTGAAGTGTCGAAGTGTCGGAATATTGATGCTGTCCATGATCTCCTGAATGGCTGTTTATAGCTCAGCAGTGGTTTTGGGGTTATTGCTGTACACCTTTTCTTTAATATAGTCCCACAAAATAGAGGCACATGTGTTCAGATCTGCACAATATGCCAGTGGTCTCTGGTACCGCCGTGTCAGAATGCGGCCCGCAGAGTGCTCCTCCAGGACATCAGACACACTCCTGCTTCGATGGTGTTGAGCTCCATCTTGCATGAACCACATCTTGTCGAAATCGGGGTCGCTACTTATAAGGGGAATGAGATCGTCTTCCAAAACCTTTACCTACCGTTCGGTAGTCATCGTGTTATCAAAGAACATTGCACCGATATTTCCGTGACTGGACATTGCACACCACGAAGTCACCCGCTGAGGGTGAAGAGGGTCCTTGATCGCGAAATGGCGATTCTCAGTCCCCACATGCGCCAGTTTTTGCTTATTGATGAAGTCATCCAAATGAATGTGGGCTTCTAAGCTAAGCCAAACCGTACCGCGCATACTAATTCCCATCATGCTCCGCGGCCAACCGTGCAGTTTGAACGTTCTAACGCTAAGCGTTCAGAAGTTATCACGATTTTATGTCATATAGTTCAATAATTATCACGTGACATAGTCTGTCAGCGCAATGGTAGGACAAACAGGTGTTGGGCAAAGTGAAAGTGTCCCGCACCAACGAGTAAGAGAGACCAAATGGCAGGCGGAACTGAAGCTATCCATGCGGACAGTATGACGTAGTATACTCACATCTAGGCGCGCTGAATCACTACTTTGACAAGCGAGAATAATATAGAATCTTATTCCAGTGGTAACAGTCTGAGAGGCGTAGAATACAGTTCTCCTGTTTTGCAGTAGGACAGCTACAAAGCCAGCCAATAAAGCATCAGTGCAGAGACAGCCAATAAAGCGTCGGATCAGACAAAAAATGGCTTGTGGATATCTAGGACTGGAAACACTAGGGCACACGCCAAAATGTCCTTAATCCTCTCAACCAGAGCTATCTGAGACCCCCAATTAGGGAAATTGTTACTGTTATGGTTTGATGAACAAAACTGGGATGAATTTTCTAAAAAATATACATTTCCGTCAGACCTCCAGTGGGAACCTAAAATTAGCGAGCTTGGGGGACGTAGACGGGGACTGTGGATAGGTGGCGCTAGGTTGGAATATGAGTCGTCCGGGGAGCACGCCGAGATAATCGCACAGTTCGGATAAACACTTTTTCCAAGTGGCGGATTGGCCAACGCAACTGCGTAGTAAGCAGAAGGTCCCGGGTTCGAGTACCAGTTCGCCACAGATTCCTGACGCAGCCGGTATCATGAATTCCTTCCTTTTCCTGCCTCCCCTCTCCTCCTTCAATTTAAATAACAAGTGTCACAGCTGCGAAACCCGCGTGGAGTCTGTTTTTTCGGAAGCATTCATATAACGTTCCCTTATTGGCTGAGCGCAACTTGGGACAACCCTAACTCAGTGTGGGGACATAAGATGTCCCAGAACGCCATCTCTGGGAACAATAGCTTATCCCTGTCAGGCTCCAGCGTAAACAGCCTCTCATTAATCGAGCAGATACGACCCTCAGATGATGTATGTGCTGTAAATTTTGGGTACACCATATAGAGAATGATACACAAAATTCACTGTCATATTCGTAAAGAGTACTGTTTTACAGTTATAAGGAATCTTATAAACCATGGTACGATTCCAAAGGAGATCGCTACACTGTCACTCGCCGTAGCTCTGCATAAATCGGAATTTCTTCATATCGTTCACTCGAGTAACAAGATCTTATACGGCGTTGAATAACGAAACTGGAGTTTCAGTACAGCTTCGCCAGCGTCCATTTTTAATAAAATCGCCATCAACTTGCAGAATCCGTTGTACCGACTGCATGTAACGGCTATCACTGTCTGATCGATTTTAGCACTTGTAATGATAGTTACACCAGAGCGATTATTTAAGTTACCCTGTAGAATCTGAGAGACCGTTTGACTTTCGGGATGATATCATCAACACACTCCTGGAGATAGTAGAAGCAGATAAATTTGATTCATGAACGCAAGTTGCTGACGGAACTCATATACAGAAGAATGGAAAAGAAAATGGAGGATATCTTAGGTAAAATTTTGTTTGCTTTCACGTTACGTAAACACACCAAACTGGCAGTTTCAATGTTGTGTTTAATAAGAGAAGGAAGATTTGCGATATATCATAAGACTTCCATTAAATTTGACGACTTTTAAAATAGGTTTGACAACGTAAAAGGTAGAATCGGTAGGAAAGTACCGAAATGTGTAAAGATGTGTGGACCAAGAATGAAGTGTAAGAATTGACTACCGAGAAATCAGGATTCGGATTAAAGACGGAGTGAGACTGGAATGCTGTCCTTTTTTCTATGCTTAGAACTTTACTACGAAGGAGCGACACCAAAAAAGTTTAGAAAAAAAAAGGTGATAGCGCATGGGTGACGCATTTGACTTGCGGCCTGGAGGACAGCGATTGAAATCCACACCCGATCGTTCCGATTTACGTTCATGTCATGACCCATAAATTCCGGGATAGTTCCTTTTTAAAGACGCATCTGCTTACTTTTCACATTCCTCCCCATCCAAGATTGAGTTCTGTCGCTAAAGATCTCGTATTTGACGGTTTGTTTAAGCCTTAATAGGAGAGAAATTATAATTCAGACCAAATGGATATCAATGATAACATTCAGTGATTGTTATTTTCAGGGAAAATCAGAATGAGGTACTAGGTCTGTCGAATGGAATGGTCTATCGATCGCAAGTTCGGACTGGGGATGATGGGGTACGTACTTTTCATTGTATCGATGTCTGTGTAATTTCGCAGTAAGCTAAAACATTTTACGAAAACGAGAAAGAATGAAGAGCTTCTACTTACTATAATGCTCTTGCGAGTCCGAATAGGATCTTTTGACAACTAAGTGATGTATACTTTCCGATCCAGTAATCTCCTCTGTTACAACAGAGCTTATGAGTAATCTACTGTTACGGGTCTAAGGCGGTGTACGAACTTCGCTGAAACGAGACATTACGTACTATTAGTTGTGTAGCATTACTCATTTTGCTCAATAATGTTGAATGTCAGATACACGATCAACAGTCTAAAAGCCTGTTTCACTTCCCGTAATCTTCCTTGTGGTAATGGTTTGTCAACATATCATCGTGCTGCAGATGATAGTTCGAGGTCTTCCCTGACAACATTTTCCGTGTGATTAAATTTACACTGGAAGTGCACGGTATCTCATAGCTGCAGTACCTTGATGTTCAGCACGGCAAATGGCTTAGTATGGCAACGAAAGTAAATGGTGCTGGGTTGTACATAGGTATAACAATAGCGACTTTCGTACATTCCAGCTTTCAATTAGGTGACGTTCATTACGATCAGTGATACCGACCGACGTTATTAGTGACCAAAATCAATTGTTATTAATGTTGCTAAACATTGTAATAATGTCAGAAAAATTGAGCCTAAATCATGTAAGAATTCAATCTCAAACGTACTCCTTATATACTCGTATGTGGTACAGATATCCGAATATCCACAGACACGGAGCAATTAAAATAACCAGAGGTTCCAAACTACATTTCCAATTTATTCTGATTTAATTTTTTTTTGCCAACATGACAATTCCTATAAGTGAGGGATACTACCTAACAGGAGTGAGGGGAAAGATCCACCGTGGTATAACAATCATGTACGAAAGGTACTACGGAAACAAAGAAAGCTTCATCATAGGTTTAAGAGTAGTCGAATCATAGCTGATAAGGAAAAGCTGAACGAAGCGAAAAAGAGCGTAAAGAGAGCAATGAGAGAAGCATTCAACGAATTCGAACATAAAACATTGGCAAACAATCTAAACAAGAACCCTAAAAAGTTTTGGTCATATGTAAAATCGGTAAGCGGATCTAAATCCCCTATTAAGTCACTCGTTGACCACGATGGCACCGAAACAGAGGACGACCGAAGAAAGGCAGAAATACTGAATTCAGTGTTCCGAAACTGTTTCACTGCGGAAAATCGTAACACGGTCCCTGACTTCAGCCGTCGCACGGACGCCAAAATGGAAAATATTGAAATAAACGATATCGGAATTGAAAAACAACTGCTATCACTTAGTAGCGGAAAAGCATCCGGACCAGACGAGATACCCTTAAGATTCTACAGTGATTATGCTAAAGAACTTGCCCCCTTTCTATCAGCAATTTATCGTAGATCGCTGGAAGAACGTAAAGTACCTAGCGACTGGAAGAAAGCGCAGGTCGTTCCCATTTTCAAGAAGGGTCATAAATCAGATGCGAATAATTATAGGCCTATTTCGCTTACGTCAATCTGTTGTAGAATAATGGAACATGTTTTGTGTTCTCGTATTATGACGTTCTTAGATAATACAAATCTCCTTCATCATAACCAACATGGATTCCGCAAACAGAGATCATGTGAAACTCAGCTCGCCCTATTTGCCCAAGAAATTCACAGTGCCGTAGACACTGGCGAGCAGATTGATGCCGTATTCCTGGACTTCAGGAAGGCATTTGATACGGTTCCGCACTTACGTTTAGTGAAAAAAATACGAGCTTACGGAATATCGGACCAGGTTTGTGATTGGATTCAGGATTTCCTAGAAGAAAGAACACAACATGTCATTCTTAACGGTTCAAAATCTGCAGATGTAGAGGTAATTTCGGGAGTACCGCAAGGAAGCGTGATAGGACCTTTATCGTTTACAATATACATAAATGACTTAGTTGACAACATCGGTAGCTCCGTGAGGCTATTTGCAGATGACACGGTTGTCTACAAGAAAGTAGCAACATCAGAAGACTCGTACGTACTCCAGGAAGACCTGCAGAGGATTAATGCATGGTGCGACAGCTGGCAGCTTTCCCTAAACGTAGATAAATGTAATATAATGCGCATACATAGGGGCAGAAATCCATTCCAGTACGATTATGCCATAGGTGGTAAATCATTGGAAGCGGTAACGACCGTAAAATACTTAGGAGTTACTATCCGGAGCGATCTGAAGTGGAATGATCACATAAAACAAATAGTGGGAAAAGCAGGCGCCAGGTTGAGATTCATAGGAAGAATTCTAAGAAAATGTGACTCATCGACGAAAGAAGTAGCTTACAAAACGCTTGTTCGTCCGATTCTTGAGTATTGCTCATCAGTATGGGACCCTTACCAGGTTGGATTAATAGAAGAGATAGACATGATCCAGCGAAAAGCAGCGCGATTCGTCATGGGGACATTTAGTCAGCGCGAGAGCGTTACGGAGATGCTGAACAAGCTCCAGTGGCGGACACTTCAAGAAAGGCGTTACGCAATACGGAGAGGTTTATTATCGAAATTACGAGATAACACATTCCGGGAAGAGATGGGCAACATATTACTACCGCCCACATATATCTCGCGTAATGATCACAACGAAAAGATCCGAGAAATTAGAGCAAATACGGAGACTTACAAGCAGTCGTTCTTCCCACGCACAATTCGTGAATGGAACAGGGAAGGGGGGATCAGATAGTGGTACAATAAGTACCCTCCGCCACACACCGTAAGGTGGCTCGCGGAGTATAGATGTAGATGTAGATGAACACAGTGATCATTATTCAAAGAAAAGTCATTTACCGATTTTTCAACCCCAACGTCATACCACTGTCATTACCAGTTTCGGTGACTTAGAAAGAGTTCACTTCATATAATCGAAACCAGTCTTGATACCCGTTGTGTGGACCAAGGATGACCAATGTACAGTAAGATAGTGTACACTAGAGACTGTCTTGAAATGTGCCAAGCGATACAGCAGTCGCTAAAACACTCGTTTCCTAATTGGTAGGAACGGTACATAGATAAGTTTGGCATTGTTGTTACTACGACATTTTAAATTTCTTTGGTAAGGGCAAATCGTTCGTTCTGTAGTGTCACTGCAACACCAGTAATTAAAAATATGTGAATAACATATTTGTACTTGCATTGTCATTCGTTCATTTTACTTTCTTTAAACTGACAAAGCACGTTAAGTCCAAGGCATCATTTTAAAGACCACAAAGCGGATCAAAGGTTGTCATTTTTACAGTAGCAGAGCACATATGAAAATTTGACTGAATTTTCTCCTTATACGTTATTTTATAGCACATTCGCTTTCGTAATCCAGTCGGTCAATTATGATTTAATTTTCTTCATGCTCGGTGTAGGAACCTTTTCATTCTAACACAAAAGCTGACACTTTATTAAAATTTAATAGGTAAATTGTGTTCTACTGTAATTAGTCCACATTGACAACAGTTTTAATTTAGAAGCGACAGCATTCAATTTACTTTGACGATGTAACGTAGACTGAAGTCAGCAATTAGTGCGAATTTTCTGATCTAGCTACACGCAATTGGAACTGATTTCGGCAATAAATATTACTGCATGAACTGGAAGAATTATTAATTACCTTAGTTAATAATTTTTTGTCGTTGACGCACAGTCAATCTGGATTTTCTAAAAAAACTCCCTTGCGCTGAACGTCATACTTTTAATGAGGTGCGCGGAAACGTTTCCATGAGTTCCTTAAAAAATAGATAAAGAGATAGAGTGTAGTCTGTGTCACAGAAACAATTTATAAATTATTTACACGTGATGCACTGTGATATATTTTATTAACGAGATTCAAATACGTCCTGAATGATGGAGTTTAATGATCTGCAGTTTCTATTCAACTGTAATGCTAACTTCGTTTTAAGATTCAGTAACTACTATTAAAGCACAAAAAGAAAAGAAAAACTTTTGTTTTCATTGTGCAATAAGTCTAACATCTATGGCCTTTTGGATATGTCTACTGATGCTCTGGAGTTTTATATACGACTGGGAAATATGGTACATGGACTTTGAAAATTGCTAACAGACACTTTTCGAGACGTGATCGTCACGAAGCGGAATCCTCTGTGAAAAACTTAGTTTGTGCATGTAGTTTCTTACAGACATAAGACAAATCAAAACTATTTTTTTTTCATCATTGTATCATTCAGCTGCTCAGACGAAATAAACTTTATTACACAGGGGCTCTGACACTGAAATAAACCATTAAGTTCCCGGGGTCAAATTACAAAATAAAATAAACAAAACGTTACACGGATAGTATGAAGTAGGAAAATAATCCTTCATGGAACTCGATAATGACAGATTCAGGTGTATATATATATATATATATATATATATATATATATATATATATATATATATATATATATATATAGGGTGTTACAAAAAGGTACGGCCAAACATTCAGGAAACATTCTTCACACACAAATAAATAAAAGATGTTATTGGGTCATGTATCCGGAAACGCTTAATTTCAATGTTAGAGCTCATTTTAGTTTCGTCAGTATGTTATTCCACCTACGCTCAATGGAACACGTTATCATGAGTTCATACGGGATACTCTACCTGTGCTGCTAGAACATGTGCCTTAACAAGTACGACACAACATGTGGTTCATGCACGATGGAGCTCCTGCATATTTCAGTCGAAGTGTTCGTACGCTTCTCAACAACAGATTCTGTGACCGGTGGATTGGTAGAGGCGGACCAATTCCATGGCCTCCACGCTCTCCTGACCACAACCCTCTTGACTTTCATTTATGGGGGCATTTGAAAGCTCTTGTCTACGCAACCCCGGTACCAAATGTAGAGACTCTTCGTGCTCATATTGTGGACGGCTGTGATGCAATACGCCATTCTCCAGGGCTGCATCAGCGCATCGGGGATTCCATTCGACGTAGGGTGGATGCATGTACGCTCGCTAACGGAGGACATTTTGAACATTTCCTGTAACAAGGTGTTTGAAGTCACGCTGGTACGTTCTGTTGCTGTGTTTCCATTGCATGATTAATGTGATTTGAAGAGAAGTAATAAAATGAGCTCTAACATGGAAAGTAACACCGGACACATGTCCACATAACATATTTTCTTTCTTTGTGTGTGAGGAATGTTTCCTGAAAGTTTGACGGTACCTTTGTGTAACATTATATATATATATATATATGTTTGTTGTTATTATGAGATTTTAAATTTATTTGTTACGGGCAAATCGTTCGTTCGATAGTGACGCAAGCGGGCAGCCACGCCACGATGACGCACTCGTGCTTCCTACAGCCCACTGAGCGAGTTCCAAAGAGGTTAAACTGTGGCGTTCCTAGTGGCGGGATGCTCCTTCCACAGAACTGCCATACAAGTTAAATGTACTACGTTAGCTGTGCAACGATGCTGGTATCACTGGGCACTTGAACATACTCATTCCCGTAGATGAGGTTCTGGACTTCCGCGCGGCACACATGTCCTCCACAACCGGAAAAAAATAACGCATTCTTTTAGAGGTTTCGAACTCACTAACTTTTACTGTCGCAACAGTGCGTATGTAATACCTTACATGAAATCATTACATTTACGGATCGGTAGCACAAGTGGTTCCGAGGTGACCCGTACCGACCCATGCTAAAACACCCGTATTACTTCGTAAGAGTTGTTGGTCGACGATCGCACGAGTCATTTCTCTCATCATCCGTGTTCGACTGGAGACAAGTCGGGAACGTGCTGGCCAGGGAAGTTGCTGCACGTCTTGAAGAGCACATTGAGTTTCACGTGAAGTGTGGGCGAGCGTTACCCAGTTGGAACGACACTTCAACTTTCTGTTGCAAGAACGGCGTAAGATCGGGTATAACAATATTCTGCCGTACTGAGCGTTCGTCACACCAAATGTGAACGAGAGATACAGCTCATCACACTAAAGACCACAAGGCCTGTGGCGGGGCCAGTAGATCTTAGACGAATGTACTCTACAACACAGCACTCGCCAGATCTACGCCGTACATGTAAACGACCGTCATTTACGGGCAGGGAGAATCTACTTTCAGTGCTGAAGACCACGGCGCACCATTGCATCTTCCATGTGATCCTCTGACAGCACAATCGTGCTGTTTTGGTTCAAATGGCTCTGAACACTATGGGACTTAACATCTATGGTCATCAGTCCCCTAGAACTTAGAACTACTTAAACCTAACTAACCTAAGGACGTCACACAACACCCAGTCATCACGAGGCAGAGAAAATCCCTGACCCCGCCGGGAATCGAACCCGGGAACCCGGGCGTGGGAAGCGAGAACGACAATCGTGCTGTGCACGTTGATGCTGCGGCATGAGTGGGAAATGGGCTAGAAGTGCGCGTACCTGAAATCTCAGTGCTAAAAATCCATTCACAAGACTTCGTGTTGACACGTCTGGGTTGAAAAGCCCTCTTATTTGTGATGTCGCAGCTGTACGATCTGCCACTGCTGCTCTTACATTACGACGGTCATGGCGGGAATCTGTGCCTCGTGGTAGCCCCAGAACCTCATCTATGGAAATAAGTGTGTTCAAGTGCTCAGTGATACCAGCATCGGTGCACAGGTAAAGTAGTACGTTTAACTTGTATGGCAGTTCTGTGAAAGCACCATCCAACCACTAGGAAGAGCACAGTTTGACCTCTATGGAGCTCGCTCAGTGGGCTGTAGGAAGCACGAGTGCATCTTCGTGGAGTGGCTGCCAGCTTACGTCACACATTAGGACCGCACTCAGCCTTTTGGCTGCGAGCATTCCCTATTAAAGGAGCTCGGGTAGCTATGCCACTGCTCTATCTGTTGGCAGACGACGTTGAAGCCACTATCAGTACATGTAGTATACCCCAGGTAGCATACGCCGTCATCGGATCAAAATCCACGTCCTCTTTCCAGGTGTATTAATTTTATTTTCGGCGGTGTATTTATATAAAAATCCGACGGGCTTAGCTAAAACCTATAGGTTTAATGGTACTCTTGGTAAGGCTAACGATGTCCAAAGAACTGATCTGCAAAATGACCTCTCCTGAATTTAACATTGAAACATCAGCATAATCTACAATATTAATGGGATGCGTATAAATGATTGACATGTAATGTTTGCAACTGTAATCATTGTTGTTGCGTTAAGAATTACAACGTGTATGTCACGTTGTTATGAACAAACTATCGCAAACTGCAATGAAGACCTGCTGAAACTCTATTATTTGCTAAGAATTGTGACGTTTGGAAGACCTGCATCCCTTGAACTGTAAATGCATCACTAATTTTTGAGGTTCTGTATATGACTGCCATGATAATATTCACTAAATGCTTTTATACGGGGTCTCTAACATCTTTTGGGTCAAATTAAACAGGTGAAAGTGGGCCCACAACGGATTATTTTGAGACAGGGGACCCATGCCCGGAAATGATTGTTTATTATTTTATGGACACACACAGCGTACACCTCGTAAGAACAACAACGTACCTCATAGTAATTTTTCAAAGTGACGACGGGCAGTCTCAATGAATGTATTGCAACGGCACATGCAGTTCTGCCACACTCTAGCAAAGATCTGTCTGTTGTGCAATGGAACGAGCAGCGGATGATAAAGGATGTACGCCCCTGATCACCAGCCAGACATACTGTACATAGTTTAGCTCATATCACATGTGTTCTCTAACGACCGCGTACCACTATTCCTGGTGTCAGTTGTTCTATGCAACAGACAGCTTGTGGTGTGTTCATGGTGAGAAGTGTTACTGTGTACAGTGCATGACTCAGTCGAATATGGAGTGTTAGTCATCACAGCAGCTGGTAGACATGCATTTAATGTAAGGTGCGACAGGAATTATTACCGCTAGAGCAGCGCGAATATACACATAACGCTTTTCCAACAGGCGTCATCCTAACTGGAACAAGTTTATCTCTGTTGACGCCAACATGAGAGACGGGATCGTTCACGCCACAGACAGCCTGGCTAGCTTCCCGCCAAAGGCATATCCGAACATCAGACTTTGAGATGATGTTTGGTCGTGTGACCGATCACCCAGCAATAAACACAAATTAATTTGTCCTAGAAGTGCGTTCATCGAAGGGTACAGTGTGAAGAGTAGAGGTGGAATAGGTATTACTTACCTGTTACAAAAAGCGTGTACAAACACTGGGACAAATGGATTTTGAGCCCCACGTTCACTTCTGTAAAAGGATTATCCTCCGGAGTGCTTTGGTGCCGAACGTTGTACTGTTCACAGATCAGGTGTGATTCACCTGCGATGGTATTTTCAGCACAGCCATGTCTAGGGTGAGGGTAATCCCCAAGCCACCCACATCGATACCCACGAGCAACAATTTTCTGTCAACATATGCGCGGGTGTTGCCCAATATCACATGATGAAATTTTATTTTCTACCTCCCCGTTTAACTGCTCCACGTCACTTGGTATTCTTGAGAGATGTGACGATACAGGTCATGGAGATTTTTACCTCTTGTTGTCGGCAAAAAAAAAAAAAAAATATTTTCAACATGATTGTGCACCAGCTTACTTCAGTGTTACTGCCCACGAGCACCTGCACAGCACGTATCCTCCTTGTTGGATCGGGAGGGGAAGTGCTGTCCCATGGGCAGCACCGTTGACCGTTGCTGGATCTACTGACATTTCCCTGTAGGGTTTTCTCAAGACGGTGGTGTATGAACCCCCCTCCCCCCCGCAGAAACTGATGAAGACCTGTTTGCTTGGGTCCAAGCCGCCTGTCTCCTGGTACAACGGACACAACGGACCATTGAGAACTTCATGCGCCGTTGCCATGCCTGCATTGAGGCTAGTGGTAGAAACGTTAAACAGTTACTATGAGCTACGTTGTTTTCAAGTGGTGTACGCTGTGTATGTTCACAACACAATAAATAAGCATCTCCAACCACTGGTTCCCTATATCAGTACACTGATATGAGGGAAGTCATCGGACAGTGATGTTCACATGTACACATGGTGGTAGTATCGTGCACAGGCAGAGCTGTCATTTGTACTCAGAGGATTCGTGTGAGAAGGTTTTCGACGGGATTGTGGCCTCATGACGGGAGTTAACAGACTATGACCGGGGAATGGTAGTTGGAGCTAGACGCATGGGGCAGTCCATTTCTGAAATCCTTAGGGAATCCAATAAACCGAGAGCCACAGTGTCAAGACTGTGTCGAGAGTACCAGGTTTCAGGCATTACCTCTCACTACGGCAACGCAGTGGCAGACAGTCCTCACTTCATGAGCGAGGGCAGCGGCTTTTGCGCAGAGTTGTTCATGTTAACAAACGAACAGCACAGGAGAAATAAATGTTCAATCTACAACGAACGTATCCATTACAGCAGTGCGGTGAAATGTGGCATTAATGGACAATGCCAGCTGATGGCCAACTCAAGTGCCTTTGCTAGCAGCACGACTTCACCTGTAATGCCTCTCCTACGCTCGTGACTGGACTCTAGAAAGGCTGGAAAACGGTGGCTGGTTTGATGTGCCCCGATTTCAGTTGGTAAGAGATCATTGCAAGGGTTCGATTGCGGAGCAAATCTCACATTGCTATGGATCCAGGTTGTCGAAAAATCACCGTGCAAGCGGTGGTGGCTCCATAATGGACTGTATGTGTTTACATGGAATGTACTGAGTCCTCCAGTCGAACTGAACATCTCATTCACTGTAAATGGTTACGTTCAGCTACTTGGAGGCGATTTGCAACTGTTCATGGACTTCATGTTCCCAAACAGCGACGTCAAGTCACCAAGTCACAATTGTTAGCGATTCGTTTGAAGAACTTTCAGGGAAGTTTGAGGAACGGATTTGGCCACCCAGTTCACGCGACGTGAGTCCCATCGAACATATATGTGACAGAATCGAAACTTCAGTTGGTGCACGAAATACTGCTGCGGCAACAATTTGGCAATTACCGACGGCTGTAGAGGCTGCATGGCCCAGTATTTCTGCATGAGTCTTCCAACGACTTGACTTGCACAGTCCGTACTACGCCAAGTTGCTGCACTACGCCGGGCAAAAGGAGGTCTGACTCAATACTATGAAGTATCCCTTGACTTTTGTCATAGTGTATTATCGGTTGTTGAGTTGCTCTTTGCTCTTCTACCTAAAAGGCTTGAGACGGCTTGTAGATCATTTGTTTGAGCATTTCAACTTTTACTATGAGTACAGTTAAACACCTCGGGCTCTTTTACGTACGTTGGAGTTTTACGTATGTAAACATGCCAACTACACATGCTACAATGCTTCGGTATCGAGAATTTGCATAATTGAGATAAGTGAAAAATTACCGTTGGGATGGGGACCACGTAATAGATAATGGAGTTCTGATACTTTGGAAGAAAAACAACGCGTGATGGATGTCTCAGACGGACATTAAGTCGGCCTAGAAGCAAACACAATTAATATGCTGCCCTAAAGAAGGAAATGAAAACCTATTTCAAATCAGTGCTGGCCATTAACACTACAACGAAACTGGCATGGGTAAGAATATGAGATAAGATGAAGTAATGTGTTTCCAAATGATTAGGATTTCATCTTGATCACATAAAGTAGCTAGGGTAACGCCCTTCCATTACATTCTGTAAATAACGAAAGATTAAACTGCGTGGCTCTCAATCTGAAATCGTATTTGAATGTCAGTTGTTAACTACGTCTTGTTACGCCCCAAGTAAGAAGCAGAATTGTGATATTAACACCTGTCGCAATTTCTCAACAGCTGGATAATCGAGACTGTGACTTACTGTTCTGTGATACTGCTGCTCGCGTTCATCGAAATGCCAAGTTTGTCATCAGAATATGGAATTCGTAGATTCAGGAGGACCATAGCCAACGAAATACAGCATCTGCGCTGGCAGACGTATTGTTTCGCTCAGTCTACAAGGTCATACAACAACGTCACGGATCTTATAAGTGGAAATTTTTGCAGAAAGAGACGTAAGCATATGGACGTCTGCAGCACCATGGGCTGTGAACATGGCGTCCGTAGATGCAGTATCCTTGACATGGCAGCAGAGAGAGGCAGGCTGGAAGAGGTTCACCATGTCGTCTTTTGATTCCCCGTGCAGGTCCAGGGTGAACTGAAGTTGAAAGATAGCAATATTGTAATCCTCATAAAAGCCCAGGTGCTTGGGTGATGGTATGCACTGTCAATAATTTGGTCAGGATTATCCAAGTTCATGTCTTTTCTCTTGAACATCTCCTTGCCATTAACAAGACATCTCAAGATGTTATCTTTCCTGTACTTTCCTCACCTGTGTTGATACAGAGAGTGATTGTTGCCCTTGCCAGCACTGATTGGAAACATCTGGTCATGGTTTAGAGGAAGACGTAGTACTGTTTACTATTCTGACTTAGAATGGTGTACCTATATCTGTCATCCAAGTTCATTTCGACTCAATTTTGTAGTGATTTCGTTCCTGTGAGAGGTGACAGCTCTGTGTACTGCGTATTGTATCCTGTGAATCTCCAAAACAACCACATGCATAATAACATGTCCATCCTGCTATACTTTGTGTGCACAATAAGTAAAATGTAATTCATCAGGCTTTCCCAGTGATCCGTTGATATCTTGAGGTGTCTGTAACCGACTACGTAGATCCTGGAATACCGCACTGGAGTTGCTGAAAACACATTGGGCCAGCAAAAGTACTACACAAGAAGAAGAACAGAGTGTGGAAAAGTGAAACAAACCCAAGACATAGCACCAGGCGCACAGATCCGAAGATGGAAGGCGGCAGGACGCTTCTAGTGGGAGCAGGTCACAGAAGGAACCACCAGAACCGCACCTTGCTGAAAATGGACGCCTGCGCGCGGGCGAGTGCACCCCACCGGAGTCGGCCGGTCACATGTGGTGTCGCGGTTAACTCAGGCGGATGTACAATGCTATGACACGGCTGCTTCCCGGACGGAAGACAGCATGCTACAAGACCAAGCACCTCAGAGAACAGATAATGTTTGCCAACCACACCATACAGACGGTGAAGGCCCCCAGAGAATACACAACAAATCGAACTGACGGAGAGGTCATAACGATCGAGTTTGCCAACTATAGCGACGTTCTGATAAACAGCGAAAGTTGGGTAGCACGATTCCGGTGGTGGAACGAGGAGTAGGTCTGGAAGAAGAAACAAGGAGAACAGACTTACAACAAGAAATTGGAAGAAATAGGCCGTTTCCCTCCAAGCAGCAGGCGCCACTACCGCCAGATCGGCCACCCACAATGCGATGGAGGTGGCAGGCTGGCCAAGTGGCACGGAGCAGCCACAACCGGCTCAGACATCCCGAGAAGACCGAGCCACTGTGGAAACAAGAGCCGGCAATGGAGGACAACTTAGCACCTGCTGAAGCAGACGAGCAGGAAAAAAAAAACACGCTGCTCTGGCTGCGTTTCCATGTTTTTTCTTGACCGAGTAGGCCAGTAGCGGTTTTGCCGTCCTAATGTGCTTCAAATAAATTCCCATTTGGGAGATGAAACCCTCAACTCCCCATTTTTTCCTCCCTTGCCACCAGATGAACCAAATAAACAGCATCCCCACTCAATAACACATACATAACCATTGGCTGAATAGTGCAGTGAAGCACTCAGTGCCACACTGCTTCATGTGTCAGGGTAAGCGATATAGAGCAAAGTAGTAGTAGTAAGTGGGTATGGTGAACGCACTTCGCACGTTTTTCTTGCAAAAATTAGTTAAATTTTATTTCAATGAGAATTAATTAAATTGATTTTATTTTACTTTTTAATTAACTCTATTTATGAAAATTTTCATATGTTGCACACTATGACATTTACTTCATCATACAGTGATGAATCGGAAAATTAGTCAATTATTCGATGAGTCTGAAACACAACAAAAGTAAAATAAGGCATAAAAGTTCTACTGAGTCATACCAGTTCATGAGATGAGCTCAAAATTTTTCTTGCCTCTTGAACTGAGAACTTCCACAATTTGTAAGTAGTAGAAATATATTGGAGTTTCTGGCTTTTACAGTATATTTTCTCATTGTTCAAGCGCATAATTTGGTTCATATTTTACAACAGGTACAAGAATTTCCATAGCTTCTATTACAATATTATCTGTTTTCGAAGTGTATCTTTTATTTCAACTCCAGCATCCTTGTAGTCAGCCAATCTATAAAGAGCATCCCCAGCACTGGAAATCCAAGTAAAAATTACAACAAGATCCCCTTCCCATAAAATTTCTTTATACACCCTAAAGAAACCATCAAGAATATTCAGTGCATAAAGTACTTCATTTTTCTTACATTTTACTTTACCATTATAAAGTACATGTCAGTCCATACATATTTACATATTTTATCATTAAGAGATGAAGCCAAATACAACAAAACTGATGATGAAATAAAAGGGTACTCTATTCTAGACATAAATTATTTCCATTCTTTATAGTTTTATAATCTGTATCATCAGCTCGAATTTCAGTGAAGCTCTTGTGCAAATAAGCATTATTAGAATAATGCCATCCATCTCCAATATTTATTTTAACTTCTGTATCTTTGTTAGGAATGATTAGATTATTTGTTGATTTCTCATTCACAGGCAATGAGTAGATCTGCTAGCTCTCAAACTTGTTAATTTAATAAGGATTTCTAAAACAACTGTCACAAAAGCTCCACTGAATTGAATTAAATTATCATTTTCATTGCCTACAGTTATTTCTAATTCTCATACACTATCAAAAATTGTAATAGATACAGGATATTGTGATTAATGAATTATTGGTCTGGAAAACTCAGCACTGGGCTTGGATGAGTCAATAAAATTTGTTTCTTGATGAAAGTGATCAGCATGGTTCACAAACAAACCATCAGCTTCATTAAATTTTATATTGGTTAACTGGAGTGGAATAATTTTAATATCATCTTTAACAACAGTTTATTAGCTTCAATAATTTGGTTACTTAATTCAAGCAGGCTTCCAATACTATCTTTTTTATCTGTATATAATTCAACATCACTCTCAATAATACTTCTATTTAAAACTTCATCTGCTTTAATGTGCATATTAAGCTTCTTTGAATGAATAAATTTTTCAAAGCTTTCCGAACTGTATTGGCTGACAGGAATTTCTATCATTTCACCATGACAACCTAGGTTATTATTTTTTTATGTAATGTTTGGATTTAGAAATGTTGTATAAAGAAAAACTATTGCAACAGTATTAAAACTTTCCTGTATAGGTGCAGTCAACCTTTGTCTGAAAACAGATGACTTACCACTGAGTGGAAGTAGGTGATACATTTAACACTAATAAAAACTGATTTGGAACCAGAGAAGAAATAAAAAATTTAACAGAGTGTGCTGGTACCAGATTCTATTCAATGTGCAATAACAGTTCCAAGTGGATGTGGAAAACCAGGATTAATAATTGACAGTTATATTCTAGCTCTAGGATGGTTAAAACGGAATAAAATTAATCACTTTGTAACATCAATGACTCTGTACTATCGTACATATAAGTAATTCCTTTCATCTGATTTTACAGTAATCTTGTGTAATTGATGTTCTGATTTCATTTCTTTTCGTTTCATGCCATTATGTTAAGAAAACTGTAAATAAGTTTCAATGTGAATATTAATGTTTATGTCAAATGTCAAGTAATATTGTAATAGAATTGAAATGTAACAAATGTTTACTGTTGTAAGATGTTTAAAATTGTAACTGTGTGTCTGGTCCATAAGTAGTCAATGTGTTAGAATATGTAGAATGCAAAACGTCGGAAGAATACCCAGTCTGTCAGGGAGTGGTAAAAGGTGGATGGCAGGCGAGCGCAGGCACTGCATGGCACAATGGGCTCAGTGGTAGTTGGATTGCACTGGTTTGAGCAACACCTTCTGGAGTGAGGAGGCACTCCTGGAAGACATAGCTTCACTGAGCCTCGGGTATGCCGTTTCAACGCCCACACAGCATGGGAAAATTCCATAGGCACTAAATGGACAAGTATTGCGACACTAAGAAGAAGTAAAGTGCCGCTATGTCAAGAGCTGTAGCTGTGGTTGTATGTTTGCTCTGTGCCTCGCCATCTTGCCACCGCTAACCGCCGCATCGATACTAAGAGGTTGAATCTTTTAGTACTGTATTCGTATGGATCAGAGTGTGAACTATGTTTGCTTGGTGCAATAATAACCTAAATTTTACCAGAACTTTTCCATCATTTAATTATCCTCACAACTAACGTAGACTGGGTCCTTTCCTAATGTTGTGCAATCTGAGTGTCCTGAAATGAAAATTGTGTGAATAATAATTATTTGCAGAACTAGCTATATTAGAATGGTGTTCTAAGAAATGTTTTGTTAGTGAACCACTAAATGAATAGCAAAGATCTAATGACGCCAAAAGATAACTTAACTATTGACATAATAATCAAGTTTATTATTTCGAGACAGATTTAAAGGCATTTAAATGAGCAGTAAATAAGATGAAAAGAGTAGTAACTTATATGTAGGAAATCTTGAATGAATAATAAATTCAGTAATCAATTTTTTTTAATACAGCGATCATAACAGTTTCAGGGTGACCCCCCCCCCCTTGCCTCATTCATTTGAATTCTGAAGTGTTCTAAATTGGTTTGACCAGCAAAACTTAAAATCATTATAAAAGTCAAAATTTATCAGTGTCTTATCTTTACCAAAATTGACATTTTGTGTGTGGCATGAAAGTACAATTTGTAGGGTAACCTATGACCGATTTCAATCAGATTAATAGACAGTATAAAGTTTTGTAGTAAACATTATAGTGTAGTGTTATGTATTCATAATTTTCCATGTCAGTACAGAATGTCAAACTATCAGTGCAATAGATATTATGCAATGTTACAACTTGTTGTTTTGCATGAATATATACCAAATTGTACAGGGAAGAAACTCAGTTAATGCCTAATTAGGCTGGCGACCGTATTATTATCACATTGGTAGCATCTTCTGGATTGCTTTTGATCCATCCTGACGAGTAATTGCATTTCGAACCTACATGACGGATCATTGTTATTATAGGGTGGATGTAAGTCTGATTTGCCACCATTCAGGTACATGCGGTCGATGTCAATGCGAAAATCTTTCTCATAAGGTGAATCCTGCTCACTTACCATAGCACAGGCTTTAACGAGCACTGTGTCAGGGATTACAGCTTGCATGTTTTTTCAAAAAGTTTAGATCAACTGATATATGAAGTATCTATGAAACATGTAAAAAGTCAATGATTTAGAAGATCACTATGTTTACTGAAAACAATGATAAAATTGTACCACTACATCAATGCCAAGATATTTCATTTGTAATATTCAATGATTTTGTTGTTGAAAATTAAGCTGTAGTTCTAGAATATTTTACTAAAGGAAGACATAAAGGAATAGATAGTTTTTATTTAGCTCTGACATAATCAAAAATACCAAAACAATTAGAAAGGGACAAGCCAAATTTTTATATTTAGACAAAATGATACAAATTTAAATTATTTTTATCATGAGTTACCAGGTAGTAGCACACAATTTGATGATTGTAAAGAAATGTCCAGTAATTTTTAATGATCTTTTTTCATTGTTTATAATAGATATGACTAGGAAACCTAATGAAGAGAAATACACATGTCACACAAGGTTTTTATCCTCATTAAATGATCTTTAAAAGATGATATTGCATATCTATTAGACCATGATGCTGGTCATTTACTTGATCATGTAAATGAATTTAATGAAGCTCTCTACTATGTAACTGAAATGGAAAACAGATAAAATTTGACAACATTATTCCAGTTGTTTAGGCTAGAAAAGAAGCTAAATGTGGACCAGATAAATGTAGTTGCATTTTTCTGATAGGTGTAAAAGCAGATCATATTGTCTTATTAATTATTATAAATCCATACATAAAAATTAATTTCATTAATATTTTTTATCCTTGGTAAATCTTTTCAAAATATGTCACATGAAAGAGAAAAAAGTTTCAAGAATGGAAATAAGGATTCAAGTTTTATAAAAGAAAACCATGAACAGAATATGAAAAATATAAAAAATAAGATCAATCTATTAGTCATCGAATCTAGAAAATTAAAGAAGGAATTGAAGTTTTAAGAGATAATCTATTGACAGATACTGTAGAAAATGGAGAGGCTGGAAGACAAATGCTTCAATAGTGGCATAAACATATAGAAGAATTTGGATATTTAGTAAGATACATAAGTCCAAGGATCATCCTGCTTTGTATGAGTATACGTTAAATGAATCAGAAGGACAAGATGCATTCAAGAAGCACAAAAAAGAGATTAAAGTCAGAGAAAAGGTAGCTTGAGCTGAAAGTCAAAGTAGAAAAATAAATATATGTGAAACACTGTCAAACTACATGAATCATAGTGAAGACAAAGTTTATCTATTGAAGCTGTTGGTATGTTTAAATTGGTGGAAATTTATCAGTAAAATTTGATGGAGATACATGAACTATTTGAATACAAAGTTTAGATGGATTAATGAATCTATTAACTAGAAAACAGATTACTGTGGATGGTGTAGGTGAAAAATTTCATACTGGTGATTTATCAAATTATGCAAACATATTATTGAATCAGGAGCATTACATTCTGATGATAATCCAAATTAAATAAGATCAAGTAAAGGGAAAAAAAAAGTTTCATAAAAGAAACTACTGAAGGTTATTCTCCAGAATTAATTTTCAAGTTCAGATTTTTGAGATGCAAAAGAAGGTGAAGGCTTATAAAAATTACAGAAAAGACGACTGTATATATTTGGATGAATAATGTCACAGCTTTAATCGATATATCAGAAATTACCCATGGGGAAGCATTAGCTGGAAATAAAAATTATCATCTTGAAGAAGTGGGAATAACACAAATATTAACAAATAAATTTAGCGATTTTTTTATCAACAGTTTAAAGGAGTTCCATATTTGATTTGATTTTTGAATAACCTGCCACACACATTCTGGCAAAGTGAAAATAATGGAAAAGGCTTAGTTAACATATGAATTAGTAAACTATTTTCAGAACTGTATATACATGGCTATAGATTTTGTGGTCTATGGACCAAATCAGATGAAAGATTAGCTAGAGATCTAGGAATGATGCCGCTAGATGAAGCTTGCAAAAACATTATAGCACATATAGAGACAGTAAGGTTTTATAAAAATGACACAAATCCGATAAAGAACTTCAAAGAGCTGTAAAAGAAAGAATGCATGCTTCTAATGCTTGACTAGGAGGAAAATTAGCTGCAACAGCAGTTAGAGGAATAATGTACAGTAAAGGAATATGAAGTGTGGTTCTAGATCTTGACGATACTGGTTAGGGTTTTAAAAATATTAATCCTTATAAAATTTTTATCTATATGAATGAATGACTATACTGTTGTTTATACTCTGTTACATAGCTACATAGTGATCAACTACATAGTGTTGTTAATTATTTAATGGACGCAAAATGGAAAGAGAGAAAAGAAAACAGCTGGTAATTTACTGATGATATGAGATATACCCATTTAGAGAAAAAATATATGTAATACTTACGAAAAAGAAAGATGGTTCGAGTATAAGAAAACATGGAGTATTTGTTAATTTGTTATTGGCAGTATTAGCATATCGAGCAGCTATTGCTTCAATATCTGGTGGAGCAGCTGATATTTCAAAAGCAATAATAAACAAGGAAAAAGTGATGAAGAACTAGAAGAACAATAAAAAGTATTTTAACAATGGAGAAGAAAGCTGTGAATAGAATAATAAAAGTTTCCAAAATAGTACATATACGTCCCAATGCATTAAGTAATTTTAATATAGAAAAACTGGCTAAACAATTAAAAATCGAATAATTTAGTGGTGTTTCCATGATTGATACATAACCTGGATGCAGTCCAAAGACTGCTTCAGCTGTCAGTAATCATTCTACAGAATATGAATCTGGAATAGTAAATTTAGTTAAATCTGATAAGGCTGGCACACAGTGGATACATTGTAATAAAAACAAAGATGTAAAACTACTATTTGATCCATTGGCAGGAAATATTTCTGAATAATTGGCGAAATATCATGGTTCTAGTGAGTTGTACTACATTAGACAATGAATGTAAGATTTTAATGGAGTAATTCCTAGCCTTCTGTGTCTGTTTTAAAATTGTTGTCAGAAAGTTATACATTTAATGAAATTATTAATTTAATAATTGGACATTTTTGGAACTAATGTGCAGGCTAAAGATAACTAGAAGATTAGTGGTGAAACAAACATAGAAAAAAAATTAGGATCAAAAACCTAACATTTTCTATCAAATATGAAAAGAAAAATAAATTCACAATCAATGTATTTTATTGAACACCTCAAAAACTATCTACATTATATATATATATATATATATATATATATATATATATATATATATATATAAACTAAAATCATAAGTAGACACAAAAATAGATAACGTTTTTAGCATTTCAAAATGAATTAAGTAACATTTTTAAAGCATCTGAACGCTATACTGGTTTTAAAGACAAAGGTGTGGTAGATATAAATGATCCTATAAATCATGATTACATTTACCAAACAGTATTTAGAAAATGAGTTTGTTTCAGCTAAAGAGCACTTTGTATCAGCAATAGCTGACTATAGTTGGCAACGTACTCTATTAATAAACAGTCTTGTTACAAAACCTGAATAGAGATTTTTTTGTTTTTAAAATTCAGTATTAATCACACCACATATGTTACAAGAACATAGGTGACCGGTTTCGGTCATATCACATGACCGGTTTCGGTCATATCACATGACCGTCATCAAACCCATGGCAGCCTTTGAAGATGGTAGGTGGTGCACTCTTCTCAGCTGCTGTGATGTCAACTCATCATAGCAGACTTTGCATTGTTATTCCACGCACCCTGTTTGCAAATTTGCACGTTAATTTGCTGCCATTAATGAACAGCATTCAAGGGGTTTTTTTCCAACCGGTTTCCTAGCCATCAGCAAAAAATGGGCCGGTCACCCATCGTGTTCATACCACATTCTGTTCCTTGTTCCTAAAGGTCTTTCTTCCAATAAGAGACCTAATGTTTCTTGTAGGAATGTGGTGTACTTACTACCATTAAGATTTCCTTTGATGCCTGTAGTTCTGTCTTCCAAGTATCCCACACCATATATTCACCGACGGCAGTTTTTGATGTGCAGCTTGTCTCAGCCAACATGGATTTTCAGTTGCCCAATAATGCCTGATATGCAGATTAACATGTCCATGGATCGTGAATGTAGCCTCGCCAGTAAATAAAATCAAATTAAGAAATGTCACATCCCTCTGAATCTGAAGTTGAGCCCATCGGCAGAATTCAGTGCGACCCATACAATCCGTATTAGTTAATTGTTGGTGGAGACTGGTATGGTAAGGATGATATTTATGGCGATGCAAAACACGTACAACGCTACTGTGGCTCATGACAGATTCCCTTGTGATTTGACGCGAACTAACACAAGGATCTCGAACCACAGTGGCAAGAGCACCAATTTACGTTTCCTCATTAGTAAATTTCCTTTGCCGGATATATTTCCGATGCGTTAAAGATTCGGTTGTTCTCAATTTATCATACACGTATTTAAATGCACGACGTGTAGGGCAAGTACGTTGAGGGAATATTTCAGCGGAAAAGTCTGTAGCTCTCACTGAATTTCGTTGGCGTTCTCTCTAAACGCCGGCCGAAGTGGCCGTGCGGTTAAAGGCACTGCAGTCTGGAACCGCAAGACCGCTACGGTCGCAGGTTCGAATCCTGCCTCGGGCATGGATGTTTGTGATGTCCTTAGGTTAGTTAGGTTTAACTAGTTCTAAGTTCTAGGGGACTAATGACCTCAGCAGTTGAGTCCCATAGTGCTAAGAGCCGTCTCTCTAAACGAAAAGCATATGTACTTGCTTTTCGAAGAAATACATCATTCACATTAGCTTGATTCGACGATACTACCGTTCCTGTTAGTGTTGTATTGCGAAACCATCGAATGATGTTTACATGTCAATGGCACGTCAGATGGATACGCCATATTCGGCGAATATTAAGTATTTTCAGGATATCCGAGAGAGAATTGTCAGAAAATGTGCTGCGATAAATACCGAAGTGATGAGGAATACCACTCAACCCATGATAAGAAGATTGCAGCACCGCACTGATACCAATGCTCATCACTTCGAACACATTCTGTAAATGGACGTTCATGCCACCTTTTTGACCTGCGTTGACCTTCAAAGACCTTACAGTTACACGTCATTGGATTCATCTCGATAGCCGCTATCAGAAAATAAGTACCAAACTATAGCATCCCATTTAAAAAAACAAAGTTCACCTTCATATCGCTGACGCGAACCCACCTAGCTACAAAAAACCAACGCCTTAATATCGCCCCCGTTGTCCCATGCAACATTGTTCCCACAAGGTTTTCATCTACTATCATACTTTCGGAGTTATTTAGGTGGCAATAGTTAGTGACTCACACTGTATACTCATTAATGCTGTGACAGCTATAGCATATGTATTTGGCGTTGGTTCCGTTTGATAGAAAACTGTTTTATTCGAGCTTTTATTTAATCTTATTTGTTATTTAATGAATATAAACCTGATTGATTAATACATATAGTGTGTGGCTGCATGTTTGAAGGGGGTGTCAAATCGCTATTCCCTGTATCTTTACACTCCTTTTCTGTATTTCTCACATGATGTAAAATTTCTTCTCTTGTACTCTTAAATTCTAAAATTTCAGTCACATCCTTAGCTGTAAACCAAAGTGTAGCATTACAGCTACTTTTTGTTGTACAAGGATTACTCTCTTTATCAGTTACCATGAAAAATTCTTTAATACTGTAAACAGTTTTATTATTGTGCAATATATTCATTAAAGAAGCTTCAGCATTAGATGCAGGCCTACTAGTTGTTGGTTCATATAATACATTTCTTTCAAAATCCAATAACTCCACAGCGAAATGAGGTATTATTCTGCTCTCAATTTTAAATAAAATATATCTATTTTATCAACATTTCATTCACTGCGGTGTCGAATTCTTTAAAATTTTATGCAATGTTTTACATACTTTGATGCAGCTTAGTAAATATGACGGATAACGGAAAGAAATTCAGTTCTTTACCGAGAGAATATGTCAGACTCAAATATCTGGAAAAACAAAACTTTCTCACCTCACAGTTTCCGAGAATCTGATGATAAATATTTCATGTCAGCCGGAATGCTGTATTTCAGCACAGGCACCAGCAACTGGCTGACAGTACAGCCACAATAAAAGCAGCCTCAGCACGGCATGCGAAGAGCATGTCTGTAGCAGCGAAGGGATTAATGTTCCCCCCGAGTCCTCACAAATCGGGAACTGAGCTTCCCGCCGGAGAACACTGCGGGTAGTCGCTAAGTGAGACACTCTTGTGCCTGGCAGGGAGGCGGTGGCCGCGAGACGAACATCTGGGCTGGGTGGTGAGTCGCCTCCCAACGGTGCGGCGCACAGCAGCAGCAGCAGGAGGGCAGGTCGGCACGTGCACCCTGCGGTCGGCGGCCGTGAGGCCCAAGAGGCCAGGCTTTCATTAATTAATCAGCCAAGTTGGCAGCAAGCCGCGATTCCCCGCGGCGGTATCGACCAGCGGGACGGGGGCAGCCTTAATCGGGGCCAAGTTTGACGCGCAGCCAACTTGTTAGCCGCTAATGGCAGCCGCGCTTGCAACACGCGGCGCTCACATTCCGCTGCCCATTAGCGAGTGTAACCGGCCGTGCAACAGGTCTGCAGCACGCCGTGCGTGCTCCGCTCCCGCTTCTCCGTACGGATCCAGGGCAGGGACGTTCAGCGGAACACTCCAGCGCCAGAGGTCCTCCATGAAACGTGGCCCCCCGTCAGAGATGATGGAAAAGTGTCGCCTTAATCTGGGGGGAAGAGCGCTACGAAATTTTTCGCCACGGAGACAGCGAAAGAAAGTTCTCGGTAAACTACTTCTTCGTGTGCTTGACATTCTTTCTCTTGTTCTTCCTCTTTTTTCTTGAGGCTAAAACATTCACTACATCTCGATCTACCTGGATGACGTTACTCCATCTTTTCCGTGGACGGCATCCCCAGAGGTCAGAAATGTCATAGTAAACCTCTTAATATCGTTTCGGACCTTCTTTTTCCCAGTGTAGAGCCGCAGCTAGGCGTGACATGGACTAAACAAGCCATTGAAAGTCTTCTGCAGAAATAGTGAGCCATGCTACCTCTACAGCGTCCATAATTGCCCGAGCAGTATTTTGCGCACCATCTGACGTCCCGGTTATATGCCATAAATTTCGATTGGATTTATGGCACGAGATCTGGACTGCCAAGTCGTTCGCCCGAATTGTCGAGAATGTTGTTCAAATGAATCACGATAATTTGTGGCACAGTGCCATCCCTAAGAATTCATTCGTTGTTTGGGAACATTGAGTCCATGAATGGCTGCAATTGGTCTCCAGGTAGCCAAACATAACCATTTACAGTCAAGGATTGGTTCAGGTGGACCAGAAGACCCAGTACATTCTGTATAAACACAGTCCACACCATTATGGAGCCATCACGAGCTTGCACAGTGCCTTGTTGATAAGTACCGTCCATAGCTTCGTTCGTCTGGGCCGCACCTGAAGCCTACCATCAGCTCTTACGGAATGAAATCGTAAATCTGACAAAGTCGCGGTTTTCCACTCATGTAGTGTCTACTCTATATGCTCATGAGCCCAGGAGAGGCATTGCAGGCGATGTCATGCTGTTAACAATACGACCACTAACGCCAAATTTCGCCGTACTGTCCTAAGGGATACGTTCGTTGTATGCCCCACATTGATTTCTGCTGTTACTTTTGCGTTTATTTAAGTGATGGAGGGAGGCCAGTGCGTTGTCCGTGATGAGAGGTACTACCTGGAAGTTGGTGTTCTCGTCTCGCTCTTGATACTGTATATTTCGGCATATTGAATTCCGAAATGAACTGTCCCATTCGTCTAGTTCCAGCTACCATTCCACGTTCAAGGTCTGTTAATTTCCATCTTGCGGTCATAACCACGTCAGAAACCTTTTCGTATAAATCCCCTGAGTACAAATGACCGCTGCGCCAATGTATTGCACTTTCATACTCGTACGTTGTGTAATCGATTCTGTATATTTGCATACCGCTATCCCATGAACTTTTGTCACCTAAGTGTGTACTTATTTTAACATTTGGTGATTTCTTTTTTACTCTCGCAACCTTACTTCAGCTGTCGTTTTTGTGTGTTTGTTCCATTCATTCTTTCTCTTATGTACCCACTAATTGATGGAGTCCATTTTACATTATTTTCAAACGCTTTAAATTCTCCGCCTATCTCGCAGTGTTTTGCCTTGAATCCTTTGCAGAATTTTCATTTGCGTGGCTCTCAAAAGTCTTCTAGTTGTCGATGTTTCAGGTCTTCTGTCTGCCGTGTGTGTCATAATTGATCTCACTGCTGTTTTGTGCAGTATTGCCTTTGTTTCTTTTCCTACAATTTTGGTTTTCCAAATTATATGTTCAAACATCCTGATAATTCGTATACTTCGACTCTTTTTTATCTAGACTCCTTTTCGACACTTCCAGTACTGGACAACCGATTATCAAGGAATTTAAATGTCACTACCTACTGAATAATTTTTCCATCCACTTCCAGTTTGCATCTGAAAGCAGCCACAGGTATGGTCATACATTAGGTTTTTCTGGGGACATGAACGTATTTAGGTATTTGGCTGTCTCGTTAAATACAGGGATGGACAAAAATATGGAAACAGACGATCACAACATATTACTCTGCCTGATACGGTACAGAAAAACCATTGGCGTTCAGTACAGCTTCCAGTCATTTTCAAACGAATAAGTGCAGGTCTTGTATTCTTTAGAAGAGGATGTTATGTGGGTTTTAGTGCGAAGTAGTGGCAATTTCACGTAACGATGAAGGAAGGGGCAGCCATCACGCACCATTCTCTACAAAGTAGACCACAAACGCTCAATGATATTGAGAGCTGGTGACTTTGATGCCGGGGGAAGTTGCGACATTTCATCCAAGTGCTCACCAAAAACGTCTCGAGCGATGCAGTCTGTGTGAACAGAAGTCCTGTTTTCTTGAAACACAGCATCGCCGTTGTGACGAACATTGTACCAAAGGATGAACCTGATCAGCCCAAACGGTAATAAAATCCTTGGAACCCAATGAGATTCGGACTCCACTCTCTTAGAACATATACTCTGCCAGAAGTTATAAAATGTGTGAAACGAGGCCCATTCGGCCAAAGTACATCCACCTATCGCTCTCAAAGACCAGGTTTTAAGGCTTTGGCAGCATGTTTTCCTATTAACGGCATTTGCATCAGTGACGAGTTCTAGCTCGCCCTCCAGTTTCCTGTTTATGTAGCTCCCTTCACGTTGTTTTACTGCTGACAAGGTTCGTGAGTGCGACTTTCAGTTCAGCGTGACTTTCGCAACTGTCGTCCTGTTATCTTTCATCACAACTGTCTTCACCGATCATCAGTAACGATCACTCAACGAACAATTTGGTCAGTGTTATGAGTTACTGGGTGATGTTTCTTCGCTTTCCCTGTGTGCAGTTTCAGTCTTTGATACGGTGCAACGTGTTGATGACATTGTACAGGTCCCGTCCGTGGTCAAATATAACGATACAACATATAACTGCATGTTTAGCTATCAACCGGATTTATGAAACTTTCTGGCAGATTAAAACTGTGCGCCTGGTCGAGACTCGAACGAGGGACCTTTGCCTGTCGCAGGCAAGTGCTCTACCATCTAAGCTACCGAAGCGCATATTACGACCCGTCGTCACAGCTTCAATTCTGCCAGTACATCGTCCCTTACCATCCAAACTTCACACAAGCTCTTCTGCGAACCATGCAGGAGTAGCACTCCGGAAAGAAAGGATATGGTGGAGACATGGCTTAGCCACATTTGCAGAGTGAAAATCTCATTCTGGAATAAATATAAAAACCAGAATTTGCGGATGACTCACAGGATCTAAGGCCATTTTGCTCCTCGTTTTAATGAGTTTAAGAGATGAAATGAGTAGATTCATCCTCTACTGTCTGCCATCGGGTTCCCCTAAATAGCAGGCAGCACCACATAACAACCACGCTATGAGGGAAACAAACCAACAGCCAAACAGGCGAAGACATCAGGTAAACACGCCGCAGATTCCGGTTGATTAATAGGAACCTTTCCTTGCAGAGGTCGCCGCGACATATCCGGCCACGGATTCCTACGCCGGGTTTCTATTGGCTCCAGCTGGATGGATGTGTGTTATGTCCTTAAGTTAGTTAGGTTTAAGTATTTCTAAGTTCTAGGGGACTGATGACCACAGCCGATAAGTCCAATAGTGCTCAGAGCCATTTTTAACATTTTTTTGGTTCAACACAGCGATCCGAAACAGATTGCCCGTAAACCTATTGCCACACTAGCAAAGAGTACTATAAATCCCTGGCGTTTCCGGGCCGAGGGTGTCTTTAACAGGTCTGACCATTTCCTTAATTTTTCTGGACTGGCGAAAAATCGGTGTGATTCCTTGCCTGTAAAGAACTCTCCCTATCTCACTAGTTATTGCACCGCAGAATGGAAGACCCGTTGTGTGTTCACCTTCCTGGCTTTGTTGAATGGCAAGCGTCCTGGTTTCCCCGTCACCACTGACCTAATATATATAAATTTCATTGGGGACACCGGCTATGCGCTCAGAAATGCATGGAAGCGTGCACTAGATAAATAGATCGGGGTAGGACTCTAGTAGTTTACAGCCAAAAAGTGAGGGACGGTGCTGGAAGTGACGCTGGATAGAGACGAGTCTAGGCGGCGTCTGCGTTGTGTCACCTAGCGAAGAGGCTACGGCATGTACGAGACATGGCTCATTGGGCGTACTTCGTTGCGTCCGTCAGATTCCACACGACCACTATTGGTATCTGAGAGAAACTTGTCCCGTGGCCAAATTTGACGCCTTTAGTGTGGTATCGATACATGATATTACATGCACGCCCCCACTACCATCATCGTCTAGTGTAGATGAGCAAACGACGCCGGTGGGGGAGAGTACGGGTGGTAGGAGGCGGAGGGTTAGACGCAGATAATAATTAGTAGACTGGTGCCGAAACTAAGGCAGGTGCTGAGCTCCCACCTGCGACCCAGTGTACACCCAGAGCCCGCCTGGGAACGCCAGCCGCAAAACTGGGCAGAGCGCACGGACCAACATCCAGACGTGGAGCAGAAAACGAAGACAGAGGCACCTCGACGACTGCACAGCGACGGCCGCCGACGTCGCGGGATTAGCAGGAGCCGGATGCAGCGAGGCCAGCTGCTTCCAGATGGGCACAAAATCTGAAAACACTGAGGCTGTGGCGGGATCACACATATCATATGGATGAATTTGATTCTGGTAGCGTCTCAGCAGTCCTCTTGGTCCCTGCAGTAGAAACACAGAGAAGTTATAAAATGGTATCCTACTCACAGCGCCTCTGTCCAACACACAATCTATAGGAGACCGAACCGTTACTGTGATTCTTTGTCTGTCTGGACAGAGTGGTTGCCACCTACCGTTGCGGCTGCAGCAACGGAAGGAGGGTTCGATGGTGCCGTCCATGTAATAACTCGATTGGGGATTGTCTGCCACGTGGTTGTGCGTGATGGAAGGACGAGAATACTTATAGAGTTGCATCTCAAGTGTGGGATGCACAAAGTTTGTCCATATGTTGCTTGGATGTTCGTACTAAGCGTTCAGTTGCACGGTTGCATTGCGGATGTGATGGTGCAGCTACGACGTGGTTGATACTAGAGGCGGTGCGAAACTGTTCAGACTCGTTGGCAACAAACTGAGCTTCTTTGTCAGTGACAATAACTTTAGACAATCCCTTGAGGCAAAAGATCGAACACAAGGCCTGAACTGTGGAACTAGCCGCAGTAGAGCGCACAGGAATCGTAAAGAGTAATTTGCTGAGCGTGTCAGTGACGATGAGCCAACATCGTGCATACTTTGCGAAGGTGCTTGAGGTTTGCGTCATACAAAGAACTGCTGAGGTGGGGATGACGTGTTCATCACATGCTTGGCACTGAGATGTCAATTGTGCAGTTTGCCTGCCCATGCCGTGCCAAGTGTAATGACGTCACGCCCACTACTTGGTGCGAACGACGCCGCAATAGCGTGGTGCAGCAAACGAAGCTCGCCAGGCTGGAGAGCCCGGAGAACCACAACACGTGACTGGCCATTATCGGTGCGAAGTAAAATGACACTTTTGTGAACTGCATGGGCGTGCCGACGGGCAAAATATCGACGAACCACAGAGGTACGGATTTGTCTGGCTGATCGTGGCCAGCCAGTGCGGATGTACTGCAACAGAATCTGCAAATCAGTATCCGCTGCTGTGGCTTGGGTAATTTTCAGTGATTAAGAGGAAAGCAAAGCTAAGAATCTCTATCTTGTACATCAGTATCACAACGGAAAGCAGAGGACTCGTCCAATGTGGAATCTGGGCCAACACGGAGGCGAGAACGTGCGTCTACGTTGGCATGCTTTGAGGTGGGCCGATATAAAATCTCATTTTATTAATTTGACAAAAGAAGAGCCCACTGTTGCAGCTTCTGCGCTTTGCAAATGGGGCTGACAGGTAAGGGATAAACAAAGATTGTAGAGGTTTATGATCAGCCAACAAGTAAAATTTTCTTCCGAAAAGATACAGGTGAATGTCAGTGACATTACAGACGATGGCGAGAGTTTCCTTTTCAATTTACAAATAATTTCATTGAGTTTTGTTCAACAACTTCGAAGGAAAGCAATCGGCCGGTCAACAGCACCCAATTTACGCGCAAACTGTACCGATGCTGTGGGAGGAATTAACCACAACTAAATCCACAGTTTTAACTGCAGTGAAACGAACAATGCATCGATCACGAAGCAAAGCATCTTTCAGCTTCTGAGGATCACTCATGTGACCAAACAAAAAGAGCATTCTTCCTGCACAAGCGAAGCAAGAGAATACGATTTGAGCGGTGTTAGGAATAAATCGCATATAATACGTGAGCGTCCGTAACATAGACTGCCTTTCCCAAACATTGGATGCTGATGAAAGGTCCCAGAAAGTAAGCGAATATGACTGAAATGGGTGAACAATTGGCTATTAGTGCCATGTCGTAATTGCTCCGTTTCAGTCTAAAATAGTACACATTTTTCTTTTTTACATTTGAGAAAATAGATCTAAATAATTCGAGCAAAGAGGAACACATGTAGTCAGTTGCTCCAGAAAGCGTTAACATGTCAGGTACGGAAGAAATTCTAAACGGCAATCTGAAAAATCTGAAGAGGCCCAGATGAGTGTTAATAACGGAAACATCTTGTGACTGTTTGTCCAGAGGCATTTGTAAGTAAGCAGAGCGCAAATCAGTTTTGGCAAAGTAATGACGAGCCCCCAGTTTCTCCATCGATTCTTCCAGGTAAGGAGTCTCCCGGACGGACCGTTGACTGGCAGTAATGAATCTAACTGTCTGGCAGAGCAATAAGCTCCTAAGCCACCTAATCTCGAAGAGCCTGAGGGACAGGCTAACAAAATGTGGCTGAGCCTTGTCCTCTCAGATCCTGAAATTCTGCATATAACTTAGCAACACTGTCCCAAGGATTAGTGGACAAAACAGAAAGTTTTAACCGAAACAAATCAAAAGAGCCTAAACCAAAAGTAGTATCACTGTCTCGGGAGACAAGCACTCTAAATGTCACTGCCTTCGTCAAATTTAGGAAAGTTACTGGAAGATGACAAGTGCCTAAGACAGGAGTGCCTTGTCCGTTATACGCCGTCAGCGTATGGGGCAACATCCACGACTTAGGTTTCTCACGCAATTCATGAGTGCTACGACTGAGCAAAGTCACTGTAGCTCCAGTGCCAAAATGAAAACGGACTGATTGCCCATCAATAGTGAGAGACACAAAAAGTTTATTATCCTCACATAGCACGGGTGAGTTGAGTTGGGAGCGTTTGCTGAATGTTTATTGCACTGTTATATTGCTGTAACTGCACTGTGAGGCTTGTACGAGTAAAACAGACTATACTCGTTTGTGACTTAGACTTGGAGCGGAACTGGGCACCTTACGTTTCTGTACGCGCACAGACTGTACATGTCTCCGCTCGCCGCAGTAAAACAAGTCGCTTTACGCTAGGGGCAAGAGCAGAGATCATGTGTAGTATTACAGTGAGGGCACGATGTCACACCACTTGCTCGACGCTACCACGCTATCCATGTTTATGTGAGCGGCCTGGCCACTGTTTACAAGCCGACCGCGAGGTGTGTGTGCCGTGGCTATCTGCTGAACAAACAGGTGCTTCCACAAAACTGTCTGCTGCGCTTTCATAGGAATCTTGATAGTCTAGAATCTGCAGAATCTGTTGCGTATTTAAGTGTCTGTTACAGAATCAGAGAGTCAACTACATTATGCGTGAGCCCATCACGTATTGGCATTTGGCACAGTCACATTTCAATCTACACTGCCTAGTAATGTTTTGCATGTCAGTCACTCACTGACAGTGTGTCTGTCCTCGTTGTTTATGCAACTTGAAGAACTTATAACAGCAGCCGCCTCCTGAACCCAGTTGTCATAAAACTTTCTAAGCGCCTGCAGTACGTCCTCATGTTGCAGTAGTTCAGGGCTTGACGTGGGAAAAAGTTTTAGTTTAGCCTATGAATAGTCACTCCTGCTATGACCATTAATTAAGAATATCTGTCAGTACCTCGTCTGTTATGTACTGCGATATGCGCACTGAACTGTGCGAGGTGCTCTGTACTGTCTTCCTTCACCTCGACAGACTTACGAAATGGCGGGACAAACGCAAGTGGTTCAGGCTATGTCGTCGCCGTTTGGTCCATCGTCTTGGGTGAAGTCATCTGCGCTATCATGAAGCGAGTCACTATTTCAAGCAGTAGAGCCATTTATTTACTATGAAACTGAATATACCGAGGTAGATCAACTGCTGGCGGGACAGCAGGCGAATGCGGCTAAGTAGCCACAGTCAATTAAGCAATACAGAAATACAAATAGTGAAAAGTAAAATTAGCATATAGAAAGCGAAAAGGGATGCAAAGACAGCAGTTGCGGAACCTAAAAAATAAAGAGCACAAGTAAGGCGAACACTGGGGAAACAGAAGACAATCAATAACAGCAAAAAACGCACGTTGCGGTGTATGTTGTGTACGACATTATACATACCAGAAAGGGTAAGTGCCCCACAGAGTGGTGGCAACTGTTGTCGTAGAAAGCTGGACAGTAGCAGAAATATTTAGCGAACACGTTAACACAGTAAACAGAAGATATACTTCACTTCCATTCCTTTAAGTGTACGAAGGCTCATTGCAAATAATGCAGCAAGAAAGTCCAGCTGTCACCATGTCAACAAGGATCAGTCTTTCCGAAACAAAGAACGAACAATGGGTTCGGAACCATGTCTAGCTGGCATCTTCGTTGTGTCACGCAGTGAAGAGGTTCCAGGTACGAGTTGGCTGTATGGCTGCCGTCGAACATCCTATATCAGAGTAGCAGACGGTGCTCGTGGTATGGAGCTGCTGGAGGCGTTACTCACCAGACTTTCTCCATTGGAACTGCCGGACCCCGCATGACTAATGTCAGCGTCTAATGGGAATTTGCAATTCAGTGGTCAACTCTGACACCTTTAGGGTGGCATCGATTGACGTCTTAGGTTCCCCCAATCAGGGTCTATACTTCTTGGTTCAGTCACCTTCCATACTGACCTTCTATTCTCCCTAAGAATCATTCGCTCCACATGTTCTAGTCTCTTAAGTACTTCTGTCCTTAATACACACATCAAAAAAAGTTTTGCTTCACCCCGGTTCCCAGATCTCCTGAAAATAGACGTTGACTGTCGATATTGTATCACAGACACAGTCCCTTCGACTGTTCAGAGATGTCACTAAACCCGCCCAAAGATGTAAAGAACGATGCATGAGCAGCGAATGTTAGACGGAGAGGGTGCGACAGCCGATCAGTTGCAGTTCCACTCATTCCACCAGGAAAGAGGTACTCGGCTCGTGTTGTCTGTAGTTTAACCATTCCTAGACGGTCAATACCGCGATTCGATCGCATCCGCATTGTTACTTTGTACCAGGAAGGGCTCTCAACAAGGGAAGTGTCCAGGCGTCTATGAGTGAACCAAAGCGATGTTGTTCGGACATGGAGGAGATAGAGAGAAACAGGAACCGTCGATGACATGTCTCTTTCAGGCCGCCCAAGGGCTACTATTGCCGTGGATGACAGCTACCTACGGATTATGGCTCGGAGGAACCCTGATAGCAGCGCCATCTTGTTGAACAGAGCTTTTCGTGCAGCCTCAGGACGTCGTGTTACGACTCAAACTGTGCGCAATAGGCTGTACGAAGCGCAACTTCACACTCCCGATGTCCATGGTGAGGTCCATCTTTGCAACCACGACACCATGCAGCGCGGTACAGATGGGCCCAACAACATGCCGAATGCACCACTCAGGACTGGCATCACGTTCTCTTCACCGATGAGTGTCGCATATGCCTTCAACCAGACAATCGTCGGTGACGTGTTTGGAGGCAACTCGGTGTTGCTGAACTCGTTAGACACACTGTCCAGCGATTGCAGCAATGTGAAGGTTCCCTGCTGTTTTGAGGTGGCATTATGTGGTGCCGACGTACGCCGCTGGTGCTCATGAAAGGCGCCGTAACGGCTGTACGATATGTGAAAGCCATCTTCCGACCGATAGTCAACCATATCGGCCGCATATTGGCGAGGCATTCGTCTTTATGTACGATAACTCACGCCTCCATCGTACACATCTCGTGAATCCTTCCTTCAGGATAACAACATCGCTCGACTAGAGTGGCCAGCATGTTCTCCAGACGTGAAACCTATCGAACATGCCTGGGATAGGTTGAAAAGGGCTGTTCAAGGACGACGTGACCCACCAACCACTCTGAGAGATCTAAGCTAAATCGCCGTTGAGGAGTGGGACAATATGGACCAACAGTGCCTTGATGAACTTGTGGATAGTATGCCACGGCGAATAAAGGCATGTATCAATGCAAGAGGACGTACTTCTGGATGTTAGAGCTACAGGTGTGTACAGCAGTCTGGACCTCCACTTCTGAAGGTCTCGCTGTATAGTTGTACAACATGCAATGGTCGTTTTCATGAGCAATAAAAATGGCAAATATGATGTTTATGTTGATCTCTTTTCCCGTTTTTTGTACAGGTTCCGGAACTCTCGGAACCGAAGTGATGCAAAACCTGTTTTGATGTGTGTAAATTTGTACTTCCTTCTACTTTTAGGGCTTCATGGGATAATCCTGTCTGGAAATGTTTCCATTTTGCGATGATTGAAATATTCTTTTTATTGCAGATGTTCATATTTGGTCTGTTTGCTAAATTAATGTTGCTTATTTGCTCTCTCATTCGTAATTTTTCTGTCATGCCATTTTCTATCCATTCTCCTAGATATTTTAGTATCTCCATCTTCTCACTTTTCCCTTATTCATTGTCCATCCGTCTACGAACTTTCTTGATATTTCTCACACAGTGTATCTTCTTGACAGAGATTTGTAGACCGCCGTTAGACGCTTGCCTACGTAGTTGCCTCGTCTTTTATTGATTCTGACGATGCAGATAATATCACAACATGTGGGGTGAGTGACTTCCACTACACCTGCCTTTTATGTAGCCTGCAATACTTTCAAATGCCACATGTAAAATTTTCACACATGCTATGCAGAAACCGTTATTCCTTCAGAATGAAATGAACAGAATTTTTTGTATGGGAAATTTAAAGCAGTTAAATCTTGTACTGGAACAATTTTCCACCAAATGCCGTATTTTTCAAATTATTCGAGAGAAACCTACAAAAGCGTTTTTCTTGGACAACTCGAAAACCCTTGCCTCCAGTAGAAGCGTATCCCAGTACTAAATTTGATCACATTAATATTGCTACGAATATTCCCTTATTCCCTGTAAAACAAATTATTGTTGTGTACCAAGAGAAAGAATATGAAAATCTTGCAGATGGTATTTGAAGGCGTTGCATGCTGCATAAAACGCAGCAGTAGGGTAGCTGAAGCACCCTGTGAAGCGTCTTTGACCACAAGACAATTCACCCACGTTCCATTTAATTTCTATTTTTCGCCGCAGTACTGTTTCCCCCACTCCTTCCCATTCTCGTCGTCATCCCCTGGTCACCTTATCAAGTATACAGTTAAAAAGCAAAGCCGACAGTCCCTCAGACTGCCTCGTTTTCATCTCTCTGAAACCTTTCCTCTGAGCGTTAGCATACGATGAATTACACAAATTTAACCATTGCCGCTTCAACTAAACAACCTGAAATTACAACTGGAACCATAACAATTTTGGGACAAAAGGTACCATAGACTGTGTTTTATTTGCAGAACAGTTAGATGATACAACTAATCTTTTAAATAGACTGTCTACATTGTGCTTGTCCATCCTCTTCTGTACAATATAGGATCCTAGTATTGACGGAGAACATGGGAAAGTAGCTTGTTTTGTACCGTCGCAGAATAGGGACGGAGTAGCACAAGGTGTGATGACTGATTTGGGTAGCTCAGTTGGTAGAGCACTTGCCCGCGGGACTACAGGAAGTTCTGAATTGTCCAAGATGTACCGTCGTCGAAGCCATTCCCAGTTTTATTGGCTTGTCCATATTTTTTAGGAAATTTGTCCCTCAATTCACCCCAAAGGCAGCCTCACTGAATAATCTTAGAAAAAAGGGACAGAAATTTGATTGTGGTCAGTCAAACAAACTGGTTTTAAGGCACTGAAAGAAGCATCGGCCTCAGCTCCTCTATTAGCATCGCCCAAAGTAGAAAAAAAAATCATTTCTCAACAGGACACTTGTATCTGTGGCCTAGCATTTGCGATGTTACAGGAACAAGATAAAAGTAAACAACCGGTTGCTTATGCACTGAGGGGATTATCTGATGTGGAGGGGAACTATTCACTTTATGAGTTTGAGGTTCTGGCATTTGTTTTCAGCCTGGAGAACTTCCGTTATTGTGTCAGAAAGACCACCATTCAGCTAGAGACCGATACCCAGGCACTGAGTTGGGTCCTGAGCAGCAGGCCTCGTAAGTCCGGGTGAATAGTGATGTGAGCTCTCTAGATACAAACCTTTAGATTTGAGGTTGTGCGCATTAAGGGGACAAAATCGGTTTGTCAGTGACCTTAGTATATTGGTTAATCAGAATATATCCATACCTAAACTGAATTTTTTTTTCTAATCTTTCAGCTATCTTTCCTGTGATGTTCCCCCAATTTATTTCTTCATCCTGATGGTTTGTCTATGTCAGGTCAGTTCAAATGATTATCTATTTGGTTTTCGTTCTTATTCTTTCACTATTATGTAACTATCAATTACAGTTTCATGTGACTATTAATCGACTATATGTGTTGATTTTCTATCGACTTTTTTATTTTGTAGGGAAAGTTCATCAAGTTGAGAATTCAGACACCTTTAATCTCCTGTCTTAATCACTTTTGTCTGTCTTAATCACTTTCACTGCTTTGCTATGATAAATCAATCTATTGATACAAAATTTAAAATAGTTGTAGCGGTCTTTTAACAATGGCGTTCCTAGAACGAGTATTTTACAACTGTAAATATTTTGTGTTGTCTCACTTATAGCGAGACCCTTTTTAGAACATTTACGCATTAGTTATGCCACTCACTGTAGACCATTACATTCCTATTGTCGGCAACAACTGAGCATTTGTACATTTCGTACAACTGCACAACTTGAGACAAATTTAGCACTTTTCGTTACATACGTTTATACAAATATGTGCAGCGACGTTAACACATGAATGGAATTTTATAACCTTCGTATTTTAATTTTGATAGCTATCTTTATATGCAAAGAGATGTTTGGAACATAAAATAATTCTAAATAACTTCTCGGTCCCCACCCATCGCAGGGCAGCAATATGACATGCAGTCTAAGACAGGGAAAAATGCAGCTAAATTCGTATTTTACAATGGCAGGCTGGCCTAGCGTTTCTTCATGAATCAAAATTAAAGCTGTGTTACAAATTTTCCCTGTTTTATGAGTTTTCTTTTATCTTTACACAGAAGAGCATTTGTCACAAAGTTGGTAATTTGATGAAATTTATTTTTTTCTTTGTTTCAGTATTCTTAAAATACAAATAATTGTAGGGCTATCGTAATTGAAACAGTAAAATTATGAAATTAAAATAAATTGCACTAAGCAAGATAATTAAATAAACCTTTACTCACTGACCTACGTCTCTGTTCAGTGGAACTGTTTCACGAAAAAAGATCATTAGACTGAAGGTGATGGTCAGGCATCCTACAACAGAGAATTCTACGCAGTTTCCTGATGTTTATGCGGCGAAGAATATGAAACTGCAGACAGGAATCGATCGACAGAACGCCTCCAAATCAGTTCGATACAAAAACATGTAGATACAATTAATTAATGTGTGACACAGCACGTACTTTGCCAGTAGGAATAAAGAATAGGTGAAACAAAATATTTTTATTTATGCACCTTTTCAGTAAGTATCACTGTCAGACTTTAGTTTGAGAATACTGGGAAGAGTAACAAACAAACAGTTTGATAAATTAGGGGAGACATATAAAAGATATAATCAAATAATTAATGACTAGCGAATGGGGTTTGCAGACAATATATGATGATAAAGAGTGTGAGTGTGACTGCCTTGATAACTTCATTGTGGATACACAATTACGTTCGACCATCTGTGAGAATCTGAAAGTACATGGACATGGACATGTATTGCTGATTTGTGTCGGTACGTGGGAATGTGGGTCCGCGGGGAAGCGTAAGAAGATAGTCAGCGCAACTGTGTTCGGATGGCGCAGTGGTTAACGCAAGTGTCTTCAAAGCAGGGCATCCTGGGTTCGAATTCCGTTCATCATACATTATCTCAAGTCGCCCTTGATTGTACATAAAATCCCGATGCGGGATAAGTAATTTCTTCATTTCGCTCTCCTTTCCTACACTTCCACCTTCAATTTACATAACTGAGAATTTTGATTAGACCGGAAGCGTATACGGATGGGCGAGGCGGTTAATACAACCGCTGGCGTTAAGACGGAAAGGCAGGTTCGAGTTGTGTTCGGCCGCAAATTTTCAACATTCACCCCTAATTATTTCTATTCCCTATTCTGACTGGCATCAGTCCTTTCCTTAGAAATGAGCTATTTCACATTTGTCTTTCTTTCCTCTTTCAGATTCTACACCCGTAATCATGACAATGCGATTCTGCTACTAAGGCAGAACTTAACGAGTTTAATTTTTCATGTGCTTGCGTCTTACCTCGCTTTCATATGTCAAGATACTGACATTAACGATGATCACGTACGGGAGGACAATAGTATGAGACGATTTTATGATCGAAGATTTAATTTCGGTAGGGCAAGTACCAAGTCTCGCTCTCGATACTTCTATGATGTGTAAATGTGGAGGTAAAACCTCAACTGTGATCTCAAGACAGTTTCATATGGCATCCATGGAATGTGAACTGTTTTTAAATATTTTCGCAGCCTCTCTTTCTGTCTCAGTCTTTACTAACGTAAAATCTTTCTGATTCTGCTTCGTGCACAATTATCGCTGCATCTTGACTGCTGTAGCTTTGCCACAGAACATTTACCTCATGAGGGCCTACGTTTGCTTCAGTTACAAAAATAAAAAATATGAGAGTTGTGGGCGTGACATTAACTTCTTTAATGATAGTCCGTTATAATATATGTAACTTCAGTGCCTACATAATGTACAAAGTAGCCGTCTACAATTGCATTTACAAAAGTTTATTTACTGTCATTAAGGTTGAAATTTAGGACACTCACCGAATTAAACTACATGCACATGCATTCCAAGTCCATCTTCATACATTTTTAATATCGATGGCACGTACCCATCAGTAATTTAAATCAAAACCAGAACAGAACGATTCCATTAACTGGCAATTCCCAAAACACGGTTTTATCTCCTGGCAGTTACTTCTATAAAAGTATATTAATACCGTAGATTCGTGAAACAAGAGTTCCGGCCGGTCACAGGTTCCTGTCTTGGGCATGGATGTGTGTGATGTCCTTAGGTTAGATAGGTTTAAGTAGTTCTAACTTCTAGGGGACTGATGACCACCGTTGTTAAGTCCCATAGTGCTTCAAGCCATTTGAACCATTTGAAACAAGAGTAATGTGTTATGACACAATTTCGTTCAACAGTAAACATAGTTATGTACTGGGTATCTCACCTATTACTGCTACCACGCTATCTCGATTCTAATTATACCGTTGCCACGTAATCCTTTGATGTAACAATATGTTTGGCATTGTGTATGTAGCATTGAAAATAAAGCGGCAACTCCGCTATAATTCTATTTCACTGTTCCAGTTGCTCTAGGGAATTACAGGCAACACTCATCTAATTGATTTCGGGGAGATTTATCATTAAATAACTGGAGGATTTCAACCTGATGTTAATTAATTATGGGTATACCTGATGAGTAGGGCACGATCTTGTGTATTAAATAAGTAACTCTAGTGTAGAAATAATTAATCCTAGCAGCCCAGCCTTATATTTTTATCAAAGAGGACTTCTCTCATCCTATAGTTCTCGTATAATTTATAATTAGTCATACATCTCTGTCTCTTTTGAGAGATTTCGATCACCTTCCTTAACAGACTGTGATGATGATGTTTGATTTGTGGGGCGCTCAACTGCGCGGTCTCTTTCATAAATGTCACAAAGTTATTGTCTTTTTCTCTTATTTTCTCGTCCAGTGATAAGCTCACCATTATTATTGCTTATCTCGTCCCTGCACCCACCCCAAAACCGTATTTAACAATAACCACTGCCCTTTCCTCTCTCCTCTTCCGTTTCTATCCTGTACATTTTCTGTGTCCAAGCGAATGCTTCATGAAAATCTCACTGACGTTCTATTTTCCAGAGCCTGAAAACTTATTATGCAAACTTATCAATTCAGACAGCATTTATTTTAGCAGCTGTCAAGGTATTTCATCGAAACAGAAAAATTATGTAATCTAAGACATTCTGGATATCAAATTCTGACGTCATTACAAGGTACCCCAATGTCTTCGGCAATAACTTTCGTATTACTTTCTATCTCGTTTCAAAAGAGCTGTTCTTCTTCGTACAGACTTTTTATATGTTCTTGCCATCAAGTTCTCTTTTTACTGCTTTGGTTAATAGACAATTCCTTATAGTGTATGTACTCCGAAGCTCAACAAATTTACTGTTCGACAGTAAATGAGTGGATCACACAGCTATACAAAGTCCATTGTACTTTGATGTGAATATTAAACACGTTCAGTATGGGATACCTGTCTTTCAGTTCTATCGTGGCCAGAACATCTTCATAACGCAAGGGATCTTGCATTTATTCAAGTGTCACTCTGATTCAGTAAGCTGAATGAATATAGAAGCAATAAAAGTTTGTTCTGCGCCACTCAATCAGACCAGCGATTATGGTGACTTCTAGATGTGTAGCTTACGTTGTATGACAGTAAATAAAGACCATACGGTCTCGTCGCTCTGCAATTTCGTTGTACACACCACAGTAAATGTCGTAATGAACACCGTCCCAGAAATAATAATTACGCCGATTCAGTGATTTAGAACTGATACTCAGTTCCTAAACAAATGAAAAAATATAGTAGTACTGTGCTTTTTTGAAGGAAACTTGTATAACCAGTCCTATATTATAATGGAAACGACGTTTATGTGAATCTCTTTGGAATAACTGTACAGACTCGTGACATGAATATTTTCCTCATTCCATTTGGCTCACCAAATATCTCAAAAATTTTTCTTCATTCTATAAAGTACATCATTCATTGACAAGAGTAGTACGTGAATTTAGATGAGAAAACAGCGTGCGAAAAATTTCGTTAGGCGAGAAGGCACTCAATTTTGTGATAACAGTAATATATCAGTAACTCATCAACAATGTACAAAGAATAGAAAGTTCGAATGACTAAAGTCACTTTGGATTTCTTCGAAAATGAGCTATCAAACCAAACAATGTGACAAAGAAGTTATGAGAAACGCACTGACGATATAAAAATCAATTTGCGTTGTAAATATTTAGGAATCCAGATAATGGAATTACCAGACACGTTGTTCGAATCCTGCCTCGGGCATGGATGTGTGTGATGTCCTTAGCTTAATTAGGTTCTAGGCGACTGATGACCTTTCCCGTTATGTCGCATAGTGCTCAGAGCCATTTGAACCATTTTTACAAGACACTTTCCATATCCTCTCTCCTCATACGAAGGATATTTAATCACAAATATACGTAACTCACACTTCAACCCACACCAGAGAAAAGAGCGAAGACCTCATAATGATGAATACTGTAAATTTTCGTTACATGTAGGGCCTACCATTTAGTATAAAAATTGTTATCATGAATAATATATTCAGTTACTAATTCATTATGTCTAACATACAAAAAAAAAAGCACATGTACTGTAAATTTAAAGTCACTCAGTAAGAAATTTCATAAGTAACGTTATCAATCAGTGAAGGAATTTGATAGGAAATGACAGACAAAAATCAGGATGTACATGAAATGTGAACCTAAGTAGAAGAGCTCAATAAGGTACTTCCAGAGAAGAAATATCAGTTGTCCGCAAAAACTGGGGTAGGAACTCAAGCAGTATGTGATGTAGTGCAATAGAAGTAACCGAAAAGAAGCTTCTGTGAAAGCAAGATATGAGATGCGAGAGATTAAGATTAGCCTTGTAAACAGTTCATGAAAAGTACATTGTATTGTATGGAACTGGGGACCTAGAAATGACGGGGACGCTCTGTCTCTGCCGTAGTCCTCAGTGGTATATACAAACCCCACAACAGGCTACAGCAGTTCGCTCACCCCACACCAAACCCAGGGTTATTGTACAGTTTGCCTCCCCAGTGGAACAATCCCCCCTCCGCTCCCACCCCCCCTCCATTTAACAACAGACGAGGGTAAGAGTGTAACCTCAATGTTTGAGTGATAGAGTAATTATGGTGTATGCGTATGTGGAGAAAGTGTTTGCGCAGCAATCGCCAATATTGTGTAACTGATTTGGAATAAGGGCAACCAGCGCGCATTTGCTGAGGCAGATGGAAAACCGCCTTAAAAACCATTCACAGACTGTCCAGCATACCGGGCCTTAGCACTAATCCACCAGGTAAATTTGTGCTGGGGACCAGCATGCCTTCCAGCCGAGAAAGCAGTGCGTTAGACTGCACGGCTAACTGGGCAGGCTAGAAGATACGTATTTATTCCATTTGGCCAACAGCCTTGTCACAGTGGTAACACTGGTTCCCATCAGATCAACAAAGTTAAGCACTGTGGGGCTTGGTTAGCACTTTCATTTGTCATGGTCTGGGTCTGCCGAGCGCTGTTGGCAAGTGTGGTGCATTCTGTTCTTGTGAGTCCAACTGACAACAGCTGGGAGAGTGGTGTACTGACCTCATGCCCCTCCACAACCGTGTGATGTGATACCTAACAGTAGAGGATGGCACGGCGGTCGGTCGGTACCGTTGGGTCTTCTGAGGCCTGATCGAGCAGAGTGTACTTCCATTGAAGCTATTGATCTTGCTACTTGTTCAACAATTTCACATGTACATCTACACGTAAATGTTTAAAGCAGATGTACAGTGCATGGTGTAGGCTATTTCATATTAATATGGATGTTTCATATCAATATTATCGATTTTCTGTCCTATTCAGTTCGTGTCCTGCGCTGCTTACCAATATATCTATGCATCTTCACGAACACTACTCTCCCTTCCCTGATTGTCATAAACGGTGAGTGAGATATGCGATTGTGGCAGCAAAATGGGTGGACAGCCTTCCTCGAATAGAGTTTTCTAAATTGGTCCGGAAGTTTTTTCGAGGGATAGATCATCTTTATTCCAAGAATTCGTATTTCTGATGGCCCTGCATCTCAATTACACTTTCATTTCAAATACACACATCACAAAAGGTTTTGCATCACCTCAGTTGAGAGTTCCGGAAAATGCACCGAAAATTAGAATAGCGATCGACATAAACATCATTTCTGCCCTTTTTATTGCTCATGAAAACCGCACTTGCATGTTGTACCACCATACAGTGAGACGTTCAGAGTTGGTGGTCCAGATTTCTGTACACACTGTAACCCCTAATACGCAGTAGTACGCCCTCTTGCTTTGATGCATGCCTTTATTCGTCGTGGCATAGTATCCAGAATTTCATCAAGGCACTATTGGACCAGATTGTCCCACTCCTCAACGGCGATCTGGCGCAGATCCGAGTGGTTGGTGGGTCACGTTGTCCATTGACAGCTCTTTTCGATGTATCTTAGACATGTTCGATAGGGTTCATGTCTGGAAAACATACTGGCCACTCTCGTCGAACTATGTTATTATCTTGATGGAAGTCATTCACAAGATGTGCACGATGGGGGCACGAATTGTCGTCCATGGAGACGAATGCCTCGCCAATATACTGCCGATATGGTTGCACTATCGGGCGAAGGATGTCATTCACGTATCGTACAGCCGTTGCGGCGTCCTCCGTGAGCACCAGCGGCGTACGTCAGCCTCACATTATGCTACCCCAAAACAGTGGGGAACCTTTACCCTGCTGCACTCGCTGGAAAGAGTGTCTAAGCCGTTCAGCCTGACCGGGTTGCCTCCAAACACGTCTCCGACGTTTATCTGGTTTGAGGCATGTGCCACACTCATCGGTGAAGGTGAATAGAACGTATATGAATACTGAGCACGCCAATCGGTATGTTGTTAGGCGCAACTGTACCACGCTACATGGTGTCGTGGTTGCAAAGATGGACCTCACCATGCACATCGTGGAGCCTATTGTGCATAGTTTGAGTCGTAACACGACGTCCTGTGGCTGCACGAAAAGCATTATTCAACATGGTTGAGTGGCTGTAATGGTTTCTTCGAGCTATAATCCGTAGTAGCCCTTTGGCGGCCAGAGTGAGGCATGTCATTAACAGTTCCGGTCTCTCTGTATCTCCTCCATGTCCGAACAACATCACTTTGCTTCACTCAGAGACGCCTAGACACTTCCCTTGTTGAGTTCCCTTCCTGACACAAAGTAATAATGCGGACGCGATCGAACCGCGATATTAACCGTGTAGGCATGGTTGAACTACAGACAACACGAGCCGCGTACCACCTTCGTGGTGGAATGACTGGAACTGATCGATTGTCGAACACCCTCCGTCTAATAGGCACTGATCATGCGTGGTTGTTTACATCTATGGCCAGGTTTAGTGACATCTCTGAACAGCCAAAGGGACTGAGTCTGTGACACGATATCCACAGTCAGCATCTATCGTCATGAATTCTGGTAATTCTGTGAATTGGGGTGATACAAAACTTTTTTTTTTATATTTCTATATCGTCCTGTTAGTTGCAGAGACTCTCTGAATCCGTTCGACATCTGTTATCTAAGCCTGAATGATGTTGTTGTTGTGGTCTTCAGTCCTGAGACTGGTTTGATGCAGCTCTCCATGCTACTCTACCCTGTGCAAGCTTCTTCATCTCCCAGTACCTACTGTAACCTACATCCTTCTGAATTTGCTTAGTGTATTCATCTCTTGGTCTTCCTCTTGGTGATCCCTTGATGCCTCAACACATGTCCTACCAACTGATCCCTTCTTCTAGTCAAGTTGTGCCACAAACTTCTCTTCTCCCCAATCCTATTCAATACTTCCTCATTAGTTATGTGATCTACCCATCTAATCTTCAGCATTCTTCTGAAACACCACAATTCAAAAGCTTCTATTCTCTTCTTGTCCAAACTATTAATCGTCCATGTTTCACTTCCATACATGGCTACACTCCATACAAATACTTTCAGAAATGACTTCTTGACACTTAAACCTATACTCGATGTTAACAAATTTCTCTTCTTCAGAAACGCTTTCCTTGCCATTGCTAGTCTACATTTTATATACTCTCTACTTCGACCATCATCAGTTATTTTGCTCCCCAAATAGCAAAATTCCTTTACTACTTTAAGAGTCTCATTTCCTAATCTAATTCCCTCAGCTTCACCCGACTTAATTCGACTACATTCCATTATCCTCGTTTTGCTTTTGTTGATGTTCATCTTATACCTTCCTTTCAAGACACTATCCATTCCATTCAACTGCTCTTCCAAGTCCTTTCCTGTTTCTGACAGATATCAATGTCATCGGTGAACCTCAAAACTTTTATTTCTTCTCCATGAATTTTAATACCTACCCCGAATTTTTATTTTGTTTCCTTCACTGCTTGCTCAATATACAAATTGAATAACATCGCGGACAGACTACAACCCTGTCTCACTCCCTTCCCAACCACTGCTTCCCTTTCATGTCCCTCGACTCTTATAACTGCCATCTGGTTTCTGTACAAATTGTAAATAGCCTTTAGCACTCTGTATTTACCAGTTGCCACCTTCAGAATTTGAAAGAGCGTATTCCAGTCAACATTGTCAAAAGCATTCTCCAAATCTACAAATGCTAGAAATGTAGGTTTGCCTTTCCTTAATCTAGCTCCTAAGATAAGTCGTAGGGTCAGTATTGACTCACGTGTTCCAACATTTCTGCGGAATCCAAACTGATCTTCGCCGAGGTCGGCTTCTGCAAGTTTTTCCATTCGTCTGTAAAGAATACGCGTTAGGATTTTGCAGCTGTGACTTATTAAACTGATAGTTCTGTAATTTTGAAATATGTCAACACCTGCTTTCTTTGGGATTGGAATTATTACATTCTTCTTGAAGTCTGGGGGTATTTCGCCTGTCTCGTACATCTTGCTCACCAGATGGTAGAGTTTTGTCAGGACTGGCTCTTCCAAGGCCGTCACTAGTTCCAATGGAATGTTGTCTACTATTGGGTCCTTGTTTCGACTCAGGTCTTTCAGTGCTCTGCCAAACTCTTCACGCAGTATCGTATCTTCCATTTCATCTTCATCTACATCCTCTTCCATTTCCATAATATTGTCCTCAACTACATTGCCCTTGTATAGACCGTCTATATACTCCTTCCACCTTTCTGCTTTCCCTTCTTTGCTTAGAACTGGGTTTCCATCTGAGCTTTTGATATTCATACATGTGGTTCTCTTTTCTCCAAAGGTCTCATTAATTTTGCTTTAAGCAGTATCCATCTTACCCCTAGTGAGATAAACCTTTACATCCTTACATTTGTCGTGTAGCCATCCCTGTTTAGCCATTTTGCACTTCCTGTCGATCTCATTTTTGAGACGTTTGTATTCCTTTTTGCCTGCTTCATTTACTGCATTTCTATATTTTCTCCTTTCATCAATTAAATTCAGTATTTCCTCTGTCACCCCAGGATTTCTACTAGCCCTCGTCTTTTTACCTACTTGATCCTCTGCTGCCTTCACTATTTCATCCCTCAAAACTACCCATTCTTCTTCTACTGTACTTCTTTCCCCCATTCCTGTCAATTGTTCCATTATGCTCTCCCTGAAACTGTGTACAACCTCTGGTTCTTTCAGTTTATCCAGGTCCCAACTCCTTAAATTCCCACCTTTTTGGAGTTTCTTCAATTTTAGTCTGCAAGTCATAACCAACATATTGTGGTCAGAATCCACATCTGCTCCTGGAAATGTCTTACAATTTAAAACCTGATTCCTAAATCTCTGTCTTACCATTATATAATCTATCTGAAACCTGTCAGTATCTCCTGGCTTCTTCCATGTATACAACCTTCTTTCATGATTCTTACACCAAGTGTTAGCTATGATTAAGTTGTGCTCTGTGCAAAATTCTACCAGGCGGCTTCCTCTTTCATTTCTTACCCCTCATCCATATTCACCTACTACGTTTCCTTCTCTCCCTTTTCCTACTGCCGAATTCCAGCCACCCATGACTATTAAATTTTCGTTACCCTTCACAGTCTGAATAATTTCTTTTATTTCATCATATATTTCTTCAATTGCTTCGTCATCTGCAGAGCTAGTTGGCATATAAACTTGTACTAGTGTAGTAGGCGTGTAGGCGTGGGCTTCGTATCTATCTTGGCCACAATAATGCGTTCACTATGCTGTTTGTAGTAGCTTACCCGCATTCCTATTTTCCTATTCATTATTAAACCTACTCCTGCATTACCCCTATTTTATTTTGTGTTTATAACCCTGTAGTCACCTGACCAGAAGTCTTGTTCCTCCTGCCACCGAACTTTACTAATTCCCACTATATCTAACTTTAAACTATCCATTTCCCTTTTTAAATTTTATAACCTACCTGCCCGATTAAGGGATCTGACATTCCACGCTCCGATCCGTAAAACGCACGTTTTCTTTCTCCTGATAACGACATACTCTTGAGTAGTCCCCGCCTGGAGATCCGAATGGGGGACTATTTTACCTCCGGAATATTTTACCCAAGAGGACGCCATCATCATTTAACCATACAGTAAAGCTGCATACCCTCGGGAAAAATTACGGCTATAGTTTCCCCTTGCTTTCAGCTGTTCGCAGTACCAGCACAGCAAGGCCGTTTTGGTTAGTGTTACAAGGCCAGATCAGTCAATCATCCAGACTGTTGCCCTTGCAACTATTGAAAAGGCTGCTGCCCCTCTTCAGGAACCACACGTTTGTCTGGCCTCTCAACAGATACCCCTCCGTTGTGGTTGCACCTATGGTACGGCTATCTGTATCGCTGAGGCACGCAAGCCTCCCCACCAACGGCAAGGTGCATGGTTCATTCGGGGGGGGGGGGGGGGGCTGAATGATGATGGTTCAAAATCTGGACCATTATTCTCGATTTGGTCATACAAGCGTCTGGTATGCAGTATTATTTACTCGTACATCGGTCTCCCCCAGAGTCCTTCACTAATATTAATTGCATGTGATCATCTCGTTTCATGTAGCTTCTTTGTATCACCTCTAATACTTATGAGACAAGCCAAAGATCTTCACCACAAAAGTTGTAAATGGATACTATTGGGATCTTAAGCTTTGTGAGAGAATCTTATTTTTTGTCGTCTGTCACCAAAGTGGTTTGATAGAAACTGACACGAAATCCTCTCATGTACAATCTCTTCATCTCACAGTCATTTTCAGTTATTTGTGGGAAGTAATCCAAGTAATGTCTTACCCCACAGATTGTACCATCTTCTGCTACCCCAAGTACCATTGAAGTCACTGCTTGGTATTTTAACACATGTATCATTCTGCCACTTCCTGTGTCCTCCAAACGGTTCTCTCCTCGGAGAATCTGCCAGGAAACGGCTATTTTTTAAATTGTCATTCTATCCAATTTTCAAAATCCTTCTGTAGTACCACATCTCAAACGCATCGATTCTCTTCTTTTTGAGTTCTTCCACAGTCCATGATTCAGGTACATAAAATACTGTGCTCTAAAAGTGCATCATCCGAGATTTCTTGATAAAATTGAGACCTATATGTGATGCTAGTTGCTGTTGCCTGTGTTTTGGATATGAGTGTACATTAATGGGTTTATTTATCTCTTTGAAATAACGTAGTTCAGGTTTTGTACATATGTCAACGAGACAACTGGCGCTGTTTGTTCATGACAACCTGAGGTTTTTTTTTAACAAAATGATGAAGCAATTATCAGTGCATCACAAGTGCTAGCTATAAATCTATAAATTCTTCTCTTAAAGGAATCTATCCACATTGAGGGTAGATACCTATTACAAATCATTCCCCCACTGCGCCAGTACTCTCCCTGGTTACACTTGCTTCACCATACCATGCACCGTCATTCAAATCCATTCAGGGTAAAATGTGTGCTCCACATGAGATTGCTTGACTCCTTACTGGCAAAGTGACAGAAATTGGAAAGTCTCAGGCTCGTAATGTTCTGTATCTGACAGTTATCTGTAATTCTTATTAACGTTAATAATAATAATAATAATAACAATAATAGTGTGTCAGCCATGGAGCATGTTGTACCCAATACATTCAAGGGGCAGTCAGATGGAGGAAAGTTAGTGAACTGTTTACCATAACAAAAGTAACTGTCATAAGTTTTAACAAATGTTTTAATAAATATATACCATTGTGAGACAAGATGGTCAATGCCCTCACAGAGAAATGTTTGTCGAGGCATGTGGAACCAAGATTGTACCCAGGCATGCACCTGTTCCTCCTGGGCTCCATCCACATGTCGCCAAGGTTGTTTCGAGTACGCTGCAGAAGTTTCACTGGAAAGCCGCTGAAAAGCCCCTACAGATCCTCCATACAGACCTTCTCCCCATGCAATTTCCATATTTTTGGTGTCTTAAAGAAAGGCACTGGTACCCGTCGCCGCCTGTGCAAATATCATGGGTGTTTAGGCAACCGCGGACATATTTCCATGATTGCACTGGTCGTCTTGTCTTGGGATGAAGATTACTTTTGAAACAATAAAAAGTTAACTTATTTTGGCCTTCTGTCCTGTTTTAATTTGACAGCCCACATAGCTTCTACTGTGCTGTATATTTGTCCATTTATTTGTTTCGAAGTGGATTATTAATCATTTTCTGCTCCAGTGTTCAAACTACCTACAACTCGGAGACTTACGTGACATTCAAACATATGAGATTGTACATATGTCATTGTACTGTCATAGACGCATCGCACAAAGTACAAAAAGTATGTAACGGGTGCACCGCGTGAGAAAGATGATGTTTACACATTCGCTTCACAAGCTGTAACCTCCACCACATGTTAATGCTAACACCTGAAAATATGTAATTTTTGGTAACATATGTAATACGTGTTACAGTCTTGTAAAATAGTGATGGAAGCAATGACCATTGAAAAATTAGTTTAGTGACCGAAACACAGTCGTATCCCTTTACCTCTCAGATATTTTAATTTTACCCTTCAGATGGTAACTACCCCCAAGTTGGAAATGACAGGAAGAGTACTAGACCGCGGTGGCCTATCAGTGAACGTCACAGTCACTTCGCTCTCGATTACATCAAGATAACAACTGCATTGCTACATCCCATTAGCGAATAGTGGCTGGAGTATTTCTGACGTCATTCCATTCGTAGAAATGGAATCTCTTGGTCAAAACTATAATGCTCTCCTCGAATCTGCGTATGACTGTTTGAAAGCTCACACGACAGTAACATCTTGTGTATTACCAAGTTTCTGTGCATAGAGATCAAATCACTTTCTTTGGTAGGATGACCTATAAAAGAGCTAGGATGATCGCAAAGACTCCAAGTCAAAATTTGTCTATCACCACTGAACCACACCTTCAGTAATTCGACAGCTCGGTATTTCTTTAAGCCTGTGACGATTTGAAACCCGCAGTTAACGCTCAGTTTCAGGTTAAGGCTCACTTCCCCAGACAAGGGCACCATTTGCTACACAGCATGGAAGATGACATCTAATGAGTGCCCACCTACAATAATCTTTAAACTGTGAACCTAACAATATGATGCACAATGATGTTTTATTGTAGCCTACGTCAGGAAAGAAGTTTAGCTTTATGAATTGCATGAGTCTCAATGATCTTTCTGCTCTCACGTAGAGCAATTATTTCATAAAATTCCCCAGTGATTTAACTACGAATCAGGAAACAATATTTTTCATTAAGCAAGAATGTCGCTGTTTTAAGGAATCCTGTCTTCAGCACATAGAGGAATGGTGGACTCGCATGTTAAGCAAGAACGGCTTTAAACCAACACAAGAACATATCGAAGCAACTGGAACACTGTCGACCCATATAAAAATGAGTATGCAATGGCAGTTTTACGGCGGGTTCCTTAAAAAAAAAAAAAAGAAAAAGAAAAGTCCGGGTTTCTCACCCTTTATGTATCCAAGAGAAAAAATCGTCAAAATAGAACAAAATAGAATAATTCCATAAGTGTTAGAAGTGTTCTCCACATTGAAAAAACATCTGAAACCATCATACTGTTTAGCCATGATTAATTCGAAGTAGTGTTTGACTTTGGTTTAGATGAGTCCCAGTACAGATTTTGGTTGCTGCGTAAATGCCCTTCGAAGCTACTTTTCTAAAATAATTTATATGTGCTAGCTGTCATTGAATACTTCAGCAGAATGAGCACGAAGTTATTTTCTTGTTTGCACTGAAAGTAGCGAGTGTATTTTGAGAATTATTTGTCAATAATTCTTCTATCAATGTTCTCATTACGTAGACTGAAACAATGAAAAAGACCACCAAAATAATTTGTTCCACACTTAATTAATGCTTTTCCATTTGGTCTGTACTCTTTGGCTTAGACTTTTCGTGCTTTATCCCTGTCCCTGTTTACGTGCGGTCTGAAGTGCAATTATTATTCCTGACTGCTAACATGCACAAAAATCACGCTGATTCATTTCTGTGTACAATTGTTTTTCCTGATGATAGTATGACTGCAATTTCGAATCTCTGTGAAAGTATTTGGCAACTGTATGATACTCAACCGGCATCCTGGAATAAAACAAAATAATCTTGCTAAATTGGCTAGAGAGTTTCTTGGCATTTGAATTAAATGCTCTGAATTATTTTTTCGCATGGTGTGTAAAGTGATCAATGCTTGTGTCCGAATCCAGGAAAGTTGTTCCTCATATAAACTTCAATAAATTTTCTTCTTTTCCTTATTTTGTAAATTTGCTGTGGTAGTTGCCATGAGCACTATGAGCGCAATATAGGAATGCTGAATGCTTCCGTTGTTCACTGCCTTTGTGGCAACGTGGCCACATTCTTCAGCAAAGGCTGCATTAGCTGTCATTTTCAATCTTCAGTAACAGAGCTACAAGTAACCAGATCGAAAATTAGTAAGGAAAACTTATGAAAATTGTTCACTTAAAACAATTCTCCCTACATTAAATAACCAGTAGAACCAAAAGAAATAACCTCATAAAATTGCAAAACTATTAATTTGACAATGCCTCTACGTTTATACATTTGTTGTGGTAATTTTGAGTTTTATTGTGAAAACAGTTTTGTCGATAAAATTGTGGCGCTGAGTAATTTAACTGTGTTTCTTTATGCGTCTTCTCCCACTGCCTCATTTACGCACTTGTATGGTAGTCCTCTAAAGGTACTCCAGTTGACACATAACTGCAAATGCAGAGGTAAAATTACTAATTCATGACGATTTGGGCACACTCATACTGTGGATACTTTTGATGTTTAAGTTATAATTTTATGAAAAAGGCTATTGCGATCATTTTACTTGATTTGCATTAATATAGTGCATTTTTTGACCCTTCTTCGATAATGTATTGAAAACTGATAAAAGATTATGAAAGAGTGAAATTAATCATCACATTAATCTTAAGTTTCTCAGACAATTTTTCAATCCCTCCTGTGTAAGAACCACTGATTCTGAGTTAACGATATCATAAAGAAGTGTTTAAAGCACGTCTTAGTATGCACAGAAATAATTTTGGTAGTCGTATCGTAATAATTTAGGAAGGTAGACGTTTGAGGTCACAAGATTTGAAAATTAAGTGCAGTAATTGATGGCTTCCCGTATAAGCTCCTGAACAATCTCTTATGTGAAGTAAGCAGTCATATCAGTAGTAGCAACACTTAATGCAGTCTTATAGGTCGTTTATATTGTGTTACGTCCACAGTACGTTTCAGCTGTAGGAAATAAATGACAACTGCAATGGACACACCTGTGAGAAGCAACTCGTAACACAAAACACCATTGTTGTGCCATCAGATGTATAACATAACATTTTGTAAAGTCACCTTATACTCGTAGCTACAATTTCATAATACGCCCTTCGGTTGTTCAGAGCTGATCTGACCTTCGTCATTATGTATAAATATTCAGGTTACGCACTCTGAACATCATGACGTGGTATAAATTTCGCCATTGAGCTATACACAATTATGACAAATAGTAAAAGACAATTTCTTCAGAATGCTTTTGTTATTAGTTCAAAGGGTTCAATATACATTGTGGCACCAAAATCGTAACGTAGTGGTCCCTTCCATGCTGCAGGTAAGTTGTCGATCACCATCAAATATTATCAACTTTAATTTCATCAGTTAAGAACACGTACCTCTTCCATGGTGTGCATCATGTCCACGCTTGGAGCGAGCGCAGACAACATGTTGTTAAAAATTAGGTATTATTGTTCAGCGTATCCAAATAAAGATGTGGCTCTATGTAGACTGAAGTAACTGACCTGAAGTAATGTAAAACATTTGATCGTTCACTGGGAGAGCAAACAAGAAGTGGTCAGTTCGTTAAGAAGTAAACCAGAGAGGCATGAGTAAGTAATGGTTATTTCTAAAGTAGATCTAACATTTCCATCACTTAAATGGCAGACTGTATTGGTAGTATCCCAGAATATTTTCTTAAATATTGTTTACATGTGCGTCACTAGCACTTAATAATTCCCGTAACCCATTGTATTCCCATTGATTTAGTGGTTATTATAAATAGTAAACACTCATAAGTTGAGAGGCGATAAAACTAGCTGTGCAACGTTCTTCTAAATTCTCCTTCTAACACAGTTGTTATACAACGCTAAGAGAGTAACTAATTAGAGCAGTAGTTTTCTTATCATGTATTATAGTTAAGATATTTAACTGTTTGTGGTTAGTAAGAGAAATATACCGAAGAACAACGTCGCGGTTACTGTTTATCGCAACGGAGTACCTTCTGCGACACTGCTCTCTCCCTAGTGACGACAGCTGGTTCTGACCAATGCCAGCACAATATCAGGGAGTGGCTACCTGTAAAATTTTTTGTTATCTTGACATACTTCAATATTCCTTATACCATAAGCTGAATGAGCAACAATCACAATGATGCAGTTACAGCATGGTTTTCACTAGATTTATTTCTTCGGAGCTGAAAATCAAACTACAAATATAAATAATGCAAACTATTAAATAATTTTGTCCTTGCCAATGTGAGGTTACATGTGCATTGTTGGCCTGCATCAGTTGGCCGTTGGTCGGTGAGCTGCGGCGGTTGCAGCAAGAGAAAGTTTTCGGGCACAATAGGTTCTGATTCCGACAGACAACCACGAGCTCTGGCACAGAACTGTTTTTACAATATTTTGCTATTACTGACAGACTAGAAAATAAAGTAAACCTTCAAACGTATACTAAGTGGTCAAAAGTATCCGAACACCCTCAAAAACATACGTTTATATTAGGTGTATTGGGCTGTCACATACTGTCAGATGCTCCTATCAGCGACCTCAGTAGTCATGAGACATCGTGACATAGCCGAGTGGGGCGTCCAGCGGAACTCACGGACTTCGAACGTGGTCAGGTGACTGGGTGCCACTTGTATCAAACGTAAGTACGCGAAATTTCCAAACTCCTAAGCATCCCTAGGTCCACTCTTTCCGATGTGATAGTGTAGTGGAAACGTGAAGGAACATGTACAGTACAAACGCGTACAGGCCGAACTCGTCTGTTGACTGACAGAGACCACCGACAGTTGAAGTGAGTCGTAATGTGTAATAGGTAGACACCTATCCAAACCATTACACATAAATTGCAAACTGCATAAGGATCCACTGCAAGTGCTATGACAGTTAGGTGGGAGGTGAGAAAAATTGGATTTCATGGACGAGCGGCTGCTCGTAAGCCACGCATCAAGCCGTTAAATGCAAAACGACGCCTCGCTTGGTGTAAGGAGCGTAAACATTGGACGATTGAACAGTGGAAAAACGTTGTATGGAGTGGTGAATCACGGTACACAACGTGGCGATCCGATGGCAGCGTGTGGGTATGGCGAACGCGCGGTGAACGCCATTTGCCAGCGTGTGTAGTGCCAACAGTAATATTCAGAGGCGGTGGTGTTATGATGTCGTGTTTTCCGTGTAGGGGGTTTGCAACCTTGTTGTTTTGCGTGGCACTAGCGCAGCACAGGCCTACATTGCTGTTTTAAGCACCTTCTTACGTCCCACTGCTGAACAGCAATTCGGTGATGGCGATTGCATCTTTCAGCACGATCGAGCACCTGTTCATAAGGCACGGCCTTTGGCGGAGTGGTTACACGACGATAACATCCATGTAATGGACTGGCCTGCACAGAGTCCTGACCTGAATCCTATAGAACACCTTTGGCATGTTTTGGAACGCCGACTTCCTGCCAGGCTTCGCCGACCGGCATCAATACTTCTCCTCAGTGAAGCACTGCGTGAAGCTTGGATTGCCATTCCCCGAGATACCTTCCAGCACCTGATTGAACGTATGCCTGCGAGAGTGGAAGCTGTCATCAAGGCTAAGGGCGGGCCAACACCATACTGAGTTCTAGCATTACCGATGGAGGGCGCCACGAACTTGTAAGTCATTTTCAGCCAGGTGTCCGGATACTTTTGATCACATAGTGTACCTGCAGCAGATATACGAATTACGGTTTCGAATTTAAAAGAAGTGGGCTCGATTTCCAAGCTTTGGGGGTACGCTGCACGACTTTAACTACTTACGACGAACTGATACGCTTAAGAACAGCGTAAGTAGATGTGTCCTGTAGAAACATTCATATCCAACTGCGTTACCAGTTGGTGCAGATGGCCGTCGTATGGCATTATTTGAGTGATTACAGAATCAAGTCAAAAGTATGAGAGGCATGAGTCGAGGCAACTGAGGAATAACAATGCGATAGGGCAAAAAAATAAATGTACTGAACAATCTGTAATCATTCTACATGGAGAAAGAATTCTAATCCAGCATGGTACATCCTCCGTTATGTCGCACTCACCATGGTGCCAAAAGCGCAGTTCGATGGTTCTTCGCCTATGGCATCACCAAGTGTATAACGTACCATTACACTGTTGCTCTGAATCCACAATAAATATCACATCGTTTCCTTAAAGAATGGAGAAGATCCAGTTTAGATTTGACCATGACAGAGGCAGAATCTTGGCAAGTAGAAGCTCTATCACCAGTAAGCTTTGTTACACTAGAAATTTCATTTTTTTCATGTACTACTAATCATGTCAATTCATAGTGCATGCATTTCTTGCTTTATTTGAACTGTGAGATGTTGAAAATATTGGTACTCGACTGGAATTCGGACTGATCTCTCCTTTCACGAGTTCTGCCCCTTTAAGGACGATACAGTGTCATTATTTCGTTGTTTCCACACGGTTACAAATTCTTCAAAATCTTCAAGAAAGGCGTGTGTCTGGATTCAAAACCGGGTCTGCCACAAAAATATTAGAAAACAATAGCATCGATTTTTATCGTCTCTTCGTGTACAGCTATGAATACAGACAGAGGTCAGTTTCGACTACCAGTTTGCAATGACTTCCAGCGTAGGGGATTAACATACTTTTGCTAGTACACCACAGTTTCAGATTAATCATTAATCTGTATTGTTCAAAGTTAATTCTTTGATGATCACACAATTTTAATGGAAATAAAGACTGAACAACTGTGACGCGACAATTTATAACCATAAAAATAAGGTTTTGACTGCGAAGTTATAGCTCGGTTTTCCGTATTTTACGCTCTATACACTTCATTTTCAAAAGTTATGGCTGTGAGCCACTGTTAACGTTTCAGTCATTATTTGTGTGTAAGTGTGTTAACAGGTAAAATAGTGTACATTATGATCACCATCTAGCGATCGAAAACACCGAAGACTTCATATTATCTTCAGTTACCGATCGCCCTCGATATATTGATATAGTGACAGCATATGGACAGGCAGCTTCTCAAACTTGACCTACCACACACATTGGATCTACCAAATAGATATACTTTAGGAGACGTTCTGATTGTCGCGGCAATCGGGATTTACAAGCAATCTTTTGTATCGGCCTGTCCATACAGCTGTTTCGCAAGATGTTTATATTCCAGTTTTTATACGTCACAACACACGCTTCCACTGCCTACACACTTCCCAAACTGTCTTATTCGTGGATAGCATTCTGCCTATTATTGGACTCACGCATGGTGGGTAAGACAGTACGTGATGCATTCACGTAAAATGATTATACCCAGCGACACCGAACTTAGATCGCCTGTCGCAGGTAACGATACTCTGATTATGACGCAAAGGCAGCCTAATAAATATGTATGGTGGTGTTTTGACTGAATATCTGCAGCTGGTCTAACAACAAGGCAAGTTAACGGTTCCTTTAGCACGCGGTCGACTGTACTTGTACTGCTACCGAATGTATCCTATCTTCTCCAAGAGATGTTCTTATACTAAGGGCTTACAAGCATCATTCTATTTCTCGCCCACCTAGTATCATCTCTGCTCATCCTACAGGTTTCCAAATGCCTCTAATCAATCCAGATATGTCAACTGTGCCATCCTGATTCCCAAAAACTGGAAATTTTTCTGTTGAATGCACGCACTTTCGTACTGAGAATGTCTGCCTACCTCTACATTTGATAATGCCCTAATCAGTCTCCCTCTGGTGTGTTCAGGCTTTCTACAAGCCCAGTACAGTTTAGTCCACACGCAATTGCAAAGCAATAATTTCCTGTGTAATTCGAGGTTCTCTAAACAATTTAATATCAGCTTAAGACTACTCTTAATTAGGAACGGAGGTAATAGATATAGGATTATTTCATCTCTTCTTGAAAGCTCTCTTGATTTCAGATCTACCAAAAGCCCCTCCATCATGATCGCTGTTACTACCAACTCTAATGTTCACGTTATTATTTGACTGATCTTAATTTTAGCTTATTAAAAGTACCCGTGTTACATAGGTTGTTGTAAACATTACATATTTTGAGAGATGGTAGTACTGAAGAAAACGAGACAAAAATGTCCAGAAAACACGAGCGCTAAGATGCATACCTTAAGAGCTACGAACACTTGTTCAAAATCTTTAGTGTGAAACACATCTCCTCTATAGCAAATTCTTTGCTGTTGTGTACAATCTACGGAACACAGTAAACAAATGAGGACGTATTCCTCTGTGACTGTCGTAGAGACAGCAGTTATCAAACTCTCGTTAGTGTTGTTTCTGCAAGCCGATTTCACAGTTATGGGTAAACGCTCCGTACACATTAGTTGTAAAAGAAGTAGTTTTTGTTCCGATAAGTTTGTGAAATCATTTTGCATTACAGTTTCATCTTTCACTTGCCATCACAATGAAAGCCTATTATTTCGCAAGGGAAATGGCAGATATGGTCTTCCGTTAAGGTCGGAAAAATAGAAGCAATCATCGAGCTGGTGTCCTGCTTACGGAAACAGAATTCAATACTTCGGGTAGCATCTGCACAGTTAATCATGTATTTATGATCGTTATCACTACACCATGTAACTTTTGTTGTCTATGTAAACCATGATGTTCCACGATACCCGTTGATGACGTTCCCCGAAACGCGTAATACTGAAATAACAATGCCTATATTTTTCCTCAGCGACCTATTCACCGTTTTACAGACTACTCTTATTTTGCAACATGGTCACATTCCTCCTTCGCGACATTATGTCAGTTACTTTAATTATTTAGCCGTCCCTTCAGAGATTAACAACCTCAATATCAGCCTATCAGATTGCGGTTCTACCAAACACTGTTGCTAAGATGTGTTAAGGATCTACTTTTCAGGTCAAGGATACTGTTCACAGATAAGGTTGGTGTTCCATGTGGAATGTCAGTTTTGATAACCAGCGAGCGTGGCTGATGCAAAAAAAAAAAAAAAAAAAATTACATTGAAGATGCAAGGCATCAGCATCGATTTTAAATTAATGCAAGATCCGGAATTATTGGCAATAGACTAATACGACCTTACATTCAACCAAACGGATCTACTGGTGCAATATATCGTCAGTTTCTATCAAAGGATTTCCCTATTCTTCTAAATGAGGCAACATTCCCAGAACGACACGAGATGTGATTCATGCTTGACGGATCACCAACCCATTTTCCCCTATATGTCCAATAACACACCACATAAACAGTCTGGTCGGGAAGCTACAATACGCTGGTCAGCTCGTTCCCCCATGCTAATCGCTCGGAATTTTGATTGTGAGGACACTTGAAATATTTAATCAATGATGTACAGCCAATGCAGGACCGCGTCACCTGTGTCTTCCAGTGCATCCACGACCAACCTAAGTGTTTTCCCGAGTGTGCATGAGTCCCTAAAACGTCGGCCAGAAGCATGGCCAACTATGAACGGACACCACACTGAGCACCAACTTTAGCGATAACTCAGAAGTGCAGATCATATGTAATGACAAACACATTACCTCAGAAGCACTGCCGTTTCACGGAAACAGAATAATGTGTCGTCATTTGTTATTTCCTTATTACATTCTGTAGCGCGTTCTTAATAGAAAATCACTTGCAGTGGAATTCATGTGTTTCACTCTAGCGAAGATGAACAAGTGCTCATACCTCTTTAAAGCAGCATGTTAGAACCCATGTTTAGAGGCTCCTCCTGCTATCATCGAGATCAGCGAGAGCGACTGAGAACCGAGCTAACGGAACAAAGCATTGAGCGAGGCTAAAGGTTGGTCCGCTGGTATTGGCATCAGCGTTCGAACTACCAGACCAGTCGTTGTATCGCTGGCAGGTGAAGACCTGGGTCAGTGGCTCTGTCCATGCCACGATTCGCAAGGGCGCTCCGTGACAGCACTCTGTATTATACACAATAATAGCCACGCCACCTGCTCTGCATTCATCTCGATGTCTAGTCGCGGGGATACTAAAGTATCTGTTCACGTTTTCAGTCCATGCTTTCTTGATTTATCAATATATTTTTCGCTATTGGTAACAACTACATTCTCTCCTGGCCCTCATGGGACTTTAGGTTTCAGGAAGTATTATATCTGTTCTTTCCCTAATATTCGTCACGAGCGTCATCATCGGGTCCTAAACGTCATCATTTACCTACTATCTGTTGGGCCATGTATTTCATACCAGAGAATGACCACATATCAACATTTCTATTTTTATAATTCTTTCGTTTATTTTCTTCCAGTTTTTTATGTTGTTTTCCCACGATTTCTTTGCTGCAAACGATATTGCTGCTTTTGCTGTTCTTGATTTTTCAACCCTATTTAAAGTAGACATATTTTGCAATTTTTTCTGATCCTATCCTTCTGTTTATCATGTCAGTAGGTTCAGTTATCTGCATCTTATCTATTTGTTCGAAGATCTCAACTTTCATAGCATTTACCCATCATATGTTCCACGTTCGCGTATTCGAAGTACATTTTCGTTTGCCGTTTCTTCCGAGTCTGAAGCACTTTCTTTGAAGTTTTTTTTTTGTTTTTTTTTTGGATTTAGCGTTTTACCAGGCGAGGGGTTGCAAGCCCTTCGTCTCAACACCCTACCAGCAGGACCAGGTAATTTTTGTTCTTGGTTTTCTCCCTCTAATGTCTCAACATCCTTCCTATAAGGCAGCAGACAGGGTTGCCTCATCCGCCAGATCTGCCTAATCGATGATCCACATCTTCACTTTCGCTGTAACCGTGACAAGTAATCCTTACATAGTACTGTGACTTGGACCAAACGATCCATGGTGTTTAACGATGTTTTTTTCCCCTCCAGATCTTCCTTCCCCAAACACTGGGCTTGGGACCGGCGATGGCGGAGTTTGCGAGAGTAATTAACTTCAGATCGATTGAGTTTAATATTTAAGAAAGACGCTTCATCACAACATCATTTATGAAAGTCTTGAGATGGCAACGAAGCTGCGTAAAATGAATGAAATGTGTACTAAAAATTTAACACTCAGAAGAGTTCATTTTATATGTTCCGGTACACAACGGCAATGCCGTGTGGCTAGGGCTTCCCTACGGATAGACCGTTCGCCTGGTGCCAGTCTTTCGAGTTGACGCCACTACGGCGACTTGCGTGTCGGTGGGGATGAAATAATGATGATATGGAGAACACAACACCTTGCCCCTGATTGGAGAAAATCTCCGACCCAGCCGGGATTCGACCCCAGGCCGTTTGGTATGACAATCCGTCACTCTGACCACTCAGCTACCAGTGGCGGACAACGGCAATGTGTTATTGCAAAATGTGTCAATTACAACTGATTCTTGAAAACGTCTGAGTGAAGATTAGATCGGAGATTAAACAACCCTCAAGACAAACACTGCTGAATGTCCACATAAACGTAACAAAATTTCTTTGAAAGTGGATAGATAATTTTTAATCAATGGACATGCACAGTCTCTGTCAACTATTTACGAATAGTTAATATTTGTAGCACTACAAAAAAACTGAGCCTTCCTACAGAAAATGTACTTTCACTTTAACGCGAGTGATTGTTTCACTTAAGAGATACATAGCTTTCGAAAAGCTACATCTACTACTTGGAATGGCGGGTTATGATGAGCCAAACCTTGTGACTTCCAATATTTTAGTGAATCCACCCAAGTAAGGAAATATAAGTCTCACACTTCCACAGATGAAAAACCTCCGACAATAAAGGTAATGTTGTGAAGAATATCTGGACGAGCAGTTCTAGGCGCTACAGTCTGGAACCACGCGACCGCTAAGGTCGCATTTTCGAATCCTGCCTCAGGCATGGATGTGTGTGATGGCCTTAGGTTAGTTAGGTTTAAGTAGTTCTAAGTTCTAGGGTACTGATGACCTCAGAAGTTAAGTCCCATAATGCTCAGAGCCATTTGAACCATTTTTTTAACCATATCGGAAACATACCCACTTTTTTAAGTACAACATTTCTTATGCGTATACTACAACTTATGTCTTCTGTGTTATTTATATATGTTCGTACCTGCGGTCGGAAGCAATAACGCTACATGAAAAATCCTTTATTGTTAAAAACAATGTCTGGGAAATGTATAATGAAATTTGAGTGCTCTAAGAGAAAGGTAATAGTTACCGAAATGGAAACTTCTTAACCACTGAGCGACAAGATAAACTGAAAATATTTTATAATACAGAACTTAGCAATGACATAATTATAGTTTTCTATGATCAAAACTTATTCAGTATTGACAAATCATTACACTGAATGGCCCCTGCTCTTGATATACACTCAGGAGCATAATACTGGAAAAGTGTGCATTCTGATACGCATTAGCACTGAATGAAATAAAGTCCTTAATCAATTACGTATGTTAACAAACATGCATGATATGTGTAAACTCAAATCCAGGCATTTTAGCCTCAAAATTAGACCATTACTCTTGTAAGGCGTCCTGATTTTACGGACCTTACACGAGCTTCATCCATAACGACAGGACGATACAGTATGAGATCCTCAGAACATAATAATTACCCCAACAAAAACCGAAAACTAACAAAACAGTATCTACCAATAGATAGACTGGAATGAAAAAACAAGTTAAAGTGAAACATATTTTGGAGATGGTGTTTAATGATATCTGTAGCAAGAGAACAGCGAGTTTCAGCGCAGTGAGCGGTAAGGCCAGAAAAATACATTATTCCTTTTAACGTAAATAACGCCGGGGCTGAGGGAAAGTGGCTGCACGTCATTAACAGGGCTAGGCTGTGACCCATCAAGAAAAATAAAAATGTTTATTCACCTCTAGCGAGTCGGTGATTGGCTGAAGCCATATTTGGCGACACGGTGGGGAGATCCCCATTATACAAAAGCAAAAAATGGTTCAGATGGCTCTGAGCACTATGGGACTTAAGTTCTGAGGTCATCAGTCCCCTAGAACGTAGAACTACTTAAACCTAACTAACCAAAGGACATCACACACATCCACACCCAAGGCAGGATTCGAACCTGCGACCGTAGCGGTCGCGCGGTGCCAGACTGTAGCGCCTAGAGCCGCTCGGCCACCCCGGCCGGCTATATAAAAGCATTTTGATATCCAAAATTGCTGTCTCTCTCTCTTGTCTCGCAGTGGACCGCAAAGTGTGTGAAAATAAGCGAGGGCATTGAGAGCTTTGCTTTCTGCGAAGTGAGGACGATACGCTTCACGTATCGTGGTGACAGATAGCAAAGTGGTAGTTAATTATTCCGGCAGTAATTTTTGCAGGCAAAGAAATTATGCACATCGCTTCCACCCATAGTGAGTGTGCAACAGCCATTATTTCGGCTAGGTAAAGTTTAACTTTCTACAGAATGCAGGGAAGTCGCGACTGAGTGAATTCAGTCAAGGCCAGAGTAGAGATTTTGCGTTTCAGATCCACCACGGAGACAACGTCATTACATATACCGCTTGGTAAAGTAGCATTGCGTATTAGGCCACAGTAAGTGTTGGGTCTAGATTTTTCTCACTCCAACTTGCGTACGCCTTGACCATTGAATATCAAAATCTAGGTTACTAACCTACCCTCACATTGACTACATGGTTCAAAAAGTAAATTTATTCTCCATCAACTCAGTGTATTGACCAGCTACGACAACGTAGATATAAATGAACTACGGGGATTTTTAGCAATAATTTTTTCCTGTGATAAAAAATTTTCATGTGTAGAGATAACGATTTTAATCATCGTCATTTGAATATGTCTAAGACTTAAATATTTTGTTATTGAGTGTCAAAAGTAATTGAACATGGTTGTTGTTTATCACTTGACCCCTAAAAGCAACAGTTGATAAATTATATATACAAAAAAGCGGTAGCTGTGTTGTCTTTCTATAATAACCCCAAACTTTCACTTTTATTAATTCTTGCATTCTAGGTACGAGACAGCAAACATTTCTAATGACTTTTGTTGCGATCGGCATCTGACATTACCTGCCTTACAGGGCCTGTGTCATACTTATTTAGAGTGCCTGTTTGACACTCTGGGCTTGAGAAGACAGTTCAGATGTTTTTTTTTTTTTCCATTTGCTCGCTATGTGGTAAGCCAAGTTTGCACTCATTAGTACACTCACTGTGCAGATACAAAGGTCGAAATTACGACACTCTTGCGCGATATTTGTTTTTCGTTTTCATTTTGGAGACAAGAGAGAAACAAAGACATGTAGTATTTATAAGAGAATACTTTTACCAAACCGATTTGATTTAACTTTTTCACTAGGACATATGATGGAGGAGGTCCTGGGTTCAATTTCAGATGGGGCATCCATATTTGTAGAAACACCATCGAAATTAGCTTGTAGTAGAAAGGAGCAGATAAGATACCTGTAAGACTCTAAAAACATCATGCAAAAGAATTTTCCCCTTATAGCAACGCTTTATTGTAGATTACTGGAGCAACGAAGGGTACCTAGCGCACGTCAATCACATTATCATGAAGGGTCGTAAGACAGAGGCACATAATTATAAGCCTATATCACTGGCACAATTTTTTTTTTTTTTAGAATTCTGAAACATTTTTTATTCTCAATCATTATGACGTTCTTGTAGAACGAAAAACTCCTCTATTAAAAATCAACATTTCGAAGCTAGTTCGCACTGTTCCCACATGAGATCCAAAACGCCATAGACAAAGGCGCTCAGTTAGAAGCCGTTTTCCTTTACTTCAGGAAAGCATTTGACATTGCCCCACACTGCCCTCTAGAACATAATATTACGAGTTTACCTAGTATATTCCTTGCAGACAGAACTTAACAGAAGAAAATCGACACATGTATAGGTAATTTCCGCAGTACCCCAAGGAAGTGTGATGGGACCGTTACTGTTTACAACGTACATACAAGGCAACAATTATTGAAGTATATGAAATAAAATCGTCATAAATTTTATACTGTTTGCGTTAGCACGTTCTCACTGCACAGTTGGCAGCACAGCATGATGGGAATTAGTACGTGCACGCTTGGTTTGGTTTAGCGATGAAGCCCAGATTCAATTGGATGGGTTCGTCGATAAGCAGATCTTGAACTTTCAGGGAACTGAGAATCCGTATTTCACGATCGAGAAGTCTCTTCACCAACAGGTCACTGTGTGGTGTGCAGTGTCCAGTCACAGAATAATCGGTGCGGTATTCCTTGATGGCACGGTGACTACTGAACGGTACGTGACGGTTTTGGAAGATGATTTCATCCCCCTTATCCTAAGTGACACTGATTTCGACAAGATGTAGTTCATGCAAGACTGAACTCGACCCCACCGATAGAGGAGAGTTTTGGATGTCCTGGAGGATCATTTTGGGGACTGCATTCGGACTCTGGGGTACCCGGAGGCCACTGGCATCGATCTCGATTGCCGCCATATTCTCCGGATCTGAAAACATGTGACGCAGTTTTGTGGTCCTATATTACAGACATGTAATAACCCCAAAACCACTGCTTAGCTGAAAACAGCCATTCAGGAAGTCATCGACAGCATCAATGTTTCGACGCTTCAGCTAGTCATGCAGAATTTCGCTATTCATCTGCGCTACATCATCGCCAATGATGGTAGACACATCGAACATGCCATAACCTAAATCTGAATATCAGCAGTGGCATTTACATGTTGATAAAGTGTATGCACACCGTAGTTTGTAACTAATTTACGTTTTTTTATCATGTAGTTCAATAATTGACAACCTGTAAATGATGTAATAGAAAGCGTCGGAATCTCTTTAAGAATGTTAGTGGATAATGTGGGTGTCTTTAAGGAAAGGAGCCTCTGTAAGACAGTACTGATTTTCCAAATGACCTACAGAAGACTGATTAGTGGTAGTTGAACATGAACATAAATAAATGAACATAATGCACATTCTTAAGAAAATAAATTCACTAGGGTACAACTACACTATTGACGACAAATTACTGGACAGAGTATCTACCGTAATGTACCTAGAAGTATATATTCCGATCATCCTTAAGTGGAATGACCACATAAAACAAACAGGAGGAAAAGAAGATGCCAAACTAAGGATTATTGGCAGGGTCTTAAGGACGTGAATCTCATCCACGAAGGAGGAGCCTGACATGCGCTTGTTCAACCGATTCTTGAGTATTGTTCATCAATCCGAGAGCCTTACCAGGTAGAACTTATAGAAGAGATAGAGGAGATCAACCAAGCGCCTTGCGTTTCGTCACCGTTCCGTTTAGTCGGGGTGAGAGAGGTACAGAGATACTCAACAAACTCTAGTGAACCGATTGCAAAAGAGACGTCGTGCATCACAAAGAGGTTTACTACTGAAATTTCCAGAAAGATACATCTCACAATTCACAAAATAACCGACGAGAAAATTCGAGGAATTCGAGCTTAAACAGAGGCTTTCCTACAATCATTCTCCCACTTGCCATTAGCAAGTGGAACAGGGCAGCTGCGGAAGGGGGGGAGGGAGAATTAATTTCTTGCACGACGCCACATACCATTAGATGGCTTTCCGAGCAAGGTGTCGACCTAAATGTAGACGTAGGTAACGTTAATGTCAGTTTCTCTAATAACACGTTCGGAAGAGGCTGGCTATTGCCGAACGATAATAAGATTGTTATACGCCCATAAATATGGCTTGATTTCCCGATGAGGTAATATAAACAAATGTATTTCAAGTAAGCATACTTGTATATTGTAACCCCTTGTGAGTGGTATGATGTTGCTTAATGCTGCATGTGTTTGTTGTAAGACCTCCAGGAAAACAAAGCATCAAAGTTGACTAATAACTCTAGAAGCATATGTGAAGAGGAAAACAAGGTCAGTGTTCAGCGCAGTGTTCGCTTTGAGCACCCAAGTTGTGGAGCACGAGCTGTAACGGGTGAAGAGTGGTAAAACGAACTAGCTGTTATATTGTTCAACGAATCATCCCATTATTCATCGCAAATGTTTAGGGGAGCACAACATTAAAAACCTTTATTTTCATTTATTGCGAACTGGAATTCCGATGGAGCGCTCAAAAGCAATGTCTCCGAATTTTTTATTCTATTCTCAATATCGTTTGAGGATTATATGTGATGCATGCTACTCGGTTGACCTACCTGCTCACCTGCAAGTTGCTTTCGTCTGCTTTTTGAGACTACCGAACTGTAGCATGTAACACGAGGATGAGTAACGTGACTATGTTGTGCCAGAGAAATAGTATGCTGTATTAGAGTCTCTAATCCCAGAAGAATTCACCCACACCAGTGTGACCTCATCTGAGTTTCGTCTGTCTCCTGAAATTAAAGAACACATTGGAGAAGATCACTGTAATAATGATGAAGAGGTCCAGGCAGAGATTAGGTTGAGGCTCTAGCAAAAAAGGTAAACATTCTACAGTGACAGAACCAATAAACTGGTCTCCCGCTGGGTGAAATGTGAGTGTAGCCAGGATGACTATGTTGACAAATAAATGTTAATAAAACTTTCGTTTGAAAAGCTTCAAGAGATAGCGTATAACAAATTCGGTGGCACTACTTTTTAGTACGCTCTAGTAAATTCTGCAACTATTTGTTAGTTTTCATTGGAATTCTTTGTTTCTGCTATTAGAAATCAGACAATTATTTTCATTTACAAATTAATCGAAGTGTTTCGGTGCCCACAGGTTCAAATGGCTCTGAGCACTATGGGACTCAAGATGTGAGGTCATCAGTCCCCTAGAACTTAAAACTACTTAAATCTAAGGACATCACACACATCCATGCCAGAGGCATGATTCGAACCTGCGACCGCAGTGGTCGCGTGGTTCCAGACTGAAGCGCCTAGAACTACTCGGCCACACCGGCCGGCGGTGCCCACAGGATTTGGAAGGACAACACAGATTCATAGCAGTTCGTCATGTACTGCAATTTTTAAGGATCGTTAGTTGATGTAGGATAAATAACAGTAAAGTATATATACATGGATTACTAAAGTAAAAGTAGTCAGTGAAAGGCAGTGTACAGAAAGGGTGGAAACTCTTTTAAGGGGGTCAACGATATACGTGAAAGAACTTTTCACTGCAGGAATAACAAATACGACGACAAGGCACAAAAGTGCTTAAAATCGTAATTCATATAAGCACTTTGACATAAAGAAGTAAAACTTCAAGAACTTGGTGACATCAATAGCCTACTGCACACATGACTTAGTTAACAAGCAATTCCTTAACGGAAGGTATCAGCTGCAGAAACCTGTTAAGCATTAATGTTAGTAAAATTCGTCACAGTTATTCTGATATTTACTCTGTCACGACCGGTTTCGTTCGCAAAAGATCATCAACACATTACGCTGCCAACAGTTCTCTTGGAAAGCTTCAGAAAATGATTATGAAGGCTGTTGTCAGCGTACCCTGTTGGTAATCGTTGGCGAATAAAACCAGTAGTGGCACAATAAATGTGTAAATTTTATCCACGGTTGTTATTAATTTTGTCGCACACCTACGATACACAGCTTTGATGACATATTTATTTATTCTGGCAGTCAAATACTATTTTCCATTATCAATGATTCTGAGAAGTTACTGGCATTTAAGCATAGGTCCCTTCAACATAGTTGTTCTGTGTTGGATGTGGAATAAACTGGGAAGTGTGTGATATTAAAATCGCCTGTAGAACTCAAGTCTTTCGTAATTATAACCGGAGGGGAGTTGGTATTTGTGCTAAGATGGCTCACTGTCTGGCTGTCTGGGGGTTGCAATGATAGCTGTCTTAGTGTTGTACTTTGTATAGGAATACAAGTAAAGGAAATATTAAACCAAAGCGGGCGTTGACCGTAGTGCAGCTTCGTACTCATTCGAGAATGTTTAATATAATATTCGCCGCCATAATCTGCAATTCTGGAGGATCAAGTCAGTTGAGGTTTATCACCTTCGTTACTACCACAAAAGGTACGTAACCCTCTCTCTCTTCTAAACGATGAAGACACAGAATAATCCGTCTCTGGTTTTTGAATAATCCATCTCTGGTTTCGTAGAGTTTTTACACGTGTTAACGCTGCTACTTATGATTCCATGTTGTATGATCTCTACCGTGTTGCTTGTGCGCTAGTTAAGAAATTTGCGCCATTATATTGGTTACAGTCTCCTGCCAATAACAAAGTGTTACATTGTCCTTTACATGTCACTTTATAATTGTTGTTGTAGTGGTCTTAAGACCGAAGACTGATTTGATGCAGCTCTCCATCTATTCTAACCTGTGCAATCCTCTTCACCTCCGAACAACTAGTGCAACGTATATCCTTCTGAATCTGTTTACGGTATTCACATTTTGGACTTCCTCTACAGTTTTTACGGCTCACACTGGCCTCCACAACTAAATTGGTGATCCCATGATTGTTGAGAATGAGTCCTAAGAACCGATTCCTTCTTCTAGTCAGGTTGCGCTACAAATTTCTTTTTTCCTCAGTTCTGTTCAATACCTCCTCATTAGTTTCGTGACCTACCCATCTGCATTCTTCTTTAGTACCACATTTCAAAGGCCTTTTCTTCTTGTCTAAATAGTTTATCGTTCATATTTCACGTCCTTGAGTGAGTACACTCCATACAAATATTTTCATAAAAGATTTCCTAACATTAAAATCTATATTCGATTATAAATTCCGCTTCTACAGAAATGACTTTCTTCCCATTGCCAAACTACAATCTACGTCCTTTGGCCACCATTAATTAATTTGCTGCTCGAAGGACAAAATTCGTCTACGGCTTTAAGTGTCTCGTTTCCTAATCTAATTCCCCAGCGCACTTGATTTAAATGAAACACATTCCATTATCCCCGTTTTGCTTTCGTTGATGTTCTTATTACATCCTCATTTCAAGACACTGTCCATTTAGTTCAACTGTTTTTCCAAGTCCTTTGCTGTCTGTGACAGAATTACAACGTCACTGACAATCTTCAAAGTCTTTATTTCTTCCCTGTAAACTTTAATCCCGTATCTAACTTCGTTTCTTTATTGCTTTACTCAATACTTGAATAACATAAAGGATAGGCTACTCCCTTCTCTACCTCTGTCTTACTCCCTTCTCAACACTGATTCCTTTTCATGCCCGTCGACGCTTATAACTACCGTCTGGTGTCTGTACAAGTTGTACATAGTCTTCCGCTCCCTGTATTTTACATCTGCTACTTTTAAAATTTCAAGAAGGGTATCCCATTCAACGTTCCTAAGCGCTTTCTCTAAGTGTCTGCAAATCCTATAAACGATGTTATGCCTTTCCTTAACCTGCATTCGAAGATAAGCAGCAGGATCAGTATTGCCTCGCGCGTTTCTATATATCTCCAGAATCGAAACTCATCTTCCCCGATGTGGGCTTCTACCAGTTCTTACATACTTCTGTAAAAAATTCTTGTTAGTATGTTGGTACTTATTACATTAGTAGTTGATAATATTCACACCTGTCACCACCAGCTTTACCTGAGGATGTTTAGCTTGTCTCATTCATCTTGCACACCAGAAGCAAGAGTTTTGTCATGTCTGGGTCTCCATAGGCTATCAGTAGTTCTGACGGAATATTGTCTACCTCTGGAGCCTTGTTTCTACTTAGGTCATTCAGAGCTCTTTCAAGTTCTTCTTGCAGGAACTCCCAGCTCATTTTCATCTACGTCCTCTTCCATTTCTACAATATCCCTTCAAGTTCATCTCCTTTGTATGGGCTCTCTACATACTCCAACGTTTCAGCTTTCCCTTCATTAGTTAGATCTGATTTTCCATCTGAGCTCTTGATATTCATACAGCTGCTTCCCTATGCTCTAAAGGCCCATTTAATTTTCCTGTAAGTAGTATCTGTCTTTATCCTGGTGGAAAACGCTTCTAAATCCTTGCATTTCGTCAGTCCCACTTTATGTAAGTTTGTACTCCCTTTCATCTGCTTCATTTGCTCCAATTTTGTATTTTCGCCCTTGATCAGTTAAATTCATTATCTCTTGTGCTATCCAAGGATTTCAACTATGTCTTGTCGTTTTACCTATTTGATACTCTACAGCTTTCACTGTTTCATCTCTCAAAGTTACCCACTCGTTTTCTACTGTTTTTCTTTCCCCTGTTCTACTCAATTGTTGCCTAATGTTCACTCTGAAATTCTCAACAAACTCTGGTTCTTGTTACCTAACCAGGTAACATCTCCATAACTTCCTACCTTTTTCAATTTCTTTAGTTTTAAGCTACAGTTCATCACCAACAATTAGTGGTCGGAGTCTACATCTGCCCCTGAAAATAGCTTAAAATTAAAAATGTAGCTCCAAAAGTTCTGTCTCACCATTAAATAATCAATCTGAAACCTTACTGTCTCCAGGTAGTTTACACTTATACGACTTTCTTTCTTTCATGATCCTTAAACAAAGTATCAGCGATGATTAAATTATGCTCCGTACAAAACTCAACCAGCTGGCTTCCTTTTCCTACCATCCTATTCCAGTAACCCATCACGAAAATTTTCGTCTCCCTTAGCTATCTGTACAATTTCCTTTATCTCATTATATATTTCTTCGAACTCTTCATCATCTGCGGGGCTAATTGGCATATAAACATTTACTACTGTTTTGAGTATTACGATTATGCCTACCTTGCGCTACAGTAATGTGTCCATTATAGTTTATTGCATTCCTATTTTGTTATTAATTATTAAATCTACTTCTGCGTTACCCGTATTTGACTTTGTATTTATAACCCTGTATTCCCCTGATGGGAAGCTCTGTTCCTCCTGCACCGAACCTAACTATTTCCCACTACATCTAACTTCAACATATCCATTTCCCCCTTTCAGGCTTCTAACCTGCCTGTAAAATTAAGGAAGCTAACAGTCCACACTCCGATCCGTAGAACGCCAGTTTTGTTTCTCCTACTGACGACGGGAAAAATTACGGCTGTAAGATTCCGTTTGCAGTATCAGAACGGCAACGGCATTTTCGTTGATGCTATCAGGTAGTAGTAGTTGCTAGGGTAGCTGCCTGGAAGATTTTCCAAACTGCTACCCTTTCTGCTGTGGCCTTCTCCACCAGAAGTCACGGCGCCTCGCAGGCACACCGAAGCACTACACAATCGACAGGCAATATTGATGAACAGCCACAATAACAACAACACAGCAAAGGCACCAGCGGCCACCAGGGGCCACTGCCAGCACACAGAAACATGAGGAAGAGGTCGCTGCAGATCCCGGAACTATTTTCACACGTCAAACCACGTGATGGAAAATAGTTCCGAGATACTCATCCGCCGAAGCGCTATATAGGCCGGCGCTCGGCCATACATCGGCCATCTCCGGCGGTACACCGAAAGGTTACCGCCCTTCGATAGTGCAATTTTCGCGCTAATCGAAGTGTTAGGGGTTCCAGGTGCCAGCCAGCCAGCCAGCCAGCCAGCCCGCAGCAGCAGCAGCAGCAGTTCGCGGTCCCGGCCTGCAGCAGTGGTCCCACAGCCAGCCAGCCAGCCAGCCAGCCAGCCAGCCAGCCAGCCAGCCAGCCCTCCGGTGGCAGCAGCAGTCCAGCCAGCAGCAGTCCAGCCAGCAGCAGTCCAGCCAGCAGCAGCCGCCGCCGCCGCCGCCGCCGCCCCGGCCCCGTCCGCGGCAGCAGCGTCCCTGCCTCTCGCCGTCGCCGTCGCCGTCGCCGTCCGTCCGTCCGCCGTCCGTCCGCCGTCCGTCGTCTCCCAGTGTGTGTCCTGTCCTTTTAGTGCTGTGTTTTTTCTTTCTTCTTCTTGTCGTCATGTCCGCCCCCACCACCACCGTCACTACTACCACCACCGCCATCGTGTATACGTCCCCTTCCGCCGCCTCCACCACTATCACTTGGTGTGCCCAGTCCCACCCCCCTCCTTCCATCCCTCCCCTTCTCTCTATCCCTTCGCCCTCGCTCTTTGTCGCCCCCTCTCCCGCTTCCTCCTCTCGTTCTGATCCTTTCCCCCCACTCCCCCAGCCTGTCACTGCAGCTCCGGCTAGGGTGGTGGCCCGTCGGGCCACTGCCCACGCCCAGCTCTCCCCGTCGCCATCGCCATCGCCATCACCGCCGCCACCGCCACCGCCACCGCCGTCATCATCGTCGCCATCGCCATCACTGCCACATTCGCCTGCACCGTCACAGTCACTTTCTCCGGCGCCGACTGCTGCGTCCGTGCCGGGACCTGTCCCTTCCCACCACCTCCCCATCGTTCCCGTCCCTCTTGTCACCACCCGCCCATCTGCCGCTGTCAAACGCCCTAGTGGCGCCTCCACTTCCTCTACTCCTAAAAAGGCTCCACCCCGCCCCCCATCCCCACCCCAAAATGCCATGGACGTCTCCCCACCAGGCCCCGCTCCCTCCTCCTCCTCCTCCTCCTCCCCACCCGGTCTCTACAAATATCTCCTGTCCCGTCTCGATCCTTCCTTCCTCGAGGCCCGGAATCTCTCCCTCCTCCTCCGTCAACATTTCCCAGGTGCCCCCATCTCTCTCCTTACTCCCAGACGGGATTCTGTTCTTATCTCCTCCCCCAGCCCAACCCTCCATACTGACATCCTCTCCCGCCTCCCCATCACCCGTTTTGGTCCTCACGCCTCCCTCACCCCTGCTCCCTCCCCATGTCCTACCCGCCAACCCCAACCCCCGCGTCGCCCACCGACCCTCACCGCCGTGATCACTCGGCTTAGCCCGTCGATCACGGAGGAGGAGGTGCTGGCGGAGCTGAAGGCCCATCCCACCCTGGAGGTGCGGGCAGTCCGCCGCATTTTCAACGCGACCGGCCCCACCCGCCTTATGCGGGTTTTCTCTGAGGACCCCCCCTCCATTGACCGTCTCCTGAAGGAGGGTGCCCTCCTCTTCAATCAGCGGTACAAGGTCGACCCCTCCCGTTCCCCCCCTCAATCCCTGCGCTGCCAGAGATGTCTGCGCTACAATGCACATCCAACAGCAGAGTGCCGCGAGGCCCCAACCTGCCGGCATTGTCGGCAAGCGCACTTCCTCCGGCAGTGCCCCAACCTCCAATCCCCTCCCTCCTGTAATACCTGCAGCCTCCCCCACCCCACCTACTCCCAAAAGTGTAAAGCCCGACCCCCTCCCGCCACTCCTGAACTCACCGTACATGTCCGTCCCCTGGACGCCCCCACCCCTCCTGGCAATTCCCTTCGTCCCCCCCCCCCACTGCTGAGGACATCATCAGGTTCCTCACCATTGTCCTCCAAAACGTCCATCCCTTTCAGCGCCCCCACACCTTACAACAGATCTCCCTCGCCGCCCGTTCCATATTCCACCTTAAAATGTACGCCACCTTTTCCAATAACCAGGCCCATTTCACCTTCTCCCGCCTTGACACCCTCGTATAAGTCCTTATCATGGCGCGACAGCATCGTATCCTTTTCAACAATATCCGCTCCCTTCCCGCCAACAAGAACCTCTTCCTGCACACCCTTGCTACCCACCGTGTGGATGCCTTCCTCCTTAATGAAACCTTCCTCCAACCCCACCACTCCATCCACACCTCCCCCTATCTCCTCCACCGCTCCGATAATCCCCTCCCAGTTGCGCGTGGCGGAGTTGCCATTGGCCACCACCGCCAGATCCCCGTTCGGCTCCAACCTCTCCTTCCCGACCCCACCGAACACCTGATCCTTAGTCTCTTCTTCCCCGGCCTTACCATTACCTGTGCCACCATCTATGTCCGCCCCAACGCCCCTCTTCCTTTCGACTTCCTCTCCCACATCGACCGTACCTTCTCCTCCTATGTGATCGCCGCCGACCTCAACATCCATAGTCGCTCCGCTGCCCAGTTACGGCGGTGGCATCGGTTCCTCTCCTCCCTTCAAGGCGACCTTATCCCCATCCCCCAGCACACCCGTCCCGAATCCAACTCCACTCCCGATGTTATTCTCTCCTCCCCCAACCTCCTTGGTCGCATTACGGTGGATGTCCTGGAGCCTATTGGTAGCGACCATCTCCCTGTCCTCCTCACCGTTTCAGACGGCCGTCACCCCCGCCCCGACCCTCGTCATGACCCTCCCCCTAAGTACATCCATGACTATTCCCGTGCCAACTGGAATGCCTACCGGGATACCCTCTCCACTCAGGTCGATAGCCACCCTCTCGCCTACCGCCGTCCCGATGATGTCACCCATGCCGCCTCCTTTCTCCAGCAGACCTTGTCTGAGGCCGTGGAGGCCCACGTCCCTACTGTTGCCATCCACCCCCACCGTCCTACCTTACCGCCACAGGCCGTCCTCCTCCTCCGTGAATCCCATCGTCTCTACCGTGCCTTCCTCCGCACGCGTGACCCGGACACCCTACGACGCCACCGGCAACTACAGCAACACGTTCGAAATTTGCTCGCGGCTAAGAAACGCCGGGACTGGCGACAGACATGCACCCGTTTAAATGCTACCCTCCCTATAAACTCGTCCAAGTTCTGGACCGCCTTCCGTCGCCTTACCGGAACTAAACCCTCCCCCTACTATCCTCTTCTCCACGATGATCACCCCTTCCCTGACGCCCTTAGTAAGGCCAATCACTTTGCCTCCTACCTGTCCGATGTGTTTTCCATCCCTGATGATCCCCAGTTCGATTACTCCCTCTTCCCAGATATCCGCGATCGAACTGACACCTCTGTCCCTCCCCTCGCTCCTGGTTTCCAGTACTTGGACAACATTCCACACACAGACCTTAATGCCCCCATCACCACACAGGATCTCATCACTACACTCCGCACCAAACGCAACACCGCTCCTGGTCACGATCGTGTCACCTACCGTCACCTTCGTGAAGCTCCTGTCTCTTTTCTCTCCACCCTGGCCAGGCTCTACAATGTAGTCCTGTCCACTGGTTACTACCCCGACCTGTGGAAATCTCCCGTATCCTCATGTTCCTCAAACCTGGCAAACCGCCGTCCGCCGTCTCCTCCTACCGTCCCATCAGCCTTACCTCGGTCTTCAGCAAGGTCCTGGAATCTATCCTCACCCGCCGCATCCACCAGCATCTCCGCCAGCACCGCCTCCTCCCCGTTACCCAGTGTGGCTTTCGGCCGTCCTTCTCTTCCGACGATCTTCTCCTTCACCTCACTCATCTCCTTTCCGAACAGCTCAATTCCCGTCGCTCCGCAATCTTCCTCTCTCTTGACCTCGAACGCGCATATGACTGCGTATGGCATTCCGGTCTCCTCTTCAAGCTCCAAACCTTCGCCCTTCCCATTAACTACGTTCGTCTGATCGGTTCCTTTCTCTCCCGCCGTCCTTCCCATGTCACCATCCATAACACCGATTCCTACACCTTTTACCCCTCCGCCGGTGTGCCCCAAGGCTCCGTCCTCTCCCCCCTTCTGTACTTGTTGTACACGGCGGACATGCCGCCGCCGTCACCCCCCGTCCACCTTCTCCAGTTTGCCGATGACACCGCCTTCCTTGCCCTTGCCCCCACCCTGCGACGCTCCCAACACCTTCTCCAATCCCATCTTGACTGGTTCACCGCTTGGTGCAACCAGTGGTTGCTCAAGGTCAATCCTTCCAAAACCCAGGCGATCATTGTAGGCAAAACCACTCCCTCCTTCCGCCTCCTTGATTTCTATCTCACCGTTTATGGCCGTCCCATCGCTCTCACCCCCACCCTTAAGTACCTTGGCGTCACCCTCGACCGTCGCCTCTCCTGGACTCCCCATCTCCAGACAATCCAAGCCAAGGCACATTCCCGACTCCGTCTCCTCAAGCTCCTTTCCGGCCGAACGTGGGGTCTGGACCCCTCCACCATCCTCCACACCTATAAGTCCCTCATCCGCCCTATCCTCTGTTACGCCCATCCCGCCTGGATCTCCGCCCCCCCCTTCCTTTTATAAATCCCTCCAAATCCTTGAACGCCATGCTCTCCGCCTTGCCTATCGCATCCGTCTCCCTTCCCCCACGCGGATCCTGTATGACCTTATCCCCTTCCCCCACCTCCTCCTCTTCCTCGAAAGGATACGAATCCTATACACCTCCCGTAAACTCGATCCTCCTCACCCGCTCGTCTCCCCCATCCTCTCCCACCCCCGCCCGCTGCCGCGCCTGTACTCCCATGTCCCACCCGGTCTCCATCTCTCCACCCTCCATACCCTCTCCCAAGGTGGCTTCCGCCAGCTCCCTCTCCCTGATGATGTCCTCGCCCCCTCCATCTACCCCTCCTATCAACTTTGACCCTGCCCCCCTCCCCACTTCCCGTGCCCTTTCCTTTCGGCACCCTCCCTCCCTTCTCTTCTCTTCCCTTCCTTTTCCCCTCCCTTCCCCCTCTTCCCCCGGGCTTCCTCTCCCCCTTCCTCCCTCCCCCCTATCTCCCCTGCCCGTGGCATCTCTGCTCTCCCCTCTCGCTCTCCCACTCCCCTTCCTCCTCCTCCTCTCTTGGCAGGTCCCCGGACTCGCACACGTATAGTGAACATTCGCGCGCCGGAGATCGTCGCCTTTTGTGTCTCGTGTGTGTGACGTCGTATAGTGTTTTTGGTGTCCGCCGTCCCACTCCTCCGTTCACTTGTGTCGTCGGACTCATCAGTGTTTTGTGCGCCATGCCAACGTGTTTTCAGTGTTGTTATCGTCACATGTGAACGACTCCGTGTTTTTATGTCTCTGTGTCCTCTCTCTTTTGCCTGTCATTTTGTTTACTGTCATTCACCATGTTTTATACTCTTGTAAAACGCTATGGCTGAAGAGCGGCGTAGTGGGCCGCTGCCAGCCTACCTGAGTTGTACAGGCTTTAAAATAACAATAAAGTAAAAAAAAAAAAAACATACATCGGCAGTTCATCGACCGCCAGCAGACATGGATAGCTGCCGTCCCAGCAGCCCGGCTTGGATCCTCTCGCTGATCTCTGGAGTAGGCTCTGTATATCGGAGAAGTCTCTGGCGGAGACTAGTAGGAAATTATTTCAGTTGTTTTGTAAATTATTCTTGTATGTAGTTGTGATTCGAAGACGGATCACTGTTTTGTGTTGGTGTTATACTTGGAGAATTTGTTTTGGTTAATTGAACAGTCCAATACATTGTTTTCGGACTTGATCGTTAGTTTCTTCTGCTTACGCAGGCGTATCATTTTCAACTACTGGAAAGGCTGCTGCCTTTCTTCAGGAACCACACATTTGTCTGGCCTCTTTGCAGATACCTTTCCATTGTGGTTGCGTCTGTGGTATGGGTATCTGTATCGCTGAGACATGTAGGCTACCCCACTAATGGCAGGGTCCATGGTTCATGATTTACAGGAATCAAAGGAAACCGGGATAGCGAGATACAGCGGATAACACATGCCTCTCCTCTTCACCCCCACCCCCCATTGCCCATCCCATGTTAACAAAGCATTAATACATTAAGAGGTTTGGTGCCATCAGTCTTACAATTGTTCTTTAGTTTGTTGGGTATTAGTTCATTTGATGCTGAACAATTTTCGTTTATAAATGTTGATCATTATTCATTGCAGGACTTCACTCATTTTTGTGTGTAACATAAAGTAGAATAGTCCTGTATGTCAATATTCATAAATTCTGCATGAATCCAAACTCTCTTATAAATTTATAGAATTTATACCTGTTCTAAATTAGTTGTTGTGTAAGTGTAAATTGGCAGCTTATCTTATGATCATTACGACGAGTATTAGTCAATTAGCATAGGCTATCGCATTTTACCAAGGTTGACAAGTAAATATTTTGCAGCTAGCCCATTTGCACTTCATAAACTGCTGATGTAACTGTGGATTTTACTGAATAATTCTGAGCTTGTCATTTGGCAATCGGTCAAAATGGAAGCATGGAGAAACCTTGACCAAAGACCGATCAACCTTGGTTTACGTTTCGTGGTTGACCCAAGGTTTTTCAAATAACGTATCGAAATTGGAAGCTTATTGTACACAAGAAAAGCAGGATAGATGTTTGTTCCAAGTAGTAATGAGTGTGCAAGTGACTATGTTAAAGTGTACATCTTTGTAATATTACGTATCTGTGCTAAATTTTTCACAAGTGTCAACGGTTTGCAAATTCTAGTTTTCTGCGATTTACTATAAATACATGCCATATGTTGGGGAATAGAAAGGTACTATAGTCAAGAACATTAATACTGTGTATCTGTATCATCAAGGTGGCATGAGAAAGTCAGCATGAAGATGGCGATAAAGTGGATCGCGATGAAGAAAAATCTAGGGTAGAAGGTGACAGTCATCCTTCAGGATATTTGTGTGTAAAATAATCAGGACTTAAGCGACCATTAGGGCTGAAATTTGATTCTTTCTGCACCACGCCCAAGGCGATGGTGAGTGTACATCTAACAGGAGTAAGGAATTTGAAATTGGTTAATGTGTGAAGAAACTGGATTAGTACTGACATCTCCTAAGAATAATTACACAGATCTGACCCCATTTGATCTGAATAAAGTTGTGGCAAAAAGTACCAATTTTTCTGAAAAATATTCCATATCGGAATTGGTGGATGAACATATGGCACAGTCATTGAGTGTCCCATGGTCAAACACGTTTTCGCCACTCAAAGTTATTAAATCAATTCACTGTCAATCTCAAGCATATTAAAATCATGTTGTGCATTATTCCTGAACTTCTGTAATACAAATTTATTTAAGCAACATAACAGTACACAGTAATGTAAAAACTCCGAAAGAAATGGAATTGGTTACACCAGCCGCACTTAATCTTATGCATAACACGAAGAAAGTAAAATTTGATGCTAAGTCATGTAAGACATTACATTTAATATTAAATTCAAATTTAATGTTTTATTCCTAAAATTTCTTCATCTTTGGATGTTAGTACAATCCCTTAATTCTTTCTGACCGGAAATACCCCAATAAATAAAATTCAGGTCTTACTATCCGTAATACTCGTAGAAGAAATGGTCCTACGTATAATAACCACAATTTTTAATTCCTTTTGTTAACAAAATGGAAAAGCTGCATTTGCCTGAGCTCTTTTCATTTTCGTTGTAAAGCTTGTCTATTAGATTAAGTAATGCATCTCGATCCTTTTCCTCTCACTGAAATGGTTCAATGTATGCCTTTGCCAGTTTTTTCCACCACTCAGTGTCATGTGCTCATAGGAACATCAATTCTTCAGCGGTATATAATGTCGACGAATTTTTAAGCTTATTCGCCATTTCTTTGTCTACATTTTCTGTGAGAGTTACGTTATAATTAAAAGTGAGTTGCAATAAGTACTTGCAGACAGTTAATCAGATCTCACACTAACATCCTCCTTACTTGTTCTCACACAGCTTTCATTTGCACCAAGAGATGGGATAAAAACTGTGACAAAAGATTTGATGTGGGGACATCTTGATTTACTTCGAATCTCTCTGAATGTGGTTTTAGTATGTTGGCTAGCTGCTGTTTTTGTAAAAAGTGAGGGTCTCGAGTTCTAACTTCTGTTACAATTGTGCTCCTGCAGAAGTAATGGAAACCTTTAGTAGTGATGACTTTGCTTGAAACCAAGAGTAATCTGGCCATGGCAATAATACTATCCGTGACTTGTAATAGCTCAGTCTGTGTTACAGCTCTGTTAATCCGGAAGACAATATGACCCGAAGAAATGTCAAACTCCAACCCCAGCAGTCGACCACTAGGAAGCTGTGTTTGTCAGCTATGTTTTCTATTTTAATCTTGTGCCGATATCCGGCACTATTACGTTCCGGCCTCGCCAGAGATACTGGGGCGCCGAATTGGCGGCGAGTGGCCCTGTGGCGACGAGGAGAGAAGGGTTGGAGAGTACCGAGCGAGAAGGACAGAACGGCAGTGTGTTGGAGTCCGGATGGTCCGAATTGTGCGTTTAATAATTTTGCCACTCTGTGGTAATGACCTGATGGTGAAACCGAGACGCTTGGGAATTCAACGCTGCTGTGGAACGATAAGCCGTGGGCTCTGCAACTGTGTGGACAAAATTTACGGCGAGCTGTGACCGATGTCGTTTGTGGGTGTTTTGCCACGGCAGATAAACAAGACAGCGTGGGCCCAACCTGAACACGCTGTGCTGTAGCATGTTCGCCCACAATAAGGGTGTCATGATATTTGAGAAGAAAGCAGTGGAATACGGTACGTGTATTAACCTTCAGTGACTTCTGCGGTGTTAGTTTACTTAACTGTGTGGAGATTGAGCAGTAACCGTCACTTTTCATCGAAATGTACGATTTTGTAATAGTGTGGCCAAAGCCGGATGTGCGTTGTGATAAAGTTATTGTATTTCTTATTTGTGGACATAATTTTCTGTTATCAGAATTACTCTTTGGACACATCTGAAATTGTCAGTTCTGCGCTGTACTTCAGCGGGTTATAAATACTGGAATTTGACAAATATGCTAACTGTGAGTTTCGGGTATGGTTTTATATCTGAGTGTTAAATGAAAGTGAACTTTGAAGTTTGTAAGGTACGTTTCTACCATTTCGATTCTGCAAGTTTTTATTTAGGAGTGATGTTGTTTGCTACTGTTATTGATTGAGACTTCATTACCCGATTAATCAAAGGAAGAGTTATTTAACCAGCCTTTCTATGAAGTGGTTTAAGACTTGTTTTTCAGTGAACTATTATTAATAAATTACGTAAATCAGTAATGTTGTGTAAGCAGCTATGGAAGGCACCCATCTCCATTAGCCAATCAACCACGTTCAGCCGGGAACGGTCATTGATGTAACATTAGGGGACTAAAGGTTATTTTTTTAAGTTGTGGCAACGTTAATCCTGTTGTTTGTTCTTGTTCAATGGTCTAGTCACCCTTAAATTAAACACTAATGCAGCACAATCATTACAAGTGTCTGTATTTGAACATTTCTGGACCTCATGCGTATAGCCACTGTAATATTGCAATTACTGACTCAGAATACCGGAAGTTTTGTTCTCGTAGATATCTTGTAAAAAATTTTAGCCGACACAATGCTTACCGGATCTCCTGTCACGACAGTGGTAGGAATGTCTTGCATTATGGTCCATTAATTGACTGGGAAAGCGTAGGGTATTCCTGCATGCAGCGGTTAAAATATTTAGTGAGTTCCTCCCCCATACCTTTGTATCGTTGTACCAAAAAAGTTTGATAGACCAGTGCTGGCTCCCGTCCCATTGTATGACAGCTTCTCCGGGCATGTAGCGACCGGCTCTTTCAGTTACGCTCAGCATATCTGACGATTGCAATAAGGACTGATAATTGTGCCCTCTGATTGGTATTATGATGCATTGGGGTTGTCTTGTTTGCATTGCTGTACTTCTTGGTAAGGTGGGTAACTAGCGTAGCTCCGTCGTTCATATCGATTTTGCCTTCTCCTGTTAGACCAAAGTTCTTCGCTTTAGAATTCGGCTGATCATTCCTTCTGTGTACCTTCACCCGGGATATGACTGGATACTTAAGTAATTTTCTGCTGATTAATCCATGACAATGGCTTGTAGTCTCTTTATTCGGAATGAATGATTCGATTTGCCAGTGTTTTAGTAATTACTACTCCATTAAAATATTAGCTTGACGTTTGTGGAGGTAAGTTTGCCATGAATGGAATTAAGGCTATTGGACATTTGCTGACACTCGTTCACATGCCCACAATATGGGTCGAAGCTCGAGGTCTATAGTCTCGAGGAGTTTCGGAATTCTGTGGTGACACCTGGAATAGCCCCATCCCCTCGCCCCAGACATCTGCAGCATCTTGTGCGACTTGTTTGGGAATATCAGCTATCTTATTTTTCCACTAAATGAGATCTGAAATAGGCTGATCCTCTATTTTGTGTGAGTCATTTTACTTGAGCCTTCGCTGTTGAGTTAGTACATGGTAAACTTGCAAAGTTGCGTTAATGCTTTTTTTTCTACATGCTAACTTATTTATGCTTCTTTGGTACAGACGCACTCATTGAGCTGCTTTCAAAAGTTGTGATTATGCTCTCAAACTGAACTTTGGTCAGCTGCTTGCGTCCGAACTAATACCATCCAGTTTCTCTAAGTTCACCGATCTTAGAATCAATACTTGCATGCCGGGTCCTAATATCTTGCACCTCATGATACTGTTTCCTCATTTACAGAGGAGGATTTTTTTGTGCTTTTTGGACCTCATTTATTTCGTTTTCTAAAACTACAACTTCAATTGTGTGGCAAATTGCAGATAAATTTTGCAGCATAAAACGTGTGGCCTCTCTTTGTAGGAATGTTAGCTACATCCTGTTCTGTAGAAACGTTAGCTAGAGCCTCCTTTATAGGCAGCCACATCTGCTGCAAAATTTTAGCCATAGGATCTAATAAGGTTTGATTAGAAACCGGCGCTACAATAACTTCTTCGAATTCGCCTTTATCCTGAACATTGAACTGTCGTTGATTCACCACTCTGCTCTGCAAGCAAGTTTTGACCTTCTCGCTTACACAATACCCTCGATAGTAAACACAGTCCTGAACAAGATGATTATACGCTTGACACTACCACTCAACACAAATAAACAGACGAGAAGCACACACCTGTGAAATTCTAAAAAAAATTACGATGTGCTGCTAAATATTTTCTTCAAGGAATACTTAGGAGACAGTGAGACAAAAATATTGCAGTGTCATTCAGGGTTCAGTCGTGGACGTTGATTCATCAGCGACATACCTTCCCATTCAGCAAGGATACATGGAACAAAATACGAAATTCAAGTTAGTACAAATACAGTATTATGCTACTCAAAGTCCTCACTCCTTGGGTGCCTATAAATTGCATTCACGATTTTTTTAATTTCATTACAAGACTGATATTCATGTTTGATGACCTAATTAGTTTGAGAGTGAAGTACTAATTTCCGCTGGCAATGATTCTGAGAAGTTTCCAGCATTTATGCTTAGGTCGCTCCAGCACAGCTGTCCTAGATTGAATGTGGAATACACTGGGAACAGTGAGTTATTAAGAGCGTCTACAAGAAACTTAGTGTCTTTCGTAAATGTAAGAGGAGAGGGTCGGCCTTTGTGCTATGACGGTTCACTGTGTGCGGGGTTGGTATTGTAGCTGTCGTAGTGTTGTACATAGTACGGCAATTAAAGTCAAATATATATTTATACGAGAAGGCACTGACCGCAGTGCAGTTTCGCACTATCCAGTCATTCTACACACATCCCAATGACTTACAAAGAAGTCGAATGTAGTACTTGAAAGGTTAAGCAACGAGTGAGATAAAGAAAATTATATAAATGTTCGCCGGCCGCTGGTGGCCGAGCGGTTCTAGGCGCTTCAGTCTGGAACAGCGAGACTGCTACGGTCGCAGGTTCGAATCCTGCCTCGGGCATGGATGTGTGTGATGTCCTTAGGTTAGTTAGGTTTAAGTAGTTCTAAGTTCTAGGGGACTGATGACCACAGCAGTTGAGTCCCATAGTGCTCAGAGCCATTTGAACCATTTGTCCCCCCTGCAGGTCCGGGGTAAGAATAGGACCGAGGTATTCCTGCCTGTCGTAAGAGGAGACTAAAAGGAGTTTCAACCGTTTCGGCATTCCATGTGATGGTCCCCCTTGGGGTTTGATCTCCTTTTTTCAAAATTCTACAGAAGTACGAGCCTTTTGGGGAAGGACGCCTTACGTTGTGTACCACTGGTCCTCAGTGCACTAAGACCTTGGCACTCAGCATTGTACTGGCGTTTTAACCATACCCACTATTCCTCAAATTGGGCCTAAATGCCTGATGGGTTGTACAAGTTACGACCATAGTGCGTCCCCATCTGCACCTACGATCCTGATGGACTTTCCATGGCACCCGAAATCCAGCACGGTAGCCAGCCCGTTGTGGTGGGGTCGTCATGTACCCTCTAGGTTGTAGCCCCCTGACAACACAGGGATCGTACTGCCGATACCTGAGCTGCACCCTCCCCACGTCGGCCAAGGAGTAGATGCCCGTCTCCTTCGGGCATCAGGACTCCCGGCAATGGTCATCTTGCCAGGTGGCCCTTGCTGAGGCTGGGTGGCGCCCGTGGGGAGAGCCCCTGGTTGGAGTGGGTGGTATTGGGGCGGACGTTTCGCAGATGAAACGTCAACACGTATCAGGTCGCTCTGCGGCCGAGTCTTTCAAAAGAAAAGGTACTGTATCTAGTTCTGGTTTTCCTGCCATTTCCTCCTTGGCCACTCCCTGGGAGGAGGGACAGACCCGCCGGCTTGAGGCGAAGTACTTCCCCCGCTATTTCGTCTGTTCTCGAACCGATGCGGGGACGTTCGCCGCCTCCAAGCCCATGTTCTTTGTTCAGCACATTGAAGACATCTTCGGGGAAATCGAGGCTCTCAGCAAGATGCGTTCGGGGTCCATTCTTATAACGACCACCTCCGCCACACAGTCGGCGGCGCTCCAGGCGTGCGACCGCCTCGGGGACATAGTGTCCATTGTCCTGCATCTAGCACTAAATAGGACGCAGGGGGTTATTTTTTTCATCGGGACCTCCTGATGCAATCTGATGAGGAGCTCGGGGCCCACCTGGAGAGCCGAGGCGTGCATTTCGTCCGGCGAGTCCAGCGCGGCCCCAAAGACCGTCGCATCGACACCGGGGCCTTCATCCTCGCCTTCGAGGGGGACGTTCTCCCAGAGAAGGTAAAGGTGATGTGCTACCGGTGCGACGTGCGACCTTACGTCCCGCCTCCTATGCGCTGCTTTCGTTGTTTGCGCTTTGGGCACATGTTGTCACGGAGTGAGGCTGAGCCCCTTTGTGGCGATTGTGGATGTCCTCTTCGTGAGGAACATACATACACCCCACCACCTCAGTGCATTAATTGTCCTGGCATCCACTCGCCTAGATCCTCAGACTGCCCCGCATGTCAGGAGAAGATACAAGAACTCAAAACTTTGGATCATCTCTCTTATTCTGAGGCCAGGAAGAAGTATGACTGCCTCCATCCCGTGCCGTTGACCGCTTCGTTTGCCTCAGTTGCGTCCACTCCTTCTGCGGTACCCTCATCCCTATCCTGTCCCCCCGTCCGCCTCCTCCCCCCCCAATCCGGGGTCTCTGCCTCCACCTCCCAAATCCCTCCCTTCCAAATCCTCCTACCCCGTGGCCCCCGCCCCCTCTGCCTCAGGGTCCACCCTTCCTCCTCCTCCTCCCCCCCCCCCCCCGCCGCCTGAGAAGCGATCGCTTCTCAGGCATCCATTGGGGAAACGTTCGCGACCCCAGCTTCCGAGGTCCGGCATTCCAAAACGAACCCCGCGCGTGAAGACCTTCTTCGGGTCCAGCCCACCATCCCTGTGCCTCCTCGGACTTCCAAGAAGGCCTCCAAGAAGAAGTCTCTCTCCCCCTCTCCACCCCGGCGCGTTTCGTCTGACGCTCCATCAGTGAGTCGCTGCTCCCAGCCGTCCTCAGTTTCGCCAGGACGCTCTGCTGCCAGGCGCTCAGCTGGCCTCTCGTCGGCAAATGATGCTGCCCCTCCCACACCACCAGGGACAGCAGCCGCAGCTGGCGACGACTCGATGGAACAGAATCCGCCTCCTGCCGGTTGTAGCGTTGTTCCCTCGAAACCTGGCCCTCCGCTGCCGTCGAGGTGACCAGCTCTTCCCCCGTCTCGTTCCCCCTCTTCTTTGACTAGCGATGGCCTTGTTACATTGGAACATAAGAGGTATTCCCTCTAATCGGGAGGAATTACAACTGCTCCTCCACCTGCACTGTCCGCTCGTCCTTGGTCTCCAGGAAACCAAGTTGCGCCCGACTGACCATATTGCCTTTGCCCACTATACCTCGGAGTGGTATGACCTCACCCCTGTGGACGGTATCCGAGCTCATGGTGGAGTCATGTTGCTAGTTCGGGACGATGTCTATTACCATCCCATCCCATTGACCACCCCACTCCAAGCAATAGCTGTCCATATTACTCTTTCTGCTTTTACTTTTTCCGTTTGTACCATCTACACTCCACCGTAATCCGCAGTTAGTCGGGCTGACATGATGCACCTGATCAGCTTCCTCTGCCGTATTTATTGTTCAGCGACTTCAATGCTCATCATCCCCTTTGGGGCTCTCCTGCATCCTGTCAAAGAGGCTCACTCTTGGCGGATGTCTTCAACCATCTCAATCTTGTCTGTCTCAATACTGGCACCCCAACTTTCCTCTCGGACTCTACTCATACCTACTCCCGCTAGGACCTCTCGATCTGTTCCACCACTCTTGCCCATCGGTTCGAGTGGTATGTCCTTTCTGATACCTATTCGAGCGACCACTTCCCCTGTGTCGTTCATCTCCTGCACCACACCCCATCCCCACGTCCTTCTAGCTGGAACATACCAAAAGCCGACTGGGGTCTTTTACTCCTCCCTGGCGACCTTTCCGGACCACGAATTTCTCAGTTGTGACAGTCAGGTCGAATACCTCACGGCTGTTATCATCAGTGCTGCAGAACGTTCCATTCCTTCTACTGCTTCTTCTTCACGTCGCGTTTCTGTCCCCTGGTGGAATGAGGCTTGTAGAGACGCTATCCGTGCTCGACGACGTGCTTTACGCACCTTTCGCCGCCATCCTACGTTGGCGAATTGTATTGGATACAAACGACTCCAAACGCATTGCCGTAGAGTCGTCAAAGACAGCAAAAAAGCTTGTTGGGCCTCTTTCACCAGCTCCTTCAACAGTTTTAGTCCCTCTCCTGTCGTCTGGGGTAGCCTGCGCCGGCTGTCGGGCTTTAAGGCCCACTCCTCGGTACCTGGCCTGACCTCAGGTAATGAGGTCCTTGTTGATCCTGTGGCTGTCTCCAACGCCTTCGGCCGGTTTTTCGCGGAGGTTTCAAGCTCCGCCCATTACCATCCTGCCTTCCTTCCCAGGAAAGAGGCAGAAGAGGCTCGGCGACCTTCCTTCCACTCGCTGAATCTGGAAACTTATAATGCCCCCTTTACTATGCGGGAACTCAAACGTGCGCTTGCACTGTCCCGGCCCTCTGCTCCGGGGCCAGATGGCATTCACGTTCAGATGCTGGCACACCTTTCTCCGGCGGGCAAAAGCTTCCTACCTACAATCGCGTCTGGACCTAAGGTCAGGTCCCCATGCATTGGCGTGACGCCGTCGTTGTTCCTATACCCAAACCCGGGAAGGATAGACACCTTCCTTCTAGTTACCGCCCCATTTCTCTTACAAACTGTGTCTGTAAGGTGATGGAGCGCATGGTTAATGCTCGGTTAATCTGGATTCTTGAATCTCGACGGCTACTTACCAATGTCCAATGCGGCTTTCGTCGCCGCCACTCCGCTGTTGACCACCTTGTGACCTTGTCGACATTCATCATGAACAACTTTTTGCGACGGCGCCAAACGGTAGCCGTGTTCTTCGATTTGGAGAAGGCTTATGATACCTGTTGGAGAGGAGGTATCCTCCGCACTATGCACAGGTGGGGCCTACGCGGTCGCCTGCCCCTTCTTATTGATTCCTTTTTAACGGATCGAAAGTTTAGGGTACGTGTGGGTTCCGTATTGTCTGACGTCTTCCTCCAGGAGAACGGAGTGCCTCAGGGCTCCGTCTTGAGCGTAGCCCTCTTTGCCATCGCGATCAATCCAATTATGGATTGCATTCCACCTAATGTCTCAGGATCTCTCTTTGTCGATGACTTCGCGATCTACTGCAGTGCCCAGGGAACATGCCTCCTGGAGCGCTGTCTTCAGCGTTGTCTAGACAGCCTATACTCATGGAGCGTGGCAAATGGCTTCCGGTTCTCTGAAGAGAAGACGGTTTGTATCAACTTTTGGCGATATAAAGCGTTCCTTCCGCCATCCTTACATCTCGGTTCCGTTGTTCTCCCATTCGTGGAAACAACTAAGTTTCTGGGGCTCACGTTGGACAGGAAACTGTGTTGGTCTCCGTATGTCTCTTATTTGGCGGCCCGTTGTACACGTTCCCTTAATGTGCTCAGAGTTCTTAGTGGTTCACCTTGGGGAGCGGATCGCACTGTCCTGCTTCGCTTGTATCAGTGCATAGTCCAATCGAAGCTGGATTATGGGAGCTTCGTCTACTCTTCTGCTCAGCCATCCCTCCTACGCCATCTCAACTCCATCCACCATCGGGGGTTACGTCTTGCAACCGGAGCCTTCTACACTAGTCCTGTTGAGAGTCTTTATGCTGAAGCTGCCGAATTACCATTGAGCTACCAGCGCGACATACTGCTGTGTCGGTATGCCTGCCGGCTGTTGTCTATGCCCGACCACCCCTCTTACCAGTCCTTCTTCGCCGATTCTCTCGACCGTCAGTACAGTTTGTATGTGTCTTCCCTGCTGCCCCCCGGAGTCCGCTTCCGTCGCCTGCTTCGACAATTGGATTTTGCCCTCCCTACCACCTTCAGATAGGGTGAGAGCCCGACACCACCTTGGCTCCAGGAACCGGTTCATATTTATCTCGACCTCAGCTCACTCCCAAAGGAGGGTACTCCGGCTGCAGTATATTGCTCACGGTTTGTCGAACTTCGTGCTCGACTTGCCGGTCACACCTTTACTTACACCGATGGCTCCAAAACTGCCGATGGTGTCGGCTGCGCCTTTGACGTCAGGGCCGCCACCTTTAAATACCGGCTCCTCGACCAATGTTCCAGCTTTACGGCCGAGCTTTTTGCTCTCCATCAGGCCGTTCAGTATGCCCGCCGCCACCGCCATTCATCGTATGTACTCTGCTCTGACACACTCAGTGCTCCCCCCCCCCTGGGGGTCCATAACTCTTTTGTGGATACATACGTAGCGAGCACGGGCGCCCGAGCTAATGTGGCCTTCCTTCCTTTCCGGGCTGCATACCTTCCCTTTCCGCATCCTTCCCCATCCCTATCTTCGCCTCTCCTCCCCTCACCACTGGCTCTTTCCTTCCCTTTCTCTCCATCTGGGAGTATGGTTTGTGCCTACGTCCGGAGACGGACGCTCGTAAATGTACTGCATTCTTCGCCTTCCTTGCTTTTATGTCTTCTTCCTTCCTTTGTCCTTCTCTTTTCCTTACCTCTTCTCTTTACCCTTTTCTCCGTTGCGGCGTTTGAGACCTCTCTTCTTTCCTTTCCCTTTCTCTTTCTTCCTCCCTGTGCGTGTCTGAAGGCCGACCCACGCCTTTTGTGCGTAGCCGGTGACGGGGTAACGCGTAATTCCCCACCCCGGGTAGACAGGTAGAACACGTACGTACCCCCTGGTAACGGCCAGGCCCAGGGAGGGGTGATTACCCGAGCTGATACCTTCCGAAAGTGCCGATTGGTCCCTCCATCCGTTTGTCGGGAGGTGTGACCTGAGGTGTGAACAATCACCTAAGGCGGGAGTGCCCTCAGTGAGGGCCCCCACAAGGGAGGAGCGCGCCATCGGAGACGCTGGTAATCATGGGGGATTCTTCCGCAATGGTTTCTTCACCTTCCACTATGTCTGCTCACAAACGTAAGTATACTGAGTCTCAGCTACAGACAGTTCTTTCATCGTTGCCACAGTTCCTTGTTGTTTCTCGGACTGATGAAGGTCACGACTTCTCCACAGTCAACCCTTTCCTTATTCAGATAGGTGTCGACGCAATTGCAGGTCCTGTAAAGTCTTGTTCCAGATTACGGAATGGCACCCTGTTATTAGAAACAGTCAATGCCCTCCAGGCACAAAAATTGCTGCGTACTTCTCTGCTCCACACCTTCCCTGTCCGGGTGGAACCACACCGTACCTTAAATTCCTCGCGTGGAGTCGTTTATACACGCTCCCTCGATGGTTTGTCTGACGAAGAAATTCAGCACTACCTGTCTGACCAGGGCGTAACGGCTGTTCATAGAGTTATGAAAAGGGTTGACACGAACATCATTCTAACCCGCACTGTCTTCTTGACATTTGACAAAGTTCAACTCCCATCGAAAACCAAAGTGGGCTATGAGATAATTTCCGTTCGCCCTTATGTCCCTAACCCTACGCGTTGCTATCGGTGTCAGCGGTTCAATCACACCAGCCAGTCCTGTTCCAATCCGGCCAAATGTGTTTCGTGTGGCAAGGATGCCCATGAGGGTGCTTGTCCACCTCCATCCCCTCGCTGCATCAACTGTATGGGTGACCAGGCTGCTTCCTCTCGAGATTGCCCCGTTTTTAAGGACGAAAAGCTCATCCAGGAAATACGAGTGAAGGAAAAGGTGTCTACCTTTGCTGCTCGAAAATTATTCGCCAGTCGCAAGCCCACCATGCCTCAGACAGGAAAATACAGCACTGTCCTTGCTTCTCCTCGGCCAACAAAGGAGGCGGCCACGCAGACTTGCGACCTCACCTTTAGTGCCACGGTCGTCAGATCGGCCAGCGCAAAGATCGCTCGTTCAACCTCACCACTTTCGCCTGCCCACTCTATGGCTCACCCTTCGTCGGGTTCTGCTAAATGTCGAGCCCAAAAGTCAGACGCCAAGTCTTCGAAAAAAGAGCATACTCGTGAAGAGTTTTACGTACCCCAACTTCACAACCATCGGTTCCTCCTTCATCTAAACATCATACTTCCAAGAGGGCTACAAAGAAACCCAGTTCCTCTCCTTCTCCGCCAAGGCGTGTCCCATCTACAGCACCACCTGGCGGAAATCGCCCTCGGCCGTCTTCTGTGTCGCCGAGGCGCACTGCTGGTGGCCGGTCAACCGGCCGATCGCTGGTGGCAGGGGCTGATCCTGACCAACCTATGGATCAGGATCTTCTGCCTTTGGCTGAATGCAATTCCATGCTGTCGGTCGCAAGCTCTGAGCAGTCGTTGAGTTGACAGCACCCTTGGTCACATTCCTCCATTTTCTGTTCACCCTATGTCCATTATCCACTGGAATATCCGCGGCATTCGAGCAAATCGGGATGAATTGTCGGTCCTCTTACGATCCTACTCGCCAGTCATCTTCTGTCTTCAGGAAACTAAGCTGCGTCCCCATGACCGCTTTGTTCTCCCTCATTTTTCAGTCCATCCGATATGACCTCCCCTCTGTTGAAGGCACTCCAGCCCATGGAGGACTCATGATTCTTCTCCATGATACTCTCCATCACCCAATCCCCTTAAACAGTTCCTTCCAAGCTGTCGCCGTCCGTCTTTCCCTTTCTGGATACACGTTCTCTCTTTGTACTGTACACATTCCATCATCCACACCAATGGCACGAGCTGATCTCCTTCATCTTCTTGGTCAGCTTCCACCCCCCCTATTTGCTGGTTGGGGACTTCAATGCCCACCACCCGCTTTGGGGATCTCCACATCCTTGTCCACGTGGCCCTCTATTGCTAGACATCTTCCACCAAGCGGATCTAGTTTGCCTCAACACTGGGGTCCCCACATTTTTGTCTGCCTCCACGACAAATTTATCTCATTTGGACCTTGCGGTCGGTACTGTTCCGCTAGCTCAGCGCTTCGAATGGTTCGCCCTTGATGATACACACTCGAGTGACCACTTTCCATGTGTCCTTAGACTGCAGCCTCCACTGCCATATATGCGCTCGCGACGCTGGAAATTTGCCCAAGCCGACTGGACACTTTTTTCGTCTCTAGCGACATTCGATGACCGTCGCTTTCCCAGCGTCGACGATGAGGTCACACATATTACCGACGTTATTCTTACAGCTGCGGAACGTTCAATACCACGCACCTCCGAATTGGCCCGGCGCCCCCCAGTTCCTTGGTGGAACGAGGCATGCCGTGACGCAATACGTGAGCAGCGACGTGCTCTTCGCATTTTCCGTCACCATCCTACTTTGGCCAACTGTATCAGCTATAAGCAGCTCCGTGCGCGATGCCGTCGCGTCATCCGCGATAGCAAGAAGGCAAGCTGGAAATTCTTTATTAGCTCATTTAACACCTTCACTCCCTCCTCGGAAGTTTGGAGTCGGCTTCGACGGTTCTCAGGCGCGCCTAGTTTCTCCCCGGTCTCTGGGCTCACTGTCGCGCATGATACCTTAGTGGACCCCGTCGCAATTTCTAACTCGTTGGGTCAGCACTTTGCTGAGATTTCGAGCTCTTCCAATTACCCGCCAGCGTTTCTCCCGAAGAAACGTGCAGCGGAAGTGCGACATCTTGCTTTCTCCTCTCAAAATCGCGAAAGCTACAATACTGTTTTCTCCATGCGGGAACTCCAACATGCACTCTCCTCTTCTCGCTCCTCCGCCCGAGGACCAGATGGTATCCACATCCAAATGTTGCTGCAATTATCAACCCATAGTCTGCGTTACCTCCTTCGCCTTTATAATCGAATTTGGACCGACAGTACCTTTCCCAGACGGTGGCGGGAAGTTATTGTCGTTCCCGTTCCGAAACCTGGAAAGGACAAACATCTCCCCTCTAGAATGAGATTTTCACTCTGCAGCGGAGTGTGCGCTGATATGAAACTTCCTGGCAGATTAAAACTGTGTGCCCGACCGAGACTCGAACTCGGGACCCTTGCCTTTCGCGGGCAAGTGCTCTACCAACTGAGCCACCGAAGCACGACTCACGCCCGGTACTCACAGCTTTACTTCTGCCAGTACCTCGTCTCCTACCTTCCAAACTTTACAGAAGCTCTCCTGCGAAACTTGCAGAACTAGCACTCCTGAAAGAAAGGATACTGCGGAGACATGGCTTAGCCACAGCCTGGGGGATGTTTCCAGAATGAGATTTTCACTCTGCAGCGGAGTGTGCGCTGATATGAAACTTCCTGGCAGATTAAAACTGTGTGCCCGACCGAGACTCGAACTCGGGACCCTTGCCTTTCGCGGGCAAGTGCTCTACTTGCACTTGCCCGCGAAAGGCAAGGGTCCCGAGTTCGAGTCTCGGTCGGGCACACAGTTTTAATCTGCCAGGAAGTTTCATATCAGCGCACACTCCGCTGCAGAGTGAAAATCTCATTCTGGAAACATCCCCCAGGCTGTGGCTAAGCCATGTCTCCGCAGTATCCTTTCTTTCAGGAGTGCTAGTTCTGCTAGTTTCGCAGGAGAGCTTCTGTAAAGTTTGGAAGGTAGGAGACGAGGTACTGGCAGAAGTAAAGCTGTGAGTACCGGGCGTGAGTCGTGCTTCGGTGGCTCAGTTGGTAGAGCACTTGCCCGCGAAAGGCAAGGGTCCCGAGTTCGAGTCTCGGTCGGGCACACAGTTTTAATCTGCCAGGAAGTTTCATCTCCCCTCTAGCTATCGCCCCATTTCTCTCACGAGTAGTGTCTGTAAGGTTTTGGAGCGTATGGTGAATTACCGTTTAGCTTGGTGGCTGGAATCCCGCAGTCTTTTAACACCTGCCCAATGCGGATTCCGAAAGCATCGTTCTGCAGTTCACCATCTTGTTGCTCTCTCCACTTATATCATGAACAATTTTCTCCGGAAACGCCAAACGGTAGCAATATTTTTTGATCTGGAGAGAGCATACGATACCTGTTGGAGGACAGGCATCCTCCGCACACTGTTCTCTTGGGGCTTTCGAGGCCGGCTGCCCCTTTTTCTTCGCGAATTTATGGCAGAGCGCACATTTAGGGTGCAGGTGAACACTACTCTCTCCCGTACTTCTCCCAAGACAACGGGGTACCCCAGGGATCCGTGCTGAGTGTTGTACTGTTTGCCATCGCCATAAATCCAATTATGGATTGTCTCCTTCCTGATGTCTCGGGCTCCCTCTTTGTGGACGATTTTGCGATCTACTACAGCTCTCAACGGACCAGCCTTCTTGAACGACGTCTTCAAGGATGTCTCGATCGCCTCCACACGTGGAGCATCGAAACCGGCTTCCGTTTCTCACCCAGTAAGACCGTTTGTGTCAATTTTTGGCGACGTAAGGAGTTTCTTCCGCCCCCCTTACATCTAGGCCCTGTCAACCTTCAGTTTTCAGACGTCGCTAAATTCTTGGGTCTTATGTTTGACAGAAAACTGTGCTGGTCCTCCCACGTTTCCTATCTTTCGGCTCGCTGTCTGCGATCCCTCAACACCCTTCGTGTCCTGAATGGTACCTCCTGGGGAGCGGACCGAGTGGTCCTTCTCCGCCTCTATCGCGCCTTAGTGCGCTCGAAATTGGATTATGGAAGCATAGTCTACTCCTCTCCTCGGCCGTCTATTCTTCGGCGTCTCGACTCTATCCACCACCGTGGATTACGGTTAGTGTCTGGAGCTTTTTACACTAGCCCTGTGGAAAGCCTTTATGCTGAGACTGCTGAACCTCCGCTGTCCAATCGGCGAGCAGTCCTCCTGAGTCGTTATGCTAGCCATCTGTCTTCCATGCCTGCTAATCCAGCCCATGACCTTTTTTTTCGACGCCTCCTTTGATGTAGGGTATGCAGGCCGCTCCTCCTCCCTACTACCCCCGAGAGTCCGCTTCCGTCAACTGCTCCATTCTCTTTCCTGCCGCTTTCCTAAAACCTTCTTGACAACTTGGGGTACAGCACCGCCTTGGCTCCGTCCCCGGATCTGCCTGCTCCGTGACCTTTGTAAATTTCCCAAGGATGGTACCCCTACACTTGTTTATCGTCGGGCATTTGCTGCTCTATGTGCAGAAATGACGGACGCCACAATTATTTACACCGACGGCTCGAAAACATCGTTAGGTGTAGGGAGTGCCTATATTGTTGGCGACACCCCAAATCGCTTTCGGCTTCCCGACCAGTGTTCGGTTTATACTGCGGAGCTTTACGCTGTTCTCCAGGCTGTCCACTACATCCGCTGCCATCAGCGGATACAGTACGTTATCTGCTCAGATTCTCTCAGCTCTCTCCTCAGTCTCCAAGCTCTTTACCCTGTGCACCCTCTGGTCCACCGGATTCAGGACTGTCTGCGCTTGCTCCACCTGGGGGGCGTCTCGGTGGCGTTCCTCTGGTATCTGTGGGAATGAGGCGGCCGATATAGCGGCCAAGGCTGCAGTCTCTCTTCCTCGGCCTGCTATTCAGTCCCTTCCCTTCACCGATCTACGGAGCGGTTTATGTCGCAAAGTTGCTCATTTATGGCATGCGCATTGGTCAACACTTCCCCGTAATAAATTGCGGGAAGTGAAAGCCCTTCCTTGCCCTTGGACCTCTTCCTCCCGAACGCGTCGTCGGGAGGAGGTAATTTTAGCTAGACTCCGGATAGGGCACTGTCTTTTTAGCCATCGACATCTTTTAAGCGGTGATCCTCCCCCACTCTGTCCCCGCTGCTCTCAGCTGTGGACGGTAAGACACCTTTTAATTGAATGCCCTATTTTAATCCGTTACGCTCCCGTCTACAGCTATCGCCTGATCTATCGTCGATTTTAGCAGATGACACGCGCTCAGCCGACCGCGTTCTCCAGTTTATTAGTGACAGTGAAATGACGTCAGTCATTTGAAGCTTTTTTTGGGGACAACCACCCCCTTTCTGTAGTGGATTTTTAAGCATTCCTTCTACTTTTAGTTTCTCCAATTTTATGACTTTGTTCCCATTGCTGCTGGTTTTCAATTTCGGTTTTTTACTGTCTCAAGTCACGGCTGGGCGCTAATGACCATAGAAGTTTTGCGCCCTAAAACCACAAAAAAAAACCTCAGTGCTCTTCAGAGCCTTGGAGCTCCATATCCGGTCCATCCCTTGGTTCAACGGATACAGCAGTCACTCCCTTCTTTCGCTGATAATGGTTCTCCTGTCCGCTTTCTGTGGGTTCCCGGACATGTAGGAGTGCCTGGGAATGAGGCTGCGGATGCTGCGGCCAAGGCTGCAGTCCTCCTGCCTCGGCCAGCCTCCCATTGTGTCCCGTCATCTGACATTCGTGGGGACGTTTGTAAGAGGCTTGTGTCGTTGTGGTGGGATGCTTGGTCATCCCTACAAGGAAACAAGCTCCGGGCAGTAAAACCGCTCCCGACTGCTTGGACAACCTCCTCCTGACCATCTCGGCGAGAGGAGGTCCTTCTGACCAGGTTGCGGATTGGGCATTGCCGGTTTAGCCACCGATACCTGCTCTCCGGTGACCCAGCCCCGCAGTGCCCTTGTGGTCAGGCATTAACAGTGCGCCATGTTTTACTGTCGTGTCCCCGCTTTAGTCAATCTCGTGTTGTCCTGTCCCTGCCATCTACTTTACCGGATATTTTAGCTGATGACGCTCGAGCAGCTGCTCGTGTTCTGCGTTTTATAACTTTGACTGGCTTGTCCAAAGACATCTAACTTTTTTACTTATTTTATCTGCATCTTTATCAAGCCTTTCTGGTGTCCCCCCCTCCCCTTGAGTTTTACTAGATTCCCTGTGTTCTAATAACTGTGACTGGGCGCTAATTACCTCAGTAGTTGAGCACCCTTAAACCCCACAAAAAAACAAACAAAAAACTATATAAATGTTCCATAACAACTGATGCAACAATAATTGTTAGACGCGTCTACTGGAGGACGCCTTTATTCATTACCCAATAAAGATTATATAAATCTCCACCAACACAGTCAGCGATTATGGCGGATCAAATAACTTCAAATCTATTCACATTCGTTATTCCTACAATAGGTTTTCAGTGCATAACTTCGTGTCTCTTCTACAAAATCAGTACAAGGAATAATTGGGCTTTGTTTTTCATAGTGTGTGATCTGTGATTTATGGGGATCAGTAAATGACGTGGAAGAACTAGGCCCCTTTTTACAACAAATATTTATTTTTCAAAGCAACAACAGGTCTCCTTTAAGAAAGACAGGTATGAACATTCCAAGTTAATGTGCCATGTTAAATTTAAACACTTGGAAAGTGTTCAGACGGTGAATAATGCACTTATCCTTTTAATCGACTAATTAAGGTGGAAGAAGATAAAACTTTTTCAATATTGACCTTTACCAAATTAAATTAAAAAACTAAATGAACCAACAAACAATTAAAACGAAGCTCTAGATAAATTGCGGAAAGCGAGCTTAAAATCAAGGCATTGTGCAGAGCTCCAGAGATAGATATCAACTAGTTAACAAGACATTTAAGATGGCGCTTACGGTTTATCCAAAGTGTTTACACCAAATAATTTAAAATGAAATTTACAACAAAGTTACAATGTCTATTAAATGAAACAATAACGTTAAAGGTAATATTCCCTGTGCGAAACCAATTAATTAGCTAAAAGCCTCTTGACCGAGAGAAATATTTCATTAACAGGTCAATTCAGATAACCTAAGGTACTCAATTTGAGCACAGACACTTATGACGCACGACTGCAAACAAATAGCAAAACGTGTTAGGATATGCTCGAGAGCCATCCAGACTGCTGTAAGCAAGCTAGGTCCAAGCGGCAAGAGGCCACAGATACGGAACGCTCTCCCGGGAATTCAGTCGTCGCTGCCAACAAACACCGAGCATGAATGTCTCACTGAATTACACTACAACTAAAAGTTATTGTTTAACCACAATTGCACTTATACAACCTTTCCAATAAGTCACACGCTCTAGGAAATAAGCCTCGCTAAAAATGTACGGTGTAAAAGAGAATTACTAAAAGGGAACTGTAAATTCTTTCGGGAAAAAATATGAATAACAACTCGTTAAGGTCTTACCATTAGCTGGAGATCATAACACCCAAAACTTAAAGGCCTGGATGATAACAATAATAATAATAATAATAATTCCATAGAGCAGACCAGTTTCTAAAGCATAGTGAAAACAAATATTAAAATTCAGAAACAGTTTGCTCTCTCACATAAAACAATTTAAAAACAAACGCATTATTTTAAAAAAAACTAGGTACTTCATAGGTCCCCGATGTAGTAATGTGCGAAAGATGGCTATATTACATAGTAACACGAATCTCCGTAACAACATTAACCATTCCAAATTTTGGGAAATAACCCTGGCCAGCAAATTACCATAAGTCACTTCATAAACATACAGATAAGACAAGGTAATTAGTTTGTTCTTGAACCACATAGAGTAAAATAACAAAGGTGTCCATGACGACTCAGTGAATACAGGGTGAGTCACGAGGTTTTCTCCGGGTTTCTGGAAGGTATTCCTTGGGTTATTTAGAACAAAAAATGTAAGTAAAGTAATGGGATCAGATCCATAGTTAAGGAGCTACAGTATTGAAAAACTCAGGAAAATGGCAGAAAAAACTTTTATTGTAGGATTTCACTAGCAAAAATGCACATAATAATTAATTTAAACAATTTGGTAGCAGTCTCTTTCATTCAGAGTGGATTTAAAGCAAGTATTCAAAACTTCCTCCCCGCATCTGAAGGCAAAGATTCGCACGGGAGTGAATCGCGAGAGTAGCGTTTCGCAATTTCATACAATCGTTCCTTATTGACGTTGCGGCATTGAAAATGCGTTGTATCAATTCTTCTCGTGTTTCCACCTTAACTTCGTACGCGATGGCTTTCATCCACCCCCAGATGCAATAATCTAAGGTTGTTAAATTTGGTGATCTGTCAGGCCAGTTGACAGGGTCCCCGCAACCTGTCCATCGACGTGGGAACTGCTGATTAAAATAAGCTGTTATCACATGGTGGAAGTGTACAGGTGCCCCATCATGTTGAGGTACATGTGGCGTCTTGTTTCCCGAGGAACATCTTCAAGAAGCTGCGGTAAGCCTTCTCGTAAATAGTAAGCTGACCATTTAAATTTCCCGGGAGAATAAACAGCCCCAGTAACCGATCAAACACAACGCCACACCACACAATGACTCTGAATCTGCGTTGAAATTGAGATACTACAGTGGCAACGGGGATTTTAATTTGCCCATACATGCATGTTATGCATGTTGTTGATGCCATCTCTTGTAAATGTTGCCTCATCACTGAACATTATGAAGCGATAGAGTTGCCGATTTCCATTTAACCAGTTACAAAAGTGAAAACCGTTGGCACAATCATGTGGCTCTAAACGGCGTCTTGTACTTCAACGAGGACTGCGCTCTTCTGAATTAAGAATGTTTGCCTCTTCTTGAACATCACAATGTCTTTCCGAGTGAATATGAATACTGGGAAGAGTACTAGTTTCTAGCAATGGTCGATATGTTCCGCTAAATGTTTTGGCACTCGGAATCTTACGATTAGCTTTCGCATTACTATGACAGAAGCCCAAAACGTACACCATCTCTCCATACTCCTGGAATGAAAAGTTGTCCGGCATAGCAAAGTGTACTGTACACAGGAGACAATAACCTTAAACAGGGACTGCAGTACCAACAACGTGGTTGTTATGGAACCGTACCACTCGCTATACTTGTCTACTTAAGACTGATCGTGTGTCCTGCGAACACAAGTGTAGAGCTCCACACACCGTGGCATGTTTCACAACTGTTGCAGCTGCTTAATTATGGATGTGATCACATACTGTATTTACATTTTTTGTTCTAAATAGCCTAATGAATAACCTCCAGCAGCCGGGGGAAAAACATCGTGAGTCAACTTGTATAAACACGAACTTCAGCTCAAACAGCTTAGCCGGCCAGAGTGGCCGAGCGGTTCTAGGCGCTACAGTCTGGAGCCGCGCGACCGCTACGGTCGCAGGTTCGAATCCTGCCTCGGGCATGGATGTGTGTGTTTCCTTCAAGTTTTAGGAATTCTGGTTCATATGTGCTGCTAATCAGAACGTCAAAAAGTTTATATATATTACAACACAAGGAAATCATTATAGAAGGACACTTCAATCCCCCACGATTCAGTTGGTTGGATCAGGAAAGGAGTTCTTTGGTTTCACACTGCAACAAAATTTCATTCTGTGTCTGCAACATTTCTTCACAACCTGAACATTTTCCACCTTTTTTGCAGCTTCTCAAGCACTGTTTTGCTGGTGTAGCTAGCAATACAAACCAAGACTTTCAAGTCTTCATCCATCATGGGAATGTTTGTTAGTTCCTCTAGAGCAGGTTCTAATTTATCTAAATTTTCATACTTTTGGTTTTTTATGCTGTAATTTACTTTTGCTGCAAAATCATTTAATGTAAATTCACCATGTTTAGTAGATCTGAGCTTTACTAGACTTATTACTTTGTTTCCTCTCAGATTCCAAGATTTGCTCAACTGAAACATATGTGCAGCCACTTAGCCTTCTATAAGCTCCAAATCTTGCTTCCAAAGCATCAGTTTGTAATTTTGCTGTAAGAATATAGGACCAGTTGTAAGTGTTAAAAATGTATCTGCATAACTGAACTTTTGTTGCAAGTGTCTGAGAGAAAGCAGTGTATGTTTCATTGATTAATTTTCCATGAGTAGGCAATGCATGCCAGATATCAAGAAATGTTTTCAAATTTTCAAGAAACATAAGTTTGGAGTCAGTAGGGCTAGTGATTGGGCTAGAATTATCATCTGATGTGTATTTGCCTTTCATGGGATGCTGTGCATTAGAAAGTGTCCACCATTTAATGATTAATTTCAAAAACTGAATAGTGCCATCAGAAATCTCAATCCCCTGACTTTTCAAAATTTCTAGTGCTGCCACATTTTTAGAATCAAAAACACAGAGCAAGGGTAACATTCTATCTCTCAATAGAAGTTGGATATACTGCCTTTCTCACTAGCTTTGGGGCAAGTTCAACAGTTTATTTTTCTCAGAATGAAACAGGTTCCTCAAATCTGAAAACTTTGCTTCACTGACAGTATATTCACATGCAGCATTCCCTTCATCGCTGTGTAGAAAGGTATTGATGAAAGCAAATGTATCCTCAATATTTGGCATTATGAAGGATTCATTTTTTGCATTCAACCAGTTATTTCTGATACACTTAAGCAAGTGCACATTGTCAAACGGAAGAAAGTGAAATTTTGGATGGAGTGACTGGATTTGTAATACACGGCTGTAAAGTGCCACCACACATAAGCTGATACATTTTTCTAATAGTGCTATGGTTATCTGTTACCAGGCATATAACATCATACTGAAGCTCATACATTAACTTTAATACATCAATTGTCATTTTCAGTAGAGTATCAGAATTAACATTTTTTACAGGAAAGAGAGCTATCACTTTTTTATCAGAATGTAAAGATGATGCCATGAAAACCTGCATTGTGCCTGCTGTTGTAGTATCTGAAGTATTCTCAGCAACACCAAGTATCTTTTCTTCCTTATAAGAGAATTTTGAATTAACATAAACTTCATCTGGCATCACTGAAATTACCTTATCACTTCCCTGAAGACATTTATTTTTTTCCCTCAATAAAGCTACCTGTGATGGACCAATACAAGGTTTATTTGGACCCATTTTGCATAGAAACTGCCATAAATAGACAGGATGAGTTAATGTTAATACATTTGTTTTTCTCAAGTGATGGTAGGCACCAGGAAATGAAAAGCAAATGGTTGCTGCCCATATCAAACGCTCAGGAGAATATCTACTTTGCTTTGTTATTGCGAGTTGTAATTGCTCCAAAACAAATTCTATTTTAGGTGCTATTTCAGCGTCAAAATCACTACCAGCTTTTAGTGCTTGTTTGAGAACATTGACTAAAATTATAATCTTGTCAATGGTGCCAGTAGAGTTATCTGTGAAACCATTTAGGTGAGTCACCAGATTATCAAATTTCGTCCACTTGTCAAATTTCAAGTTCTCTTCCTCCCCAGACTGTAGTATCCATTTCAAGGTTTCCGTTGGCAAACACACATTTTTGTGAAACACTTTTACTTCCAAGGAACTTGATATCTTGAAGCACACTGAAACTAATGGCACATCACTGACTGAATCATCCTTTAATTTAATGAAAGATACGTAGTCATCCTTTTCTAAAATTGTAAATGGACAAACATTCCTTTTCTGCACTTCGCTTTTAAAATGCTGAAAGTCAGGTATATTGTCATTTTCGCACCACTTACCGAAACTACATTCGTCACGTTCCAGTAGCTGTTGAACACGATCTTCAGGATTTTTCCTTTGCTTAGGAACTGGTACTGTGTGATAAGAAGGTTGATTAGGAAAGATGGTTGGAATTGCATCATTTGTTAGTTTTGGATTTTTCGTGGCACACGTATTGGTTCACTATTTTCCACAGGAAAAATGTCTTACCTAACCACAAACTTAGGTTCAAATTGCTTAATGCACACCACAGCTTTATCGTTCACTTCAATATTATCTCTATGAATTAGTTTAATCCATTTGTTCCTCAATGCTGTTTCCTTGGGAAACTTAAATGTTGAGGTATCGTATGTTTTGCCGTAATTGGATTTACATCCTGGCATCCTGGTACACAACAGCTACGACCCATCGCAAGAACAGTTTACACTTTAAATTATGCCGAACTTACTACAAAATATAGAAAATAAATACTATTGTTGCACTTTTGACGACATTCACAGCATATAGCATAAACAGCTAGTAATAAATGCTTTCACTTCTCTTGAACGTCACGTATACAATGTTACACACACGCGTAATGGAAACACAAGCACGCTGGTTTGTTTCCCCCACGATTGCCGCCATATTGTCAAATATCGATATCTGCCTTAAGGTGTGATTTATTGTAGGTGGTCTTGCACCAGCTGAGACGCCAACTAGAAGCTGTCGATAGTGACCAGGTGAAATGAGCTACCACGGCTCAGAGTGCTTAGCGCTGCTACTCGCTGTGAGATGTTGCTTGATATCTGACACACTGTTTGCTTGTTGCTTAAACTTTTACATTATTTAAAACTGGTTCCAGTCTCTTTCCACGTCTCGCGTTGTCTTTTACATTTCACTTTACCGTAACAAAAGGAAAAGAGAATAGCAAGGAAATGGAGATAGCGCGTGTGCATCAGTATGTTTGTGATGGCTGTTATTAATATTAACAAAAGTGAAAACTTTATTCCACTAATGAAACCAGTTTACACGTGATGACCGTCAACAAAAACAGTTATTTTTATTGAACAGTAAAACGTATTGGAAGGAGAAGTTCCAAAACTGTACAGAGAATTTAACTAAAACATGGACAGCAAGAGACAACCTAAGAAGTGTACAGCAAAATGTTAAAATTCGACATACGGTCTACTGTACGGCGTTGTCTCATACCCAAGTCCAATACAGCCGTGGTAGTAGATTTACATGAACTTCTCCAAGTATTTTTTTTTTAAATCAGTATACATAATAATGGTAGATGCCCGTTCCAGTTGCGCATATATAGTTAATATACGCTAAAATACGTCGCAGAAGTACACTACACTAGCCCCAAAGAATTTTCATTCGAAGGTCTCCCACACAAAAACCTATCCGACAATAGACCTCAGATAGTACTAAATTAAAATTTCCGCGTAAATAATAACATAAGTCATATGTCCGTGGCGTGCTCGATATAATGTATCGGGGAAGAGTGGTGAGGCATAGAAAAATCAACACATATAACCAAGTTGGATCATTGGAATATCTACGAAAGAAAGATAACACTTATTCTTGGTACTTGTAGGTGGCTGATGGCAAGCGGGGTGCATTGACCCTTGTGACACAAACGCAGGAGCTAATTGAGAAGTGGCGGCTCAGGTCACGTAAACTGACATACAGCGGGGAGAGCGGTGTGCTGAACACATGCCCCTCCATATCCACATCCAGTGGCGCCTGTGGGCTGAGGATGACACGGTGGCCGATCGGTACCGTTGGGCCTTCATGGCCTGTTCGGGCTGAGCTAAGTTTTGTAGGTGGTTGAGACTATTCTTATGATCTTTGTGATGAAGAGTAGCCTGAAGTTCAAGAGGATAGTCAGAAAGAATCAGTACGCAAAGAAGTGGGATACGGAAGTACTAAGGAATGACGATATACGCTAGAAGTTCTCTAAGGCAATAGATACAGCAATAACGAAACCTCAGTAGGCAGTGCAGTTAAACAGGAATGATTATCTCTAAAAATACCAATCACAGAATTTGGAAGGAAAAATATAGGTACGTAGAAGGTAACTGCGAAGGAACCATGGGTAACGGAAGAGATACTTCACTTGATCGATGAAAGAAAGAAGTACAAAAATGTTCAGTGAAATTCAGGAATACAGAAATACAAGCCGCTAAGGAATGAAATTAATAGGAACTGCAGGGAATGTAAGACGAAATGGCTGCATGAAAAATGTGAAGAAATCGAAAAAGAATGTCGGAAGAACGGATTTAGCATTTAAGAAAGTCAAAACAACTTTCTGTGAAATTAACAGCAAAGGTGGTAACCTTAAGACTGCAATGGGAATTTCGCTTTTAAATGCGGAGAGAGAGAGCGGATAGGTGGAAATACTACACTGAAGGCCTCTATGAGGGGGAAGATTTGTCTGATATGGCAGAGGAACAAAGAGGTAAATATTTAGAAGAGGTGGGTGATCCAGTCTTAGAATCAGAATTTAAGAAAACTTTGGAGGACTGAAGACCAAATAAGGCAGAAGGGGTAACATTCCATCAGAACTTCTAAAATCATTGAGGGAAGTGGCAACAAAACCTTTGTGCGTAGAATGTATGAATCAGGCGACATACCATGTGACTTTCGGAAAAATATCATCCACACAGTTCCGAAGACTGTAACAGCTGACAAGTGCAAGAGTTATCGCACAATCAGCTTAACAGCTCATTCATCCTAGTTGCTGAAAAGTTTAATATACACAAGAATTGAAAAGAAAATTGAGAATGTGTTATATGACTAGGAAAGGTAAAGGCACCAGAGAGTTAAGTCTGACGTTGATGTTGATAATGGAAGAAAGACAAAAGAAAAATCAAGACATGTTCATAGGATTTCTCGACCTGGAAAAAGGGCTCGACAATGTAAAATGATGCAAGATGTTCGAAATTCTGAGAAGAATAGGGTGAAGCCACGGGAAGATATGGGTAACATACAATATGTAAAAGAGCGAAGGCGGAATATTAAGAGTGGATGGCCAATAACGAAATGTTCGGATTACAAACAGTGTAAGACAGGGATCTACTGAATGGAATGACTTACTAATGAGTACAGGATACGGATTCACATCAAATGGAATTAAGAAGTTAATGAGAAGTAGCAGAAATGAGAACAGCGAGAGACATCACGTAAGAATTGATGGTTATGAGGTAGACGAAGTTACGGAATTCTACTACCTACGTAGCAAAATAACCAATGACGGACGGAGCAAGGAGGTCATCAAAAGCAGAGTAGCAATGGCAAAAAGGACATTTCTGGCCAAGGGAAGTCAACTAGTGTCAGACATTGGCTTTAATTTGAGGAATAACTTTCTGAGAATGTACGATCGGAGCATAGCCTTGGATGGTTGTTGAAACAAGGACTATGGGGAAACCAGAACTTATGAGAATCGGAATATTTGAGACGTGACGCTAGAGACAAATGTTGAAAATTAAGTGGACAGATAAGGTAACGAATGAGGAGTTTCTGGGCAGAATCGGAGGGGAGAGGAATATTTGGAAAACGCTTACAAGGAGAATGGACAGGATGACAGAACACCTGTTAAAACATCAGGGAATGACTTCCATGGTATTACAGGGGGCTGTCATTGGCAAAAACTGTAGAGGAAGACACAGATTGGAATACATCCACAAAATAATTGAGAAGGTAGGATGCAAGTGCTATTACGACGCGAAGACGTTGGCGCAGGAGAGGAAGTCGTGGCGGGCCGTGTCAAACCAGTGATAAGAAGGGCGCCGAGTTGACAGGGTAGTGTCCACTGTTATTTTGATCTGTCCTTCTATTTGTTGGGTACGGATTGTTATTCGAACAACAATTTTTTTTCATGATCTGGTGGACATCTTAAATTGATTCATGGTCTGATATCTTATTATAATTTGTTTTATGTATTAACATTATGCATCCGCGGTGCTTGGGAACCTTTAGCCAGTGTAAAGCGCCGTGTTCCAGAGGAACGCTTATGTGGGAGGTTTGCGGTGTGCATTAGTGTATGTGTTAGCTGTTCTAGTCCGACTATGAGTAATTTTCCTCATTTTTAAAGTGAATGATTAGTCATATCATTTTCAATTGGTGGCGTTGTGAAATATTTGGTATTACCAGCTCCAACGGATTTTTAATGTTTCATGTCAGAATGTGTGTCGATTTTGCTATTTTATTGGCCTATTTATAATTTGCTGTTTTCTCGTTTCCTTGAAGTTAATGCTAAAGGCCTATAGGGTATAACAAATTGTATAGATCGTCTCTTCTAGTTAAGTGGCTCAGATAAGTTTCAGTCTGTTCCAGAACGCTTTCGTTCTCTCCGAATCGCTATGGACTAATTTGTGTTCAGTTGAGCTGTGAATTATCATTCGTATGTTTCTTTGGCTACTCTAATGGTTTCTTAAAAAGAAGAAACTATGATACTACTATTTTATTGCTGAAATTTTTAAAATACCTTTGTAGCTGGTTTCTTAAATTTTATGGTTAAATTATCAAAAAGGAAGTTAAGTCGTCACGAAATTTAGTAAGATTCACATTACTAATTCTACCCTAAGAGTTATTTATTGCACCGCTGTGTGTTGTTATTCTCTTTAATTAAAATTATTTGTGCTGCAGTAAACTGTAGTTAATAAACTTTTCTACGTGTTACCCAGGATCTGTCCCCACTTGCCGCGCGGGATTAGCAGAGCGGTCTCAGGCGCAACAGTGATGGACTGTGCGGCTGATCCCGGCAGAGGTTCGAGTCCTCCCTCAGGCATAGGTGTGTGTGTGTGTGTGTGTGTCTGTCCTTAGGATAATTTAGGTTAAGTAGTGTGTAAGCTTAGGGACTGTTGACCTTAGCAGTTAAGTCCCATATGAGTTCACACACATTTGACCATTTTTTGTCCCCACTTACTCACGCCCCGTCTCCTTGCTTAGCCGGCTGGTTAAGTCATTTGCAGTGCGTACACTCGGCAACTCTCGCCGCTGTCTGTCTTTCGCGCTGTTTCCTCAGACTGTAGCCGCACTGCTTAATGTTCCTGTCCAAGTTACGTTTATACTTGGAATAATTCTGAGTTTGTATCCGTTAGCTTGTGGCCTTCATGTTAAGCAAATGTTGATGTGCGCTGGTCCCCAACATATACCTTAATATGTTGTAACTTAATTATTCTTGGCCGCAATTTAAAGTGGATGGCCTGGTGACTGATGGGAATGTAAATGAACTAGCAGCACGTTTGCGTTTTGCTGCTGAACACCGGGTGAACATCGCTCCTGACAGCAACGGTAAGGGAGGCTCGACTATCATTTTTTAATCTTCAGTTCTTTAGATATGGGTCAAAATCTTGCGTTTCTTGATAACAATCAACCTATCTGTTGACATTGGTTTCAGGTGCAAGCATAACTGGTGTTTGGAATAACCGAGTGCTTGACCTAAAACAATTGAAGCTAACAGCTTAGGAGCGTAGTTCGGTGGAACAAATGCTTAGCCAAATTAAAGAGTTGCAAGTTAAGGTTAATCTTCTTGGATTTGAAGAGGAAGTGCTGCTTACGATCAGGGCGAAATTACTAGACACGTTCTGCGGGATACCATTGATTTCGTGGGATTCCCCAGTGGGTCTGTTGGTAGAGAGTATGCTAAAGTACACTCTTCTGTTTTAGGTATTGAGAAGGTTCACTGATCTTTCGGTAGAGCAACCGAGCCAGTTGAGAGTTTTCCGATTCGAACATTCTGAGATCTCGTTAGGCGTTTCGCAACATATTATTACGCAGTTATTATAGCCATTAACTCGGGAGATGTCAACTAGGATTTTTTCCTACGTACTCTCTAATCAGGCTTCATTAAGTGCATTCAGAAAAAGAATAATGTAGCTGAAATTATCAGCTCGAATTAAAAGAGCTTAAGAATGAATGTTTTGGGCGTGTTCGATATATGAATGAGGACTTACCTCATTATACTGACAGGCTTCGCATCGCCGCGACGTCACACAGTTAGCCATTGTTAGTACTCGTAATTTTCTTGGGAGGTTGAAACCGGAGGAGCTGTCGAGGGTTACCTTTTCCATTAAACCCACTTCTCTGGACGAAATTGATCATTTGCTTGTCTCTATTGAATAAATACAGTGGGCCGATAAATGCCACGAGAAAGCCGGGACTGACTGTCCAAGTGTTTACTGTAATATTCAGAGTTCGGAAAGAGTTCCTTATATCCAGCCTAAAGTCAAGAACTGTTACTGATGTGGTAATCCAGGGCATTTGGTGCGTGATTCGGCGGCCAAGCGGGGGCCATGTCCAAGCAGCTGACGCCAGAATTACGTAAACGGTGCGCCCATATTAGACCGGCAAGGGGCGGAAGACTTCCTTATGTTTATTTTAGTTATCAGTGGTATTTAGAGTTTCACGCCATTTCCAAGCTGCACCCTTCGTGTTTCCAATATGGAAATTGCGGGCACCCAGTTGCCTTTCGTGTGCGCCCAGTTCTATCACGGAACCGTCTTTGCCCTCCTGGATTCGGGTAGTGCCATATTAGCAGTGGACTATCAGTGGTTATTGGAACTTAGCATATTATGTCGCTTGGTTCCCCTGCGTAAGTCGATTTGGGTTTTTCGCTCCGTCAACGGACAAACGTTAGACATAGTGGACGAGCGTGTGGAAAGTGTGGGCATAGGAAGTTTTACTAAACCGTTTAGATTCTTGGTGGATTTACTTCTGGGCTTTGATTTTACGGATAAGGCTAGGCTAGTGTTGGATGGCCAAGAACATGTTCAGTTTCTGAAATTTCGGCTGAAGAGCGCTTTGTGTCAATTCCGGTTTGTTCCATGAGCGGTAGCATAGAGAAATATGACATGAGTCATCTTGATAATCAGCAGATGGAGTCCCTTCTTAGGGCTTTAGAACGTTTTCCAGAAGTGCTGACCGACAAGTTTAGAATGACAAGCCAAATGTAGCATTAGGCTGAAGGATGACGCAACGGTTCGACGATATCCTTATCGGTTGTCACGCCCGAAGATGAAGAGTTTGCGAGGGTTAATAGAGGGCACGCTAAGGGAAGGGGTTATAAGACCTTCGACCTCTCCGTATGCATCACCCATGTTCTTGTTCCCTAAGCCTAATAAGGGAGAATTTCGGCCTATAGTCGATTACCGCCTGGTCAACGAAAAGGTAATTTCGGAGTCGGTCCCCCTGTCAGACATCCACAATTGATTTACGTGGTTTTCTGGGGCAAGGTACTTAACGAGAAGAATCGCCCGTTGGGCCGTCCGTACATCCGCATTTAAGTTCACGTTTAGGCACATTAAAGGCAGTGACAATCACGTTGCCGGTGCCATCAGCAGCATGTTCGAAGAACATGACCATACTGAGCCAACGGATGTTGTTTATGAAGTCGGGCATGCGGGAGCCGTACTCATGGAAGTTACGGAGTTGTTTTTTGATTTTAAACTTAAACAAGACTAAGACCCGGTTATCCGACCTATTAAATTCCGCTTACAAGAGGGAGAGCAGGTTAACTACTACAGTCTGAGAAAGGGCGTTGTTTGTCGTAAGGATAACCAAGGCAAGGGATTAAAGATATATCTCCCTAGTGAGTTAATACCTGCCGTGTTTCATCTTTTTCGTAACTGCGTTATAGAGGTCACTTGGGACAACATAAAACCCTTGTTAAGATTAGGGAACATGTTACCTGGCCTGCCTTGTGTAAGGATGTTCGGCGTTTGGTGAGCAGTATCAGCTGAGGAATGAAGCGGTAATGAGCTTTCCTTGGCTCTCTTCGCCGTGGTGTGAGCATCTGATGGGCGACCAATATTGGGGTCGTATTATCCCATGTAAGTTATCAAATACCGACGTGTCTTGTGCTGTGATTTATCAGAACGGCGTCGATCTGTCAGGGCAGTGTTCACTGTCATTTTTACCTGTCTTACTTCAGTTTGTTGGGTACGAGCGGCCTTGTCTCCATGGTATTGTAAGAGCAATGCGATTCAACGATAGGGTTGACATTTTAGACTGATTCATTGGCTGATATCTTATTATAATTTGTTTTTGGGTCTTAACCTTATGTATCAGTGGTGTTTGTGAACGCTTATCGAGTGTAAAGCGCCGTCTTCTGGAAGAAAGCTTAACTGGAAGTCAGGCGGTGTGCATTAGTGTATGTTTTACCTATTCTTGTCTGCCTCCCATTAGCTGTTCTAATTTAAGCAAATGATTGGTCATGTAATTTTCAATTGGAAGCATGGTGAAATGTTTAATGTTACCAGGTACCACGGATGTTTAATTGTTCATCTAAGAATGCGTTTCGGTTTCCCTTTCTTATTGACCAATTTATAACTTGCTGTTGCTCTGGTTTTTCTCAAGCTAATGCTAAAGGCCTATACTGTCTAAGGAATTACATAATGAATCTGCGGTATTCAAGTGGCTCAGGTACATTATTATCTGTTCATGGACACATTTGTGGCTGATTAAATGGTTTGTTAAAAAGAAAGAATAATGATATAACAATTTTATTGCTGAAACAACTTCATAAAATTATTTGTAGCTGGTTTCTTAAATCTTGTGGTTGACTCATTAAAGAGGCAGTTAAGTTGTCTAGGGTTTTGGTAACAGCTCAGATTAATTATTTCTACTCTGAGTTATTTATTCGATGCACGGTTGTGTTGGAATTCTGTATAATAAAAATTATGTGCTGCAAGCTACTGTCGTTAATAATCTTTCGTATTCCATGGCTGGTACGTGTTACCCAGGATCGGGTCCCACTTACTTACGGCCCGTCGGCTTGCTTAGCCGGCTATTTACATCATGTAGAGTGCATACACTCGTCAGCTCTCCCCACTGTCTGTCTTTCGCGCTGTTTCCTCCAACCATCACCGCACTACTTAATGTTCCTGTCCAAGTTAAGTGTATACTTGGAATAATTCTTAATTTGTTTCCGTTATCTTGTGGTCTTCATTTTAAGGAAATGTTGTGCGCTGGTGCCCAACATATATTTTAATCTGTTGAAACTTAATTATTATTGTTTTATTGAAAAATGTGTCAAATCTCCAATTGATGCTTAAAATTATCTTGCCTAGATATTGGTGTTAAACTGTTTTTCATTGTTTTAAGTATGGTTTTAGGTTTTTGATCAGTCAAGTTCAGATCATGTTTTATTCTCACCACTTGGTAACTAAGGCCCTTCAGATCTTATCTGGTAGGTTTTTTTTTAGATTTACGTCTGCTTCTTTACGAGTTTACCTTATTACATTCTGTGTCGTATAAGGCGAGTCTTACCTTAAAGAAAACTTGGGTTAAAGGTAACTTCAAATATACTGCCAATTGTTTAAATTGGCGTTGAATTTTAAATGAGAATCTCATTGCTTGCCATTCTAATTAATACATAAAATAAGCTTGGATGGCTACTGTATGATTGAAACTGTGTTCTACCAGTGAATGAAGTGTGTAAAATCCCCGCTGATCCAGTCTTTCCCTGTTTTCCTAACTCGCTGAATTAAGGGTACGTAATTATCACCATTTCAGGGGATTCCCTTCAACGGCCAAGTGAAGTCCTCCGTGGCAGTCATGGCCATTGCTGAAACTGGCGGAGATCGGAACGGACCACCTCATTTACACCTGGGTTTTCCTTCTGCCTATGAATGCTTGGATAACACGTCCAATCCGTTCCAAGCATGAGGTTCTAATCGCACGAAGACCTTCGAGGACGGTACTCTGTAAAGGCGTTACAATCAGCTTCACCCTCACAATACTGACAGCTATCGATTCAGACAACGTCTTTATGAAAACTATTAAGCTGCATAAGGCATCATCCTATCTCAGAGAAATACAATGCATACTAAATTCGTCACATATGCATCATGAAGATTTCTTAAACAAATTGTGGGCTGCCCTCGCCTCTCAATCTTTCGCTTACCTGTATTAGATTTGTACGAGATGCTGGACTGCTAGAATGACGTCGACGTTTTCTTTTACCCTCTTGTAACCATGCGTGCGACGGTGGTCCCATGTGTTATTGAACACTCTCGTGCTCAAATAAATTTAAGGCATTTGTGCAGTAACCAGATATCCTATTTTTTGGCCGAAAATAGGATTTCATTACTATTGCATGGTTTGAAAAATTGTTGTGTCACGTGGTACAAGAATGAAATTTTCCCATTAGACCAGTTGAGAATAAAGCAGGGAATCAAAGAACAGGCATGCCGAGGGCTTGCTTTGTTATTGCACTACACAGATTTTGGAATGTGAAATACACCCAAGACGTTCATTGTGCTTAATGTCACACAAGATACTTTTTAGACTTCTTGTTCCACCCAAAAAGGCTGTTTCGGTCTAACATTAAGTACTGCTAAGTTTTCTGTTTCGATGTACAGGTTCCTTGAGTAATCCACTGCACACAAGAAAAAAGTTAGCTATAACGATCATTATCATAGTCTGTCTTTCATGACTTCGTCATTCAGAAACTCTAAACTAGATTGAATTTTCCTGAGGCAAAATTTTATAAAGTGCCTCTTCCTACTAAATCTGAGAATGTTAAAATGTCTTGAAGGTTGCCAACATGTTTCTGCCAACTTCATATGTAAAATTTAATAATCTGATGTGTGACAGAGCTAATATGGATGCTACACGCTATTCAGCAGAAGGAGAATCACAGTGAACTTATTAAACTACGGCTTTTATTAGGGTATCTATCATTTTTTTTTCTCATACACTGAAAGGTGAGTGTACCGTGTCAAAAATTTGGGTGTTACGCCACCCAACACCATAACCCCTGTACCAACAAAACGATCATTTTCGACAATGCTCCATATTCCTTCATATGGCATTGAACGCACCCAAGAACACTGTAGAACACGAATGTTTCTTTTTTCCAAGTATATGGTGTGGGAAGGCGTAATGTAACATGGACGCTGTGATCTCTCTTTGACCATGGCACACATAGTAGTCATCATTGTGACACTGTGAGCCTTTCCTCCGTGCGGTTTTTTAGGGATAGACTCGGTTCTGAATATATTTTTACGGATGACGGCGCGCGATTCTTTCGAACAGCGCAGGTGCAGGAGCTCTAGGAACGAGAGGACACTCGGCGAATGGACTCGCCTGCCCATTCTCCTGACTTGGACCTCATCTGGTACGTGTGGTATGCGTTGGGAAGATGTACTGCAGCACGTGCATGCACCAACGACCATCCAGCAGCTGTCATCAACGGTAATGGAGAAGTGGCATGTCCTACCACACATAGTCCTTAGCAACTTTATGGCTGGGATTTGACCACGTTGCAGAGCATGCACTCCCTTCATTACACATCCTATTAATCACTCTGTCCTCCCTTTTTGTAATCTCCAGGCGATAATAAGTCACAATGACTTCATTGTAATTATTGCGTTTCAATAAAAACTGTATTTCTTTCAGTTTCCCCTCTGAACCATAATCAAGAACTTCTTTCCACGTATGGCCCAACCTCATCAAGCTTTGTTACTTGACAGTGATACATCACGCAGAAGTTACTTTCGAGCGTTCTGCACACCGTTGAGTGGTAACACACTGCGCCACGGTGTGACCACCACGGTATCACGCCAGTACAGCCTCCCATCGGCCCTGCCTAGCCGTGCCACAGGAGTTGGACGATATATCGAGTTCTCAGTCGCGGTAATCGCATTACTCTAATCAGATTTGAGTGGCGCCTTTGATAACGTTGTTTGAGCTGTGCTGCTGTGCTCTCACGGTTCGATGACATCAGGGGCCGTGTGTAACTTAACCACTGCTAGCAATTTTCACAAGGACCATGTATGTTAGTAACACATGAATTTATTAGTAGCTTGTTACCCAAAGTTAGTAGAAGCTTAAAAATAACTTATACGATATTTACCTTTATTTATCAAACGCTATCAGATGCTAGCTACAGGTTCTTCCTAAGATATATGTATTTCTTTATCTTTCGTTGTGTTGTGAAGTGAAAAACGACGTTTCAAACTGTATACTAAACTACTGACATTCCTGCAGCCAATGGAATCTCTTTCTCTTTTTCAGTGGCTTGTTCAAGGGTCCGTCTATTTTTGCAGAGTCCTTCGCGAACTGTCTGTAATAATTACAGAGGTCGACGACCGACTGTCCCTGCTTATTTGTTTGTGGTATCGGATAATTTTGAACTGCACCTATAAGACTAGGATCGGCCTGTACATAGCGCTCACTAATTACATGCCCCAGGTAACTAACCTGAGTTTGCACAAAAAGGCACTTGATCACACTTCACGTGGAACGAGCCGATCGTGGTCTACTAAAAACATCCTCCAAACGTCTCACATGCTGCGGAAAATCCTTTGAATAGAAAATTGTCATCAGGACAGACTAAACAAGCTTTTGGTTTTAATCCTCTCATTACCCCATCTAACAATCGCTGAAAAGCTGTCGGTGGGTTCTTAATCCAAATGGCATGCACTTCTAATGAAAATGTCCTTCTGGGACAGTAGACACTGTTTTCGGCCTCTCTTCAGATGCCACCTCCAATTTATGGTATCCGCTCCAGAGGTCCATAGTTGTAAAGAACCGATACTGATATAGATTATCCAAGGTTCCCGTGATGTTTGGAACCGGATAAGCATAGGAAATGGTACACGTGTTTAGTTAGATAGGTGTAGTCACAGCAAAATCTGTATTTCTGTGTCCCGTTCGCCAATTTCTTTAGCACGATGACATTTTTTGTTCTCCAGTGACTACCACTCGTGTCTATAGTCCCATCCCGTAATCGTTGTTCAATAAATTCTTCTACTAGTCGTTGCAGCTGCTTTGCTATATCTTCCTATAAATCGGTGCCCTGTCATCCGTTGGGATATGATATTAACAGCCCGGTTGCCGGTAACCCTCCATTTACACAAACAAATCACTCAACCTCAACAAATTCTCCATCGCCAACCGAACACTGCCCTTCAGGCGATCTACTTTCTCTCGTATCACCTCCGTATCGACAGTTTGCTTGTGGCTTCTCTCCAGGCTCTCGGCCTGTCGAAGCCCTAATCGTCTAAGAGTTACAGAGAGGGTACTATTTCACCCTTTGACAGAATAATTTCCACTCTTCCCAGATATTAATCTGTGGGACACTCTCCTTCGACTCGCTTTGGAGGAGGCGTCATGAGGCATTTCACTGATCGGGAGGCCACATTTTGGAGTTGCTAGTGTCCCAGCTATTTTTCACTATCGAGAAAATCAGACATGGGGTGTGCCTGTGCAAGCTGCCAACGAACTTACCGAAATCACTGTTGAGTACAAAAATGCTCAATACTTAGCGTGATAGCTATACGTCTTATTTACTGTGCTCCAGTAGTCCAATCTAAAGTGCAACAAGAAAAAACACTATTTTTCTGCACTACATGTCAATTATCTAGGCCACGTATTAACTATTTCAGGAGTGTGGGCCATCCCGCATTAAATTCAAACCGCCCAGTAACTTCCAGGCTCTATGTACAGTAAACACCAGTCCGAGTTGGGACGACTGTTACTGCACGAAATTCATTAGCCACCTAGCAGCAAAAGGAAAACTCCTCCACCGCCAATTACTACAGAAAAATTTCAAATGGAACTGGACTCTAACTTCTGACTTCAGATACCTAAAACAATATCTTCTTTGTCCAACATGCTTTACAGTCTGCGACCCAAGCAAGTCACTGACTGGCAGCTTGGGCATGAGCTGGTCTCATAAAATCGACGGGGTGGAATGCCCTATAGCATTCATCAGCAAGACATTATTAGAGATGCAACGCAAGTGCATCCAGACACAGAAAAAGGTCATGACTATTGCTTTTGCACCGAATAAGCACCACAGTTACGTGTATGGCCGACGGTTTACACTCTTAACTGACCATAAATCTCTTTTACGATTGTTCTATGCTGACTTGAATATTCCTACTAGGATGGCTCATAGTCTTCTGTGGCGAGCATCGTTTTTGTCTAAATACTTCTATGACATCAACTAACATTCCACATCTCAGTAAGCCTTTGCCAATAAGCTTTATCTACCATCCCTAGTACAGGTCACAGAATTTGATTCAGTACTAGAGGCCTCTTTCCACACACACACTGAAGGAGAAAAAGCAGAGAACGCCTTCCCCTCAGATGTGCAGTCAACGCCCGCCACTTCGCTGCAGACCCAGTCACCTGAGTACACCGCCTAGCGAACCACAATTGGTTGGTGGATGGGAAACAGAGTATTGTCAATATGACTTATTCACCCTGAAAAGCATTGTATTGCTGGAGGATTACAGTGTCACTCACGTAGTAGTCCCTCACACCCTCCAATGGTGCATATTCTTACTCCTCCAGAATGGATATTGAGGGTCGTCCTGCCCGACTGACTCGGCAATATGTGTAGTGTAGTGGCCTTCGCACCAACATTGTGAACATGGTGGCAGCATGCGTCATCTATCAGAGTAAGCACAGTGCGCCAGTTTAGCAATATTTCCCATAGCCACGTACATAATCATCTTGGTCATGCTTCCGTTTAGATTTTGTGGGCCCGTTTTTGTGTAATTCCGGATTTACTGTTAGCAGTGCAGGCAGCGTATTATAATATATATCATGCGAGTCATCAGCATCACCAGTTCAAAATGCTTGAAGGATGTGTTCATACTTCTCCATAGAATTTCTTCCAGTAATCATAGTTACCAGTACCAGCCCACAGTTGACTTCATCCGAATTTTCCACTGTATTTTCCAGTAATGATATTGCCTTAGTGCATATGGTATCCTTTATCCTTTAATCCAGAGTTGCCACGCGGGGTAGTCGCACAGTCTAGGGCCTCTCCCCCCACCCCCCCCCCCCTAAGGGGGTTCGAGTCCTCCCTCACGCGTGGGTGTGTTTGTTGTCCTTAGCGTAAGTTAGATTAAGTAGTGCGTAAGCTTAGGGACCGCTGACCTCAGCAGTTTGGTCCCATAAGACCTTATCACAAATTTACAAATTTCCATCCAGAGTCCAATGGGTCGGCAGAGAGTTTTGTCTGAACCTTCAATTCACAGCTAGGAAAACTGCATCTACACTATTCTCTCGATGAAACGTTGGCCCTTTTTCTAGCCTCTTACCACCCCACTCCTCAAGACAGATCAAATACAAATGGCAAACTACATGATGGGCCAGACCATTCGCAACTCTCCATCTTTCACCCAAACAGATCACACACCTCTTCATGTAGTCATGCTGTCGTTGTTCCTGTACGGTGGATGAGATTGGGATGCTGGTCTTGCACAGTTACCATCGATGCTGTGTGCTGGCGATTGTCATACTTCTGTTGCGGCAGGCCGTGTTAGAGGAGCAACTCCACATGCTGCAAACGCATTATCCAAGTTGTAAGTAGGCTGTTTATGTTTTCTTTATGTAAGTTTGCTGTTTATGTTTTCTTATTGGCAACGTTACGTAGCGCTCTCTGTATGAAAATCACTGGCTGTGCTGTGTGCAGTATGTGGCTAGTTTGCATTGTTGCCTGCCATTGTTGTCATGAACTGCTATAGCTGGATGTGAACAGCAGATAGCGTTGGGCAGTTGGAGGTGAGCCGCCAGCAGTGGTGGACGTGGGGAGAGAGATGGCGGAGTTTTGATAATCTGTAAGACTGAATGTCAATTATGAATATTAAGGTAAATACATTGTTTGTTCTCTATTAATATCTTTCATTTGCTAACTATCCCTATCAGTAGTTAGTACCTTCAGTGGTTTGAATCTTTTATTTAGCTGGCAATAGTGGCGCTCGCTGTTTTGCAGTAGCTTGAGTAGCGAAGATTTTTGTGAGGTAAGTGATTTGTAAAAGGTATAGGTTAAAGTTAGTCAGGGCCATTGTTTTGTAGGGGTTATTGAAAGTCAGATTGCGTTGCGCTAAATAATATTGTGTGTCAGGTTAAGCACAGGCTTGTATAATTGTTCTAAGTGGACGTTTCACATGTAAAATTGTTCAAAGGGGACGTTTCATATGTCGACCCTTAGCCTAGGATACCTCACTGGAATCTTCTGATTTTTTTCTTGTAGTTTGTGTAATTAGTGTAGATTTTGTTTATTGCTAGTGCGTAATTGTAGAGAGAATCTCCTTTGTAGTTGCAGTCTTTCATTGTTGTACTGTAAAACAGTTGTGGTATGCATGTAGATTTGCACCAAGTATTTCGCAGCTGCAATTAACTAGATATTATTTTCAGTGCTATGTTAATGTGTTCTCCTATTTTTGCTCTTCAAATTGTGTTTTTCTGTGTTATCGTGTGAAATATTGTCACAATAATGGCGTGTGAAAAACGTAACACTCGGCTCCAAAGTAAACTGAGAAACGACAGTGAAGACGAAAGCAATGTGTTAGCGCCACTGTGTAATGAGTTAACTAATGTTCAAAGTAGTAATTTGGTAACTGTGCATAGGGAAATGGAGCGGACGTCAAACAATGGCGTAGACAGTCAAACAGGTAGTGAACAGGGAAGCATTATCGATCGGTCGGTCGGCAACAGCTCGCCTCAGGAATCCGAAATGATAGGACACAATATTGCAAATACTGTAGATTCAGGTTTTGCGTCCTCACCGTTTTCTCAAATAAGTCAAGACACATTTTCAGCTTGTCAAAATGTGAATGTTGGCGGCGCAAATGCACTGCCGAAAAGAGTAGAGGAACAGATTCCAGACACTAATGCATTGTTATTACAACTAATGCAACAAATGGAACAAAATCAGAGACAGATGGGATAAAATCTTCAAAAGTTAGACACAATGGAACAAAATCTTAAAAAGTTAGACACAGTGGAACAAAATCTTAAAAAGTTAGACACAGTGGAACAAAATCTTAAAAAGTTAGACACAGTGGAACAAAATCTTCAAAAGTTAGACACAATGGAACAAAATCTTCGGAAGTTAGACACCACACTTGAACAAACACGTGAAGATCTAACTACTGAGTTACATAACATTGAATCGAAATGCCAAAAAGTCTGTAATGACGTAAAAACACAAATTTGTGAGCATTTTCAGCCTATTTTTTCGCGGCATGAAAATGCATTACAGAATCACGAAGCAGCCATAAAAGAGCTGCAAACTATTGTTCATGAAAATCATGAGACCTTGCAAGCTAAAATGGACTCAGTTGCATCTACCGATTCGGTTACGCAACTTGCAAAAACTCAGGAAAACTTAAAGGACACAGTAGAAAGACACATGGGGGAAATTAGTTCATTATCAGAGAAAGTAGCCGAACTTTCGGATCAGGTCACTAACTTATCTACAAAGGTAGATGATGATCTGAATGACACAAGACCCGTAGCCTTCACTGACACAGAAGAGTATGAACAAATTAGAAAATTCAAACAAAATCAAAATCAAATCAATACACAGTACAAAAGAGAAATCCGGGAAGTACAAGATCAGTTGACACAGGTAATACAAGAATTACATATTTCAGAGGATACTCGCGCTCCAACACGGGAAGAGGAACTTAGAAATACGGAAAAGCCACAAAATAATAGCACAGGGCATTTCGGTAATTATGAAAGAAATTGGCAAGGTACACCGAATTTTGAGATGGAACCGCCGAAACGACGTGACAATGACCGACATGCTACTCGCCGACACGATGATTTTGACTATAAGCTGTTCATTACTACACGTAAATTCAAAACATTTAAGAATTCTGGCAACGACATTCAGTCTTACAGATTATCAAAACTCCGCCATCTCTCTCCCCACGTCCACCACTGCTGGCGGCTCACCACTGGCCAAAAACATTTGTAAAATTTTTTGTGGGGAGCATGGGGGCTATGTAAGTAGGCTGTTTATGTTTTCTTTATGTAAGTTTGCTGTTTATGTTTTCTTATTGGCAACGTTACGTAGCGCTCTCTGTATGAAAATCACTGGCTGTGCTGTGTGCAGTATGTGGCTAGTTTGCATTGTTGCCTGCCATTGTTGTCATGAACTGCTATAGCTGGATGTGAACAGCAGATAGCGTTGGGCAGTTGGAGGTGAGCCGCCAGCAGTGGTGGACGTGGGGAGAGAGATGGCGGAGTTTTGATAATCTGTAAGACTGAATGTCAATTATGAATATTAAGGTAAATACATTGTTTGTTCTCTATTAATATCTTTCATTTGCTAACTATCCCTATCAGTAGTTAGTACCTTCAGTGGTTTGAATCTTTTATTTAGCTGGCAATAGTGGCGCTCGCTGTTTTGCAGTAGCTTGAGTAGCGAAGATTTTTGTGAGGTAAGTGATTTGTAAAAGGTATAGGTTAAAGTTAGTCAGGGCCATTGTTTTGTAGGGGTTATTGAAAGTCAGATTGCGTTGCGCTAAATAATATTGTGTGTCAGGTTAAGCACAGGCTTGTATAATTGTTCTAAGTGGACGTTTCACATGTAAAATTGTTCAAAGGGGACGTTTCATAGTGTGGCCATGTAGCACACCGAAAACTTTCATAGCCTGTTGTTACAGAGTTACTGTCGATGACACTGTCCAACAGCTACCTCAAGAGGTCACGCAGCTCCCAAAGTCAGCCCTCCTCACACTTTTATTGACATTCACCATAGCCCTCAAAGTTCACCAGCTCTGCAAGCACCTCGTAGGAATTTGAGATGTACCACACCTTCATACCAGTCGTGGGGAGGGGGTGCTGTGTATAGGCCATTCGCCCAGTCTGTCAGCAACCACACCCATGTAGGTGGCCTACATAAGACACAGAAGTCACTCATGCAGGCCTCAGAGGTAATCAGGCTGACAGGTGGCAACGTAAGTGCCACCAAATGTTGCTAGCCCTGCAAGCCTTATTTTCGTAGGGTCATATGGATGCAGATAAATACAGCTAAATTCTGGTGCCACTAGGGTGTTTAGGCTGGCGTCGTACTCCACGAGGTCAGTTATATTCATTTAGCACTCTGGGCAAGGCGCCGTCCGTGGTGGAAGTGGAACCCAGCCCTCACAAATGAAACAATTGGAATCGCTAACGCCATGCAATCGCTAGTCATCGCCAAATGTGGAGCTGCTAGAGACTACCATAGGCATCGACAGGAAATGGCCTTTACACCAGAGACTGCATAAGACATTATTGTTGGTCTTTAGACCGTCGACGTCAGCTCCAGAGTGGAATCCTAATTCTAATTTATCTGTTATTGGGCCATCTACACATTTATGGACTTCGTGTAAAGGCGAGTATTGCCTTCGTCTACCACAAATAGTTCTTGGAAATAAAGTAGTACAAGAAAAAGCTTTTATTTATGTGTTCTGCGGTGTTATCCTTTCACTTTGAATGCTAATCCCCTTCTTGAACCTTTCTTTTACTTCTGTTATTAATTCTCCGATGTGTAGGTTGAACAGTAGGGGCGAGAGATACCTCCCTGTCTTATATCTTTTTCAATCCGAGCACTTCCTACTTCGCCTTCAAGTCTTATTGTTTCTTGTTGGTTCTTGTACATATTGTACTTTACTTGCCTTCCCTATAGCTTTCCCTTATTTTCCCCAGAATTTCGAACACCTTACACCATTAGACGTCGTCGAGTGCATATCCTCGTTCGGCAAATCTTATGAACATGTCTTGATTGCCTTTTATTCTTCGTTACATTATCAACAGCATCTGAACAACCTTGCTACTTCTTTCCTAAAGGCAGAGTGATCGTCATCTAACAGATTCTTAATTTTCATTTCCGTTCCATTGTATATTATTCTTGTCAGCAACTTGCATGCATCATCTGTTAAGCTGTTAGTGCGGTAACTCTTGTACATGTCGGCTACTGGTAACCTCGGAATTGCGTGGATGACGTTTTTCTGAATGTCTGATGTTATATTGCCAATCTCATGCATTCTACACACTAACGCGAATAATCGATATGTTGCCACTTCCCCTAAGTGATTTCAGAATTCTGCCTAATCTCATCTAAAGTCGCCCAGAGATCTTTTAAATAATGGTTCTAATGCTGGCTCACCTGTATCTTCCCTGTGACTCCTGTTTCTTCTTCTATCACGTCATCAGCCAAGCCTTCCACTTACCCGATCTCTCCTATGAATTCAAAAGTGGAATTCCCATTGCGCTCTTAGTGTTACCTCCCTGCTTTTAATTTCATCGAATTCACTTTTTGACTTTTCTATGTGATGAGTCAGTCCTTCCGACAATCATTTCTTTTTAGATTTCCTCATTTGTCACACAGCCATTTTGTCTTAGCTTCCCTGCACTTTACATATATTTCGTTCTTTCTTAAAACATACCACGCCAGTGGATGCATAATGAGAGCAAAGCGATGGTAGACCCTGCAGGAACAGGTTTTCATCGGAGATTCCAGTTTTTTATTTTTTTTTTTTTTTTACGAGAGCTCTGATAGGTAGAGTACAATTGCGGTCGGTGCCTTCGCCAGAGAACACGAAGGAAATATCTGACACCGCACAGCTCGGCGTTAGTCCCTTAGCGGCTCCAGGTTACAGGTGGATCTAATGTAGCCATATAAACCTGCGGAAACTAGTAGGTCTGGGGGAAAACAACCTCTCGAGGCCCTAATGTTTCCACAGGTCTTCTGTCTGTCATCTGCAGGTGTGGCCTTTGTAATTTAGCTGGGTTGGCCACTCAAATGACGATGGCGTGAGAGGGGTTGGTGGTAGAGAGGGGACCGCCCCTTAAACAGCACTAACCACGTCTGTTTTTCTTGTATTTCATCTGTTCATAACGAATTTCGAGATTAGGGCAGTGAAACAGTTAAGTAGTGCAATAGGTCGTTGCAATAATACCATTAGTGATACAGACTATGATTAGAATACTAATAGTGGGGCATCATGTCTGATCTTCACAGTGGAGTTGTAAGCTTCTCAAAATGAACTAATGCTGATCTAGCAAGAGGATTTTAATTTACACAAACAATTCATTGAGCACATTCACAGTTACAGAGAACAGCTTCTCAACATACATAGCTTTACAATATGACAACTGTACCTAAGCAATTTACGTATGTACAACTTTGATTATAGTGGAGAAAGCTAACAAGAACTACCAAATGGCCTACACAGATTTCACATCGTAGTAGAAGCAGCTGTTATAGGCTGTAAGCTTAGGTATTGCAGACAACATATCCTAATGATCTACAGTCTGATGAACGTGTGTGACTAGCCTGTAGCAGCTCCACTAATATGCAGACACGTAGGTCTTTCGTGCTGGGCTGTACCATGTGAGCACGTGCTGCTATATTTGCGATGCGATCAGGAAGACATTTTGCCAGCACATTGGAGATAGCTGTCTGTCATATTTAATAAATGGACATTACTGCAAAGGCATCAAAGCGGTCTGCCAGTGCAAGAACGTTGTCGTGGACACACTACAACGAACAGTCATTAGTGTAGTCTCTATGCCCGTGAATGCATCCAATGTTGCTGAAGGAGGGAATACTGTTAGGCACTGAAATTATCCAATGACCAACGTGTGGGAGATGCTACACCTTATGCAGTCCGGCGTTACACCGTTTTCAAAAGATCTACGATAAAAATGGTATTCAAGAGAAACATGTAATGACAACAAACAATAGTAAATACACCGTGACAGGCGAATGAAAAGTAACACAACAGGTGTGACGAACGAGCAACAAATAGCAAAAATGAATCTGTCCAACATATATAAAGTACAGTTCCTTGCCAGCTTCATTCTTGTGAGATGTAAGTGCAAACTGATTAAAAAATACTCACGATTTACGGGAAATTTATGTATTATAATATAAACAGGGGCGGTCCCTTGGACATTTCCTTGGGATACTCCTGAAATTACCTTTAAATCTGTTTATTTTGTTCCCCTAAAACGCGTGTTAAGTTCCATCTGTACGAATGTCTTGAAGCCAGTCGCAAATCTAGTGTGATACTCGGTAACCTCGTGCTGACAATATCAAATGCCGTCCTGAAGAATATCGTCACTAAACCAAGAGCCGATATCTAAAACGCTGAGCTTTCATAGATGAAAAAAAGCCAGCTGAGTTTCGTAACATCTCTGTTTGCGAAATCGTCGTTGATTTTTGTAGAAGAGATTTTCGTTCTCCTAAACGTCATGAAGCAAGTGCTGTAATTATTACAGGTTGACAACATATAGACCTACAATTTTATGCATGTTTTGATTATGCACCTGTATTCTAGGGGTAGCGTCTTTGATTAATATTCAAAACGTCCTCGGTCCGGGTTCGAACCACGCCACCATTTAATTTTGAATAAAAATCAGCAGCAATGCAGGCTGAAGGCTTCCGGAAAACTAAGTCATCAGCATTCTGAAAACAAACCTTGTCAAATAGGGAGGAGGAGCGGAAGGGGTTTCAGGCACTCTTACTCGTGGGGTGGCAAACTGCCCAAAAGACGGAAGAATCAGCAATGATCAATGACATGAGGATACAGAAGGAAATGAAAGCACTGCAATAAAGAAACAATATGTATCCACATAACATATGGTCTGTAACTTGAAAGTGTCATCATGACCTCTCCATTGGAAAAAGATTCCAGAACAGTCTCCCATTTAGATCTCTGGGAGAGGAGAGCCAAGGGGGAGTAAGCATGAGAAAAAGACTGAACAACCAGCGAAAGAATAACTTTATAATGGATGCTGCGTGGAATGTCAGAAGTTTGAACGCAGCAGGGAAGCTAGAAATTCTGAACAGGGAAATGCCAAGGCTCAACTAGATACAATGGAGGTGAGTGAAATGTAAGGAAGACAAGGATTTCTGGTCAAATGAGTATAGGGTAATCAACAGCAGCAGAAAATGGTTAACTCATAGGGTTGTTCTCATTAGAATCGACAGCAAACCAACGCCGACAACTGTAATTCAGCTATACATGCCGACGTCGTAGGCTGAAGAGACAAAGTCTATGAGGATACTGAACGGTTAATTCATAACGTAAAGGAAATTGAAAATCTAATAGTAATGGGAAACAGGAATGCGGTTGTAGGGGAAGGAGTTGAAGAAAGAGTTACGGAAAAATATGGGCTTGGTATTAGGAATGAGAGAGGAGAAAGACTGAGTTCTGCAATAAATTTCAGTTAGTAATAGTGAATAATCTTAAAAAATCACAACTGGAGGAGGTACACCCGGAAAAGGCCGAGGGGTACGGGAAGTTTTGTGTCAGATTACATCACTATCAGGCAGACATTCCGAAATTAGGTACCGGATTGTAAGGCGTACCCTGGAGTATATATAGACTCAGATCAGACTTTGTAGTGATGAAGTGTAGGCTCGAGTTTAAAAGAGTATTCGCAAAGAAGGTAAGGGCAAGAAACAGTGGGTAAATCAAGATGAACCTTAGCTGATCGACAAAGAAAGAAAGTACAAAAATGTTCAGTGGAATCCAGGAAAACAGAAATACAAGTAACTTAGGAATGAAATAATCTGGAAGTGCAGAAAATTGGCTGCATGAAAAATGTGAAGAAATCTAAAACAGATAATCTTCTGAGGGACTGACTCAGCATATAGGAAAGTCAAAATAACCCTTCTGTAAAATTAAAAACAAGCGTTGTAACATTAAGAGTTTAGTGGTAATTTCACTGTTAATACAGAGTGGGTAGCGTAAGGTGGAAAGAGTACATTGAAGGCCTCTATGAGCTCTAAGACTTGTCTGATAACAGTATAGAAGGGTAAACAGGAGTCTATACAGAAAAAATAGGGTATCCAGTATTAGAACCAGAACTGAGAAGAACTTTGGAAGACTTAAGGTCGAGTAAAGTATTAGTAATAGATAACATTCCAACATAATTTCTAAAATTCTTGGGGGAAGTGGCAAAAAAAACGACTATTCACGTTCGTGTGTAAAATGTGTGAGTTTGGCGACATACCATCTGACTTTCGGAGAAACATCATCCACACAATACTGAAGATTGCAAGAGCTGAAAGTGCGAGAATCATCTCGCAATCAGCTTAATAGCCCACACATCGAAGTTGCTGACAAGGATGACATACAGAAGAATGGAAAAGAAGATTCCGTATGTGTTAATGACAAGCATTGTGGCTTTAGGAAAGGGAAGGCACCAGAGTGGCAATTATTACTTTGCGGTTGATAATTGAAAGAAGAGTAACGAAAAACCAAATCTCGTTCATAGGATGTCTTGAACTATAAAAAGCATTCAGCAATGTAAAATGATGCAAAATGTTCGAAATTCTGACAAAAATAGAGGGAAACTACAGGGAATGACGGGTAATATACAATGTCAACAAGAACCAAGAGAGAACAATAAGTACGGAAGTCGATGAACGGACTGCCCGGATGAAGAAGGGTGTAACACAGGGATGTAGTCTTTCGCCCCTACTGTTGAGGCTATACATGGAGTAAGCAATGACTGAAATAAAAAAAAAGTTAAAGAGTACAATTAACATTCAGAGTTAAAGAAAGATTCGCTGATGACATTGCTATCATGGAGGAGAATTACAAAATGTGTTGAATGGAATGAGCAGTCTAGTGAGTGGAGAATAACGGTTGAGAGCAAATCGAGGAAATACAAAAGTAATGAGAAGGAGCAGAAATGAGAACAGCGAGAAATTTAACTTTAGGATTGATGATCGCAAAGTAGATGAAAGGAAGGAATTCTGCTAACTAGATAACTTACATACGGAACAGGGAGGACGGCATAAAAAGCATACTAACATCGGCAAGAAGAACATTCCTAGCTAGCAGAAGTCTGTTAGCGTCAAAAGTAGGCCTTCATTTGAGGAAGAAATGGCTGAGAACGTACGTTTGCAGGACAGCATTGTATGGTAGTGAAACATGGACCGTGGGTAAACCGGGAAACAGTCGAAGCATTAGAGATGCGGTGTTACAGACGAATGTTGATAATCAGCTGGACTGATATGGTAAGGAATGAGAAGGTTCTCCGGTGAATCTTCGAGGAAAGGAATATACGGATAACACTGACAACAAAAAGAGTCAGGAGGGTACGGCATGTATAAGGACATAACGGAATAACTTCCATGATACCAGAAGAACCTGTGGAGTGTAAACACTGCAAAGGATTTCAGAGATTGGAATTCATCCAGCAAATACTTGAGGACGTAGGTTTCAAACTCTCAGATCTCTCAGATGAAGAGGTTGGCACAGGAGAGGAATTCGCAGCGGACCGCTTCAAACCAGCCCGGAGACGGATGAACCAAAAAAAAAAAAAAATTCCTTAGTCCCTTCTTGGAAGCAGAAATGACACGCCCTAAAAAGGGTAGGTAGGACTGGTGGCACTGAAAATGCCAAATGTTGCACTACTGTTCACGAAACCTCTTTACGTTGGTATTTGAGTATTGTACCGACCAAGACTCCGGAAATATCAATTTCATTATGAGTTTGCGAAAACCCGTTTTGAAGGCCGGAAGTTGATGTATATAGATATAGCGTTATTTACCTTTTAAATACTGCAATAAAGCTACATTTTGCTACAAAAACTTTTAATTCGTCTAAAATCAATTGTTACGAGTCAACATATCCTCCTCTCCAAGGGAGACCACTACTTTAACATAAGGATGATTTGCAACTTTAAATTGAACAATGAAATAAAGACTAAATTTGAAATTATAAAAAATTAAATAAAAGATCATTATATAAGATTGACTTATTGTGACTCTGACAGAGAGAGCATCCCAGAGTGCCCCAGAGAGCATCCCAGAGTGCCCCAGAGAGCTAAAACACCAAGAAGAATCGCTTCTCGGCTTTTGGCAAGATCAATGTGTAGTTGTAAGTATTAAATCATAAAATACAATACTAAGGGACCACTACTTTAACATTTGTTTTTCTCCAATATTTCTGTACCAGCATAAAGATATTAAAATTTCGAGCTCCACAAGCCCTTCGTTTTTAAATCCAGTCAATACTACAGTAGCGTTAAGAGGTTTTTTTAACAATGACGAACGTCGCTTTGCTGTTTCTGAATCCTTGAAATCTATTGAGAAAACCACCGTGATATTTAAAAGTGTTTTTGAAACAGCAACTCTTAATAATGGAATAATTTTGTTTGCGATGTTTTGATAGGCGTGGGAAGTTTCTCTTTCAAACTCTTCAGCCAGACGACACAATTTTTTTTCGAATCAAATAGTTTCTAACATCAAAAACGTTGTATTACCTTTCCCCTGTAGTTGACGAATAAGCCGATTTCGATATGAGTTAACGTTACCAGGAAATAGAATTTTTGGACATACTGATCGTTCGGTAGTTATGGGTAGCGAACACACCTCTGAATGAGATACGCTTTAATTTCTGCTGTTAATTATAATAAGTAAGTGAAAAGTTTCAAAACCTTTACTGTTGATACCCAATGCACATTATTATGCATCACAAGAATGTTTACTCATCCTCCATTTCAACTAAAAGTTCTTTAAACTTTCGATACTTAAAGATATTAGGTATAGTGTAGTTGATAACCTTAACCACCAAATGTATAATTTTCAAATATCTTCTGGAAATGTTTGAGCCCAAAACGCTTCTATATGAATGATGGAATAGTAAATAAATACACTCCTGGAAATGGAAAAAAGAACACACTGACACCGGTGTGTCAGACCCACCATACTTGCTCCGGACACTGCGAGAGGGCTGTACAAGCAATGATCACACGCACGGCACAGCGGACACACCAGGAACCGCGGTGTTGGCCGTCGAATGCCGCTAGCTGCGCAGCATTTGTGCACCGCCGCCGTCAGTGTCAGCCAGTTTGCCGTGGCATACGGAGCTCCATCGCAGTCTTTAACACTGGTAGCATGCCGCGACAGCGTGGACGTGAACCGTATGTGCAGTTGACGGACTTTGAGCGAGGGCGTATAGTGGGCATGCGGGAGGCCGGGTGGGCGTACCGCCGAATTGCTCAACACGTGGGGCGTGAGGTCTCCACAGTACATCGATGTTGTCGCCAGTGGTCGGCGGAAGGTGCACGTGCCCGTCGACCTGGGACCGGACCGCAGCGACGCACGGATGCACGGCCAGACCGTAGGATCCTACGTAGTGCCGTAGGGGACCGCACCGCCACTTCCCAGCAAATTAGGGACACTGTTGCTCCTGGGGTATCGGCGAGGACCATTCGCAACCGTCTCCATGAAGCTGGGCTACGGTCCCGCACACCGTTAGGCCGTCTTCCGCTCACGCCCCAACATCGTGCAGCCCGCCTCCAGTGGTGTCGCGACAGGCGTGAATGGAGGGACGAATGGAGACGTGTCGTCTTCAGCGATGAGAGTCGCCTCTGCCTTGGTGCCAATGATGGTCGTATGCGTGTTTGGCGCCGTGCAGGTGAGCGCCACAATCAGGACTGCATACGACCGAGGCACACAGGGCCAACACCCGGCATCATGGTGTGGGGAGCGATCTCCTACACTGGCCGTACACCACTGGTGATCGTCGAGGGGACACTGAATAGTGCACGGTACATCCAAACCGTCATCGAACCCATCGTTCTACCATTCCTAGACCGGCAAGGGAACTTGCTGTTCCAACAGGACAATGCACGTCCGCAGGTATCCCGTGCCACCCAACGTGCTCTAGAAGGTGTAAGTCAACTACCCTAGCCAGCAAGATCTCCGGATCTGTCCCCCATTGAGCATGTTTGGGACTGGATGAAGCGTCGTCTCACGCGATCTGCACGTCCAGCACGAACGCTGGTCCAACTGAGGCGCCAGGTGGAGATGGCATGGCAAGTCGTTCCACAGGACTACATCCAGCATCTCTACGATCGTCTCCATGGGAGAATAGCAGCCTGCATTGCTGCGAAAGGTGGATATACACTGTACTAGTGCCGACATTGTGCATGCTCTGTTGCCTGTGTCTATGTGCCTGTGGTTCTGTCAGTGTGATCATGTGATGTATCTGACCCCAGGAATATGTCAATAAAGTTTCCCCTTCCTGGAACAATGAATTCACGGTGTTCTTATTTCAATTTCCAGGAGTGTATGTCGCTATTAATCATTTTCTTTGAAACAGCAACGAACTCTTTTCTTACACTGGTGACATTTTTTGCCGAACTGTTTAAAATGATGTTTTTCAATGCACTAAGTTATAGTATATGCCGTATTCTCTCAGTGATTTCGACCTTCGCCTGGTCAGCGCAGCTCTCGCGGCCTTCTGACCCCATCCGCGCAGTGGGGCCTGCTGTTTCTCTCCAGCTAAGTAATGTAGATTTATGACTGGGTATTACTGTGCTATAGTTTTATACCTGACATGGCCAAACTTTGACATGCAATAGTTTAGTGTCAATAGCTTCTGAAGAAAGCCAAATTATTTTGGCTGAAACCTAGGTAAAGATTCGTTTATATTTGCAACTGAGGCTGACGTGTAATATGTTTCATTATGACAGTTGCTGACGGTGCTGCACGATGTTAGTAATCCTTAGACTGATTTGTATCGACGATGATTTTTTGGCTAATTTCTCGCTTACATCGGGAAATGCCGTCTGCTAGCACATCGCTGTTTTTCTGTTATGCGCTGATTATTTTAGTGTAACATCTAAAAATTAGACCAAGATTATCAGCACCTAACGCAGAAAAACAACGATATACTAGCAGACGGCATTTCCCGATGTAAGCGAGAAATCAGCCGAAAAATCATCGTAAATCCGAATCCATCTATTTGCAACAAACTGTTTATCGATCTAAGAGCAAATCAGAATGTAAATAACTTAATTACAAACCACTGATGATCCTTTACCTCAATAAATCCTAACGCATCTGGTGAAAAAGTCATGCATTTTTGTAGTTGCAACGACAGATAAAATACCCACACGAAGACATGCTGTAGAAACTCTCCCCGTTTGCGGGCTGACATCATGATACTGAATTATAAGCCCAAGATGGCTTTGAAGAGCAGAAAACAGGGCGTGGAATTTCGTTGACCTACAGTTGTGCTGTAAGGATGCCGCAGATGATCACCAAAGGATCCTGCTATGAAAAGAAATGGCTCCCCGACCGTCACTCCAGGTTGTTGTGCCGTACGGTGGGCAACAGTTCGGTTGTTTTGCCACTGGGCGCCTTCAGATACGCTTTTTTTTACCTGGAATCTCATTCACTGGACTACTATTGTCTTCAGTGATAAGTCCTGCTTCGAACTGAGCCCCGATGACCAGCGAAGACCATGGCAGAAGACGACTGTCATGCAAATATGGGATCCACGGGTTTAAAAAAATGTTCAAATGTGTGTTAATTCCTAAAGGACCAATCTTCTGAGATCATCGGTCCGTGACATACACATTACTTAAATTAATTTATGCCAAGAACAACACACTCACCCATGCCCGACGGAGGACTCGAACCTCTGGCTGGAGTGGCCGCACAATCAGTGATATAGTCCACGGGTTTGCAAGGACCTCAATAGCCGCACGCAAGTAACGCCAGAGAGAGTAGACATATTGTTCATACGGTATGGCAGGATCGTACAGCCACACCACGTTCTTTGAATAAGGAAGTAGACTTATTTAAAGGCAGTTCTCTCTGTGGATACTGCGACAACGTGTAGAGTACGACCCATTATCAGCAAGGGGGTCAATGTTAGTGCTTTCGGAGACAAGCATGTCAGTAATGGTGCGCCTAACGATAACGCTGGACATAAGAACGTTAACATAGTATATTTTAAATGAGTCCTACTATTACTTTCAGCATCAAGATGGATGTATCCGTGTACGGAGAGGGTCCGAGGGGGATGAACGTTGCCAGACACCATTTGTGATCATCATATGTATCCGTATGTGGAGTGGTGAAATGGCGTGCCATTTGGTACACAATACACTCAACTCTGGTGTGTATAAGCATTAATTTGGACAACATCTACAACATTTCTAACATTCCGAGACCGATGGTTGTGCCATAATCATTCGACAACATAACGTATCTTACCCGCACGTTCTAGAGCTATTTCGAGGTAGAGAGTGTTTGACTGTTGATCTGGCCAGCACATTCTCGAGTCTTTCTCCCTCTGAAATTATATGACCATGGGTTTTCAAAAGCCTGGCATGCCAACACTCGTCAAGATAGATGAACTGTGCAATAGAGCTGAAGCATCGTGGTGTGTAGCACACGTATCTGTGATCCCAGCTCAGATCGACTCGATGCGTAGGTTGATTGAGGACGTTGTTGCTACCATAGTTGTCAAATCTTTGTTAAATTTCCAACCTTCCTCAGCCTCAGATCAACTATAAATACAATCACATATTATTCCTACTCACTATTCGATTTACTCAGAATAAAAAATTTCGTTATTTGCTGTCCTTACTGGTGTTACTACTGTAAGTACCACCCGTTTACTGTATTATGGTTTCTTCTTGATTTGTTTGACGAATGTACCATGAGAACAACAAGCTATTTGTTTGTTTCTATGCGAGCTTCTGACGCATCAATACATGTCGCTATGCAACCCACGCTACGCACCACCTAGGTAAGTCCTACGCGTAAGTTACTGTACGTTAGGTGATCATACGTAATCAGTTGTCATCCCCACACACAGTACTGGTGTATTATCGGAACGTCTTCATTTGTGTCAATTATACAACTAAAACAGTAAATATTGCATCACACTCTGACAGAATATTTCTGTTAAGTAAGTCTAATATCCACAAACTGATACATGAAACTTTGAGTCTAGAACTTGGTGGCTTTCCATGAGACCAATGAAACTGTGTAGTAGATATTGTAATAACACCAATATTGAATATTCTGATACACAGTGTCACAATATTTACGATATATGACGTTTTCTCTTAAGCGGATTCAATTTACGTTTTGTTTTTGTGAATGAATCAACTGTAATTGGTACCACTTCCATCAGCAGCACACAAAAGACATTGAATGGCACTGCGTACGAGTGCTCTGCATACAGCCGGCCTCAAACTGACGGAACACTCTTGTCTACTGCAGCAATCTAAAAACCAATTTTGTCTCTTTCATTCTGAGAATTACGTGAGAGTAATCGGAGAAACATGCTAAGATCTAAAAAGATCTTTCTCGGCCACGGATGCGCAACATGATTGCGAACCATTTAAAGCCTTTTCCTTAGGCTACAGTAGTATTATTCTCCGGTTTTTGTTTTGTAATTCCTAAAATATGAGCATCTAAACCAGTCAACCTGCTTTCAAAACAAAGTTCAGTCCTGACTTCAGTAGATCAGAGGTTTGCAGTTCTGGAGAACCGAGGATAAGTAAGCATGTTTTACTATACATATAATTTCAGATAATTCATTAATGGAAAAGTGAGTTCGTCATATGCTGGACAGGTTCTTAATTTACACAGGGTGTTTTATTCTGACATCTTACGTGGAAATTGTTCTAGGTGAAAAGTTAATATTAGTAGAGATGACCTCTGTCTGCACTACAGATGGCCAATTCCTAACTAATATTTCTGCTTGGTTGGGGCAAGTTTCCATTTTGAAATGGAAACCACACATGTTTATTACGTATGAGAATTCTGAGCAAATAATACATACGGTTTACTCTTGCCATTGTTTTCCTTTCGTGGTAGATAGCGTTGTAATCGACATACATCAAATGTGCCTGTGTTTGCAATTAAGAACCAGTGCATCTTAGTCTACATTTCGTTTACGATGTAAATATAAATGTTTGTGTTCTAACGGTTAATCTGACGTTCAAACTTCACTTCAGTGTGCAAATTAGATTCTGCAGTACAAATAATATGCCTAGACATTGACATTTCTGGCAGTTAAGCTACCTGTACCGCAACATAGTTTTCTATTTCCTACAGTGTTGATTGTGATTTCCCCTAACTATCGGACAGCTTTAGTTCTGCGGCCGCTCTCGAACCCAGCCATCATGGTCACTGATTTAGGCGTGCGGTTTCATCTAGCTGCCGCAAGTAACTCTCGCGCTGGTTGCTGCGCGGCTACTGGCGGAATACAAACCACAACGATCGTAATAAGGTTAAATGCCCATGAAGTGATAGTGACAAGTGCACCTGCCACGAACTCCCACCGAAATCAAGCATTCCGGTGGTGAGAGGCAACGGGGCTCGCCGATATTAAGCATCCCGATGGGAACAAAAAACTATTACATCCACGCCGTTGTTCTTGGATCACGACAAAGTAGTATCTAATCAGACAGTGAAAAAATATTGTACAGTATAATCAAGTTTCCAACAGTAAAGTAAATTTCGAACATAAATATAAATCGTTTACATTTAGTTAGTTAGGTTTACATATAGTCGTAAATGAAACGTAGAATCAATTGCGTCGATTCTTAATTGCGAAAACAGGCACACTTGATATTCGTCGATTAGTGTCATCTACCACGAATGGAAAACAATGCTTTGAGTAAACCGCATGTATTTTTTGGCGTAAAATCTGCTTATGCAGTAAAATGAAGTTTTACATTTGAAAATACACATGTTGACACGGACAATGCGGGAGTGGTAATTAGAAGGTCGGCAGTTGCAACACGGACAGATATCCCCTTTACTAATAATAACTTTTTAAAAATAGGAAAAAATAACGATCCGCTTGCCATTTGAATTTAAAAATTAAAAAAAATTATGAATTCTTCACATTTCACGTTCAAGTGGACTTACTAACCAGAGTTACAAACAGTATAACGCACTCAGGAGACGAGGTACTGGCAGAAGTAAGGCTGTGAGGACGGGGCGTGAGTCGTGCTTGGGTAGCTCAGTTGGTAGAGCACTTGCCCGTGAAAGGCGGAGGTCCCGAGTTCGAGTCTCGGTCCGGCACACAGTTTTAATCTGCCAGGAAGTTTCTTAGTATAACGCACTGTTTACCATTAATAATGCAACAAGATTAAACTTCGGAAATAACGTAGTCGGTCTTGCAGGTGGAGATTTTTATTGTTCGGTTACAATATAGGAGAAAATACATTAAATTTGTTGGTCATTTGTAGGAGTAGAGGTGCTGCGTATCGAGTCGAACTGAGCTTGGATGTCATTCCAGGCTGCTTCTACTCTGTGCCAGTGGTCACTAACCACAATGGCTACCGAGAGTTTCAGCACGATAGAATGACATCCAAATGCAGTTCGATTCGATACCCAGCGCTTATACTCCAGCAAATCAACAAATTTAACGTGTTATTTCTTGTGTACTCCGTACGCATTATAAAAAAAATTGCCTATGTTATTAACGATTCTTAACCGTGCTACATTTGTAATGGTGAACAATGTGTTATTGTGAAATTTATAAATAATTTCACTGTCAAAGACGACCTTGATATCCTTAAAAAATTTTACATGCTGTGAACTCCATCCACGAAAAATTAATCTGATTATAAATTGTGAAATTAATAAATAAATAGTTTCGGAATCAAGGGCGAGCGTGATCTTCGTAAGAGATCATGACCAGACTTTCCATTCGGTCAGATACCGGGAAAACTTGCTGTCCAAGAGAACTGTAGTAGTTGGTGAGAATAAAATTGACAACGTCCCATCTTGTGTTACCTTACTGAACGTTTATGCCACGGGAATATCAACGACAGAGCACAGCCACTAACCTCAATTGCTGAAATATGCCACGGCTGTCGTCCAAATTGCCACAACATCTTGACAGTTGCTGGATCGTTCTGAAGATGACTAATGTAAGCTGGCAATGTTTGTTCTTCTCGGAGCCTCCCCACACTGATAAGTCTGTCGCTATGATGTACGAAAAACCACCTGAAGAGATGACGTGTCGCCACTCCTGAGTTCAATGCTGTCGTTCGGCGTACCACTATCAAATGGTTCAAATGGCTCTGAGCACTATGGGACTCATCAGTCCCCTAGAACTTAGAACTACTTAAACCTAACCAACCTAAGGACATCACACACATCCGTGTCCGAGGCAGTATTCGAACCTGCGACCATAGCGGTCGCGGTTCCAGACTGAAGCGCCTAGAACCGCTTTGCCACTGCGGCCGGCTTACCAATATCAGAGCGTCAAGGGAAGCTGCAACAATAGCAGGAATCTGAAAACCCGTGAAGTTCCAGACATCGACGACTGTGTACTTGTGTTGCTGCAAAAATGCACATTTCCTGACTCAGAGTGTGGCGTAGTTGTACGATGCTTCGTGGCCGAGAAAAGAATAAGTCTGTCTTTTTGGACGCTACTCGAGTGGAATCGTCCCTTCATTGCCTTGACATCAGACCTGCTGAATGAATTCCACATGCGCATAACGGTCGTAGTACGCCGATTAGCGCCAGCAGTATTATTGCACAAGGATAAACGGAAGTCTGCATAGTCCACCGTTCTACCTTTGTCGTACCACAACGAGCTCTGGTAGACGCTTCCACTTATTACCAAGAGGCAGAACTCAGTCTTCTCACCAACAAACAACAGTGAAATTCGAATTATCAGTGAGGAAACGCAATCTTTCCTTGCATAGAGAATGGACGTGGTATTACTATCACTTAATAGTACGGTTGCGCAGAATTGTTTCCATATCCAGACATGATGTACACTCCATATCAGTTTGGGGTTCATTGCATGCCGCCCTCCCGTATTGTAATTTTAATGGCCAGCAGTTTATTAGTTGCCAGCGAATTAATCCGGTTGTAAATTGTCTAATTTATAAATAAATAGTTTCAGAAGCAAGGGTGAGTTTGATATCCTCAAGAAATCATGACCAGACTTTTAATTGAGTAAGATATCCGGAGAACTTGATGGTCAAGGAAACTGTCGCAGTAAGTGAGAATAGAATAGACAACGTGCTACTTTGCGTTACCTTACTGAATGATAAAGCCACAGGAATATCAGCGACAGAGCACAGCTACTGACCTTAACTGGTGAGGTTGTTATTGTTCATAAAATTATGTAAACTATTTTCATTACTCAAAACCCATCTTTTCATTAAAAATCACACTCACGACAAGTTTGTTTTAATTGCTGATAACGACCGAAGCATCAGATCTAGTAGCCGGCCGGTGTGGCCGAGAGGTTCTAGGCGCTACAGTCTGGAACCGAGTGACCTCTATGGTCGCAGGTTCAAATCCTTCCTCGGGCATGGATGTGTGTGATGTCCTTACGTTAGTTAGGTTTAAGTAGTTCTAAGCTGTAGCGGACTGATGACCTCCGAAGTTAAGTCCCATAGTTCTCAGAGCCATTTGAAGAATCAGATCTAGTAATTATGTGATTAAGCTCATTTACTTAACCATCTCTTTAATTTTCAACACAGTTCACCAATAAATTGTTGATGAGAGACGCACCAATATTTGTTACCTCTAAAAGCAATGCAAGAGTGTGAGGTGGATCAAATTCTCGTGTTTACATAGCAAAAATCAGAGATTACATTTAATTCATATGGTTTTCATCACTTCAATTACAACAAAATCATTTGTTCATAATAATACACAGCTTCATCTTTGTATACATAGTGCCGAGGTATTCGTCCATTTACTTGTATAGTAAAATGTTCGTGGCGAGGAGATATGGCATTTGAAGTGAGTGGCATTTGTTTTTTTTCTGTCTGTATTGTATGACGGCATCCCCAGTTTACTTCCATGTTTACTGGTGCTCCTATATTTCACTCAGTGATTTGCGGCATTATCATAGTGATATTCGTTACTTCACTTTAGCCATATGTTATTCTCAATCCTGTTTGTTTAGTGATTTCATTAAGCAGGGCTATTTGATGCTAATCATTTGGTAATAAGGCGCCAAATGAAGCTACTTTATGTACCTCGACCGCTCCATATTTTGTGCTCATTCTCAGACGGCTACCGTCGTCTTGCGCTAATCCTAGCGGCCGTCTTCATAGATCGTTCCAGGCACGCTCACCAAAATCAATGGATCTTACCTCTTCTTACTGAATAAATATAATCCATCATATATTTAGCAGACTTAGATTTGATATTTTCTAAGGCACGACATCACGACCTGCCTTCTTACGGAGATGCTAAACGTGCTGAACGTACCCCCATATGGTCATAGGTGGGAACACATAATGAACCCAGGAACACTGTCGAACGTGATTGTTTTGGTGATCCAGGTATCGCGTTGTGCAAGGGTATAATTATGCTAGAGCTTATTGTCCTCCAAGTATCTGAACATGATACACTCGGCGGTCAACGTTATTGTGAAGCTGCACACCTTCCCCAAGAGCGTCTTTTCAGGGGAGCATTCATATGGATGACAATGCGTGATCCTACCGAACAGCTCAGGTGGAAGGGCGCTTGATACGACAATGGACTAGCCTACCCCTTACTTCACCGTAAATCTCATCGAACACGTGTGCGATGCATTGCAGCACGTCTACATCCACCAACGACCATCCGTCATTTGTCTGCCGCGATGGTGAAGGAATGGAACAACCTAGCACGAGAACTCCTTGCTAGCCCTGTGATCAACATGGGGGCATATTGTAGACCATACATTGCCACCGTGGTTATGACACATCATATTAAGAACCAAGTCAGACCATTTGTAATGTCTAGGAGCCCACCACGAATGACGGCGACTTCAGTATAATTATTGTCTTTGAATAAAAGTGGCATCCCTGTTTGCTTACTGCGTATTTTTTTCCAAGTATCCTCTATGCTGTTCTGTAACAGTTTTTACTATGTATGGTCCAAGTGTCATAGAGCTATGGTACTTGCAACTGAAAAATCACAGTAAACTTACGTTCGTTACGTTTTTCACATAAGGCACTTCAAGTAAGTGACGCCGTCGGTATATCCCAGAAAGGTTAAAATTGTTCTTAAGTGATTTAACTATGTTAAAACAGTATGTGTGGTTTAAAGCTTCATTTATTGACAACGCACAGGATGAAATTTTGAAAACTAAATTCTCAGTTTTTTAGTCCTAGTGTTATAATCATGCATCTCACTATTGGAATGATAATTAAATAAAGACCTTAACCTTTCGACAGGTGCCGGCCGCGGTGGTCCAGCGGTTCTGGCGCTGCAGTCCGGAACCGCGGGACTGCTACGGTCGCCGGTTCGAATCCTGCCTCGGGCATAGGTGTGTGTGATGTCCTTAGGTTAGTTAGGTTTAAGTAGTTCTAAGTTCCAGGGGACTTATGACCTAAGATGTTGAGTCCCATAGTGCTCAGAGCCATTTGAACCATTTTTGAACTGTCGACAGGTGTTAAAATATATCAACGGGAACAGTTGAAAATGTATCCCCCGACATGTCCGGAAGAACAGATACCTTTGGTGACGATGCAGCTCTCTTAGAATGAAATGATAACTAAATCAAGACCCTAAGCTGTCGACAGGTGTTGATATACATCAACGGGAACAGTTGAAAGTGTGTGCCCCGACTGGGACTCGAACCCGGGATCTCCTGCTTAGATGGCAGACGCTCTATCCATCTGTGCCCTCGATGACTCAGATGGATAGAGCGTCTGCCATGCAAGCAAGAGATCCCGGGTTCGAGTCCCAGTCGGGGCACACACTTTCAACTGTTCCCGTTGATGTATATCAACACCTGTCGACAGCTTAGGGTCTTGATTTAGTTATCATTTCATTCTAAGAGAGCTGCATCGTCACCAAAGGTATCTGTTCTTCCGGACATGTTCGAAAGAACAAATACCATATTCATACATCTCACTAAGTTTTGAGAAAATGGAAAATATTGGTAAAGAGTAAGGATATTTATGAATTCATATTTCTCAATAACACGCGAACTGTTTTAGTGCGTCAGTTGACTTTGAGAATGAGCTATGGGGGTGCGGACTAGGAAATAATCATTTCTCCATAATATCTCTGCCTACTGATTAAATAACCAGTATTTTCCACTAAAGCACAGTGCCAGTACTTTCAATTGATTCTGGAAGAAGTACAAATCCACGTTCAACGTTTTCTATCTGAAAATGATGAATTATGTCTATAGGGAATGATCGCCAGTAAAATGTTTGGAAAAGTTCTTTTAATTGAACTTAAAACAGCTATTAAAATTTTGAGCTTCATGTTTGGGGAAATGTACATGGTGGCAGCCAGTCAAGGAATATTTTAGGGAATTGGTTTAAAAAATTTATTTCTAAGGCCCAGTCAAATCTTTACAAGTTTACTCCTAGATCAACTTACGCTGTGCCTACGTGACACAAGCTGTCTGTCTTTCAAAACCGAGTCAGTTCTGTCCAGTTAAAGCTGCTGACAAGAGACGCCCTGAGACCTCTGCTGAAGCTGCTAGCGAATTCACGCCATTGGTTTTGGCCAATAGCGTGTGTGGGACACAGGTCACGTGCGTGGACGCTGGAGTGTTCTGCGGTGCGGAATACAGTTGCATCTCTGTCTTTTAATCCAGACCTCGAGCAGAACAGGTCTCTTCGGAAGGCAAAGCTTCTGGCTCTGCTTTTCACAACCGGCCAGTAACATAAGATAACATGAACCTCTTCTCCTTCTGTTACAAATTTCAATTAATTGTTTGACCTCCTAGATTGTCCTAAAGCCGGCAACTTCCGACCCTAGGCTCGCATCTTGTATGCCATACACTGAAATATATTCACTTTATTATACCTAATTTCCTGTTCTGTCATTTAAAGGCAGCCCTGGATGCCCACTCTGAAGTCCTGACCGCTCGACCTCCTGCACACTGTCGTCACGAGGCATACATAACAACCCTCTCCTCCGTTCCCCGCCCATATACAGTACATTGGTGTCAGAATCGCGATTCGTTCCTACCATTCTGTCCATAGGGTGGCCGTTTACTTTTGGTTCATGTTCGACGTTGTGTGGTCGGTCAGTATTTGCCACGGTTATTCCACTGTGAGCCGAGCCTGGATGCTGCAGTGCATCGGCTACGGTGCAGCTCTGAATGCTGCATCGGCACATACAAGCGCCCGCAGCAAGTCTACTGCCAGCCTATCGCAGCGCCCCACACGAACACTTGTGCGCTGAGTACAGCGAGCTGCGCCTCACACCACACGTGTTTAGTTTGTGCGCTGCGGCCACAGTTGACGATCCAACCGGCCCAGCTTCTCGGTCACTGCCAGTTAACTCTGAGCTAAAAGAAAACGCACGATACGTAATCGCCAGTGCTATGGCTCGGCCGATAGCACGGGCGCGCTGTTCACGATTGAGGTGGCTTCCCTGCCGCTGCCACCGCCTACCTACCGCCCCCGTTGGCCGCCGGTCAGCTCCCGCTGCCATCGGTGTTTGGGTCCTGGCCTCAATGCCCGGGGTGCGTACCTTCGGAGCCTTGCAACCTGCCGCCCCGCCACCCACGCCGCTGCTACGCGGGTACCGCGTGCGTACAGTCCTTGGCGCCGCTGGTGGGGCGGCGGCTGCTTCTGCACGTCGCGGTGCAACGACTGTACGGCGAGTATTGACATGCAGTGAGGCACTTGAAGCCGTTTGTTCAGAGACGAGATCGGTAAATTACAGTAAACAGCTAAATTTTGCATCTTATGCAGTTATTACCTGTATTGGAGGTATCTTTACCTACGACGATTTGAATTTTGAGTTTTTGTGAGTCTGATTACTGTTAGGTACGTTAAATGTGTACTTGTTTGTAGATAAGCACTTCACCTCTTTGTTGGTTGGATAGTTAAAGTTTTTAAATATTTCTTTTTGAGAATTTCGATTAATCTCCAGGAATGTGCAGCTTGCACAATGTGTTTGGCAACCACAGACTCTCCTCCCAGCTGTTCATGTCATTTTCGTCTGTTTCGTTTTCGTGTCATGATCAACTATTTTTTTGTTTACTCTTCCTTATAATCAACGTTTCTACGCCGTATGATAAAAGTAGGTTCCTTTTCTTTCCTCCACAGACGTCAGCGCTTTAAGGGCTCTGTAACGATCTGTGCTGTCTTGCCGCATCTGCAAGGTTTCTGAAATAGTTGGCGCACTAAATCTTTTTACCTTGATGGGAGTTTATTTTCATTGCAAGACCAGGCACAGACGCGAAATCAGCGTTTGCGCCTTGTAAGAAAAGCGACAAACCATTTGATTCTAACGGTCCTGGTGATGTCCGTTGTTTACTACTGGTACTAGGCGACTCTGGCCCCAAGCTCGTAAACAGTCGTAATTATACAACTAGCATTTGTGTTGCCGAAACCGGTAGGACTTTGTGTGACATGCTGGAATGTGGAACAAAAGGAATGAACTTTTTCTACCTTCTTTCTTTTCTTTCTCCTCTCTCTGCATCCTCTTTCCCATCATTTACTCTTTCTCTGTCCATGCCTTCTGTTTTTCATAAGAGGTAGTTCCTTGATTGATTAACTCAATGCACAAAGCTACGATGTGTTCCGTGAAAGAGAATTGATATGTTCTACCACTGTAAGTTGACAAGAGAGGATAGATGAATTCCGGCTGTTATCCCCCTGAGAGCAGCGAAGTTTTGTTGATACGAAGATATGTAATATGTTGTTTTATTGAGGTTATTTGTGAGCAAGCACGAGGTCCTGTGGTCACGTGGTTCAAGATAACTACGTACACGCAAGATTTACTGTGTGTGTTGTTGTGTTGTTGTGTTGTTGTGTTGTTGTGTTGTTGTTGTTGTTGTTGTGGTTTTCAGTCCTGAGACTGGTTTGATGACACTCTATCCTGTGCAAGCTTCTTCATCTCCCAGTAACTACTGCAACCTACATCCTTCTGAATCTGCTTAGTGTATTCATCTCTTGGTCTCCCTCTACGATTTTTACCCTCCACGCTGCCCTGCAATACTAAATTGGTGATCCCTTGATGCCTCAGAACATGTCCTACCAACCGATCTCTTCTTCTAGTCAAGTTGTGCCACAAATTCCTCTTCTCCCCAATCCTATTCAATACCTCCTCATTAGTTATGTGATCTACCCATCTAATCTCCAGCATTCTTCTGTAGCACCACATTTCAAAAGCTCCTATTCTCGTCTTGTCCAAACTATTTATCGTCCATGTTTCACTTCCATACATGGTTACACTCCATACAAATACTTTCAGAAACGACTTCCTGACACTTAAATCTATATTCGATGTTAACAAATTTCTCTTCTTCAGAAACGTTTTCCTTGCCATTGCCAGTCTATATTTTATAACCTCTCTACTTCGACCATCATCAGTTATTTTGCTCCCCAAATAGCAAAACTCCTTTACTACTTTAAGTGTCTCAGTTCCTAATCTAATTCCCTCAGCATCACCCGACTTAATTCGACTACATTCCATGTTCACCTTATATCCTCCTTCCAAGACACTATCCATTCCGTTCAACTGCGCTTCCAAGTCATTTGCTGTCTCTCACAGAATCACAATGTCATCGGAAAACCTCAGTTTTTATTTCTTCTCCATGGACTTTATTACCTACTCCGAATTTTTCTTTTGTTTCCTTTACTGCTTGCTCAATATGCAGATTGAATAACATCGGTGAGAGGCCACAACCCTGTCTCACTTCCTTCCCAACCACTGCTTCCCTTTCGTGTCCCTCGACTCTTATAACTGCCATCTGGTTTCTGTACAAATTGTAAATAGCCTTTCGCTCCCTGTATTTTACCCCTGCCACTTTCAGAATTTGAAAGAGACTACTCCAGTCAACATTGTCAAAAGCTTTCTCTAAGTCTACAAATGCCAGAAACGTAAGTTTGCCTTTCCTTAATCTTCCTTCTAAGTCAAGTCGTAGGGTCAGTATTGCCTCACGTGTTCCAATATTTCTACGGAATCCAACTGATCTTCCCCGGGGTCGGCTTCTACTAGTTTTTCCATTCGTCTGTAAAGAATTCGCGTTAGTATTTGGCAGCCGTGCCTTATTAAACTGATAGTCCGGTAATTTTCACATCTGTCAACAACTGCTTTCTTTGGGATTGTAATTATTACATTCTTCTTGAAGTCTGAGGGTATTTCGCCTGTTTCATACATCTTGCTCACCAGATGGTAGAGTTTTGTCAGGACAAGCTCTCCCAAGGCTGTCAGTAGTTCTAATGGAATGTTGTCTACTCCCGGGGCCTTGTTTCGACTCAGGTCTTTCAGTGCTCTGTCAAACACTTCACGCAGTATCATATCTCTCATTTCATCCTCATCTACATCCTCTTCCATTTCCATAATATTGTCCTCAAGTACATGGCCCTTGTATAGACCCTCTTTATACTCCTTCCACCTTTCTGCTTTCCCTTCTTTGCTTAGAATTGGGTTTACATCTGAGCTTGATATTCATACAAGTGGTTCTCTTTTCTCCAAAGGTCTCTTTAATTTTTCTGTAGGCAGTATCTATCTTACCCCTGGTGAGAGAAGCCTCTACATCCTTACTTTTGTCCTCTAGTCATCCCTGCTTAGCCATTTTGCACTTCCTGTCCATCTCATTTTTGAGACGTTGTATTCCTTTTGGCCTGCTTCATTTACTGCATTTTTATATTTTCTCCTTTTATCAATTAAGTTCAATATTTCTTCTGTTAACCAAGGATTTCTAGCAGCCCTCGTCTTTTTACCTATTTTATCCTCTGCTGCCTTCACTACTTCATCCTTCAAAGCTACCCATTCTTCTTCTACTGTATATCTTTCCCCCATTCCTGTCAATTGTTCCCTTATGCTGTCCTTGAAACTCTGTACAATATCTTTCAGTTTATCCAGGTCGCATCCCCTCAAATTCACACCTTTTTGCAGTTTATTCAGTTTTAATCTACAGTTCATAACCAATAGATTGTGGTCAGAGTCCACATCTGCCCCTGGAAATGTCTTACAATTTAAAACTTGGTTCCTAAATCTCCGTCTTACCATTATATAATCAATCTGAAACCTGTCAGTATCTCCAGGCTTCTTAAATGTATACAACCTTCTTTTATGATTCTTGAACCAAGTGTTAGCTATGATTAAGTTGTGCTCTGTGCAAATTCTACCAGGCGGCTTCCTCTGTAATTTCTTCCCCCCAATCCATATTCACCTACTAAGTTTCCTTGTCTCCCTTTTCCACTACCGAATTGTCACCCATGACTATTAATTTTTCGTCTCCCTTCACTATCTCAAAAATTTCTTTTATTTCATCATACATTTCTTCAATTTCTTCGTCATCTGCAGAGCTAGTTGGCATATAAACTTGTACTACTGTGGTAGGCGGGGGCTTCCTGTCTATCTTGGCCACAATAATGCATTCACTATGCTGTTTGTAGTAGCTTACCCACACTCCTATTTTGTTATTCATTATTAAACCTACTCCTGCATTACCGCAATTTGATTTTGTATTTATAACCCTGTATTCGCCTGACCAAAAGTCTTGTTCCTCCTGCCACCGAACTTCACTAATTCCCACTATATCTAACTTTAACCTATCCATTTCCCTTTTTAAATTTTCTAACCTACCTGTCCGATTAAGGGATCTGACATTGCAGACTCCGATCCGTAGAACGCCAGTTTTCTTTCTCCTGATAATGACGTCCTCCTGAGTAGTCCCCGCCCGGAGATCCGAATGGGGGACTATTTTATCTCCGGAATATTTTACCCAAGAGGACGCCATCATCATTTAACCATACAGTAGAGCTGCATGCCCTCGGGAAAAATTACGGCTGTAGTTTCCCCTTGCTTTCAGCCGTTCGCAGTACCAGCACAGCAAGGCCGTTTTGGTTATGTTACAAGGCCAGATCAGTCAATCATCCAGACTGTTGCCCCTGAAACTACTGAAAAGGCTGCTGCCCCTCTTCGGGAGCCACACGTTTGTCTGGCCTCTCAACAGATACACCTCCGTTGTGGTTGCACCTAAGGTACGGCTATCTGTATCACTGAGGCACGCAAGCCTCCCCACCAACGGCAAGGTCCATGGTTCATTGGGGGGGGGGGGGCGATGTTAAATGGTCTGTTTCACGCTACCACCACAGAGGTCAAAGCAGAACCGTTAGTAATGATTCATTTTACCATGCAGCGAGTTTCCAGTTTATACAAAGTTTTGGAGTCGTTTAAATTGCAACTTATGTTACCAGTGAACGATTACTATAAGCAGAGCATGGTGCAAACACGTGGACTGATACGGCTGTCGCCTCGTGACAAGCCAGTCACGCCCCAAAACGCTACCACTTCTCTCCCTATTCTTCCGCTTGCTTGCCATAATTAAGTTTAATTTTTATATGATTTATAAGCCATTTATTGCGTAAGTTTTGAGTGAAAATGTACGGAGGGTATTATATAGAGTATAATTACTAAGTGGTTGTAAGTAACAGTTATTGTTTTGTATGAGAAAGATGATCCAGGTGAACACCTAAAATATTTGTATTATATCGGAAGTTTAGGTAACTAGAAGAATTTTAGGTATTTAAAGGTACCCCCTCTCAACTACTGTATAGGTCTTTGTGATGTGATGAATTAAGCTACTTGCATTATTCAGATTGTCTCAAAATTTTGGTGCTGTACTGTATTTCATTTGTAGATCTCTTTTATAAACCAGGATTTTGTTTTGCCTTTCGAAAGAATGCATGAAGTTTACCTTACGAAATTTTTTCTACAGTGCTACTTTTTACAAGAGTACGTCGTTGAACGTTTTGTCAAATCCACACTCATGTTCATAAATTAAGGATAATGGTGTTACATGGTGAAACAACGCTCTGGTAGGCGGTTTGCGGGTTTAAATCACCTACGGGTATCACTATGCTGTGCTTTTGACCTGCGGTCGTTGCACGGTGGTGCTGGCAGCAGTCCACATACGCAGAGGTGTGATGGTCAGAGTACGGCGCAGCGAGTTAGTGTGCAGACGTTTTCAGACGTGCTAATGGTGACTGTGTGTTGAAAATGGCTCAAAGAACACATATTGATGACGGCATGAGGGGTACAATACTAGGGCGACTGGAGACTGGTCAAACACAGCAGGTCGTAGGAAGGGCCCTCCACGTGCCACAAAGTGTGATCTTAAGATTACGGCAACGATTCCAGCAGCCAGGAAACGTGTCCAGACGCTACAGTACGGGACGTCCACAGTGTACAACATCACAAAAAGACCGATGTCTCACCATCAGTGCCCGCAGAAGGCCACGGAGTACTGCAGGTAGCCTTGCTCGGGACCTTACCGCAGCCACTAGATCAGTTGTTTCCAGACACATAGTCTAAAGACGACTCAACAGACATGGTTTATTCGCCAGGAGACCTTCAAGGTACATTCCACTGACCTCTGGTCACATGAGAGCCCATAAAGCCTGGTGTCAAGAGCGCATTACATGGTCATTGGAACAGTGGTCCCAGGTTATGTTCACGGACGAGTCCAGGTATAGTCTGAACAGTGATCCTCGTTGGGTTTTCATCTGGCGTGAACCAGGAACCAGATACCAAACCCTTAATGTCCTTTAAAGGAACCTGTATGTAGGTCGTGCTTTGATTGTGTGGGGTGGGATTATGATTGGTGCACTACACCCCTGCGTGCCTTTGACAGAAGAACTGTAACAGGTCAGGTGTATCGGGACGCCATTTTCCACCGCCTTTCCAGGGGTGTAATGTGTCCCACCTACCTCCTGATGGATGATAACGCACGGTCCCAACGAGCTGCCATCGTGGAGGAGTACCTTGAAACAGAAGATATCAGGCGAATGGAGTGGCCTGCCTGTTCTCCAGACCTAAACCCCATCGAGCGCGTCTGGGATGCTCTCAGTCGATGTATCGCTGCACGTCTTCACACCCGTAGGACAGTTCAGGAGCTCCGACAGGCACTGGTGCAAGAAAGGGAGGGTATACCCCAGCAGCTGCTCGACCACCTGATCCAGAGTATGCTAACCCGTCATGCGGCCTGTGTACATGTGCATGGTGACCATATCCCATATTGATGTCGGGGTACATGCGCAGGAAACGGTGGCGTTTTGTAGCACATGTGTTTCGGGACGGTTTTCTCAACTTATCACCAATACTGTGGATTACAGATGTGTGTAGTGTGTGTTCCCTATGTGCCTATGCTACTAGCGCCAGGTTTGTGTAGTGCCACATTGTCTGGTACAACATTCTGCAATTATCCGTAATTTATGAGCATAAGTGTAGAATGTGGTGTTCCTCCTTGTGGTGTCTATTGTAATTGTATTTTATTGTTCAACGGATTGTGATACTTGGAAGTTTGATCTAACTTTTAGAACTAATGTTCCACTGCTTTGCAAATGTACTAAGTCCATTTTCGGATTGGTAGCGTTTATTTCCCTGTTTTATTTCAGGCTGTCATTAAGAGTAACAAATGATTACGCGAGTTTAACTCTCATGTCTGCCCAATTGACTGTTTCCCTTCTGTCTCCCTTTATAAATATTTCCTGACCTGTGTCCAGTAAAATTAACATTTACTTTTTTCTTATCTACTTCTAGTGCACGGTATATTAAGTCCTTCAGTACTCTGTCATACGCTCTGATTGTTACGTGTCAGAATTTTCGTCGTATTGAGGGACCTCTGTTGTAGTCTTTATGCAAACCACAGAGTCCTAAAACGGATGGAGAGCGTTTGTGTTTGCTGAAAATCAACACAGAGATGCACTCTGTCGTCCAATATCTGTTTAAGAATAAATGCAAGTATTGTACAAACGATCTTAACTGAGCCTTCCTCAACGTTGTTTACTGTACCGCCATGCGTTTGGTTTTGCGCTATAACAGTTAGGATCTCTTCATGTACAAATTTGGTGTCGCTCTGTGCGGATCATTACCGGTGTTTGACCGTCTATTAGCCTGCAATGTCCTTCTCTGTTTTTAAACATACTTTACGCTATACCGCCGGTACACGCCGCCAGCTGAGCTTCAAAACCGGTTTGCTTCAAGATTGTCTTAGCATGCACACCTGTGCAGTACTGAGTGCTGAAAGTGCTACTGCTACTTCCACTTCGCCCCTCTAGCCCATTCTCATTCCTTGCTCTTATCTCTGCGCTCTTTCCCCTCCCGCAAGACGTGCCTTACGCCGCAGATAATACCCACTCCATCACCCTACTAAAGAGAAGCGCCATTAAAGTTTGTCGACGTTACACAAGCATATCTCTCCTTCCCCGCCGGACAAGCCACGTGCTCTTCTCCCATCAGTCAAAGTTTGTTTACAAACAGTGCGTACGCTTCTGTCGCACAGAACCACATTCTAGATGTGAACCTTTTTGTATTTAATGAACTGATTACAGGCTCACTGAATTCTTTCCCTTTTTATGTGAAGTTTTATGAATAGGACGAGGATATTGTTAGCTATTTCGTCACCGTCAACACACATTTTAATTATCTTCTCTAGAGTTTTGCCTGTGTGTTTCTCCATGTCTACAACTGTGTTTTACAAGCTTATTTTAAGTCTACATCGACTTCTACATCTACATCCTTACTCCGCAAGCCACCGGACGGTGTGTGGTGGAGGGTATTTTCAGTACGTCTATCGGTTCTCCCTTCAATTCCATTCTCATACTGTTCGTGGAAAGAAAGATTGTCCGTATGCCTCTGTGTGGGCTCTAATCTCTCTGATTTTATCCTCATGGTCTCTTCGCGAGATATACGTAGGAGGGAGCAATATATTGCTTGACTCCCCGGTTAATGTATGTTTTCGAAACTTCAACAAAAACCCGTAAGGGGCTACTGAGCGTCTCTCCTGCAGAGTTTTCTACTGGAGTTTATCTACCATCTCCGTAACGCTTTCGCGATTACCAAACAATCCTGTAACGAAGCGCGCTGCTCTCCGTTGGATCTTCTCTATCCCTTTTATCAACCCTATCTGGTACGGATCCCCCACTGGTAAGCAATATTCAAGCAGTGGGCGAACAAGTGTACTGTAACCTACTTCCCTTGTTTTTAGATTACATTTTCTTAGGATTCTTCCAATGAATCTCAGTCTGGCATCTGCTTGCCATGTTAAATCACTCCTAATGCCTACTCTCAGATGACTTATTGAATTAACTGCTTCCAGTTGCTGACCTGCTATATTGTAGCTAAATGATAAGGGATCATTCTTTCTATGTATTCGCAGCACGTTACACTTGTCTACATTGAGCTTCAATTGCCATTCCCTGCACCATGCGTCAATTCGTTGCAGATCCTTCTGCATTTCAGTACAGTTTTCCATTGTTAAAACCTCTCGATATACTACAGCATCATCCGCAAAAAGCCGCAGTGAACTTACGATGTTATCCACAAGGTCATTTATGTATATCGTGAATAGCAACGGTCCTACGACACTCCCCTGCGGCACACCTGAAATCACTCTTACTTTCGAAGAGTCTCTCCATTGAGAATGACATGCTGCATTCTGTTATCTAGGAACTCTTCAATCCAATCACACAATTGGTTTGACAGTCCATATGCTCTTACTTTGTTCATTAAACGACAGTGGGGAACTGTATCGAACGCCTTGCGGAAGTCAAGAAATACGGCATCTACCTGGGAACCCGTGTCTATGGCCCTCTGAGTCTCGTGGACGAATAGCGCGAGCTGGGTTTCACACGATCGTCTTTTTCGAAACCCATGCTGATTCCTACAGAGTAGAATTCTAGTCTCCATAAAAGTCATTATACTCGAACATAATACGTGTTCCAAAATTCTACAACTTATCGACGTTAGAGATGTAGGTCTATTGTTCTGCACATCTGTTCGACGTCCCTTCTTGAAAACGGGGATGACCTGTGCCTTTTCCAATCCTTTTAAACGCTACGCTCTTCTAGGTACCTACGGTACACCGCTGCAAGAAGGGGGGCCAGTTCCTTCGCGTACTCTGTGTAAAATCGAACTGGTATCCCATCAGGTCCAGCGGCCTTTCCTCTTTTGAGCGATTTTAATTCTTTTTCTATCCTTCTGTCATCTCTTTCGATATCCACCATTTTGTCATCTATGCGACAATCTAGAGAAGGAACTACAGTGCAGTCTTCCTCTGTGAAACAGCTTTGGAAAAAGACATTTAGTATTTCGGCCTTTAGTCTGTCATCCTCTGTTTCAGTACCATTTTGGTCACAGGGTGTCTGGACATTTTGTTTTGATCCACATGCCGCTTTGGCATAAGACCAAAATTACTTTGTTCCCTGATAATCTGATAACTGTAAACTCTAAGAACAGCTGACGGGTCATATATTTTTCTTTGATGTTTTAGAGGAAAAAGAAGGTTCTAACCAATCCTCATTTCCAATTAACAATCAAACAAGGGCTGTTATGGTCTTGTTCTTGAATTTTTCTAGTTGTAATTTTGCTATAGAGAACAGTTTGTTAATAATTACTGTAACAGATTTGTAAAACATTGTGGTTGAGTGATACTACTAGGAAAAATATTGAAACTGTGTGATGACTGCCAAGTTCTCAACCATTCAGACCACGACTTGGTCACATTTCAGCCTTGTAAATTTTCATTTGCCCCACTTTTAACTAATTAATTTATATGACAGATTAAGTGATGTGCATACGGAATATTACCCCGTGAGGTAATTTCAATGTGTAGCCTTTGCTATCCCCTGATCTCATACTTAATTCCAGTGTTTTGTCAGTATAAGAAAAGGCTTTGTACTCTGTGTTTTAACATGGGTTGATACAGATAAGGTTTGTATTATGTGTTATATGGTGCACCATCTCTTGGACTTTGTACGTGAATCCTCCATTTTACTGAAATATGTTAATATTTTATAGCCTTTGTGCAACTACTTCCCTCAAAAATACTCAGATGACATAGCAAGATTTTACTACGGTTATTACTCTTTTTCAAATGCACTTAGTCCAATTCAAACCAAGCCAGGAGTTAATGCTCTGCAGTAAGTCGACTTATTATGTTTCTTACTCAAATACTTCCATTACCATAGATTTAAATATTTTGTTATAATCGTGGATTTTCTTTTGTATTTTGTTGTACTAATGATTTCAGTTATTACAGAAGACATTGTACTTCTGCACAAAATTTGAGCAATGAATGTTTTATTATTTTCTTAATTAATGAAATTTGGTAAGCTTGACTGCATGTAAGTCCCTTCCCACTTACATACACGAAATGAAATATTGTAACAGATCCAACCCATAGTGTTAAGGCCCCTACTAGGGCAAACCGTATTTCCGGGGAGTGACTGACACCATTTTGGAAACAATGTTTGTCACCAATTCTCTGGAAGAGGGAAGGAATGTACACATTGGCAGCCAGTCAATGAATATTTTAGGGAATTGGTTTAAAAAATTTATTTCAAAGGCTCATTGAAATCTTTACAAGTTTTCTCCCAGAGCAACTTACGTTGTGCCTACGAGACACAAGTAGCCTGTCTTTCAGAACCGAGGCAGTTCTGTCCAGTTAAAGCTGCTGACAAGAGACACCGTAAGACTTCTACTGAAACTGCTAGCGAATTCACGCCATTGGTTTTAGCCAATAGCGTGAGTGGGACACAGGTCACTTGTGTGGACACTGTAGTTTTCTGCAGTGTGGAACACAGTTGCGTCTCTCTCTTGTAATCCAGACCTCGAGCAGAACAGGTCTTTTCGGAAGGCAGAGCCTCTGGCTCTGCTTTTCACGACCGGCCACCAACATACGTTAACATGAACCGCTTCCCCTTCCATTGCCCATTTCAATTAATTGTTCGACCTCCTAGACTGGCCTAAACCTGGTAACTTCCGACCGTAGGCGAGCTTTTTGTATGGCATACGCTGAAATAAATTCTCTTTATTGTTCCCAATTTCCTGTTCTGTCATTTAACGGCAGCCCTGGATGCCCACTCCGAAATCCTGACCGTCCGACCTTCTGCACACTGTCGTCACGAGGCATATGTAACATCCTTCTCCCCCCTTCCCTGCCCATATATAGTACAGAAACTAACAAAATATTTAGCATAAATCATTTCTGAAATCAAATTAATGAACATTTTCGAATAGAAATGAAGTTGTTATTTTTGATATTAAATTTAATTAAGCTTCTGGGACTTATTAGGTGGAATTCAACAATCAATATTAGATAATGGTCTCTCACAGCTGTAGCATAATGTTCTGTTCAGAAGAAATAATTATTAGAATTACCAGAGAAAATTTTATACTTACAGAGACACCTACTTGAACAATGGTTTGGGGAAGAAAAGCGTAGTGGGTGTTTACACAAGCTTTTAAAAACAGGTGATTCACATCAGTAGCCCAAACAATAATCAAACATTGCTGCACAGCTATACCGTATTCTATGGTACTACTTAATTCATAGCAAAAAGATTAATTCTCGAAAATATTGTTTGTATAAGTAAATTTTCTTTTCAGTTTTCTTAGAATACGAGTTAATAAAAACTACGTCTCCGTAAAATACAAGCTACGTATGCTGTTTACTGTCTTATTCGACTTTCACAAATCACACTATTTTTACAATAAGGCGGAAAATTTATAAAGCTTTTCTTGTGATTACCAAGCGTCTACACTCATTTAAAAACCATATAAAATATACACTTAACCTTTATCTTACACTTGATAGTTAAAAGCAGTTTACTTCTTAAGAACTATCCACCTTTTGACTGGTCTGTTTATCAACAACGATTGTCTTTCTCTTTGACCTCACTTGAGCAAGGCAACAAAATCGAAGCCATGCTCGGAAAAACGGGCTAAGCCCAAAATGTAAAAACTTAGAGATAAGTGTTGCCATCTGTTACTGGTTGTGGGAACTACCTTTTATATTTGATGGTTAGCTAATTTTTTGCGCACGTCTTCAGTTCACATGGTTGACCAAATTACCAATCGTCAGCTACAGTAGGGCAAGAGTCCTAATTGCTTTATATACAGATTGTACCTGTATTGATTGTGTTCGCGAGCACAATCACTTGGTAAAAACACCGCGTCATTGGTTATTAAACTTGCCGACTCCTTAGGCTCACATGCCGCCTGCCTTAGCACGTGTTCGCGTTCCCGTATCGTCGCTAATGCCTTGTCCATCCACGCACGGCGACAAGCAACGAACGAATACAATTTCCGACCGCGCGCTGTCTACCTCGACACCATCTGCCGAGTTCAACACTCTCCATGCTGCGTGTGTCAGAGCCGAGCGTTACCGTAGTGTTCAGACCTCTCCTACTAGCCACAGTTACCTGGAGACAGACAGCCACGCCGCTCTTTTCTCAACTCCGCTCTGCAGTTAGCTCCCTCTGCTTCCCCTCTACGACACTCGGATACCGATTATACAGGCAGTTGTTTAGCACGTGACTTTAAAAAACAGCCGAGAAGGTATGGTTCGACCAGGAACTATCGAAGTCGATACGTCGACTAGGACTTATTTACAGAGGATTTAGAAAATAGACGATAAACCCTTTTGAATTAATATAATACTAGTTACTGTAAAAAGTTCACTGTATTGTTTAAAAATGTCCTCACACTTTCCATAACATGCCCGTCTCCCGTAACTTAAATAACTTAAACACAAAAAAGAAAGTCAAGATATCGCGTTTAAGCCGGAGTGCAGTTGTCACTATGGTACACATTAGCTCTCACAGTAACTTCACGCATCGTATTAGGTAGACAGACAATGCACGCCATATTGTTTACGTCTTTGAACAATGCATGATGTACTCTGGTGCAACCCATTGCAGTACAGAATTTGCCTGGAAATATCTTGCATCCACGTCAATAATTTATATGAGAAGACTTATTGTTGTAAGAGATGCTAAGCAGCCGATATTTTCCAAAAATTATAACATATTTCTCAGAAAATATCAGATCCAGGTAGAACACACTTTTACGTGAATTGTACTCCGACACTTCTTGGTAGTGACAATGTCCACTGCTGCCTGCGCGCTGCGCATTTCGTCCAGATAAGAAGAGGGATACGTACGGAAGGGCATGGCAAAAGACGCAGCATTTCCCCTAGTTCGATACTTCAGCAAATTATTCTGTCGTCAGGAAAAGAACAGAGGTACAGTGAAGCGCCAAAGAAACTGGTATAGACATGCGTATTCAAATAGAGATATATGCAAACAGGCAGAATACGGTGCTGCGGTCGGCAACGCCTCTAAAAGACGACGAGCGTTTGGAGCAATTGTTAGATCGGTTACTGCAACTACAGTGGCTGGTTAGCAAGATTTAAGTGTGTTTGAACGTGATGCTATAAGCGACGCTTGAGAGATGGGACACACCAAATCTTATGTAGCGATGAAGTGGGGATTTTTCCGTGCCACCATTTCACAAGTGTACCGTGAATATCACGAATCCGATAAAACATAAGATCTCAGACATCTCGGCGGCCGGAAAAAGATCCTGCAAGAATGGGATCAACGACGACTGAAGAGAATCTTTCAACATGATAGAAGTGCAAGCCTTCCGCAAATTGCTGCAGATTTCAATTCTGGCCCTTCAAAAAGTGTCAGCGTGCCAACCATTCAACAACATCGAAATGGGCTTTCGGAGCCGAAGGCCCACTCGTGTGCCCTTGATGACTGCGCCACACAAAGCTTTACGAATCGCCTTGGCCCGTCAACACTGGCATTGGACTGTTGATAACAGGAAACATGTTGCCTGGTTGGACGAGTCTCGTTCCATATTGCATCGAGCGGATGGACGTTTATGGGTATGGAGAAAACCTCATGTATCCATGGACCCGGCATGTCAGCAGCGGACTGTTCAAGCTGGTGGAAGCTCTGTAACGGTGTGGGGCGTGTGAAGTTCAAGTAATGTGGGACCCTGAAAAGTCTAGCTACGATTCTGATAGGTGACACCTACGTAAGCATCCTGTCTGATAACTGCATCCACTCACGTGCATTGTTCATTCCGACGGACTTGGGCAATTCCAACAGGACTATGCTACACACCACACGTCCAGAATTGTTACAGAGTGGCTCTTCTGAGTTTAAACGCTTCCTCTGGCCACAAAACTTTCCATAAATGAACATTATTGAGCATATATGGGATACCTTGCAACGTGCTGTTCAGAAGAGATCTCCACCTCCTCTACTCTGAAGAATTCATGGACAGCCCTGCAGGATTCATGGTGTCAGTTCCTTCCAGCACTACTTCAGACGTTAGTCGAGCCCATGCCACGTCGCGTTGCGGCACTTCATTGTGCTCGTGGGGGCCCTTTGTCTGTTCAGTGTATATTGGTTTAATCAGTGCTGACCTTTTTAAAGTAAACAACACATTATAGAAACGGTAAATGTAATATTTTTGTGTTAAATGGCGAGGATGTTACGGACAGTAGTATGAAGAAGGAATTTACTAGTTAATATCGGTGAAGGGTCCCACAGAACAGGAAAAGACTAAATGCGAAAAGACTAAATAAATAAAAATAAAATTAGTTGTTGCTACATCTATTCGACTCACCACAATGTTACAAAAACACTGATCAATGTTTCGTGTAGACGGCCTTGACGTATAGGACAATATGCCACAGATGACTATTTTATAGTCTGATAAAAAATGGAAGATAAGGACTATTTCTTCTTGCCCTCGTAGCCGTAAAATATATCTAATTTCAACAAGCCAAAAACAGTTAACCACGTTCAAAATAATTGATTATAAATGGAATAAAGGGATCTAATTTTTGACTACGGTAAATGGTAATAAATTGTCGTATTGAGAAGGTTGCGAGGTACTGTTCGTACTCCTGGCGGACAATTTTCTCACGGCACCACGCCGACGCATGGATATCAGGAAGGGAGGCACGTTGGCGGCATCCATCAAGGGCGGAAGCGTAACATGCTGCCGGAGTTTCAATCTACCCAGAGAGCGCACGCCTCCAAACCCAGCCATTTCCCTCTCTCCAAACACGTTCTTTTGTTCCAAACTCCGCAGAAGAACTGCGCTTCCAATATTCCCACTTTGCCCTTTGCCGTCGGGTCGTCTTCTCAGAAAGAATGTAACAGTCTATTCCCTCTAGCCTGCATCTAGAGTATACGTACAACCTCAGTGACATTAAGATTGCGTTTTTGGCCGTACAGATAGCACGTCCGTAACCAATATAGTCATAGTCAGTTATCAAGATACAAATCAATTTAATTACCTCTGCAGCGATACTGTTAACATTTACGATACTTTAGATAACTTTCCTTTAGTATAGTAATGTATGCCAAGAAATATGTATAAAACAGGTAGTTGCAAGTTTCATTCGGTTTTGAAACATCATATACGTTTTTGGGACAAATAACGTTTTGCCTGAATATAACCAAAGGCAATGCGTCCACTCACTTATGGAATATTTGTATATTTCCACAAACCAGTTTTATGCAGACTTTACGTATTTACATTTGTATAGCGATGCGTGTAGTTTCTTTCTGAACAGAAGGTAGGAAAACTTTGATTACAGCAGTCTAGATATCAAGACACGATTATTAAAAGTGATCGGTTATGATCATCAGAATATCAACTTCAGAGTTACAGCCCTACTGATGGAAAATGACTGCATAGAGCAGGAACCGCTGAATGACGATAGTCGACTGCCAGTCAGAGCAGTTCACCATCGGGATTCATCAGTTCCTGCTCCTTGCACAGCAGTTGTCCATCAATAGGACTGTAACTGAAGATTATCATTTGGTGGTCGATACCGGTCACCTTTTAGTAAACGTGCTTTGCGATCTACACTGCTATAATTAATTTAAAATATATTTTTTTGGTCACTGATATCTCCAAAATGTCTTCAAAAATAGGAAATAATTTAATATACCACCCTGAGTGTTAAGTTGAAGGCAGGTTGTGTCATCATCATCATCATTTAAGACTGATTATGCTTTTCAGCGTTCAGTCTGGAGCATAGCCCCCCTTATACAGTTCCTTCATGATCCCCTATTCAGTGCTAACATTGGTGCCTCTTCTGATGTTAAACCTAATACTTCAAAATCATTCTTAACCGAATCCAGGTACCTTCTCCTCGGTCTGCCCCGACTCCTCCTACCCTCTACTGCTGAATCCATGAGTCTCTTGGGTAACCTTGCTTCCCCCATGCGTGTAACATGACCCCACCATCTAAGCCTGTTCGCCCTGACTGCTACATCTATAGAGTTTATTCCCAGTTTTTCTTTGATTTCCTCATTGTGGACACCCTCCTGCCATTGTTCCCATCTACTAGTACCTGCAATCATCCTAGCTACTTTCATATCCGTAACCTCAACCTTGTTGATAAGGTAACCTGAATCCACCCAGCTTTCGCTCCCATACAACAAAGTTGGTCGAAAGATTGAACGGTGCACAGATAACTTAGTCTTGGTACTGACTTCCTTCTTGCAGAAGAGAGTAGATCGTAGCTGAGCGCTCACTGCATTAGGTTTGCTACACCTCGCTTCCAGTTCTTTCACTATGTTGCCATCCTGTGAGAATATGCATCCTAAGTACTTGAAACCGTCCACCTGTTCTAACTTTGTTCCTCCTATTTGGCACTCAATCCGTTTATATTTCTTTCCCACTGATATTACTTTCGTTTTGGAGATGCTAATCTTCATACCATAGTCCTTACATTTCTGATCTAGCTCTGAAATATTACTTTGCAAACTTTCAATCGAATCTGCCATCACAACTAAGTCATCCGCATATGCAAGACTGCTTATTTTGTGTTCACATATCTTAATCTCACCCAGCCAGTCTATTGTTTTCAACATATGATCCATAAATAATATGAACAACAGTGGAGACAGGTTGCAGCCTAGCCTTGTCTTACCCCTGAAACTACTCTGAACCATGAACTCAATTTACCGTCAACTCTAACTGCTGCCTGACTATCCATGTAAAGACCTTTAATTGCTTGCTTGCAGGTTGTGTCCAAAAAGAAATTCCTTTATTTACTGTAGCAGCACAATTGGTATTGTAGTTGAAATGCACTTGACAGTTTCCTTTTTAATTGCTTGTATGCCACGGAATTAATAATATTCGATATTCGCCACATATTTCCACGTTACTAGCACTCAAAGCAATATAGTAGAGTGCCTCCATTTTCTTTTCTTTTTCCCCATCACCGACCAACTTCAGAAGATGAGCCTGAAAACCAGAGGAATTTAGAAATGGTTCAAATGGCTCTGAGCACTATGGGACTCAACTGCTGTGGTCATAAGTCCCCTAGAACTTAGAACTACTTAAACCTAACTAACCTAAGGACAGCACACAACACCCAGCCATCACGAGGCAGAGAAAATCCCTGACCCCGCCGGGAATCGAACCCGGGAACCCGGGCGTGGGAAGCGAGAACGCTACCGCACGACCACGAGATGCGGGCAGAGGAATTTAGAAATGGAAATAATTATTACATGTGTGAAGACCGCAGTTACCTGTATTTATGTTCAGTTAACATACAGCCACCATATTCTAGACTGTCCATGGAACCTTATCGTTACTTCCCGTTCTAGCGTTGTGGCGGTATAAGGCAGTGTATCCCTGGTGGCACCAAGTGAACAGACAAGGAGATAGCCTTTTTGCAGCTATGTTGGTACTTAAAGAACTTTTAAAGCACTTATATAGTTTCGAACGGAGAGTAAATATTATAACCTCATTCGGCTCGAATAAAGTCATTTCTGTAATAGCCCAAGTAGTTATTTTAATAAGTCATAGTCCATATATCTACCACGCCCTCAAATTTTTTTCTCAAGTAACTGTCAATAACTTGATTAAAAATGAAAGTACATCAGTGGGACTATTCGGAAGTGGCTACCTACACAGGGTGAGAAGAAAGATAGTTTCACTTTAGTGACGATTTATTTTCTGATTTTACATCGGTGAGCTCTACATGAAAGACATATTGTGGGAAATGGGTTGGGAGCTGGGGATGAGGGGCAGACCACATTTTGAAAATTATTAGTGTATTCCTGTGTGTAAGCTGGTTAACGGTATTTTCTTTCTAGGTTTCCACTGTAAATTGTTGTTCTTAAAATTTAGTTTTTGAAGCACATATTTTAAGATTTTCTACAAGGCAAGCAACCCGGTGACCTTTTGCACGGTAGTTTATACAGGCGGTCCATTTTTCCCAGTTTCTCCAGCCTGATATCAATTGCCGTCCCTTACGTTGTATTCTAATACACGTGTACATGCTTTCGCAAAGATTGTGTTTTCATAAGAAACTACCGTTTCTTAGATTCCTAAAAGCATTTGTTATGGATGCATCGTGTTTGCTCTCTTCCTACTAGAGTGCTGAAAACATTATTTCCTATAGAGTTAGATAACATTACGTTTCATGGATCCAATTCAGAGGGGTCGCGAAATGTGGGAAGCAGTCAAAGATGTACAGTGACCGTAAGTGCTATATAATGATATGATCTAAGATTCCGAATCATTAATACTGATAGTTTCTCTGCAACAGAGCAGAAGTGTTTACTCACTGGAAATTTCTATAGTTTAGTCTTAAACTCTGCTACAGTGTTTACATGCTAGTTAATATACTCTGTCAGATTGCTGAATGCATGTTTGTCCATGTATCTTACTTCCTACTCCACTAATCATAAGACTTTCAAAACTCCATAGAGGTTGGTTTGGGTCTTAGTGTTGTATTTATACTTTTGACTACCGTAACGTTTTGGGGAAACAGAAACATCAACCAAATTGTAAAAACACCAAGTTTCTCGGAGACATCTGAATGAAAGTACCAGAGGGAAATAATTTATTGATTTTTAAATCACCTATAGCAGTAATTAGGTGCATGTAAAATACACTCGTAGCTGAACTAAGTCACTTCAGGAACTGTACACCAAGGGTCCCCAATTAAGGTTGCGAGGCATCTGTAATCTCGAAACCTGAACACTTTTTTTCTTTCCATATTTAATTGCCTCGGAAGACTATTTTTATAGCATGTGGACCTACGTAAGTGACACTAAATAATGTGAATAAAATGATAATGATAAGCCATTTGCCTTGAATCACGTATCTTTGGTTTAAAATATTTCTCTCTACTGACACTGCCGCTGGAAGATTGACTGTGATATACTGTGTCTGATGGCTTCAAATTTCGAGTCACTGTTGTGCGTTCGACATGAAGTGATACATTATACTTTCCTTTACTCTGCAAAGATAAAACCATGACCGTGCCTTGTGTACTATTCCATGTTGTTTCTACTTTCCCGTAGAAAAATATGGTTTTTATAATCAACAGCCACGTTACGAAATGTACTCTTCATTTTAAATCCACATCGTTTGCTGTTGAGTTTCTCTCCAAGATATTTATGAAACGTTTGTTGTGCATGTTCTTCTTGGACCGTTTTGAAAGTACTTTCAATAATCAGACACGTTTGTTTCGTTTCAGTTCACTGAGTTGGTTTCAATAAAGCATATTTGGATACGTCTATGAAATAGTGACAATGATTAGATTTAGAAGTTCACTTCACACTATGACAAGGATTTGAGGTACATGTTTCACAGTCGCCGTGCTTAGCATCGCATACTGAATGTCAAGTCGTTGAAGTTCCATGAATATTAATTTATTACTATCGTTAGTAAAGAAGAAAACTGCGCAACGTACTTTTACTTCGTGAACTGCAGATCAACCAGTCAGCGAATGGACATTACTAAACATATTAAGTAATTTTCTCGAAAAATGGCTCTGAGCACTATGGGACTTAACATCTCACGTCATCAGTCCCCTAGAACTTAGAACTAGTTAAACATAACCAAACTAAGGACATCACACACATCCACGACCGAGGCAGGATTCGAACTTGCCACCGTAGCAGTCTCGCGGTTCCGGACTGAAGCGCCTAGAACCGCACGGCCACCGCAGCTGGCTAATTTTCTCTCACGGATTACTTCTGTTTAGAGATTTGCAGGAAAGGGGCGAAACGGTGATGTTTTTCACGTTCGGCCAAAGCTTAACAAACCAATTAGATGAATTACGAAAATTTATTCAGTTGATGTGGTGCAATTCTAAGACTGCATTTACACGGAACACAAGTAAAAAAATTCTACGTACCAATTCTACGTACCAATGATTATTAAACAGTAAGGATTCATGTACAAAGGAATGCAACTTTGGCATGCATGTAGTCACACACAGGTATTCGAATGCAAGGTTCACCACTTTGCATTGATAAATGAATCATGAAACCAAGCTTTCGACGCAGCGAAAAGAATCATGACAATTATCCGGGCCAACGGTACCTGAAATGCATCGTGACCGATTAAGCATCGAATTCAGTTCCATCTGAATTTACATAAAGCATACTGTAATCAACACTTGCGAGAATTCCGCACTGCTCTTAACCAGTGTTAAATTTACAAAAATTGTATGAACGGTTTTACTGATAGCCGCCATTCAGATTCATAACACAAATAATTCAGTAATGGAAACGTTCAGCCGAACACCAAAAGAATACGAGAACTTAATTTCATCAAAATGTTGCGGAATTCTTTTCATGGAAAATGTAGTCCCTCTACTAAGTAAGTGCAGATACTTGAATTTTATGATACTGACAGAACTGTCTGATAAATTATGTTGTCTAACTTTGAAGAAATTTTTCACTTCCCTTGTTCGTTTATTCCAAATATTCTTCTAAGTTGTTGTGGAGGAGCTTACGTTTTTCTTGAATGTACAACCGTTCTGATGCTCTGAAGAGATTGGTTAGACTTTTACAGTACAGTACGTAACGTCTTGGGATCCTTTCATCGTCTGTGTCCCTTTATGCAAAGTAGTGTTCTCTGTTATTCAAGGCATCTTGATGATACCAGCAACCAAAAATTTAAGTGCGTGTAATCTGCTTCATGAAATTTTTATTCTAGAAAAAATGTTTTCTACCTAGCTCACAATTACATTATATATTACACTCTTGTTACCACTAAGGGTGTTTCTTATATTTATTCAAGTTGCAGACTGCAATATTCAGCACCAGATAAGTAAGGGCATGGCGGAGATCTTTACAAACTGCATTTTACACATTCTTTTTAAATTCAATTTCTTTTTATTTATTACCGTTAGGTTTTGTATTTCTTTCTATTTATACCATGCACCACGATATTAAAGGACAGCAGTTGATCATATTCATAAAAGGACTATGAAGTATGGGAATTACAGTATCACTCTGCATCCCTGTGTGTTCATGAAAATCGTTGCAAACATCAAACCTGTTTGTTCTATCATTTTTGATTGAAGTTGTGTGAAGATAGCAAAATCAAATTAAATGGTATGGCAGTCATTTATACTTCTATAACAGGTGTATCTAAAATGTAACATACAGTATCCATACGGAATTTCCTTACTCTGTTGGAACGGTAAAAAGTTAAGTAACGCATCGATTTATTTTTCAGCTATTCTAAATATTCCATGTGGGGCCCAGTATATTGAGCGTATTAAATTAATTTCGAACTCTACTTCAGCAGCGCAAGACTCAAAAAACTGATCATCGCAAAATCCGTTATCACTGCGATACGTTTCCATTCCTTCATAGTGTAAATGGCAACACATCGATCCTCCATAACTGATCGGCAGTGATCAGCTGCTAAGTTATATCCATGAATACTCAATATATCAATGATAAAATGATCTTCAGAAAAACAAAATAAGTCTGTATGAATTGCAAGCTATTGTTGATATAAACTTAATAGAAACAAATTTTTATTTTTACCGCGATGATAATGAAGTGCAAAAAGTCTCATTTTGTCTGGTTTTTGATTTGAAAATTTTTTAATCTTTCTCTTTCTTCCATGATAGCTGCCACTAGACACGGCTGTCGTATTAATATTAGTTTCAACGTGTACTGGGCTCGGTAATGTGAACTGAGATCAAAATTTCGTCTCTGGTGTAAAAATGGCAGTAATTTCGTTAATGATAACCAGTAATATCCCGCAGAAAGCCACGCGTTGCCGTTATGTTTATGTATTTACGTTCCACAACGCGCGACGGAGGCGCTAATCCGATAATTCCTGTTGATGAATACCTCTTCACGTGCTGACGCCGCACTCCAACTTTGTTTACGGCGCAGTAACAAGCGGAATAAATTCGTCCCATCTGCTGGCGCTGACACACCGGCATCAGTCCTGTGGCAGACCGAACCCGTCCCTCCCGAGCGCAGCAGAGTGAGTTACACAGTCTCAGCTCACACTCGTTGCGCCCTGAGACAGGGAGCTCGCCTGTCTTTGTAGTCCGTCAACGACGATGAAATTGAACAACGGCTTCTGCTTTAGCATGCCTTGCCACATCAAGATCTCTTACATCTGTAGCACTCGTCAGTTTAACGTTTTGTAAGACTATTTTGTTTCCTGTAATTCGCAATGATGTCGCCACACAAACGTAAATTACAGATTTTCTTAATAACGAGATGGTGAATCAAGATTGACTCGCTTTCCACTCCCTGATGGCCCAGTGTTTCAAATCCACGCCCTTCCGGTACAGGATATCCCTGGTAGCCGTGGTGACTTCCTATTAGTTTGATAGCAGTGTGTGAGCAACCACATAAGGCAGACGCACTTATCTTGCCTTAAAATAGGTGCAAAATTACACCATGAATTTATTGACTAGCTGTCACTTGACTCCATGTATGCTGTCAAACAGCCTGCGTAATGACACACAGTCCACAGTAACATAAAATGTTTGGTCGTGGAGGTAAACAGAACCGCCAGTGATAGACTGGAACACAAGGTGCACTGAAGCCAATACACGCCAACTGGGACGTGCACGCAGTCACCATCACGATCCTCACAGGGGAAACTCCCTATCGCACCGCCCCCCTTTCCCCCTCACATTTACTCTTAAGATGGCCCAGTAGATGGCCCTTGAGAAACTGAACACAGATAAACCATGAAGACAGGAAGAAGGTATACTGAACTGTGAAAAAAGAAGAAAAACAGAAACAGTGAACTTCCAAGTTCAAGATGTGCAGCATCGAGTATAGTCCTGTAGCTATGGCGCCGTGATTAAGTGGTTACGGCGTTAGAATGAGGAGATACGAGTTTAAATCTCGCTAATGCCCCAATATTTTTTCACAAAATTATGAACTGTCCGTTCTATTATTGAAGTGTCTGTTCGCTGCATTCAGATTTGTGTCTGTGTTAGTGTGTAACGGTCGTTTACAAACGCCAGGTGTAAGAAAGGGACCTCCAGACGTACGTACCTCCTATTCGTGCTACACAAGTGCCACATCTATATCTACGTGATTACTCTGATATTCACAATAAAGTGCTTAGCAGAGGGTTCAATGAACCACCATGTTATGATCTTACGTTCCGTTTTAGAAGTTTTTATCTTCGAATTCTTTTGTTGCAACATAGTTCACACCCATTTATTTGTTGTTTTTATTTCTGTAAAAGGTCGATGTCCCATCTCACCAGCTCTCACTATTCATCACATACACTTGTTACGGAATTATATTCTTATCAAATGACATATTCTGTAAACAATGTATAGTATGGCAGTTGCCAAGACTACAGACAGAGAAGAGGTACACGTCAACGGACGGATGGAAACTTCATAATTTTCTGAAGAAACGTTTCGGGCTCCACCGAAATTTGAACACAGATCTCCCCACATTACCACGACCCGCACCTACACAACTATGCTCGACATTGCACGTCTTGAGCTTGGGCCGTCCGCTGTTTACATTTTGCTTCTTTTTTCAGAGGTCAGTACACCGTCTTCCTGTTTCCATGCTCGACGAACTACCCACTGGGCCATCTTGTCACTAAATCTGAGGAGGTCGAAGTGGGGAGTTTCGCTTGTCACAAGTATTCAGTCCACTGGACGCCAACTGCCCGTGTCCAAGAGATAAGTGACGCTAACAATATTAAAGAACATTTGAGGTAGCAGTACCACACTTTTCATGCCAACGAATGTGACAACAACATTACAAGGAATGCAACTAAGACAAAAGCAGGAGAGGGCAAGGAGATGAGGATCCCAATGTGCACTTACCGTGTGTGTAGGGCTTCACTGAACGGCTAGGCAACCTTCTCCACCGATGAGGTTTCAAATCTTTTTTCAGCAGCTGCCATAGCATCAACGACATGGTAGGCCCCACCGAGGATGTGGTGAACAATATTAACACAGCAGGAATATACAAGCTACGCTATGAGTGCGAAGCTCTCTACACAGTGAAGAAAGGGAGGCCAGTCAGCACAGGAGTAGCAGAACATAAACGCTATGTACAATGAAACGGAATTGTAAATCGATGTGAATATAGACAACCTGTGATCTTGTGCGAAGCCAGTGTGCTGTCAAAAGAGTACTGAAAGTGTCAGCGCAGAGTAGAGTTGCAATTGAAAATCGAAGCTAAGAGTATATTTACAGACACGATACCCACTGGCAGACCGAACAGCCCACGAGTAGCCTTCAATCTACATTTTCCCTCTCGTAAGGGCTAGTTTATTATATTCCAGGCCCAATAAAGTTCCAAGTACGTATATCAAGTATTGACACCAAAAGTTTGCTATAAATAAGGATACATTTTTCTCCAGTAAGCCGGCCGGAGTGGCCGTGCGGTTCTAGGCGCTACAGTCTGGAACCGAGCGACCGCTACAGTCGCAGGTTCGAATCCTGCCTCGGGCATGGATGTGTGTGATGTCCTTAGGTTAGTTAGGTTTAATTAGTTCTAAGTTCTAGGTGACTGATGACCTCAGAAGTTAAGTCGCATAGTGCTCAGAGCCATTTTTTTCTCCAGTAAACTAGACTTGTCCCAAGCAAGGCCGTTTTAATAAGGCCGAAACTTCAGCTTTGTAATATCTATTTTTAAAGGCAGTGCAACACCTAGGAGTATTTAAAACGTCTTGACACCAGCAACGGAAGTCTTCGTAATTCTGACGGCTTGCTTTATTCACACATGATGTCTTGCAAGTAATAGATGCAGTTGAACAGACAGATTCCACATTCCTATATTTCCAAAACGCGTCCTAAGCTGTACCATATCGTCGATCACTAACCAGGAACAGATGATACGGAATCTCTTCTCAAAGAGGTAACTGACTGGTTTTATATTTGACTACTGGAACCCAGTAGTTTACTCTGGAAGGCAAATATTACATAGAAACAAAATTAATGACGAATGTGTCACAAGAAGCATAACAGAACTTTTAGTGTTCTCAGTACCGATAAACGATTTCAGATACGATCAATTGTGCTGTGCGATTGTTAACTGACGATTCTGCGTGCAGACAACTTTTCCAAATGCTTTCTCTTGCCTAAGCAAATAGCAGCTCTCTTAAATGTGATTAAGCGTGGGAATTCATGGTCTAAGACTGATGCCTTTAACTAGTAATCAAAACGGCCGGGATAGTTGTTTCTAACTTAATCACTGGTTAAATTTTAAATAAAAATCATCATCCATGGCAGACGAAGACTCCTGGGATAACACGTCACTCATGCACTTCCAACGGCCTTGTCAAATTAAGCGCAGGAGCGGACGGGCCAGGCCGTTCTTGCCCTTGTAGTGGGATTGTGCCCAAAATGGAAGAATCAGCAGTGATCAACGGCATGAGGATGCAGAAGGTAATAGATTCCACTGCATTTAAGATGCACAATGTGTACCCATCAGACATGTAGCCTACAATCGAGAAGTCTCATTATGATCTCTCTATTGGCAAATGATTGCCGATTAGTCCTCCATTCGACTCACCGGCAAGGGACTTCCAAAGGGGAAGTGGCCATGAGGAAAAGCTGGAATAACTAACGAAAGAGTAACACAGTACGAGTCGTAGCGTGGAATGTCAGAAGTTTGAACTTTATAGGGAAATTAGAGAACCTGAAAGGTAAAAGCAAAACCCAAATCTAGATATAACGAGAAGCAGAACATAAGGAGTTTTGGTAAAACAAATATAGGGTCATATCGACAGCAGTAGAAAAGGTATAACGGCAGTAGGATTCGTTGTGAGTAGGAAAGCAGGATAGACAGTGGACTACTGCGATCACATCACTGTAGTTCGTATGAGAACTGATACCAAACCAATGCCAACAACAATATTTCTGGTATACATGGGTAGGCCACAAAAAGAAAATAAAGAGATAGGGAAAGTTTACAAAAAATCTAATAATCGCGTTTGATTACAAACAGTTGTGGCGTGGAGGAGTGGGAGAAAGAATTACGGGAGGCAGTGGGCTTGGAAGGATATGGAGATACTGAAGTACTGAGAAAATATGAGACGCTGCAGGTAATTTTAAATCAAGAACAGCTACAACTATATTAATTACACATAATTGATTGACTAATTCTTACGATATAACACGCGTTTTCTTACGGGTGTTAGAAATGTTGAAATATAATACTGAATAAAAGGTCCAATAGCCCGCTGTAGCTGTATGTATTTAAGCCAATTAGAGATTCACATAACCGATTTCACAACTTTTAAGACGTATCATTTGGAGTATACAATGCTATGTAATACGATACGTGGATCTATTGCAGAATGATGCTGTGTAACAGTTGCAATGGCAAGCAAAAACTGTAAGCCTTGCCACACCAACTGTAATAACTCTCTATACTATATGACACCACAAAAAGATGCAACTTAAAAGTTATAAAACCGGTTGTGTAAGCGGACTATACGGCTTTTCACTCAGCTTTATATTCTAATAGTTTTAACATCCATATGTGAAGACCTATTATACGTATGAATTTATCAATCAGTCATGTAAGATGAGATGTGTTTGAAGTTTGCTGACGAAGTGAAGTCGATTTGTAAGACATTGGAGGTACAATATTAGGATAAGATTTTAAAAGAAATTAAATGAAATCAAAGCATAGAAGATGGATGACATTCCACGGGAATTTCTAAAATCATTTCAGGAAGTGGCAAACAAACGAGCATTCCAGCAAACTTCCAGAGACTGCAAGAGCACATGAGTGCGAGAACTATCGCACAATCAGCGTAACAGATTATGCGTCCATAGTTCCAAATGGAGAAGAAACTTGAAGATCAGTTACACGACGATTATTTTGGCTTTAGAAAACGTGAAGGCACCAGAGAAGCAGTTCTGACGTTGTGCTTCATAATGGAAGCAAGACTGATAATAAATCAAAACACGTTTATACGATCTGTCGACCTGTAAAATGCTTTCGTCAATGTAAAGCGGTGCAACGCGTTCCAAATTCTGAGGAAAATAGCTGTAAGCTATTGGCAAGAAGGGGTAACATGCAACATGTGCTCCAACAATGAGCGAAATGTATGACTGAAAGACCACCATGAACGAAGTGCTGAGATTAAAGGTGTGTAAGGCAGGAATGCAGCGTTCCTATTGGTTAGTCTATACTTTGAACAAGCAATGAAATGAATAACTGAAAATATCTAGTTGGAATTATAATTCAGGATGAAAGAATGAGAATTGTGAGATTTGATTTGACATTGCTATCCTTAGCAAAAGTGAAGGACATTTAGAGAATCTGTTGAATGAAATGAACAGCCTGATGAGTACAGAATGTCGACTGATAGTAACCCAAAGAATGGCGAAAGTAGTGAGAACTAGTGGAATGAAAATAGCGAGAAACTTAGCATCAATGTCGGTGTTCACGATGTAGACGAAGTGAAGGAATTCTGCTATCTTGGAAGAAAAGTAACGCATGACGGACTAAGCATCGAGGACATGCGTAAAGAGAAGGCTAGCAAAGGGAAAGACGACATTCCTGTCTACAAGAAGTCTGCTAGCATCATAGCCGCTAAACTGAGGAATAAGTTTCTGGGAATATACGTTTGCAGCACAGCACTGTGTATTAACGAATCATGGACTATAGGAAAACCAGAACAGAGAGAAACGAGGCGTCTGAGATGTGATGCTATAGAAGAATGTTGAAAATTACAGCAGGTGGACTAGTAAGGAGAAGAAAGGATTATATGGAAAAGAAGAAGGGACAGGATGATAGAACATGTGTTAAGAATAAACTCCATGGTATTAGAGGGAACTACAGACAGTAGAAACTGTAGAGAAAGATAGAGATTGGTATATATCCAATAAATAATTGGGGACGTATACTGGAAGTGCTACTCTGGGATGGAGAGGTAGGCACAGGAGAGAAATTAGTGTTGGACTGCATCGAACCAGTCAGAAGAAAAGGTAAGATAACAACAATAACAAAGAGACACAAGTACGTAGTACCTGATAACAAGATTAGTGTCGTGAATAGGGGACATCAAGTCAGTATTGAAGGTAACATTACTGGAAGGAAATGGAAATATCACGTAGATCAGTATTACGGAAAGTGAATGGAATATTTTTAGGAGAATTCCTGAGAATATTAATGCATCTGAAAAGTAAATAGCACACGAGATGCTGGTGCGACCATTTGTAGAGTATTGTTCCAATATTCAGTGTCGTCAAGAAGGTATGGCCACAGATATAGATGCGCCACTGGGAACGTATCGTGTATACGTAGTCCATACAAGAGAGTAAAATAAAAGCACGACGCATTTAAAAGAGAATTCTTGGAGCAAAGACGGCGTATTCACTAAGAAACGTTGTTACACTGATTCACAGATTCTGTATTGGAAGAAGACTGTGGTACTATTATGCTTCTACCGAAGTATACCTTGCGTGCAGATCATTACAATAACACAGACCAGAGGCCTGTGGCGGCAATTACTCATTTTCTCCTCGTGCCATACGTGGAGAGAAAGTAAAGAATTTGTCTTCAGATTGTGAAACGTCTGTGTTCGTTTGTGGTAACAGTTTTACGCATTAATAGCGAATTAACAGACGTCTGGTCTTCTGAAACACTAACTATCTACGTACTTGGAAATATCTACCTTTTTTGTCATATTTCAGTCTTAGAGTTTTCCATCTCTAAAATTTCATAGTGTACGTGAATATTTTATTTTCATAGGTCTTACATCTGCAGTTGTTTCCAGTCAGTTCTAGGAATTAAACTCTTCGACTGAAAGTGCAATAATTAATATGTCTTCCCAATGGCGAATAGAATATGTGCTCCGTTTTCAAGGATTTGAATCTATTCCAGGAATTTATCAAATGTGAATTTTATCGTTTGCTATGACAGTCGAAAAAATTTCATATTTCCGAGTGAAGTGAGATGTTGTGCTGTGGCTGCGATTGTACTACTTCACCCTCTTGTACGTCAATCCATATCCTACATAAAAAGGTCACGCCTGTACAGATTTCTTTTCAATCGTTCCGAACTAAATGACAGGAGACCAAGGGGAGATGCAAACTCTGATTCGTAGATCTAGAGACACCGATACACTGTTTGCCACAGAGCTGAAAGAAACATTCTAAATACCAGGATCCCAGATCAGAATCAAGGATATCCCCAGCAAATTTCGTTGACTTACTTGGACAATTCCAACACACAGGCCAGATCACACATATATATATATATATATATATATATATATATATATATATATATATATATATATATATATATTCACCAAGAAAAATGCAGATGATAAATGGGTATTCATTGGACAAATATATCATACTAGAACTGACATGTGATTACATTTTCACGCAATTTGGGTGCATAGATCCTGAGAAATCAGTACACAGAACAACCACCTCTGGCCGTAATAACGCCCTTGATACGCTTGGGCATTGAGTCAAACAGAGCTTGGATGGCGTGTACAGGTACAGCTGTCCATGCAGCTTCAACACGATACCACAGTTCGTCAAGAGTTGTGAATGGCGTATTGTCACGAGCCAGTTGCTCGGCCACCACTGACCAGACGTTTAGAATTGGTGAGATATCAGGAGAATGTGCTGACCAGGGCAGTAGTCGAACATTTTCTGTATCCAGAAAGGCCCGTACAGGACCTGCAATGTGCGCTCGTGCATTATCCTGCTTAAATGTAGGGTTTCGCAGGGATCGAATGAAGGGTAGAGCCACGGTCCTAACACATCTGAAGTGTGACGTCCACTGTTCAAAGTGCCATCAGTGTGAACAAGAGGTGACCGAGACGTGTAACCAATGGCACCCCATACCATCATGCCGGATAATACGACAGTATGGCGATGACGAATACACGCTTCCAATGTGCGTTCATCACGATGACGTCAAACACGGATGCGACCATCATGATGCTGTAAACACAACTTGGATTCATCCGAAAAAATGACGTTCTGCCGTTCGTGCGCCATCGCAGGCGCTGTGATGCAGCGTCAAGGGTAACCGCAGCTATGGTCTCCGAGCTGCTAGTCCATGCTGCTGCAAATGTCGTCGAACTGTTTGTGCAGATGGTTGTTGTCTTTCAAACGTCCCCATCTGTTGACTCAGGGCTCGAGATGTGGCTGCACGATGCGTTACAGCCATGCGGATAAGATGCCTGTCATCTCAACTGCTAGTGATACGAGGCCGTCGGGATCCAGCACGGCGTTCTGTATCACCCTCCTGAACACACCGATTCCGTATTCTGCTAACAATCATTGGATCTCGACCAACGCGAGCAACAATGTCGGTATACGATAAACCGCCATCGCGATAGGCTACAGTCCGGCCTTTATTAAAGTCGGAAACGTGATGGTACGCTTTTCTCCTCATTACACGAGGCACCACAACGACGTTTCACCAGGCAACTGCTGTTTGTGTATGAGAAATCGGTTGGAAACTTTCCTCATGTCAGCTCGTTGCAGGTGTCGCCAGCGGCACCAACCTTGTGTGAATGCTCTGAAGAGTTAATCATTTGCATATCACAGCATCTTCTTCCTATCGGTTAAATTTAGCGTCTTTAGCACGTCATCTTCGTGGTGTAACAATTTTAATGGCCAAACTTGGGAGAGAAAGAGAGGGAGAAGACAGTGAAGTACTAAAGCAGAAAACAAACTCATGAACTAGGAGGTTCTCATTAGACGAGAAGTTCCCGAACTTCTCCTCTGATGGAGTGTCCTGGTACTTTGGTGGAGCACCCTGTTTATTTCGAAGTTAACAAAATTTAAGTAGATTATAAAACCAGTTTGTCGTTTCTTCAATTCTAAGTCTTAATTAATGACACAGAAATCACAATAAAATTTAAAAAACCATCAGTACAGTCAAACGTCGAGAAAGAGAAACGCCATGTAAGTGAGTTTTTCTTCGAACACACATTCACTTCCTGCGGGATATCAGTGTTCCATTGAACGCAGTTTGGGGAACCCCCTCATTGGAGTAATCAGTGGAGTCTTGCGCAATGCTCACGCTATTCAGTATCATGCAGGAGGAGTCGTTTGTTAAACGAGAGTTAGGAATTGCTTCCTGTTTATTTTGTTTCAGCTGTATGAGAGAAGTAACTCGTATATAAATTTCATTCATTATTCTGATAAAATAATGAAAATTATGAGCCGCTGAAAGAAAACTAGACGTTTCGGTGGGAGAAAAAGTTATGGAAGTTTGACTTATAACGAGTTATTGATTAACTCTGTAGAGTTAATTAATAACTGCTAGCTTACTCGTGCAGTATATCATCTTAGCAATTAAGCCCTTAGTGCCATTACTGGAACTGCAATAACAGTTAATGTTTCGAAAAAGCCATCAGCTTATAAATTGCTTCCGGTCTTCAGAGGTCACAGGCTCCTTTAAATCAATGGGATTCAGGCTACTGTCGGTAAACCTATTTCCAGTTTCTGAGTGCTTCAAAGCAACATTATTTTAACAATAGTTTGTCATTTCTTGTTATCATCTGGGTATGCCTAGGCGGAAACCCATGGAATTGGCCGTAACTGGTTCGTGCTATCGGTAAAGCTGTGCTTCCGAAGCGATTCCAGGAGTGTGAATTATGAAAACTGGTGTCTGACAGACTTACCGAAACGAGAATGCTCAGGATACAGAAAGAATATATCAGTGGTCGTTAAGCATGAAACATGTGCAACAATGCGTCACTTTCAAACCGAAAAATATGAATGTATTTTTAATGATCTTTCAAACGAACCATGGCAGAAATTTAATATTAAATACACAAAAAGTTCGAAAAGAGCTAATTGCTTATCTAAGATGTATAATTTCTTTAGTTAGTGTCACTGTATTGTTCTCTGAAGGAACCTATAGTACAGTTTAGAAATCCATTGCAACTGTATAGTTTCGGCGAATTCATACTGCTCAGAAACTAAATCAACTACTAGTAGTTGCAAACTGGATTCATCACTTCCGGACTTTCGAATTCCGGATCAACTACGCGTTTTCTCGTACAAGTGTTGCAGACACCTTGACATTTGCAGTGTAGGATTTCTGTGGCAGTGGAACGGGACTGGGTGCTGCGTAAGAGCAGGTTCTTGATCAACTGTGATTCAATTAGATTAACAGAAAAAACTAAACACTCGGGAGAGACATGCATAAGACAAGAGAAATTAGGAGTTTGGACACAGTTTTGCAATGTGAAACACCTGATACAGTGGCATAAGATTTCACGGAAATAATCTTTCACCTCCAAATATGAATAAAACCTTAAGAGGAACTCCAATGTAAATTCATTAAGAAAATCTTAACCTAATATACATAAATCATCCAATATAACTACGCAGGGAAAAAACCATACTTAATTTGCTGTGCAACATAACCAAACGTACATCAGTTATGAACGCACATTGAAAGGCAACACGATAGTAACTGCTTGAAAATGTTCAGACATCACACGGCTTCACATTGTTTCATCAACAAACAATACCCCCATAAAAGACACTGCTCTTGCAATTACAGCCACGACAGCAGGCCCAGCGTGACTCATCCACAACCTTGACTGTACTCAAATGCCACCATAAACATACAGGCCATCGCCACAAACTGGCACAAGCCACCCTTACACACCACCAATCATGGAAATGGAAACGTAAATGTATCTTCCACAACTGCATGCTGGCTCCCAACTGCCGTATCGCCTACACATACGGAGGCAAAAGTTTTGTGCTGATGTGGGAGACTTCTCTGCACGTCTCAGCTATCCTGATAAGATGCAGTGCAGGTAAGAGGCAGATATGCAGATCTGTTATTACTAACGCTCCACGAAACACAACCTGATGATGTCTCATAACAACAAAAGGAGTAGGGAATGCTGAAAATTAATTGTTGTCTTTTCTAGGGAGCGTATCTGCACATGCGATTTGGATAATAAATCAAGACTTAAAGTAACATTTATTTCTGTTTAGCCTGCAGGAAAAATAAAAGAAAAAATACATCAGCATTATTGGAATATGGTTTCCTTCATTCATAACTGAAAACATATTTCCATATGAAGCGAGTCACAGCTGTAGCTGTTGAATCAACCTGCGCATAACTGTCCTCATCCAGCTGAAGAACTTACTTTTAAAATGGCGGCTTGTGATTTGATTGTTATTGTGACAACCATCCCATTGGTCAGAAACAAATATTCCACTGTTATAACGACTGCGTGACGGTCACATTTCGGTGAACGCCTAGCTCTATCCGGTCTGTAGCTTTTATCTGTCAGTTGGTATAATGTACGTTTCTGACCATCAAAACTGCAGCACTGTAAAGGCGACGTGCAACAAACATCAAATTAGCATCAACTGCTCCACATGCTTGGATACACGAATGAATAACATTTAAATGCAACTGCATGAAGTAGTTAAGAATAACGTCATCTACAATTTGTATATATGGGAAAGTTATGCATGGGGAATCACATTGAGAAAGAGGATATGAATTTTGTTTGTTTGTAAGAATATAGTATTATGTGTGAGAAGGAAATCTATCTACCAACACGTGATGGAATTCGACACTGACCCATCGCGACCACCGTTTTGTCATTCGACACTGCTGTTCGCGTCTACCATGAGTTCACAGCTATCAAGCCCATACTGAATCAGGGCATTACTCGGTGTTTTGCGCGATCTCAATAGCCCCACGTGTCTGGCTCCCAAGGGGACTGGCATATTACCCGCTCGACAGTGCAGTTGTACAGTTAAGTCACTTGCCTAGAACAGTGAATGTAGACTGGTTTGCAGCATCCAGAAGGCCAATGCCACTACATCTGGAGCACATCAGATTATCAGTATGGCGTGCCATTGTTGTCGCTTCCCCTGATGCAGATACGTCGTCGTTCGACTGATCCAGCACCTGACATGATGCTGTGGGGCACCACTGTACATGAAACGACCACACCTGGTACCCACAGTCAGTAATTTGGGCAGTAGATGATGTAACTCTACTGGTTGTTAACATTTCTGGCATGTTAAGGCCGATGCCCGTGTTTTACCTTCAAGGTTTCTGAGATGATACACTTTAGAGCGACAAGTGTGATGTGGCCCACCACGAGTTCCTCTCCTGTGCCAACCTCTTCATCTCACAGTAGCACTTTGTAACATTCTGCGTGGTGTCTGCTTGTTCTAAGTCGTGTCTCCCTACCAAGTTTGTGCAACGACGCTCTGAGCGTGTTTTTTAGGGAATTGACTAGTTTGAGCCTGGGACCTGTTGCTGGCAAGGAGACGCCAGACCACACTTGACATGTAGAGTTCAGAAGAGTTCAGTGACACTAGCGATGATATAATCAATTACTTAATGATTTCAGCGTCAGCTCCACTGCACTCCCTGTAAAGGAATCTTAGTACTAACTAAATTTAGTGGAAGGGGTTCAAGGCTTTCCTATTTTTTAGTTAGCTGGTAAAATAATGTCGAAAAAGCAGTTATGTTTACCACTGGAAATTTTACTCTACTCACAAAACATTGTTTATAAATTGCACTATTGATAAAAGTAAATATACTAATACAGGATGACAAAAACCAACTGCGTTCAACAAAACTGTCAACGAATATTCCCTGAATGGGTTTCCAAGTTCAACAATGGATTGAAGGATGACCTATGCCATTTCACATCTATAATCTAGATTTAAGTTAAGTTTCATAAAATACAAAACTATCAAAATGGTCTACAGTGACCATCAATTATCTTCAATTACTTATTTAACTTGTCATAAATTACAGTGGTTGATGTGGCTTCTCAATAATTATATAACAGAAAAATCATCGCGTTTCAGATTTTAACTTCTAGTAGCAAATGTGAATACCACGAAGTTCAATTGACGATCGACGCTAGTATTACGTAAAAAGGGGATGTAACAGATGAGGCTTCTGCAGTTCTGAGTGACGCCTTATGGCGGCACCGCATGCGTTCATTACCTTGTCAGTGTTTAGTTAGCATCAGGGGGCAGCGGAAAGCACAGCTCCACACACCTCGCCATCTTCAAAGGAACTCTCTCCTAACTTCTCCTTACTACAATTTACTGAAGTTGGTTTAAAAAAAAAGTATCCGTCTGTTTTCAACTGACCAATCAGGGTCTCAATGTTAACCTTAAGCTCCGCCTACAAAAATTCTGCCTATCCAATGAGAAACGTTATACTTTGCAACGTAACAGAGATGTGTATAGTCTCACGCTAAAACCTTCTGCTGGTGTGGTCCTTTTAGTGTTATCATAAGATCTATACTGTTCTTCTGGACGGCTCTATCTTTTAACATGGGCGGGGGGGGGGGGTGGTCCTGGTGGTCAACTGGCCCGGTGGGTGTCTGTCCCTTATCGTAGCACCACCTAGCCTACACGACTCTGCTCTTGGCAATGATCGAATCATTGTGTAAGTCAGTCAAAAATTATTCCTTTATCTAAATTTCTTCACTTTATTGATAACTAGTCGGTTTGAAGTTCTCCTCTTAGTAACAGTTTGATAAATTTTTTGGACGTGTCAGTTCTACGTTGTGGAAGTTTTCATCAGTTTCATGCATTAGTGTGCTGTTTAATAGCAGTAGTGTGACTTTTTACACACATTTTTTTTGCCAGTGGTGGCTTGCCCAAGCAGTCTTCTCGTCGGGCCGTTTTTTGCTCGCTCTGCTGAGTCAGGGCGTCCCGGGACCTTTCTGGCCGTCCATGTTGTGTTGTTTCCCAGCAGGGTTTGCCTTAGCTGTAGATTTACTGCCAACTTCGGATACAAGTGCCCTTTGTTGGTTTCGCTGTCCTTTCCCTTCTCTCGACGCTTCTGCCTTGTAGGAATTCCTAATTACGTCCTTTCCTTTCTTGATACTTCTCTCGTTGCAACTTGTGGGTCATTGCATTTGCTTCTTGCTGGAATTTTTACAATGGTTCTTACAAAAAGTTTTACTTATAATCATCTAACATATGTCTAATACCTACATTGTTTTACGCCTTTTTAAAAAGCTTTACAAATTTCGGCGCCCTTTCCATGTTACAGTTCGAAGATATTTTGAGGCTTAACTTCTACAAGAATCCTGAAATTTTTTCTTATTTTTGTGTAGAGTCGTGGTGTATAGCATTTTAGTATTTCTTGCTGTTAGACTATATACGCTTTCTCCCATTACCTTAATCTATGCTACAATTTGTGTTATTTTTGTTTTTGTTTTTATTGAAACTACTTTCTTTTCCCCACCTTCCTCTCTCTTAATTTTTCTTTCTCCTGACGATCTTATCTGCAACATAAACTTGAAATATTGTGCTAATTATTTATCAGTAATAAAATTAATCTTCAAACTTTTTGATATGGCTCACATGGTGAAGCCCTAAGGTTTTGCCTGTTTTTGGGTTCATTAGTTCCACAGCATTATCATGAGCAATTCGGCTAATTATAACTGGTCCTTTGTATGCAGCGTAAAACTTATGTATTTTGTGTTTCTGTTTGCTGGAGTGATGGTGTGTTTTTACAAATACTTTCTCTCCTATTGAGAATGTTCTTTTAATTGCTGTTCTATCTCCTCTTTCTTTTCTTTTAATGGCTGCCTTTCTGATGTTGGAGAGTACTGTTGCTATGACTTTTTTTGTGCTGTCTGTGTGGTACAATAGGAAATCTAACATTTTCTCTGGTTATGTTTGTGGGTTCAATATTTTTAGTACAGTAACTGGAGGTAGTAGTGTAGTGCTATATGGCATTTCATTTATTACTTCTTGAAAATCTTTAAGGTATATATCCCAAGTGTTGTGTTTTTTGGCTGCATATAATCGGCATAAAGTGCCTATGTCCTTCATAGATCGTGCTGCTGCATTTACGTTAGGTTTTATGTAGATGGGTTTTATTTGGTGTTGTTTTAATGTGTTCTGCCATTGCACTGATTTGTATTCTGGGCCATTATCCGAAGTTAGTCGTTCCACTCAACTTACTTTTCTGAGAAAATCTTGTCTAAATGCTTTACTTATAGTAAGACCTGTTGCCATTTTTAATGGTGTCAAGGTAACATATTTAGAAGTAAGTTCCAAAACGACAAATATGAAAATATATCCATTTTTTGTGCATGGGAGGGACCCCATCAAATCTGTCGCAGCTATTTGTCTTAATTTTTTAGGGATTATTGGAAACATAGATGGTTTGGTTTGGAAAGTGACATGTTTAGCCCTCATACATTTTTTGCATTTGACTAATACTGTTCTAATTGGTCTTTCCATATTAGGAAATGGCTTGTTTGTTTTATTTTTAAAAAGCATTTCTTTGGTACAAAGTGGCCATTACTTAAATGTGTATACCATGTGTACTTATTAATTAGTTAATTTGGGATATCAATTAACCATTCATTCGTTGCAACATTTCGTCTAAAAATAAAACATTGTTTTTTACGAGATAGTGCTGTCGAATGTCTTGAAAATTCCTACTTCTCCACTTTGATTCCTAGTATTTCGGGATCCTTGTCCTGTTCTTTGCCTATGTTTTTCAATGCTGTCTTAATGTAGTTTTCGAAAGGTACTTGTTTCATATAGTACATTGTAAACTGGTCTTCTGCTGCTTCCAAACCTATGTTATTGGATGCACTATGTGGACATCGCGATAAAGCATCTGCTAATACATTCGCTGGTCCTGGTATGTGTTTAATAGTTAAGTCAAATTCTTGTAGTATTAACACCCATCTGGCTAACCTACCATGAGTTAGTTTGGCGGATAACAGAAATTCTAATGCTTTGTGGTCAGTGTATACTTTTGTTTTTCTTCCGAATAGGAAGTATCAAAAGCGTTGGAAGCCCCATACAATGGCCAATGCTTCCAGCTCCGTGACTGAATATTTTTTCTCGCTTTTTGTGAATACACAACTGGCAAATACAATTTTTCTGTATGATCTTAGCCCTGCCTGTTCATATTTTTGGAATAAAACAACTCCTAAACCTGTTTTCTCGCTATCAGTGGCCATAAAAATTTTTGTGTTATATCAGGAAGTGCTAAAAGCGGTGCTGTTGTTACTGCGTTTTTCACTTTTAAAAATTCTTCATTGGCTTGTTGATCCCATATCCATGGCGTGTTTTTTCGTCAATGCACATAGGCGTGGTGTTGCGAGAGAGTCGATCCAAATAAATTTTGTATAGAATCCAGTAAGACCTAGAAATACTCTGAGAGTTTTCTTATTATATGGAGTACCGAATTCTCTGATTGCCGTTAGTTTTTCTGGGTCGGGCATTACCCCTTCCTCTGAAATTATGTGTCCTATAAATTTGACCTCTCACCTTCCCAATTTGAATTTTGTTATATTTACTGTGACCCCATGCTCTTTCATGATCTGTAAAAACTGATTTAATGTGTCGTTATGATGTTCCCAAGAGGGTTCTGCTGTAATCACATCATCAACATAACAATTAATTTATGTAAATTTTCAGGACTGAGTATAGTATTAAATCCCCTAATAAACGCTGCTGATGATATGTTTAAACCAAATGGCAATCGTTTAAATCGGTAACATCTAACGAATACGAGAAATGCTGTAAATTTACTACATCCTGGGGCCGATTCTATTTGCCAGAAACTACTCCGTAAATCAATTGATGGAAATATCTTAGCACCGTGGAAGTTTTGTATCAATTCCTCTAATTTTTCTGGGCGATCTGTCTCAGTGATTATGATTGTGTTGATCTGTCTGGAATCAAGCACTAACCTGATGCTCCCATCTCGTTTTTGTACAATATGAAGTGGGCTGTTATACGTGGAGGTAGCTGGTTCAGTAATATCATCATATAACATTTTAGATATCTCCTGGAATACTTTATTCCTATATCTTAATGGGATTGTATAGGGTGGCGCTCTAAATGGTTTGTGCTGTTTTACTTCAAACTTGTACTGAAAGTGTTTAATAGTGCCAGTCTTAGATAAAAATACCTCTCCTTTATCTCGTAAAATACCCTCTAATTCTCTTTTGCTGTATTCCGAAATACCTTGAACTTCTTGCAATTTTTAGTCGATTTCTTTATGGACTTCTAACATGAGTTGAGGCGATTCCCCCTTTAGTGCATACCGTTCTAATCCTTCATCCTCTTTGTCTCGCATCATTCTTAATTGTTTGTTTATAACTGGTATTTCTTCTAATTTTAGCTTTTGCTCAAAAAGAAGTGTGACATTCCCGAATGTTACGCTACCTTTCCCCATATCTATTATCGCTCATCTCTCATTTAAATAATCTGCACCTGTAATCGAATCTACAGTTAGTTTAGGTATAATCACGAAGTTGGCTTCGATCTTTTGACTTTGGCACGAATGAGTTAACCTTGTTTGTCTCGTAACTTCCGCAGCATTGTTTCTAATAGGACCTCTTACTTTAATCTTACGTGTTTTCAGAACTGGCAATACCTCATTGGCATTACACTGCATGAATAAATTTTCTGAGATCCCGATCAGTTCACTTCCGCTATCGTTTACAATATTGACTGGGATCTGTTTTACCATGGCTTTCACAATTGGTTGAATTTGAAAGGGTTGGTTCTGTTCTTCTTCTTCTTGCATCAACGAATCCTCCACTGAATCATACACGAGTCTTTTCGGGACTTCCCCCTGTGAATTCGAACTTTCTGTAGGATAAGCTTCGTCTGCTACTTCTCTCTCTTTTGCTTCCTCTTCTCTATTTCTTCCTTCATTTACGCGTTATACAACATCCTCTACTTCTTCCTCATCCTCGTCTATCTTCTCCTTCTTCGTCGCTACTTCCACATAATCGCATTTAAATGCTCTAATTATCGCTTCATAACTTCCTTCATTATATACGTTGGGTTGTGTACCCACTAGTAACTTACTTTCAACTTCTGTCGACTGCGCATTATCCTCATTGAATTCGCTTTCCCTGGTTTCCATCTCAAATAGCTCTGCAATACTCATTACTTCGTCCTTTCCTCCTACATTCGTTGTGCATGCCTCTGGTAATTCATCTTCCTCGTCAGTATCCTCCCAATTAATTTCGTCCCAACACGATATTGTTATTTTCCTGCCTTCGTTTTCATCTGGTCCCTGCGGTTTTGTTCCTTCCTTCTCCTCTTCTCGTGATAAGGTATTTACTTCTCTGTTCAAGGTGCTGCAATTATCCTGGGTCGGTGCGTCATTCTCTTTGGCATGGGCGCTTAGCTGTCAATTCTAAAGTTTATCGGTTTTGGTGGTCTTACCTCCACCTCTTCTATCTGTATTCTCTTTTCTTGCTCCGCTTGTTGTTATTGGTTTCTTTGTTGATAATTTGTCGGTCTATTGGTTCTCCAATACCCGTTCCGATTGTCATTGTTCCCTGTGTAATAGTTGTTACCGTTCCTGGTTATTGCCGTATTCTCTTCTAAATCCATAACCGTTTTTTTTCTTTTTTTTTTTTTTTGAAATCGTCGTTTCTTGGTGCGAAGTTATCACGTGGTTCGTAATTATTGTTTCTTCGTACTGTGTCTTGTGGATTCCACTGCTTTTTGCTTTCGTTTTCACATGCGCATCGTCATTTTCTTGGGTCATCTTCCGAAAATATAAACTCTAGTTCCCTTAGAATTCCTTTAAATGCTTCGACGTCATTGCGTCCGCGACCTACTAATGATTGCTGGTATTTCAATGGTAACTTCATCATGCATAATTTAATCAACTCTCCGTCACTGTATGGTACAGCTAAGCATTGATTTTTTTTTTGCCATTACTTCGAAAATTTCACGGGACTCCTCTCTCCTGAATTTTCAAAATATGGGTTCTGTAATAATTCGTATTTCACTCTGTTCTGTGCTTCGCTGGACCAATATCGTGAGAGAAACTTCTCTCTGAAATCTTCGTGCAATCGGCATGTCGCTGCAACATTCTGCATGGTTTCTGTGACTGTTCCTGGCATGTGTGCACATATAAATTCTAATTTGTGTGCTAGCGTCCAGTGTTCTGGTAATCCTACTCGGAATTGATCAATAAAGTTCGTGGATGTAATGAGTTTCCTTCTCCAAAGTGTGTGAATGATCGTTGTCGTACTTCGTCATAGTTCCATATGAAATTCGCGATTCTTCGCCACTTTTGTCTCTGATCATATCTTTCCGGTTGTGGTAGATCCATTGGATATTGTCCACTGTAACTTTCGCCTACCCTTGCGTAGTATCGTTGGAGTGGTACGCAATAACTTTCTTCCATCGGTTGTGAACGTGTAGCTGAATGCATTGCACTGTACTCTTCGCGACCTGGCTTTCTATTGTTACGTATTGGATCGGTATCTTGTCTGGCTAACCTTGCCGCTTCATTGCACGATCCAGACTGTCTTGAAACATACATTTGTGGTTCTGCATGTGTTTGTGGTGCCGTTTGTTCATCAAGAATTTCTTAACGTGTTTGTTACTGTGCAGGCTGTCTGATTTCACGTATGTTACTTTCCGCCTGTGATTGGAATTGCAAATGCGTAATATCTTCTTTAATTACTTGTTTTTCCGGTGCTGTTACAGATACGGATGTGGTTGCAGACTCAGTGCTTGTTCGATCCTATTCACTACGCTCTTCAATAGTTTCCAACAACTCTGTTCGCAATTTCTGATATTGTTGCTTCGTTTGCGCTTCTATTTTGACAATGCGATTATCATATTTTTTCAGCGCTGCTTTTGTGATACGTTTGTGTAACACACTGTTTTCAACAATTTCACGCGCTGTACCTGCTGCTTGTCTAGTAATTACGTTTATCTGTTTCTCTAGTTTCTTGACTTCTCCCTGGGTGTTGTTACGTAATGTTTTGATCTCGTCCTGAATGTCATTACGCAATGTTTGTATGTCCGCTTGTACCTTGTCAGTGTCTGTTCCCAATTGATTGTGACCTGTTATTAAGCTTCCTATCACCTCTCGAGATTCTTTTGCCTCGCCTTCAATATGACTTAGGTGTAACTGATTTTTTTTGTTTTGTTCTTTAATCTCACGTATTTGTCTCGTGGTTTCTGCAATTTGCTTCGTCGTTTCTATACTCTGAATTTTGATTTGGTTCGCAATTTCTTTATTTTGTCTTCTCATGGTTTCCGTCATTTGTTGTAATAATTCTGCCAAATTGGTGGGTCCTATTGCGTTTTCTTCCGACGTCCTACGCTCTGTACTTTCACCCAAGTGTTGGTTTGCAACCGATTGCATTGAACTGTGCGGTGACACGTTTCTGCTCGAATTCCTTGTACTCTGTGGTGAGGGAGCTCTGATTACTTGTACTATGGGTTCTACGTATTCAAGCCGCAGGTTAGAATCCTCATCGCCTGTCTCTCTACTTTCCTGCTCCTCTGTCGCATGCTGACCTACGTTTTCTATGCCTTGGCATACATTATCCTCGTTATGGTGCGTTATCTGTCATATTTCTTGCGATACTGCATCGTCTGTACTGTCCTCTATTCTCTATCCACCTTCATGCTGGGTCTCTACCTCAATTCGGTCAATGTCTCGATCTGACATTGCTAATCTTTCAGAATCCCTTATTTTCTGTTTTAAAAGCAATTCACGCGCCCTACTTCGCGTCAACATGCGCTCATACGATCTCACTCGTTTCATTAACTTTTTGCTCATACGACTTGACACTAATTATACTCAAGACTGACAATCCATTCACTTACTTGTTGGGTCAGAACCAACTTGTCAACGATGTATCCGCCACCTGTGTACTTGAATTGGAGAGAGAACTTAATTCTAACAATATTAAAATTAATAACTTAATAATGCTATAGTCTCTGCTAGAATGTCTCACATTCTATTGAATACTTTCATACTACCTATCGCTGCAGCTACTGTTTTCGACTGTTTGTAACTTCCAGAAAAAAATTTTGTTACAAAAATGTTTCAACACGATATTTTTCTGACCTAGTTGGGCATGTGGTCGACCTTCAATCATGGTACTTTACCATCCTGGCAGGGTCGCCATTCTCTAACATTCTGCGTGGTGTCTGTTTGTTCTAAGTTGTGTCTCCCTACCAAGTTCGTTCAACGACGCTCTGAGCGTGTTTTTTAGGGAATTGACTAGTTTGAACCTGGGACCTGTTGCTGGTAAGGAGACGCCAGACCAGTTCAGAAGAGTGCAGTGACACTAGCGATGATATAATCAAATACTTAATAATTTCAGCATCAGCTCCACTGCACTCCCTGCAAAGGAATCTTAATACTAACTAAATTTAGTGGGAGGGGTTCAAGGCTTTCCTCTTTTTTAGTTAACGTCGAAAAAGCAGTTAAATTTACCATTGGAAATTTTATTCTACTCACAAAACATTGTTTGTAATTTGCACTACTGATAAAAGGAAATACACTCCTGGAAATTGAAATAAGAACACCGTGAATCCATTGTCCCAGGAAGCGGAAACTTTATTGACACATTCCTGGGGTCAGATACATCACATGATCACACTGACAGAACCACAGGCACATAGACACAGGCAACAGAGCATGCACAATGTCGGCACTAGTACAGTGTATATCCACCTTTCGCAGCAATGCACGCTGCTATTCTCCCATGGAGACGATTGTAGAGATGCTGGATGTAGTCCTGTGGAACGGCTTGCCATGCCATTTCCACCTGGCGCCTCAGTTGGACCAGCGTTCGTGCTGGACGTGCAGACTGCGTGAGACGACGCTTCATCCAGTCCCAAACATGCTCAATGGGGGACGGATCCGGAGATCTTGTTGGCCAGGGTAGTTGACTTACACCTTCTAGAGCACGTTGGGTGGCACAGGATACATGCGGACGTGCATTGTACTGTTGGAACAGCAAGTTCCCTTGCCGGTCTAGGAATGGTAGAACGATGGGTTCGATGACGGTTTGGATGTACCGTGCACTATTCAGTGTCCCCTCGACGATCACCAGTGGTGTACGGCCAGTGTAGGAGATCGCTCCCCACACCATGATGCCGGGTGTTGGCCCTGTGTGCCTCGGTCGTATGCAGTCCTGATTGTGGCGCTCACCTGCACGGCGCCAAACACGCATACGACCATCATTGGCACCAAGGCAGAAGCGACTCTCATCTCTGAAGACGACACGTCTCCATTCGTCCCTCCATTCACGCCTGTCGCGACACCACTGGAGGCGGGCTGCACGATGTTGGGGCGTGAGCGGAAGACGGCCTAACGGTGTGCGGGACCGTAGCCCAGCTTCATGGAGACGGTTGCGAATGGTCCTCGCCGATACCCCAGGAGCAACAGTGTCCCTAATTTGCTGGGAAGTGGCGGTGCGGTCCCCTACGGCACTGCGTAGGATCCTACGGTCTTGGCGTGCATCCGTGCGTCGCTGCGGTCCGGTCCCAGGTCGACGGGCACGTGCACCTTCCGCCGACCACTGGCGACAACATCGATGTACTGTGGAGACCTCACGCCCCACGTGTTGAGCAATTCGGCGGTACGTCCACCCGGCCTCCCGCATGCCCACTATACGCCCTCGCTCAAAGTCCGTCAACTGCACATACGGTTCACGTCCACGCTGTCGCGGTATGCTACCAGTGTTAAAGACTGCGATGGAGCTCCGTATGCCACGGCAAACTGGCTGACACTGACGGCGGCGGTGCACAAATGCTGCGCAGCTAGCGCCATTCGACGGCCAACACCGCGGTTCCTGGTGTGTCCGCTGTGCCGTGCGTGTGATCATTGCTTGTACAACCCTCTCGCAGTGTCCGGAGCAAGTATGGTGTGTCTGACACACCGGTGTCAATGTGTCCTTTTTTCCATTTCCAGGAGTGTACTTTAATACAGGATGACAAAAACCAACTGCATTCAACAAAAATGTCAACGAATATTCCCTGAATGGGTTTCCAAGTTCCACAATGGATCGAAGGAAGACCTATGCCATATCACATCTATAATCTAGATTTAAGTTAAGTTTCATAAAAGACAAAACTATCAAAATGGTCTACAGTGATCATCAATTATCATTAATTAAACTTGTCGTAATTTACAGTGGCTGATGTGGCTTCTCAATAATTATATAACAGTAAAATCATCGCGTTTCAGATTTTAACGTCTAGTAGCAAATGTGCATACCACGAAGTTTAATTGACGATCAACACTAGTATTACGTAAAAAGGGGATGTAACATATGAGACTTCTGCAGTTCTGAGTGAAGCCTTATGGCGGCACCGCATGCGTTCATTACCTTGTCGGTGTTTAGGCAGCGACAGGGGGCGGCGGGCGGCGCAGCTACACGCACCTTGCCGTCTCGGAAGCAACTCTCTCCTAACTTCTCCTTACTACAATTTACCGAAGTTGGTTTAAAAAAAAGGTATGTGGCTGTGTTTTCAACTGAACAATCAGGGTCTCAATATTAACCTTAAGCTCCGCCTACAAAAATTCTGTCTATCCAATGAGAAACGTTATACATTTCGTGGTGGGGCAATGTTTTTAATGATTGCAACGTAACAGAGACGCATATAGTCTCACGTTAAAACTTTCAGCTGGTGTGGTCCTTTTAGTGTTATCGTAAGATCTATACTGTTCTTCTGGAGGGCTGTATCGTTTAACATGGGCTGGGGGGTAGTCCTGGCGGTCGGCTGGCGACGTGGCTTAGCGTCCCTTATCGTAGGGCCTCCTAGCCTACACGACTCTGCTCTTGGCTTCTGTACTCGTTTCTTCCCTCGGAACTGTGTCTGTTTCACGGTGGGAAGGTATGACATGCATTTAAGCATTCTTGTGTTAGTCTGGGGTATTCCATTTGCTCAATCGTTTATCGTATTACTTTGGTTAATTTAATGTCAGGATTTATTCGGAGCTATGTGACATACTGCCGGATTTGCTATCATGTCAGGGTTTTCATGGAAGGTGTTGGATTTGCCTGACACCTTACAACTTGCAACTTACGTCTGGAACTATTTGGTATCCTATCTTTGTCTTCGTCTACAGTTTTTGTTCTCTACAGCTCCCTCTAGTACCATGGAAGTTATTCCCTGGTATCTTAACTGGTGTCCCATCACCCTATCCCTTCTCCTTGTTAATGTTTTTCACGTATACCTTTCTTCTCCGATTCTTCGCAGAACGCCCTCATTCCTTACCCCCCCCCCCCCCCCTGCGGGTAAGAATAGGCCCGAGGTATTCCTGCCTGTCGTAAGAGGCGACTAAAAGGAGTCCCTCCCCCTCAAGGGGGTAGTTAGCGCCTGCGTCCGGAGACGGACGGTTCCACGACCTCTATTTGCGGTCATTTTGCTTCTTCACTTCTCGTTTCTTCCTTCCTTTGGTTGGTTCCTTTCTTTGCTCTTCTCCACCTCACTGTCTTCCTTACTCTTTCCCCTGCAAAATCTCCTTGCCTTCTCATTGCCTTCTTCTCCTTGCCTTCTCATTGCCTTCTTCCCCTTGCCTTCTCTGGTCTCCGCCTCGGCGTTTGAGACAGTCTGTCCTCTCTCTCTCTCTCTCTCTCTCTCTCTCCCCCTCTCTCTCTCCTTTTTCCTCTTCTTCCTTCCTCCCTGTGCGCGCCTGAAGGCCGACCCACGCGTTCGCACGCGTAGCCGGTGACGGGGTAACGCGTAATTCCCCGCCCTGGGTAGACATGTAAGGCACGTAAGGCACGCGCGTACCCCCTGGTAAAGGCCAGGCCTGGGGAGGGGTGATTGCCTGAGCTGATACCTTCTGACCATGCCGATTGGTCCCTCCGTCTGTTTCTCGGGAGGTGTGACCTGAGGTGTAAACATTCACCTGAAGCGGGAGTGCCCTCTGAGAGGGTCCCCACAAGGAAGGAGCGCGCCATCGGAGACGCTGGCAATCATGGGGGATTCCTCCGCAATGGATTTCACTCCATCTCTCTCGACTTCTGCCCAAAACCGGAAACTTGACCAGCTACCAGTGACAAAAGTACTACCGCCTGCCCCACAGTTCCTCGTCGTTTCTCGATCTGAGGACGGAAAGAATTTTTCCTCTGTCAACCCTTTCGTTATCCAGAAGGGCGTAGATGCCATAGCCGGATCTGTCAAATCTTGTACCAGGTTGCGTAACGGTACCTTATTACTCGAAACTGAGAGCGCCTTTCAGGCACAAAAACTGCTTCGGGCCACACTCCTGTACACGTTCCCTGTCCGGGTGGAGGCTCGCCGAACTTTGAATTCGTCTTGTGGTGTGGTCTATACTAGATCCCTCGACGGCTTGACTGACGAGGAGATTCAATCTTTCCTCGCTGAGCAGGGCGTGACGGCTGTCCATAGGGTCATGAAAAAGGTCAACAATGACCTTGTACCGACCCGGACACTTTTCTTGACCTTTGATAGTGTTAAGCTGCCATCGCGCATCAAGGCGGGCTACGAGGTTATTTCTGTTCGCCCCTATGTCCCGACACCTACGCGCTGCTACCAGTGTCAGCGTTTCAATCACACTAGACAGTCTTATTCCAATGCGGCTAAATGTGTCACTTGTGGCAGGAATGCCCATGAGGGTGACTGTCCACCTCCGTCTCCTCGTTGTGTGAACTGTCAGGGTGACCATGCCGCATCCTCCCGCGACTGTCCTGTCTATAAGGAAGAACGCTGTATCCAAGAAATTCGGGTCAAAGAGAAAGTGTCCACCTCGGCTGCTCGCAAGCTATTGGCTAGTAGGAAGCCCACGCTGCTCCCAGCGGGGAAATACAGTACTGTCCTCGCCTCTCCTCGGACTACCAGGGAGGTGGCAACCCAGACATGCGATCTGACCTTCAGCACCACGGTCGTCCGTTCGGCCAGTGCTAAGATCGCGCGGTCGACGTCTCCTCTTCCTCCCATCACCCCGCAGACACCGGCCCCTTCATCAGCTTCTGCTAAGACGAAGACCCAGAAGTCAGATGCACAGGCCTTCAAGAAGGAACCGTCCCGTGCAGACTTCCATCGTACCTCGACCTCCCAGCCTTCGACCGGTACTTCCACCAAACGACCTTCCAAGAAGGCTCATAGGAAGCACAGTTCTCCTTCTCCGCCACGGCGCATTTCTTCTCCTGCGCCACCCAGCGGTTGCCGCCCCAGGCCGTCATTCGTTCCGCCTGGCCGCACCGCTGGTAGCCGAACATCTGGCCGTTCACCGGTGGAGGAAGCTCCCCCTCCCGGCCATCTTCCCAAGATGGCCGATGAACCTATAGACCCAATGGACGATGACTGTCCGCCTACTGATAGCGGCGGCAGTGCCCGCTCGAAGCCAGGCCCTCAGCGGCCTTCGAGGTAACCCCTTCTTTCATCTTCCCTTTTTTTCTTACGATGGCACTTATTCACTGGAATATTCGCAGCATTCGCTCCAACCGAGAGGACTTGAAGTTGCTGCTCCGCTTGCACCGTCCGCTCGTCGTAACCCTTCAGGAAACGAAGCTACGCCCATGCGATCAAATTGCCTTGGCACACTACACCTCTGTGCGTTTTGACCTACCCCCTGTGGTAGGTATCCCAGCTCATGGAGGGGTTATGTTGCTGGTCCGGGATGATATTTACTACGATCCCATCACGTTGCACACCGGCCTCCAGGCAGTTGCCATCCGCATTACTCCCCCCCCCCCCCCCTTTTACATTTTCCATTTGTACCGTTTACACTCCATCGTCGTCTGCCGTTACCAGGGCAGACATGATGCAACTTATTGCTCAGCTACCTGCACCATTTTTGTTAACTGGAGTCTTCAATGCCCACCATCCCCTTTGGGGCTCTCCAGCATCCTGCCCGAGGGGCTCCCTGTTAGCAGACCTTTTCAACCAGCTCAATCTTGTCTGCCTCAATACTGGCGCCCCTACTTTTCTTTCGGACACATCTCACACCTATTCCCATTTAGACCTCTCTATATGTACTTCCCAACTTGCACGCCGGTTTGAGTGGTATGCACTTTCTGATACATATTCGAACGACCACTTCCCGTGTGTTATCCATCTCCTGCAGCATACCCCCTCTCCGTGCTCATCTAGTTGGACCATCTCCAAAGCAGACTGGGGGTTCTTCTCTTCCAGGGCGACCTTTCCGGATCAAACCTTCACAAGCTGCGATAGTCAGGTCGCACACCTCACGGAAGTCATTCTCACTGCTGCTGAAGATTCCATCCCTCACCCTACTTCTTCTCCACGTCGCGTACCGGTCCCCTGGTGGACCGCAGCATGTAGAGACGCTTTACGTGCTCGTCGACGTGCTTTACGCACCTTTAAACGCCACCCTACAGTGGCGAATTGTATCAATTATAAAAGATTACGTGCACAGTGTCGTCGTATTGTTAAAGAAAGCAAGAAAGCCAGCTGGGCTGCTTTCACAAGCACCTTCAACAGTTTTACTCCTTCTTCTGTTGTCTGGGGTAGTCTGCGACGGCTATCTGGCACTAAGGTCCACTCACCAGTTTCTGGCTTGACGGTCGCGAATGACGTCCTTGTGGCCCCTGAGGCAGTCTCCAAAGCCTTCGGCCGCTTTTTCGCAGAGTTTTCGAGCTCCGCTCATTACCACCCTGCCTTCCTCCCCCGCAAACAGGCAGAGGAGGCTAGGCCACCTAACTTCCGCTCCTCGAATCGTGAAAGTTATAATGCCCCATTCACCATGCGGGAACTCGAAAACGCACTTGGCCGATCACGGTCCTCCGCTCCAGGGCCTGATTCTATTCATATTCAGATGCTGAAGAACCTTTCTCCTGCGGGTAAAGGTTTTCTTCTTCGTACTTACAATCGCATCTGGATTGAGGGACATGTTCCCGCATGCTGGCGCGAGTCTATTGTTGTCCCGATTCCTAAGCCGGGGAAGGACAAGCACTTGCCTTCCAGTTATCGACCCATCTCGCTTACCAGCTGTGTCTGTAAAGTGATGGAGCGAATGGTTAACTCTCGATTGGTTTGGCTGCTCGAGTCTCGACGCCTACTTACCAATGTACAATGTGGATTTCGTAGGCGCCGCTCTGCTGTTGACCATCTGGTTACCTTGTCGACCTTCATTATGAATAACTTCTTGCGGAAGCGCCCGACCGCGGCTGTGTTCTTTGATTTGGAGAAGGCTTACGACACCTGTTGGAGGGCGGGCATTCTCCGTACCATGCATACATGGGGCCTTCGCGGTCGCCTCCCTCTTTTTATTCGTTCCTTTTTAATGGATCCACAGTTCAGGGTACGTGTGGGTTCTGTCCTGTCAGACACCTTTCGCCAGGAGAATGGGGTGCCACAGGGCTCAGTTTTGAGCGTCGCTCTCTTCGCCATAGCGATCAATCCAATAATGGATTGCCTCCCAGCTGATGTATCAGGCTCCCTTTTCGTGGACGATTTTACCATCTATTGCAGCGCGCAGCGTACGTGTTTCCTGGAGCGCTGCCTTCAGCGTTCTCTTGACCGTCTTTACTCCTGGAGTGTCGCCAATGGCTTCCGTTTTTCTGCCGAGAAGATGGTCTGTATTAACTTCTGGCGCTTCAAAGAGTTTCTCCCACCGTCCTTACGACTCGGTCCCGTTGCTCTCCCAATCGTGGAGACAACAAAATTTTTAGGTCTTACATTTGACAGGAAACTTAGCTGGTCTCCACATGTGTCATATTTGGCTGCCCGTTGTACCCGTTCTCTAAATGTCCTCCGTGTTCTCAGTGGTATGTCGTGGGGAGCGGATCGAACCGTCCTACTTCGCCTATATCGGTCGATCGTCCGCTCCAAGCTGGATTATGGGAGCTTCGTATACTCCTCTGCACGGCCATCCATCTTACGCCGCCTCAACTCCATAGAACATCGGGGTTTACGACTTGCGATCGGAGCGTTTTATACTAGTCCCGTCGAGAGTCTTCATGCTGACGCTGTTGCCACTCACCTACCGGCGCGATATACTGCTTTGTCGGTATGCCTGTCGGCTACTGGCAATGCCCGACCACCCGTCTTATCGTTCCTTTTTTGATGACTCTCTCGACAGTCAATACGGGTTGTATGTCTCTGCCCTGCTACCCCCTGGAGTTCGCTTTCGTCGCCTCCTTCAACACCTTAATTTTTCACTCCCTGCAACCTTTCGAGTGGGCGAGAGCCACACGCCACCTTGGCTCCAGGCTCAGGTTCGCGTCCACCTTGACCTCTGCTCGCTCCCGAAGGAGGTTACCCCCGGTTCAGTCTACCACTCCCGTTTTGTCGAACTTCGTTCGAAGTTCATTAATATGACCTTCATTTATACAGATGGCTCTAAGACCAATGACGGGGTCGGGTGTTCTTTTATTGTCGGGGTACAAAGTTTCAAATACCGGCTCCATGGCCATTGTTCGGTCTTCACAGCTGAGCTCTTTGCCCTCTGCCAGGCTGTTCTTTACATCTGCCGCCACCGACATTCTGCATATGTCATCTGCTCCGATTCCCTGAGCGCTATCCAGAGCCTCAGTGATCCGTACCCGGATCACCCTTTCGTGCACCGGATCCAACGCTCTCTTCAGCAGCTGGTGGACGTCGGTTCTCCGGTTAGCTTTATGTGGGTTCCTGGCCATGTCGGTATCCCTGGGAACGAAGCTGCAGATGCCGCGGCCAAGGCTGCGGTCCTCCAGCCTCGGACAGCTTCTTGTTGCGTCCCTTCGTCAGATTGTAGCAGGGTCATTTGTCGGCGCATTTTATCGCTGTGGCATGCCGATTGGGCTGCACTTACAGACAACAAGCTTCAGGCCTTGAAACCTTCCCGTGGCTTGGACGTCCTCCTCACGCCCTTCTCGGCGGGAGGAGGTAGTTTTGGCCCGGTTACGAATTGGACACTGCCGGTTCAGCCATCGCCATCTGCTGACGGCTGCGGCGGCGCCGTTCTGCCCATGTGGGCAATTGCTGACGGTCCGCCACATTTTAACGTCCTGTCCCGATTTTAACACCCTGCGTCTTGATCTTGGCCTGCCATGTACTGTAGAAGCCATTTTAGCGGATGACCCACGAGCAGCTGCTCGCGTTCTTCATTTTATCAATTTGACTACCCTCTCAAAGGACATTTGATTATGCTGTTTTCTTTTTTAATCCTATGCCTGTCAGTCTGTCTTTTATCGTGTTTTCCGTTTCGTTGCTGTTTTAAACTTGTGACTCGCGGTGCATTCCTAACGTAGTCTGGGCGCTAATGACCGTTGAAGTTGTGCGCCCTAAAACCACAAAAAAAAAAATCATTCCTTACTCTGTCAGTACACTTAAGTGTCAGCATTCGTCTGTAGCACCACATCTGAAATGCTACAATTCTCTTCTGTTTCGCTTTCCCTACAGTCCATGTTTCACTAACATACAATGCTGTGCTCCAAACGTACATTCTCAGACATTTCTTCCTCAGATTAAGTCCTACGTTTGATACTAGTCGACCTCTTCCGGTCAGGAATGCTCTTTTAGTCCGTGCCAGTCTGCTTTTGATGTCGTCCTTGCTCGGTCCTACACTGGTTTTTTGCTGCCTAGGTAGCAGAATCACTTAGTATCATCTACTTCGTGTCAATCAATCCTAATGTTAAGTTTCTTGCTGTTCTCATTTCTGATACTTCTCATTACTTTCGTCTTTCTTCGAGTTATTCTCTGTCCATATTCTGTACTCATTAGATTGTTCATTCTATTTAGCAGATCATGTAATACTTCGTCTCTTTCACTGATGATATCCTTTCATCTTGAATTGTGAATCGACTCCTGACTACATTCTTTTCCATCATTGCTTCTTTGAAGTACAGACTAAATAGTAGGGAGTAAGGAAGAAAGACTACATCCTTGTCTTACACCCTTTTTATTCCGAGCACTTCGTCCTTGGTCGTCTCTTATTATTCCCTTGTGGCCCTTACACATATCGTATATTACCCGTACATGCCTGTAGCTTACCTCTATTTTTCACAGAATTTGGAATCTGTTGCACAATTTTATACTGTCAAACGCTTTTCCCTAGTCAACAAATAGTATGAACGTGTGCTAACTCTGCTTTACTCTTGCTTCCATGATCAAGCACAATGTCAGAATTGCCTCTCTGGTGCCTTTACCTTCCCAAAAGCCTAACTGATCGTCGTCTAACATCACCTCAATTTTCTTTTCCGTTCTTGTGTATACGTATTATTCGTGTAAATAACTTGAATGCATGAGCTGTTAACCTGATTGTGCCATAATCCTCACAAATGTCAGCTCTTGCAGTCTTCAGAATAGTGTGGATGACATTTTTTCGAAAGTCAGAAGGTATGTCGCTTGACATACGCACTTTAGAGACCAACGTAAATAGTCATTTTGTTGCAACTTCCTCTAAAGCTTTCAGAAATTGCTATGAAATATTATCTATTGCTTCTGCCTTATTTGTTCTTAAGCTCTCCAAAGCTCTCTTAAATTCTGAGTGTAACACTGGATCTCCTATCACCTCTAAATCGACTCCTGTTTCTTCTTGTACCTCTTGAGACAAATATTCCCCCTCATAGACGCCTTCAGTGTACTCTTTGTATTATCCATTCTCTCCTCTCCATTTAACAGTGAAATTTCCGTTCCACTCTTAATGTTACTACCATTGCTTTTAATTTCACCGAGGGTTGTTTTGACTTTCCTATACGCTGAGTCAGTCCTTCCGACAATCATTTCTTTTTGGAATTCTTCACGTTTTTCATGCAGCCATATCGTCTTAGCTTCCTTGAACATCCTGTTTACTTCATTCCTCAGCGACTTGTATTTTTGTATTCCTAAATTTCCCTGAATATTTTTACACTTTCTTCTTTCATTAATCAAAATATTTCTTCTATTACTCATGGTTTCTTCACAGTTATCTTATTGGCACCTTCTTTTCTTGCCAAACTTCTGTGACTGCCCATTTTAGAGATGTCCATTCTTCTTCAACAGTACTGTCTACTGAGCTATTCCTTATTGCTGTACGTATAGCCTTAGAAAACTTCAAGGGTATCTCGTCATTCATTGGTACTTTCGTATCTCACTTCTTTGCCTACTGAATCTTCCTGATTAATCTCTTAAACTTCAGCCTCCTCTTCATCACTACTGTATTGTGATCAGAGTGTACATATGCTGCTGTGTACGCCTTACAGTCCAATCTGATTTCGGAATCTATGTCTAACCACGATGTCGCCTAATTGAAATCTTCCCGTACCACCCGGCACTTTCAAAGTATACCTTTTCCCCTTGTGATTCTTGAACACAGTATTCATTACTACTAGCCGCAATATATTACAGAACTCAGTTAGCCTTTCTCTTCTCGCATGCCTAGTCCCAAGCCCATATTCTGCCGTGACCTTTTCATATACTCCTTCCACTACAATTACGTTGCAATCTCCTATGACTATTAGATTTTCATCTCTCTTTACGTACTGTAATACCCTTTCAGTATTCTAATATTCTTCAGCTTGCGAGGTCGGTGTGTGTACCTGAACTATCGTTGTCTATGTTGGTTTGCTGTCGATTCTGATAACAACAACCCTGTCACTGAGCTGTCCACAGTAACGTACTCTCTTCTCTATCTCCTTGTTCGTAACGAATCCTACGCCCGTTATAAAATTTTCTGCTGCTGTTGATATTACCCTATACTTACCTGACCGGTAGTCCTTGTCTTCTTTCCATTTCATGTCACTGACGCCTATATATCTAAGTTGAGCCTTTGAATTTCTTTTTCAGATTTTCTAGCTTCCCTACTACGTTCAAGCTTCAGACATTCCACACTCCAACTAGTTGAACGTTATCCTTCCGTCGGTTATTCAAACATTTTGTCATGGGCACCTACCCCTTGGCAGTCCCCTCCCGGAGATCGGAACGAGAGATTATTCTGAAAACTTTTGCCAATGGAGAGATCGTCTAGACACTTTCTCAGGTACGGGGCACATGTCTTGTTGATATATTTGTCTTTAATGCGATGGTTTCCGTTGCCTTCTGCATCTTCATGCCATTGACCATTCCTGATTCTTCCACCTTTAGGCGCAGTTACCAGGACAAAAGAGTGCCCTGTACCTGTGTCCGCTTTTACATCCTCTTTGAAAATTCCGTGGGCAGAATGAGGGTGACTTTTGATGGAAGTCTTCGGCTGCCAATGCTGATTATTAATCAAACTTTAAGCTGTGGCGGTTTTCGAACTCAGAGTCGAGGATGTTATTCATTAGTGATGAAAGACGCTACTTCTAAACCACGGGCGACATTCCACATAGATAAGGAAGCTGTTTGACAGTTGCTCTCACCATCACGTAGTCCACAGGATGTCCCACGAGAAATGGACAATATTTAAGGATATGACAGACACTCTTTTCAAGCAAAAAATTCATATGGTTGTATACCCTATTCCGAATGGTTCCCGAGACAGAAAAGATTTAATATACATTCGTTTTTGGGGTAGTGGCACGTTTTATGTGTTGTACCGTAATTGGTAGTGTAATTAACTGGTCGCCAAGATCTCAGTACTTTACACTACTAGATTTCGGTTTATGGGGTTGGATGTAGTCTGAGGTATACAAACCGAAGGTGAATATGCGAGATGAAATATCTGATCCGACCATGGAGGCCTCATTCCGGAACGTGCACAGGCACTGAGACAAGCTGCACAACTTTTTTCTCCCATGATTATAAAATTGCATTGAAGTCTGCTTTGGGATATTCGAACATTTATTGTGAACTGTACAACAGCTGTAATGCGTCGTTTACGATAATGCGTGGAGATGAATGTGTTAAAAATTCCTATTTTTCGATAGACACGCTGTAAAATATAATAGATTGACCAGTTCAGACAGTGTAAAAGGTGTTTACATACAGGTGTCTAAACTGTTAAAATATAAATATGAATGAAAATCGAATAGTCCGCCGTAACTGTATTTATTTCAGCCGATTTCAGACTCACTCAGCAGGTTTCGCAACTTTTAAGTTGCACTTTCTGGTGTGTATAAATGCTATGTCATATGGTATAGGTAGTTGTTACAGAACACCTTAGAGTAACAGCTGGCGTGGCTAGGCAAAGCTCTCAGCCTTCTCTCAATTAATGAGAACCGTCATCAATGATGACTGTCCCGTCTGTTTTAAAATTACGAATTTTCATCACTTTACTGTTTAAAATATGTTCCTGTGGGCCTGTCGAGCAAGATACGAAAATTTAATCGTTGTCGGTAATGTATCCAGGCACATTTTCGCTAGTTATGTGTGCTCAGTTCACTGAAGACAGTTCTACGCCAGTCAATGAAATTCCTGGCCGAAGACGTGTCTCGAGGCGCACCTGACAGCGGTGGAATACTAATCCGACTATCGCCTGCTGTATGGCATGACATCCGTGGGTGATGTTATGATGTGCTATTTCTTTTAATAGCAAGACCCTCGACGGCATCCTTACAGCACAGCGGTACGTCAACGATATTGTACGACTCGTGTTGTTACCTTCCTGGCAAGCTATTCTGGCCAGCCAGCACACGGTGAGAGTTTATATTGTTTGCCGTTTTTTTGGCAAACCCTGCATTGCCCGGCGAGGTCGCCGGATCTTTCCCCACTTGAGATCGTTTGGAGCATTGTGGGTGGGTGCTTTAACCATTTCGGTGCTTTAACCATTCGCCAGTTGGAGAAAGGTGGGATGGTATCGCTCAGGAGGTTATCCAACAACTGTATCGGTTCAAAGCCGAATACTGCTTGCATAAGGGCCAGAGGAGAATCTACGCGCTGTTAATTTGCTCCATTTGTGAAGCTATTTCTCTTGAATAGATCATGCATTTTTTTCTGAAATTTGTTTGCCTGTACATCCACTACATCTGCCGATTTCCGTCACGTTCGGATAATTCCTTCATGGTCTGTCGTTTCCTTTTTTTATATATCTTACAGTGTACGTGCTCCTTCTAATTTACACAACGTCCGTACGAGCATATGCTGCCATCTCACGGCAGTGCAGTGTAGCACAGCGGATCGTCATACTACAGATTAGGAAGTCCAGCATGGTTTGTGTACAAATTCTCTGATGCACGAGAAAATACACACTGGCCCGTGTTGGCCACTTTATAGCTTTGATCTCTCTGAGGCCATGTTCAACAGTCCTATCCGGGCAGAGACTTCATTACTACAGACGTATAATGTCTTAACGCACCAGATATTCACCCATTACGCCGCTTCTTTTTATCGACACAATCATTCACTGATTCCACAACGCATATTCTACTTAGCGTTTTCTGTATATTCGTTTCCCCTTCGTTTCTGTGGAGACTCACCACATGTCTGATGTCCATCTAACTGTCATTACCCTTCCGGACCATCACGTCTCGTACCGTTCGATTCTTTTATTTCGTGATTTTACCACAACTCAGTACGATTTTGTACTGAATAAAACGTTCTTCCAAATGTCAGTCTCAAATTGAAATTTACATTTGGTACTAGGAAACAAATTTTAGTGAGGAATTGTCTCCTTGGATTTGCTGGTCTGTTTATTTTCTCCTCATATAATATGCAGGCATTCTTGTAACTGGTTAACTAAGTAAAACGAATTCTTGGAACTGACGTTGAAAAGTGAAAAGAATAGTAGATGCCACTGCGTGCTGAAAATGGTCGTTTATTGTCTTCGAATATGACTGATTATTCCTGGTGGCTTTAATCTCGAAGATGGGTCACTGGCTAATTAGTGATACGGGCGTTATTACCAGTAGTTGGCGCAACAAAAATCCTTCCTCGGGATTCGCAGTTATCGACGTAATATTTTGTAAAGAGAACAAGTGCTTATTTTATCCTAATATACAATTCAGGCGTTCTTGGAGATAGTTGAGCTGTGGTGCGGCTTGCGTTGGTGTGGTTTGTAGGTTTCCGCCCTCTGTTGGAGGCCAGACTGTTCCCTTCAGTTGGCATGGTTGCGGTTTCTTGTCTTCTCGTTCTGACTGGCGCCATTCGTTTCGCAAGCGCTGCCTGTCCGCTAGGGGCAGCATGGGCGGTTATCGATATGTAGTAACTGTTGCCCTATCTTTTTGTTTTTCCATGTCGAGTGAGTGCGGCAGTTCGGTTGGAGACGCAGGAGGAGCCAGGGCCGCGCAGTGCAGAAACACGCCGGGACCGCTCGCGGCGCGGCGCGCGCATGGACTGCCAGATGGAAGAGCTGTGGTTACGAAGGTGCATGAACTCGTCGTAAACCAGATCCTACAGGCTTTAAATTGAGTGCAGTTCAACTCAAGTTGAGAAACGTCCACCATTGTTACATATCGCGATTCTCCAGTGACTTGGGTTTTTGTTGCTGCTCGTAGTGTCGCCGAGGCGAAGAGTAGCGAGTGGAGTGCTTGGGGAAAGCGGATCTGATTAGCTTTCCTCGACTTCTCATTACTATTTAGTGCGTTCAGCTTATTACAACTTGTTAAGTTCAACCTGCGGTATTTTACGTGCCTGTTGGCCGCTAACGCCCCAGTTACCTGCCCTGGGGGTTAGTGCATGTAATGGCTGCAGTCCGGTAAGGCGTGTAGTTTTAACAGCTTTCTTGACTGTAGGCCGTTTGTGATTCTTCTACTCTGATGGTAGTGATTCCTTTCCGTTCCGGGCACTCTAAGCACAGTATTCTGGGGGAAAAGTGTACTCCGCCGGTTCCGGCTTTGGCGTGTTGTTCCATTATTGCATTTGGTTTATTGGACGTCAGGTAGCTTCAGCAAGATTATCATCAGTCATTCGTTGGACTGCCACTTGTGTGTGTTACCGTCTTGTGAAGTCAATGCAAGACTTGGGCTGCACGGGATTAGCCGAGCAGTAAAAGGCGCTGCAGTCATGGACTGTGCCGCTGGTCCCGGCAGACGTTCGAGTCCTCCCTCGGGCATGGGTGTGTGTGTTTGTCCTTAGGATAATTTAGGTTACGTAGTGTGTAAAATCAGGGACTGATGACCTTAGCAGTTAAGTCCCATAAGATTTCACACACATTTGAACATTTGCAACACTTGGCTGCCTATCTCACGGCTCGTGAAAGTGTTTGTTGCCGGACCTTCTCAGAGGTCGACTCCTGGAGTCTGTGACTCGTCGTTGTGTTTTATTATCTTATTATTTATTACCATACCTTGTAATGCCTATGTTAAATGTTATGTGTGTCTAGTTAATAGTTCCGGTCGCCTTCTGGAACAAATCTGGCAGTGTAACGGTTGGGTTACAAGTTACCATCATCTTATTTCGCCCTTTTGGTGGTCAGTTGCTTGTTTGTTTTAATTAACCTTCTCTTGCATTTGCTGTTTTACAGCAGGTTTCTCAATTTTTTTAAATAATTGCCGTTCCTGGCATGTAAGGCCTTCAGCTGTGATTGTGGTCATTTGCTTTGAAAAAATAATTCGATATTTGTATTTTAGCAGTAAAAATCTTATTTACTGCTATTCCTGGCGCCTGATACCTTCTGCTTTGTTTGTGGCCACTTACTTTTAGTATTTCATACCTCTAAGTTGTAATTGCAGCGAGTTCTTAAACATTCTTAATTTATTGACGTTCTTGGCGTTTAAGACCTTCAGCCGTGATCACAGTGGCTTGTTTTTTGTTAAACATTATCTTTATCTGTATTTTATGGTGGTTTGCTGAATTGTAACGCACTGAAAACACTATTATTTACACAGTTGTTTATGCTGTCATTAATAACGTGTGGTATTTTTTAAATTTATTGTTGGGCCTGGAATCACTGTCTTAGAAATAAATGGGTGTAACTGTGAAAGGCAAGCAATAGTAACTGATTATGGTCCCGTCAACAATCGTAACCGAATCCTGCCTTCCCTTGACTGACAGGTTATAATGGTTGACCCAAAGAAGATGAATTCTTGCGATTCAGATTGAGTAGTGAAGGAAATATAAGATGCCACTGCTTGTTGCAAATTGTCTTTCATTGCCTTGGACTACGACTATACATGGCAGCTTTGGCTCTGAGCACTATGGGACTTAACATCTATGGTCATCAGTCCCCTAGAACTTAGAACTACTTAAACCTAACTAACCTAAGAACATCACACAACACACAGTCATCACGAGGCAGAGAAAATCCCTGACCCAGCCGGGAATTTAACCCAGGAACCCGGGCGTGCATGGCAGCTTTAATCTGTAAGCAGGTTCATTGGCTAATGAGTGATACGGGCATTACTGTGAGTGGTTTGCCCAGTAACAATCTATTCTTGGGATTCGCAACTTTCGCTGTAAGACATTATAAACGTAGCAACATACTGCAGTACGCATATATCGCTTCACAGCTAAATTGACGAAATAAGAAGTCCCGTCGTACATGAATGACTACGAGAAAACCTTCGTATGACAACGTGCTTTACATTCAATGGCCGTGTATCTGCCGGTACACGACAGTGCATGGTACCAATATCTTCCAAAGAGCCGTGACCGAAAAGTTGACATTTAAGGGGGCCACTTCTCGGCTAAAGGGAGCCCATGTTCTAGGGGTAGCGTATTGATTAATAATCCAAACATCCTCGGTCCTGGCTTCGAACCCTGCCACAGCTTAAATTTTTTACTGGAATCATCAGCCTTGGCATCAGATGACTTCCGGCATAATTCTACAGACAGCTTTGTCAAAGAGAGAGCTGTAGAGAGAAAAACCGTAGAGGAAGACGGAGATTGGTTTACATCCGGCACATAATTGAGGATGTAGGTTGCAAGTGATACTCTGAGATGAAGAGGAAAAAAAAATTCCGTCTGAGGTGTAAAAGTAATTTTAGCTGACATCGCAGGATTTGTGAGGTCACAAAACTGTTTTCAGTTAGCACTTCACAAAGTTGTGTTGATTAAAAAATGCTATCTCCAGTATAACGGGCACTGTACGAATATGCCCAAAGAACTGCTGTAGTGACAAGAAAAAAGGTTGAAAAGTATCTTAACATGGTGTAAGACGTGTATATTTCTATTGTTTATTGCCAAATCACAATTTATGAAAGATGTTTATATTTTATTAATAGGATTAAGTAGGAATAATTAATATTTGTCATGTTTAAAATAATTGTGGTAGGAGGGAATGTCTGCAGCAAAGTATTGTTGACAGGAGACACTGCAAATTGATACAATTTTAAAAAGGGCGGGAGAGACCGCGTATGGATACATTTTAAGAAAAGAGCGGGAAAGACCGCGCATTAATACATTTTGTAATTGTAGCAGGGATTGTCTGCATCAGAAAGCATTGTTGGCAGGAGAGACCGCACTTTAGCGTTCGCAGGAAGTCAGTAGTAAGCGAGAAGTGAAGCGAGTCGGTCGCAGGTCTGAAGCGAGAGGTTGAGAGGAGCGGTGTGACGGCCAGCCACTAGCTATGATTTAAAAGAGATTATAAACGGATGTACAGAGACATCAGCTAACTATTATAATAAGAGGAACTAATATTATTGAATTAATTTTTTCGAGAACCTCAAGACTACTGAAGGTATGTTTGTGCATTGGTAGTTCTAAGATTATTGTAATAAGTAAGTCCCATTTGAACGTTTGTAAAATCATTTCATTCAGAATATAATTAACTTTTGCCGGCAATATTGCATTTCTAATTATAATCCATCCCAAAAACCATCAACGTAAAACTTTGCAAAATTTTATTGTTGTCAAGAAAAAGTTTAACTATGAATTACGTAATATCAGTCAAATTAATTATAGAATAACGTCAGCTTTGCTATTAAGGAATAACGTCAGCTTTGGTAAGAAATACAGCCACTTTTATGAAAGCCCGCCAGCAGCTAATAGAGTATAGTAAAACAGAGTAGGTATATTCATGTCGCAGTCAGATGGCGATCCAGTAACAGTAAAAAAGGTAAGGAACAGTTTTGGGTTAGTGCAGATAAGGACTGAGGGCCACAACGACGACACATTATATGTTTCGTCGAAATAATCAGAAAATCACTTTTAATAAGCAGGAATTAAATTTCTATGCGAAGATAGAGAAAGAGAATAAATTTCAAAGGGAAGATTTCATTTGTTATTATTAAGAAAGAGATAGAAATCCTAAGAAAAGGTTACATAGTTTGTTGTAAAAGGGAAGGTTATCAGTAACAAAAGAGGTATAGGGAGGAGACGGGAAGGTTTCAATGGCTAAAAAAACTTAAAATGTCTGCCAAATTATTCTAAATCTTGAAACAATGCAAATCCAGTAACACGTTTCTAATATAATTTTTACTTTTTTAATATACATATTGTAAGCAGGACGTTTTCGAAGGTATGCTGTCGATAAGCATCTGATCTCTACAACTTCGTTTTAAATAATGAAAGCAGCATCCTGTAGCAGCAGAAAGAAGGAGACCACCGGAAAATTACTCCTCTCTGAGAACAAAAAGGATGAATACACTCATCTTTAAAAAGACTCTGACAGAGAAATGGGGAATCGGTTGCCTAATCCTCATTCGGCCTTCCTCACCGAAAATTTTGGCATGCGAACATATGTGAGCTTTTTTTGTGCTGAACGAGATTAGCAGAGAGACAATGACGGCTGGAGAGAGAGGAGACATTGTCACTGACACTGAAAGAGAGGGGAAACAGACAAGCTTGGAGAGAGCATGTGGCAGTGAAAGACAAAGAAAAGTGAATGAAGACTATAACCGTGGCCGCTAAAGAAAGAGAATACATTTACGATCATTGAAAGGCAGTGGCAGTAAAAGGAAAGAAACGGAGATGGGAGCTGTGTGAGCAAAAGAGAGGGGACAGTATAAATGAAAAATACATAAATTGGTGTGGAAGTACCGTATAACAACCATGTTTTTCACGTTTTAATTTACTATGGTGCGGATGTTGAATTCGACGATGCGTTTCAGCTATGTTTTAACGTACCTTTGCCACAAATTGTATTGGCTCTTCAGTACTTCTACAAGAGAGATATCTTGCACCGTTTTAAATTGTCTAACGCCTTTTCTTCGGCAACAAGCTTTGCGAAGGGGAGATACGTTTTCTTCATTCTTGATTCAATAATCAAGAACATCAGAACTAGCTCTCTTGTTTCTTGAACTTCCCCAAAACCAATCCGACCATCAAACAACTCAGCAGTTTCCTGATGCAGGAAAAAGGCCATAAAATGCCCTATATAGTTCAGCACAGGCGCATAGATCAAGTTTTCTGTTTTCTGTTCCTCGTAGTAGAGCATCGCATATACATTTAACCAGGCTTAAACCCGAGGACTGCTATCACAACTCCAGACTTATGGTGTCTCGATGCAACGGGAATACATCCAGCTTGATAACAATTGTGTACCTGACATTTATTCGCCAATCGAAACGTGGGTCTGTAAATACGCAAAGGACACATCGCTACAGTACCCCTACAAAACAAAAACACAAGATGGCGTTGGTGGATGCCGCATCACACGAGAATCCAGGCACCACCCCGTGAATCCAGTCAACGAAGGAAAATTAGTTAAAAAAAATGGCTCTGAGCACTATGGGACTTAACATCTCAGGTCATCAGTCCCCTAGAACTTAGAACTACTTAAATCTAACTAACCTATGGACATCACACACATCCATGCCCGAGGTAGGATTCGAACCTGCGACCGTAGCGGTCGCGCGGTTCCAGACTGTAGCGCCTAGAACCGCTCGGCCACCAGCGGCCGGTGGAAAATTAGTGAAAATATCCAGTGGTTACAGATTATTGTAGACTACTAGGTCTATTAAGAATAACATACCAACGATCCTCACCAGTGGTTTTTTATGTAATAGACATTCCTATAAACAAAGGCCGAGAAGTCTTAGTGACGTATATAGTATCAGAGGGGAAGGGACTGGATTGGTAACTATGGCATCTTGCTACTGTCTATCTCTGACAGCGTGCTCTGAAGTCATGTAACTGTGCTGTAATAGCTTCACGGTGAATTAATGAATCCACTTCTGCATCTACATACATACTCCACAATCCACCATACGGTGGGTGGCGGAGGGTACCTCGTACCACAACTAGCATCTTCTCTCCCTGTTCCACTCCCAAACAGAACGAGGGAAAAATAACTGCTATATGCCTCTGTACGAGTCCTAACCTCTCTTATCTTATCTTTGTGGTCTTTCCGCGAAATGTAAGTTGGCGGCAGTAAAATTGTACTGCAGTCAGCCTCAAATGCTGGTTCTCTAAATTTCCTCAGTAGCGATTCACGAAAATAACGCCTCCTTTCCTCTAGAGACTGCCACCCGGGTTCCTGAAGCATTTCCGTAACACTCGCGTGATGCTCAAATCTACCTGTAACAAATCTAGCAGCCCGCCTCTGAGTTGCTTCTATGTCCTCCCTCAATCTGACCTGATAGGGCTCCCAAACGGTCGAGCAGTACTCAAGAATAGGTCGTATTAATGTTTTATAAGACGTCTCCTTTGCAGATGAACCACACCTTCCCAAAATTCTACCAAAGAACCGAAGACGACTACCCGCCTTCCTCACAACTGCCATTACATGCTTGTCCCACTTCATATCGCTCTGCAATGTTACGCCCACATACTTAATCGACGTGACTGTGTCAAGTGCTACACTACTAATGGAGTATTCAAACATTACAGGATTCTTTTTCCTATTCATTTGCATTAGTTTAAATTTATCTATATTTAGAGTTATCTGCCATGTCTGTATTGCACAGGGAGGAATTTATGCCTCTGTCGGGAAAGTTACTGTACTTCTCTCACCATTAGTCCTGTTACTCGAAAACAATACAAATCTCTTCCATTCAGGAATTCAAAAATGGTTGAAATGGCTCTAAGCACTATGGGACTTAAGATCAGAGGTCACCAGTTCCCTAGACTTAGAACTACTGAAGCCTGACTTACCAAAGGACATCACACTCATCCATGCCCGAGGCAGGATTCGAACCTGCGATCGAAGCAGCAGTGCGGTTCCTGACTGAAGCGCCTAGAACCGCTCAGCCGCAGCGGCCGGCCACTCAGAAATTGCTGGCCTATCAGAGCGGTCCGCACTGAGTGGAGGCACTTCCCAAAGTATATCTTCCACAGTCGGTGTGAATATGTCTGACGGAAACGAACTGATCATGTTCAAGTGCAGAACAGTAATCCACTGTAATGCATTGATTGACCTATGCCGAAATACCTGAACTCTCATAAACCTATATGACCTGGCTGTTTGCACAGGGAGGAATTTATGCCTCTGTACCTCTTCAGTTGTTAGGAGAACGGTGGCTTGGTGATGCGTGTTGTGAAAAGTATTCGAGCCAGCGATAGTAGAGACAATGATATCGACATTGTCGACTTAATCTTGACTGCATGTTACACTTGGAACAGGCTCTTCAGTATAGCACACACTTGACAGCCCCAGCTGTTGAACATTTTTACGCACTAACTCCTCTAGCTACGCCAAAAAGCACTCATTTAGTAAACTTAAAGTAGCTCCACCATATAAACACCAGCTCAGTGAAGATACTTTGTCTACTCACGTAAGAGACCTGGACAGGGAATGGGGACGTACAGTCTGTCTGCAAAACGAAAAGCCGAGCAGCGCTCATGTTGAGAGACTCTGCTTTTCCCGGAAGAACGCTACAGCTGCTGTAAGGATGAATAGGAATCAAATTCCCTTCTAACGGTGTAGAATAGTGTGCAGTGATTTACGTAGAATCTGTGTATGAGCGATTCGTTTGTCAGTATTATCAGTAAGTCGTATCTTCATCCCATTTATTGTTAATGCGCTATGCGGAAAATAAACACTCACCGGACATGTCTGCACACTGCGTCGTCATGAGTCATTATAGCCTTACGGCTCAGTATGGGTGTACCTTTGTGAAAGGCCCTGTAGTTGCTCTTGCAACGTAGTGGACTACATAGATTGGAGAGTCACCAGCTCGCTCTTCCGTTTGCACGTCTGTGAAGTAGGGAAGTGCGTGGCCAATATCTGGCGACCTATATTCCCTCGCACTTCCACTCTCCCCACCCTATTACAAGTCTGGAACACAATTTATCCTTTTACACTGCTCTGCTGCATTTAGACTTTTCACACACACTTGCTGGTAACCCACTTTATTTAACAGTAAACTTTAATTTATATCATTAGTATACTTTTTTTGGAAATAAGCAGGAATTTCATCCCCTGAAAAGTGAAAACTATTACTCTCAGAGGACAATGAATAGAAACTTTATGGAATTAATGTCATTTAATTTTGTACTGTAGAAACATTTTCGATAGAAGTTACTAACAATTAACGCCGCCCCCTCTTCCCGTACGCCCAATCTCATACCCATCGCTGAGCTTTATTATTACCTCCCCCAACAATGACATTTATGGACTGCATCAGATGAACATCCTGAGAGAAGCGCTTCTAGGGTACAGAATTTTCCTTGTCACCAACCCATTTTTATGGGTTGACGCACAGTTAGGAATGCAACATGGTCGTAAGCCGCGCGATGATTTGCGTGCTGGCAAAACCTCTGCCGTATGCTTTACGAAACAGTAGCTTTGGATTAAGAATTTTACTCGTAGAATTTGTTACAAGCAGATGCTCTGTAGGATAGACATTGTTGATCATTGATCTCTTGCGACGCGTTTCAATTCTTGGTCAAACTTGACCGTTACTATCATTGGTGTGTCCTTCCATCCAAATTCAAATCATAATTGTTGAATGCCCGGGTATAGTATCAACTGTCAATATCGCTGTGTTAATTTGCTACCCTACAGCCCGAATACCATCCTATTTTCTCTACAGTTTTTCGGATTAATGTGTTTACGTGGGTGGAACCAGTTTACCCAGTAATTCTTTAGCGAGATGCAACTCCCCACTTTGGGTTCGGTAGCATCTATACACTGGAGTTCAAGCCAACTAAATTCAGTTGTAGCATTACAGTATTTCTCAGCATTATCAAACTTGAAACTTCCTGGCAGATTAAAACTGTGTGCCTGACCGAGACTCGAACTCGGGACATTTGCCTTTCGCGAGCAAGTACTCTACCAACTGAACTACCCAAGTACGCCCCGTTCTCACAGCTTTACTTCCGCCAGTACCTCGTCTCCTACCTTCCAAACTTTACAGAAGCTCTCCTGCGAACCTTGCAGAACTAGCACTCCAGAAAGAAAGGATATTGCGGAGACATGGCTTAGCCACAGCCTGGGGGATGTTTCCAGAATGAGATTTCCATTCTGCAGCGGAGTGTGCGCTGATATGAAACTTCCTGGCAGATTAAAAATGTTTGCCGGACCGAGTTGGGGAGTGGAATGTCAGAAGCTTGAATGTGGTAGGGAAGCTAGAAAATCTGAAAAGGGAAATTCAAAGTCTCGGTCTAGATATAGTAGGGGTCACTGAAGTCAAATGGAAAGAAGACAAGGATTTCCGATCAGATAAGTATAGGGTAATACAAACAGCAGCAGAAAATGGTTCAAAATGGCTCTGAGCACTATGCGACTTAACTTCTGAGGTCATCAGTCGCCTAGACCTTAGAACTACTTAAACCTAACTAACCTAAGGACATCACACACATCCATGCCGGAGGCAGGATTCGAACCTAGGACCGTAGCGGTCGCTCGACTCCAGACTGTAGCGCCGAGAACTGCACGGCCACTTCATCCGGCAGCAGAAAATGGTTTAACGGACGTAGGATTCATTATGAATAGGAAGGTAGGGCAGAGACTGTGTTATTGTGAACAGTTCAGTGATAGGGTTGTTGCTATCAGAATCGACAGCTGAGCAACGCCGACAACGGTTGCTCAGGTATACGTGACTACTTCGCAATCTGAAGATGAAGAGACAGAGAGAGAATATGAGAATAGTGAAAGGATAGTGCAGTACGTAAACAGTGATGAAAATCTAATAATCATGGGGACTGGAATGCAGTTACATGGGAAGGAGTAGAAGATAAGGTTTTAGAAGAACATGGACTTGGAACAAGGAATGAGAAAGGAGAAAGACTGATTGAGTTCTGTAACAAATTTCAACTAGAAATAGGTAGTACTCTGTTCAAGAACAATAAGTGAAGGAGGCATTCTTGGAAAAGACATGGTGATACTGAAACATTCCAGTTAGATTACGTCAAGGTCAGACAGAGACTCCGACATTAGATACTGCGTTATAAGACGTATCCAGGAGCAGATATAGACTACGATCAGAATGTAGTAGTGATGAAGAATAGGCTGTAGTGTACGAGATCAGTCAGGAAGAAGCAGTGCGCAAAGAAGTGGAATATCGAAGTACTAAGGAATGACAATTTACGCTTGAATTTCTATAAGGCTATAGATACAGCAATAAGAAATAGCTCAGTTGGCAGTAGAGCTGAAGACGAATGGACATCACTAAAAAGGGAATCACAGAAGTTGGAAAGAAAAAGATAGCTACAAAGAAGGTAACTGCGAAGAAACCCTGGATAACAGGAGAAATACCTCATTTAATCGATGAAAGAAGGAAGTACAAAAACTTTCAGGAAGATTCGTAATACAGAAATACAAGTCTCTGAGAAATGAAAGAAATACGAAATGCAAGGACGTTAAGACGAATTAGGTTCATGAAAAATGTGAAGAAATCGAAAAAGAATTGATTATCAGAAGGAATAAATCAGCAGAGGGAAGAGTAAAAAAATCCTTCAGCGAAACTAAAAGCAAGGATGGTAACATTAAGAATGGAACGGGAATTCCACTGTTAAATTCAAAGGAGCGAGAGCATAGGTCGAAAGAGTACATTGAATGCCTCTATGATGGGGAAGATTTGTCTGATGTGATAGAAGAAGAAACAGAAGTCGATTTACGAGAGCGTGATGATCCAGTACTAGAATCACAATTTAAGGGAGTGTTGAGTGGTACTTATTAAATTACTTTTGAGCATTAGTGTATTAATTTTGTTTACTGTACTTCAGTCTTTATTAAACAGTCTCATGTTGAAATAAACAATAATGTAGAATAGATACTCTTGCATTAATATAGGGTAGATTAAACAGGTGTTGCTATGTAATTTTCTAAGTGAAAAATCTATTTTTGTTTATTCATTGTCATCAAGATTTGCTACACTTATTACAACCATTTATGTGTGAACTATGTGATTTACGAGCGTACAGTGCTTTAGTAAAGTGATAAAGTATTTTCAACATACTTCATATGAAGCGCGTGTAATCGTCTAAGTCGAGAGTTTTCATTGCTTCTGTTAGTGCTTTTGCCGTGTGAAGTGTGAAGGAATGCTGAGTGGTAAATTCGAGGGCGAATTTCTCCGAAGAGTGGAGGAATATTGAGTGGTACTTAAGATAGGTAAATAAATTAGTGAAATCAATGTGAAGTGAAGTAGAACTTAGAAAATAAAAAATTTAGAAGAATTACACACTGGAAAACAGCGGGCAGAGCAGCAGTGACAGAGGAGCCAATGACCGTGAAGTCAGCACGTTCAGGAGGAGCCATCGCCCTCCCCACATAAGCGGAAGCTGTCGATTCAGCCGTCAGGGCACCGCCCGACCGGCTCACGTGTTTCTCAATTGTCACATATGATCAAAGACCCATGCCTACATTCCAAGAGCCAATGACCGACGTTAAGAAGATTCTTCGAGAAGCTTTCCTACGTGACACAAGAGGCAATGACCGTGAAGTCGTTCACCTCCAGTGAACTGAAGTGAATAAATACACGAGACGCAGTGGGCCCGAGAAGAGTAGTTTTCAGTGCTGAAGACCGTCATGCAGGAAGAGACTACATCGTACACAGAAGCACCAAGCCCGCCGCTGTAATGGAATAGCAAGCAGCAGCCTCGCCGCCGGAAGACAGAAGTTATAAGGTATTTGAAGACTGATTTTGACGTACCCGGGTGACTTGTGAGGACGGGAAGGACACAGCCTCACAGAAGCAGTCACCTGTGACCTGGGAATGAAGATGTGACAGCCGAAGACTGGCAAGCTGGAGTCCGTTGTTCGAGTCTGGGACGCTGACCTTCCCCCGTCGCGCCGCTCCGCTGGCCGACGCACAACACTGTCACACGCGGCCTCATAGAGAAGAGAGACACTGGTACGCCACATCCAAGGTATCACCATCCGGTTCACGACTTCGTCCTCAATAATTGAACGGGCCACAGCACGATGCGCGTCTCCAGTCAACTGGGCGAAACGGCGACACGAGATACACACCGCCAGGCGTAATCAGACGCCGCCGCTCACGCAGCATGAAGGCTTCGCAAACGACACAGCTGCCGCTCTCCCAGCGAGAGCAATCCAGTAAGAAAAACGTTGTACAAATCTTCAATAAAAGTTATCTTATGTAAAAATGCTGTTTCATTCTACCTCATACCCGAGCCAAGGAAGAACCCACCTTGCACACATGTGGTTAGGAGAGAAAAAGTAATTTATGTAGTGTTTTTCACCCTGACATAATGCTTTAGAATCAAATGCCCTTTGCATTAATGCTCATCCTGACAATTGACTAGCATCAAAAGAGAAAACCCAGTTACAAGAGCTTTGGATGACTTAAGATCAAATAAGGTAGAAGGGATAGATAATATTCCATTAGAATTTCTAAAATCATTGGGGGAAGTGACAACCAAACGACTATTCACTTAGATGTCTAGAATGTATGAGTCTGGCAACATACCATTTGACTTTCAGAAAAATATCATCCGCTCAGTTCCGATGACTGCAAGAGCTGACAGGTACGAGAATTATCGCACAGTCAGTTAACTGTTCATGGAACCAAGTTTTTGCCAAGAATAATATACAGAAGAATCGAAAAGAAAATTTAGGGTATGTCAGTTGACGATCAGTTTGACTTTAGGAAAGATAAAGGCAACAGAGGGGCAGTTCTGACAATGCGGTTGATAACGGAAGCGACACTAAAAGAAAGTCGAGAAAAGTTCATAGGTTTTTTCGACCTGGAGAAAGCGCCTGGCAGTGTCAAATGGTCCACGATGTTCGAAATTGTGAAGAAAATAGGGGTAATCTATAGGGAAAGACGAGTAATATACAACATGTACAAGAGCCACGAGGGGAAAATGACGAATGGAAGATCGAGAACGATGTGCTCGTCTTAAAAAAAGGTTTAAGACAAGGAAGTAGTCTTTCGTTCCTATTGTTCACTCAGTACATCGAAGAAGCGATGGTGAAAACAAAAAGAAGGTTCAGAAGTGGAATTAAAACTCAAGGTGAAAGATATCAATGATACGATACGCTGATCATATTGCTATCCTGATTGAATGTACTGCTATCCGAGTGAAATTTACGAAGAATTACGTGATCTGCTGAATGGAATAAAGTCTAATAAGCACAGAATATGGATTGAGAATAAGTCGAAGACAGACGAAATTAATGAGAGGCCTCAGTAATGTTGAAAATTAGATGGACCGATAAGGTAAGATATGAGGTGGTTCTAAACAGAATCGGAGAGGAAACGAATACGTGGACGACACTGACAAGGAGAAGAGACAGGATGAAAGGACGTGTGTTAAGACATCAGGGAATAATGAAGACATTAACGAATAACTTCAACTGTACTAGAAGGAGCTGTCAAGGGCAAAAACTGTGGAGTAAGACAGAGATTGGAATACATATAGCAATTAATTAACGATGTAAGTTGCAAGTTCTCCTCTGAAATGAAGAGGTTGGCACAGGAGGGGAATTCATGACTGGAAGCATCAAACCAGTCAGAAGACTGGTCTATGTGCGGAGCATTCCCAACTCATTGTAATAATCCAGTACAAAATAGTTCACATGAATATGCGAGTTTCCAACGATTTCCAATGACATCCACCCAAATCAAACACATGGAAAATACTAGTATGGCACAACATGTCCGCGGGAAATGTTAGTGTTTCTATAGTTCGTATGATGTCTTAAAAATTTCAAGACGAGTTAGAAAATCTTCGCTAGCAAAATGGAACGTCGAACATTTGGATGCTATAGTGGTTTCCACTACTGTAATGCATCGTGGAAGCGGTCCTATCTAACTGAATCCATGAATGACAAGTAAATAAATTTTAAGTGCAACCTGAATCTGCTGTTGTCAAGTATAGTATGGTAAACAGGGCGAAGAAAAATTGGCGCGCTTGGACTTCGTAGAGCGATTGCTCAAATACTAGCAATACAAAAATGTCTAGCAAACCATTCTACGCAGAACCACCTCATATCGTACCTTATTAGTCAATCTATTTCCGACAGTAAATGGACATTTATGATTGGACATGTGACAATACTGTAGTCACATCTATGGTAAATATCCCTATTAGGGCGTAGGAGTGGTGCTGTGCTGTTGGTGCAAAGGGATACCGTTTTGAATTAACGCGCGCGAGGTGTAGGGATGGATTCTGCATTGAGGTTTATTTATTTTTATTTGCCAATAATAATAACGGTATTAATAATAGTAATAGCAATAGTAATAGAAATTCATGGAGAAACTTATTAAACAACATACGCTTATCAGATTCAATGTTGAAAGCCGTACTTATTGGTCCCTTGATAATACACATACAAATGGTAACCGAGTATGTAAGTTGTTTGAAAACAACGTTGCTAGCCATGCTGGTGATGTAAGGCCCTAAACAAGCGTAACTGTCGAGAACGTGGCAAGAATGATGGTTAGTGCTAACCGACGAGACCATTGGGGGAGGTTACACGGAAAAGAGGTTTCGATTCTAGTAGATGCGGAGGTGTGAAACTATTCGCGTCCACGACATGCTAAGGGCTTTTTCAAAAGATGAGCAATCAAAATGATTCTACTTCCGTTTCTGTATCCGTAGTACGTAAGTTAAAATATTTTGTTGGAGACAAACTGTAATCACTGCATGATGATTAAGGCGCCAGGTACCGTTCCACGCAGACTACATTTAGGAAATAAAAACAAATACTTCTGGACCCAGACTGGAACCCTCACCCTCCTACAGGTAACCCAAACGTTAGCTTCCATTTACTGCCGGAAATTTTGGGCGGGATAAAATTTTGTGAGGGACGTTTTTGTGTTGCTAGTTTGTGAGGAATTGCGTTGTGAACCCCAAGTGTACTAAGTATTCTTCGCCCTTTATATATCCCTTGTTTCTTAAATTGTATCCAATATACAGCCTACCGCAACATTGAGAGAATAAAGAGCGTTCATGAGAAGCTAATGCTAAGCGTAAGCTGCTTGGTACATGCGATGTATATTTTTTAATGTGGTTAAAATAAAATAAAATTTTTGCACATTGCTGACGACTCTTCATTGTTTCCTCTTATGACAACTAAATCTAAACATGAAATGCTGCATTCCCGGTGAACCTGTCTCTTACATTTCTGGTCGCCTTACGATGCTACAGGGAATGAGTGCTGTCTCGGCCGGCGGTTATTATGCAGAGCATCTCCCTTATTTTGGCAGCTGCTGCTGATATTTATGGAGCATGAAATAACTCCTTTGTGCTTATTTCCCATCTCGGGATTTCGCATAAGTAAACGGAAAGGGGCCAGGACTTGTTAGATTGGCCACAAGTGAGAGATTCCGTCCAAGGGGGAATATTTGGCCTGTGAGTCGCGTTCCATTAAGCTTCTTAAGAGTGCCGGCAGCGTCGTTTATGAATGTTTCATCTTGTCCTGCGAGCTGCAGCAGACGACTCCCCGATGCTGTTCGCAATATTGCCGCGATCCGTTCCTGAATAATTCAGAACTCTGCTTTCTGGCGAAGTAACTGAGAGCCATTTAATAGGACTTTATAAACTCCGTGTGTTCTTCCATTCCCCAATTAATACGCAGAAGACCAGTAGTACTGTTTCAGGGCTAAGATGTTCAGAATGAAAGAAATTCAGTTAACCAGTCTTATATTGCAATTTCCCGAAAAAAACAGTTCTGAAGTTGTTATGGCTGGAAACCGTCTTCAGCATCAAGTTTTATAGTATCAGCTACGAGTGAAAAGATCGTGTAAAGAAACATATTTAAAGACTTGAAAACATCAGACAAAATAATTCGTATTTCATAATGTAACCTTCTTAAGAAAATGAGCCAGATCAATCACACCTGTACCCCCAATGAAGATCATATAAAGTCAAGGAGAATTTGTACGTGATACAGAAATCGAACTGAGATGTAGGAATTAGAGCACAAATTGTATTACTGTTTCTGTTTTATTTTTTCATCAGATATCAGTGATAGAATGAACTACAATATTTTATCTTAATTAAAGATATTTCTTAAACTTACATGTATAGCTCTCGTTTTGTCTCTAAGAAATGGTCGCAAAGAAATCATTCAAATGTTAATATCCGGTCTTTTATAGACCCTTCAGTTTTCTGTTGTGTTGTCATATGAACTACTATATTATGCAGAATAAGAAACTAATTATGGACCTCCACTACGTATAAATAAATTCGGATTCCTAAGCTAATATGAATAACACCACCAAGGCATCGCTAAGTTTATGGGCGCAGAAGCAAGATATGGCACATCACAATTTGCCTCAGACCAATATTAATAATAAAATTCCGGGACTCGTTATCGTGAAATAGAATTATTTATTTATTAAAGCATGTTTCATATGCTTTTATGACATTTTTGTATAAAATGTTTGTGAATATTTTCTTTGATTTTATTTTTTGATAATGTAAATATATTTTATGTTACTTGAGGCAATCATTAATATATCTTGTTACAATTAACAACTAGAGGAGACAACATAGAGTCATTAATAATCTTGACACATGACATTAAACAGATATGATAATCAGAGCTAGTTTCTGAACAAAGGCTTGTAGTAAAATTTGAAAGTCAATTAAACTTCTAACAGCACAAATAGTTGTTAAGAGTGACGCTGAAAGTTTAGCATATACGACCTGTATAACGCAACCATGAAAGGTAAGAGAATTCTTGAAAGTAAAGAGACGTCATCACAAAAAAGAAACGTAGGGAAAAAAACTGACCATTATAAACCAGATAAGCGCTTTTTACTGAAGCGCACTAAGACAATAGAGAAGTCTGAATGTACATGACGCAACTTTTGAATTCTTTTGTTGTATTTTCTTAGCAGGAATATTTTGTAAACTAAAATAGGCTCCCAAAACAAATTTTACACTGTACTCAGGAAATAAATACATGGTTTAAACTTCTAGTTCACAAATAGCAAGAAGTCTTGGATTTGATATGTTTGTATGTGCACATTCTACATCTACATTTATACTCCGCAAGCCACCCAACGGTGTGTGGCGGAGGGGTATGGGAGTGGCGGTGCTTTGACTTTGGGTTCTTTGGCGGGCCACCAGAGCAAGTCGCTTCTTGATGCAGTCTGGAGATGCCGCGCAAGTGGAGTCTGTCTCTTGGCCACACCGTTATAGTCACTTCGCCAGCAGTCGAAAACTTGCGAAAATTGTCTTTGACAGCGGAGATTGTTCATATGGATGGGCAAAAGCTTTTTCTCTTTAGAGGTCCTACGTGAAGGGTAGCAGCAATTATGACCAACACAACGAGTTAATGGGAGTGTCAGCGCTAACATGTGTGTGCTTTGGGTGATTTAACAGTGCCGCACTATTGCACTACCTGAGCGGTATTTTGTCATAAACGGCGTCCGATACAAGTCGCACGATCTGGCATTTAATTAACTGATGAAAATCTTATTGTATGAGTTAACGTAACTTATTAAATTTAAAAAGGAATATTTACGGCGAGACCGGTTAGCTATCACTAGTAGTCGTGAGGTGACAGTGGCATACATGGCGTCAGGAAACTTACACTACGAACACTAGGTTGTGGAGCGGTAGTTGCGTGGGCACTAATACATAGGAAGGGCGTTTAATAAGTAATGCAACACGGTTAATTTTTTAAATAAGGCTGGTTCTATTCAAGATTCCAATACACTGTATTATTCTCCATTGGTTTGTCTACAAATCCGTATTTTTCAACATAAACTGCGTTGAATGCGAGGGCCTTAAGCTACCTTGATGGGAGGGCCTGTATGCCTGCATGTTACCACTCCACTGGTCGACGTCGCAGCCATCGTCTTGCTGTGTCAATAACCTCCCTACCATCCACGTACTGCTTCCAATGGAGTGCATCCTTCATTGGGCCAAACAGATGGAAGTCGGAAAGTGCGAGATCCAGGCTGTAGGGCGGATGAAGATAAATAGTCCGTGAACCACTCTTGGGTTTGCAGACTTCTGTGAGACCTTGCGTTGTCATGGAGAAGGAGACGTTCGTTTGCATTTTTGTGACGACGAAGACGGTGAAGTCGTTTCTTCAACTTCCTGACGGTAGCACAACATACTTCAGAGTTTATCGTGGCACCATGAGGGAAGACATCCGAAGGAACGTCCCTTCAGAGTCCTAGAAGATCGTCGCCATGACTTTCACGGCTGAGGATGCGACTTTGAACTTTTTCTTCGGAGGCGAGATGGTATGGCGCAACTTCATGGACTGTCTTTTTGTTGCTGGTTAGAAGTGATGAACCCTTGTTTAATTGTCTTTGTCCACGTTCAAGAAAAAATTGCCACGATCAACCTCGTAATGGACAAGTGACTCCATACCGATTGTCCTACGTTGCTTTTTATGAGCTTCTGTTAGGAGGATGGAACTCCGGTGGGCACACATCTTTTAGTACCACAACTCGTGCACCAGTGTGTAAACACTGCCTGCAGAGACGTCTACCTGTACAGTGAGTTGTTTCATTGTGATCCGTTGATCACCTATAGTGAATGTGTCCGCACGTTCCTCCATTTCAGGAGTCACAGCTGTGTGTGGCCGGCTGGCACGCGGAAGTTAGGACGGGTTTGAGCTACTTCGATGTGATGATGAGATGCCTCGCCCGTTGACTCAACATGTTTTCGTTTACTGCCAGATCTCCAGAGACACTCTGAAAAAGCCTAGAAATACCTGCGAAGCTCTGGTATTCCGCCAAAAGGAACTCATTTACTGGTCTTGGCTTGGAACACACCACTGCTATAGACGTCAAATTGAACGCTACATATAGCGTTGCCATCTATCTGATCTTCGCGAAATTATAGGGGCTGAAGCGGGAACATTCCACGATGTTCCACAACAAATTTCGAATTTTTCCAACTGAACTCGGCCGAGAAAAAAGTGTTGCATTACTTATTAAATGCCCCTCGTACTTGTAGCTAACACTGTCGTATCACTGACCAATCTTTTACTCCAGACCGGATTATTTTGATGCAAGAATCGTGCCTAGTGTTTGGAGACAACAATAGTAAAATAAGAATGATTAGTACACAAATGATAAGTCAGGCAGGGAAATAATTCTTAAGGGGAGATGGCGTCAGAAATAATGAAAAATTTACAAATTATTTTTATTTGCTTATTTGATAGTAAATATAATTCAGATTATTATTCCAAATTTTTTCCTTGAGATTCTAACTACAAAGTACATGAAAAAATTAAAACCCTAAGTAGTGTAAAGCGCCAAGCCTGCTTTTCAATGTACCAAATGGAAATTAGGGTTGGACCTGCAGATGCAAACATTAGCTTGTCTCCAAGTGCCTCTAAGGTAAAGCTTGGGACAGGGATTGTGACAGAAGAAACAAATCATGATAGAAATACAGGTTTCAGAATTGTGGGTATGGAAATGGAGGCAGAAGCACTTAGAAAAGTCTGCAAGTGTTGTGTTTGTGGAGGAATTGCGGATTTGGTTGATGATGGAAAGAGAGAAGGTTTGGTTTGCACATTGCACATTTTGTGTCAAAACTGTGATGCTGACAGACCATTCAAGACATCAAAGGTCAGTAATACAATCTATGAAGCCAATATGAGATTTGCTTATGGACTAAGATGTATAGGGATTGGAAGAGATGGTGGAAACCTTTTATGTGGTATTATGAACAGAAACATCTTTTATATAAGCCCGACGAAGTATTGAAGCGATGCTTGACATGTTTCTGCTGCGCTTTCTTTCCTTTTTAATTTTACTTTATTTGAGGAAGTTGCGTTTCATAGCACTACATGATAAATCCGTATTTGTGCCACAATATCCCACTGTTCTGTAGATCCTGAGTTTCTGGTTACTTTTTCTATGGGAATCTGTGACATATGACACCGCATATCCAAACAAAGCGATCTAAATGAGGTAATAGAAGATATGTATGCAACACACCTAATGTACAGGGTGTTTCAAAAATGACCGGTATATTTGAAACGGCAATACAAACTAAACGAGCAGCGATAGAAATACACCGTTTGTTGCAATATGCTTGGGACAACAGTAAATTTTCAGGCAGACAAACTTTCGAAATTACAGTAGTTACAATTGTCAACAACAGATGGCGCTGCGGTCTGGGAAACTCTATAGTACGATATTTTCCACATATCCACCATGCGTAGCAATAATATGGCGTAGTCTCTGAATGAAATTACCCGAAACCTTTGACAACGTGTCTGGCGGAATGGCTTCACATGCAGATGAGATGTACTGCTTCAGCTGTTCAATTGTTTCTGGATTCTGGCGGTACACCTGGTCTTTCAAGTGTCCCCACAGAAAGAAGTCACAGGGGTTCATGTCTGGCGAATAGGGAGGCCAATCCACGCCGCCTCCTGTATGTTTCGGATAGCCCAAAGCAATCACACGATCATCGAAATATTCATTCAGGAAATTAAAGACGTCGGCCGTGCGATGTGGCCGGGCACCATCTTGCATAAACCACGAGGTGTTCGCAGTGTCGTCTAAGGCAGTTTGTACCGCCACAAATTCACGAAGAATGTCCAGATAGCGTGATGCAGTAATCGTTTCGGATCTGAAAAATGGGCCAATGATTCCTTTGGAAGAAATGGCGGCCCAGACCAGTACTTTTTGAGGATGCAGGGACGATGGGACTGCAACATGGGGCTTTTTGGTTCCCCATGTGCTCCAGTTTTGTTTATTGACGAAGCCGTCCAGGTAAAAATAAGCTTCGTCAGTAAACCAAATGCTGCCCACATGCATATCGCCGTCATCAATCCTGTGCACTATATCGTTAGCGAATGTCTCTCGTGCAGCAATGGTAGCGGCGCTGAGGGGTTGCTGCGTTTGGATTTTGTATGGATAGAGGTGTAAACTCTGGCGCATGAGACGATACGTGGACGTTGGCGTCATTTGGACCGCAGCTGCAACACGGCGAATGGAAACCCGAGGCCGCTGTTGGATCACCTGCTGCACTAGCTGCGCGTTGCCCTCTGTGGTTGCCGTACGCGGTCGCCCTACCTTTCCAGCACGTTCATCCGTCACGTTCCCAGTCCGTTGAAATTTTTCAAACAGATCATTTATTGTATCGCTTTTCGATCCTTTGGTTACATTAAACCTCCGTTGAAAACGTCGTCTTGTTGCAACAACACTGTGTTCTAGGCGGTGGAATTCCAACACCAGATAAATCCTCTGTTCTAAGGAATAAACCATGTTGTCCACAGCACACTTGCACGTTGTGAACAGCACACGCTTACAGCAGAAAGACGACGTACAGAATGGCGCACCCACAGACTGCGTTGTCTTCTATATCTTTCACATCACTTGCAGCGCCATCTGTTGTTGAAAATTGTAACTACTGTAATTTCGAAAGTTTGTCCGCCTGAAAATATACTGTTGTCCCAAGCATATTGCAACAAACGGTGTATTTCTATCGCTGCTCGTTTAGTTTTTATTGCCGTTTCAAATATACCGATCATTTTTTAAACACCCTGTAGATGTAACGTGGTTAACATCTTAATTAACCAAGGCTACAAGCAGAGCTACCGTAGCCGTTGATTACTTACGATACTCTACGGTAGCCTACGGTAGTTTCACAGGGGAGGTATTCCTCTCAGGCAGAATTAAACCAGTCAGAGAATTGTTGACCAAACAGGAACATAAATGACATTTCCTATTAGCTAAACACAAATCCAGCGGGCAATACTTTTAGCACGGGTTGCGGCATATTGGTCATTCGTGGATTAACGGCGGGAGCTGGTCAGCCACTCAACCTGGCTGCTGTTTTTCGGCGGCATCCCACGTCCCACTAGGTGAATACCAGGTTCGTACCTAGGTTTCGCCTCAGATACATGCCGCAAAATCATTTAGGAAACGTTCTTACGCATGCTCGCAAGATTAACACTAAATTCAGATATACGAGGTACACAGATTTCGTCCTGGTGAGGTCAATAAGAGACTGACGATCTTAGATATTTGGTCTCTTCAAACCCTTGATCAACAGCAGTATTTATCTCGTTCACCATTATCATCAGCACAACAGCATAAAGATCATGACTTAATCTTTATCCGTTATAGAGAAGCACCAACATCAAATAGTTTCTGGGTTCCAAAAGGATTGCAAGACAGATTTTTACAGCAAATTTCTGTTATTTTAACGATATATTCCTAAGATTCCGATTTCAGACCATCTTGTAAACTTTTTTATATCTTTATCCGTTTTAGACACACAAAGCTTCAAAATTAGCCCAGTTGTACACATAAAATACGCACGTAAAATCCGGCGTGAGGTGAACAGCTAACGTACGAGGGCTTTTCAATATAGATTAATCATAATTTTTCATGCTCAGAATTTCTCGCGCTAAAATTTAATCTTATGATATTCTGTTATATTAATGCGCAACAAAGACGCCGCAGTAGCTTCATTGTTGGGACTCCCGGTTCCCGACTGTGAGAGGCAGTCGAGGTGAGACATGATTAGTATCGCCTACCGCTGCAATGGAGGTAACATGCGAGGAACAATATGCAGCTTTGAAATTCTGCTTTCATCTCAACAAATCTTCAGCTGAAGTCTACACCATATTGCAGGAAGCCTATGGAGAGCCGGTTCCTCCTTACAGCACAGCTCGAAGACGGCTTAACATGCTTAAAAAGGGGAGTCAATCAGTTTCAAAGGAAGGTGAACTTGGTGCTCCAGTTTACTGCTCTTACGGAAGAAAACATCAGCACCGCTGCTGTCATTGTGAGAGAGGATCGACGAATTATCTTGATACCAGTTTCTGAAATATTTAACATTTCATTGGGTCCACCCACACGTTGGTGACAGAAAAACTGCACATGACACGTATTTGTGGGCGATGGGTTCCAAGACTGCTGATTCCCGAACAAAAGGACATTAGCGTGCAGGTCTGCAGGCAGTTAAAGTTGACTTTAGAGGAAGTTCCGAAATTCTTGAAAATGTAATCACTGCTGATGAAACTTGGCTACATCAGTTTGATCCTGAGACCAAACAGTAAAACTCAGTGCAGAAATCTCCTTCGTCACCAACCCTCAAAAAAGCAAAAGTGGTTGCTTCTGCTGGGTAAGCTATGGTCACCTCATTATTTGATAGTCATGGAATGGTTTATCAGAGTGCTATACCTGCCCACACATCAGTAACTGGACATTACCACAGGGATGTCCTGAAAAGACGGCAAGCCCAAATCAGGTGCCAAAGAACACATTTCCGTGAAGCAGCCTGGATACTGCACCACGATAATGCGCGGCCGCATATTACCAATGTTGTTGCTGAATATCTTGCAAAAATCAACGTGAAGTGCATACCTCATCCTCCCCATAGTTCGGATTTAGCCCCATGTGTCTTTTTTCTATTCCCTAACATGAAGAAAAGCCTTTGTGGGAGGCATTATCAATCATCAGATGCAGTGGTGAAGACTGAGAAGGCGATGTTGAAGGACCTCTGTAAAAAATTGGTTTCCAGCATGCGTTTGAAGACTGGCAGAAACTCTGGGACCAATGCATCGCATTCGTGGGAGACTACTTTGAGAAGGAAGATGAAAATTATGAGGATGAGTAAAGGTATGTTGTCAAAAAAGTATGACATGCTCTACTGAACAGCCCCCATACAAACTGACTTATCTCATATAAATATTTTGTAAAGTGTATCGGTTATCATCAGAAGGGTTCTTTGAACCCCACGTTGTAATATTGAATCACATACTAATTTTTTGTGCACTAAAATATGATATGACGTATTACATTAGTTTTACATTGCTTGAATTTCACGTAAGTAAACTATCAAAATTTTACTGCTGAATAAAATTGTTTTCATATGAGTGATGTACCCTACTGTAGCAGGAAAAAGGGAAACCAGTGTAAAAATGTTCCTATCGGAGCACAAAATAGATGAATATGCTGCTGTTTAAAAGTCACTGACTGTAAAGTGGAATACCAGCTGCCTCACGTTACCTTCTTCAGCACCTTTCCTAACTTTCCTAAACATTGTGGCGTTAGAAGGTATTCGCTCTTTTATATGCTGAGAGAAGAGACAGTGACCGTGGAAAGAGACGGAAAAATGATAAATATTGAAAGAGAGTGGACAGTGGTTGTAGCATAGAAAAAGTGAAGGAGACAATGACAGTGTGAAATGAAGAGAGAGACGCAGTGGCACTGGAGCGTTGTTGAAGTGACAGAACAGTGCTGAGAAAGATTGAAGGGGAAAATGTCAGTAGAAGAGGAATAAATACAAGGACAAAATGGAAGTGTGGGAGAGCGAGTTATAATGTTAGGCAGAGTCTATGCCAGTGACAAAGAGGATGAGAGGTATAGTGACAGTGAGAAGAGACAGCAACAATGGGAAGAAATGAATGAGATAATTCCAGTAAGAGAGAGCGACAGGAAGACAGTGACAATGAGAGGAGACAGTAGTAGTAGGACAGAACGAAGGAGACTGTGAGGCAGGAGACACTGACAGACACACTGTGATAATGATGATGAGATGCGCTGAATGAATGAGTGCGCAAGTGGGAGGTGATGGGTTTCAGCGACTTACAGTGATGGACTAGTAGGTGTGGGAGGTGGGGAATTAGAGATGAGCTACATGTTAGAAAAGAGCGTGAATACGTTCGCATACCAAAATTTTTGGGAGTTTTTAAAGCTGCTGAGTAAGGCAGAATGGGACCGTTGGAACCTTATTTTTTAGTTAGTCTTTTGAACAGGGCATACTCACTTTTTTTGTACTTCGGTAGGAGCATTTTTCCGCTGGTTGACATTACATGATATTAGTCTCTTTGTTATACTGCTATCTTTTACCTCCGTTGTCTCCACTGGCTACTAGTGGGTTTGTGGAGTCTCGTGTAGGCCTGCCTCACTGGTGGCTTGGTTACACAGAGGTAACTGACACCATCAGCGGCTTGTGAGACCGCTGGGGCAGAGTACTCGGCAGGCCGAGCTGCCGGCACTCCAGCACCCCCCGGCAGCGCGAACCAGCGCCACGTAGCGCGGGCAGGCCGCATTAAGGCGGCGCTTATGCTGGCGAGCAAAACGTCAGCCCCCGGCCGCTTGTGCCGGCACGCGCCCACACACCATTAATCGCCGTCACACCGGCGCGACCCCGCCGGTTATTAATTAATGACACGCCCCTGCCGGCCTCGTGGTCGTGTCTGCTGCTGGTCCTTCCGTCTGGCTCTGCAGTACCCGTCACTTTGCTTACGCGAGCCTCGTGTTTACGAGAGGGAACACATCCGCTTTAGTCATTCAAAGCCCTTCTTTTTCTTGCAATGAGTGAAAGAAATTAACGTATGCTTATTTCCATAAATGTCGTTGTTAGAATTAACAACAATAAAAATTGTTTTCTACTGTTCCGTTTTCCACTGCGTGAAAACTAGGTACGTACGAGGGCTATACAGCACGTACAGAGTGATCAAAAAGTCAGTATAAATTTGAAAATTTAATAAACCACGTAATAATGTAGATAGAGAGGTAAAAATTGACACACATGCTTAGAATGACATGGGGTTTTATTATAACCGAAAAAAGTTCACAAAATGTCCGACAGATGTCGCTGGACAGCAAAACTGCTACCGTGACGGGTGAGAGGTACGCCGATATGTTACAGAATCGCATCATCCCCAGCCTGGCTCATAAACAACTGGTGGAACGTACGATGTTTATGCAGGATGGCGCTCGACCCCATATTACTAGACGCGTGAAAGACCTCTTGCGCGCGTCGTTTCGTGGTGGTCGTGTGATCAGCCGCCACTTTCGTCATGCTTGGCCTCCCAGGTCCCCAGACCTCAGTCCGTGCGATTATTGGCTTTGGGGTTACCTGAAGTCGCAAGTGTATCGTGATCGACTGACATCTCTAGGGATGCTGAAACACAACATCCGACGCCAATGCCTCACCATAACTCCGGACATGCTTTACACTGCTGTTCACAACACTATTCCTCGACTACAGCTATTGTTGAGGAATGATGGTGGACATATTGAGCATTTCCTGTAAAGAACATCATCTTTGCTTTGTCTTACTTTGTTATGCTAATTATTGCTATTCCGATCAGATGAAGCGCCACTTGTCGGACATTTTTTGAACGTTTGTATTTTTTGTTTCTAATAGAACCCCATGTCATTCCAAGCACGTGTGTCAATTTGTAATTCTCTATCTACATTATTCCGTGATTTATTGTTTTCAAATTTATACTGACTTTTTGACCACTAGGTAGATTACGTTTCCGCCTGCAGCAAAAATGGGTGGGGCTAGCACGGCCATATTGTTGTCTGAGGGTTTATCCGTTCGGTCGACATCCAGCCCTGCAGTCATGATGTTTGTGTCATTTCGCTTAATTTCACAATAACAGCTTTAATTGTCTGCCGCAACTGAAAATCCCACGACCAGCGAAGTGCTGACAGTAATAAGGTATTTACTGGTAAAAAAAAAACATAAACCGATTGAATGTAATCTTTGAAGGGGGTAGCACAAATCGTGCATTAAGCTCAAAAGTGGCCGAACTAGTATTCAAGATGGTGAGCAAGGTGGTCGACTAAAAATTGTGACCTATCAAGTGGTTGCAGTATTTGAGGAGACGAGTCACAATGTCGGAGTTCTAGTTTAGTTTACCACAAATTTCATGCAATTCACTTAATGAAAAGTCACTCTAGATTTTTTTCCCCACGACGTTTTTCAGGCTCTGAATTAGGCGATTATCAAGTGCATCTGAAAGTTATGCTGTAGAGAGTTAGTGTCAAATGATAATTTGACGTTGCTTCTCTACAGCGTAACGTATAGATGCACTTGAAATGACCCATAAAAGGCCGAAACCGGTCCCGTGAACTTATTAAAGTTCTGAAAAAGAAACTATAACGGCATTTTACTAATTGAACATCAGTTACGGAATCAGCATCAGCATCTAAACGTGGAGAAACTAATAATTAACGCTTTTTCTTGCATAAAATTGTTGCACAGAAGTTAGGCTGTCACAGATCGTGTGAAAAATGAGTAATCTTGACACAAAACCAGAAGAACCAACTTGTGGCCACATTATTAATATTTCTCGATTCTTACAGAAAATATGGGTACTCCTTACTTGATACAATCGTAACAGGACATGAGACTTGTGACAAACATGTGAACTACGAGACGAACTTGCAGTCCATGACGTGGGACGACACAAATTCTGCCAAAAAAACAAACTCTGCCTGCAACAAACATTCTAGCGACTGACTTTTTGGACAGGAAAGGAATGTTTCTTCTCGATTTTCTTGAGCTTAACACAACAGTAAGCTCTGCGTGATATTGTGAAACATTGGAAAACTAAAGGAAAGCAATTGAGAAAGAGCATAGAGGGAAGTCGAGCTAAAAAATTCTTCTATCATAGTAATGCTCTACCACACATGGCAATCGCACATGAAAAGTACTCGACGCTTTGAAGTGAGAAGTGTTTCTTCATCCATCGCACAGGACTGATCTTGCATCCAGTGACTACCATCTGCTTCCAATTATGAAGGCCTGGCCACAGTACAGTGCTTTGACGACGATTCGGAACTGCAAGAGGGCTTGATTAACTGGTTGAAGTCTCAGGCCACAGATATTTGTGACAATGAAATTTCATACCTCGTTCGCAGCTACATGTATGTTGAGACTATACTGACAAGTGGTGTTTAAGCGCCACTTTCAAATAAATAAAACATCATTTTTTGTAGACTTCTCTTTTCAAAACCAAAACGTTGCCATTTTAATGGATAGCCCTCGTGTGTCCCGCTGGTACTTTAGCGTGCGGCCAATGACCACACCCTGTAGTTTTATTTATGATACATATTTTCGTATAAACACTTGATCGTATTTATGATTATAAATGTTTGGTGTGGACTAAATTATTTCGGATGGCAAGCCCTTTACCATCAAATACAAATTAGAGTGTTTCAGGTGACAGTCACATCAAGCCTCCTACTAGTGATACCACCTGAAAGAGTTTTTGTGCAAACCAATGGACAAATGGCACATAATATCTTTCAAGCGAATTCCCAATGCTACTCTGATAACCTATTCGTCCAGCTCATAGGGGTCGGTTTAAGACAGTGTAACCTTCCTTTCCTTTTTAAAAGAACTGCTTGTTGTATCTAGCTTACTTGAACGAAACATCTGCATATAGTAAATAAAAATCATAATAATAACCAAACAGCTCATGTCATCGGTCCCTAAGCTTGTACACTACTTAATCTAATTTAAACTAACTTAGGATATGGACAACACACACCCATGCCCAAGGGAGGACTCGAACCTCCAACGGGGGTAGGCCGCACGGACCGTGACAAGACGCCTGAGACCGCGCAGTTACTCCGCCCGGCGACACATAGTATATACGCCAGAGGACACAACACATCTGTAAATCTTGGTGAAGACAATTAACTGTGTATTAGTGACCGCAGCTTGATTATATTGTTTCACAATTAGAGATGGACATTCAAAAGAACTAAACCCGAATATCTCCTCCGAAAATTTTGAGAGAGAACGAGTCACTCCCTCACTGTTTTTCATATTCAAGGCTACTCTTTACTGCTGATTTTACATCCAAGACATCATTTATGTGAGACAACAGGAAGTTATCAACATGAGCACTGGTGGGAGCATGTACGTTGTTAATGAATGTGGAATCTTGAAGGTGGCTCTCCTTTGTATGGTATTTCATGGAGTTGAGAACAAGGAGGCAGTTTCGTCATTTAATAGTAAATCTTGCGGTGGACGTTTGGGCCTTGGAAGCCACGTGCAGCTGTTAGGGAAAGGAACTTCTTAAAGCACTTACTGTGGACAGAATGCTGGTCCCAAGAACTTCTCGGGTCGGTGTGCAGACAATGCTTTCGGCCAAAGCGGTGAATAGCTGGACCTAGCTGTTTGGCACACCTAGCCACGGTAGGGACAGGGGAGCGAGAGAAATAAAGGTCTAGGTCGCCCAGTCAACGCTTTTTCACAATGCTGTAAACGCTCTTTGTGAACAGGGATGGTGGAGGTTACATTTTCAACCATGGACCAGACACAATGGAGTGAGCCATCAGGTTGCCACGTCCCTCTGCGTGCCGAGAGTTTTGCGATGCCTCAGTGCTTTGAAACAATTGTAGGATGGAACGCAACTTTTATGGCATCTCTGAAATGGTCTATGTTGGGACACAAAAGTACTTGTCTCAGCTTAGCCGGCGCCCCTGGTCAGACAGGCTGCAACGTTTTGTTTATCTACATGGTAAATGTCTTGTTCACTTTAGCGCTGCCTAAAATACCTAAAATGGCACAAGTTAAGAACATATTGTCTCCTCTGTGCGGGAATTTGCGACTCACGGTTTCGATGCTTCTCCAGAAAAGAGAAGAATATTGTTAACTTGATTAGGATTTTTTTATTTTTTGTTTTGTTTTGTATGTCCATCCTGTTGCCAGGGGTCTTTGGGACGACGGCCGTTTGCTATTGTGAGAAACTAAGACACCTACAGCCATCCTTATAATATCATTTTATTGTATTACAACCAGTTTTGGCGCTTCAGTGCTCCGTCTTCAGGCAGTAGTTGATGCGGAACGGGTCGATACAATCCCTATATTATATCGCATCAGTTGCCAGCATAGCTGGATATGCAGATAATGTGCCAGTACCCTAACCATGGTTGTACGCATTGCCGTACAAAAGAGTCAAATTGTTCCATGGTACGACCGTCGGACGGGAGTGTCACACACAGGAATCGATCGAGATTTCAGGGCTCTATTAAAGAGTAGTTGCGACACGTTTAACAGATCTAACTTTGCATATTTCGTGCCCACGATAACGAATTTCCGGCCGCGGTGGCCGAGCGGTTCTAGGCGTTTCAGTCCGGAACCGCGCGACTGCTACAGTCGCAGGTTCGAATCCTGCCTCGTGCATGGATGTGTGTGATGTCCTTAGGTCAATTAGGTTTAAGTAGTTCTAAGGTCTAGGGTACTGATGACCTCAGATGTTAAGTCCGATAGTGCTCAGAGCCATTTTTAATAACGAATTACAGGCGCCGCAAATCGCTACTCTGCACACGCTAGAACCATGACCGTCACCTGAGACAGCGCTACACATCAAGAAAGCTGTACAGTATTGCTGCTGCGGCTTGTTAGGGCAAACAGAAACTCAGTCCCGCCACATGTCCTCTGCTGCACGAAATGTGTAGAATAAATCCATCAAAGACTATTAAGCGTTAGATAATTTCAGATTGTGTTATCCATGTTTTGAGCGACATAGCGACATTAAATAGTTTAATCAGACAAACCTCAGTCTTTGCCAGTCAGTCGCCACCCATTCGCTAATTAACTATTTGTTTTGTACGTATTTGTGTTGCCAACAGTTCGTAACTTGTTTGTCATCACACTTGACATGAATTATTTGTCCTATTTTACTATCAATAAACTTGTGCCATAAATTTTGTAAAAGATCAATCCCGTGTTGATATATTAATCACCCATCAACAACTGACTACAACAATTACAGGGCCACCATTTCAGTAATATTATTTCAGTACTCAAGCTGATTTACATTCGAAAAATGTGATAACCTCTAATGCAGGCTAACAACAACGAACAGAGACAAAGGGAAAAATCAATTTAGCACATGCATGTGCCAGGCAGTCAAGTGGACGACTTACTAGTTAAAGTGATTGATGTCAGGGCGTAAACTCACAGTTGCCTACAGCCTTTGAAATCGTACCGCAAGTCCGGTATAGTCTTGCAGCTCTTCCAACACCTACAGCCGCATACGTCCCCTGTGCAATCGGGCCCTTTGCGATCACTAGATCAACAAGTACCTTATCCCCTGGTATGACGCTCTCCACTGTTCTTTCACCTTGACCATCAAATAATGTGACAATGGGGAAGAAAACCTTCTTCAAATATCTTTTGACCTGATCAACACTTTGTTTACCAGATTTCGATGTTGTCACAAGGAAGTTTGGGTTCAAATGGTTCAAATGGCTCTGAGCACTATGGGACTTAACTGCTGTGGTCATCAGTCCCCTAGAACTTAGAACTACTTAAACCTAACTAACCTAAGGACATCACACACATCCATGCCCGAGGCAGGATTCGAACCTGCGACCGTAGCAGTCGCGCGGTTCCGGACTGCGCGCCTAGAACCGCGAGACTACCGCGGCCGGCTGGAAGTTTGGGGCTCCATAAAGAAATACTCGAATTTCCGGTCCTAAATCACCATTATCTTCATTTAAAGCTATGAAAAGGTAGTTGGTCAGTGTAAAAAAACCGTTTTAAGCGTCGTACGCGAGGACAAGGAACTTGTTCGTCTGGTGATCGCGAAGTACTCTACGGCACAACCGAGCGAGGTGGCGTAGTGGTTAGCACACTGGACTCGCATTCGGGAGGACGACGGTTCAATCCCGTCTCCGGCCATCCTGATTTAGGTTTTCCGTGATTTCCCTAAATCGTTTCAGGCAAATGCCGGGATGGTTCCTTTGAAAGGGCACGGCCGATTTCCTTCCCAATCCTTCCCTAACCCGAGCTTGCGCTCCGTCTCTAATGACCTCGTTGTCGACGGGACGTTAAACACTAACCACCACCATCTACGGCACAGGTACAGCCATGTGACATATACGGCTGTCAATGTTGAAAGAACTTCGTGAGAAGATTTTCAAATCTACTTATGTTTAGTGAGTATTATGTCAATACCCACATAATAAATAACGTAATCTAGCTGTAGGCACTAGTACATCATCAATTCTCAGCCTCATGCCTAATCAATGGACTGAACTATACGTGATACCAACATGGTATTTACAAGATCGCCTCTTAACAGTTTGAATTCCTGCTGAATTTTGTTTTGTATTGTGTTCTCCGTCGTGTATATTATGTGAAATTTCGTTGGTTTTGTGTGCATGGTGTAAGAAGTCGTTATGGTTTAAGCATGTCTTTAGGGGCTCATTGTTGTAATTTTGTATCACAATAATGTGTTACTGATTTTCAGTTAACGAATTAAACGTTTGTAAAAAGGAAAACTAAAAAAAACCATGAAAATAAAACTTATAATAACAATTTAAAAGTAAAACATATATAAATGAAATAAGTAACTAGATAATAACTAATGTTTAGATGTTTTAATTAGGTGGATTGAAAATAGTACGTTGAAAATATTTAAGCAGCACACAATTAACAGCTTACTTTCAAAAAAATAATATTTAAGACACCAGATGTGTTACATAGAGATGAATGTGGGTTGAAGGGTTCTTTAACTTATGTTGTAATTAAAGCTGCCACTTTTTCAAAATTAATTGATGGGGGCGGAGTATCTTGCAAAATTCCAAGCTATTACAAAAGTTGATTACACTGACGTGGGATACCTCCTACTATCGTGTCGGATCTTCTTTACCCCGGTGTAGTGCAGTAACTCGACCTGGCACGGCTTCAATTAGTCGTTTGATGTTCCCTGTAGAAATATTGAGCCTTTCTTCGTCTATAGTCGTGCATATTTCAGAAAGTGTTGGCCATAAATGACGATGAGATTCATGTCGGGCGATATGGATAACCAAACATTCCCTCTGATTTTCAAAATATTTTTCAGACCACTCGCAAACTAATGTAGCCCGGTGACATGGCACACTGTAATTCATAAAAGTTCCACCATTGTTTAGAAACATGAAGTCCGCGAATGGTTGCAAATGGTCTCATCGGTTCAGTTGGACCAGAGGACCGGTCCGTTCCATGTAAGCACAGCCCACACCATTACAGAGCCACCACCAGTTTGCATACTGCCTTGTTGACAGCTTGGGTCCATTCCTTTGTCGTGTCGTGAGTCTTCAGGTCGTCGAGTGAGACAAACAGTGGCCGCTAGACAGACAGTGATACCGAACAATGAATAGATTTGTCGTTTATGAACAGAGACCGCCTGCCTAGAAATTTAACTGAGTACCGTTAGTTCGGAACTCTTCTTTGAGTAGTACTTCAAGACAGAATATTGGTTTTCTTCCGACTATAGCTCATAGAATATTATTTTATTTGTGTTCACGCAGCTGTAGTCAATGTAGAAATTCTCTACCACTCGAAAGTAAACTTGAAGTTAATAATACTGAAGTGGCAATCCTGTCTTGTCAATGTGCAGGCAGGTGTAAATGATACTACTAATGACGGAGTACCTATATTTTCAGAAGATCAGAAAAATTCGTTTAGTTGGTGGTCTGCATGCCGGAGAATTTCGTGGAAGTCTCACTGATTGAGCTGCAAATCCTAAAATCTTAAATCGTCTTTACTCTTGTCGCATTAGATTCACCGGAGTGTGTCCTTCTCCAATGAGAGCAGCTTATGGGAGTGATTTGTAGTCCCATATATTTCGTAATTTCAAACAAGAGAGAGAAAATCCCCTTGTTATAGCCGAGACCGCGCTCATGTTCGTCCACCAAACCAGTTAGCGTTAATTCTAATATACCTAAGGGAAGTTACATTGTTACTCATTAAAAAATTCAAGGAATCGTTGAAAATGATGGAACTTGTGAGGTATTCTCTGAACAATAATCTCCAACTACATGTTTTTAGAAATAATTATTTATATGGTCAATATTCTGACTCAAAATTTATTACATTAAGTTTTCATCCAATGGCAGCTTCCCATAACGTACCACAATACAAGGACTTCATCGCTTACGATTAGACTACAAGGCAATGAATGAGATTAACATTGCTATATTCGAAGAGAACTGAGGAGTGTCTCCGAGAGCTGACGGTGCTCGCGTGCGAATATCACTATGTGGCGCTCATCAGATATTAATGGTTATGTATACTAAAGTAATTATTTCTCTCCTAGTAACACAATCGGATCTCCTTACACTACTGTAACTGTTACTGTGATATATTATACAAATAATATATGTATGAGTAGGACAGCACTGTAAATTCTAGGTCACCATCGGCTATAACCACTTTTTTTATCTCTAGATAAGAAAGGATATCCGCTACATGCTTGGGCTCGTTGGCACTCCCACTCCCTCTCTCACAGAGAACAATCTGGAATTGATCCATGTCACCCAGGGGGATCACCCAGGCAATGTGTAACTTACATTCGATGTCATGACGCAACTCCATACAGGTCGCGTGGTTCTGCTACATCGTGCATATGGGCTCGATACTGATAATGTGATATAAAGTCCCTCTCACCCTCTCAGCCAGTGGGGCACTATGAAATCCCAGCCGTCCTTATGGGTGAATGGGGATCAGCCACCCCCTCTCGCTTATCATCTTTTACAACAAGCTCAACAGTACTTAGCTCTTCTCAGTTCAGAGCGTCATGAGAGGTGCAGGATTGTTATCAACAATAGCGGGCTACCAAAAATAATTTTCTCCTTTATAGTTTAAATGCATGAGCCTAGTCAGTTGTACTCTGTAGTGAAAGAGTTTGTAAATAACAACACAGGTTTAAAAAGTAACTTATGGTTCAGTGAAAATATATTTTGTTGGTAATTTGTTCTTCTATTTACGGTAGTTTTTGATGAAATATCTCACAGGGCTTTTGTACGCAAAGCTGTATTTTTTGTATTCACAATAATTTGCGAAGCTAATTTATTACAATTCTTTAGTGATATATTTACACCACTACTATTTTTCCTTACATATACAGTGGTTTTATTTGCAAACATATATTCTTCTTATAACACTGGATATATTCTTTTACACTAACACGTGAAGAATCTTAAATAATATTTTAGATTTGTTTATATTTACGCTTTTATATAATATGTTCATTTGATTTCTGGTTGAACAGAACAGGTGGGTCTGCAGCATCTGCAGCATCCTCTGATCAAACGATCGCCACATTCCAGCAATGTGCCAGTACGGCAGCACTATCACGCAGGTGCTTTGCGCATAGCCCTAGCTCTTCCTGCGGAACAAAAGAATTCTATTTTTCACCGCTGCTCTGCGGCACAGCGTGGATGTTATTATATTTTTGTGCCGATGCGGGGTATGACATTTTCAGATACATACGTGGGTTGTCGCACAACCAGTGGCGAACGTCACCACTAACGGTAAAAGCAGTGGGCGTAGTCACGTGACAGCAGCAACTGAGCCGCCACCATTATAATGAGAGTCCTTTTCAGACGGGTAGATACGGATGAGCTGCTCTGAGCCCTGGTTGAAAGCTGCCTACTATCTGAAGAATATCGCCCACACAGTACTGCGATACCGCCGACAGCTATTACAATCCTGCCTGTCGTGCGCCTAGCTCTGCCCTGGGCCGCCAGCGCGCACATGTGATATGGCAATAATGCCCAGAAGAACGTACATTTTCCAGAACAGGTGTGCATATCAGTTGACGAATTAGATGGCTGCCCAACTGCCTTCCACAGAGAGCCTCTTGTGGGTCCTTGAATGTGAGCATCTGTTGACAGTTGGCACTGCCAGAAACGAAAATATTTCATGAATTATAAGTCCAGTACTCAGTGAGAAGCACAGACAGCATATAATTACTTACTTGAACCCTGTAAAAGTGGGAGAAGGAGATGGATTTGAATAAATAAATCATTACTTTATGAAAATACAATTTATTGATTATCCAATTTAAAAATATTTGTACACATCCTGAAACAAGAACATAGTCACTTATGTGTCCACGCCTTCCTCTCAGCCTCGAACAGGTAGGCATTTATAATCTTCAAAGTTCTTTACTCATACGCTTTTGAAAATGTCATGAAACCACACAAAGATTTCATGACCAAGGTCGTAAACAATGCCATTATGATCGTAGAGCCGAAGCGTTGTCACGATTTCATGATATTGTAAACCTCATTGTCCCACCGCTTCCCATCATGACTGAGGGATAAGCAGGCTTCTGTCCGACGAATCTCACCGCTCTGCACTGTTCTGAATGCTTTGGATGAAGTGACAATTGTGGGGAACGTTGTCAATAATCGTCCATTGTTTCCACATGCAATTAACATCTTTGAGCATAGATTGTCCACTTTTGTCGTGAAGGCCCTTCACATCTTCAAGAATACTTACAAATTTAGGAGCCGTAGTGGAGTGTGTCTGGTGTGAATCACCACATTTATACTATTTGCTGAGCATTTCCTGTGAGCATCTAATAACAGGACCATACAACAACAATGGGTACATTGCTATTTTTGGTGGGAAGTTTTTGATGATTCAGATTCCTTTAGGATGTCCAAAGGGTCTGTCCGGATACTTTCGTTTTGGTTTGAGCAGATAATCGTAAGAAATAGTGTCGTTCCTTAACCATTTGCAGATTGAGTGTACATCCCAGTTCGTCACCCTACTAGTAAGAAGATCGAAATCTCGAGTACGTATCGTACCGTAGACGAAAATTGTGTTTGTTCTAGTCAAGTTGTTGCTGATTGTATCTCAAATATACCGAATTAAGGAGCACTTTAGCTTTGATTAAGACGTATTTGTCGAATACGCTGGAATCCTTAGTGAAAATCCCTTTCCTTTCTGACTGCAGCCCCAGAATATCTCTGTAATTAGTTAGGTACCAGCTATTTTTTGAAGTCATCAATACATCTGGATGCTCTGAGTCTCAAGAAATGAAATTTAGTCGTAACTGAACTCCAGAATTCAGCACATGTAAAAATTGCTGATACAGAAATTTGCAATACATTCCACACGAAGTTATCCAAAATAATTTTTTTATGCGGTGTAAGATCTTCTTGAATGTACACATTAGTTGCAGTTCGAATAAGACTCAGTTTTTGTTGAGAATCCAAAAGGCCCTCTTCCTGGCATCAAAAGAACCCTATAAGCATTTTGAGACGGATGCACATACCAATGCGATTACTTACCGATCGGTCAGAGATCCATCCTAAGTTTTGTAGAACGTTCAGGTCTGAACTTGACGCAGATACGTAAGTTTTGAGTGTTGATGTGACTCCAGTGTTTCTTGATTGGTCACCTCGATGGCATTAAGTTTGTATCGTATCTGGTGAAACAGGAAGGTGAACTGGTTTCAATGTTTCTACTGGAGCACCTCCATCATTCTTCATAAATGCATCTTCCAAGCACAGGAAACTCCAGCTCAGAATTGGTAACTCATTTTCGTGCTGGATGAATAAATATTTTTTTTTTGGTCATCAGTCTACTGACTGGTTTGATGCGGCCCGCCACGAATTCCTTTCCTGTGCTAACCTCTTCATCTCAGAGTAGCACTTGCAACCTACGTCCTCAATTATTTGCTTGACGTTTTCCAATCTCTGTCTTCCTCTACAGTTTTTGCCCCCTACAGCTCCCTCTAGTACCATGGAAGTCATTCCCTCATGTCTTAGCAGATGTCCTACCATCCTGGCCTTTCTCCTTATCAGCGTTTTCCACATATTTCTTTCCTCTCCGATTATGCGTAGAACCTCCTCATTCCTTACCTTATCAGTCCACCTAATTTTCAACATTCGTCTGTAGCACCACATCTCAAATGCTTCGATTGTCTTCTGTTCCGGTTTTCCCACAGTCCATGTTTCACTACCATACAATGCTGTACTCCAGACGTACATCCTCAGAAATTTCTTCCTCAAATTAAGGCCGATATTTGATATTAGTAGACTTCTCTTGGCCAGAAATGCCTTTTTTGCCGTAGCGAGTCTGCTTTTGATGTCCTCCTTGCTCCGTCCGTCAATGGTTATTTTACTGCATAGGTAGCAGAATTAATTAACTTCATTGACTTCGTGACCATCAATCCTGATGTGAAGTTTCTCGCTGTTCTCATTTCTACTACTTCTCATTACCTTCGTCTTTCTCCGATTTATTCTCAAACCATACTGTGTACTCATTAGACTGTTCATTCCGTTCAGTAGATCATTTAATTCTTCTTCACTTTCACTCAGGATAGCAATGTCATCAGCGAAACGTATCATTGATATCCTTTCACCTTGTATTTTAATTCCACCCCTGAACCTTTCTTTTATTTCCATCATTGCTTCCTCGATGTACAGATTGAAGAGTAGGGGCGAAAGGCTACAGCCTTGTCTTACACCCTTCTTAATACGAGCACTTCGTTCTTGATCGTCCACCCTTATTATTTCCTCTTGGTTGTTGTACATATTGTATATGACCCGTCTCTCCCTATAGCTTACCCCTACTTTTTTCAGAATCTCGAACAGCTTGCACCATTTTATATCGTCGAACGCTTTTTCCAGGTCGACAAATCCTATGAAAGTGTCTCGATTTTTCTTTAGCCTTGCTTCCATTATTAGCCGTAACGTCAGAATTGCCTCTCTCGTCCTTTTACTTTTCCTAAAGCCAAACTGATCGGCACCTAGCGCATTCTCAATTTTGTTTTCCATTCTTCTGTATATTATTCTTGTAAGCAGCTTCGATGCATGAGCTGTGAAGCTGATTGTGCGATAATTCTCGCACTTGTCAGCTCTTGCCGTCTTCGGAATTGTATGGATGATGCTTTTCTCGCCAGACTCATATATTCTACACACCAACGCGAATAGTCGTTTTGTTGCCACTTCCCCCAATGATTTTAGAAATTCTGATGGAATGTTATCTATCCCTTCTGCCTTATTTGACCGTAAGTCCTCCAAAGCTCTTTTAAATTCCGATTCTAATACTGAATCCCCTATCTCTTCTAAATCGACTCCTGTTTCTTCTTCTATCACATCAGACAAATCTTCACCCTCGTAGTGGCTTTCAATGTATTCTTTCCACCTATCTGCTCTCTCCTCTGCATTTAACAGTGGAATTCCCATTGCACTCTTAATGTTACCACCGTTGATTTTAATGTCACCAAAGGTTGTTTTGTCTTTCCTGTATGCTGAGTCTGTCCTTCCGACAATCATATCTTTTTCGATGTCTTCACATTTTTCCTTCAGCCATTTCGTCTTAGCTTCCCTGCACTTCCTATTTATTTCATTCCTCAGCGACTTGTATTTCTGTATTCCTGATTTTCCCGGAACATGTTTCTCCTTCCTCCTTTCATCAATAAACTGAAGTATTTCTTCTGTTACCCATGGTTTCTTCGCAGTTACCTTCTTTGCACCTATGTTTTCCTTCCCAACTTCTGTGATGGGCCTTTTTAGAGATGTCCATTCCTCTTCAACTGTACTGCCTACTGCGCTATTCCTTATTGCTGTATCTATAGCGTTAGAGGACTTCAAACGTATCTCGTCATTCCTTAGTACTTCCGTATCCCACTTCTTTGCGTATTGATTCTTCCTGACTAATGTCTTGAACTTCAGCCTACTCTTCATCACTACTATATTGTGAGCTGAGTCTATATCTGCTCCTGGGTACGCCTTACAATCCAGTATCTGATTTCGGAATCTCTGTCTGACCATGATGTAATCTAACTGAAATCTTCCCGTATCTCCCGGCCTTTTCCAAGTATACCTCCTCCTCTTGTGATTCTTGAACAGGGTATTCGCTATTACCAGCTGAAAATTGTTACAGAACTCAATTAGTCTTTCTCTTCTTTCATTCCTTTTCCCAAGCCCATATTCTCCTGTAACCTTTTCTTCTACTCCTTCCCCTACAACTGCATTCCAGTCGCCCATGACTATTAGATTTTCGTCCCCCTTTACATACTGCATTACCCTTTCAATATACTCATACACTTTCTCTATCTGTTCATCTTCAGCTTGCGACGTCGGCATGTATACCTGAACTATCGTTGTCGGTGTTGGTCTGCTGTCGATTCTGATTAGAACAACCCGGTCACTGAACTGTTCACAGTAACACACCCTTTGCCTTACCTTCCTATTCATAACGAATCCTACACCTGTTATACCATTTTCTGCTGCTGTTGATATTACCCGATACTCATCTGACCAGAAATCCTTGTCTTCCTTCCACTTCACTTCACTGACCCCTACTATATCTAGATTGAGCCTTTGCATTTCCCTTTTCAGGTTTTCTAGTTTCCCTACCACGTGCAAGCTTCTGACATTCCACGCCCCGACTCGTAGAACGTTATCCTTTCGTAGATTATTCAATCTTTTTCTCATGGTAACCTCCCCCTTGGCAGTCCCTTCCCGGAGATCCGAATGGGGGACTATTCCGGAATCTTTTGCCAATGGAGAGATCATCATGACACTTCTTCAATTACAGGCCACATGTCCTGTGGATACACGTTACGTGTCTTTAATGCAGTGGTTTCCATTGCCTTCTGCATCCTCATGTCGTTGATCATTGCTGATTCTTCCGCCTTTAGGGGCAATTTCCCACCCCTAGGACAAGAGAGTGCCCTGAATGTCTATCCGCTCCTCAGCCCTCTTTGACAAGGTCATTGGCAGAATGAGGCTGACTTCTTATTCCGGAAGTCTTCGGCCGAAAATGCTGATTATTTATCAAAATTTAGGCAGTGGCGGAGGTCGAACCCGGGACCGAAGACGTTTTGATTATGAATCAAAGACGCTAACCCTTTTTTTTTTCGTAGTTCAAAAATGGCTCTGAGCACTATGGGACATAACATCTATGGTCATCAGTCCCCCCTTTTTTTTTTTAAAGAAACTCAATGACAGCTACAACTTTTTTTTAACTCAGTTTTTTTAATACAGAGGGCAGCTAACCCTCTTTTTTTTTTGAATAATTGGTGAAATAACCAAAGAAAATGAAACAGAAGGAAAAAAGTTCCAGAGGAGGAATCGAACAGGAGACCTCTGGCGTAAGACTCCGAGCCCTAAACACCTTTTTTTTTGAAAAGTGTTTTTTTTCAAAAAAAAACAAAGACTCCAATTATACTGGTGTCTCCTTCCAGTAAACAAAAATGAGTCTCCTTCGTCTTGTTGGCGAAGAAGCAATCTTTTGGAAGAAAAAAATTTCTCAAATCCAAAATCAAATTTCTTTTTCCTTTAAGAACAAACTAGGAGAAATAAATATGGAAAAGCTTCTTAAGTCGTCGTGTGACTTGTAGTTAAAGTCCAGTTCTTACAGGAGCTCCTGAAGTGTATCCGCCTACAGCATGCCAGCGCGTCCAAACGTGTCTTCTCCTGGCGTAGGCGTGGGTTCTGGGTATCAGATCTATTCAGGTCGGTTCGTTTTATACAGTTTTCAGCTTCTCAGGGCCTGGACGTTCCAGCTACTAGGTGGGTCATCGAAAGTGCTCCGTAAGAAATTGGAAAAATATTGTTTATAGCGTGGGTTGCGTATCAGGTCGCAGTGTCGTTCGTTGAGATAAGTCCAATATCCTAGCGTAGACTTGTCACCAGAAGTAAAAAGATAGCGGATCGTGTGACCACAGATCCAATTCACAGAGTTAGTTTTGGCGGAGGGGTAGAAAGTCTTATCGGGGTACAAAAGCATGTGGACGTCGATCTGAGCCGGTGTCTGGCGAGTGAGAAACGCCAAAATGCGCCGCGCAAGTGTCCAGACGTCTAGCGCTGTGCCACAGTGGAACCGGTGGACATCCGTGTCATCCACTCCACAGTGGGTGCAGAGGGATGAATCGGCGAGATGGATGCGGTGCAGACGATCTCGGTTAACTTGTTTGCCATTCACGGTGATGTACCACGCTGATTGAACGTCTGATTCGAGAAAACGCGCATGGATCGCCTTCCATATGTGTCGCCACACGTACTGTGGATACTTACGTTCGATGGGGTTGGACGGGTGGCACTGTTGTAACAATTCGGAGACTGTTTTCGTGAGGTACAAACGTGTAAGTGGTAAGGACCGGTAGATATAACTGAACTCCAGGAAAAATCGTTGGATGTAATAAAAGGGGGTTGGAATGGTCGATACCAGTACTGGGGCGGACAAGGAGGCCGGTGCAAAGTTGTGAAGCAGGAGGCTAGTAAGGCTCTGCGGGCAACGATGCCAAAGTTTTAGTTGGGAGCTGACGTATAGTGCCTTGACACGAGTCGGCACGTGGATGAGTCCCACCCCGCCACGATCTCGTGGCAGTGCAAGGGATTCATACTGCACCTTGAATAACATCCCCGAGCTGACGAAGGAGCCGAAAGCCATCAACAGTCGTCGCGCCAGGAGATTTGGGACTGGTAGTACTTGAGCCACGTGTGGTATACGGGAAGCATGATACATGTTCACGTATTGCGCGCGTTGGATAACGTCGAGAGCTCGTAGCCGGTGATCTGCGAGATTTGCTCTGATTGTCTGTAGCAAGCGTCTACCATTGATAGTCGCTGAGCGGCGCAGGTCTGCTGTGAAATCAAGTCCGAGACACCGTATGGTGGCGGCGACACTAAGGGGGGCAGCGCATCTCTCCGGCAAGCCCTCACCAATGAGCAGGACTTTGGATTTTGACACGTTGAGGCAGCTCCCCGACGCTTCGCCGTAAGTCGCTACCCATGCCAGTGCTGCTCGTACTTCATCTTCACTGCGCAGATATAGCACTATGTCGTCTGCGTAGGCTGTACAACAAAAACGGTGGCCTTGCACAACCATGCCTTCCAAACGTTGGCGCATGCCCTGGAGCAGGGGTTCCAAGGCGAAAGCATACAAAATCGTGGAAAGAGGGCATCCTTGTCGTACAGATCGTGCGATGACCAGGGACGGTGTAAGACGACCATTTTACATGATTTTAGAGGTTGCACTACTCAACAGGCGCATAATCACCGTTACAATACCGCCAGGAAAACCCATATGCTGAAGAACTGTCCATAAATAGAAGTGGTCAACACGGTCGAAAGCCTGGCTAAAGTCCAGTGAAGCCAAGGCGCCAGGGAGACGCTGATGATGCGCTAATGCTATCATGTCTCTGTAACGGCAAAGGGCCGTACGGATGTTGTTGTCGCCTCCTAGGGAAGTCTGGTCGCAGGATGTGACGTAACGTGCGACCTTCTTGAGACGCGATGCCAGTAGCCGTGTGAATATTTTCATGTCGCTGTTGAGCAAAGTAATTGGTCGATAGTCCTGGACCCTCGATAACCCGCGCGGTTTATGTACGGGGATAATAATGCCTTCTAGAAAGGCGCTCGGGACCACTGTCATCGGTGACATCAGCTCTTGTGCGATTGCCGTCCACGTGGAAGCCAACAAATAGTGAAAACTTTTATAAAATTCGATGGGGATACCGTCAGGTCCAGGAGATCTGTTATCGGAACCCGCCTTGATAGAGTTTAGCACTTCATCTGTGGTTACGTCGTCTTGGAGATCATGCACTGCATTCTCTGGAAGAGTGTTCGTAGTAAGCTGAGCGACTTCTGTGATCAGAGCTGCATAATGCGGTACGGCTGCGTATAGCCCGGCAAAATGAGCATGGAGAGCACGACCGATGCTTTGTTGGGTGTCGTGCCGGCGCCCTTCCACATCAGTGAGGACTTGGATCAGAGCTCTTCGTCGTCGTTGTCTTTCCTGAAGGAGGTGGTACATCGACGGACGTTCTTGAGGGATTCGATTAGAAGCTCGAGAACGGACTACAGTGCCTTCCAAGTTACGCCGCATGATCAAGGAGATCTGCGCCTTCGTGCGATGGACCATCGACTGCCGGGCTGGCGAGAAAGGCATCGTCGTACAGTCACGTAGAATGGTGTAGTAGAAGTGCAGGGTATTTGTTTGCCACGCCTTTAATTCCTTCCCATAACTCATCAGAGTCTTCCTGAGGGTCGGCTTTGCACAGGAGAGCCACCATGATAAGGTGGAGTCATAGGCTTCTCGACGATGGTGGCAGCGTGCCCACGCTTCTTCGACCATACGGCGACAGTCTGAGGAGGTCAGGTGAGCGACATTGAGTTTCCACAGACCACGACTATGCCACACTTGCTGTCGGGCGAGAGTGACGTCACAGAGGTATGCATCATGGTCTGAAAAGGCCAAGGGCCAGACTTCCGCATGACGTGTGCCATCAGCAAGGGAGCGGGTAACGTAGATGCGATCTATACGGCTTGACGAGTGAGAGGTGTAGAATGTATAGCCCGGTTGAATTCCGTGGAGCTTCTTCCATGTGTCAACAAGTCGGAGACGGTCGATGACCACTGAGAGAGATGTATAAGGGGAATGTCGCGGGAGTTGGTCCGCGGGCTCTTGTGTCGAGTTAAAATCCCCACCGAGTACCAAATCGTCCTGCGGACCGGTGAAGAGGGGCGTGACGCTTTCGGCAAAAAAAGTTTGTCGGTCATGAAGGCGGCCAGTGCCGGACGGAGCGTAGATATTAATAATACGCACGCCGAACAGTGTGAGGGCCATATCTCGCGCAGTGGGGAGGTAGATAACGTCCTCTGCAGGGAGTCCGTCGCGTAGCAGGATGGCGACGCCGCTACCGGTATCGGATGCGGGGGAAACATGGGCGGTGTATCCGGTGGGAACTAGGAAGTCAGCCACAAACACCTCTTGTAAGAGTGCTATATCCACATCCGCAGAGTAAATAGTGTCTCTGAACATGGCCAGTTTATGGGGGGCACGAATGGTGGCAAGATTCATCGTGGCGATACGATATTGCTGTGTGCGGCCATCCTCAGTATTTGCAGAACGTGCGGTAGAAGTAGCCGGCAGGTGGAGACCCGCCGGTGGTCCCGCAGTGGTGATAATTACTAGCGGGGCGCCAGCCCCAGTGTCGCCGAGGTGGACTCCTGTGCAGACACGCTGGTAGTCTGTTCCGCTTCTTCTTCAACGTCATCGGCCCAGGAAGCTGACGACGTGGACATGTGACGGTCACGTACTTCCGGAACGGGTGTTGTGGATTCCGCAACATGAGTGGCAGGAGGACCGCCGTCATCATTCGTTGACAACGGCGAGGACACGTCCCTGGCTGGGAGAGTAGGCGTCACAGGAGGGGCGCCTGTTGCTGCCACATCGCGTGACTGGACGCAATGTGGGAGATCACCGTCAGACATCAGGTCGACATCCCGTGGGGCCGTCTGAGAAAGGGCGTCATCGGAAGGCGTTCGTCGTCGTTTCCTGTGTTTGCGAGGCGACCGCTGTTTTCTGATGTGGCCTTCTGAATCAGAATGTGGTCGCCCGTCGTCTGACGCCGAACCCGTCTGGACAAAGGCAGACGTCGGCACGACACCGAGGTCGACGTCCATGGTTCCAACAGGAACATCGGTTTCGGTCTGCAAACCGGACGGTCCTGAAGCGTGCACTGGAGGCGACGCCGTGCTTGTGTCCACGGCGCGTTGTGCTGCAGTGGGTGGCGTTGACGATGCTGCTGGCGCAATCGAGATTGGTACGACGGGGTCCTGTGCAACCTTGGCGTAGGTGATGGGTAAGGACGTGACCGTCGAAGCCTGGGTCTCTTCACGTAACGGCGTCTGTATTAAACGGCGGTGTAAGCATTCGGAACGTACATGTCCCTCCTGGCCACATCCTGCGCACGTTCGTGGCTGTCCATCATACATGACGATGGCCCTCACACCGCCAATCAGCAGGTACGATGGGACATGTTTCGTCAGCTCAATTTTTATTTGCCGGACGCCATTTAATACGGGGTAGGTCGTAAATGTTTGCCACTTCTCCGCGACGTGACCCAAGACGGTGCCATATGGTTGGAAAGCGGCAATGACCACATCCTGAGGCACCTCGAACGGGAGCTCAAAACCCGCAATGTCCGGAGACCGAATCCAGCATGGGCGACTGTCACAGCACCCATATGTCCATCAGAGTGTTTAAATTTCAGTCCGGTGGCATGACGGTGAATTATGTCATTGCAAATTTCCTCCGTCGACATCTTGATGTAGACAACACTTCCAGTGATGGAAAAATGTATGCCGATTACGTCCTGGGGGTTCAAACGTAGATCCTCACGTATGAACTGTTCGACTTCGAAAGCTCTGGGTCGTGGGTGTTCGGCCTGAAACGTTACTTTGATCGTTGCACGGCGGTACGAGTGCGCCATGGTGTACGTTAGTACTGGACTCGATAGACACAAACACCGCGACGCGGAAGTAAACACCGCCGAGAGCGGAGCGTCGGACGGCGCGCGGAGCAGCTCCGCACGCTAGCACGGCAGCGAGCCGACTGACCCCTAGATCACGAGTGAAGCCCGTCATTGTTTATAAATACTGACGAAACAATATGTTTCTTGTTGTTGTGGTCTTCAGTCCTGAGACTGGTTTGATGCAGCTCTCCATGCTACTCTATCCTGTGCAAGCTTCTTCATCTCCCAGTACCTTCTGCAACCTACATCCTTCTGTATCTGTTTAGTGTATTCATCTCTTGGTCTCCCTCTACGATTTTTACCCTCCACACTGCCCTCCAATACCAAATTGGTGATCCCTTGATGCCTCAGAACATGTCCTACCAACCGATCCCTTCTTCTAGTCAAGTTGTGCCACAAACTTCTCTTCTCCCCAATCCTATTCAATACCTCCTCATTAGTTATATGATCTACCCATCTAATCTTCAGCATTCTTCTGTAGCACCACATTTCGAAAGCTTCTATTCTCTTCTTGTCCACACTAGTTATCGTTCATGTTTCACTTCCATACATGGGTACACTCCATACAAATACTTTCAGAAACGACTTCCTGACATTTAAATCTATACTTGATGTTAACAAATTTCTCTGCTTCAGAAACGCTTTCCTTGCCATTGCCAGTCTACATTTTACATCCTCTCTACTTCGACCGTCATCAGTTATTTTGCTCCCGAAATAGCAAAACTCCTTTACTACTTTAAGTGTCTCATTTCCTAATCTAATTCCCTCAGCGTCACCTGACGTAATTCGACTACATTCCATTATCCTCGTTTTGATTTTGTTGATGTTCATCTTATATCCTCCTTTCATGACACTATCCATTCCGTTCAAATGCTCCTCCAAGTCCTTTGCTGTCTCTGACAGAATTACAATGTCATCGGCAAACCTCAAAGTTTTTATTTCTTCCCCATTGATTTTAATACCTACTTCGAATTTTTCTTTTGTTTCCTTCACTGCTTGCTCAATATACAGATTGAATAACATTGGGATGAGGCTATAACCCTGCTTCACTCCCTTCCCAACTACTGCTTCCCTATCATGTCCCTCGACTCTTATAACTGCCACCTGGTTTCTGTAAAAATTGTAAAAAGCCTTTCGCTCCCTGTATTTTACCCCTGCCACCTTCAGAAATTGAAAGAGAATATTCCTGTCAACATTGTCAAAAGCTTTCTCTAAGTCCACAAATGCTAGAAACGTAGGTTTGCCTTTCCTTAACCTTTCTTCTAAAATAAGTCGTAAGGTCAGTATTGCCTCACGTGTTCCAGTACATCTTCGGAATCCAAACTGATCTTCCCCAAGGTCGGCTTCTACCAGTTTTTCCATTCGTCTGTAAAGAATTCGCGTTAGTATTTTGCAGCTGTGACTTATTAAACTGATAGTTTGGTAATTTTCACATCTGTCAACGTCTGCTTTCTTTGCGATTTGAATTATTGCTCTGCCAAACTCTTCACGCAGTATCGTATCTCCCATTTCATCTTCATCTACATCCTCTTCCATTTCCATTATATTGTCCTCAAGTACATCGCCCATGTATAGACCCTCTATATACTCCTTCCACCTTTCTGCTTTCCCTTCTTTGCTGAGAACTGGGTTTCCATCTGAACTCTTGATATTCATGCAAGTGCTTCTCTTTTCTCCAAAGGTCTCTTTAATTTTCCTGTAAGCAGTATCTATCTTTACCCTTCCCTGCTTAGCCATTTTGCACTTCCTGTCGATCTCATTTTTAAGACGTTTGTATTCCTTTTTGCCTGCTTCACTTACCGCGTTTTTATATTTTCTCCTTTCATCAATTAAATTCAATATTTCTTCTGTTACCCAAAGATTTCTACTACTCCTCGTCTTTTTACCTACTTGATCCTCTGCTGCCTTCACTACTTCATCTCTCAAAGCTACCCATTCTTCTTCTAATGTATTTCTTTCCCCTATTCCTGTCAATTGTTCCCTTATGCTCTCCCTGAAAGTCCGTACAACCTCTGGTTCTTTCAGTTTATCCAGGTCCCATCTCCTTAAATTGTCACCTTCAGTTTCTTCAGTTTTAAGCTACAGTTCATAACCAATAGATTGTGGCCAGAGTCCACATCTGCTCCTGGAAATGTCTTACAATTTAAAACCTGGTTCCTAAATCTCTGTCTTACCATTATATAATCTATCTGAAACCTGCCAGTATCTCCAGGCTTCTTCCATGTATACAACCTTCTTTTATGATTTTTGTACGAAGTGTTAGCTATGATTAAGTTGTGCTCTGTGCAAAATTCTTCCAGGCAGCTTCCTCTTTCATTTCTTAACCCCAATCCACATTCACCTTTTCCTACTACCGAATTCCAGTCACCCATGACTCTTAAATTTTCGTCTCCCTTCACAATCTGTTTATGATATCCATATTCCCGATGAATGATTCGGTCCTCATATTGTTATTTCACGCGATGCCATTCCAAGGTTTCAGTGTAGTTGACTTGAGGAAGCTCTAATTCTGATGTGCTTTCGCCTAGTCCTTCTGTTGCAGAGCGGCGTACTCACTAGTATGTGGGTTGCTTTTATACCTAAATCCATGGTGCTCCTTGAAATAAAGACATACCAATACTTGCTCTCCTCGAAATTCAAACCAATATCCCATCGTTTTCAGCGATGTTTAACTCGAAATGGCCTAATGTATGAATATTCGCTGGGAGATACGTTGGACTACTGGGAACCTCAGCGAGTTTTATCGTGGTCCTAGCACTGGGAAGAACCTGAAGATTGTATGGGTGTTTTAACACACCTTCTTACTCATTTTTGCTTCTTCTTCGTGACACATTTTTCCGTCACCGTCACTGACAAGATGCAATTTTTTAAACTTCATGTAGGTTTCTTCTTCAAATTGCAATGATTAGCATCCATTATTTGTTTGAAATTTATTTTTGCAATCATACCTAGTAAGATTTATATGTGTTGCTTTATCAACTGTGAATGCTGCAATACGTTGTCCTGTGAATATATCCCTTCCGCAATGTATTCGCTTCCCCTTACAGACCAAAATTCGAACCGTAACATGACGTTCTACCACACCTTGATTTGGAGCATACGCTATGCTCCTTGCATGCCTTTAAGCCATGCTGCGGCTCGCGTTGGTGCTGTTCGTAGGTTTCCACCATCTCTTGGAGGCCAGATGGTATCGTTTAGTTGGCATGGTTGCGGTTGTTTGTCTTCTTCTCGTGTTGACTGGCGCCAATCGGTTTCGCAAGTGTGTGCAGTCCGATAGTGGCGGCAGCGGTGGCTATCGGTATGTAGTAACTGTTGCCCTATCTTTGAGGTGACGTCATTGTTTTTCTGGGTCGTGAGAGTGTGCCAGTTCGACCGGGGACTCAGGAGGAGCCAGGTCCTTGCAGTGCCACAACACGCCGGGACCGCTGGCGGCACACATGGACTGCCGGAAGGAAGGGCTGTGGTCACGAAGGTGAACGACCTCGTGGTAAACCGGGTCCAGCAAGCTTTAAGATGAGTTCATTTCAGTCCAAGTATAGCAACCTCCACCATTGTGATATCTCCAGGTTCTCCAGCGACTTGGATTCGTGTTGCTGCTCGTGGTGGCGCCGAGGAAAAGTGCAACGAGTGGAGTGCTTGAGGAAAGCGAATCTGATTGCCTTTCCTCGACTTCTTATTACTGTTTACTGCGTTCGACTTGTTACAATTTGTAAAGTTCAACCAGCGGTATTTTTTCTTGCTTGGTGACCGCTAAAGCCCCAGTTACCTGCCATGGGGGTTAGTGTATGTAACGGCAGTACACGTTTCCTCGCCTTGCTGCTGCTGTCCGTTAACGCGTGTAGTTTCGACAGCTTTCTTTATTGTAGGCCGATTGGTGATTCTTCTACTCTGGTGGTAGTGATTCCTTTCTCGTTCCAGGCCCTCTGCACACAGTATTCTGGGGACTTAGTGCAGACCGCCGGTTCCGGCTTTAGCGTATTGTTCCGTCGTTGCATTTGGTTTATCGGACGTAAGGTAGCTTCAGCAAGATTATCATTAGTCATTCGTTAGGCTGTCAGTGGTTTGAGTTACCATCTTGTGAAGTGAACGCAACTCTTGGCTGCCTATCTCATCGCTCGCGAAAGTGTTTGTTTGTGGACCTTCTCAGAGGTTGATTCCTGGAGCACCGTCTGTGGCCCCTTGGTTCTTGTAAGACATGTGTGTTCTAACAGGAACTCTGATGACCGGTAGTTCAGTGTAACTCTCCCTCTCTCCAAGCCTTCTGCGGGTATAATCTGCCTCAGTGCCCTTTAAGGAACTTATGTACTGGTCCCTGTTTTTTTTATTATTGCATTATTTTTTACAATACCTTGTAGTGCCTGCTGTAAACGTTACATATGTCTAGTTAATGGTTCTGGTCGCCTTCTGGAATAATTCTAGCAGTGTAGTGTTCAGTGGATGTTAAGAGTTATGTTACAAAGTTTACCATCATCTTATTTCACCCGTTTGGTGATAAGGTGCTTGTTTTTTAATTAACCATTGCTATTGTATTTGCTGTTTTACAGCAGCATTCTAAATTTTTTATATTATTGCCGTTTCTGGCGTGTGAGGCCTTCAGCCGTGATTGTGGTCACTTGCCTTAAAATTCTAATTTGGTATTTGTATTTACGCAGAAAGCATTTAAAACCTTATTTACTGCCATTCCTGGCGTCTGATGCCTTCTGCTATGTTTGTGGCGACTTGCCGTTAATATTTCAATACCAGTAATTTGTACGTTGTAGTGAATTTTCAGCAGTTCTTAAATTATTGCCATTTCTGGCGTGTAAGACCTTCTGCCCAGATCACAGTGGCTTGCTTTTAAAACATTATCTGTGGTATCTGTATTTAATGGTGATTTGCTAAATTGTAACTCACTGAAAACACTATTATTTAGACAGTTGTTTATTCCTTCATTAATAACGTGTGGTATTTTTTATTTATTGTTGTGTCCGGAATTACTGATTTAAACTAAACTGTATGTAACTGTAAAAGGCAACGAATAAAACTGATTACTGCCCCGTCCACAATCGTAATCGAATCCTGCCTTCCCTTGACTACCAGATGTCATCCTCATTACGTAGATTAATCTCCTTGTCATCACAAGCCAGTCTGTTTTTGGAAGGTGAAGCTCAACTGGCAATTTATCGGAAATGCCACGTCCTCATCTGCTGATGCTCTTCCTGTCACTCATAATGTGCTTCTGCATTGTCTGAGGTTTGCACACCCACTTACATAGAAAATCGCAAGCTTTCATCCAGCAGTTTCGTGATTCAGGAAAACCAAGCCAATTCAGTAACACTCTATTCCTGTAGTGTATTATGACAATGTTATGAACAATCCAAACCATATTACATAGCTCATCTGCACTGAAACATCCCTGAGCGGGTCTGTGAATTCCACGGACCACCGCCTCCGTTACTATTATTCCATAATGTGTCTCTCTATAAGCTCTGAAATAACTGATATTGTTTCATTTGTGTGGTTCATGGTATGGGTTCCTGTAGTCATGTCCCAGTTCATGAACCACGGGCAACGTATGAGTGGCCAAGTAAGTGGTCCCGACAGTCGGGATACCAGTTACTTTGGAATAAGGCTGGGCATCTCGGACATATTCTGAGTCGTGATCACCTTTGTGCTCATACGGCAAAGACTACCAAATCCACCGGTTAGTCCCTCAGCCGTTAGGGGTAAAACCCAATGGGACTCGGGGCAAGTAAGGCTAGCAACCTGCTTCCCTGGTACTTTAAATATGATGCTGGCAATAATCAGAGCAAAATGCCTCGGACCTTTGGAGGTGACGGAGTCCCACCTCTAACTGACAAACCAGGGACTCCTAAGATACGACTTGGCAAACAAATGGTAATGAGATGGGGAGCTATTAATATCAATGGGGGCTACTCTGGGAAGAAGGTAGAGCTGGCAGAGGCTGCAAGTAAGGTGGGGCTGGACGTTTTAGCTGTTAGTGACATTCGGGTAAGGGGGTGAGAAAGAAGAGGAAGTGGGAGAATACAAGGTGTACCTGTCAGGAGTCAAAGCAGGAATAGCACAATGGGGTGTAGGGCTTCACATCAGGAAAGAAATGGAACCCAGCGTAGTTGCAATAAGGTATGTAAACGAACGACTGATGTGGATAGATTTGACAGTGTCTAGCAAGAAAATTAGGATTGTGTCAGTATATTCTCATTGTGAAGGGACAGATCAAGATAAGATGGATAGTTTTTATGAGGCACTCAGTGATGTAGTTGTTAAAGGACAAGGATAGTGTTCTGCTCATGGGTGATTTTAACGCCAGGATTGGAAATCGAACAGAAGGGAATGAAAAGGTTATGGGTAAATTTGGAGAGGATATGGAGGCCAACAGGAACGGGAAACAACTCTTGGATTTCTGTGCCAGTATGGGCTTAGTAATCACAAACTCCTTTTTTAAACATAAGAACATTCACCGGTATACTTGGGAAGGCAGGGGAACCAGATCTGTCATTGACTATATAATAACAGATCAGGAATTCAGGAAGGCTGTGAGGGACACACGTGTATTCAGGGGATTCTTTGATGACACTGATCATTGTTTAATCTGCAGTGAAATTGGGATTGTGAGGCCGAAAGTGCAGGAGGTCAGGTCCATATGTAGGAGGATAAGAGTGGAGAAACTTCAGGATAAGGGAATCAGGCACAAGTGCATAACAGCGATCTCAGAAAGGTACCAGTTAGTTGAATGGAGTCAATTACAGTCTTTGGGAAAGGAATGGACAAGGTACAGGGACACAGTACTAGAAGTGGCTAAAGAATGTCTTGGAACAATAGTGTGTAAAAGAAGGATGATACAGTCAAGGCAGCCTGTAAAAGGAAAAAGAAGGCGTATCAAAAATGGCTACATACCAGAACCCAGGTAGACAGAGAAAGTTATGTTGAAGAAAGAAACAAAGCCAAACAGATAATTGCAGCATCGAAGAAGAAATCGTGGGAAGACTTTGGAAACAGGTTGGAGACTATGGGTCAAGCTGCTGGAAAACCATTCTGGAGTGTAATTAGCAGTCTTCGAAAGGGAGGTAAGAAGGAAATGACAAGTATTTTGGACAGGTCAGGAAAACTGCTGGTGAATCCTGTGGATGCCTTGGGAAGATGGAGGGAATATTTTGAAGAGTTGCTCAATGTAGGTGAAAATGCGATCAGTAATGATTCAGATTTCGAGGTAGAATGGGATAGGAATGATGATGGAAATAGGATCACATTTGAGGAAGTGGAAAAAATGGTCAATAGATTGCAGTGCAATAAAGCGGCTGGGGTGGATGAAATTAAGTCGGAACTCATCAAATACAGTGGAATGTCAGGTCTTAAATGGCTACACAGGATAATTGAAATGGCCTGGGAGTCGGGACAGGTTCCATCAGACTGAAAAAAGCAGTAATCACACCAATCTTTAAACATGGAAACAGAAAAGATTGTAACAACTACAGAGGTATCTCTTTAATCAGCGTTGTGGGTAAAATCTTCGCAGGTATTGTTGAAAGGAAAGTGCGAGTATTAGTTGAGGACCAATTGGATGAAAATCAGTGTGGGTTTAGGCCTCTTAGAGGTTGTCAGGACCAGATCTTTAGCTTACAGCAAATAATGGAGAAGTGTTATGAGTGGAACAGGGAATTGTATCTATGCTTTATAGATCTAGAAAAGGCATATGACCGGGTTCCTAGGAGGAAGTTATTGTCTGTTCTACAAGATTATGGAATAGGAGGCAAACTTTTGCAAGCAATTAAAGGTCTTTACATGGATAGTCAGGCAGCAGTTAGAGTTGACGGTAAATTGAGTTCATGGTTCAGAGTAGCTTCAGGGGTAAGACAAGGCTGCAACCTGTCTCCATTGTTGTTCATATTATTTATGGATCATATGTTGAAAACAATAGACTGGCTGGGTGAGATTAAGATATGTGAACACAAAATAAGCAGTCTTGCATATGCGGATGACTTAGTTGTGATGGCAGATTCGATTGAAAGTTTGCAAAGTAATATTTCAGAGCTAGATTAGAAATGTAAGGACTATGGTATGAAGATTAGCATCTCCAAAACGAAAGTAATGTCAGTGGGAAAGAAATATAAACGAATTGAGTGCCAAATAGGAGGAACAAAGTTAGAACAGGTGGACGGTTTCAAGTGCTTAGGATGCATATTCTCACAGGATGGCAACATAGTGAAAGAACTGGTAGCGAGGTGTAGCAAAGCTAATGCAGTGAGCGCTCAGCTACGATCTACTCTCTTCTGCAAGAAGGAAGTCAGTACCAAGACTAAGTTATCTGTGCATCGTTCAATCTTTCGACCAACTTTGTTGTATGGGAGCGAAAGCAGGTTACCTTATCAACAAGGTTGAGGTTACGGATATGAAAGGAGCTAGGATGATTGCAGGTACTAGTAGATGGGAACAATGGCAGGAGGGTGTCCACAATGAGGAAATCAAAGAAAAACTGGGAATGAACTCTATAGATGTAGCAATCAGGCGAACAGGCTTAGATGGTGGGGTCATGTTACACGCATCGGAGAAGCAAGGTTACCCAAGAGACTCATGGATTCAGCAGTAGAGGGTAGGAGGAGTCGGGGCAGACCGAGGAGAAGGTACCTGGATTCGGTTAAGAATGATTTTGAAGTAATAGGTATAACATCAGAAGAGGCACCAATGTTAGCACTGAATAGGGGATCATGGAGGAACTGTATAAGGGGGGCTATGCTCCAGACTGAACGCTGAAAGGCGTAATCAGTCTTAAATGATGATTATGATGATGATGATGATGTTTCATTGGTTTGGTTAGTTGACTTGGAGGAGGCGACTAAACAGCGAGATCATTGGTCCCGTCAGATTTTGATGGACAGGGAAGAAAGTCGGTCGTGCCCTTTCAAACCACCCCAGCATTTGCCTGAAGCTGTTTTACTGAAATCATGGAAAAGCAAACCAGGATGGCCGGACGTGGATTTTAACCGTCGTCATCCCCAGTGTGAGTCCAGCGTACTAACCACTGCGCGACCTCGCTAGGCACTGTTTCATTCATGTGTGCTTTATTCCCTGCTGCTGTTGATGCTATCAGTATCCGTAGCTTGTCTGTGATTTCGTTAGGTTCATTATGTGTGTATACTCCGGTTATAGTATTTTCAGCTTTTTATGTTGAATGTCAACACCATGGCCTTAAATAAGTTCACCAATTAACACCAGTGCAATAATATTAGTGTATTTCCTACTGTTTGCGCTGTTTAATCGTCGTTTTCGAGCATTTCCATTCCTATGTATGTTAGCTATATGTAATACTTCAACGTATGATCTCTTCTCGTACGACCAATACATTTGAGGGTTCGATGTTTTTAGGAATATTAGCTCCACTAAACCAGGTGTCTGCTCAAATTCCTTGTCTCTTACGTGTATGGTGTCCTTCGTTAAGCATGTAGGTAGCTTTTCCAATGTACATAGGCGATCCAGACTGACCCCATACGTTGTATCTAATTCACTAACACTCTGACGGATAATGAAATCGGAGTTAGAGTATCCTTCTTCTTCCTAATCATCTTCTCCTTCTACAGCCATCCAACGCTGCTACCGTTGCTGTTTAATACTTTCTATTATGGGTCTAAACATTTCAGAGATAGGCTCTTCACAATCCAGTAACCTCAGTCTCGAGAGTCGCAGTTTGCGATTAACAGAATTCCGCGTTCCTAAGACCTTGCGCTTTTGTCAACATCCTGTCACATACCGATCACACTTCGAGATACTACACATCTCACATAGTCTTGTTCACAGCCTTCTCAACCTAGTCAACCTTTCCATTTACTGCATTGATTAACCACAGAACGGTTTCATTAGCTCTTTCCTGAGTTTTTTATCCGTGATATTTTTAAGAGGTGATTTTTTTTCTCTCTTCTAATATTTTTTTGTGCATTAACAGTCGCTGTAAGAGCCTCGCTGCTCTTTGTCTTTGTCGTCTCGATGTATTACTGTATTCTGTCATTCAACTGCTGCACCCGAGACTAACATTTAGTAGCTGCTGAACTGATTAAGCTTCCCAATTGCGTTAACCTCGTGCTGATTGCTTGTTCGCTTCTCTGGATCCCATCAGTCAGCTATTGTCTCTTTTCACAGCCGCTGCCTTGAAGTTACTATTCAGTCCCGTTAATTTTGATTCATCCCATCGGGATGAGGACACTGCATCCTTGGGAATTTGTCCATAGCCTATAATACACTGACATGGTTAGTTTTAGTACATTGCCTTTTATACAGAATATCATGGAAATTTCATTAATTTTATCGTTTTGTCAATAGCCAGAACACCACAAAGCGAGCTATTCCAGCAATCCGCACATGTGGTGACGAATTCATTGAATGATATGTCGGTCCCTACATGATATTGGTAAATATGCATTACATTCAGATTGTCCTACTTGAAAGCAATAGGAAGATTTGCTGTATCCCGGATCAACTGCTTCTGTATCCTTGAGTACATCTGGCTCAAATAAAATATATCGATTTTGATATGAGGACCAAACCACATATATTTTTTTACTTCTTTAAGGTTTTCCACCGCAACATCTTCACATACGAATACAATGTTTGCCTTCACTTTTTCATGTGGTGGAATATAGCTACTTTTTCTGAACGTCTAGTACTTTACCCCCGCAGAACTGTGGAATATCTCCTGTAATAACTCTTATTTTAGTGAAGCAAGTGTTGCATGCTCGAATTGGACCAAGCGAGCATGTGTCAATAGTGCTAGAATTAAAGTAGTTTTTCCATCAACCTGAATAACTCACAATTAAACAACGAATGTTATCGGCAAACATTTTTCCTCTTCCTGCTCTGGTTTCTAGCATCATCAATGCAGGACTGACCGGCTACCACAAGACTCTTGTGAAGGGGATGTTCCGTCCACTCTGCCGTGGAGACAAGTAGATGTTCACGTTGACATATCCAGCATTTTATCGAGACCACACGCTAAACTTGCTTTGTAAACATCCACACATCGCAGGATATATGAACAGACTTCAATACGAATTTAGTTCTGCGACTATACCTGTAACACTTGGCTTATACATTTCCACCTTCAATCCAGTGCAACAAGAATCATACAATTAAGCGACAGTTTCTTCCAATGGTCGTAGAGTTCAGCAAGCTGACTCCAAACGCTTACTCCTCAGTGCCTTGCAGAATCGTTGGCGTGCGATTTCCATCTTACACCCTTCATTATAGTATTCTTGTATACAGTAGATTCTTAAATTCTGTTCCTGCAGATGAATGCACTCTCTGTTGTTAAATATTTTAATAGTTCCAGGGAAGACCCAAAAGTGACAGTACGATCCCCTAGCATTACTGACGGTGGATAAACGTTGCTGTGGAACAGTGCAGGAATATGCACCGCAGTATCACATATTCACTACCATCTATCCGTTGATAACATCACTTCACGTCACAACAGTGTGGATTTCCAAACACGGGATATAATGCCGACACTAAGGTGTTTACAGTTTATGTTGTTTAAACTGTAGCTAAATTTAAACAACATAATCAACGCATCACGTGACCTCTTCATCTGATCTGCGTGAGAGAATCATGTAAGTTGAACACTGTTTATATTAATTTATTTCCAACAGTGTGAGAAATTAAAAAAAAAGAGTGTGTAATTTACTGATACGCAGGCCTCTACAGCCAGTTCACAAGCAGAATGAAGAAAGTAAAGATTGTGAGCGTCTGTGCTCATTGTTATCTTAAGTGAGAGCAGTGAGTGTGTACTGCAGGTCAGATACGCTGGTGTGTCGACTATTACATTTACATCCCTATTTAGTGACCTGCACCACTTTAGTATATTCAAGGATATGACTTAACCTAGAAGTTTACTATGATTCATCTGAAGGATTACGGGTTCCAAGAGGACGCTAAGTGACCTTCGACTGCTTATTCCATGCTCGAGTGACTGAAATTACGAAATACTTGTGAAATGATTTTGGGCATTTACAGCAAACTTATAGAAAGACGTGACAGCTTAAAATCAGTAGACGTATTACCTGTTTCCTACACATCTTATACCACGGCTGTGCGCCATTTCACACAGATTTAAGTTACTACCTGAAGTGTTTAAAACTAATGAACTCCATTCTCTGTTTGTGGCCTGCTGTAATCATTATGATGTGACTGCACGATGCGAGACTGAGGGACTTCAACCCATTACACTGCACATAGTTGGCGCTAAAATGGAAAACAATTAATGATTTTCCCCTATTTAGTTTGTGTATTTATTTCGTAGACGTTTACCATACCACAGCTCTTATTTCAATGAGAAACAGTTAGATCTCGCTCGCTCGTTCTGTCCCTGTACGTGTGCCTTTAAGGGAGTTTATCAGGAGGCTGGTAACCCCCCTGCCAGCGGCTGTCTCAACATGTACTTCTTTCTGACACTCATTCAGTTTCGATCGACTCTGTGACGTCCTGGCGGGTGGTGGCAGCGTCCCTGGTGGCGAAACCAACCCTCCATGGGCGGTACTCATACCTGCATAGACGGCGGCGCCCTGGAGCCACCATTCTGACTCCTGGTATGAAAAAGCTATGTATTCTTTCAGTTGGTTGTTAGGTACGACATGGATGGCGGTGGACTGCAAAAGAATAGCTCTCTACATTTTTCACATATGTATATAACGATTATTATTCACTTTCGGTACATTTTATAGTGGAAACTCCAAGCTTTGCAAACAGCTGCCGTTTGTAGGCCTTAAATCTGGGCCTCTGTGGTGTTCAAGCAAACTGATGGCATTACCCACGTACGAATCCTATCCGTGAATTCTCCTTCTGCAAAATTTACGGGTTCTATTGTTAGATACTTTGGCACACGAGGTATACAGGAGTTTATACACTGCTCCATTCGGTTCACTATTACACTATTTTTGTTCAAATATCCTACAAAATCAAAGTGAGCAGCTCTTACTTACCACGAAAATGTGGTAAATCAAAAGAACACGAAATGAGAACTTAATATAGACACGAACGAATGTAAATTTTTAAAATGTGTTGCATTATCCAGGCATTTTCTGTGCTGTGTAATTTAAAAAAAAAAAAACCTTATCCCTGTGTAAAACTCAGCGGATCTACTTGGATATTTTAGAATTTCTTAAAATAGTTTAGAATTTATCAAAATTTATACAAACGACTGTACATATCTATTTTGATGTTATTTTAGAAATGTAAATATTGTACCCTTTTTGTTTTAAAACGTTTGTTTCAGCACAACCGTCTTGAGTTGTGCAAAAGTATTACCGATTCTATCGTACAATTTTTTCATGACCGGGGCCTCCATGGAAGAATTTACGACCACCTGAATGATGTCCTGGTCGAGTCGTGACATCCGTGACTTCCCTGGGCATGTAATCTACCTATTCACCGATCAGTGACAAAACAGAGGGTGTCAATTAATCTAAAGCACTTAAATTCAGAAACGTAAAAAGAAATGAAAAACTACCCATTCAAAAGAAAGGAGGAAGATACTTTCCCAAGTGTATGAACAGTTTCTAACTACATAAGTGAGATTAGTATACTAGTTGTTCCGTATATCTGATAAAATGTAATAACTGTTACGTGAGTTCAAGAATAAAAGGAATGAAAAGACATTCTGTAATAAATTGTTGGAGGGCGCTGTAAATTCACGGCGAAAAGTTCTGTCAACGCTATTCAATGCGTGTGTGGTCCAGCAATGTATTATCATAATCACAGGTTCCCGCTCTCAGAGATATGTCCTATGACTTTGTTTCGCTTCGTATTTGTTTTTAGGATAAATGCTAGTGTCTCAATTACTTCTTGCACTCTCTTCCGTCGCAGACGTCTTAATGAACGGATGGAATAAAAGGCGGAATCTTATAATTTCACTTTAAACAAGCTGAATTACACTATTACGAAGAGTTCGTTTATCCGTTTGTATCATTTAATTTACTCCATCTCCTCAACAGACAATTTTTAATGTCTTTCAGAAAACATTCCTTGTTGGTTATCATAATACGATGGTGCGATTTAATCGGCCGAAATTATCACTGTCTAAGGTGCTCCCAGTACGTTCCAGAGAGCTAACCTATCTTCATTCAGTTGCATGATAACGAAGTTCAGTGCTGATATATGAGCATCATTTTGTTACAGAGTTAGTCTGATGCACAAAGTGCTTAATCATCTTTCCACGGATGCGTGTCACCGTGTTAAAGATGGGCCAACAAAATACGCCTCGCCGATTATCGTCTTTCATCTCATCATTGTAATGACTCTTTCTCTCTTTTCACTTTTGTACTCAGTACAAACAATATTAACAACTTATTAAACGTAATGAGCGATTATAAGGGCTACAATATCTTAACGATTATCATATGTATCGGAGTATTTTGAACATTAACATGTTTTGTGACAAGTTGTCTATTATCTTTTCAATGAAAATATGTACGAGAATTCGTTTACTTATTCCACATTCATGATGATTATTTCACTTGCGATCCGTGGAAGATACATTAGCAAATTTGGTTTTCTTTGTAAATATTTAATGGTTATTCCTTTTTTTTTTGAGATCTTCTACATCCTGGGACATCTCGTTACTATGGTTCTATTGGACCGAAATATACATATAATCTGGTCTCATCTGCCTATCGAGAAGAGGCAAGGAAAAAAAACTGGCGAGTTTCACGAAACTCTATTTTAATTCAATGAAACGTCATTAAATATGTCACTCTTCTGAAAGACATATTTTGCATGAATGAATGAAGTTTGTATGCAGGAAAATACAGAGCAAGTATATAGAGCTTATTTGTAAATGACGATCCATATTATAGGCCATTTGACAATACATAAGTGTCAGAAGCAGGCCGAAGTGGCCGAGTGGTTCTAGGCGCTTCAGTCCTGAACCGCGCGACTGCTACGGTCGCAGGTTCGAATCCTGCCTCGGGCATGGATGTGTGTCATGTCCTTAGGTTAGTTAGGTTTAAGTAGTTCTAAGTTCTAGGGACTGATGACCTCAGAAGTTAAGTCCCATAGTGCTCGGAGCCATTTGAACGAACTCAGAAATTCACTATCCTGATAATTATACCCAACTGCAAAGTTGATACAGTAAAGATTGGGTAAAGTGACCTTATAGATTAAATAAAATTCTGTTATCACCTTACTTACGGGGAAAACCACAAAATATAATTCTTTCAAAAAATGGCTCTGAGCACTATGGGACTTAACATCTGTGGTCATCACCCTAGAAGTTAGAACTACTTAAACCTAACTAACCTAAGGACATTACACAACACCCAGTCATCACGAGGCAGAGAAAATCCCTGACCCCGCCGGGAATCGAACCCGGGAACCCGGGCGTGGGAAGCGAGAACGCTACCGCACGACCTCGAGCTGCGGACTATAATTCTTTTTTCAATGGCTACCAAAAATAGTATTTACTGTTTTAATACCATAAGACTAGATACATACAAGCTTTAAGCTGTTTTAATGAAGGGAGACTAAGTTTTTGCACAATTTTACAGCGGTTGGGTGTGTTTCCTGGACCTAACACGTATGATTCAATGTTAGTACGGTGTGGTATGGTATGGTATTGGTATGCTGTGCTATGGTATTGGAAACATAGGAAAGCGCAGGAGAAAAAAGAAAACCCACAAAATTAGGACAGAAAATAGCCAGAGATGAACTCCTAATAACTGAGTTTCTTTTTATCTAGTAAATTATGAATTCAGAAAAAATGTGAAATAAATGTCATTATGAACAGCATCTTAGGCAGCTATGTTGTTAATGGACACTTAATGTTTCAAATACCAAAGCTGAAAGAATTGGAACTGAAAATATGCCACAACAGAAGGATATTGTTTTCACATAAAATATTGTTAATTTTAAGGTGATTATGCCAGGTATTCAAATATTGAGAAACGCTCCCATGCAATGTCTACTACTACAACATGCTTGCAATATATACTTTCTGGAGCGTTGCGATAACGTTACTCCCCTCGTATAGCTAGCTTACTAGGAAACGGGATCGTCACTTGGTTCTCTTTGAGGTAAGCTTACGAAGAATATAAGTTTCTTCTTCAACATTGATCACTCTGTATATTGTTATTGCGACGTTTTGTTTCTCAAATTCTTTTCGCTTCAGAACTATTAACAAAATACAGAGTGATCAATAGCATTCTCGTCTTTTCGACTAAGAAAGTAATTCACCGTCCTTCAAAGTATCGCAACCCATAACGTACATCTCCCCAAAATATGCCATATTTAAGTTTAATGAACAGTTCTTTATAACACACAGCAGCTGCATGACTTCAGTAAATGGTGTCTAAATCTTCGAGTGAATCTTTCGTTAGATGTTCGCTGTAGAAACCGTCTATTTGAAGTGGTATATTAGCAGCTCTCTTGTGAAATTTGTTTCTTGGAGGTAAACCATTGGGGCATGAAATTCTTTGAACTCTGAAAATCCGCTTCTTAATACTCCTACGCAGGATATACCCTTTTACCGCCTGAGAATTCATTTATGCTTCAACCACTTGCAAAATTTTGCTTTACTGTGTGATGTATAGAACCGTGCGAAAAGAAACCATAACTGTTATTTAGCTGACAAAATGTAAAGCCAATTATTCACCTCCAAACAAGTATATTCACTTTCAAGGCTAATAGCACCACTTAAAATGAAGGACAAATAGGAAATGTTTTCTACATTCAGTCAACAATTAAAAGTTGGAGGGAAATTCCGGCTCATGAAAGCCACAGTTATTTTACTTTTATTCTAGCCATACATAGTTTCAGTGTGGACCGTTGGCTACTATTTCGTAACAAAGTTATTGTTTCATTATAAATTCTTGTAAAGCTTCAAAAGAAATTCGACATAAACCTAGATTTATTTATAAGGAAGAGCTGAAGACAAATATCACACAGTTGTAGTATGAAGAGTCATATCTTTCTACTATGTTGAAAGCTAGATTTACAATACTAATTAAGCAAGTAATATAGTTGTACACCATTGTTGTCCTATGTTCATTTGTTTTGTGTGTTTTTAAAGCGAAACAGAACGTTCAAAAACATATTCAAGATTCTTTGTCATCCTAATGAGAAAAACAGAACAGTTAAGAACATAATAAATACTGAATGAGGTATCAGTACGTCAAGAACGATACGTTTGGGCCCTAAGGATGTTTTCCAGGATTCAGTATACAACTGTCCGCACTTCGTTCCTTCCACACATAAGCGCAGCCCCCAGAGCGTGGTTGTAAAGGATCTGTTAAAATTGTACTGTCCTAGTGCTTCATGAAGCGTCTACTGGGTCACGATCCATTCAATTTGGTGTACTGCGTTTACCTCATCATGTATTATGTTTACATAGAATGATGCTGCAATCAACAGACTCTTGGCGGCGAAAGACTCCGTTCTCAAGCTCTTGGTGTTTCGCACTATGCTATGTGAGGCTTGGCACAATGTTTGTCTTTAGCGTGGCTAATCGAGCATCCAGTCCCAAGAGCGGATGAATCCAGGGGAGACGTACTCTGACTACTGGAACCTAGAATCTTTTCGTAACACGCTAATAGCATGGCTATGAAATTATATTTGAGAGTATCCAAACCCGATTTTTTTGCTGTTGATTTAGAAGACACGATTTTACTCCTATTATTAAACATAAGAAAAAGAGACACGTAACTGGTCATGAACGATCATAATAACAACCGAAACGTAATTTGTGCTGCAGCTGCCAAATGAGTTTTAGTATCGTGAGTGAAAATAACAGTATTGAAGCCTGACATATCAATTAAATTAGAAACAACTGCGTAAAATTTTATGTATTAAATCACTCCGAAGTTACAAGTGAGGTGGGAATAGAGTAACGTTTATTAACCAGATACAATTAAGTGATATAATGGACAAGCTCAACATTTGTCACGATCTATAATACGCAGTGTATTACGTTAAACAAATTTTTGTAACGATAAACATACTTTCTTTTCTTTTTTACGACTAATTTTGTGTCAGATTTTTATTTTGTTGGCTGAAGAAGAAAAGAGAAGAGGCACATTTCACCGACTTTTAAGGAAATCCATTGTGTACATTTACTTGTCTAGAGCTTTTGAATCCAATAGCAGAATATGTTAGCAACGATACATTTCCTTACACGTGGCTTTTCTGATGATATTTGGCCCGTAAAATGATGTGGTTGCACCTGACAATCGCTCTGTAGTCAATAGGGTGACCGACAGCCAGAGAATTCTGCTGAATGAAACGCGAATAAGAAAATACCCACGAACAGCAATAACAGCGAAAGTGTTAGTGATGCCGGATTCGAACAAACGCTATATACGTCACTGCCTGACGCAGAATTTCTCGTATTTCTGTTCCTGCGGTCACTGTATGTTCTTTCTCCTTCTGTCACTGTTTAGAAGTTGCACCCTTCCTTTATTTCCGCCTGTCACTTGTTGGCTAGATGGGTAGATGGAAACATGAAACACCCATTGGAACTACTGCTCTGGGATGGGGAACGGATGGAAACTGCAAAAGGAACAATGGAGATGGGTGGAGGGGTGAAGTGAGAGGGAGCAGGTCGCGATGGCTTCTTCTGACAACTAAAAAGTTTGATGTTGTTTTTAGAGATTTTTCAGGAACCAGACGGTATTTTTGTACTGGAATTTAACTGATTGGAATATTCATTGCGAATGCCTGCTTCGTACCGTCTACTTCCATCAAAGTGATGGCAGATAACATATTTTCATGAGAGCGACGCAGAGTTCAATTTTTTTTTTGAAAATGTTGTGACAGTCACAGTTGCAGTATGTCACCCACGATAAATGGCATGGATCACTTAATGAAATCTAAGAATAAAAATAAAACTTATTAAGTACGCATTTTATCCGGTATCATAGAACGAAAGTAATTAAAATTCTTAAAATTACACCTGATTTACACGAGTACTGCACATTTAAAATTTGTATATTATGTACGCTAGATATATATATATATATATATATATATATATATATATATATATATATATATATATATATATATATATATATATATATATACCTAAAAACAAAGATGATGTGACTTACAAAATGAAAGTGCTGGCAGGTCGACAGACACACAAACGAACACAAACATACACACAAAATTCAAGCTTTCGCAACAAACTGTTGCCTCATCAGGAAAGAGGGACGGAAAGGGAAAGACGAAAGGATGTGGGTTTTAAGGGAGAGGGTAAGGAGTCATTCCAGTCCCGGGAGCGAGTGTATACCCGTCCTTTTTTCCCCCTAAGGTAAGTCTTTCCGCTCCCGGGACTGGAATGACTCCTTACCCTCTCCCTTAAAACCCACATCCTTTCGTCTTTCCCTCTCCTTCCCTCTTTCCTGATGAGGCAACAGTTTGTTGCGAAAGCTTGAATTTTGTGTGTATGTTTGTGTTCCTTTGTGTGTCTGTCGACCTGCCAGCACTTTCATTTGGTAAGTCACATCATCTTTGTTTTTAGGTATATTTTTCCTTTGTGGAATGTTTCCTCCTATATAACTATACATATATATATATATATATATATATATATATATATATATATATATATATATATATATATACCTTTTATATATATATATATATATAAGGTAGACAAGTTTCGTTCTTTTCAATTGTATCCAGCAGTTTACTAATACCCAGTGGTGAGTGATTGGTAAGAGGGATGGGGGAGGGGGGGTGGATAGGAACCTGATACTGTGTAGTAATAAATTTAAGACGATCTCGTCCAAAACATGCAATGAAATTAAATCAGATAAGCTGTCAGGGTAAATGAATCTAATACTCGTACATGAGACATCATGCTAGCCATTGGCCTTGCCAGAGTAGTAACACCGGTTCCCGTGAAGTCAGAGAACCTGAACTCTGTCGGGCTTGGTTAGCACGTGGACGGGTGACTATACTGGTTGTCGAGCATTGCTGGCAAGTGTGAGGACAGCTGAGGAGCTGCTTTACAGAGGAACAGCAGCTCCGGACATAAAGCCTGATAACGGCCTCGAGAGTGGTTTGCTGACTTCCTGCCCCTCCGTATCCATAGAGAAAATACATGAGGATACTGATCAGATAATTCAGTACATAAGGAACAACATAATATCATAGTCATGACGGACTGAAATGCGTTTATAGGGGAAGAAGTGGCAGAAAGCGTTACGCTGACATTAGGCATGGGAGATGAGAAAGAATTATTGAGTTCTGCAACAAATTGCAGCAAATAATAGCGAGTACTCTTTTCAAGAATCGTAAGGTAACGAGATATACTAGGAAAAAACCGGGAGATTTCAGTAACATTATGCCATGGTCACACAGAGATTCCGAAATCAGATACTGGGATATAAGACATACAAGGAGCAAAAATAGACTCAGATCACTTTTAATTGGTGATAAAGAATGCGTTGTAGTTGAAGAGACTACTCAAAAAGAGTCAATAAGCGATGAAATTGGATACAGAAGTGGTAAGAAATGAAGACATAGGCTTGAAGCTCCGTAAGGCTACAGATACTGCAATAAGGAATAACTCGGTAGGCAGTCCAGTTCAAGAGGAATGCACATCTCTAAAATTGGAAACCTAAAAAGTTGGGAACAAAAACATACAGGTAGGAACAAAGAAGGTAATGGAACAATTACTTCAGCTGAAAGGAAATTCAGGAATACAGAACAAAATGTCTCTTAAAAATGAAATTTACCTACTTCATAACCCGCGATTGCAGTGTTGATACTTTGTTGCTCTCAGATGATTGGTTTCGACACTCTTATGCTGCCATCATGAGATCTTCTTGATCTTGGTACAAAATTGCCTTGTTACAAATGGTTCAAATGGCTCTGAGCACTATGGGACTTAACTACTGAGGTCATCAGTCCCCTAGAACTTAGAACTACTTAAACCGAACTAACCTAAGGACAGCACACACATCCATGCCCGAGGCAGGATTCGAACCTGCGACCGTAGCGGTCACACGGTTCCAAACTGACGCGCTTAGAACCGCACGGCCACATCGGCCGGCGCCTTGTTACATTATACAGCGTAGTTTAGTGCATATTACATAGCATATTATGTTATGGCAAGTTCAGAAGATTGGATGATGGTAGCAAGACTGTTGAAACCGACCATCTTGGAGCTGTAATTGTCTACATTATTATCGCCACGTATGAAGCGTATTTTCAACCGTACCGATCGCCCCAAAGCGCAGCATGTGTTGCTCAGGAACGAAATGAATAACAAGTGCAGAGAATCTAAGGCGAAATGGCTGCATGAAAAATGAGAAGAAATCGAAAAGGAAATTATCGTCGGGAACACTGACTCAGCACACAGAAAAGTGAAAACAGCCATCGGTGGAATGAAAAGGGAGGGTGGCAACATGAGGAGTACAATGGGAATTATTCCAATGTTAAGTAGAGAGAGAGTGGATGGATGTAAAGAATACACTGAAGGCGTCTATGAGGGTGAGCCCCGTCTGATGTAACAGAAGAAGAAACAGGAGTAGATGTGAAAGAGACATGTGATCCAGTATTAGAATCGGAATTTGAAAGAGCTTTGGAAGACTTATGATCTAATAAGGCAGCAGGGATAGATAACATTCCATGAGAATTCCTGAAAGTATTGGGGGAAATGGAAACAAAACGATTATTCATGTTGGTATGACTCTGGCGTCATATCATCTGAGTTTCGGAAAGATAAAGTCACCAGAGTGACAACTCTGACGATGCGGTTGGTAATGGAAGCAGTCTAATGAGTGCAGAATATGGACTGAGAATAAATCGAAGAATGAGAAAGATAATGATAAGTAGCAGAAATGAGAACTTCGAAAAATTTAACATTAGGGTTGACGGTTACAAAGCAGATGAAGTTAAGGAATTCTGCTACCTAGACAACAAAATAATCCATGACGAGCGGAGAAAGGAGGACAACAAAAGCAGAAAGCAGACTAGCACTGGTAAAAAAAAAAGTAAAATAAACATTCTGGCCAAGAGAAGTCTAATATGCTTTAATTTGGGGATGGAATTTGTGAGGATGTACGTTTGTAGCACCGTATTGTAAGGTAGCGAAAAATGGACTGCGGGATAACCGGAACAGAAGAGAATCGAAGCCTTTGAGATGTGCTGTTACAGACGAATGTCAAAAATTAAGAGGACTGATAATGTAAGGAGTGAGGAGGTTCTGCGCAAAATCTAGGAGGAAGGGAATATATGGAAAACACTAACAAGAAGAAGTGACAGGGTCATAGGAAATGTTGAGATGTCTGGAAATAACTTTCATAGTACTCGATGGAGCTGTTGAGCGTAAACACTGGAATATTTACAGCAAATAATTGTGGACGTAGTTTATAAGTGCAACTCCGAGATAAAGTGGTTGGCACATGAGAGGAACTCGTGGCGGATCTGTATCAAACCAGAAACCAGTCAAAAGACTGATTACCCCCCCCCCCCCCGAAAAAAAAACTGAGGGTGAAAGGCCCACAGCTGGTGGAGGTAGGGCAAAGATGGGAAAAGGGAAAAATAAATGGAGTATGTCGGACGAAAGACGGCTATTGTTTGACAAAGATAACTAAGTTACTAAACTGATGACACATAAACATTATAAAACTCGCGTGTATTTTGCCTTTTAAGTTCATTCTTTCGGCATACTCTAAGTAAAAGAAAACGAAGAGGCACCTGGAAGTAATTATCCAAATGCGAAGTAAATTGGTAGATGTGATGCACTCGTACATGTCCGCAAACTAATGATTATATTTTCAGAAACAATTGGTGGTTTATTCAAGAGACAGGCTCCACAAACTGCCAAAATTAATAACGCGTTGGTCCACCTCTGCCTCTCATGCTGAAATGTCCCCTTTGAACAATTTTACATGTGAAACGTCCACTTAGAACAATTATACAAGCCTGTGCTTAACCTGACACACAATATTATTTAGCGCAACGCAATCTGACTTTCAATAACCCCTACAAAACAATGGCCCTGACTAACTTTAACCTATACCTTTTACAAATCACTTACCTCACAAAAATCTTCGCTACTGAAGCTACTGCAAAACATCGAGCGCCACTACTGCCAGCTAAATAAAAGATTCAAACCACTGAAGGTACTAACTACTGATAGGGATAGTTAGCAAATGAAAGATATTAATAGAGAACAAACAATGTATTTACCTTAATATTCATAATTGACATTCAGTCTTACAGATTATCAAAACTCCGCCATCTCTCTCCCCACGTCCACCACTGCTGGCGGCTCACCTCCAACTGCCCAGCGCTACGCGCTGTTCGCATCCAGCTATAGCAGTTCATGACAATAATGGCAGACAACAATGCAAACTAGCCACATACTGCACACAGCACAGCCAGTGATTTTCATACAGAGTGCTATGTAACGTTGCCAATAAAAAACATAAACAGCAAACTTACATAAAGAAAGCCTAAACAGCCTACTTACATAGCCCCCATGCTCCCCACAAAAAATTTTACAAAATGTTTTTGGCCGGTGGCCAATAATGATTTGATAAAATTTTTCATAATTACACTAACAAAGATATCCAATGCACACACTTATTGATACAATGTTGGTCAAAAGCTAAAATTTTCTCACAGTCCATAAAGACAGTCCAGATTGTTCATCATAATAGTAATTACAGGTGTTTGTTCACAAAGTCTCATTAGTAAAAGAAATTGCACACAGAAGTAGTGGATTTCCATGCAGTCTTGAAGAAGTAGTGTTGTCCTTCCAACGGAAAGACAGTGCTGACTCTTGACATGCTGACAGGTAATGGGCCACAACAGAGCAAACCCACAGCAGAGTCAGTCGACGGTTCGAAGAATATTGGTAGGTAGGTCATCACAGAGTAGACCCACTGTAGTCCTGGTAGAGAGTATTGGTGGGCCACCAGAGATGCAAACCCACTGTAGTCCTTGTAGAGATGGCCAGCAGCCATCTGTTGCGACTGTGCAGGTGCACAATCACCATTGAAGAGTCTTGCGGATAATAGAGCAAGTCCATAACCACCACTTGTGCACTCACAAAGTTTTTGGAATTGTCCTTAGAACCAGCAATGCTGTCATAATTGACATTCAGTCTTACAGATTATCAAAACTCCGCCATCTCTCTCCCCACGTCCACCACTGCTGGCGGCTCACCTCCAACTGCCCAGCGCTACGCGCTGTTCGCATCCAGCTATAGCAGTTCATGACAATAATGGCAGACAACAATGCAAACTAGCCACATACTGCACACAGCACAGCCAGTGATTTTCATACAGAGTGCTGTGTAACGTTGCCAATAAAAAACATAAACAGCAAACTTACATAAAGAAAGCCTAAACAGCCTACTTACAATGCTTGTCAGTGACTGATAGAGTTGTTTGATGTCCTCCTGAGGGATACCTCGCCAAATTTTGTCCAATTGGTGCGTTAGACCTCCACAATCCCAGTCTGAATGGAGCACCCTATCCTAAATGCTCTAAACGGAGAGATGTCTGGCGACGTTGCTCGCCACGGTAGGGTTTTGCAACTTCGAATACAAGCAGGACAAACTCTCACCATGTGCGAGCAGGCATTATCGTACTGAAATGTAAGCCCAGGATGGCTTCCCATGAATGGCAAACAGAACGGGGCGTAGAGTATCGTTGACTTCTGTAAGGGTGTAGGGAATGACAATGATATGAAATGGCACCGCAGACCATCACCTCTGGTTGTCGGCCCATATGGCGAGCGACATTCAGGTATATATTCCACTGCTATCTGGGATGTCTTCAGACATGTCTTCGGCCTGCAGTCTCATTCACTGCAGTAGAATCGTCTTCAGTGATGAGTCCCGCATCGAACTGAGCCCCTGTGACCAGGCTCGTACGGATCGAATTTATCTAATGAAAATATAGTATTTAGCAATGCGAATGAAGTGTACTTCCCCTCTAGTTTCATGAAGAAACTATATGAATGTAGCCAATAGTTTGTCAGTTGTGCGAGAGAAATTTGTGTTTCAAATATTTCTATGAGGATTACCACTCAAAAAATTGTACATCCCGCAAATGAAAATAAATTTTTGTGACTATTGCACAATCAATACGAATATTAATTACTATTTCTTTTTTTAGTAGCTTGATCATTACTTTAAAAATATTAAATATTACAGTATCGAGATAAAAACGAATTTAAAAAATATGAACAAAGACTCGAAATGTATAGGAAATAATGACAGGAAGACAATACGAGAGCAAATAAAGAATTTAATACAGTGGTTAAACTGACCTGGCAAAGGATTAGAAATCTTAATAACATTACTTCTGAGGCAAATAACTAAAGAAAAATGAAAATTAAAAAGAAATTATAAGAGTCGAGCGCGCCACCTTGAGTTCTCTCGTCTTTTATCCTATCCCTTCCGCTACGCCGGCATTTGTAATTCTGGTTTTAATTTAATGATCTAGAGGAATAGGATAAATGGTTTTTCAGCTGTTACTCCTAAATGAGGGCCCACCAGGATAAATGGTTTCAGGTTGTGATACATGGGCTCCTAACCTATACGACAATATAGGTGGTTTCAAAATGTCGATTGCACCATGGGGGACCCGTCCTCGTAAATCTAAAACTGCTCTTACTAATTTAGGAATCTCTGCCTGACTACGGTGTAATGTAACTCGCCTTTTCCAGGTATACCTTCTCTTCTTGTGATTCTTGAACACAGTATTCGCTATTACTAACTGATATTTCTTGTGAACTCAGTCTTTTCCCTCACTCAGACCTACTACCAAACACTTCCTCTCCCGCAACCATTTCTCCTACTCCCTCCTCTACAACTGTATTCCTGCCTCCCACGTCTGTGAGAATCTCATTTCCATTTACATACTGAATTACCCGTATTAAGTGCCGTGCGTTCATACAGCGCGGTCGTCGGAACCTTTGACACGCCCACCGCCTTCTCGAGCACCGTGTGCCAACGCTCCTACGGCACCAGCGTGGCATACTTCACAGTGCTAACAGTGGGGTCGCCACAAGGGATGCAGCAGTAATATCCTTGGAGTCGACGGGGCCAGTCAGGATGCAGCCTCACGTGACTTAGTCGCGCTGTCGTGGCCCGGGAGGGGAGCCGTCTGGTGTGCCTTCTGCAGTGCGGAGCAGGCCTTCTCACAGTCACGACTCTCTTACTGTGATAGTGTTTACCGGAGATGAACTCTGACTACGGACATGGACAAGAGTCATCAGGCTGAGTTATTTTTCACCTTGTTTTCAGAATAAATCTTTTAAGTTGTAATAAATTCCGACTTTCCATTTCGTAGTTTGCACCTGAGACACAACACCATTCAATATCATCATATATTTTCTCTATCTCTTTATCCTCTGCTTCCGACGCCGGCATGTGTACCTGGACTATTGCTGTCGGTTTTTGATGTCGATTTTTATGATAATTGTTTGCATATCTGTCTTAAAATAATACAGTGTTACAGAGGGAATGACACAAAAACAAAAAAAAAACATTAGCTTAACTTTTATTTTGACAAATTTTCGTGTAATAAATCACCAAGAAGTTAGACATTTCATGGTATCACGCACTAAACGTTTTGACTGCTCTACCCGCTTCAACAAAATTTAAGTGGAACTGGACTGCATTTTTTGGGCAAAAAAGCAGTGTGGTTAATATGCCCTTAATGTAACAATTAACAAATTCGTTACCGACACAGAAATAGTTCTGTGCAATAAATGTATTCTTACCTACCATACACCTCGAAAATATCAAACTGTTCAGAAATTGTACAACAGTCTCTTTCAAGCGAGTGCATAGTTTTCCCTTTCACTTCTGAGAAAACATTGAAACTGTCGTAGAATACAATGACTTTATTGACTTAACACTTGAAAATTTTACACTCTCGTCAATTAAACAACAATGTACAACCATTTTCTTTTAGACATCTAAAATTAATATCTCTTGTAGATCCACTGCATGACACTTTGTGAGTAGCAACTGATATTTTTTACTAGTCACAAAAAATCAATTTTAAATTTTTTCGAAATCAGCTGGGTCTACGTTGTTCACTCCTCCATGATAAATCATCCACATGTTATTGTTGTGATAAAAGTTTGGTTGATTGGCACTGATACTCAAGATTCTTGGTCAGAGATATACCTTAGACTTTCAGGAGACCCACTGTACTCCCACTCCAAATGTGGTGTTGGTACACCTACCTCTCAGTACTGGATGGTGTTGTTCCTTCTTCAATGCCAGTAGTCCTTCATTACACACTGTGCTTCCCAGATACTTCTTTTGTAACGCAGAAGCAGAAGAAACCCTGCTCTCTTGTATTCCATTAAGCATCTGAGAAGCAAAAATATAGATGTAATGTATGTTGAACGGTACTTGAACTTTACAAAGAAACTTATGACATTGGCTAGACGACGAACACACCTCGGTTGGTGCAGCAAAAATGATAAGCTACTCCAGCAAGTGTTCCAGCTTTTACAACATGCCACCGTACTGGTTCAACAAGGTAAAAATGTGATTACTCAGTACAGATTAGCAAGTTCCATGCCACTGACGTATCATATTCCACATAACCCACGTTCGCAAAGAACATGATCTTCGGGGAATACGAGCTCCAAGATAGTCGCATAATCAACAAAAGTCAGTCTCTGCAATAGTGAATAGATAAGTGTTGAGGAAGGTGCAGTACAGTGTAAAACAGTACATAGTAATATTTCGATTTGTCTGAATGTTATCATGCTGGCATCTTTTCTTTGACTTTTTATGATCTTCATTTGCCTTCTGTTGTGGCCGATGTACCTTGAAAGAAAGTAAAATTCAGCTTTAGTGTGTAGTGAAAAAAAACGTGTTTTGAGGTGTGTGAAGAAAATTTTTGGCATTGTATAACGTTCTTTCTTTTGTTTACAGCAACTAACGACACCTGTAGACCTGAGTTATTAACATAGTGATAAACTATGTATTATACTGCATTTATAAAAATTCGTAGTGTTTTGCAATTGTTTCTAAACTTACGAAATTATATGAAGTTGCACATTGAGGCACAGTGTGACAGTTTAATGTGGGACACAGTGTAACGTCGTTACTGTGTACCCCATTACGTTGTACGTTAATAAAAATTAGCTACTTGCCTCTAAAATGGTATATTAGGAAACTAATGAAGCAGAACATAAAATAGTGCTTACAAATACGGACATTATATTATAAGTCATTAACACTGTTCGTGAAAGAGCACAAAAAGCCAAAATTACTTTCTTTACGCAGAATGACGTAAGGGCTGCTGTCTGGAACTATTCTGCGCAAGGCAGATATTGTTAAGACTGTAAATTATGGAACCCTTTCGAGATAAAACGTCCTTTGAGTATTTGTTATAATTCGAGCACCACTTTATAAAAACAGCATATATTTTTAAGCACACAATTTACATTTAATATAATCCAGGTGTGTTAAGAAGAGCAAGAAATATGAAATACAGTTATATACGATTTCCGGCGAACTTTCTTAGATGAACAAAAACATTCATGGCGAAACGTGTTCAAATGTGCAGTACGCTTGACAGTGTAAAAGTAAGGCGTCTAGTATTCCAGATGGTTCCACATAACATTAAGTCCCAAGAAACTGTGAAGAGAAGAATATCACTGGAACAGATTGGCTCTATGCTTTTAGAGAACACCATCCAAGGCTTATCCTCCGACATCAGAAGTTAGCAGTTCATCACGAATCACGTCATTCAATGTAACTAATGTGGAATGCTGTTCAATAATCTGTAGAATATCTTGAATCATAATGTAGCACTTAGTAATTTAACAAGGATTTTCAGTTGGGATGAGACAGCACAGGCTAAAAAGAAAGAAAAAGCTTCTAAAGAAATTTCAGAAATTAAGTATTTGAACAAGGTTGCCAATGGAGAAAAAGTTACACGTGTAACTGCAGCCTGCATAATACATGCTTCTGGTATTGCTCTTCTTCCAGATACTATATTCCCCTGTGAGTTTTAAGGACTACATGCTAACTGGTGTTCCTCCAAGCACATTAAGAATTCAAGCTTCATCAGGATGGACGAATAGTGACTTCTTGCTATGCGTTATGGAGCATTTTGTGAAACACACACAGTCATTAAAGGAAAATCCTTCACTACTCATTCTAGAAAATCGTGAGAGCCATCTTGCTGTAGAGGCACTGAATGTTGCTTAGAAAAGAGGTCTCCATAAAGCTGATGAAATAATCAGCAACAGGGAAAAAACAAAGATGGAAATGAATTGCGTTACAACATATAACCCATTTAAAGAGGTATTTGAAGAACCTTCAAGACATCTGAAGATAACGGAGGAAATAAAATGTTAATCCTTACCTAGGTCAGGTGAAGATAAAAGGTGTGACCCTCTAGATTACTCAGACAATAGAAATATCAGAGATCAAACTTCAGTCAAAGAAAAAGAAAACTGACTAGTTGTTCAAGATGACTGAGTTTTAATAGTTTCCGGGGGAGAACCCAGTTCACTACACTGATGAAAAGGTCTTCTTCATCTACATCCTCTTCAACGTCCATAATATTGTCTTCAAGTACATCGCCCTTGCATGGACCCTCCCCATATTCCTTCCACCTTTCTGCTTCCCCTTCTTTGCTTAGAACTGCGTTTCCATCTGAGTTGATATTCATACAAGTTTTCCTCTTTCCTCCAAAGGTCTCTTTGATTCCTGTAGGCAGTGTCTATCTTGTCCCTAGTGGGATATGCCTCTACATTCTTACATTTGTCCTCTACCCTTCCCTGCTTAGCCATTTTGCACTTCCTGTCAATCTTATTTTTGAGACGTCTGTATTCCTTTTTGCCTGCTTCATTTACTGCATTTTTATATTTTCTCCTTTCATCAATTAAATTCAATATATCTTCGATTATCCAAGGATTTCTACTAGCCCTCGTCTTTTTACCTTCTTGATCCGCTGCTGCCTTCACTATCTCATCCCTCAAAGCTACCCATTCGTCTTCTACTGTGTTTCTTTCCCCCATTCCGGTCAATCGTTCACTAATGCTCTTCCTGACACTCTCTACAACCTCTGGTTCTGTCAGTTTATCCATGTCTCATCTCCTTACATTACTAAATTTTTGCAGTTTCTTCAGTTTTGGTCTACAGATCATAACCAATTAAGTGTGATCAGAGTCCACATCTGCCCCTGGAAATGTCTTACAATTTAAAACCTGGTCCCTAATCTCTGTCTTACCATTATATAATCTTTCTGAAACCTTCCAGTATCTCCAGGCTTCTTCCATGTATACAACCTTCTTTCATGATTCTTAAACGAAGTGTTAGCTATTATTAAGTTATTCTTTGTGCAAAATTCTACCGGGCGGCTTCCTCTTTCATTCCATACCGCCACTCCATATTCAGCTACTACTTTTCCTTCTCTTCCTTTTCCTACTATCGAATTCCAGTCCCCCCATGACTATTAAATTTTCGTCTTTCTTAACTATCTGAATAATTTCTTATCGCATCATAGAATTCTTCAATCTTGCGAAACTAGTTGGCACATAAACTTGTACTACTGTGGAAGACGTGGGTTTAGTGTCTGTCTTAGCTACAATAATGCGTTCACTATACTCTCGTAGTAGCTTATCCGCGTTCCAGTTTTTTTTATTCATGATTAAACCTACTCCTGCATTATCCTTATTTGATTTTGTAGTTATAAACCTGTATTCACCTGACCAGAAGTCTTGTTCCTTCGCCACCGAACTTCACTAATTCTCACTGTATCTAACTTTAACCTATCCATTTCCCTTTAAAAATTATCTAAGCAATCTGCTCGATTAAGGATCTGATATTCCACTCTCCGATTCGTAGAACGCCAGTTTTGTTTCTGCTGATAACGACGTCCTCATGAGTAGTCCCAACCCGAACATCCGAATGGGGGACTATTTTACCACCGGAATATTTTACCCAAGACGACATTATCATTATTTAACCATGCAGTAAAGCTTCATGTCCTCGAGAAAAATTACGGCTGTAGTTTCACCTTGCTTTCAGCTGTTCGCAATACCAGCACAGCAAGGCCGATTTGGTTGATGTTGCAAGGACAGATCAATCAGTTATCCAGACTGTTGCCCCAGTAACTACTGAAAAGGCTGCTGCCCCTCTTCAGGAACGACGCGTTTATCTGGTCTCTCAACAGGTACCTCCCGTGGTGATTGCACCTACGATTGCACCTCTCTGTATCTCTGAGGCGCGCAAGCCTCCACACCAACGGCAAGGTCCATGGTTCATGGTGGGAGGCGTTATAATCTTCAAATTCAATACACAAATTCAATACACTTTCAAAAATAGGCAGTGGTCTCCCTGAGCTTCCAGACTATCTCCATATCAAATTTATCCAAAATCGTTACAGCTGTTTAGTAGTGAAAGTGTAAAAACGGAAGTTACTTTTGCATTCATATTATTAGTATAGATTAGCAGTATGCGTGAACCGCCACGAAACCACATTGATTACGTGATCTCAGATTGATTGTTGTTAAGTCTGTCGAGTGTGTACAGGTATAGTAGAAAATAGGGTTGGGTTACAAGAGCTTGTATACTCGTAAATCCTGACTGCCAGTTTCCGTGCCTTTTAGAACAAAGTTAATATTACTAAGGAACCTCTTGAAACTAGTTCTTGCACTTGTCTGTGAGTTTCTCTTCCACAAGTCAGATTAAAAATATGTATCGATGCAAAGAATGGGAGTTTAATGCCATCCAAAATTACTGATGACTGCTGCTCGATTAATTTCACTGGTAAGATTTAATGGAACGTGACATTTTGTAGAGAGAGATTTTGGCTGGACCTTGAAGGTAATTTAAGATGCCAGTCAGTGTTAGCGGTAATAAGTGGTTTTAAGCTGATGTAGACACGAAACTGTCCAAAGTGATAGTGAACAAACAGACAGTAAAAAAAGTCCAGTCAAAGGACAATGGCAGTTTTATATGATCAATCTTGGTATGGTTTTATTCCGTAAATAATGATGTACAATGTGTGCCTAAATATATTCCAAATGCAGTAAGATTAAACTTTGCCTACAGACCTGAAACTTGTCCACACTGTAGAAAAACAGAATGAATATTTCTCTGTAAATCTCTACAGCATCCAATATGGAGATTTTCAATAGAATACGGTATAAGACAAGGGAGATGAGGAAGAATTTCGAGTTGTACAACTACGTATTACAAAGCATTAATAAGATGTTGGAGTTTAATAGTAAAGATACATAGTATTTCCACTGCATAATGTTTTCGAGACTCGCATCTAGTAGCATTACTGGTCACCAGCATTCAATTGAAATCTGTGAACACTGTGTCACTTTGATTCCCAGGAAACATTAGATGCTCATTTATTTGAATGTGCACGTTTTAAACCAGTTAACAGAATACTACTACTTACTGCTAGACGATTTTGTAAAATTTACCAAGCTCAACAACAAAATGAGGCTCTGTTTTGTAATAAATGCTGATATGCATTGCGGGTTGGAATCAGTTGCTAGTTGCAATCATAGCAGAGACTTTGGTTCGAATAATGATCACATATATGTGCATAAACCATATAACGATGGCTATACTGTAGCTGTGACCAGGGGTATTCCGAGCTTAACTTGTACAGAGATAGTGGATGCATGGTGTGGATCACTGAACAGCTGTGCGCTATCGCTGTAAGTGTGAATGACATTTTATTGGAAAAAAAACATAGAAATAAACCCTGAAGAAAAATTAGCGTTTCGCTTGGCAAAGGTCTGTCAAATTTGCAGGGAACCATTAGAGGTAAGCAGAGACCACTGCCATTTCGCCGGCGCGTACCAAGGCGCGGTGCATCCCAGTCGCAATGTGAACTGTAGGCGCCACTATACAGTCTCCATTGTATACCATTATCTGAGCAGTTATGAGAGGCATTTCTTACAATCCAGGTTGCATCTCTCTTCTGCAGTTTTACCGGGAAAAAGTTAAATATTTTATAAAAGTTATTTCAGCGTTGCACGAAAGGCAGTGCAGCGATATAAATTCGGCCTTATCGATTTGCTAAATTTCTTGATATACTCAATCAAAAATTGTGCATCATACCTGAAATCTGAAGACAATTTAGCATATTTTCCCAATGACTGAGAGATTAATCTATTTAATCAGAAGGGAATTTTTTCCGTATGACTATTTGATCAATGAACTGATTTTACTGGAAGACATCCTACCATCAAATGAAATATTTAAGACTTTATTAACAAGTGAAACATAATTTAAATAAAGTACCAAACAACTTACAGAGTGTGGATTGTATTCAGCTCTGAAACTCTTGGAGACTGGTCCAATTTATGTTTATGCATAAGCTACATGAAATGGATCGTGTTCGTTACATTACTTCACCTGGCTTAGCATGGGATACTCTGTTGAAAATTACTTAAGCATAACTACAGTTTGTAACCAATCTTGAATCACACTAATCCAAAGGAAATAGAGGCAGCACTGTGTATTGTCCTTGTAGACATAATACTGCTAACAACAGATTCATCGCCAGTTATGCTGACGAAATTGAGGAATCTTCCTGCAGTCCTCTTACATACGATGGGTAACCAAAAGGATACATGGAAGGGCCGAACCATTGTAATCGCATCATTTTGCCTTTGACGGTTCACATTTACAGAACATGTTACACTAATAAGCAGAATTCAATATTAATCATGAAAATTAATGAGCAACAGAACCTTTTTTCCACAAATAATCGATTTATGCCGACGATCAAAGGCTGCAAGCCACAAGCAAGAAACCAGTAATCAATACAAAATTGTAAGGTAATAAGGTAGACACTACTTAATGAAGCAATTTGGCCTCAGAATAATTAAAAGAATTACTCTCCCAAAACCTTAAGAACAAATGGCAAGTTACAGCCCTTGAAAGGGTTCAAAAAAGAGAAACTTAAATTTCCACTCGCAATCAAACTAGACTTTGAAAGGAACGTCTGCAGCTACGATTACTAAATCAAAAGTCGAAACATTCGGTCTCCAGAACAGACCAACCATGAGAGTTAAGTGCCTACATTTACGATCCAGTATGATTTTTTTTTTGTTAATCCATGGAATATATAAAGTACCGAAGTGATGGTAAAATAACTACAAAAAACACCTCAAACATAAACCAGTAGAGAAACTAAGCTCAAATTTTCCATATGTTAGCACGACAATACAGCCTGAAATACTCCGATTCACAAAATCTGAAGGTTAGTGATAAATCAGATAATATTACGCATTTCAGAAGAGACGTAAAATATTTGGCGGAATGTATTGACATAAGAGCTTGTCGATAAGAGCGCAAGCTAAACAAGCTTAAGAACTATCCTGCTAGCGTGAATATCTCCACAAAGATAAGGTCGGACACCCACAAACACTCCCAAAATACACGACGCTGGTGCATAAAAGAAACAGATCCCTACTGTTAAGCGCTGCCCCAAACAGCGGACCCGTAAGTCATAGAACTCAGAGCTGTAGCCTAACGTCATCAGGCTGAAACATGAGCTAAAAGATACAAGTTAAGGAAATGTATTCGCCCGCCTCTTAATAACTTAATGGCATAAAACCTTCAGATCTGCCATAATAATCATACAGTAAGATAAAACGGTAAAATAATGGCGTAAAAGACGTATCCCTCAAAAGAGCTGCAGATGGTGAAATTATTATACTCAGAAAGTTACTTGAAAATAAAAAAAAAACAGTGAATAACTCACCTAGGCTACATAGCCTGAGACTTGCTTGCACCAAGCTGAAACTTTTATGAGGAAAAGGACTTACTTCTACAAGGTGGTACTTAATTGCTAGCATTTACAAATAAGGCTTTCTTCCATGACACTTAGATTTCAGAAAGATGTAAAATACAATTTTAACAGCCTCTGTTAGTTGGAAAAATTTTCTTAAAATAAACTATAAATCCAAGAATATATCTCAAGGCTTTAAAAACAACCACTTAATAAAAAAGACTCACCGCAGAGTTTATAGACAATTTAACATCACTAAATACCCAATTTCATAAAACAATTGGGCAACAACGAATACACTTTAGAACCACAGGAAAATAACCCTGATTCAAAAGCTATCAGATTCAAGGTATCATACATCTTGTAGCGTAGACAAGTAAGGAGAAACTCCAAGTAGCGCTTTTAATGGCAAGCAGCCACCATTAAATGAATCGGAGTCAAACAAACCGGTTGGGGTTAGCAATAATTAGAACAGACGCAAACTTTTTTTGAGATCTATGAAGTGGGAGCCAAAAAGGCGAGCATGTCTCAAAGCGAGGGATACCAGCCACTGCTACACCAAGAAGTTGTTACTCCATAAGTTGAGCCCAGTGCATGGACATGAGGGAAGACTGTTAAGTCGACGCACACTGAAGGGCGTGATGTAATCTTCGATGCAGCCACCAACGGAACACTCGCAACCAAGCGATCTCCGCTCAAACAGATCCAACGGGTCGATCACTGTCCATGTTGTCCTGTCACCACGTACCCAGATACTCCCTCCTCGACACACTCCGGCGTGGTTTGAAGACTCCGCGTAAGCGATAATACACAGGAAGCTAAGTGTAATTTTTGCCACCTAGCGGGGCGCCAGCAATCGAAGAGGGAAGAAAAGATTAAATGAAGCCGCCACGGCTCACTTAACGTCACAAATCACCATGTGATAAGCCTGCAACAGCTGGATGAATTTGCTGTCACCTCGGCTTCACAGTGCTGAATAGTTTTCTCCATAGAGTACTGAAACTGTTGTGGTGGAAAAAGTATGATTTCAAATCAGGATGCAATTCAGTAGTGGATCTCGAATATCCCAAGAGTATTTACGGTTTTCATTAAAATTTTCCCGAATGTCGAGATAAAATATAGTGATCATCCAATAGTAGGAAACGAAAGAAATCATATTTGACTATTATGATAAAAGGAACTACGCTGACCATTACAGAAATCTGAAACAATGTTTAAAACATAAAATGGTTTTGAAAGATTCGTCGACGTTTATCGTTTAGGCAACCTCCATGGACGAGGGCATGCACTGAGAATAATGCACAAAAGCACAGGATGTTCAAATGTGTGTGAATTCCTAAGGGGCCACACTGCTGAGGTCATCGGTCCCTAGACTTGCACACTACTTAACTAACTTACGATAAGGACAACACATACACCTATGCCCGAGGGAGGAATTGAGCCTCCGGCGGAACGGGCCGCGCAATTCGTGATATGGTGCCTCTAACCGCTCGGCCACTCCGCGCGGCTAAAGCACAGGAGTGCAAACAATAATAAAGGAACTTTTTCAGACTGATGAACAATATTGATTTTGGTAAAACCGCACAAAATATATCAAAGATGGAGTACGTGTGACTAGCAATATCTAGGACAGGTAGAATTGAGGTCGCTGCACTAATTAGTAAACCAAATATTCGGAGAAGTGTACCATTTAAAGAAAATTGTGTCACCACTGACCTGATGAATCTTAGTGTAGCCTTTGAAAAATTAATTGCAGTAGAAATCGCTATTCTGGATATTTACTGAACTCTTCTAGTCGACTTTCGTAATGAACACATATTGGATAACATTCTGGGATATCATATACAATTGCTGCACTGAACCGTTAGCCAAATCTATCACATTACAACTCAAATTATCTGTGACATATCAGGAATTATGACAATATCAGATTTGATACTTCACGTTTCCTTGCAAATAACAGACAGGATATTCTGTTGGTGAATAAGAAAGTGGTTACATTAATAAATGGAGAGCCTATTACGTAATTTGACAGTCTATGAGCAAAAATGTATGTTCTTGAGACAGAGACTGGATATATAATCAGCAAATCAAAGGATATAAAACAGTTACCTATGAAAAGGTTAGCCATTGATGATTAAATGCAATTTGTTCAGAATTACGAACGACTCTGCAGTACCTAATTCAATCATATCAGTATACTGTTTCTACTTTTAGATGTCGAATAAGCAAATACAGTGATTTGGAAAGGTTATTACGTGAAAAAATGTTGATAGATTTTTAATATATACCAGACAAAATCTAAATAACTTTAAAAATGGGCGTGAAAAATATAAATTGTAGTTTGTAACTTAGTAATTAGTAAACATCTCTCTGGTTAAACGCATATCCTCATCATAGTCAGTTGGTCTGATGTACAATTTTCGATGGAAATTTAGTTTGTTTGTGATCCACTGTAATCGTTCAGATGGCGAAAAATGTGAACACAGTGTACAATTTAAAGTCTGAATATTCCTTGTTTTAGCTAGAGTGTAAGTAAAAAGACAATGATGAAGTGTGAAAACACTGAGTATCAGAACACTATGAGAATGTAAAACACATTAAAAGTACAAGCATGGTATGGTAAAAAATTGTATGCGAAAACATAGTAAAAAAGGTTCTTATAATAAATTTTATATCTATAGATTTCTTTGTTTTTCCTTCTCATTCCACCTATAATACATCATTTGTGCTCCATGGAACACAACATTTTGAAGTTGACATATATCATCTCTCTTGGCAGGCCGTCAAGGCTATGTGTTACCAAATTCCTGAGACAAGAGGAGATATATCTACCTTTCGTACGTACCCACATTACGTCTATGTCTCACAACAAGTGGTTGTACTTTGTGTGTTTGTGTGTGTGTGTGTGTGTGCGTGTGTGTGTGTGAGAGAGAGAGAGAGAGAGAGAGAGAGAGAGAGAAGAGAGAGAGAGAGAGAGAGAAGAGAGAGAGAGAGAGAGAGAAGAGAGAGAGAGAGAGAGAGTGGAGGGGTGGGGGGGGGTGTTGCAATAATCTACGAACATATTGCTGTTTTGCGCAAGTAGACTGGGTGCCTCTTTTTAATATGACATTGATGAAATGCAATGCAATGCAATGCAATGCATGTGTGCGCCGCTGAGACTAAAGTGTCTTTGACCGTAGCTCTGTTTTGATGCAGATATATTTGACTTTGTGCTTAATCAAGTATTCATATAAAAGGTTACATTATTTTCTTAAGAAACAATGCATACATCTGAATTAGGTACCAATTCAAATGAAGTACATACTTTCACAGCTACATTCTGACTGGCTCCCTCATTTTAATAATCCGCTATGATTTTGGCTGGAGAGGGGCAAGGAAAGGAGAGGTGAAACAAACATATCTTGTCACATGATGTTGACGTTATTGGTGAAGGAAAATAGGACTTATAGCCTTCTTGGATCGTTGCGTCATAGCCCCTGCACGCAGGCGACCTCTACTAAAACTTTCACTTGGAAATGGTAAGGCAAGGTACAGTACCGCATTTAAGTGCAATCTGCTACTGAAAGACCATAGATATACTACTAACGTAGGAAGTCTTATCGTACCTCCTCCCCCTAAACCCTGAATAATTTAGTGCTGGGACATGTGTCGCCAAAGGACGGCCTGAAGTCAATAACAGCAAAGCGTCACTTAAAAAATAGAAAAAAATAAAAAGGATTTTAATTCTAAATGTACATTTTGTTATTATCCAGTTATGTCTTTACCAATTATCAGCTGTTTCAATAACTATCCCGAAGCTATAAAACATAAAACTGAAATACTATTTTACTACATAATTAACAGTTCACAGATAGTTTCAGTGAAGTCACATAAATATCGAGAAACAAACAAGTTCTGGGGTGCGTAGTGCAATGAATTTCGAACTGTAATACAAATGACAAACTATAACTCATTTGTAGAGCACTTGGAAACCGCTCAATGTCTATAATTGATAGCACTGGTATGGAACACAGATCTCGAAGGTTGTTACCTCGAATAGTCACAGATAAGGAAGAAACAACAAAAACTTGAGCTGTGAAAGAAAGGAGTGTGGAAAGTTTCCAGTAGAGTTTAAGGCCTTCTGAAACTGAAATTTAGTTACCATGTACGCTGCAATCAGTGACTGATGAACAAGAATACTTCCGTATCGTTCGCCGCTATCCAGTTTCCATTTTACATTACGAATGTTACTGTCTGAGTGTATAGCGAACATTTACTCACTGTGCAATTGAACTGCAATAAAACACCTTGCGCAGTGCTTGTTGGGCACTGTAAACAGATACCGGCTCTGTGAAGTTCCCCCGAACTATCGCCAGCAATTATAAAAGCGGTTCGCTACTCTGCCTGCAGTAGAAACTCGAGACTCCAGCCCAGTCGAGCTTACCCTTCTCCGCATCATTAGTGTAGACAGTAAGGGTCCGGCGCAGTATCGACGCCAATCTGCCGATGTTTCTCTCGAAATTTATACTGCTCACGATCCATGGATCAGCGTCACTATTATAGACGTGGGGTCTTACTTCATGTGGTTTTTATCCGTTCTCGAATTTTTGTACATTATTTTTAATCTTCTTGTGGTTGAACTTGAGATTTTTCCTCATTGTGATGCACAATAAGTTCAGGAGAATACCTTAGAAGTCTTTGTATCGGATTTATAAATCCCGTACACGAACCTTGTACTCCTAGTTGCAAGGTTCCTGACCAGAAGGAATCTTAAATTTTCATAATCTATTACTACTAATAAAATGTCCGTCCCTCAATATCTGGGTAAGTGTGGACTACCGGAAAGCGTTCACTTTATCATGGTTTTGTGGGAACTCTGACATTTCTCAGAGTCATCCAGAAATGCTCCGCCAGTCGTTTCCATAGTCCTCACAGACATATTCTGATGTCGAGTTTGGCATGAGTAGCACAATGTGAATTTCCAAGTCGGCAACTGTTTCGTTAATGAAGTTGATCTTCAAGGTAGTAGGAATTGAAACATAGGGTAACATGGTGGTATAGAGATTTCTTTCCATAAAGCTACCAGAAGAGATAGTATCCGATATAACCTTGTAGCGAGCCAAGTAACGCTATGCGACAGAAACTTGCCATAGTCTGTTCTGTTCAACAGTTACATAACGTTCTGATAACTTTCATGCAGACAATGCAGTCACTTCATACCAACGGAAAAAGTTGGCATTCTCCAGAAGGATGTAAGATCTTCCTTGAAAATTCTAATTAAATTTCAGATTTCCATGTTCGTAACGTTTGGCGATCGCGCTTTTGCGGGAGACGCCTTACAACTAACCACGAGTGACATGAGAGATAAATTGTGGACCTACGTTTTCGTGATGGGTCTATAATTAACTAGCACATAAAATTAATAATAAATGAGGGCAAAGCTCTTCTGCAATAACATACGATGTCCACTTATCTGGTTTAATGATCTTTAAACAAGAAAACACATCTATATCCTTCTCATTAACATTTATGCAATTCCCAAATCCTAGTCCATTGATCCAGAGCAGCCATAGGCCGTTCAAGTAAGTTCACTACGTGTTTGGCTCAAAATGTCTCTAAGCACTATGGGACTCAACTTCTGAGGTCATCAGTCGCCTAGAACTTAGAACTAATTAAACCTAACTAACCTAAGGACATCACACACATCCATGCCCGAGGCAGGATTCGAACCTGCGACTGTAGCGATCGCTCGGTTCCAGACTGTAGCGCCTAGAACCGCGATGCCACTCCGGCCGGCACTACGTGTTTGATTATAAAACATTAAACTCCTATAAATTACCCGACTGGATAGTCGTATGTGTTAAAGCATCACTTCTGGGACGGAGAGGTGCGCCGCCCCCGCATCTAGTTGACCGGGCCGATTAACGACGAGGGTAGGTGCGCCACGCAGAGTAGATGTGGATCTTAGGGGGTTTTCCATATCCGACTAGGTGACTGCCGGGTTGGTACTCAAGGTCCGCCTGAGTTATATGACTCGTAAGCATTTGCCAAACTGACTCAATTTCACATAATTTACAGTACACACAGACAGCAGGGGTACACATATTCCGTCCCAGGGGTAGCGCGATGGTGACAGGAAGGGCATCCTGGCATCACTTAAATTAACAATGCAACACCCGATACTAACCATGCCGACCATGCGCCACTTTGGGACAATGGCACAAGAATAACAAATAAAACCTTTCCTACGAATTACTTAGCATACCAGTGTCCACGCTATCGATAGGTATTTAGGAGAATCGCATAAGTCATCTGGTCCCGCAATTTGACTCCTGCTCAACCCGAAACACTCTTGAACTGGCGTCTTCACATAAGCCAACATATATTAAATAACTATACCCCTCGATGCAACTACCACAGCATTTAGTTCACGTGACGTATCCCAGGTGTCGTTCCAAAAACATTAACTTGAAACCACTATTGACCCTACACGCATACAACAGCTGCCATTGTCGATGCGACACAATGCAACGTCATCAAGACAAAGACAATTCTTCTTTTCATCAGTCTTCTGATTTGTTTGATGTGAAGCCCCACGAATTCTTCTCGTGTTTCTGACGGACACACCTCCAGATTATCCATTCCCAAAAATCCGCCATCTCACTTCCCCACATCCACCACTGCTGGCGGCTCACCTCCCACTGCGCAACGCTAGGCGCTGTTAATAGCCAACTTCTCAACACTACAATAGCCAACAACAATGCAAACCAGCCACTGACTGCACACAGCACAGCCAGTGATTTTCATACAGAGTGCTACGTGGCTTTACCAATATAAAAACCTAAACAGCCTACTTACATAGTGACCACCTTCACGTAATGCCTCGTGGGCACCCAGCTGCACGACAGACTCCTGGAAAAAGCCATTAGTGTGTGCCTTTCAGAGGTACAGGTGGAGAAAAAAAGAGGACATTATCCTCACTATTGACATTCCTTTGTAGAAAGTATCGCAAATACGACACGCTCCAAAAATATTGTGTGTCACTTTAAGCACAGTCATGTATAAATTTTTCTAAGGGGACGTTTCACGTCTTCCCATTGTCCGAGATTACTATCATACATGATGAGCTCCAAACGCACTTTCTCTGAAAATCGTCCACCAAATAAAGACCTATGTCTGATACTAGCATATTTCGGGAAGGAATGCAATTTTTGGAAGTGCTAGTCAGGGTTTTATGTCCTCCTTGGTACATCTGTCATGGCTTATTTTCCTGCCTAGATAGTAGAATTCTTTAACATCATCTGCTTCTTGATGATACTGATGTTAAATTTCTTGCAATTCTCACACCTGTTACTTCTCATTGCTTTCGTTTTTCTTCGATTTATTCTAAAACTATTACTGTACTCATTACTATGTTCACCTCAGCAACAAATCTCGTATCCCCGCTTGAATTTCACTGAGGATAGCAATGTCATCAGCGAATATTGTCACTCATATCATCTTATCTTGAATTTTAATTCCGCTCTTGAACTTCTATTTTCGTCATCACTTCTTCACTGAATAGATTGAAGAGTAATGGCGAGAACCTACATACTTGTATTACACCGTTATAATCCGACCGTTCTTGGTCTTCCAATCTTATTGTTCCGTCTTGGTTCTTCTAAATATTATAATTACCCGTCTTTCTCTATATTTACCCCCATTTATCTCAGAATTTCGAACGTCTTTTACCATTTTACATTGTCGAATGCTTTTTATATGTCGACGAATCCTATGACCATATATTATTCTTGTCGATAATATGAATTTATCAACTATTAAACTGATTGTGCTATAATTTTCACACTTGTCGCCCCTTTCAGTCTTCGGTATTGTGTGGATGATGTTTTTCCGAAAGTCTCATTGGTCGCTTGCTTCATTCATACAAAACACCAACGCGAACAGTCGTTTTGTTGTCACCTCTCCCAATGCTTTTAGAATTTCGAATGGAATGTTCTCGATCCCTTTTGGCCTATTTGATCTTACGTCTTCCAAAGATTTTTTTAAATTCGGACCCTGATATTGGATACACTGTCTCTTCCCTGTCGACTCCTGTTTCTTCTTTTACCACGCCATCAGACACATCTTATTCCCGCATTCGGAAGGACGACGATTCAAAGCCGTGTTCAGCGATCCAGCTTTACCTTTTTCGTGATTCCCCTACATTGCTCCAGGCAAATGCTGGCACCTCTGAATGGGCATGACCGACTTCCTCTCAAATCATTGACACAATCCGAGCTTGTTCCCCTTCTCTAACAACCTCGATCTCGATGGGACGTTTAACCCGATCTTCTTCCTTCCTTCCTTCCTCACGCTTATAGAGGCCTTCATTGTGCTCTTTGTACCAATCTGCTCTCTACTCTGCGTTGACCAGAGGAATTCGCATTGCACTCTTAATGTTACCGCCTTTGCTTTTAATTCCACAGAAGGCGGATTTGACTTTTCTATATTCTGAGTCAGTCCTTCCGAAAATCATTTCTTTTTCGATTTCTTTATACTTTTCCTGCAGCTATTTCGCTTTATCTTCCAATTTATTTTATTTCTGAGTGATCTGAGTCTCTTTAATCCCGAATATTCCACAAAATTTTTGTACTTATTTCTTCTGTTATCCACTTTCAGGCACTCTAATGTGATTTGCAGAGTATCCATGTAGATGTAGATGTAGATCCATGGTTTCTTCGCGGTTACCTTCTTTATACTCTTTCCTTCCACGCTTTGTAATAGCGGTTATTAGAGACGTCTATTCTTCTCCAACTGAACTACCTACTGACCTGTTCATTATCATAATATCTATGCCTCAGTGAACTGCAAGCGTATCGCTTCATTCCTTACTACTTCCCTATCCCACGTCTTTGCGCTTCGATTCCCCTGACTACTTTCTTAAATTACAGGCCACCTTCATCATTACTAAACTGTGATCTGAATCTAAATCTGCTCCTGGATGCGACTTGGAATCCAATATTTGATTCCGAATCTCTACCTGACCATGAATCCTCCCGTGTCTCCTAGCCATTACCTGGTATACCTCCCGCTCTCGTGTATCTTAAACATCGTATCCGCTACTACTAGCGCAATTTATTCTTCCTCCGCCCTGTTCACATTAACCCCCTTTCAGTCTCCCATGACTATTTTATTTTCATCTCCGATTATGTACTGAATTACCGATTCAGTACCCTCATATACATTCTCTAACTTCTGCTTGCGACGTCACCATGTACATGGGACTACTATTGTCGGTGTTAGTTTGCTGTAGATTTCAATGGGAGCAATGGCATTTCTGAATTTTTCACATTAACTCACCCTCTGGCCTCCATCCTATTCATAACGAATCCTAATCCCATTATACTATTTTCTGGCTGCTGTTGAAGTACCCTACACAGGTCTGACCAGCAATCTTTGTTTTAGTTCTATCTTAATTCACTGACCCCGCACTATACCTAGATTGAGCCTTAGAATTTCGCCTTTCAGATTTCTAGTTCCCCTGCCACGTTCGAACTTCTAGCATTGCACGTTATCCTTCCGTGCATTATTCTTTGTCTTATGATCACCTCCAACTTGGTAGTAACCTCCTGGAGATCCTAATGGGGTAATAGTCCTTAATCCTTTGTCAATGGAGAGATCATAGTGACACGTTTCACTTACGTGCCACTTGTCATGTGGATAAATATTAGGACTATGTGTCTTTAATGCAGTGATTTGCGTTGCCTTCTGCATCCTCATGCCGTTGATTGCTGCCGATTCTTCCGCGTTTCAGTGGCAATTTCCTGCACCAAGGGCAAGAGAGTACCCTGAACTTTTGTCCGCTCCGCCGCCCTCTTTGACAAGGCCGTTGGCCGAATGAGGGCGGATTTTTTGCCGGAATTCTTCGACCGCCTTTGCTGATGATTCTTGTTCAAAATTTAAGAAACGGCAAGGTTAGAGCTCGGTAACGAAGATGTTTTTGTCACTAGTCAAAGATGTAACTCCTAGGCCATTCGCCTGTCCTGATATCAACCCTTGCAATTGCTTCTAGGCCTCCTATAAATGGCAACACATCCTCTGTCACCTTACCTGAAAAACTGTTAATAGAGTGGCAGCGGTTGACAACAATACTATAGCAACACACTCTTCTTATTCTTTGCATCTACTAACATTAACTCTGCGGAGGTGGCATAATAACCACAGAACCGACACACACTAAACTTAAGTGGGGAAGTCATGCGGATGGTGCGCTGTGACCATACAGACTGCACTGACAAGGGGACAGCGCCTACTTGCCTTCAGCAATTTCATCCAAATTTATGGTGTATATGTTACCGGCCAAACCCAATTTTAGGATGAACTACTTTCGCCTAGGTCAAACTCGTTCATCCTGTTACCGATAATATAAAACAATTTAGCCTAGGTCGAATTGGTTTATCCTAGTTAGAATTTACATGCTTTAGGGTAAAGTTGTAGGTCCTAGTCTGAACTAATTTCTCCTGGTTTGTATCTTCTAGAAGCTTTTCGAAGTAAACTGAATAAAGGAATAGAAATAAAATATCAATATTGTTCATTAAAGTTATTCATTAACTAATCTGTAATTTCACATCTGTCACTAGATCAACTTATATGTATCCATCCACAGAAATCACCTTACCTGCAATTTGCTTCTTTATTTATTTTTCCGAGGTTTGCTTTGGTGGCACTTATAATTGCAGAGTACTTTATTTTCTTACAATTACATTTGTTTGTTGTACAGTTTTTCATGCTAATGCATTTCACGAAGCCTTGCCCTGATCCAACAGAATGTTTTATGGCTGCAGTCGTTAAAGATAGTTCAGTATCCTGGTTAATATCTAAAAACTTCTGAATGCAGACGTCTAAACAAAATATTTTTTAATACTTTATTACAAGAAATTATGGAAAATTTTAATAAAAGTATACCTCTAACAATGTTTGTTGCCAACTTTGTAGAGGCCTTCATCAGTATTATTCCAGTTATGTTTCGAAGGTCACCTCTGCCTTGATCTACATCTGTAACAGGTATGGTTTACGTTGTCTGCATTGTCAGCTGGTAGATTTTTCAGAGGAAGCTTTGACTCCTTTAGCTTGTTTTTTTAAATTTCCTGTCTTAATTTTTGTAGAATTTTGAATGTCGTTTGTGTCAATTTTCACAATGTTATCATCATCTCTGCCTTCGTACTGTTCAGTATTGCTGTCATCTTCGGTTGCCTTCTTTAGGTCATCTTCATCCTGAGTATCATTTACGATTTCTTGAGGCAATGAGGAAGTGGAAAGCCTTGCTCTAGGTTCGATTCCGAATAATGCTTTGTAAGGTGATTGTTTTATGCCAGATTGGTAAGCTCGATTTTTCACGAATTCAACATAGCTTAATCCTTCCGACCACTTCGTCGAACTGTTGTCTTTTAACCAAGAACGTATCATATTTTCAATGTCTTGGTTGGCACGTTAACAGAACCCTGACAGTACCTGTGCCTTGGTTTTCCATGCACAATTTTCAGTTCTGACCGAAGATTTGCGAGTTCACTTACAACATTATTGACAAATTCTCTGCCATTATCAGATTGAAGAATGCACGGCACCTCTACAGTTAGGAATATGTCACTCAAATGATAAGCCACTTCTTCAGCCCTCTTTGATGTTAACGCACGAAGGAGAACAAATTTTGTGAGATGATCTTGGTAAACTAGAATGGATTTTAAATTCCCGTCTGGCTGTGTCTGGAAGTCAATCAAATCGACTTGGCATCTGCTATTCATTTCCGAAAGGAGAATTGGCTTTGAAACTAGCCCTCTTTTCTTTTTTGTCTTCTTTTGTTGACAAACATCACCCATTGATAAATAGAGGCATATCATTTCCTTTGTGATGCTGGCGTATTGTTTTGATGTCTCGGCTAACATAAAATCGCGACCACCAATACCCATAACTACATGAGGTGCGTCAAACACATCATAAAGTTCATCAGCTGGAACAAAGTAATTTATATCACCTTCACACCGTGCAGTAAGTTTTTTCACGTCACCAATTTTCAAAACAGCAAATCGTTTCAGTCTTCTATTTTATAATGCTGTTCTTTTTGTATGCAAATGAGTTATATAAAACTTTTTTTAATAATTATGTTTTATTCCATGAACCGGTTTTCGAACATTTTCAGGTTCATCTTCCGATGGTTTCAGGAAGTTACATCATTATTGCTAGCATAATGCTGGGTGCTGGCGCTATGACAAAAAGATGGAACACACTTTAATGTATCGCCATGACTATACATTGTCTGTCGATATGGATGTAAATTTAGTTTTTTACTTACTGCGACAGTATAGGCCGCTTTTTTCGGTTAGTGTCCATCTGTCTGCCTCCATTTTGATGTCCAGTTATATCACTACACACACTTCCACACAAACTATATTAATTTACACTCTGACAGCGAGACTTTTCCAGCATCCAGCATGCGCTTTACAACTGTTGCTTGTAACAAAGAACTTGACAGAAAGATATGACATAGGTCTAGTTTTTCTATCAAGATTGCAGGTCGACAAATCCTATGGCCATGTATAGATTCCTTTTTCTTTTTCCACTGTAGCTTCTATCATCAACCATAACGTCAGAAATGCCTTTCTCGTGTCCTTACCTTTCCTAAAGCCAAGCTTATCGCCCAACAACAAATGCGCATTTTTCTTTCCCATTCTTCTGTATATTATTCTTGCCAGCAACTTCGATGCATGAGCTATTAAGCTGATTATGCGATAATTCTCACTCTTGTCAGCACTTGCAACCTTCGCAGTTGTGTGGATGATGTTTTTTCGAATGTGAAATGGAATATCGCCAGAGTCATACGTTCTGCACACCAACATGACTAGTCGGTCTGTTGCCACTTCGCCCAGTGATTTTATAAATTCTGCTGAAATATTACCAATCATGTCTGCCTCAGTCGATCTTAACTCTTCAAAAGCTCTGCAGTCAACCGTGGAATTCCCATCGCACTCTTGTTTCCGTCATTACTGATTTTACATTTCTGTATAATGAGTCAGTTTTTCCGAGTCTCATTTCTTTTTCGATTTCTTCACATTTTTCCTGCAGCCCTTTCGTCTTTGCTTCCCTGCATTTTCTATCTGATTCATTCCTATGTTACTTTTATTTATATATTCCAGAATTTCCTTGAACATTCTGGTGATATTCCATTTCACATTCGGAAAAACATCATCCACATAACTGCGAAGGTTGCAAGTGCTGACAAGTGTGAGAATTATCGCACAGCTTAATAGCTTATGCATCCAAGCTGCTGACAAGATTAATATACAGAAGAATGGAAAATAAGAATGAGCATCTATTGTTGGGCAATAAGCTTGGCTTTAGGAAAGGTAAGGGCACCAGAGAGGCATTTCTGACGTTGTGGTTGATGATAGAAGCGACAGTGACATATTCATAGAATTTGTCGACCTCCAAAAGCGTTTGACAGTGTCAAGTGGTGCAAGATGTTCGATATTCTAAGAAAAATAGTGTTAAGCTTTAGGGAAAGATGGGTAAACTGTAATATGTGCAAGAACCAAGAGGCAACAATAAGACTAGAAGACCAAGAACGAAGTGCTCGGATTTAAGCGGGTGTAAGACAGGGATGTAGTGTTCCACCCAGATTGTTCAATCTGTGGACCGCAGATGCAATGATGGAAATAAAAGGATGCTTCAAGAGCGAAATTATAATCCAAGGTGAGCGTATATCATTTATAAGGTTCACTATCCTCACTGAAGAAGAATTACTAAGTATGCTGAATGGAATGAACACTATAATTATATCATTTATAAGGTTCACTATCCTCACTGAAGAAGAATTACTAAGTATGCTGAATGGAATGAACACTATAATGAGTACAGAATATGGATTAAGAGTAAATCGAAGAAAGACGAAAGCAGTGAGAAGTACAGAAATTGGAACAGCGAGAAACTTAAAATCAGGATTGGTGACCAAGAAGAAGATGAAATAAAGGATTCCTGCTCTCTGGCAGCAAAATAACCCATGAAGGACAGAGCAAGGAGGACATAAAAAGCAGACTAGCACTGGAAAAAAATCATTCCTGTCCAAGAGAAGTCTATTAGTATCAAACGTAGGCGTTAATTTGAGGGGGAGATTCGAGAATGTACGTTTGCAGTACAGCATTTTACGGTGGTGAGACATTGACTGTGCAAAACCGGAAAAAAGGAAAATCGTAGGATTTAAGATGGGTGCTACAGAAGACTGATGAGATTTAGGTGGCTTATAAGGCGAGGAATGAGCAAGTTCTCTGGAGAATCTGCGAGGAAATAAATAAATGGAAAAACTGACAATAATGGAGGATGGTAGGATAGCTGTTAAGACACCACGGAATAACTTCCAAGTTTCTAGAGTAAGAAAACTGAGACTGGAATACATCCAGCAAGTAACTGACGACGTAGGTTGCAAGTGCTACTCTGAGATGAAGAGGCTGGCACAGGAAAGGATTTCGTGGCGGGCCGCATCAAACCAGTCTGAAGACTGATGACTCAGAAACCAAGGACGAGGATAGTTGCCTAACACAATAAAACGCACAAGTAGAGCGATATGCAACTTTGTCGGTGTGGCTGCACATTTTATTTGATCCACAGCCCTTACGAAATAGAATTACTACCTGAAAGTTTATTTTCCATGTTCGAATCAATGTCTGGAAAATAGTTCCAATATGCCAAAAGGTTTCAGTGTAAAAACTTCTCTTTCTTATCTCATGAAGAGACATTTCTGCCTAGTAGTTTTATATTTCTTCATGATATACCGCGATGTCATCCTAAGGTATTACGAGAGAATTTTATACAAAAAGTTTTAAAAAATCTACTATGCATATTAGAAAATGTCCGAGCACTGTTAGTGCAAAATATTCCTAATCTATGAACATGGTCGTCGAAGTCTGGGGATTATATAGTCACTGCCTCTAACTTCGCTACCAACATTTACTTAAATTCAATATTTATCAAAAAATATTAAATAATGATTTCCTGTACGTACGTAAATGTATGTCCTTCACAATGGTTTCTCTCTCTATGTTCAGGCTAATCTTAGGAACTAGTGTAGGGATATTCATACGGTTTTCACTAATAAATAGACTGACTAACGAGGAAGGTTTGTGTATAGTTTATAAATACACTCCTGGAAATTGAAATAAGAACACCGTGAATTCATTGTCCCAGGAAGGGGAAACTTTATTGACACATTCCTGGGGTCAGATACATCACATGATCACACTGACAGAACCACAGGCACACAGACACAGGCAACAGAGCATGCACAATGTCGGCACTAGTACAGTGTATATCCACCTTTCGCAGCAATGCAGGCTGCTATTCTCCCATGGAGACGATCGTAGAGATGCTGGATGTAGTCCTGTGGAACGGCTTGCCATGCCATTTCCACCTGGCGCCTCAGCTGGACCACCGTTCGTGCTGGACGTGCAGACCGCGTGAGACGACGCTTCATCCAGTCCCAAACATGCTCAATGGTGGACAGATCCGGAGATCTTGCTGGCCAGGGTAGTTGACTTACACCTTCTAGAGCACGTTGGGTGGCACGGGATACATGCCGACGTGCATTGTCCTGTTGGAACAGCAAGTTCCCTTGCCGGTCTAGGAATGGTAGAACGATGGGTTCGATGACGGTTTGGATGTACCGTGCACTATTCAGTGTCCCCTCGACGATCACCAGTGGTGTACGGCCAGTGTAGGAGATCGCTCCCCACACCATGATGCCGGGTGTTGGCCCTGTGTGCCTCGGTCGTATGCAGTCCTGATTGTGGCGCTCACCTGCACGGCGCCAAACACGCATACGACCATCATTGGCACCAAGGCAGAAGCGACTCTCATCGCTGAAGACGACACGTCTCCATTCGTTCCTCCATTCACGCCTGTCGCGACACCACGGAGGCGGGCTGCACGATGTTGGGGCGTGAGCGGAAGACGGCCTAACGGTGTGCGGGACCGTAGCCCAGTTTCATGGAGACGGTTGCGAATGGTCCTCGCCGATACCCCAGGAGCAACAGTGTCCCTAATTTGCTGGGAAGTGGCAGTGCGGTCCCCTACGGCACTGCGTAGGATCCTACGGTCTTGGCGTGCATCCGTGCGTCGCTGCGGTCCGGTCCCAGGTCGACGGGCACGTGCACCTTCCGCCGACCACTGGCGACAACATCGATGTACTGTGGAGACCTCACGCCCCACGTGTTGAGCAATTCGGCGGTACGTCCACCCGGCCTCCCGCATGCCCACTATACGCCCTCGCTCAAAGTCCGTCAACTGCACATACGGTTCACGTCCACGCTGTCGCGGCATGCTACCAGTGTTAAAGACTGCGATGGAGCTCCGTATGCCACGGCAAACTGGCTGACACTGACGGCGGCGGTGCACAAATGCTGCGCAGCTAGCGCCATTTGACGGCCAACACCGCGGTTCCTGGTGTGTCCGCTGTGCCGTGCGTGTGATCATTGCTTGTACAGCCCTCTCGCAGTGTCCGGAGCAAGTATGGTGGGTCTGACACACCGGTGTCAATGTGTTTTTTTCCATTTCCAGGAGTGTATTTGAGGCAAATTAGCTGAATTATAACGAACTGAATCCAATCACCACTGTGGAAACTATGCCACTACCGCAAGACAGTGAACGGCAGAGCTTCCAGAAATCATTCACACATATTACAAATTGAAGTCCACCCTGCGTTTCTCGCCTGTCGGAAAAATTCATAACACCACAAAGGAGTTATGCAAAATTAGCGAAAGTTGGTAGACGTATCTTGACATCCGAAAGACGGTACTTTTTTTCAGTTTCACGCCAATCGCATAAGAATGACGCTAGTAGCTCCACTATGAGTATGCAATGGTTTGCTTTAAATATACGCTGAACGATCACGAGCGTTAGTTGCCTTTGAGATTGGACGTGGTGAGTTGATGTTAGTCAATAACAGCGTTAAGGCGACAAAGACTCCATTATCAATATGTAACTGTTTGGACGAAGTCGTGTAATAGGGGGCTACGAGAAGCTGGATGTTCCTTCTACGATAATGCAGAAAGACTTAGTGGGAATTGCTGGCAGCGGTGGTCAGGACAATGTACGGTCCCAAGGAGATCGGGGTCCCAGAAGGCCACGTTGCACGACCGAGACGGAAAACCATCGTGTTCAGAGCATCAATCTGGAGCATGTACTGCACCTACGGCAGCAATTTGAGCACCAGTTTACACCGTACTGACATAACGAACTGTTATAAATTGGTTACTTCAAGGAGAGTTCCGAACCAAACGACTTGTAACGTGCATTCTACTGAGCCCAAAGGACCTCCATTTGTGGCTTCAATGCTGTCAAGCGAGAACTCATTTAAAGACAGTGTGGAGGTCTGTTGTGTTTTTCTGGTGAAAGCCGGCTCTGCCAAGATGCCAGCGAGGGTCGTATGTCAGTAAGAAGGCAGCCAGTTCAGGATCTGCAACCAATCTGCCTGTGTGCGAGATACACTGGACCTACACTTGGAACCTTCGTCTGAGATGCGATTTTATATGGCAGCGGGTTATCGCACGCATTCTGACTGCAAATTTGAACTGCTAGTGCTACCGTTCATGATCAGCATTTCGGATGTGTTTCCCAGCAGAATAACGCTAGCACATATACCGCTGTTGTAATTCAACATGATCTAAAGCGTCTCGACATGTTTCCTTGGCCTGTCAGATCTGTCACATATGGGACATCATTTGATGAAAACTCCAGCATCATCCGCAACTAGCATTAACCATTCCTGTACTGGCCGACGAAGTGCAACAGGCATGGAACTCCATCCCATATACTGACATCAGGCGCCTGTAGAACACAGTGCATGCATGTTTTGATGCTTGCTTTCAACGCCTCTTATTTAAAACCAGCATTTCACATTCTCAAAATTTCATCTCTCTACATCAGTTAATCATTGGTGTTGCGACTTTTTTCCGTCAGTGTACATCTACAAAGTGTTTTTCAAACTAGTTTTACAAATTTTGGGGACACGTTCTTATATCAGAATAATAAAAATGTTCATTTAAATATGTGTTCGAAAAGATTTCGTTTCCGACTTATTGATGGAAGCTGACGTTCAACGGCTCCCCAGGTGTAACCCAACAGCTCCACGTATTTATGCACCCGTTTAACTCATTGATCCTAGATGCTGCCTGGGAGACTTGTTTCAATTGGTCATTCGTTTGTCTTCAACGTGTCCATTGCGTACGCCCACTACAAATAGTGAGTTGATTAAAAGTGCCCCCTTCAAACATAGCAGGATGTTCATGTCGGAGCTGAAAAAGTCTTGATATTTATCTACGGCCACGCTACATGTAATGGAAAAGAGGCTGCACGGCATTATTAGCCAGCGTTTACAGTCCGAAGAAAACCGAGTCATCCAACGTTTGGTGCTGCGAATCATCGAGTTGCCGAGACAGGTTACGTAGCACCAAAGAGTACTGACCGAGCAAGGCCCGTGTTGTTCGTACGCTTGACCCGAAAGAACATGGCCCATTGGCTGTCGAAGAAGAGACTGGTATCAGTATAAGCAGTCCTGGCGTGTGGTACATTTCCTAGGTCAGCATGGAGGATACTGCTCGAGCTACTCACATATCCGTATCGTTTCCGACGTGTGGGGCGACTTACCCGTGCCGATCACTCACCATGGGAGAACTTAAGTCAAAGGTTGGTTCCACAAACTGCCAATCCGTTGCTTCTCTCTTCACTTTTGTTTCCTGCCGAGGCAACCTTTAGAAGAGATGGAATAAAATATTTCAACAACCGGCACATATGAGCCGATCGCGATGTTCGTGCTGTGGTCAGGCTAGACATTCGAAAAAGTTCAAGACTGATGTGTGGGATGGAATTGTAGGTGACTGTCTAAAACTAAACTAAACTAAACTCCTTCCGCACAGGCCATGAAGGCCCATCAATCCAAGTGTTAGCCCAGCCCGACAGCGCATAACTTCGGTGATCTGACGTGTACCGGTGTTACCACTGCGGCAAGGCCGTTGGCCAGGTGACTGTCTGGTAGGGTCAAATGTTCTCCCAGGTCGTCTTAACGGTGCTGCCTACAGGGACATTATTCAGGGCACCCTCCAGACGTACTAGTAGACGTGCGCCTGAAAATAAGAAGAAACATCTGGTTTATATGTGATTCAGCTCCAGCGGCGTTCAAGATGTAATGGCTGCTATCTAGCCTGAAAGATGGACAGATAGAAGAGGACCGTTTCCATGGCCTGCACGTTCCCTCGACCTGAATCCGTTGGATTACTGTCTCTTTGTGAACCTTAAACAATATTCTATGCAGCACACCAACCGGATGGAGAAACACTTCATCGATCTGACATAGAATCTTGTGAAACCATTCAAAACCATCAGGTAGTATGTGAAATGGCGCAACAGTCCGAGATTCGACTAGTGCATTCGTGTTAAGAAGAAATAGAACATTTCTATCATGTGTTATGAGTTAAGATATTTATGACAACCAATTACTTGAATTGTAAACATCCATTAATAGCTCTAAAACGTAGGATATTCGGACATACATTTGTCTGAACTTCTTTTCTTATTTTGGTGTAAGAAAACTGTCTCCAGTACCTGTAAAAGTACTTTAGAAACATTCAGTGCTTACGGCTAATCTCCGAAAATACTTGAGAAATTCTGAAACAGTTTTCATTGACAGAAATGCGGGCAGAGGAGAGAGCCACAAGTCTACTGATCGCACTGCCATGCCGACACAACCTGCCACTACCAGGATCTCGGTGCTATCTCCTGTCTTCCCCAACAATCTGCGATGCCGAACGTATCAGATACTAATTTGATGAGAACAGATTTTTTGGTATACACGTAATGGTTACAGGATGTGTAGGGAGATCCTGGTAAAAGGTCGCAAAAAAAAAAAAAAATTATAATACCTCACGCGAACTGCCGCTGGTGTCTTGTGGCCGTCATGTGACCCTAGCTCGATCCGTATATCGTTGCGGTTGGCAGACTGTGCCGTGGAGCCGCTATTGTCGGATGCCAACAAGTGACTGTAGCTCATAATGCTGCAATCCGGCAGCAGAGCAGGCTCCACGACGGATCGCAGCTCTCATCATTGTCACGAGATGTGACATCAAATGTCGATTAAATATGGCACATCTAACATTCGCGCCTCCTTTAAAACTTACCGGCAAGCTCTCCTTAAATCTGGTTACCCAATTTTGTTCTCTCAATTTTGGTCATAACTCTATTCAGTAGCCTATCAACAAACCTAGCTGCAGTGCTCGGTGTTGAACGGGATGTTTAATGTCTGCCACATAAAGTGATTGGCCCTGTGCCTTGTTGATACGCATAGCAAATGCAAGCCGCATCGGAAACTGCACGATATGTTTCGTATATTTCGTTTCTTAGGCTTTTAATTTTTCACTTGATTTCTTCATTGCTTCATCTGAACATAGAAATTTGAAGTTAATTATCTAAGAACTTGAAAGTAAATCCGTCAAGTATTATTTGAGATGTTTGGTAACACCTTTTCTCTTACATACATCGAGACGAAGTTTTCGGCAAATATTAAAACATAGAGGGCCACGTAAGTTTTTCTAAATGTTTTTAGCGCTAGTATCAACTGAGATAATGAAGGAAGTATGCTCTCTTTTTTAATGGAACTGCATTCGATAGCTCTTGGGAATACAATCACAGTGATACAGCTTTTGTTAATGTTGACGCTGAAACCTGTCGAAAAATGCGCGAAATGTCTTAGAATTTGAGAGTACGGTGGCCGGAAACGGCATTAGCGGTGAAAACACCGCCAAGTAGATCTCTCGTGCCACGCTGTGTCAGAATTTCAACACATTTGCCTGTTTACTTGTCTGCACTGCAGGCCGCTCATTTCTGCGTCAATTTTCGTAATGTGCAGACAGTACGAATGAGGAGAAGTTGGAAACACTACTTTTATATGGTGAATGTAAAAGAAATGCCGTAAAACAGTACAGCGGTATAGGGCTATGTATCCGGATCGCAAATGTCCAACGCGCCCGAAATTGCACGAATCATTAAGACGCTAATAGGGGCAGGTTGTTTGAACGTCGAAAAGACGACAACAAACAAGACTGAGACTGACACAGACCACGAAGAAGCTGTTTTGGCTACGAAGCTAATGAATAGGCACAGTGGTACGAGACACATTGCCACGGAATGTGGAATCAACCAGTTGAACGTCATTCGCATCCTGCATAGACAGAATTTCCATCTCTGTCATGTTGCTACACCAGAAACTCAACGACCGTGGTTTTGAACGTCGTACAGATTTTTTCAGTTAGCCCGTCAGCAACTGAGAGACGACCCTACGTTTTTCCAACGTGTGCTCCTTACAAATGAAGAAACGGTTACTAACGACGCTAATGTAGATTTGCATAACATGCACTACTGAGCAGCCGAAAATCCGCACTCGCTTCGTCAGGTGCAACATTGCTGCATAGAATATTGCTTAAGGTGAACACAGAGACAGTAATCCAACGGATTCATGTCGAGGGAACGTACAGGCCGTGGAATCGGCCTTTCGTTTTGGGGGGGGGGGGGGGGGGGGAGCACTGACAGAAGCCCTCCATGCCAGAGTCCCAACTACGCTAGACGAAATGTGTCGTCAAATAGCCAGTGCATAATCTACCTTGTCATCCTCTGTAATAACATCTGTACATCATCCTTTTGAACGGTGACTGCAAATATGTCTTTCAGTCCATGGTCAACATGTTAAATACATTCTTAAATAAAGGATAATGTTATATTTTTGGAAAACAAAATTTATATTGTGTGACTTTCGTGATTGCCAAATCATTGTTAGTAAGCTGTTTATTTCATTTCAATGTGTGCGAAATTGCATTTCAATGTCAAATAAGTCGACAGCGAGTATTGCTATACACGATGTCGACTTATAGCTGGTATCATTTTCCGTACGTTCTTTTGACTAGCATGAAATGACGTTTCGTTAAGAAGAATATTTATTTTGCGGTGTACAGGTTACCACCAAAGAATTTTTAATAAAAGTTTAGTTGAACGAATGCACCTCATATGATACAATTTATAGCAGTGTAGGTAGTGACAGTTGTTCGATAGCTTGTATTTTACCTCGAAGAAGCACACAGCCACGTATAGGAAAAGATGTCATATCTTCTTTCTAACATTTACAGATTCAATACAGTAGTTACTTTTTGCAGCGTATAAGTCTTCTTTATTTTTGAAGAATGAACAGTTGATTTCTCCGTTTCAGATCACATAAATCTAGGAGGATACACAAATGTGAAATAGCTTTCGTCAACCCTTTGTGCTGCTTTCTAGTCTATATTGTATTTCAATACACAACATTCTTAGGTGAGCCCGTATCTAGGTAGTAAGTTGGTTCAAGGGAAAATTAAGCTTTATACTAATAGCGCAGGCCTTCTTTACTAAGCAGCCTGGTTCGACACACCTGCTTGCCATTGTTTGCCTTTCCCGTTCACTACGCTCCCACATTCTAGGAAATTTCTCGAATTTTTTACGACATGTACCAACGTTAACGTTAACAAACGCTGTATCACTGTAACTGTCTTCTCAAGAGCTATCGAATGCAGTTATAAAAAGTATACAGTTCCATCCGTCCAAATAATCACTATGGGATCGTGCAGAAATTTGAAGAAATCGGCTAAGAAATTTTAGAGGTTTTGGTGACAGCCTTTTCCCTTTATACATTACATAAATACATGCTTCAAGTCAGATTACGAAATGATATGTAGACAGTGATCTCTACCTTTACTGGAACGTAAAGTATGCCGAATTTCACGAAGATCCGAATAAAATTCCGTATATATATATATATATATATATATATATATATATATATATATATATATATACCTGGGAGGCCAAGCATGACGAAAGTGGCAGCTGAACATACGATCATCACCAAACGACGCTGTAAGGTGTCAGGCACCTTCCAAGAAAACCCTGACATAAGTAAATTCAGTAGTATGTCACATATATATATATATATATATATATATATATATATATATATACTGGGTGATCAAAAAGTAAGTATAAATTTGAAAACTGTATAAATCATTGGATAATGTAGATAGAGAGGAACAATTTGACACACATGCTTCGAATGACATGGGTTTTATTAGAACCAAAAAAATACAAACGTTCAAAAAATGTCCGACAAATGGCACTTCATCTGATCAGAATAGCAATAATTAGCATAACAAAGTAACATAAAGCAGGGAAATGCTCAATATGTCCACCACCATTCTTCAACAATAGCTGTAGTCGAGGAATAATGTTGTGAACAGCACTGTAAAGCATGCCAGAGTTATGGTGAGGCATTGGCGTCGGATGTTGTCTTTCAGCATCCCTAGAGATGTCGGTCGATCACGATACACTTGCGACTTCAGGTAACCCCAAAGCCAATAATCGCACGGACTGAGGTCTGGGGACCTGGGAGGCCAAGCATGACGAAAGTGGCAGCTGAACATACGATCATCACCAAACGACGCTGTAAGGTGTCAGGCACCTTCCAAGAAAACCCTGACATAAGTAAATTCAGTAGTATGTCACATAGCTCCGAATAAATCGTGACATTAAATTAACCAAAGTAATACGAGTAACGAGTGAGCAAATGAAATACCACAGAGTAACACAAGAATGCCTAAATGCATGCCATACCTTCCCACCGTGAGACAGACGCAGTTCCGAGGGGAGAAACGAGAACAGAAGCCGAGAGCAGAACCGTGTTAAGCTAGAAGGCCCTACGATAAGGGACGGACTGGACACCCACGTCGCCAGCTAACCACTAGGACCACCCCAACTGCAAGTTTTAGCGTGAGACTTCTTCGCGTCTCTGTTACATCAGGACCACCCCCCGGCCCATGTTAAAAGATAGAGCCCTCCAGAAGAACAGTATAGACCTTACGATAACATTAAAAGAACCACATCAGCTGCAAGTTTTAGCGTGAGACTGTTTCGCGTCTCTGTTACGTTGCAAACTTTAAAAACTTTGCCCCACCACGAAAAGTATAACGTTTCTCGTTGGATAGACATAATTTTTGTAGGTGGAGCTTAAGGTTAACATTGAGACCCTGATTGGTTAGATGAAAACACAGCCAGATAGTTTTTTTTAAACCAACTTCGGAAAATTGTAGTAAGGAGAAGTTAGGAGGGAGTTGCTTCCGAGACGGCGAAGTGAGCGGAGCTGCGCCGGCCGCCACCCAACACCGACAAGGTAATGAACGCACGCGATGCCGCATAACAGCGCATAAAGCTTCACTCAGAACTGCAGACGTCTCATCTGTTACACCCCCTTTTTGCGTAATACTAGCGTCGATCGTCAATTGAAGCTCATGGTGTTCACATTTGCCACTTGAAGTAAAAATCTGAAACGTGGTGATTTTTCTGTTATATAGTTCTTGAGAAGCCACATCAGGCATTGTAATTTACGACAAGTTAGATAAGTAATTAAAGGTAATTGAGGGTCACTGTAGACCATTTTGATAGTTTTCTCTTTTGTGAAACTTAATTTAAACCTAGATTATAGATGTGATATGGCATAGGTCATCCTTCGACCCATTGTAGAACTTGGAAACCCATTCAGGGAATATTCGTTCACATTTTTGTTGAACGCAGTTGGTTTTTACCATCCTGTATTAAAACATTTCCTTTTATCAAGAGTGCAATTTATAAATAATGTTTTGTGAGTAGAATAAAATTTCCAATGGTAAACTGAACTGCTCTTTCGACGTTATTTTATCAGCTAACTAAAAATAGGAAAGCCTTCAACCCCTTCCACTAAATTTAGTTAGTATTAAGATTCTTTTACAGGGAGTGCAGTGGAGCTGACGCTGAAATCATTAAGTATTTGGTTATATCATCGCTAGTCTCACTGAACTCTTCTGAATTCTAAATGTCATGTGTGTTCTGGCGTCTCCTTACCAGCAACAGATCCCAGGTTCAAACTAGTCAATTCCCTAAAAAAACATGCTCAGAGCGTCGTTGCGCGAAAGTGGTAGGGAGACACGATATAGAACAAACAGAAACCACGCAGAATGTTAGAACGCGCGCAAGAGATCTATCACGCGCCTAGCAATATGGGGTGGAGCGCCATCCTGCATAAACATCGTACGTTCCAGCAGATATTTATCAGCCAGTCTGGTGATGATGCGATTCTGTAACATATCGGCGTACCTCTCACCCGTCACGTAGCAGTTTTGCTGTCCAGCGCCATCTGTCGAACATTTTCAAAAACATGGTTCAAATGGCTCTGAGCACTAGGGGACTCAACTGTTGTGGTCATAAGTCCACTATAACTTAGAACTGCTTAAACCTAACTAACCTAAGGACATCACACACATCCATGCCCGAGGCAGGATTCGAACCTGCGACCATAGCGGTCGTCCGGTTCCAGACTGTAGCGCCTTTAACCGCTCGGCCACTCCGGCCGGCGTCGAACATTTTGCGAACTTTGTTTTTTTTCTGTTCTAATAAAACCCCATCTCATTCCAAGCATGTGTGTCAATTTTTACCTCTCTATCTACACTCCTGGAAATTGAAATAAGAACACCGTGAATTCATTGTCCCAGGAAGGGGAAACTTTATTGACACATTCCTGGGGTCAGATACATCACTTGATCACACTGACAGAACCACAGGCACATAGACACAGGAAACACAGCATGCACAATGTCGGCACTAGTACAGTGTATATCCACCTTTCGCAGCAATGCAGGCTGCTATTCTCCCATGGAGACGATCGTAGAGATGCTGGATGTAGTCCTGTGGAACGGCTTGCCATGCCATTTCCACCTGGCGCCTCAGTTGGACCAGCGTTCGTGCTGGACGTGCAGACCGCGTGAGACGACGCTTCATCCAGTCCCAAACATGCTCAATGGGGGACAGATCCGGAGATCTTGCTGGCCAGGGTAGTTGACTTACACCTTCTAGAGCACGTTGGGTGGCACGGGATACATGCCGACGTGCATTGTCCTGTTGGAACAGCAAGTTCCCTTGCCGGTCTAAGAATGGTAGAACGATGGGTTCGATGACAGTTTGGATGTACCGTGCACTATTCAGTGTCCCCTCGACGATCACCAGTGGTGTACGGCCAGTGTAGGAGATCGCTCCCCACACCATGATGCCGGGTGTTGGCCCTGTGTGCCTCGGTCGTATGCAGTCCTGATTGTGGCGCTCACCTGCACGGCGCCAAACACGCATACGACCATCATTGGCACCAAGGCAGAAGCGACTCTCATCGCTGAAGACGACACGTCTCCATTCGTCCCTCCATTCACGCCTGTCGCGACGCCACTGGAGGCGGGCTGCACGATGTTGGGGCGTGAGCGGAAGACGGCCTAACGGTGTGCGGGACCGTAGCCCAGCTTCATGGAGACGGTTGCGAATGGTCCTCGCCGATACCCCAGGAGCAACAGTGTCCCTAATTTGCTGGGAAGTGGCGGTGCGGTCCCATACGGCACTGCGTAGGATCCTACGGTCTTGGCGTGCATCCGTGCGTCGCTGCGGTCCGGTCCCAGGTCGACGGGCACGTGCACCTTCCGCCGACCACTGGCGACAACATCGATGTACTGTGGAGACCTCACGCCCCACGTGTTGAGCAATTCGGCGGTACGTCCACCCGGCCTCCCGCATGCCCACTATACGCCCTTGCTCAACTGCACATAAGGTTCACGTCCACGCTGTCGCGGCATGCTACCAGTGTTAAAGACTGCGATGGAGCTCCGTATGCCACGGCAAACTGGCTGACACTGACGGCGGCGGTGCACAAATGCTGCGCAGCTAGCGCCATTCGACGGCCAACACCGCGGTTCCTGGTGTGTCCGCTGTGCCGTGCGTGTGATCATTGCTTGTACAGCCCTCTCGCAGTGTCCGGAGCAAGTATGGTGGGTCTGACACACCGGTGTCAATGTGTTCTTTTTTCCATTTCCAGGAGTGTACATTATTCCGTGGTTTATTAAGTTTTCAAATTTACACTGACTTCTTTTTGATCACTGCTATGGAAGATAAGTCATCCCACTGTAAAGACTTGTTGCTATCTGTGTGAAGCTGAAGCGTGTCGCCAGCTTTTTAACAAAAATAACATCTTGTTTTTTATCGTACGATGAATGAAAATAAATTAAAATTTGATATTGGCATAAAAACCTGTTTGCTGTTAAATAAAAGAAGCTATATGTGTCCTCGGAGTTTTTCGCGATCGCATGTTTGAATAAAATTTTCTCGGTTTTCAAGACGCGCCAGTTAGAAAGTAGTTCTTGAGCTTTTGATGGCCATCTCCGCCATTGTCGTAAGGAAATAGAACTGACGCGGCTTGAAATCCGAGTGTGTTATATTTATAATGACATTATAATTCGAGATATATTCGTTAACTGCGAATACCTTTGTGACAGATGAAGTAGTTGTAGATACTAAAAATTTTTGTCGAACCGGGATTGAGCCCGGATTTGGTACCCCCGCCGACCCAAACCTCAATATACCACACTGTGTACATGCTTATGTCATAATCAACAGTGGAACATATGCGTCGGTCCGGCGACCATGCACGGGTAGCTCAAGTGGTTACGGTGATCGTTCGTGATAAATGGGATATGCTGGTGCGAGTCCCGGTCTGTACAAATTTTCACGTGTCACTATTGGGGAATATACCCATACCTAATACAGTTGATGTCAAGGGATTTGCGGTCAGCAGTTACGAAGTATTTCCTACAGCTGTGTATCGTCAGACATATGAGGAAGTAATGAAATCCAAACCCATGTATATTTTTAAGAAATGTATGTTTGTCTGTGTGTATGTTCCATATCTCCTCCTTGAATACTGGATCAATTTCAACCAACCTTGAAACACTTATACCTTAGTGTCAGGGGGCAATCACTGTGGGGTTGTGAACCATCTACCTAACAAGGGGTGGGTGCCGGCGTGAAAAAGGTGCGCAGTCCATGACGCGTGAATTCCCAGATTTTATTGATCCAGTATTTGGAAAAATGGAGCACTTAGCGACTTGCAACAAACCTTACACATAATTTCAAACTTTTACTAAACTTTACTTTCTGAAAACCCCTATAAAACGATGATAGAAAAAATGTTTCTCTTACTACTTTCCCACTCTTCAATAAAAGTATCAGATGAGGCATGGCGTTATAATTTATTACTTCTTTACTGCTAACTGTATTCTAGACATTATGAATACGATATAAGGAGGTTTTGGTCGGTCTGGGGAGCATACGCGAATAATTGAAGTGGTCAGTTTGACTTCGGCAGTGAAGTGGTGCAAATGGAGATGTTTATGTCCTCGCCGCGGGGTGTGTCCCATAGTGCTTTACTTTCACAGCGATATTCGCGCGCGTTACGATCAGCAACAGAATGTCCAACTCCTACCGGAAAACCATATTGATGTTCACCTTTTCGAACGAATATGCGCAGCCTAAGGTACTTGCCGTCGAACAATTCCTGCATGACGAAGTGTGAAGACATGAGCGGAATACACCTGACCATCGTTAGTAGAGTGGCTTACGTCAAACCGACAAACGACGCAGCTTGCAGAACACGGCGTCAGATTCCGGCGTTTGGGCAGCCATATCGACCCAGTAATTGTTGAACATGCCAGCCTGAGATTATGCACGATCCGTTCTAAATGATGGCAGAAGACGAGATGGTGGCACTGTGTACTTATGGAACAGTGCTGGGGCATGTAGCAGAGACATGGGCACACTTCACTACATGCACAGTTTTGAATGGAGTGTGGCAAGTCGTCGTTGACCGAGAGAAACATTTCCCATCCTACCTCTTTTTTAGCGGTTGCCGGCCCATAGTCATATACAATACTCATCTACAATGCAACCTGTTCTGGACGTGGTAAGAAAGAACATGCGTGAAATGAATTCCTCCACGCAGAATTACGCAGCTGTGGACCGACGACGCTTCTTCCCTTCCAGCTATGTCCTCTCTTCCACACACTGTGGCGCTGTTCTCTCTCTCGGCTCGATGGTGATGGGTGTCCCAGTCGAGATGACGTGGAAAGGCGTCCGTCGATCACAACAACGCCAATCTGTAACTATCAGGAAAAAAAAATTCCTCGCGTGGTTTGGTTATTTTCAGATACTGTATCTCGAAAATGATATAATTGTCTCGATGGAGCAGCACGCTGGGGTGTGTGCGCCGCCCTTGCTTGTAACGAAAGCAGTTGTGTTCGCTGTCTGTCGCTCTTCTTCACTCATAAATGCAGCGGCTGCACCACTCGATAACGCGAGTCCCCATTGATCTGAAATAACGAAAAGTCCCTAGCGTGTTCGCAACAGACCCTTCAGTTTACGGGAACTTGCTGACTGTAGCTCTTATGCCCGGTTTGAGAATGGTTATTCAAACGTTAAAAATAGTGTCTTTAGTCACCATTCCATCATCCAAGCCGAGGCTACATTACGAATTTGCGAGGATATTAAGTTGCTAATTATTGTTCCGTCGTCAAGGCGTCGCTACGTCGCATGTTCAATAACTGCACGACGTAACTCCAGAGATAACACACCCTTGAGCAATGTTAAGAATTCGTCGTAATTTTGGTGTGAAGTTATTGCTGTCCACATTTAAATTATCACTAATTCCCTTAGCACTTTTATGTTATCCGAAGATTCAGCCAATTTCACAAATACACTTTAAATGTCCATTAAATGATGTAGGCGACACGAAGAATTAAAGTTGAATTAAGGTTTATTGTCTTTCGTAATTATTGTTTGTCCCTACGCTCAGCACAAACACCGATATGTCATTTAGGGAATTATGTTCGTTAACATAAGTAATTCTGACTTTGACGATAACTTCTGACAACATGGCGAAATTGTAATTTCTTCGTGATTGCGATAAGTTGTAGCCTACTCAAGTCTAATAATCGAGTTTATGTCAGCGATCAGTCTCTTTCTGTGTCCGTTGATGTTCGTGACTATCAAGTATCGCGAAGGCTAAGTCCAATCACAAATCAATAATCACACGATTCACTTTTCTGTCACATACATCAAAATCCCGTTATTTGTCTAAGATTAAAGATGATCATACTTTAGTCCGACTTCTGACCAATATTACCAGTCTACATCGTAAAACTTTAAACTTCAAATCAGTTTTGAAACAACCTAGTAGCGTTTAACATGCGTACTACTGTTGCAGAATACAAGAGAGAAGCGGAGTTACATTATAGTCACAGCGAACTTACAGCTCTATGCGGCTGCAGCTCTCTTCTAGGAGAAATGTTATCTATTGTCGATTTATGGTCTGGGCTTCAACCTTCGTAAATAATAATTTTTGAATAGTTTCTTTAAAGTTTCTGTTGTGAATCGTATGGTATTCTTTCATTCAGTCCTTTCTTTATGATAACATAAGTATTTAGATAACATTCCTGTTACTCAAACTGAGAAGAGTGGAAATTTTGCTGTCAGTACCTGCCGTCACTGTCAGGACGACTAATTTTGCTATTTCTTTTGCAACAAAAAGGGTGGTTATTATGGGTTCCATATCTGGGGTGGTGCAACACCTATGCGCCGGCACTGAGAATCGATGCCCTCCAGACACGCGCACAGGAACTTCCACACGCTCTTTCATAGTCTGCAGAGACCCGACGTGACGAGGCCGACCGTCCACAACAGCACCTGGCCCTTCGCCCGGAGACCCTAGTACTGCATTAAGATGTTGACAGACGTGAGGGTGATGGTCTACGTTGCACAGTTTTGTGACTCCATACCATCATCCGACTTTGAACAACATCCCCACAAACAAAGATCACCAAAACAATGCAAGAAGAGGCGGGTGACATCAATGGCAGCCGCCAGCATAGTCACCCTGATGACAATTGCTCTTCCTACATCAGTGCTGACAGGATCTAGTTGCTCCATTACGTGTGCAGACGAAGTTATTTCTGGACCCCCACCAGACGAACAAATGCGACAGGCCGCCTTGGTGAACCGGACATCATAATCAGACAGACAATGCTTAATACTGTGTGACATTCGTTCTCACCGGTATGAGCGCGCACGGCAAACTGCTTCTGATACAGCCGTATAAATATGATCTGGACCTACAGCATGTTAAACTTCAATTGTTACGTGACACGTTACGAGCTCTTTTTCAAGAGCTACAGACGGCGATTTGGCCGATTTTTATGTTTATACTGCGTACATCACCCCAGCCGACAACGGAGATACTGGAGCAGCGATTACCGAGCGCGAGGGCGTTGCAATAGAAGACGCCACAGACTCGCAGCCGGCACAAGAGCTAGTACCTAACAGTATACAAAATTAGATAAGTGAAAGTCTGTCCGATATACAGCACAGAATTATTGAGTGAGTGCTCACAGTTTTATTCTGAAACAATTAAGCCTCTTTCTCATGGGTGATATAGATGGAAATTTGAACTGTGTTCTCGCGAGGAAGGACAAATATCCGAACTTTACCGCCTCTCCCGATTACCTTTACGTAGTATGTCGGCTCAGTCTCATAGACTCTATTCAGGAAGCATTTTTCCAATCCACCCCGCGGTTGGAAACTCCCCAGTGAGGGAGGGTTCGCAGGTGCAGCACTATTCTCATGATTGTCAAACGCTCAGCGTAGCTTTCACCAAGGCGTGTTCCCAGTCTTCAAGACGAGCGGTCACCGATTCCTTTTTGCACACCAGGAGCATCTCTGAGTAGTTTTTTTCTATTTCCTATTGTAATTTGTTGTGTTTTTAACACTGTATAACTAAAAAACCTACGATTATTATGTTCATGAATATAAATTTGTTTTGTTATCAGATTTCCTAACTGAAATGTTGTTTTTTGTAGTGCTGGAAACTCACGATTGTAAATTTTAATTGCAAATAAAATAAAATCAAAAGCGGTTAAGGCGACAGAAAGAAACGTGGTTAAGGCGACCACCCGCAGTAATTGGGTACTCCAAAGAGAGAGAGAGAGAGAGAGAGAGAGAGAGGAAGAAAGTGATTAAGGCGATTGTAAGCAAAGATATCCAAATCCATACATATTTAAAAAATATGTGTGCCCTTGTGTGTGTGTGTGTGTGTGTGTATGTGTGTGTGTGTGTGTGTGTGTATGTGTGTGTATGTGTGTGTATGTGTGTGTATGTGTGTGTATGTGTGTGTATGTGTGTGTATGTGTGTGTATGTGTGTGTATGTGTGTGTATGTGTGTGTATGTGTGTGTATGTGTGTGTATGTGTGTGTATGTGTGTGTATGTGTGTGTATGTGTGTGTATGTGTGTGTATGTGTGTGTGTGTGTATGTGTGTGTATGTGTGTGTATGTGTGTGTATGTGTGTGTATGTGTGTGTGTGTGTGTATGTGTGTACGCGTGTGTCCCATGCCTCCTCCTAAACCACTGGCTCGATTTCAACCAAACTTGGTGCTCATGTACCTTATTCCCAGGCGATAATCGTCGTGGGGGGTAAGAACCACCTAGTAATGAAAAAGGTGGGGGTCGGAGTGAAATAGAAGCGCAGCTCATCATGCGTGGATTCTGTACTATTCAGTCATTTGACACTTTGCATTTTTGCACCAAATTTTAATTTATTGCCAGTACTGGTACCCTTATGCCACTAGTCCTTTTTTTGTTGTTCTTCTCCATCCTCTGACACCAATAATTTTAAACCTTCTTGTATGTCATCCAAGTATCGAAGTCTCGGTATTTCCCTGCTTCTTCGTCCCTCTGGGATTTTGCAGCAGCGCTATTTTTGTTCCATGCAATTTACATGACCGACTCATTTCAGGCAGTTCATTTTAAAGAACTTTATCATTTCAGATCTTTACGTAATCTTTAAAGTTCAAAACTATTTCTCCATTGGTCGCCCCAAATATCACGCGTAACACTTTTTCGTTTGAAACATCCTATTAAATATACCAGAACCTACACCATTCTACTGTATATTGCGTCTGTTATATTGATTTGAGCTGTCGTTATTACCTTCTCTAGTGCTATGTTAAACAGCGTACATGATAATCAGCAGTTAGTTTCAAAACTTGGTGTTAAATTTCCTTGTGTTCGTACTTTACATACTATTTTTCTCACCGTCAAACATATGAGGCGCATTATATGTTGTGGAATGCCTAGTTCATTAACGGCTTCAATAAGCTTGTTTCCTTTTATGGTGTCATATGCTACTTTAAAATCAACAAATACGTAATACGTTTCTATATTGTATTCCCTTGTTTTCTGCAACATCCGCCTCAGGATGGATATTTCGTCAGTAGTTGGTTTGCAGGTCTGAAGCCTGCCTGATATTTTCCAGTTTCTTTCTCTGCCACAGGTTCTACAGGGTACAAAGCTGGGAGTAACGTAATTTATACGCGATGTTAAGTAATGTAGTTCTCCTATTCTTTTTACATTCCAGAACGTCCCGTTTGTTATGTGCAGCCCATATTACTAAACTATTCGTATCATCTGGAACGCCTTTCTGCATTCACATATCTGAGATCACGGTATTCTTGCATCCAACTAGATGTTCTCAACCACACTTAATAAACACTTATCTTTGTTACAAATATGGAATTTAAATGAAAATACAAGCAAAACTTGTTGCTAGTGGGAATCCAGCAACTAACTTTGCGATTACATGCAGTTCTCAACTACCAACAACTACGGTAATAAATTATGGTTGTTTCATAGTAACCAGTGCATGGAAATCTTTCAATCCAAAAAAGCGACTTTTTCCATGTTGTTTTACAATTCTGTCGTACTGCTTTAGGAAACTGATGTCCTGGCAATGACCTTGAAATCTTACGTGAAGAAAATGGAAGACGTCTAGGTGTAAGGTTCCTTATCAGTAAAACAACACAACTCAGATACAAACTTTATACTTCGAACACTAAATTATGGAAAACGGTTAAAGTGTATAAAGTATTTGGCAGAGAACACGAAGGGACAAACTGCTTTCCCTACGTTCAGGAACCTATCTACAGGCCGATGTCTCAGTGGAGAGAAGTAATGCACAGGAAACGCTCTCTCACGTGTAGACATATCTCCTTTCATTTCGATATAAGACGCATTTTCTCCTCCCGTGGTCCTCTCTCCTTAGAAGTAAATAGTACGGTTGTGGACCTAGTTCACTACCTCGCACCGCACCACGCTCATTTCCCAAGACGCACGCCGCGGGAGAGCCGTAAATCCCGAGCTGGCAGCAGAGTGCAGCGTAACTAATACGCGACGCTCCGAAATTATTAGCCACTCGCTACACGGAAAGTTGCCGCCAACTGAGGCGCCTCCCTTTCGCATTTCCAGATGAAAAGCGACAGTAAACAAGACGCGCGCGCGCGGGCGAGTTAAGCAATTTCGTTTCCTCGAAATATCGAGTTTAAATGTAAATAAATGGCGGCACTCAATTTCCGCAGTAATTACGAGCACAAACGACCGGGTGGCGGTTTCCGCTCCGGGAATAGCTTCCGGCGTCGCCGCGGGGCGCGCCACCGCCGACACCTGCCGCCGTGACGACTTCACACCTCCGCAGATTCCGCAGACGGTGCCGTCAGCGCCTCTCCAGTCGCCCTCACTCCGTGACCTTGTTACTTAGCAGCCGAGCGGCAGAATTCCTCTCGTCACGATGCTGATCTACACATCTGTAAAAACCGGGAAACGTACGACGTAATTTCCGTGTTTACGCTTTTAGGGCTGTATACTTAAAATTGGACATTTGCCTGCGACAGATTCGAATCACTAACGTAACGTGACATTGAATCAATTTTGTAGCTCATAGTCATTACAAACTTTGAATTCTTGTACTTTGGAAGATAAGTATACGTCCACGCAGTACCCGCTAGTAACAAATTAAACTGATGAAAGGCGATCATAAATTACAATTTATATTATTATAACACTTCTAGTGTGATTACAAAGAGGGTGCCTAGACTAGAGTGAAAGCTAAAGGAGGGATAATGTACAGAAAAGACAGTTGCATAACGTAATAAAGAGGTATAGTTGAAGTTCGCTGACTCTACAGATATTGCAACAAGGAATATCTCAGTAGGCAGTTCAGCTGAAGAGACAAGGTCATCTATAAAAAGGGTAGTCACAGAAGTAGGAAAGAAAAACATAGGTACAAAGAAAGTAACAGCCAAGAAATCATAGATAACAGAAGAAATTCTTCAGTTTATCAATGAAAGATGGAAGAACAAAAACATTCAGGGAAAGTCAGGATTATAGTAGATATACAAGTCGCTTCGGAGTGAAATACACGGGAAGTACAACGAAGGTAAGCAGGAACGGCTGCGTGAAAAATGTGAAGAAATCGGAAAGGAAATGCTTGTCGGAGTGAGTTACTGTGCATATATAAATATCAAAACAACCTTCGATGAAATTAAAAGTAATAGTGGTAACATTAACAGTGCAACCGGCATCCCGTTGTTAAACGCAGAAGAGAGGGCGGATAGGTGAAAAGAGTATACTGAAGGCCTCTCTGAGAAGATTTGTCTGATATGATAGAAAAAGTGACAGGAGTACATTTTGAAAAGGTAGGATTCCGGTATTAGAATAAGAACTTAATAGAGATCAAATGCAGAAGGGACAGATAACATTCCATCAGAAGTTCTATAATTATTGTGGACAGTGGCAACCAACGGACTACTCACTTTGATGTGTAGAATATATGAGTCTGGCGACATATCATCTGAATTTCGGTCCGAAAAATATCATCCACACGATGCCGAAGACCGCAAGAGCTGTCAAATGCGAGAATTATCGCGCAATCAGCTTAACAGCTCAATCATTCAAGTTGCTTACAAGAACAATATACAAAAGAATGGTAAAGAAAACAGAGTGTAATAGACGACGATCAGTTTGGATTTAGTAAAGGCAAAAGCGACAGAAACGTAATTCTGACGTTGAGGTTGTGATTGGAATCAATATTGAAAAAATAAAAATACATTCATTGGATTTGTCGACCTGGAAAAAGCGTTCGACAGTGTCATCCACTGCAAGATGTTTGAAATTCTGAGGTAAGGTAAGCTACAGGCTAAGGCGGATAATAAACAATATTTATAGGAGCCAAGAGCAAATAATAAGAGTGGAAGGTAAAGAATCAAGTGCTTGGATTAAAAAGGATGTAAGACAGGGATATAGTCATTCACCGTCACTGTTCAACGCATGTTTTGAAGAAGCAAGTATGGAAATAAAAGAAATGTTCCCGAGTGAAATTAAAATTAAAGGTGAAAAGATATCAATAATACGATACGCTGATGACGTTGCTATCCTCAGTGAAAGTGAAGAAGAAATGAATAATTTGGATGCAGATTAAATCGAAGAAGGACGAAAGTAATGGAAAATAGCGGCTATGAGAACAGCGTCAAACTTAACATCTTGTTTAATAGTCACGAAGTAGATGATGTTAAGGATTCTAGTATCAAAGTATCAAACGTGAATAAAGGAGGGATGAGAGATTGGAATACATACAGTACATAATTGAGGATCTAGGTTGAAAGTGCCACTCTAGACGAAGAGGTTGCATAGGAGAGGAATTCCTGGTTCAAAAGGCTCTGAGCACTATGGGACTCAACTGCTGAGGTCATTAGTCCCCTAGAACTTAGAACTAGTTAAACCTAACTAACCTAAGGACATCACAAACATCCACGCCCGAGGCAGGATTCGACCCTGCGACCGTAGCGGTCTTGCGGTTCCAGACTGCAGCGCCTTTAACCGCACGGCCACTTCGGCCGGCGGAATTCCTGGTGGGCCGCATCAGAAGACTGGTGACTGAAAAAAAAGTAGGATAAAAAATTAAAAATTAGAAAGAGAGTAAAAAGGATGAATAAGGATACCTAGCACATGAACGAGATATGATGACGACATTCATGTTACGTCGACATCCTACTTGGCTCTCGCGAAATGGCTGATCTGCATAATGGCATTAATACTGATTTTGTGGGAATGAGATAACCTTATCACACAAACACAGTGATACATATTAACATGCGGAATGACACAGTATGGAGTGTGATAAATTGACTTCATTCCCTATACGAAAGAAATTGTTAAGACATTGAAGCAAATTAAACACTTGGGAAAGGACAAAGTTTGGTCTCATATCTGCTATCAGTAGCAGATGGGGCTCGGTAATTACAGAAAAAGGCACTTTATTTACCCTTAAAACGTGAGTTTGCTTCGACTACTGACAATGGAAATACAGGAAAGTCTTCAACACGTAAACACTTTCAACGAGAATAGTAATGTAATCTTAATTAAACGGTATCTCAACACAGTTAATAAAACACGATTAATGGGTATGGGTGACCGATCTCATGTACTTTGGCTCTGAGCACTATGGGACTTAACATCTAAAGTCATCAGTCCCCTAGAACTTAGAACTACACTCCTGGAAATTGAAATAAGAACACCGTGAATTCATTGTCCCAGGAAGGGGAAACTTTATTGACACATTCCTGGGGTCAGATACATCACATGATCACACTGACAGAACCCCAGGCACATACACACAGGCAACAGAGCATGCACAATGTCGGCACTAGTACAGTGTATATCCACCTTTCGCAGCAATGCAGGTTGCTATTCTCCCATGGAGACGATCGTAGAGATGCTGGATGTAGTCCTGTGGAACGGCTTGCCATGCCATTTCCACCTGGCGCCTCAGTTGGACCAGCGTTCGTGCTGGACGTGCAGACCGCGTGAGACGACGCTTCATCCAGTCCCAAACATGCTCAATGGGGGACAGATCCGGAGATCTTGCTGGCCAGGGTAGTTGACTTACACCTTCTAGAGCACGTTGGGTGGCACGGGATACATGCGGACGTGCATTGTCCTGTTGGAACAGCAAGTTCCCTTGCCGGTCTAGGAATGGTAGAACGATGGGTTCGATGACGGTTTGGATGTACCGTGCACTATTCAGTGTCCCCTCGACGATCATCAGTGGTGTACGGCCAGTGTAGGAGATGGCTCCCCACACCATGATGCCGGGTGTTGGCCCTGTGTGCCTCGGTCGTATGCAGTCCTGATTGTGGCGCTCACCTGCACGGCGCCAAACACGCATACGACCATCATTGGCACCAAGGCAGAAGCGACTCTCATCGCTGAAGACGACACGTCTCCATTCGTCCCTCCATTCACGCCTGTCGCGACACCACTGGAGGCGGGCTGCACGATGTTGGGGCGTGAGCGGAAGACGGCCTAACGGTGTGCGGGACCGTAGCCCAGCTTCATGGAGACGGTTGCGAATGGTCCTCGCCGATACCCCAGGAGCAACAGTGTCCCTAATTTGCTGGGAAGTGGCGGTGCGGTCCCCTACGGCACTGCGTAGGATCCTACGGTCTTGGCGTGCATCCGTGCGTCGCTGCGGTCCGGTCCCAGGTCGACGGGCACGTGCACCTTCCGCCGACCACTGGCGACAACATCGATGTACTGTGGAGACCTCACGCCCCACGTGTTGAGCAATTCGGCGCTACGTCCACCCGGCCTCCCGCATGCCCACTATACGCCCTCGCTCAAAGTCCGTCAACTGCACATACGGTTCACGTCCACGCTGTCGCGGCATGCTACCAGTGTTAAAGACTGCGATGGAGCTCCGTATGCCACGGCAAACTGGCTGACACTGACGGCGGCGGTACACAAATGCTGCGCAGCTAGCGCCATTCGACGGCCAACACCGCGGTTCCTGGTTTGTCCGCTGTGCCGTGCGTGTGATCATTGCTTGTACAGCCCTCTCGCAGTGTCCGGAGCAAGTATGGTGGGTCTGACACACCGGTGTCAATGTGTTCTTTTTCCCATTTCCAGGAGTGTACTTAAACCTAACTAACCTAAGGACACCACACAACACCCAGTCATCACGAGGCAGAGAAAATCCCTCATGTACTTTGTGGAAGTGGATGATAGTATGGAACAAGAGGTATTGGAATAAATTGCACGGAGTCTCAGAAATATACGTTGAAACTGGGTTCGTGTGCTAAGCTATTGTAATCAAACACGCAGAAGGACGGAGAACACAGGCTTGTTACTACACAAATACCGAAGTGGCAAAGAATGCACTGAAGTTTATGAATGAAAAATGAGAAATAATTATTGATGAGTGTTGGTAGTGTTCCTGTACGTAATTCCATATATTACAATATGGAACAGAGAGTTACTCGCCGGACACAAAATAACGGACACATAATACAGTCCTCTCACCACGACTATCATCAACATTTAAAAGAATCATTGTGACCACATAACATATTTCAGTGAAGACGAGTACGAAGTAAAAGAAACTGAGTAGCTGAAGGGACTAATTCTTCCCTTTAATTAGTTGAAACTGATCGTAGAGACACTGTGGTGTCACATAGCATGATCATGGACTAAGTGAACCGCTACCACAAATCACGTTTCCAGTACGTCGTTGTGGCTGGGCAGCTTGTTTCCAAATTCGTTACAATCATCTTGTGTGCATGGCAGCAAAAACTGTAGTTACGGCATTCAGTTAACACTTTTATGGAAAGTGGAAGCAGTTCAGAAGGCGGACTGTTGGACACTATTCCAGTCGCAGCAGTGGAAAACTTACCTCTAGCGTCAATGAATAGAACCAATATTTACTTCTCGGTAACAACCAGTTCCAATCTGTTCGAACAAGTTATGAAATAGCTAGGGAAACAGTGTTGTTTGTATTGCCCTAAGCAGCCCAACAGTTGAGACATGTCCTTAAACAGCTAGCAGGAAATGATTAACAAAACGCTAGTTTCGCCTTCCTGCATACCCTGCAGGTGGGAAGTACCTTTCTAAAACTCTCTCCATGTAATTAACATACACCATCTCTCTCAATTTTGCACAACATATTTGCGGACCGAAATGATCATAACGAAGACTTCCAAAACAGACCAGTTAATTCACCAACTCGTCTCTGACGTCCACTACTCATTTCCTGTCCCAAGGATTCTTTGTGCGTAAAATACATTGATCTTAATCATAAAGAAGTTGTGGAATACTAATTGACTTCTGTCTTCTAATTTTGATTTCACCATCTTCAAAGCAGGATCTTTGTCCTGCTCACGCTTGAATTTTTCAAGTGTCGGCACCATGTAATTTTCGAAAGCTACCCTCTCTACAAGTGTATATTAGACCACAATTACCTTCATTAACCTTCACATCGTTTCCTCAGATTAGCTACTGAACAAGGTGACGCATTGGTTAGCACGGTTGACTCGTATTAGAGCGAATGATAGTTCAAACCCATGTCAGCCAATCCAGAGTTCGGTTTTCAGTGGTTTCCCTAAATCATACCAGGCAAATACCAGGATGGCTCCTTTGAAAGGGCAGTTTTCTTTCCCATCGTTGAAACAATCCAAGCTTGTGCTCTGTTGCTAGGAGCCGATAGGATACTAAACACCCTTCCTTCCTTCCTTCCTTCCTTCCTTCAGATTAGTCCAGTAGGAGCATGGGATAGCATTAACCTTTGACATTTTGTGGTCCCAGCATTTAAATGATTTTAAATAGAAATTCGTGCAGGTAAAGGGCCCAGTGTGCTATGCGTATATGAGAAAATTTGACTGCCCTCGGAAGCGGTAGGGATTTATGATAAAAACAGGATTTAAATACTCAACCAAAAAGAAGACACCTAAATTTTATGAAGCGCTACATAATGACTAGTGCCTTCAGCTTTGTGACTCAGTAATTTTTCTCGATTTTGTTGAGGACTCTGCTTACAAATGCGATTGTTCGTGGAACTGCCGCTCCGTCTCGTTTAGAGTTGAGAAAAAGTGTCACGCCCTGTCCAGTTTGGTAACTATCCGGTGGCATACGGAATTACTTACTCAGATCGGGATGATCCAATATTCGAGCTGACAAAAATGCCCCTTCATTTCCACAAATTCATCTTCACTCCAGTTCGAAATCGATTCTTTCCTGTCAGGTTATTAAGACACGCAGCATTAGAATAAAGATTATGTAGAAACCTGTTAGACTGAGACAACGTCACACTTGTTCATTACCATGGCGCAAATTAAATACCTTAATTGTTTATAGTTTTTTGATGCTAGGCGGATCCCTTCAGATGAGACTATACAGCAAAAAAAAATTAATCCTTTCTGTCCAAATGTCGATTTTCCTAGATTTATAGTTATATGGTATATGTGAAATACATGTAGAAAGGAACACAATGTTTGGTTGCTGCTGTTGATGATTTCTCGGTCAATAGTACAATGTAAATATTTTTACAATGAGTAAGGTATTATTGTGTCTAATAACCACCGACGAAGTCAAGTTCAGTCCAAAGGGCAGCTTTCTAAATTGATAACACTTTCCGTAGCACAGAAATGCAGCGTATTTTTTTTTTTTTTTTTGTCATCAGTCTACTGACTGGTTTGATGCGGCCCGCCACGAATTCCTTTCCTGTTTTCCTGTGCTAATCTCTTCATCTCAGAGTAGCACTTGCTACCTACGTCCCTACGTCCTCAATTATTTGCTTGACGTCTTCCAATCTCTGTCTTCCTCTACAGTTTTTGCCCTCTACCGCTCCCTCTAGTACCATGGAAGTCATTCCCTCATGTCTTAGCAGATGTCCTATCATCCTGTCCCGTCTCCTTATCAGTGTTTTCCACATATTTCTTTCCTCTCCGATTCTGCGTAAGGCCTCCTCATTCCTTACCTTATCAGTTCACCTAATTTTTAACATTCGTCTGTTGCACCACATCTCAAATGCTTCGATTCTCTTCTGTTCCGGTTTTCCCACAGTCCATGTTTCACTACCATACAATGCTGTACTCCAGACGTACATCATCAGAAATTTCTTCCTCAAATTAAGGCCGATATTTGATATTAGTAGACTTCTCTCGGCCAGAAATACCTTTTTTGCCATAGCGAGTCTGCTTTTGATGTCCTCCTTGCTCCGTCCGTCATTGGTTATTTTACTGCCTAGGTAGCAGAATTCCTTAACTTCATTGACTTCGTGACCATCAATCCTGATGTGAAGTTCCTCGCTGTTCTCATTTCTACTACTTCTCATTACCTTCGTCTTTCTCCGATTTACTCTCAAACCATACTGTGTACTCATTAGACTGTTCCTTCCATTCAGCAGATCATTTAATTCTTCTTCACTTTCACTCAGGATAGCAATGTCATCAGCGAATCGTATCATTGATATCCTTTCACCTTGTATTTTAATTCCACTCCTGAACCTTTCTTTTATTTCCATCATTGCTTCCTCGATGTACAGATTGAAGAGTAGGGGCGAAAGGCTACAGCCTTGTCTTACACCCTTCTTAATACGAGCACTTCGTTCTTGATCGTCCACGCTTATTATTCCCTCTTGGTTGTTGTGCATATTGTATATGACCCGTCTCTCCCTATAGCTTACCCCTACTTTTTTCAGAATCTCGAACAGCTTGCACCATTTTATATTGTCGAACGCTTTTTCCAGGTCGACCAATCCTATGAAAGTGTCTTGATTTTTCTTTAGCCTTGCTTCCATTATTAGCCGTAACGTCAGAATTGCCTCTCACGTCCCTTTACTTTTCCTAAAGCCAAACTGATCGTCACCTAGCGCATTCTCAATTTTCTTTTCCATTCTTATGTATATTATTCTTGTAAGCAGCTTCGATGCATGAGCTGTGAAGCTGATTGAGCGATAATTGTCGCACTTGTCAGCTCTTGCCGTCTTCGGAATTGTGTGGATGATGCTTTTCCGAAAGTCAGATGGTATATCGCCAGACTCATATATTCTACACACCAACGCGAATAGTCGTTTTGTTGCCACTTCCCCCAATGATTTTAGAAATTCTGATGGAATGTTATCTATCCCTTTGCCTTATTTGACCGTAAGTCCTCCAAAGCTCTTTTAAATTCGGATTCTAATACTGGATCCCCTATCTCTTCTAAATCGACTCCTGTTTCTTCTTCTATCACATCAGACAAATCTTCACCCTCGTAGAGGCTTTCAATGTATTCTTTCCACCTATCTGCTCTGCATTTAACAGTGGAATTCCCGTTGCACTCTTAATGTTACCACCGTTGCTTTTAATGTCACCAAAGGTTGTTTTGACTTTCCTGTATGCTGAGTCTGTCCTTCCGACAATCATATCTTTTTCGATGTCTTCACATTTTTTCTGCAGCCATTTCGTTTTAGCTTGCCTGCACTTCCTATTTATTTTATTCCTCAGTGACTTGTATTTCTGTATTCCTGACTTTCCCGGATCATGTTTGTACTTCCTCCTTTCAATCAACTGAATTATTTCTTCTGTTACCCATGGTTTCATCGCAGCTACCTTCTTTGTACCTATGTTTTCCTTTTTAACTTCTGTGATGACCTATTTTAGAGATGTCCATTCCTCTTCAACTGTACTGCCTACTGCGTTATTCCTTATTGCTGTATCTATAGCGTTAGAGAACTTCAAACGTATCTCGTCATTCCTTAGTACTTCCGTATCCCACTTCTTTGCGTATTGATTCTTCATGACTAATGTCATGAACTTCAGCCTACTCTTCATCACTACTATATTGTGATCTGAGTCTATATCTGCTCCTGGGTACGCCTTACAATCCAGTAACTGATTTCGGAATCTCTGTCTGACCATGATGTAATCTAACTGAAATCTTCCCGTATCTCCCGGCCTTTTCCAAGTATACCTCCTCCTCTTGTGATTCTTGAACAGGGTATTCGCTATTACTAGCTGACACTTGTTACAGAACTCAATTAGTCTTTCTCCTCTTTCATTGCTTGTCCCAAGCCCATATTCTCCTGTAACCTTTTCTTCTACTCCTTCCCCTACAACTGCATTCCAGTCGCCCATGACTATTAGATTTTCGTTCCCCTTTACATACTGCATTACCCTTTCAATATCCTCATACACTTTCTCTATCTGTTCATCTTCAGCTTGCGACGTCGGCATGTATACCTGAACTATCGTTGTCGGTGTTGGTCTGCTGTCGATTCTGATTAGAACAACCCGGTCACTGAACTGTTCACAGTAACACATCCTCTGCCCTACCTTCCTATTCATAACGAATCCTACGCCTTTTATACCATTTTCTGCTGCTGTTGATATTACCCGATACTCATCTGACCAGAAATACTTGTGTTCCTTCCACTTCACTTCACTGACCCCTACTATATCTGGATTGAGCCCATGCATTTCCCTTTTCTGATTTTCTACTTTCCCTACCACGTTCAAGCATCTGACATTCCACGCCCCGACTCGTAGAACGTTATCCTTTCGTAGATTATTCAATCTTTTTCTCATGGTGACCTCCCCCTTGGCAGTCCGCTCCCAGAGATCCGAATGGGGGACTATTCCGGAATCTTTTGCCAATGGAGAGATCATCATGACACTTCTTCAATTACAGGCCACATGTTCTGTGGATACACGTTACGTGTCTTTATTGCAGTGGTTTCCATTGCCTTCTGCATCCTCATGTCGTTGATCATTGCTGATTCTTCCGCCTTTAGGGGCAATTTCCCACCCCTAGGACGAGAGAGTGCCCTGAACCTCTATCCGCTCCTCCGCCCTCTTTGACAAGGCCGTTGCCGGAACTCTTCGGCCGCAAATGCTGATTATTTATCAAAATTTAGGCAGTGATGGGGATCGCACCCGGGACCGAACACGTTTTGATTATGAATCAAAGACGCTACCCCTACACCACGGGTCTAGTTAAGTTGACCTTAACTCACTGAAATCTTTGGAGCACTTCATCTAATGTTACTCGCTGATCTCTTTCCATTTGAATGATAGTACTAATCTGTCTCAAGTCACTTTTTGGAGCAAAAAGTAATTGGCTATTACATCAGCTTACTGCAGACACAATAATGCCTTGCATTAAAAACACAGACTGAATTTCTGCTCCAACATTGCTTTTGCACACGAGTAGTATGGGGTAGCGTGTACTAACCGCTTTTGGCGCATGAAACTCATATACATAATTCTTAATAGTCCATGGTGGTTCAGAAAACACATCCATTTGTGACCTTAACATCACATTAAATTCTTCTAGCGTCTTTGAATCATTATATGTTGCACTAGCTTGTTAACCAGTTCAGCTGAATTCATCTCAGTGTTACTTTCACACCATAGGTTTGATGGAAATGAAAATGAGCGTTTGGCGTCATTGGCCGGGAGGCCCCTTACTGGGCGGGTCCGGCCGCCTTGGTGCAGGTGTTATTACATTCGACGCCACATTGGCCGACCTGCGAGACGGATGGGGATGAAATGATGATGAAGACAACACAACACCCAGTCCCTTAGCGGAGAAAATCCCCGACCCAGCCGGGAATGGAACCTGGGCCCCACTGGACGGCAATCCGTTAAGCTGACCATTAAGCTATCGGGGCGGACTATAGCTACCTATAATAACATGGAGGTTATTCTCTTATGTCTGAATAGATGTTCTCTCTTATTTTCCCTTCTTGTAAGCGTTTTCCATATATTACCTTCCTGGCCGATCTGCAGAGAATCTCCTCATGCTACACCTTATAAGCCCACCTAATTTTTACCATTCATCGGTAGCACAACATCTCAAATGCTTTAATTCTCTTCTGTTCTTATTTCCCCATAGTGTAGATTCCTCATAGTAATACCTTTGTTTGATACTGGTAGACTTGTCTTGGCCAGGCAGAAATGGCGTTTTTACCAGTGCTAGTCTACTATTTTCGTCCTCCTTGCTCTGTCTGTCATGGTTATTTTGCTACCTAGGGAGAAAACTTCCTTAACTTGATCTATTTTGTGATCAATGCTGACAAATTTCTCCTACTTCTCACTACTTTAAACTTTTTTTGATTTACTCTCATTCCATATTGTCTATTCATTGGACTGTTCATTTCATTCGACAGGTCTTTTATTCTCCTTCACTACCATTGCGGATATCTATGTTATCAGCAAATCTTATCACTGATATCCCTTCACCTTGAATTTTAGCCCCTGACTTAAAACTTTCTCTCATTTCCGTCATTGGTTCTTCATTGCGTAGACTGAGCACTAGGAGCGAAAGACTACATCATTGCCTCACGACCCTTTTAATCCGAGCACTTCGTTCTTGGCCTTCCTGTCTGATTGTTCCCTCTTGGCTCATGTACATATTGTGTGTTACCCATATTTCCCTACAGCTTGCACCTATTTTTCTCAGAGTTTCGAACAACTTACACCATTTTAAATTGAAGAATGTTCTTACCAGTTCCACATATGCTGTGAACATATCTTGATTCTTCTTCATTCTTGCATCCATTGTAAAACGCAACGTCAGGACTGCTTCTTTTGTACCTTTGTCTTTCCTAAAGCCAAACGGATCGTCAGTTAACACATCTTAAATTTTCTTTCCAATTTTTCTGTATGTTATTCCTGTTAGCATGAGTTGTTAATCTAATTGTGCGGTAATAGACACAATTTATGGCGCTTTCTATCTTCGAAGTAGTGTGAATGAAGTTTTGCCAAGAGTCTGACGATATATCGCTACTCTCATACATTCTATCCACTAACATGAATGTAAGTTGGTTTCCATTTCCCCCAGTTGTTTTAGAAATACCGACGTAATTTTACTATCCCCTGCGAGTTATTTGGTCTTAAGTCGTCCAAAGATCCTTCATATTCTGATTCTAATATTGGATCCCCTAACTATACCCAGTCGACTCCTGTTCCTTCCTTTATCAAAACGTTTGTCTCTTTCTCCTTTTCAGTACCACAATCATCACACACTTCACAATCCATTAGTCAGTTTACTGGGTTCCAGCATCTCCCACATTACTCTTGTTATTAAGGGGACCTTAATAATTGTGCCGAATACAAAAAAAATAGCAGTTCCTTCAAAAATTAATTGCTATGAGAGCAAATAGGTCTTTTACACACAGAAAAACAAACCCAATATCGAAAATATTGTATCCCAAATGATACAACATATGAATACACTTACTACTGAGCGTATGCACTGTTGGTCCTCAACGCTGACCATGAACACGAAAAATGGAATGTCTGAGAAAGAATATATAGCACTTTATATCCTACTGGCCACCTTCAGAAAAATCTCGCTACCATCAGCATACAGGGCCAAATCATTAGCTGAAAAGGGGGTGTATGAATAATTATTGTTATTATTATCAAACGTCTATCGTGATTACAAGTGTTGTGACCAGGATGTAACGCTAGATAACAGAGAATTCATTTGAAGAAGATTATTCCCATATACCGTAACTGGAAGAGCTTGTTTGTAAATAGTGATATAGTACACTCGAAGAAAAACTGACTTATTGCTTTCAGAAATAGCACTGGACAAACGATATGCTTTAGTTCTTTTAGTTGGAAGTTCCACGATAATCGAAAGGATAGCAGCCCTATATCGAAATTGAGATTCTAGTTAGTGGCGACTTTGTCAAGATGTGTGCGTGTAAACGGCAGTAACTGCCAGAAACAATGCTGTAGTCGTAACGTGAGCGGTGGTCGCGCCATGAAAATGCTTTTCAGAAAAGAGCAATACTGATCGGAGAATAATGTGAATACAGATGACTCCAGTAAAGGTTTTGCATCGGTATATATGCGACACAGTGCGTATCTGTTCCAAACCGCCGTACACGAGAATGGGATTTTCCGCTATTCACACCTCTGGTTCTATCTGTGATAGAAATGGAGGGTCAAGTGTTTCGGATAGCCCTTGGGCTAGGGACCATTTATATATCCAACAGAAGGATCTTGTTACTGATTCTATCCCATAGTACAGGGTCATTTTTTGAATATTACACACTTCCTTCCACTTAGGCATATGGAGCAAATCGGCTGGTTCTTTTGTATTTGATGTTGTCTACGGTGGGCTTCATGGGGTTTATGGAGGCACAATGGGCAGTTCCTCCGAAGATACCAAAAATGGTTATTTTACTACGTTTTCGCCGTCACAGGAGGACCTAAACCCAGCCGATGATTGCAAGTCGACTATGCGTAGCAAATGGCTGAAATTATTAAGATACGAGAGTCACTCCAAAAGAAATGCACACTATTTTTGTAAAAGTACAGTTTTCATTTTTCATGTGTGAAAGTTTTCAGTGTGTAGATACATCCTTCCAGCTTGTTTTCAAACTTAGTTCAACCTGTTCCTGTGAGTGGCGCCGTCACAGCATGTCTTCAAGATGGCTGCTACACTTGACGTTCGTCAGAAGCAACGTGCTGTCATAGAATTCCTGTGCTGTGAAATCGAGACAGTGGGAAACATCCACAAGAGGTTGGAAAAGGTGTATGGAGAAGCTGCTGTCGATCACAGTACAGTTAGTCGGTGGGCAAGCAGGTTACGTGATGAAAGCGGGCACGGCAATTTTGAGGATTGTCCTCGTAGCGGTAGGCCTCGTACTGCACACACTCCAGACAATGTGCAGAGAGTTAACGAACTGGTGACTGCGACAGACGCATCACAGTGAACGAATTGTCACGCTATAGGGGAAGGAAATGTTTGCAGAATACTGAAAGTGTTGGCGTTAAAAAAGGTTTGTGCCAGGTGGGTTCCCAGGATGTTGACAGTGGCTCACAAAGAAACAAGGAAAACGGTATGCAGCGAACTTTTGGAACAGTACGAGAATGGTGGAGATGAATTTCTTGGAAGAACTGTGACAGGTGATGAAACATGGCTCTATCATTTTTCACCAGAGACGATGAGGCTATCAATGGAGTGACATCATGCAAATTCACCCAAGAAAAAAAATTCAAAACTACACCTTCTGCTCGAAAAGTTATGGCTACGGTGTTTTTCGATTCCGTAGGACTCTTGCTTGTGGACATCATGCCAAGTGGAACCACCATAAATTCTGATGCATATGTGACGACACTGAAGAAACATCAATCTCGACAGAGTCGTGTTCGACCACACCGGCAAAAGCAGGATGTTTTGCTATTGCACGACAATGCATGGACACATGTCATTAAAAAAACCATGGAAGCGATCACAAAACTCGGATGGACAACACTGAAACACCCGCCTTACAGTCCTGATCTGGCTCCATGTGACTATCATCTCTTTGGGAAACTGAAAGACTCTTCGTGGAACAAGGTTTGAAGATGATGACTCCCTTGTGCACGCTGCCAGACAGTGGCTCTAACAGGTTGGTGAAGAATTTTGCCGTGCGAGTATACAGGCGCTGGTTCCAAGATGGCTTAAGGCAGTTGCGAGGGATGGAAATTATGTGGAGAAGTGAAATTATTGTTCCTATAGGATGTATCTGCACACTGTAAAACTTTCAAACATGTAGAATAAAAGATGAATTTAAAAAAGTGTGCATTTCTTTTGGAGTGACCCTCGTATATGACTGAAATCTCAATTTCGAACAACCTTGAAAATCTTCTCTATATCTTCATCCGTTCTCAAGATACAGAGGTTTCAAGTTACCCCACTTCTGCACGTAAAATGCAGTACGAGGTAAAACCTAGATAACAGCAGCATATCGCTCAAATTTTAACGCTGTATTCCCTAGGCATTTATCTAGAAAGGCCGCCTCTCTGTTGTCAAAAAATCTTATCCGTTATTGAGAAACACCCCTAAAACTTGTCTATTGGGTAAACTCAGCCGCGAATTTCAAGATGTCTATACGCAACAAATGGGTGTAACTTTTACGATGTATGCCTAAGACCCCGATTTCGAAAAACTTGAAAATTTTCTTGATGTCTATCCATTCCCGAGATACAGTCGCTCAAATTTACCCTACTTGTACACGTAAAATATGCACGTAAATTCCGGTGTGAGGCGATAACATAGTTTAAATAGTGACACCACACGGAGCAATATGCTGTACAGTGTCTCCGTTATCATCTTGCAAACCTATGTTGTAGTACTGAAACACACGCAGAAATGTTTTGCATGTACAATTCGATCTGAGTGTTTAAATTTATATTTGCGTCATTTCATTGGCACATAAGTAAACTATCTTCATTTTAATGACCGATACATTTCTTTTAATTAGAGTTCCATGCTCTGCTGCAGCAGGGAAAAGAAGGGAATCAGCGAAAAAGTAATCGTATCGGAGCACAAAACATGGGAATACGTTCCTGTTTGTTTAAAAGGAAGGAGCAGCTGCCTCGTTCTCACCACCTTTAAATATGTTCCCAAAAAATTTAGTCATGCGAACATTGTTGACAGTGATAGAACAGTACTAACAATGGAATGAAGGAGACGTTGCCAAGGATAGGAATAAAGAGAAAGAAAAAGTAGAAGTGAGTATGAGCCAGTGATAATGAGAGACAGAATAAGAACAATGACAACGAGGAAAAGAGACGTAGTTACAGTGAGCAGAGGCAGCAGGAGTAGGTAGAAGTTAATGACACATTAGCAGTAAGAAAGAGCAAGAGGGAGACAGTGACAATGGGAGGAGATTTAGAAGTAGGACAGAACGAAGCCGACTTTGTTTGTGACACTTTGTTTGTGGCATAGAGACAATGAGTTGGACTGAATTAGACAGAGGGAAAGAGGAAATGGGAGTGGATGGGTATGAGGCACTTGCAGCGATGGACTGTTGGGTGTGAAAGAGTCACAATTAGGGGAGCTCGTGTGCGTCTGAGGTGAGTTGCTCGTTAAAAAAAGCGCAAATATGTTGACACCTTTTAAAGGTGGCGAGGAAGGTAGAATGAGACAGATGATGCCCAATTTTCAGTCAGAAGCTTTTAAATATATAGTAACATAGTCGCCTTTTTAGTACTCCCTTAGTCACATTTTGACGCTGGTATGTTCCTCAACGGAAATGCACAGCAAAAGGTGTTTCTAATCACATAAATGTGCATATTTCATTACGCAAGTACATTATGTTAAGTTCGTCGGTTGCCATAATTTACAGGTGTTTACGGTAGATTACAATGACCTGCATATCAAACGCCATCCTTAACACTGTTGACACGCTGAAGTGACATGCTTACATTCGTCCTTGTAAAGAATTATCAACAGCTGTATCCATACTTTGAAAATCATACCAACGAAAGTCAGGTTACTTATTTACACACATGTTACTGCTTCTATATTTCCTATAAGACCTGTTTTGTGTACATAAATATGTATTTGCCGTGTGTATGCTGGTGTTAACGAGTACATACTATAAACTGTCGACTAAGGTATTTTACTTTTTTGAGTGAAATTGTTCTGAAATATACGGAGGTTGTTAAGCTTATAGCTCCTAATTTTTATGGGTTCATAAGAACATCAGAAAAATGTATCCTTCAGAAGATGCCCTAGGTATTAAAATTCTGCAAACAAATGCAGATGTTGCTGACGGTTAGCGGAACCGACAGTGTAGTCAGAAGAGGTAGCCAAGAAAAAAATGAGGAAATGAAAGATAGAAATATGGAACAGTGTTCTCAACGCCAGAACGTCCAGGCCTGCTCCACGTCAGGGATTCCTACTACCACCAAGGAATGTAGATCTGATAACATTCTCTGTAGTAGATCGAAACCGGTCATCCAACAAATAAAAAGTAGTAAAATATACGCGAACTACGACGGTGGTTACTAAATAACGGCAATTACCTTTAATTCCTGTGGTGACTCTAGATACCTTTGTTACTGTGAAAACACCTTCAGAACAATGATTTATTCTGTAGCATGCAATGACCAAATCGTGAAACATAAGGCTTTGGTTTATCGACGGTTATGTGCTACACTACAGTTTTTTGGTTGCCGTTGTCGTGTGAACAGCTCAGAAAACCTCATTATCTCTGTCTTCCATTGCATTCAGCGAACCTACAACCGGTGTGCAATCCGACTAACTCTCCATCAGTTAACCACACTTATGGGCATCATTGTTAAATGAACGATTAACACTGCCGGTAAAATAAGCCCGAGACAGTACGAAGCAAGCTTGATGGCGAAGAGTAAAATGGGCGCTAATGTTGTAAACAGCACGTACTGTGCCGGCCGCGGTGGCCGTGTGGTTCTAGGCGCTTCAGTCCTGAACCGCGTGACTGCTACGGTCGCAGGTTCGAATCCTGCCTCGGGCATGGATGTGTGTGATGTGCTTAGGTTAGTTAGGTTTAAGTAGTTCTAAGTTCTAGGGGACTGATGACCTAAGGTGTTAAGTCCCATAGTACTCAGAGCCATTTGAACCATTTTGAGCACGTACTGTGATAGAATGGATCATGTTTGTTTTTTTCCAAACAAGACTCGCAACACATACGATCGACATTTTCGCAGATACTTTTAGTGCAATAAAGATATGACAATAAGTGAGAATAGGATATCAAATGAGACGTAATTACTATTTAACAAGCTAATGAAGGTCATGGATACCTTAAACCATATTAGCCACAAATTAATGCTAAGCAATTGAGGTGTGCGCGGCTCGTGTTTACGCCGTTTATTGCTTGATATCTTGTCTTTGCGGTACTGCCGTCCCGTTTCTTATTCGATTTACTGGCGTCACTAAGTTGCTGGCTTGCCTGTCCATGAGTGGCAGCAGCAACGCATATCTATAAGAGCACTGTCGTACTATGTTTGGAGCGATCGCTAGTATTTCCGGGTCGTCGTGCGTCGGGAGTTCAGTCGGAACGGAGCAGCAGTGAGGTCCGGACAGCCATGACTCGCCCGACCATTTCGCCACACATGAGTGGGGACGACCTTGGTTGGTCGTTCGGTCGGTCGTCTCATTGGACGACGTGTATTTGGTCACTGACCGCGTCTGGGTTCATTGTGTGTGTAAACTTGTGATTCGTCCTTGTTCGATAGTCACTGGTTTTAGTATTGTGCGAATTGTTTGTTGACGTGTTTTCGTGGAACCGTGTGAAGCTTGTGTGGTTTTGGCTGAGCAGATATTTTAAAGCTGTCTGTATGCTGCATGTAGTCAGTTGGTTGGAACGGAGCAGAGGGAAAGTCTCCGTGGCGCGGGACCGGGCCGGGACCGCTGGCGGCGTGCATGCTCTGTTGGATCATGAGGCGCTAGCTGCGAGAGCGACAAAGATCGTTGCCCACCGAACCTGGACGCTGAAGTTGAGTAATCAGTTAACCTGTTATGAAACCTCAACTATTGTGACATCGCTTTGTTCATTTTCAAGTTGTTGCTCCCTGGGCCATTCCGACTAGCAGCAACGTATGATGTGTTGGAGTCAGCGAAATCTTGCAGCCGTCTTCCTGTATTGTGATTAGTTATTAAATTGAGTGTTACTTGCCAGTGAAGTGCACCAGCGGTGTTTTCTGCCCTGTGGCCATTAACGCTCCAGTTACCTGCCCTGGTCGTTAGTATAATTTTTCGGCAGTGTGCCTTTCCTCATCATGTTGATGCTGTCTGGCACAGCGTGTAGTTCGACAGCCTTTTAAGTTGTTTGGTTCATATTTTGCTTGTAGTGATTATTATTCCCTAGGCTGTTTTTAGACGCCAATTTCTGAATACGAAGTGTTGTTCCTCGTACTCGGCCAATATTTTCCCTCGTTGTGCCATTCGTCAGATGGAAGGGAATTGACTGATCAGGCCTTGTATCACTAACCAAAACGGCCATGCTGTGTTGGTAGTGCGAACGGCTGAAAGCAAGGGGAAACTACGGCCGTAATTTTTCCCAAGGGCATGCAGCTTTACTGTATGGATAAATGATGATGGAATCCACTTGCGTATAATATTCCGGAGGTAAAATAGTCCCCCATTCGGATCTCCAGGCGCGGATTCCTCAGGAGGACGTCGTTATCAGGAGAAAGAAAACTGGCGTTCTACGGATCGGGGCGTGGAATGTCAGATCCCTTAACCGGGCAGGTAGGTTAGAAAATTTAAAAAGGGAAATGGATAGGTTAAAGTTGGATATAGTTGGAATTAGTGAAGTTTGGTGGCACGAGGAACAAGACTTTTGGTCAGGTGAATACAGGGTTATAAATATAAAATCAAATAGGGGTAATGCAGGAGTAGGTTTAATAATGAAGAAAACATTATGAATGTATGTAAGCTACTACAAACAGCAGAGTGAACGCAATATTGTGGCCAAGATAGACACGAGGCCCACGCCTACGACAGTAGTACAAGTCTATATGCTCACTAGTTATGCAGATGACGAAGAAATTGAAGAAATGTATGAGAACATAAAAGAAATTATTCAGATACTGAAGGGAGACGAAAATTTAATTGTCATGGGTGACTAGAATTCGATAGTAGGAAAAGGAATATGGATTGGGGGTGAGAAATGAAAGAGAAAGCCGCCTGGTAGAATTTTGCACAGAGTACAACTTAAGAATCATAAAATAAGGTTGTATACATGGAAGAAGCCTAGAGATACTTACAGGTTTCAGATGGATTTGATAATGGTAACACAGACATTTAGGGACCAGGTTTTAAATTGTAGGACATTTCCAGGGGCATATGTGGACCCTGACCACAGTCTAATGGTTATGAACTGTAGATTAAAACTGAAGAAACTGCAAAAGGGTGGGAATTTAAGGAGATGCGATCTGGATAAACTGACTAAACCATAGGTTGTACAGAGTTTCAGGAAGAGCATAAGGGAACAATTGACAGGAATGGGGGAAAGAAATACATTAGAAGAAGAATGGGTAGCTTTGAGGGATGAAGTAGTGAAGGCAGCAAAGGATCAAATAGGTAAAAAGACGAGGGCTAGTAGAAATCCTTGGGTGACAGAAGAAATATTGAATTTAATTGACTAAAGGAGAAAATATAAAAATGCAGTAAGTGAATCAGGCTAAATGGAATACAAACGTCTCAAAAATGAGATCGACAGGAAGTGCAAAATGGCTAAGCAGGCATGGCTAGTGGACAAATGTGAGGATATAGAGGCTTATCTCACTAGGGGTCAGATAGATACTGCCTACAGGAAAATTAAAAAAAAACCTTTGGAGAAAAGAGAACGACTTGTATGAATATCAAGAGCTCAGATTGAAAACCCAGTTCTAAGTAAAGAAGGGAAAGCAGAAAGTTGGAAGTCTTATATAGAGGGTCTATACAAGGGCGATGTACTTGAGGGCAATGTTATAGAAATGGAAGAGGATGTAGATGAAGATGAAATGGGAGATATGGTACTGCGTGAAGAGTTTGATAGAGCACTGGAAGACCTAAGTTCAAAAGAAGGCCCCGGAAGTAGACAACATTAAATTAGAACTACTGACAGCCTTGGGTGAGCCAGTTCTAACAAAACTCTATCATCTGGTGACCAAAGTGTATGAGACAGGCGAAATACCCTCAGACTTCAAGAAGAATGTAATAATTCCAATCCCAAAGAAATCAGTTGACAGATGTGAAAATTATCGAACTATCAGTTTAATAAGTCACGGTTGCAAAATACTAACACGAATTCTTTATAGACGAATGAAAAACTGGTAGACATCGACCTCGGGGAATATCAGTTTGGATTCTGTAGAAATATGGGAACACGTGAGGCAATACTGGCCCTACAACTTATTTTAGAAGCTAGATTAAGAAAAGGCAAAACTACGTTTCTAGCATTTGTAGACTTAGAGAAAGCTTTTGACAAGTTGACTGGAATACTCTCTTTCAAATTCTGAAGGTGGCAGGAGCAAAATACAGGGAGCGAAAGGCTATTTACAGTTTGTACAGAAAGCAGATGGCAGTTATAAGAGTCGAGGGACATGAAAGGGAAGCAGTGGTTGGGAAGGGAGTGAGACAGGGTTGTAGCCTCTCCCCGATTTTATTCTATCTATATATTGAGCAAGCAGTAAAGGAACCAAAAGAAAAATTCGGAGTAGGTATTAAAATCCGTGGAGAAGAAGTAAAGACTTTGAGGTTTGCCGATGACATTGTAATTCTGTCAGAGACAGCAAAGGACTTGGAAGAGCAGTTGAACGGAATGGACAGTGTCTTGAAAGGAGGATATAAACGAACATCAACAAAAGCAAAACGAGGATAATGGAATGTAGTCGAATTAAGTCGGGTGATGCTGAGGGAATTAGATTAGGAAATGAGACACTTAAAGTAGTGAAGGAATTTTGCTATTTGGGGAGCAAAATAACTGATGATGGTCAAAGTATGGAGGATATAAAATGTAGATTGGCAATGGCAAGGAAAGCGTTTCTGAAGAAGAGAAATTTTTTAACATCTAGTATAGATTTAAGCGTCGGGAAATCGTTTCTGAAAGTATTTGTATTGAGTGTAGCCATGCATGGATGTGAAACATGTACGATAAATTGTTTGGACAAGATGAGAATAGAAGCTTTCGAAATTTAGTGCTACAGAAGAATGCTGAAGATTGGATGGGTAGATCACTTAACTAATGAGGAGGTATTGAATAGAATTGGGGATAAGAGAAGTTTGTGGCACAACTTGACTAGAAGAAGGGATCGGTTGGTAGGACATGTTCTGGGGCATCAAGGGATCACCAATTTAGTATTGTAGGGCAGCGTGGAGGGTAAAAATCGTAGAGGGAGACCAAGAGATGAATACACTAAGCAGATTCAGAAGGATGTATGCCGCAGTACGTACTGGGAGATAAAGGAGCTTGCACAGGTTATAGTAGCATGGAGAGCTGCATCAAACCAGTCTCTGGACGGAAGATCATAATAACAACAACATTTCTAAGCCAGGCCTTCAGCCATTCTTGTTTTTGGTGTTGTTTTGGGCCTTCAGCCCAGAAAGCATCTCAAGGTTTATTTAACTAGGCCTTCAGCCATATTGTCCAATTGTGATCTTTTAAGGCAATGTGTAAATAAGTGGTTCATAGAAAAATAAACTTGTGTGTTTGATTGTGCAACTCACAGTAACTGTTTACGGCCCCATCCACAACCGTAACCTTATTCTTCACGTTCTCTGAGTACCTACCAACCAGGTTTCAGCAATGTTAGAATTTTTTCCTGTCAGGTTCACCTTTAACTTTTAAATATCAATGCCATCCTGTTCAGGAAGTATTAAAGATACCATATATTCATGCTGTCATGTTAGTTATGTGGTTCCTTAGATAGTTTACTGTTACTCTGCTGTTTATAATTATAGTGTTAGTAGCGGTATTCTATAAGTGATTAAGTGATACCTAAGATAACGCAGTGTTGGGCAATGATGCACAGCGTTCCTGGTCGCGTAGCACCATATCATCCAATTGAGAAGACGGCCAGTGGTCGACTACAGAAGACAACATACATGCAAGAAAACTGAGGGTTCTGTTTGCCCAAAACACAAGGGAGCGCCGTATTAACCAGTGTCAAGCTAAAAAAGAAATGGTCGAGGTGAGCGGTTGCCTGTTGGACGTAGATCTCGCTGATCACGGTAGAATGTGAAATATCAGTTAAATTGTGGCACTGTTTAGATCTTGTCAAATTTAACTGTCATTCATTTGCCATGATATGAGAATCTAAGACCGTTTTAATCTGCATATGGCGCACATGGATGATAAGTGACTGTGTAAACGTGTTTTGTAAACAACCGCTAAGGAAATTACTAGAATTCAAAAAGCATCCCATCAAAGAACTTAGGCGCTATAATTCGATCACTAACTAGTGTCAGACTTCACATCATATTCATCGTTGCAGCTGTTCATCCAAATCGTAAGTCTGGGGAATCCACGACCAGCGCTTCTTCTGTGAAGAGGGTATACCATCATCTGAAAGACACAGGACAGAGTATTTCAGGTACCGACAACGAGATAAGAGGGGCGTGCGTGTTTCCACGAGCAACACCCCCGATTTCAGATACTCTATCATCAACAGGTTCTGTGACCAAGCTCAAGAGAAATGTTGAGCAAGACATCCCTGCCGGGAATGGGTGAAAAATTTTTACAGAATGGATGGATACAAACCGTAACAGTGCATAAAGTAAACAGAAAAATTATTGTTCGGAACAACTTTTTTGTTTATATTTCTTTGAATGCTCATAAACGTTATTTGGATGCGGTAATTTACCGCCCGTTGTTACATTGTTCTAGACTTGGTGACACCTGGCGTCAGGGTAGCGAGTGCACCTTCACTTGGGCACGCTTTGAGAAGCTTTTGCACAGGCGTAACTGGAGTGACCATTTGCCTTATCGACCAAATACATACGGATTTGATAAACAACTTGCAAGGTTCACGGCGTGCACAGCTAATCCTTACCATTCATCTAAAAGTTTGCGTCAGTGCCAGTAGATGCTAGCACGCTAGGTGCTAGCACACTGCAGCTTTTATCCGTGTTCCCTTGGCATACCTTCAGAAATGCCAATTCACTTACTATATACGAAAACTAGGTCGGACATCAGTATATGTTATAATTATACTGATAAAAAACCTATGTTGTGGATCTGAATGGGATATAGCTTTTATGGCGGTGGTGCCGCGACAAACACTTCGCTGTAGAAACCGCTTACGAAGTCACCGCCACACTTTTAATAGCGGGCCGACCGGTCCGCTGGAACAGTGAACAGAAAGATGAAACCCAAACACTCTGATTAAATAACAGTCGGTACTTATCTTTATTAACGAAGATACAGAAACACTGTAGTGAACTCCGTGTCTACAGAAATCTGTCTAGATCGAGTCGGAGCGGCTAGGTCAGCGTCGGCTGACGACAAACATCAACTCTGCTGCGATGAACACACAACGGATTGCAAGTACACAAATCGGCGGCGAGCATAGCACTGAGCGGCGGATACAGAACTGTCCTGGCGCTCGCGACTCCAGCGCTTAAGAAGCCAGAAGCCAGCGGTGGCGCGCGCAGACTTGCGGCGATTTCCTGTATCGCTGGCGCTGCTTATGCGGACGGCGTCCGGACTTTGATGCTGCCAACCTTTTGGCAGCGGGCTCGGCTGGCACCACTGGCAAGGATATAACAATAGCCTATTACGTTTTGGATCTTATCACACAGTTATCCATTTGAGGAGCTGAGACCCATAAAGCATATCATCGTCGACTGTGAGACTGCAGCATTTACTCACAATCCAGACATCCGTTGAGCAGATGGTGCGTCCGATTTATCTATACTGAAGGTCGACATTGTAATTATATATAAACGTTCACGAAAAGCTGTCTCACTTGTTTCTCTTATATCCACTTAAATGTGGTGTCGAAGGCGGTGTGCTTTTGGGCCTTATGGCTATCAGCGCCTCATTTGAATCCTTGACATGTGACCTTGTTTGTAGATCGTATTGCTTGAATGTAATCATTTCTGCAAACGGCAAACGGCAGTTGGTTGTTTACTGTGTAGACATCGGATTCCCTGTGCAGTGTCATCCTGAACTCCGTTGAATCTGTTTTATGTGCTAGCACGAAAGAAAATTACCGGGAAATGTTAGCCGCAAAGTAATTAGGGCAATCCAGACAAGATAAATTGTCTGAGAAAGTGACAAAATCAAACAAGCGTGACTACAAGTGAAAATTTAACAAATAAGAGCATAATAAGCGCAAGTTCTTATGTGTCTTATGTGGATGCAACGTAAGAATGTCTAATTTTTCAGACCGGATGTTAATTCGTTAAGTAATACATGAATTAGGGATCTTGCACATTTGTCTGGAAAAATAAAAATGCACGAAAACTTTCACTTACACAAAAATAAAAACGGAGACTTGTGAAAGGTTAAACATTATGTCGTTGTTGCCATAAAAATACTTAATTGTGTACGAAACAAAAAAATTTCACAAATGCTATTCTTTCTGAAATTACAATGACTATAGACCTTTAGCTGCTTACAGGCTATGATAAACACCAGCAGGGACAGCTGAAAATGTGTGCCTCGACCAGGACTCGAACCCGGAATATCCTGCTTACATGGCTGACGCTATATCCGTCTGAGCCACCGAGGACACAGAACACAGAGAACAGCGCGACTGCAGGGACTTATCTCTGGCACGCACCCCGTAAAGTCCACATTCCCGACTTACTGTCCACAGACTACATTTGTAGTGCCCCTGGCCACTATACTCATTACTCGTGGGAGTCAGTCTACCGATTCCCGTAAGAGTTCGGGCAATGTGAGTGCATCCGCAGTGAAAAAGATCATTGGCCGCTAGCCCTTACCTGTATTTCGGACAGGTCCGAAAGAACAGATACCATTGGGATCATGCACTTTTCGAAAAATGAAATTACAATGACCTTTAGCTACTTACAGGCGTTGATAAATATCAACGAGGACAGTTAAAAATTTGTGCCCCGACCAGGACTCGAACCTGGAATCTCCCGGTTTCTTTTTTCAAACAAGTTACGCATATACTTATAACAATAATTATTATTATTATTGAGAGAAGCTGAAGTACAAATTCGTTGATCAGCATAACAGTTATACAGCAGGTGCTATTAATTTCACACTTCCATATTTATCTGAATTTAAAAATTTGTACACACCCATAATGCATACTTACGGGCGGCCACTGATCGTGAAGGAATCGGGCAGCGTGGGAGCAGCGAACGAGGCGCTGACACAGCGAATGCGGCGGGAGCGACACAGCGCGGCAGGCGAGCAGCAGGACCAGCCAGCTCCGCAGCGGGAAAGGCGAGCGGAAGCCTCTTAACACGCAGAGAACGGCAACCTGCCCTCGCAGCAGGACATTTATGAGGGCGAAACCCGTCCATCATGAAGCAACTCGGCACGCGGCACGGCTCGTCCAAAGTCCGTCTACTCTAACGTTAAAATAACAGCCGAGCAGCGCAGCTGAAGAGACGGCAGTACTGAAACCAGATAGAGCTAAGAAGGGACCGCAAATTGCATGTAAAATCGTAATTCGATACAACTATTATGATTAATTTACATGTAAAGCTAAATATGTGAGTAAAAAATGGCAATTATAAGAGTATTATGGGGTTTCTCAGGGAATTACAGACTATACTTCAAGATAATTAAGAGTCTCCTAAAGAGATGAATCGAAAATTCAAGAAAGTTAATCCAAAAAATACCCCCCATGAACCATGAACCTTGCCGTTGGTGGGGAGGCTTGCGGGCCTCAGTGATACAGATAGCCGTACCGTAGGTGCAACCACAACGGGGGGGGGGGGGGGCGGGGTATCTGTTGAGAGGCAAGAGAAACGTGTGGCTCCTGAAGAGGGGCAGCAGCCTTTTAAGTAGTTGCAGGGGCAACAGTCTCGATGATTGACTCATCTGGCCTTGTAACACTAACCAAAACGGCCTTGCTGTGCTGGTACTGTGAACGGTTGACAGCAAGGGGAAACTACAGCCCTAATTTTTCCCGAGGGCATGAAGCTTTACTGTATGGTTAAATCATGATGGCGTCCTCTTGGATAAAATATTCCAGAGGTAAAATAGTTCCCCATTCGCATCTCCGGGCGGGGACTAGTCAAGAGGACGTCGTTCGTCGTTATCAGGAGAAAGAAAACTGGCGTTCTACGGATCGGAGCGTGAAATGTCAGATCCCTTAATCGGGCAGGTAGGTCAGAAAATTTAAAAAGGGAAATGGATAGGTCAAAGTTAGATATAGGGGGAATTAGTGACGTTCGGTGGTAGGAGGAACAACACTTTTGGTCAGGTGAATACAGTGTTATAAATACAAAATCAAATACGGGTAATGCAGAAGTAGGTTTAATAATGAATAAAATAATAGGAGTGCGGGTAAGCTACTACAAACAGCATAGTGAACGCATTATTGCGGCCAAGATAGACACGAAGCCCACGCCTATTACAGTAGTACGAGTTTATTTGCCAACTACCTCTGCCGATGACCAAGAAATTGAAAAAATGTATAATGAAGTAAAATAAGTTATTCAGATAGTGAAGGGAGACGAAAATTTAATAGTCATGGGTGACTGGAATTCGGTAGTAGGAAAAGGGAGAGAAGGAAACGTAATAGGAGACTATGGATTCGGGGTAAGAAATGAAAGAGGAAGCCGCTTGGTAGAATTTTGCACAGAGCCCAGTTTAATCATAGCTAACACTTGGTTCAACAATCATAAAAGAAGGTTGTATACATGGAAGAAGCCTGGAGATACTGACAGGTTTCAGATAGATTACATAAAGGTAAGACAGATTTAAGAGCCAGGTTTTAAATTGTAAGACATTTCTAGGGCCATATGTGGACTCTGACCACAATCTATTAGCTATGAACTGTAGATTAAAACTGAAGAAACTGCAAAAAGGTGGGAATTTAAGGAGATGGGACCTGGATAAACTGAAAGGACCAGAGGTTGTAAAAAATTTCAGGGAGAGCATTAGCGAACAATTGATAGGAATGGGGGAAAGAAATACAGTAGAAGAAGAATGGGTAGCTTCGAGGGATGAAGTAGTGAAGGCGGCAGAGGATCAAAAAAGTAAAAAAGCCGAGGGCTAATATAAATCCTTGGGTAACAGAAGAGATATTCAATTTAATTGATGAAAGGAGAAAATATAAAAATGCTGTAAATGAAGCAGGCAAAAAGGAATACAAACGTCTCAAAAATGAGATCGATAGGAAGTGCAAAATGGCTAAGCAGGCATGGCTAGAGGACAAATGTGAGGATGTAAAGGCTTATCTCACTGGGGGTAAGATAAGATACTGCCAAAAGGAAAATTAACGAGACCTTTGGACAAAAGAGAACCACTTGTATGAGTATCATGAGCTCAGATGGAAACCCAGTTCTAAGCAAAGAAGGGAAAGCAGAAAGGTGGAATGAGTATATAGAGGACAATATTATGGAAATGGAAGAGGATGGAGATATGATTCTGCGTGAAGAGTTTGTCAGAGCACTGACACACCTGAGTCGAAGCCGGCCGGGGTGGCCGAGCGGTTCTAGGCTCTACAGTCTGGAGCCGCTCGATCGCTACGGTCGCAGGTTCGAATCCTGCCTCGGGAATGGATGTGTGTGATGTATTTAGGTTAGTTAGGTTAAAGTAGTTCTAAGTTATAGGGGACTAATGACCTTAGAAGTTCAGTCCCATAGCGCTCAGAAACATTTGAACCATTTTGAACCTGAGTCGAAACAAGCCCTCGGGAGCAGACAACATTCCCTAAGAACTACTGACAGCCTTGGGAGAGCCAGTCCTGACAATACTATACCATCTAGTGAGCAAGAAGTATGAGACTGGTGAAATACTCTCAGACTTCAAGAAGAATGTAATAAATCCAATCCCAAAGAAAGCAGTTGTTGACAGATGTGAAAATTACCGAACTATCAGTTTAATAAGTTACTGCTGCAAAATAATAACGCGAATTCTTTACAGACGAATGGAAATACTAGTAGAACCCTACCTCGGGGAAGATCAGTTTGGATTCCGTAAAAATATTGGAACACGTGAGGAAATACAGAGCCTGCGACTTATCTTAGAAGGTAGATTAAGGATAGGCAAACCTACGTTTCTAGCATACTTAGAGAAAGCTTTTGACAATGTTGACTGGAATACTTTCTTTCAAATTCTGAAGGTGGCAGGGGTAAAATACAGGGAGCGAAAGGCTTTTTACAATTTTTACAGAAACCAGGTGGCAGTTATAAGAGTCGAGGGACATGAAAGGAAAGCAGTAGTTGGGAAGGGAGTGAGACAGGGTTGTAGCCTCTCCCCGATGTTATTCAATCTGTATATTGAGCAAGCAGTGAAGGAAACAAAAGAAAAGTTCGGAGTAGGAATTAAAATCCATGGAGAAGAAATAAAAACTTTGAGGTTTGCCGATGACATTGTAATTCTGTCAGAGACAGCAAAGGACTTGGAAGAGCACTTGAATGGAATGGATAGCGTCTTGAAAGGAGGATATAAGATGAACATCAACAAAAGCAAAACGAGGATAATGGAATGTCGGTGATGCTGAGGGAATTAGATTAGAAAATGAGACACTTAAACTAGTAAAGGAGTTTTGCTATTTTGGGAGCAAATAAGTGATGATGGTCGAAGTAGAGAGGATATAAAATGTAGACTGGCAATGGCAAGGAAAGCGTTTCTGAAGAAGAGAAATTTGTTAACATCGAATATAGATTTAAGTGTCAGGAAGTTGTTTCTGAAAGTATTTGTATGACGTGTAGCCAAGTATGGAAGTGAAACATGGACGATAAATAGTTTGGACAAGAAGAGAATAGGAGCTTTCGAAATGTGGTGCTACAGAAGAATGCTGAAGATTAGATGGGTAGATCACATAACTAATTAGGAGGTACTGAATAGGATTGGGAAGAAGAGAAGTTTGTGGCACAACTTGACTATAAGAAGGGATCGGTTCGTGGGACATGTTCTGCGGCATCAAGGGATCACCAATTTAGTATTGGAGGGCAGCGTGGAGGGTAAAAATCGTAGAGGGAGGACAAGAGATGAATACACCAAGCAGATTCAGAAGGATGTAGGTAGCAGTAGGTACTGGGAGATGAAGCTTTCACTGGATAGAGTAACCTGGAGAGCTGCATCAAACCAGTCTCAGGACTGAAGACCACAACAACAAAAATAAAAAAAATATAGCAAATTAAACAATTATTGGAAAGAGAGATTCTCTTAGAAACATAAACAATGAATTATTATCCCTTCCAATGAATTATTATCCCTTCCAAAACAAAAATCTACAAATACACAAAAGTTGGAACCTTAGGAAAATCGGATGACATATTCAGAAACGTATGTCAGAAAATGAATTAAACGATTAGTTTATTTGGCGATCTGTAGGATTACTTAGGAGAAAATTGTGGGTTCCTGTCCACTCATCTCATGTAGGGTGCGTAAAGGATGCTGCATTCTCGGAATGCTAAACATGAATTTAAGCAAATCAAATTAACAGTTTTTACTACAATGAAGAAGATAGACAATACTTGTCTTTGTATTAAAAGAACGTGTCGCAAGGTATGGGCAACAGGCAAACAGTGTTTTTCCCTATATACTATGCCCATACAAGCAATGGATGTGGATCACTAGTGCGTGCTATCGTAGTGCTCTCCTAGTGCGGGTCTGGTACTCTGCGGCCGAGGCTGGCAGGAGCGGCGCTTATATTCTATTCTTTTAGAGGGCGCTCCTGTCGTGGTGCGGTCCTAGTCAGCAAGCTATTGGCTGACGTCGTCTCACAGCTTTGTTTGCTCTTGCTTTCTTCGTCTTCGTGCCGGAGCTTGTGGTTACGCCGGCACAAAGGACTTCTTAACCGAGATTACTGTAAAAAATCCGGTTTCGGTAAAACCACGCTACCATCTTCAGATCCTCATGAAGGTTATTACAAACATCTTGTGCCACCTACACACTAAATCTTCCTATTGCATTTCCACTTACATAAAACATAAAAATGAGCGATATGTTGGCACGCCACAATTAACACTATTATGTACACAACAATTCGCCAAATCAGCGTTCCCATAACGTAACACGTAAAGCTTACAAGGCTACAAGTGGACATTACATTTCAGATGTGTTACCACCCGTGGCTTTACCCTTGATTCGATCCCTGCGAAACCCTACATTTCAGCAGGATAATGCACGCTCGCATGTTGCAGGTCCTGTACGGGCCTTTCTGGATACAGAATATGTTCGACTGCTGCCCTGGCCAGCACATTCCCCACATCTCTCACCAATTGAAGATTAGATTAAAACCCTCCCGAACACGAACTTCAGTTCGTGTCTTCAGCTTATTTTCCCCTTATATTGTCACTACTGCCACTGCTCTCCGGCACTGGAATAGCACCGCAGCGTTGGACGTAATGGGGAAGTCCTGTACCACAGGTGATCTTATAAATCTTATATCTTCCCAGATACATTACTGTGTTGGTGAGGACATTCGACTTGTGTATTTGCATGCAACAACGTTGACCATAATGCCGTGGTGGTGCAATGTTCAGCATTTCTGCGTCTATCATCTAGCAGATATACATATATTGGGAAAATCTGGATTCTTTTTTTAATCATCAGTCCTTGATGAGGCCCAGCTCTCTCGTGCCAACCTCTTCATCTCAGAGCGGCACTTGCAACCTATGTCCTCAGATATTTGCTGGAACTTTTTCTGTTTCCGTCTTCCTCTACAGCTTTTACCATCTCCATCTCCCTCTACTCCCATGGAAGTTATTTCCTGATGTCTTAACAATAATTCCACCATAGTGTCCCTTCTTCTCGTCTGTGTTTGCCATATTTTCTTTTCCTGTCCGATTCTGTGCAGATCCACCTCATTCCTTATCTTATCAGTCCACCTAATTTTCAACATTCCTCTGTAGCAACACATCTCAAATACTTCGATTCTGTTCTGTTCTGGTTTTCCCACAGTCCATGTCTCACAACTACAAAGCTCTGCTCCGAACACCCAATCTCAAAATTTTCCTTCTCAAATTAAAATCTCTGTCTGATACCAGTAAGCTTCTCTTGGCAAGAAATGGCGTTTTCCCCACTGCTAGTTTGCTTTTGATGTTCCACTTGTTCCGTTCATCATGGGTTATCTAGTGGCCTAGACATCAGAATCTCTTAACTTCATCTATTTCGTGACCATCAGTCCTACTCTTAAGTTTTGTGCTGTTCTCGTTTCTGTTACTTCCGTGCGAAAAATTTTATTTTCCTATATCTGATATCTTCCAGTCTTCGGAATTTTGTGGATGATATTTTTCCGAAAGCCAGCCGGCGTATCACCGGACTCCTACATCCTACAGGCCAATGTGAATAGTCATTTTTTGCTACTTCCCCCAGTAATTCAAAAAATCCTAGTGGAATGTTATCTATCCGTTCTGACTTACTTGTTATTAAGTCTTCCATTACTATTTTAAGTTCTGGTTCTAATACTGGCTCCCTTCTCTCTTCCCTGTCGGCTCCTGTTCCTTCTTCAAACACATCAGACAAATCTTCCTCCTCATATAGGCCTTCAATGTACTCTTTTCTCCTATCTACAGTGGAATTCCCATTGCACTCTTAATGTTACTACCCTTGCTTTTAATTTCACCGAAGGTTGTTTTCACTTTCCTATATGCTGTGTCAGTCCTCCCGACAATGATTTCACTTCCAATTCTTTCACATTTTTCATGCAGCTATGCCGCCTTAGCTTCCCTGCACTTCCTGATTATTTCATTCATAAGCGATTTCTATTTCTGGATTTCAGAATTTCCTTGATGTTTTTCTGCTTCCTCAAAAATAGCTCTGAGCACTATGGGACTTCACTTCTGAGGTCATCAGTCCCCTAGAACTTAGAACTACTTAAACCTAACTAACCTAAGGACATCACACACATCCATGCCCGAGGCAGGATTCGAACCTGCGACCGTAGCGGTCACGCGGTTCCAGACTGTAGCGCCTAGAACCGCTCGGCCACCCCGGCCGGCTTTTTGATTCCTCCTTTCAGCGATCAACTGAAGTATTTCTTCTGTTACTCATGGTTTCTTCGCAGTTATCTTCTTTGTACCTATGTTATATTTATCAACTCCTGTGAATTTCCTATTTAGAGATGTCCATTCCTCTTCAACTGAGTTTCGTAGTGAGCTATTACCATCGAAGTATCTATAGCATTAGAGAACCTCAAGCATACTTCGTCTTTTCTTTGTGCTTTAGTATCCAACTTCCTTGAAAATTGATTCTTCCTTAATAGTCACTTAACCCTCCACCGAGCGCGCCGTTTTTTGTAACACGAATGGGCGCGTACACATATAAAGAATACCTGTCTTTAGTTTACTACGGTACTCATGTATGATCAAAATAACAGTTTAATCATAATTTGATTAAAAACAATAAAATAAATTTACATTATGTTAGCTAATTCATTTTCATTAAATAATAATAAAATGAACATTCACTATATCACTTTGTTCCCGCATATAAATATCACCCTACAATACTGACCCATTCGAAGTATTAAACAGCGCTGTTGCATCAGATCTCAGGCGACCGCTTATTTGATTATCAATTATGTTACAGAAAACTGTTTTGTTGTGGGACTGCGCTGCTACCTTGGAATCTGGGTCATTTTCTTGCACGGACCATAAAATTTTTCTCGCCGTGCTCGCTGGTTTTTTTACGTTACTGCTCCTCACTTTGAACGTATAATTGCACAGCATACACAGCTTTAACGGTGTTAGCTTGAGCACTAATGAAGGAACAGGTACGGATTCGCCATTACGAAACGACAACGAAACGGTACAAGACAGTGGTACGTGTCGCTGGCGCACTCTTTAGCCAGGCGCGCCTGCTTGAGGGTTATTCTTCACCTCTACTTAATTGTGATACGAGTCTATATCTGCTCCTGGATACGCTTTACAATTCGCTAAGTGGTTTCGAAATCTCTGCCTGACCATGACATAATCTAACAGATATCTTCGTATATCTTCCAACCCTTTCCAGGTGTACCTCTTCCTCTTATAATTCTTGGACAGAGTATTAGCTATTACTAGCTGAAATTTATCACCGAACGCAGTCTTTCTCCTCTCATTCCTAACACCAATCCCATATTATCCGGTAACACTTTGTTCTACTGCTGCCCCTACAGCTGCATTCCAGTCCACCACGACTATTAGATTTTCATCTCCTTTTACGTACTGAATTACTCACTCCGTGTCCTCATATACTTTCTCTATCACTTCATCTTCAACTTTCTTTCTCTCTTCATCTTCAGGTTGCGACGTCGACCTGAGCTACGGTTGTCAGTGTTGGTTTGCTGTCAATTCTAATGGGAACAGTCTTTTCACTGAACTAATCACAGTAACATGCACCCTGTGTTACCTTCCTATTCATAACGTATCCTACTCTCATTATATCATTCTCTGCCGCTGTTTATATTATCCTATACTCATACGACCAACAGCACTTGCCTTCTTTCCATTTCACTTCAAAAATAGAACTGAAAGTCTCGATATGGTGTTTTATTATAAAATGGTAAAGTTATTAAGATTCTAATTGATAAGAATAACTCAATAACACCTCATAATTTATTATCAATTGATCGTAAAATTGTGTAATCAAATAAGGAGTATCATTCTGGTGAATGTGAACTCTCTATTTCGTGATTGAGCCTTCCCATCTCCCTTTTCAGATTTTTAGTTTCCATACAACATTTAAACTTTTATCATTCCATGCCTAGGCTTGTAGAACGTTATTCTTTTGTTGGTTATTCAGTCTGTTTTTCATGGTCACCTCCACATTAGTGGTCTGCTCTCAGAGATCCGATTGGGCGTCTATTCCGGCATCTTTTGCCCATGGATAGATCGTCATGATGTCCTGTGGATACAAATTAGACGTCGTTAATGCAGTTATTTCCATTGCCTTCTGCATCCCCGAAACTGTGTCCGCTCCTCTGCCCGCATTGACAAGGCCGTAATCTGCGCTTTTAAAACAAAAACTATTTTTCAACGAAATACCTTTACAAAAGCTTGCACCATCGTTTTCCGTTACTAACATACGTTTCAACGTATTTAATGGCTTTTTAGTATTTGAAAGGCCTTGGAAGCGATATAACTGATAACTAATGCGTTTTTCGCTATTGTTATCATTTTGGCTTTGCACATAAATTCGAGGAATATTATTTTTTATTTTATTTTTTATATTTTGAGATTCAGGCGCTCCCTATAATGTCAGCCAGTGTGCAGGCGAGTAAGCGTTTCTTGCGACGTAAAAGTAAGCAGGTTTGTGTTTTCTAAGTTAAGGATGGAAGGATTAAGGACACGTTAATGATTACCGACCGTAAATTATGTCAACATTGGTGTCATAGCCAAATCAATATTCTATTGATATTATAAAAAAAACACTTCAGAGATCGTATTGCGCTTGGCACAAGAGTATAATGAGCACTATGAAGGAAAGTTTTCCTATTGTTACTGAAAAACACCGCTGACTATCTTCCAGCCAAAACAACCTAACCTACTCGTAGGTACACTGGGCGAGAAGGTCCTAAGTATCGGCTCCTGATAATCTGACAAATCAGCAGAATTATATGAACAAGATTCAGGTATGCTACAGTGGAGTCGTGTATAAAAACACTTCACTTTCTTGTGCAGCAAAGCATTATAAACATTACGATATCATATTATTCTTGATTCTTAATTAAAGACACATCTTAACAGCAGAGGTACAAAATAGTTCAAACAGTGTAATCTATGACGGAAAATCAGTTGTATAATTGGTAAATTAAGACAAAGCCTGACGCACACGTGATCAAGGGCAGTAGGAAAAAAAGGAGTAATGATACCAGTGCTATGTATTGTGCGAAGGCGTGCAGAAAAGTAATGCCAACTGTTAAAGATTTTGAAATAAAACAGTTATTAACATTCTACATTTTTATTCTTCGTATCTACGTATTTATTTGTCAACAGTCATCCCGCTTCATCACTGTCAACGTGAAGTCCTCGAAGGTGTTCCTTAATTTCTGGAAACAGATAGAAGTCGGATGGGTCGAATTCTGGAGTGTAAGGTGAATATAGAGGACAGCGAACTCCAGGTGTCGGATTGTTGCAGATGTCGCAGCTCGCGTGTGGTCTGTCATTGCCATGCTGAAGGAGACCGTACTCTGTGTGTCAAATGCGGAAGTCGATTATAGCACCGTGTTTCTCAGGCACCTACATAATTACGTTACACACCGCCATGTTACACGTTGAAATTTGGAGCCATGTAGCTGCAGAGAGTTGCAGCTTGCGTCAGCGAAGTGGAAAGGTCTATCGAGTAACATGCAACATATGTAGTACCTATATCTATATTGAGAACATAATAAAAAATTCGGAGACAGTACATTCCAGCACACGCTCGTAAACTTTGGGCTGTGCAAGATGATAAAATAAAGCTCTAAGGTAAAACTACGAAATGAGTAGGTACTGGGCCAAAAGAAAAGGTATAGCTTGCAAAAACTGCTGAACATGTATATGCAGTACACACAGTTCACAAAGACTCCTGTTGTAATGTCCTGGAGAAGAACACAGTGACATATAGTTAAGAAAAATAGTAAAGCAATACTATCAACTGTGAAACAGTAACCTGCGTATCTTTCTTCGAATCTCTTTCCAAACTAACAGTCGCCCTTTCCTCACCAAATCTCCGCCAAATTCTTCAAAGTGTAGTACATTATAACTGCCACACAAGTAATACGTAACACTGAAATGTAAATCATGTAGTCATCTGTAGTCCAGAAAAGAAAGAAACTGATTTGAGGTACTTCCACTGTATTATGCAGATTTGCAATGCTCATGAAATTATTGTACAGCACAAATGCAAAACTCATAAAACAGCTGGGAAAGCAAATAAAAACTTTCTTGCTAAGAAAGAAACTAAACGAATTGCTTCTGTCAGAGAGGTAACAAATATTATAATGTAGATAATATAACCTACGAAACGGAAATTATTCAAAAACGTTATTTAAGTTCTTGTGAGTGGCGAAACTTTCATGAATAAAAACCAAAATGCATCCGACGAAATTTTCTTTGCACAAGTGAAGGTGGTAAAAATTGTATCAATGATGAAATAAATAAGTGAGGGGAAAGAGGGCGTTAAAAAATCTGATCGAAAACATTATCAAATAACTCACACTACGGCCTTTGTGGAGTGACTGAAAACACTGTAGTATCTGGTAAATATGGTAAAGAAGTTACAAAGCTAGATCAGGTTGACAATTATTAGTTTTCAGTTCCTAATAGTTACCAAACAACACTGTAGTATTGATTAAATAACCTCTCCTTGGTTGGGAAATCATAAATACTGTAGTAATATCACTGACAGATATAGTAGTGTTGATGGGTATTCAGTGTCTTTGACTGTCGTCACCGATTAAATCTTCTATGACGCGCCGTAACTGTGGCTTGAGGCCGCTGCGCGCGCCATCTGCGATACCTCCCCCGCAACACGTTGCGTGCCAGGCCCGGAGCTTTGTCTCCGTGAATACGCATCCAGCTGCCGTTTGCTCTGGAGTGCGATATTTTCGGACGCTCCCAAACAGCTTTGCCCTGCGTTACACATCCATACATATTGACGCAGTTATCCGTGTCAACACAATCGGCACGCAATATGACATGCAGATCGCTTCCGATTATTCATCGGTTGGTCCGCGCGCGGTTGACCCGTGCGCCGACGGGAACTGAAATGAATCCCCTGTGGTGTATGCGTCGCACTTAATCACGCAATCAGAACGGCGCCATCAATAGAGATGAGGGGTAGAGATAATCCTATCTGTTAAATATTCCGTACAGGTATCGCTATCTAGTGGCCAAATTAATGAAACGTATTCGTTTCTAACAGTGCAGTACCTTTAACTTAGGGATTTAAAATTTCCAAAAGAAGGCATTCCTTGAAGGGGAAACAGCGACTGTTGAAATTACATTTATCAGCACAGCCACAAGCCTCAATCAGTATGATTTATTTTACTGGTTTTGCTCTATAATTTTACAATGGCATAAAAATAATCTTTAGCATGACAATAAATACCATTAAATACACTGAAGAGCCAAATAAACTGGTACACCCACATAATATCGTGTACGGCCCGTGCCAGCACGGAGAAGTGCCGCAACACGACGTGGCATGGACTCAACCAATGTTTGAAGTACTGCTGGAGGGAGCTGACACCACGAGTCCTGCAGGGCTGTCCGTAAATCGGGAAGAATAGGAGGGGATGGAGGTCTCTTCCGAACAGCACGTTGCACGGCACCCCAGATATGCTCAATGACCTTCATGTCTACGGAGTTTGGTAGCCAGCGGAAGTGTTTAAACTCAGAACAGTGCTCCTGGAGCCACTCTGTAACAAGCCCGGAAGTTTAGGGTGTCACGTTGTCCTGCTGGAACTGTCCAAGTCCGTCGGAATGCACAATGGACATGAATGCATGCAGATCAGACATGATGGTTACGTACGTGTCACCTGTCAGAGTCGTATCTAGACGTATCAGGGGTCTCAAATCACTCCAACTGCACAAGCCCCACACCATTACAGAGTCTCCATCAGCTTGAACAGTCCCCTGCTCACATGCAGGGTCCATGAATTCATGAGTTTTTATCCATACCCGTATACGTCCAACCACCCCATACAATTTGAAACGAGACTCATGCGACCAGGCAACATATTTCCAGTCGTCAACAGTTCAGTTTCGGTCTTGACAGGCCGAGGCAAGGCATAAAGCTATGTGCCGTGTAGTCATCAAGGGTGCACGAGTTGGCCTTCGTCTCCGAAAGCCCATATCGATAATATTTCGGGGAACGGTTTGCGCGCCGACACTTGTTGATGGCCCAGCATTGATACCTGCAGCAATTTGCGGAAGGGTTGGACTTCTGTCACGTTAAACGATTCTCTTCGGTCGACGTTGGTCCCGTTCTTAACGATCTTTTTCCTGCTACAGCGATGTCGGAGATTTGATGTTTTACCGGATTCCTGATATTCACGGCTCGTGAAATGGTCGTACTGGAAAATCTCCACTTCATCGCTACATCGGAGGTGCTGCCTCCCACAGCTCGTGTGTCGACTATAACACCACGTTCAAACTGACTTAAAGGATGATAACCTGCCATTGTAGCAGCAGTATCCGATCTAACAACTGCGCCAGACACTTGTCTGTCATATATAGGCATTGCCGGCCGCAGCGCCGTATTGGGACTGTTTAGACACATCTGTATTTGAATACGCATGCCTAAACCAGTTTCTTCGGCGCTTCAGTGTAAAACAAAGTGAGCAGTTATAGAATCTTACACTGACATTAAAGAATATACTTCACTTACACTGTGGTAACTTACGTTTAAAATGCACTACATGAAATCTCCGACGGACCACTCCACTGTTCTTCTTAACAACACAAACACTGTAATATCATAAAATGCAGTAGATGCCTCATTACCGAACTTTGTTTCACAATAGTGGTTTCAATGTTTATGTTAACATGTATTCAAAGATGATATAGTATTCCTATAGAGCGAGGTAAGGTCCGAAAATCAATGTATTTCTACAACTATACTAACTTAGAAATATGGTAAACTCAAGCCGTTTGTTACGAAGTTCATACGGCTGCCGGAAATAGAAATTAACATTTCAAAAGTCACGTTTATAGGCATGTGTATAGAAATGTCATTTCTGCACTGGACTTAAATTCACTCTGCTGCAATATACGTCTAAACCATTTCAAATAAAAATATAAATATTACTTACATAGATTCTTCCAGTGGTTTGAAAAGGTGCTGTAAAAATCATTCAAGACATGCTCTCTACTGCTTGCCGTATTATCCAGACATACTGTTAAAAAATTGTAATTCTCAATATATATTTTTGGCGATATCTTTGTGAAGATACTTTTCAAGATGTATTTTTATGGCGTATATTGCAATACATTGACATACTTTGTAGCACAATGATAAGGACAGTGCAGGAATTACCTTTCTATATAGACATCCATAAAAGTGAAACTGAAATGTAAATTTTGTTTCTGGTAGCAATATGAATTTTCTAATAAATGGCAGTAGTTCACCACATTTCGATATTAGTGTAGTAGTAGAAATGTGTTGATTTGTCAAGAAATAAATTCGAACCAATGATCATATACGAGTAACAGAACCTTATCTCGCTCAATAATACTTTAACATTAACTTGGATACATATTGCCATAGACGTTGCAACCATCGTTTTAGAGCTAACTTAATCTCTGATGCTAGTAGTATGACCAGCTAACTATATTTTAAATGTAAGATACCGTATTGTTTCATTCGCCGAATGTTTCTTTGATGTCAATATAAGTTTACATACTGTCACACATCGTTGTTTTAAATTCCAAATTTTCTGATCATGCTCTTGTAAACTTACAGAGCGAAACCAGTAAAAATACGACATACTGATTATTACCTGTCGACATCATGATAAACAAATAAAATGTCGTTGTGGCGTTATGTCGGAATCTCCTACGTAAATCTACAAATGTAGTCAGCATATCATTCAATAACGTCAAATGGGAAAACGTTCTGGGGTAAAAAAATAATGGGGTTCATAATTACAATACTAGAAGGAAAAATGGCTTTCGTTACTACACACTAAGGTTATCTTTAGCACAAAAAGGAGAGCACAGTGCTTCAACAAAAATATTTGATCACTTACCCTGTGATATAAAGTATATGACAGACAGAAAATTAAAATTTGATAACGAACTGAGAAAGTAGCTCTTGGACAACTTCTATTCAGCAGAAGAATTTTTTTAGTGAATGTGCAAATGGTGGTGTGCAGCAGTTGCTGACTCACATCTGTATACATTTTCTCTTTTTCTAAAAAATGAGAGATAAGAAAGAAAACCTTATAAATGTTCAGAATGTGAACTAATGCACAAATTAATTTGCGATTTGAATGTATATGGAACATATAACTAAGTAACTAACTGTATGGTGGAAGGTACATCGTACCAATACTGTCCGTTTCCTTTCCTATTCCATTAGCTTACTGAACAAGGGAATACGCCTATGTATGTGCTATAATCTACGACCGACATACAATAGTGGTCAGTATAATGATCGAATAGACTTCTTCACACAAAAGATCTCTAATTTAGCGAACCGATTTTGCGAAAACTGTGCCGTGCTGCTTCCTGTGATTCTCTTTTAAGTTCTGTGGGATGTCGTACCTGTTAAATAAGGACTTCTAACCCTGGACCAATGTGTATTCTCCTTATAGTTTCGCCGACTGAATTGAAGCTTTTGCTAAGAGTGTTCCATGGCGACATAAACGTGGAAGAATGTGAAGATGTGATAAAAGTAGATGAACTCATATCTTGGTGAGAGAGCAGTTATAACGACCCAGAATTATTGTTACCTTTGGTCAGTAGCATATTATGATACTAAGCCTCTTAGGGCATCCCATTCTCTTTTCAGCTATGTTTTACCTTGTTGCGAGTCAAGAGTGCAAGAGCCCATCCTATGGGAACATCGTATCGAAATATTCATTTACGTTTAACAATGTTCCAGGTTCTATGTAATACATTGTAAATTTATTTTAATTTCTGATTTTTAATGACGCTAGGTATATTATACATCCTATTTGTGTTATTTGACCTTAAGTATCGTATAAATAGCTCTTTGCAGTATTTTGGTTACGAAATTTCTCGTAATATTTTATTATCTTTTAAATAAGAACTTCTATAATTTTTCGAAAAAGATCTCAACTTTTCATAGAAAAAAGTGTTTTGAAAGAAAGTTAGAAATGTTTAATATTTTAACGATAATAATTTTTACAAAGCTATCTGCAAAGTCTTGTACGTTGATATACAAATACTTCTAATTCCAAAAATTTTACTAACCCCAACTGGTGTATTTTCTTTGTAATTTTTCATTCATGTAGGTAGAAAACTGTGCGTTAAAGCTTAGTATCACCCACTGCCGGTACTAGAAGAATGTAGAACGTCATGCTGTAGTATATCGCTTTTCATACGTGCCAAAAGTCGGCAGTCTTTGCCACAGGCTCGAGTGGTACAGTTGTAATTTCTTAAAGGATCTCATATTCGCTGTTGACTGTAGATATTAATTATTTTACCATTGCAAAAAATTTTGCTTCAACACATGTCTGACTTAAAATCCTCCGAAATGTATATATATCATCGCCAAAAATAAAAACGTAATAACATCAGACGAATGTGAAGCTCCGTAAATTGTTAAATGCTGACAAGTGCTGAAGCAAAATCCTTTGAAATACCACTTAAAGATGGCCCAAAATAGGAAATTTGAATCGTGAAATAAATAATTTCTAGAGTAAACGGCGAATCCCATACAGATAGTGTCCCCAAGGGGCTGAAAGCAGTTTTCTATCTGACTGTTGGAGCAACATTGTATCCACTCCCCAAGTCCATTGTCGAGAAGTACTGGCTTTGTTCGAGGTTATCCATCGTCTCCGTGATATCAGGAATTGGATAGGAAACTATTGTAGTCTTACTATTCAAATGGCAGTAATCACAATAAACCCGATGCTTCTTTGGGCTATCTTCTGTAGACTTTTTTTGACATGATTACAATTCCTGCTCCCTTCCACCCCCCCCCACCCCCCCTCCTAGGGACAGGTACTCTCTTCTGCAATCCAATCAGCCAACTGTTGGTCCATAAATTCCTCAAAAAGTATCCGGCTATTGTGGGATTCTGTACAGCCTCTGATACGCTGATGCTTCGGTTCCTGTCGACATCGTATTGTGTTACTGTCGTAGCAGGCAATAGCCCTTGCAGAAGAAAACAAATCTTGAAAGTCTAGCAACATGTCCTCCACCTGTGACCTATCCGTTCCCTTTCCATGCTTCAGTTTCTCACGGAACATAGGGTGATTATAGTTACACTTAAACTTTCAAAACGCTGTAGAAATAACACCACTGGTGAGAATGACCTCAAATTACAGCGGAATATTATCAGAGAAGGGAGAAAACGTATGGCAGAAGAAAAAAAATAATGTGAAAATTGATCAATAGATGGCGCTGTATGTGTCAGAATACGTAAATGAAAACACGCTTGGTACACGGCTTTTCCTCCTTTCGCGTCTGCGACGTTCGCCATAACTGTTTTAATGCAGGATCGCTCTCTGCTTCTAAAGCTGTATTACAAGAATGATGACCGTGCGCACGTCGCTCTGCAGAAGTTCCGGACACTGAAGGATTTGAAAAAAGGCATTGGTCCGATGACTGCCGTGGGTCTGGAGAAAATGATTCATAAATTGTAAAAGACGGATCCTTTCGCCGTGCAAGCTGGTAGAGGGAGGAAAAGAATGGATTCGACGTCAATGGAAGCAGTGGCCACCACTGCCGGAGGAGACGAGTGGTGGTGTGCAAACGTTTAGTGCACCGAGAATTGCCCGAACATTGGACATACCCGTGAGCACGGTGCGTAAAATCCTACGAAACATCCTTCCCGTTGATCTGCCAGCAAGAGAGACCTTTGCTTTAAAATTTCTTGCTCGTATGGAAGTGGACAATGATTGGTGTGGAAAATTTTGTGGACAGACGAAGCCCACTTCCATCTGACACGATATGTCAATTCACAAAACTTTTGGATATGGGCAACGGAAAATCCACACGCAAATCAACCAGTACCACTTCATCCTGAAAAGGTCACTGTGTGATGCGGGTTTACGACATCATTTATTAAATTTATGGATTTATTCAAAAATTAATAAACAACTTTGTAATGCATCGTAGGATTTATTCTGATGGTATGGTACGGTAGCAGAAGCAGTGAAATTAGCAGCTAGTTGTGTAGCGTACTATGGCTTTGCTTACAATAAATACTCTATCTCACCAGACGTCCAAACAAAAACTGATGAGATGGCTCGCACTATGCCTATATGAATTTATAAAACTGCTGCTAGGCTGTGCTCACGAATGATTGGTACACGACAAGATGACCAACATTAACCCACCCGCTTCCCGCAAAAAGCAACATTATCGATTTATTTTTGAAATTACGCTAGTAGTACAGTACTTATCTCTTGCTACTCTTTGTAAGCTATTCATGTAACAACCAATGATACGTTATCTTGATGGAGACCTTGTCTGAGGAATCCTTGGTGTAATTACTTGGTGCATTTGCTACTGAAGTCACTCATTTTACATCTGCATCTACATTTATACTCCGCAAGCCGCCCAACGGTGTGTGGCGGAGGGCACTTTACGTGCCACTGTCATTACCTCCCTTTCCTGTTCCAGTCGCGTATGGTTCGCGGGAAGAACGACTGCCGAAAGGCCTCCGTGCGCGCTCGAATCTCTCTAATTTTACATTCGTGATCTCCTCAGGAGGTATAAGCAGGGGGAAGCAATATATTCGATACCTCATACACAAACGCACCCTCTCGAAACCTGGACAGCAAGCTACACCGCGATGCAGAGCACCTCTCTCGCAGAGTCTGCCATTTGAGTTTGCTAAACATCTCCGTAACGCTATCACGCTTACCAAATAACCCTGTGACAAAATGCGCCGCTCTTCTTTGGATCTTCTCTATCTCCTCTGTCAACCCGACCTGGTACGGATCCCACACTAGTGAGAAATACTGAAGTATAGGTCGAACAAGTGTTAGTCAACGACTTTGTGCTTTAGCAAAAATTGTTCATAGTACAGATCAGTCACTAGTATCACGCCAAAAGCAGAGAAACAGTTCATAATATTCGAGTAATACAACGAACAACTGAAGCTATCATTCGTCATGATCAAATACTTGCTGCAGGAAGAGTTACTAACGAAATTCATGTGGACAAAATGTACACTATAGCAGTCTATGTGTACTGCAGCTACAGCGATGAATATTGAGCGTTTAAACTGCCCTGAGGATCATATTGCATGCAATGGATTAGAAAACAACTTATCTGATTGTTGAGCACGTAATTGAGTTATGTATTGCAGAACAAGCACATGATTGTTAGATCGGAAGAGGCGTTTCGAACAGTAGAAATTTGTCACATATAATGTAACTCACTTTTATGGTACCTGCTGTATTTCATAATCTAACGAATTACAAACCACATTTATAACGATGAATCTCTGAAAACAATGGAAGACACAAATAAAATAAATTCGGGCCCTGTTTCTGTGATTGCAAGGAACACGGAAAAATGCAATACATCCAATAAACATATCACAAAGGGCCATCTTAACGACATAAAATTTAGGTTTATACGTTCCAACAACTTCGTGGCATTCTCTATGAAAAAAAGAGAATGTGTCTCATTATTTAAAGCAAGTACAAGGAGGGCATGTTTGTCTACAACCATGTAACTAACGAATCCGTTTTGTTGAAAGAACTGTTGCCGCCCCTGAATACAAGGTATTAGGATTCCCAACTATCAGTGCTGGTGAACTTGACTTTCACAGTAGTCGCGCTGTGGATATGTTCTACCACGGAAGAGTGAATGACGTGAACGCATTTGACTTCTAATTCAATGTAACGTATTTTTTGTAAGTGTTTAGTAGAGGGAAACTACATATATACAAATGTTGGTTTCTAAACATGAAGTGTCAGACAGCGTAACTACTAGCGATATCGGTATTAGACCTGTATGAGAATAGGTTGAATATATTGTGACTCCAAGTTGAATTTGCAAGTGTGCTTTGTCTCACACACAGAGTCATCGGTTGTGGTTGTAATTTGAATGCAATTTCAGAAGTGAGTGTGGAGACAATACATTTGCTTAAGAAGGAGTGCTTTAATGCATTCTAGACAGCACCTGAGTATTGCCTGGGCACTGCCGTAGATAGCGCCTAAGTGAGACTTGAGCAAGGCCAGTAAAATGTTAAGATTCTGAACATTTCGTTGTTTCTGAAAATCTATTGTAGCTATCAATGTATTTAATAAGCTGACATGTTTCTATTCAGTATGAAAAAATGGTTAGTTGTTACATTCACATTACTCGTATTCTACACTGTAGTTCAGTGCCATTTCGATTTTATGAAGACACATACAGCTGCCAAACCTTCGGTGTGTAATGGAGATATTTCAAATACTTACTTAAGTTGAAGCAACCTACTGTTTGGAATAGATTATATTCTAAAAAGTGAGGAAGATGATGATTAAATCAGTAAGTTTCCGTTGTATGTGTTACCGCATAAAAGGTTAAGTGATATATGCTACAAGTCATACTTCACTGTGATTTATTATATGAATTTAAACACTAAGAAACTCTATCTACAAAGAAATTTTCATTTGTGTTCTTTATTCCTTTTATTTCCTATGTAGGACTAAACTTGTTTGCAGAACTTAAGGGCAAAGTAATTTTAACGTGATGTGTCACTGTCAAGTAACAAACCTGACTGGAAGTTCAACCATGCACAGAAAGAACTTATCTAGTAGAGTACAGAAGGTAACAGAGAGAAATACGCCATGAGAAGTGACATATATTCAAAGGCAATGTTTACACTTAATTCACTGCGGTTTATTACGGCCCCTTGAACATTATGAAAGGCGAGACATGGTTCTTAATAGGGTGTGTGAGTACCATGTACTACCATGCATGCTCTGCAACATGCTTCCCTATTGGTCATAAATTATTTAAACAATTCTTCTGGTGGAGTGTTCCATTCCTACAACAACTCGATTGACAGCTAGTGGATGGTCGTTGGTGCACACGGACGTGCGGAAATACGTCTCTCCAACTCACCCCATACGTGATCGTAGGCATTTCAGTTGTAGGAACAGGTAGGCCAATCCATACGTCAATATTCATTCGTTCCAAGAGCTCCTCCATCTGCCCAAATCGATGCGGTCGCACATCGTCATAAAAAGGGAGAAAGTCAGCGCCGCATGCAGGCCTGAAAAGACGTACTCGTGGAAAGAGCGCAGTGTCACAATAGCTTAGAGCGCTGTGTGTACCGTGCTTAGAGGCCAGTACGCTCTTGCAACATTATGCCATCCCCAAACCATAACAGATGGAACGTCGAAACGATCATGTGCGACTATGTTCCTGCTTGGATTACGTGTTCCCACCTCTCACTAAATGAAGGTGCGTAGTGCAGCTAGAAATTGTCGAAAATGACTTGGGCTTCCTCTTAATTTACGCCTCGTCTAATACTATACATAAACATTTATGTATAATACGATTACACAAAGAACAAGGGTTACAAAAATCACAGACAAGTGGCGCACCCGACGACTTCCTCCCCCCCCCCCCCTTTTAGCGAACAGACGACTGCTGCGACAGGAGTATCCGGCGTCACCAAATGAAATAACTTTATCAAATCCGAGTACAGTGGCGACAGTCCTATACGAGATAAACGCTAAAGAAAAGAAGAAGAATAATAAGCCTTCTATAATTATATTTCGTAACAAGCTTTAGAAACTGATTACCCACAAGAAGGAGGGCATTCTCTCGAGCTGTGGCGTAGTAGAGTAAAAACTAGGCCGGCATTAAGGGTGCGTGATGTACATATACTTCAGCGGTCTTTATGGTTTCGTTTCGCTTGAGACTAATGTAGGGCCCTGTGATCTAGTGGTAAAGTGTGGACTGGGATATAGGGAGGTTGTGAGATAGGATCCGAGTCGGACTACGGAAACGTTCGTTCTGCCGTTAATTTAGTCTTCAACCCTAAACGAATTTAGGACTCGTCAGGAACGACGCGTTTTTTGTATTTCATGTTAAACTGTACGTCCCCTTGCCCCAGTTAGAGAACTGAGGTAAATTAGGAACATGCAAATGACCGAAGAGGAGTCCAATTGAAAAACGATCCTGGCCACTGAGCCACACGAAATTATATTACAGCTCACTTTCAATGTACCCTCACCCATATTATAATTAAAATCTCTGTATCCTGTCCGCGTGAATTCGGATAAAATTATGGAGCTTCCGATAGCTAGCTCTTCCATCGTCGTCAGGAGTAAGATTGCTTTTTTTTTTTTTTTTGTAGGTTGGTTGTACATCATCACTGATAAGTCTTGGTCTTACTGTCTTGGTGTAAGGGTAAAGTTGTTCTATCCTACAATGAGTCCCTCCAATGACATCATTAACGTGCACGTTGAAGGCGTGGCGGTAGGACCTGAAATCGCATACCATCCTCAGACGGTGGTAGTTCAAGGTAGCAGGCAATAGGTAACGTAACTACATTCCTATTTATATTGATGGTTGTATAATGGTCGACATATATCGAGTGGTGGTATCGAGACTGACACTTTATTAGTGGCCGTAACGCCGGGACTGGCACGATTTCCTGCTTATACATCTACCATTAGACATGCTGGTTCCAACCAGAGAGGGCCGAAACGACGCGTGCGCAGAAGGTGAGTAGGACAGCTCATAGCAGCTCCAGCCCACCGTGGAACCAAGGCCTACTTGAGAGACAGGCCGTGCCGCATACGTCATGAAGGTAGGCCTGAGATCGCTCGCTCGCTCAGATCAACAGACAAACTATGTTTGTACACCTGTTAACTCGTAACTAGGTGTATACGTACAAACTGTAATTGCATCTTCTACTGGAATCCGCTGTTATGGAGTCTTATTGTTATTAGGCCTACGATGATCGGAAGTCCATAGGCCGACTTATAATTTGTTACGGCTGTACTGGGGTACAATGAAACTAAAATCATTCTAAAATGATTATAAGGTACTACTTCTTATATGGAATGAGGACTGATAAGCATAAGAGACTAAATGCTTTCAACAAGCCATTGCAAGCATCTGCTCTTTCAATTTCGATCAGGACTTTAATAAAAATGGCAAAGATAATGTTAATCAGAACACTGAGATGAGTTGAGGTCTAAATAACAATTGATTTATTCATTCTTAACATCACATGACAGATGATGGCTAAAGAAACACCACACAAACATTTTTATTTGACAAACGCTTTCAGTAATATGTGGTCTGTGGTTAACAAAGTGGTCAACTGGGGATCAACAAACCACACCAACCAGACCTAATCGCTTTCTCTGACTTCATAAATGTGAATCCGTGGTATGGCCCAAAAACTACGCTACTATCAAGCTTCTATACTCTACTGTTCCAAAAAGAAAAATATGGTTCCAAAGAATAGGGTTCTGAGAAGCATATATTGGAGCCCTACGCCGTATCATCGAGTACATTACCCTTCTGCTAGTCAGGGAGGCACACCACGATGCGATCGGCGACTGCAGTCATGGACGGCAGTAAGCTGTTGTTAATGGCGTGCGCCCGAAAAAATGCGTGTATGCAGCCTCGCATTCGGATGATTCGGAATGTAGATACTTCCCTATGGGCCTCTGAAACCCCAGTTGATTCCAGTGTGCAGGTGGACCCGTTTGCTGGTATGCCAAACCAATTTGACTCCGTGCCAAGACTATGCATGACGGAGTATGTCAAACGCTTAGATGGACGACTGAAATAAGTACACCCACGCACCACTCGTTGTGTGCGTGATGCAAGAAGCAGTACCTCTCACGGTTCACATGGTGACTGGCAAAGGCTCTAGGCAGCATGGTAGGAAAGGGCACAAGTTTCACCATTTAGGTATAGACTTGCCGTTCTTTACTAGCGAAGCGCCAGTAAAAGAGTGAGTTCTTCTCTGTCTCTCAGCTTTTCTAGACAGCTAGTAGGATAGCACATTTACACGCTTAGACTACACCAACTTTATCCCAAGCCAATCACGAGCTGTAGCGTGGCATTCGAAGCTGGGAGATCACCCCCTGCTCTGCATACACAGATCTGAACAACCAGCGACTTTAAATATTAATTTGGAAAAAAAGAAAAAATATTCAGCTTCGCGGCCTCTTTCCCACGCGTTCACGTCGTGTCTTTGCTGGATGGAACCACAGCCGTCCATAAATGATTGTTATCTCTCCTGTTGCATCCATTTCGAACTTTGCAAATAATGGCCATAAACTCGCTAAAAGCCGTGTGCCTTCACAGATATGTTTTGTAGCCGAGTCTGAACACCTGAGCGCCACTGTCCTGTCCCATGGAAATTCGTAGAAACCCACAGCCATCTCATCAGCTTCCTACCTAACAAGGGCCCATCCTCTACTTTATTGACTGTCATCAATGCTCTGCTCATAGCTGCAGTGATCCTAGGTGCTAGTCAGCCTACGTGGACGGGGCCGTCGACCGACCGACGCCACCCAATGTGTCTACACAATGAGACTGAGGGACTTGGCAGTCCGCAAACGTTTTCACCCAGGTTCCGCGGAAAACGCTCTCCTTGGCCCTCAGCCGCCATACGCTTTTACTGCAGTCAACCCTCTTTATCTGAAGTCAGGTCGTATCAAATATAGCAACCAAGTAATAAAGATCATCTTCCCTAAGAACATTAAGAAGCATGACACAGTATCAAAAGTGAGAGTGCCCTGAAATCTCTCACTGTTATACCATCCATGTCGAGTATTGATCTTAAATTAAATTTTTTGTAGTACTGTTAATCAGCAGAATTTCATAACAGCACATTTCCAGTAGAAGATGCAATTCACATTAGTACGTACACACCCAGCTGCTAGTTAACAGGTTTAGAAACGTATTTCGTCTGCTGAGCTGAACAAGTGAGCAGGGTGAGGCCTACGTTCGTGACGTACACACCGTGGCCTGTTTATCTCTTAGACCTCAAACGGGACTGAGTGACGTCATGTGGAGCGAGGGATCGGCGCGACATTTGAAACTGCCGCTCGCGCCTCCCTACTAGCGTTAAGCATCCGTCGTTGTCTCCTTTCAAAATGCAAAGCCCACCACCATGATGCCCCACTCAGTGTGTATCCCTGGTCTCTGTTAAAATTTTTACTGTTCATTCTAATCTCAGCCGCTTTTCTGATAACGGAATCCGAGTATGTTGGTGCATGAGCCAAGACTCTCGTGTTCTCAGACTGCATTTTGTGTCCGTTTTGCTGGCAATGCTCAGCTATGGTCGACTTTGCGAGCTCCTTCTGTTTAATATGTCTCTTGTGCTTGGTACAATGCTCTGCAACTGAGCGAACTGTCCGGCATATAGCTGCTGGCGCACTCAAGGGACACTATACAAACTGGGCACATGAAGAACTATGTCATGTTTGACAGGGCGCAACACAGCTCATATCTTGGGGTGGGCCGGAACACTGGTCTTAGTCCATGTCCCTGCAGTATGCGGCATAACGTGCTGCTCGTTGCCCCACAGGATTGGAGGAAAGTCGGCGGCTTGGCTTCTTCTGCCGTTTCACAAGGCGTCCTTCTTCGGTGACACCTAAAGGCGTTTGCAATGTCTCTTTTGCTGCAACCATTCTCTGTGAACACATGTCTAAAGTCTGCAATTCAGACTGTAGGTGGCTGTCGTCAGAAATAACTTTGGGTGTGAGAAATAACTTGTTTAGAACCGCTTACTTGTGTACAGGATGGTGAAAACAATAGGCGTTCAAATATCGACCAGTTTCTTGTACAATGAATGACAAAGCCGGCCTCCTGCCTTCCGCTCAACTACAACATTTCAGAAGGATAACTTGCCATCCATCTGCATCTTGACGGACATTTAATGTTGAGATGGACACCGTTCATGTGGTCCATGAACTGCTGTAGTATGGGGTCATGTTAGGAGGGTTTCACCGACGTACCTAAGGTATCAAGAGGAATGTTACATCGCAAAATTCAGAATGTGCTCCTCAGTGTGCTAAATGAAGAAATTTGCGTCAGAGGGAGATAGAGGTGAGCCCGTTGCCGTGCCATCCACCATTTCATAGTATTGGTCACACTGCATAAAGTACGTTGTCGTTAGAACATGAGGAAACAACATGGGCCAAATCATTAGCTTACGCACATGCACCATTTCGACCCTCTCTGATTGGTCCCAGCAGCCATAATCGTTGGTATATAAGCGGGAAATCGCACCATCCCCATCCTGTGGGTTGGAGTCCCACAACTTCTAAACCAGATTTTCGCTGTTTAGGCTACCGTCACGGACAAAATCGACGATTAGGAAGCTCCCCATATCGCTGTCTGCTGCCGTCCACTGCCACCTGCTGCTGTGCTGCTTTCCATCCGTCCGTCCGGCTGCCGTCACCGATGCCACAAGGTGCTCACCGCAGCCGCAGCCAGCCGTCATCACTGCCGTCAGCGCCAGCCTGTTCCCATTCTCCGGTGACCCCATCCTCGTTCTCTTTGCCGACCTCGGTGACATCTGTCGCTGGTAGATGGCACAGTCCACTGTAGACACCCCTACCACTAGAATCATATACACCACCCTGCACCCACCGTTATCTCCTGGAGTGCCTCCATTGGGCTTCCCCATCTGCACCATTTCCACTCCCCACAGTCTCCTCTCATCTTCTCCCCTCCCTTACATCCCCAACCATTTACTGCCCCTGCTCTTGCTCCTCCCACTGCTGCTGGTCATGCTCCTGCCCCACCCCCTTCCGCCGCTACAACCCCTCAGGATGATTTTTCACCATTCCCCGCTCACCCTGCTATGACCTCCTCTTCTTCCCCGCCCGTGTCACCACCCGCCGTGCCACAGTTGACACCAACAGCACCCACTCTCCCTTAAAAGTGCCTCCGCCACATATGAGGTGTCTTCCTCCTGCCACCTTCCACTCCAACCAGTCCTCACCCCTCCTCCTGGGCCAATCCCACCAAAAGACCATCCAAATGCCAGTGTGCTTTTGTACAGAATTTTTGGCTAGGTGATCACGAAGAGCTTAGTAAATCATCTTACGTGGTATTCGATGAAATGCCTTCCTGAGGTCAAGAAAGGCCAGATGTCACCTCGTTTTCCCTCGGAATTTCTCCATCAGCTGGCGGCAGCAAAAACTGCATCTATCGTGACACTCCGAAACCCACATTAATTTATTGATATAGCCCATGAGGCATTTCCATGATCTACAGCATACACACGTTGTCCCTTTTGGTGACCAAAATTCAGTCTTATATAGAATTAGGAAAATTGTCAAATTGTTTGGTAGAATACAACACTGCTAAATTTTTAAAAAGCACTCTGCCTTCTGAAAATTTTCATAGAATTAATTCGTTCGATGTTATTTATCACATTTCATTCTTGACCATGAAAATAATCTGAGTTTTTGCTCATTACTACTGTCTTCATCTGCCATAGTAACCACCTTCAAATTACATTAATGTTGTAACATTACATTAACTGTCTTGAGATATCATTTAGGCTCTGTAGTTACTGAACGGACAACCAATTGATTTTAACAGCCAGTTGGCCAGACTCTTCTTTGTTCCTTCAGATAATTTCTTCAGTCGAATGAAAAACAGAATATACTAGTGAGACAACTGATGAACATCCCCGACATGGCAATTACATGAATGTTTACATTCAGTCCACGGGATTGAGTGATTTCTTTTATACATTCTGCAGACTTTTCTGTTGTATATGAATCATGACTGGGGTTTAGAGTTTGTTACAGACTCAAAGTCCCACACCACGAGACGCTTATAGCTCTGAGTTGCTCTGCGCAATCGATCTGTGAATCGCAGAGATGCACAGGGGAGCCTCACACAGAGAATAATCCAGAGTGGCCCTGAGAGCTACAACACGAAGAATCGCTTCTCGGCTTTCGGCAAGATCAATGTGTAGTTTTTTTTTGGGGGGGGGGGGGAGGGGGGTATCACCGACAACTCTTACATTTTCACAGAGGATTATTTACATCATATGTAAATAGCTTGATCTTGATCCACCTTGCGACATCAATGGGTCCTCACTTCAAAAGGCATCGTCGAATAACAATTAGATGTGCCAATGTCTTTACTAAAACCTTCACCCACATTGAAAGTATGGTACACTATGACGCCACGGTTATTAAAACTTACAAGACCACCAATACTCTCAATATCTCCACAGCGACCGACAACCACGGTAAGCCATCCATCATCATAACAAAATTTATCATTATCAAAAAGTGCAAAATTCAAGGTACCACCTACAAAACCACGAGAACCATTGAGGACAGCATGGGAACAAATGCCTTTCACCTTCACTTGAATAAAAAGCATATTCGTAAATGACGCACACAGTGGTTACGGTTACTACAAGCCACACCACAAGTTGGGAAACGGGGCCAAATTTCTAGTAGTTTACTGTCGAGTTGATATTTTCACAAATGTTTCATTCGTATCTTAGAGAAACTAGCAGTACGGCGATCAACAGCCTTTGAAACACACCACTAACGGCAATCAAGTAATTTATAGCAATACAACAATTTAAAAAAAGAATTACAAAAAACACAGAAGCTAGCAGTACGACAATAAACAACCTTTTGAAACACGCCGTTAACGCCAATCAAATAATTTATAGCAATACAACAGTTTAAATTTTTTTTAAAAATCACAGAATCTAGCAGCACGGCAATAAACTACCTTTTAAAACACACCGCTAACGCCAATCAAAGTAATTTATAGCAATACAACAATTTTAAAAAAATTTAAAGAACATTAGTAAACATGCTACTAAAGTAAATACAGAACTTCGTTAATAAAGTACGGTAAGGTAGTGAAGCTTCCAACGCCGCCATTAAAAAAATTAAACAGGTCTCAGCAAACACACGATTAATGGCAACAAAAGAATTTACACTCTTGGACGAATTTTAATAGTTTTTAAAGAAAAGTGTCCTGGAATATCATTAGAATAGAACAGATATGACGGACCCGTTTAAGGCGGCCACAAATCACCCACTCAGGGATGCTCAGGCTAGACAATGTTGACCAATTTAGATACGCCCGTAAACACAATTGCCACTCTTAGGCTGGTCACTGCACCGACTTTTAGCAAGCGAAAACTTATAACATGGCTTCACTTACTGACAGAATTAGAGGTAACCTCGTGCAAGGAAACATTACACCACACAGTCCTGAATGAGCGACCACACGATCAACCCACAAGAAGCACGAATTTACTCATAACCCACGACAAAATAGCGAAACAATTAAACTGCCAAAACTACACCTCCCATCGGGCAGTAACGAGAGGAGGAGGAAAGATCACTATCTTCAATTGCACCAGTGCCAGGGACAGGAAACTCGGTCGCCGGAGGCCACAAGGCAGAAGAGACGCTGGTTACACAAAATTATTACTTAATGATTAAACCTTCCACGAACTTAACTTGCAATTATGCTCGAACAGGCAGTACACGACCTCCGATGGCAAGGATCCACACATCCGACTGCGCACGCGTCGCCAGCTTACCCAACACGCCACGGTCACGCGACAATACGCTCCGTCACCGGAGTTCACGTCTTCTCTGCAACGTTGACGGGTAGTGACCGCTCCTTCATGTTAGGTGTCTCCTTTTAAACTCCATTGTTGAAACGGAGGATTTAAAGAAGCGTGTTAACGTCCCACCAAAGTGAAATGAACAGCTAATACTCGTGGGGCGATTCTGTATACGACCAACACGAGGGGAGCTCTTCCGTCAACTCGACCCGCTCGTTACACACAACCGACATACATCACGTGGCGACTCGGTACAACCGACGACGCCTGCTTCGCGCTGGAGAACCACACTGCCCTCCCGTGTCCACCACACTCTCTGCGCGCAACCCCCCTACTACCGCGCCACCACACGAGGTTACAACCGGTCAAAGATCTCACTTCCTCCATAGCAGTTTCCCGGAAGCAAAAACGCAATTATCGATAGCAGAGGGATAAGACAACCAAGCAGCCACTTAATGACAGACAATATATCAGACATGTCAGGGGAAGGAAAGGAAAACCAATGCAATCTAAACACAAGGTGTAGCACGAGTCGATACACGGCTCAGTAAAAAAGAAGTATTTTTAAAATTTATAGATTTATTTACTTAAATAAGAATTTTCTTTGATCTGCGATTAAATATGGGTTTCTTTATTAGCTTCAAAAGGCTTATAACCGGTTTTACATTAGAAATTCATGTGTAAATACAGCAAAAGTTACTCGTTTATTTCAATTTCTGACTTCCAGTGCATTTGCACCAATCTCCGATAATTGTATTTTGATAAATCTGAGGTGACGTGAACAGAAAGCATATAATGAAGAGTTTTTTAATTGTTTGATGATTTAGTCTCTTGTTTTTAAAGCATACATTGTCACTTGTCGAAACTATTACTTTTACAAGAGGTACTTGTCATCATTTGTTAATTTTCTTGAATTTCTTCAACACAGTGACACAAAATGGATCATCCTTACTTATACTTGCATATAACTTTGAACTTACTTTGACGATCACTTTTTGTGAAGCCATATCATACCTTCCATTTCCATCCCACTGAGCGTTTCGGCACTCTGATCCAGACACAAAGTACACTATTGAGATACATAATGCCTAACCATAAACATGAACAAATACAGAACTGAAAGCTGTTTACTGGCACACAGTAAAGAATCAATATAGAAACGTATGTAACAGTGAATGTAGGCCACAACAGAGTGCAGCAAACAATAATTATTTGACAATGGTGAAAGTAAACGACTCAGAGCACTATGGGACTTAACATCTGTGGTCATCAGTCCCATAGAACTTAGAACTACTTAAACCTAACTAACCTAAGGTCATCACACACATCCATGCCCGAGGCAGGATTCGAACCTGCGACCGTAGCGGTCACGCAGTTCCAGACTGAAGCGCCTAGAACCGCACGGCCACACCAGCCGGCAATGGTGAAAGTAAATATGTAAATAAGGAAGGAAGTGACTGGAAAACGACTGACTGTTTCCGTTCAAAACCGAATATATGATGACCATTTTATTCTGTTGCTTACACAGACTGCTTTCACTTGAAAGAAATGAATGAATAATAATCCTACGGATTCGTAAAACAACAACTGAATGTGTTGACTGTTTTCCAACAATCGATTTGTTTCCATCATTCGGTTGTTCCTCTCACCCTCCCCCCTCCCCACCCCAAGAAAAACTTAATGCAGCTCGTAACCTCTGCTCACATACCGAAGGCACAAATAGTGGTCCATGGATTCCACAGCAGAGCTTGCGACACTGAATCATACACCACGACAGTGAACATGAGAGTGAAGGAACGGTGGGTGCTGAGAAAAGAAGGAAAAAAGAAGGTGGACGGCATAAAGCCAGTCAGCTTAACGATCGACTGAACCCATGTTATAAACCAGTGTGCTCACTCTGGTTATGTCCAGTAGTACCGCAGGAGGCGATGAGAAAGGAATGGCGCATCCGAACCAAACGAAGTTGGCGGCCATTTAACCGCAGCCGATCTGTTGTGTGGAAACCGAGTTACCGACTGTAAGTGCCACAGAGAACACCATTTTTTCTGAGAATAATGTAGGGATTGTATTCAGGAAATACATATTAGAGAAAGGGCAACTGGAGGAAGGAAAAAAGATCAAGGATTACGTCTGTCGACAATCAGGTCATTAGAGGCGCAGCACAAGCTCGCACTGTAGCAGGACGAGAAATAACTTCGGTCATGTCCTTTTGAAGAGATCATATCGAATTCGTTGATGCGATTTAGGGAAATCACAGAAAACGTAAACCTGGGTCGCTGGACGAGGATATGAACCACCACTCTCCAGTATAACAGTCTAGAGCCTTACCTCTGCGCATCTCACTCAATCATGGGCAACTCATGTGGTTTGTTGAGTCAGAGGGTACGTTCAGTATCAGATATTAAGCTTGTGTTTCTATCTTTTGTGGCATCTAACTTTTTTGTTATTTGTGGCTTCTTCAATTCATACCAGTTATAAGTAAATCTGAAAAAACTGTAAGTTGTTCCGCGGTACAGGTTCCACACTAAACTTCGCACTGCAGTTCGCGAGATTCAACTGTTAAATATGTATCTTGCATAGCACATGGCAAGATTATTGAAACAACAGCAAGTAGCCTGATTTATTACAGTTAGGTAGTCGCAAGATAAAGCTGTTTGTACGTTAGTCCACAGATAAGGCAAAGTGATTATTGGGACAAGATTCAGATTATATTCGCGTTGTGGTGTTATTTAGTTCAGTAGCTTTGTAAATGTTTTTCGTCAAATTAAAAGACCGGCACCCGGCGAACGGCCTGCCCGACTGGGGGCTCTAGCCATACATTAAATAAATAAATAAATTAGAGATCGAAGGACACATAAAAATGTCTACTTCTGAAAAATTCTTGTGTCCAAATTAACCAAAACATCTGACGAAAACCAAAAGCAGTCAACTTCATCCACCTATTTCTACTTCTCGCCCTTCCCACCCAACCGCGGAGTTCCCGAGCGATTTGCAGGAAATCCAATCGGTGGCTAGCACTACTGCCTACACTATTTCAAAAACACAGAGAAGTACTTGAAAGCGAAAGGCTACAATATCTCCACTCTGTATGTGACCTGCCTCGGTAGCTAGTTAGTTGTAGCAGACAGACTGTGAAAATGAGGTGTGTCGATGGGGATCTACAACATCAGTCATGCCTCGCAGTATGTCTAGATCTCCTACCTGCCATCTCCTTAAACTATTCTTCTTGCTCCAGAAGATAACCCATCGTCGTGGCTTCGTTTATGATGTGATGCTGTAACTGCGACAGTTGAAGAAAGCACGGGCTACCTTTCAGTGAGAAGCACCACTACTGCCTACACTATTTCAAAAACACAGGGAAATGCTTGAAAGCGAAATGCTACAATATCTCCACTCTGTATGTGACCTGCCTCGGTAGCTAGTTAGTTGTAGCAGACAGACTGTAAAAGTGAGGTGTGTCGCTGCGGATCTACAACATCAGGCATGCCTCGCAGTGTGTCTAGATCTCCTACCTGCCCAGGCATGCCTTGCAGTGTGTCTAGATCTCCCACCTGCCGTCTCCTTAAACTATTCTTCTCGCTCCAGAAGATAACCCCTCGTCGTTGCTTCGTTTATGATGTGATGCTGTAACTCCGACAGTTGAGAAAAACACGGGCTACCTTTCAGTGGGAAGCTCCACTACTGCCTACACTATATCAAAAACACAGGAAAATGCTTGAAAGCGAAAGGCTACAATATCTCCACTCTGTATGTGACCTGCCTCGGTAGCTAGTTAGTTGTAGCAGACAGACTGTAAAAGTGAGGTGTGTCGCTGCGGATCTACAACATCAGGCATGCCTCGCAGTGTGTCTAGATCTCCTACCTGCCCAGGCATGCCTTGCGGTGTGTCTAGATCTCCCACTTGCCATCTCCTTAAACTATTCTTCTCGCTCCAGAAGATAACCCCTCGTCGTTGCTTCGTTTATGATGTGATGCTGTAACTCCGACAGTTGAGAAAAACACGGGCTACCTTTCAGTGGGAAGCTCCACTACTGCCTACACTATATCAAAAACACAGGGAAGTGCTTGAAAGCGAAATGTTACAATATCTCCACTCTGTATGTGACCTGCCTCGGTAGCTAGTTAGTTGTAGCAGACAGACTGTAAAAGTGAGGTGTGTCGCTGCGGATCTACAACATCAGGCATGCCTCGCAGTGTGTCTAGATCTCCTACCTGCCAAGGCATGCCTTGCGGTGTGTCTAGATCTCCCACCTGCCGTCTCCTTAAACTATTCTTCTCGCTCCAGAAGATAACCCCTCGTCGTTGCTTCGTTTATGATGTGATGCTGTAACTCCGACAGTTGAGAAAAACACGGGCTACCTTTCAGTGGGAAGCTCCACTACTGCCTACACTATATCAAAAACACAGGAAAATGCTTGAAAGCGAAAGGCTACAATATCTCCACTCTGTATGTGACCTGCCTCGGTAGCTAGTTAGTTGTAGCAGACAGACTGTAAAAGTGAGGTGTGTCGCTGCGGATCTACAACATCAGGCATGCCTCGCAGTGTGTCTAGATCTCCTACCTGCCCAGGCATGCCTTGCGGTGTGTCTAGATCTCCCACTTGCCATCTCCTTAAACTATTCTTCTCGCTCCAGAAGATAACCCCTCGTCGTTGCTTCGTTTATGATGTGATGCTGTAACTCCGACAGTTGAGAAAAACACGGGCTACCTTTCAGTGGGAAGCTCCACTACTGCCTACACTATATCAAAAACACAGGGAAGTGCTTGAAAGCGAAATGTTACAATATCTCCACTCTGTATGTGACCTGCCTCGGTAGCTAGTTAGTTGTAGCAGACAGACTGTAAAAGTGAGGTGTGTCGCTGCGGATCTACAACATCAGGCATGCCTCGCAGTGTGTCTAGATCTCCTACCTGCCCAGGCATGCCTTGCGGTGTGTCTAGATCTCCCACTTGCCATCTCCTTAAACTATTCTTCTCGCTCCAGAAGATAACCCCTCGTCGTTGCTTCGTTTATGATGTGATGCTGTAACTCCGACAGTTGAGAAAAACACGGGCTACCTTTCAGTGGGAAGCTCCACTACTGCCTACACTATATCAAAAACACAGGAAAATGCTTGAAAGCGAAAGGCTACAATATCTCCACTCTGTATGTGACCTGCCTCGGTAGCTAGTTAGTTGTAGCAGACAGACTGTAAAAGTGAGGTGTGTCGCTGCGGATCTACAACATCAGGCATGCCTCGCAGTGTGTCTAGATCTCCTACCTGCCCAGGCATGCCTTGCGGTGTGTCTAGATCTCCCACTTGCCATCTCCTTAAACTATTCTTCTCGCTCCAGAAGATAACCCCTCGTCGTTGCTTCGTTTATGATGTGATGCTGTAACTCCGACAGTTGAGAAAAACACGGGCTACCTTTCAGTGGGAAGCTCCACTACTGCCTACACTATATCAAAAACACAGGGAAGTGCTTGAAAGCGAAATGTTACAATATCTCCACTCTGTATGTGACCTGCCTCGGTAGCTAGTTAGTTGTAGCAGACAGACTGTAAAAGTGAGGTGTGTCGCTGCGGATCTACAACATCAGGCATGCCTCGCAGTGTGTCTAGATCTCCTACCTGCCAAGGCATGCCTTGCGGTGTGTCTAGATCTCCCACCTGCCGTCTCCTTAAACTATTCTTCTCGCTCCAGAAGATAACCCCTCGTCGTTGCTTCGTTTATGATGTGATGCTGTAACTCCGACAGTTGAGAAAAACACGGGCTACCTTTCAGTGGGAAGCTCCACTACTGCCTACACTATATCAAAAACACAGGAAAATGCTTGAAAGCGAAAGGCTACAATATCTCCACTCTGTATGTGACCTGCCTCGGTAGCTAGTTAGTTGTAGCAGACAGACTGTAAAAGTGAGGTGTGTCGCTGCGGATCTACAACATCAGGCATGCCTCGCAGTGTGTCTAGATCTCCTACCTGCCAAGGCATGCCTTGCGGTGTGTCTAGATCTCCCACTTGCCATCTCCTTAAACTATTCTTCTCGCTCCAGAAGATAACCCCTCGTCGTTGCTTCGTTTATGATGTGATGCTGTAACTCCGACAGTTGAGAAAAACACGGGCTACCTTTCAGTGGGAAGCTCCACTACTGCCTACACTATATCAAAAACACAGGGAAGTGCTTGAAAGCGAAATGTTACAATATCTCCACTCTGTATGTGACCTGCCTCGGTAGCTAGTTAGTTGTAGCAGACAGACTGTAAAAGTGAGGTGTGTCGCTGCGGATCTACAACATCAGGCATGCCTCGCAGTGTGTCTAGATCTCCTACCTGCCAAGGCATGCCTTGCGGTGTGTCTAGATCTCCCACCTGCCGTCTCCTTAAACTATTCTTCTCGCTCCAGAAGATAACCCCTCGTCGCTGCTTCGTTGATGATGTGATGCTGTAACTCCGACAGTTGAGGAAAACACGGGCTACCTTTCAGTGGGAAGCTCCACTACTGCCTACACTATATCAAAAACACAGGAAAATGCTTGAAAGCGAAAGGCTACAATATCTCCACTCTGTATGTGACCTGCCCCGGTAGCTAGTTAGTTGTAGCAGACAGACTGTAAAAGTGAGGTGTGTCGCTGCGGATCTACAACATCAGGCATGCCTCGCAGTGTGTCTAGATCTCCTACCTGCCCAGGCATGCCTTGCGGTGTGTCTAGATCTCCCACCTGCCGTCTCCTTAAACTATTCTTCTCGCTCCAGAAGATAACCCCTCGTCGTTGCTTCGTTTATGATGTGATGCTGTAACTCCGACAGTTGAGAAAAACACGGGCTACCTTTCAGTGGGAAGCTCCACTACTGCCTACACTATATCAAAAACACAGGGAAATGCTTGAAAGCGAAAGGCTACAATATCTCCACTCTGTATGTGACCTGCCTCGGTAGCTAGTTAGTTGTAGCAGACAGACCGTAAAAGTGAGGTGTGTCGCTGGGGATCTACAACATCAGGCATGCCTCGCAGTGTGTCTAGATCTCCTACCTGCCGAGGCATGCCTTGCGGTGTGTCTAGATCTCCCACCTGCCGTCTCCTTAAACTATTCTTCTCGCTCCAGAAGATTACCCATCGTCGTGGTTTCGTTTATGATGTGGTGCTGTAAATGCGACAGTTGAGGAAAACACGGGCTAACTTTCAATGAGAAGCACCACTACTGCCTACACTATTTCAAAAACACAGGGAAGTGCTTGAAAGCGAAATGCTACAATATCTCCACTCTGTATGTGACCTTCCTCGGTAGCTAGTTAGTTGTAGCAGACAGACTGTAAAAGTGAGGTGTGTCGATGGGGATCTACAACATCAGGCATGCCTCGCAGTGTTTCTAGATCTCCTACCTGCCGTCTCCTTAAATTATTGTTCTCGCTCCAGAAGATAACCCATCGTCGTGGCTTCGTTGATGATGTGGTGCTGTAACTGCGACAGTTGAGGAAAACACGGGTATCTTTCAGTGAGAAGCACCACTACTGCCTACACTATTTCAAAAACACAGGGAAGTGCTTGAAAGCGAAAGGCTACAATATCTCCACCCTGTATGTGACCTGTCTCGGTAGCTAGTTAGTTGTAGCAGACAGACTAAAAATTGAAGTGTGTCGATGGGGATCTAGAACATCAGGCATGCCTCGCAGTGTGTGTAGATCTCCTACCTGCCGTCTCCTTAAACTATTCTCCTCGCTTCAGAAGATAACCCATCGTCGTGGCTTCGTTTATGATGTGGTGCTGTAACTGCGACAGTCGAGGAAAACCCGGGCTACCTTTCAGTGAGATACACTTGTGAGGCAAATTAAGGAGCTACCTGATTGAGATGTAGCTGCTCTGGTCTCGGAATCTGACATACGGCCGGGAGAGATGTGTGCTGACCTCATGCCTCTCCATATCCGCACCCAGTGACACTTGTGGGCGGAGGATGACATGGCGGCCGGTCGGTGGCTTGGGCCTTCGTAGCCTGTTCTGAAGGAGTTTAGTTTTTAGTTAAAAGCCGTGTTCTTTATACACGAGGTAACGTATTAGACAACACGCATTACGTGACACCCGTTAACAATAATAACAGATTAAAACCATTTTACACTCTTGCTACTCGGTTCTGACCCCCATATACGCGTTTCTAATAAAACACAATTTTACAGCGACTTATCACTCATGACCTTCCACGCTCTTCAGAGTTTCTAATTAAAGCTATTAACCAAACTGTTGACAAACTCGGCTGCATTGAGCTCCAGCCTGCGCCTGAATCTGTGCTCAAAACTCTAAACTACGAGTACGCAATGAAAATTAATGTCTCCAAATATTTTATTCTGCTCTCAATTTCTGTTTTAGGTTTACCTGTCATACATGTCACTTGGTCGACGCTCCCACTGCGCTGACGCAAGTAACAACCCGCTGCTGTGACTCGTAGCATGTAACACGATGGTGTGTAACGTAACTATCTCGGTACAGTGCTATAATCGAGTTTCTAACCGCAGAAAACGTTTCTCCAACTGAATTCCGTAGAGGAATGAAAGGTGTGTACGGTTTGATTTCATGGACACCAGTAACGTGCGACGTTGGGTTGTTCGTACTCGTAATGCAGAGGTGGTAGATACAGTTATTGCATTGCAAATAATGAGTGTTTTGTTATTTCCCCCCCCCCCCCACCTAAATTACACAAGAGAATATTTTGGTTTTTTTATTTTTTTTTGCAGGGTTACAGATGCTCTGGCAACAATGTAGACAGACATTTGAGTTAAAATGTAGATTGATGAAGTCCGAATTGTTGAAGAAAATTTAACAATTCAAATGTGCATATTATCACGGTCTTTGTTATAGAACAACAAGTATTCAATATTTTGCATTTATTTTAATTTAGACTTACAAGTATAATGCACAGTTATAACATTCTCTACAATCATCAAAGTTCTCTTTGTGTAAATGTTTTTATTAAAAAAGTAAAAACATACAACAACAACAAAATCATAAATCACTCAATTTTCATTTTTCTTCAGATTTTCTAGTCCATGCTGTAGATCATGTTATGGTGAGGGTTCGCTGAAAATTAGAAAATAATATGAGCATTACACAAAGAGTTGCCAGTGAAACCATTTTAGAAATACATGAACCAAGAAAATCAACTTTGAAGTTTGAAAATCTTTTTACTGTGCCTTAATGTAAGTTTTTTGAGCTAAAACTGCCCATATGAATAAAACACTCCTTATTACTCTTCTTTCCTAGCTTCATTTTGTAACTTAAGCCTCTTCCTTGCTTTTCTTGATTCCTTCGTGGACCGTTTTGCCTTTTTTTGGGAACTGCTAATTCTCTGCATGTCTTCATTCCTAAAATATTTTATCATGTTGTGGCCCACAGGTACTTCCAGTCTCTCAAAAACCTTTAATCTGAAAGTAACCACAGCAATTGCCCTACTCAGTCTAAAATCACACAAGCGTGACACAGTTCCATGAAGACACTTCCACAAGGACTCGAACAATACTAAAAGCAATCACCGTGGAACAATAAGGACGAATCACAAGTCGACACACACAGAGAACCCAGAAGCGGTCGGCGACCAAATACGCATCGTCCGATGAAAGGACCGACCGAACGACCAACCACGGTCGTCCCCTCTCAAGTCATGTGTGTCGGCAACGGTCGGGCCAGTCTTGGCTGTCAGGAACTCACTGAACCTCCAAGACAATCATCATTCTCTCTGGTTCCAGACGCTGACAGAATGGCGACATGACTGCATGATTTGAGCCTCCGGGCTCGATATTTTATACTTTTCCCTACATCTCTGACGTAGTTCATCAGGAGGGGACAAGTGGAGTGCTCTTTAATAATTACATCGCCAGCTTTCCTCAGTCCACTTCAGCCCCAACACACAGGTCACTAGGCGCTGTTGTAACTGCAATGCAAGGATTCTCCACAGCAGGTCAGTGCCGTGTGCTGCTCTGATTACTTCACACTCGTCTACAGTGCTCGCTGGGCTGGGTCTTCTCGCCTGCGAGTGCACATAATGTTCCCTCGGCAAATCGGTATCCAATGAAACCTACACTATCTTTTCCGTACCTGCTGGTATTTCATCCTGCTGATCTATGTTTACCAAAAACGTAAGCAGTTTAGTGGGTCTCAGTTCGAGATAGATGAATCCGGTGCCATTGTCTCAGTTGCAACTGTATCCCCCACTGATTTCGAAAGTGCATTGCAAAATATCAATCTTACCGTGATGTTTGTCGATAAAGTCTAGCCCGAGAATCACTAAATAACCTTCGCCTACGCTTTTAAACACTTTTATGTGTTCGCTGAACTTAGTTTTCCCGAATGTAAACTCCAGTACTGCCTTACCACGAACCTCACGTAACCTATACCGTGGTGGCCCCAGTCTCCTCAGTCCCATGAGTTCCCGACTGATAACCGATACATTCAAATCTGTGTCCATCAGGAATCTCTGTTTCCTCCCACACTATGCCTATTAAACTACATTCCGTCTATGCACCTACTTGTACCTACTACAGACGGTAGAAGCAATGCCGTTTGCGCTTAACGACTGCTACCTTCGCCGTTACTTTCCACCCTTCCTACCTCTACACTCAAATGCCCGGTGGCCCACAATATCACAATCATAGCACTCTGGTTGCTAATACTGCTTCCTTATATGCCCATCCTGAGCACATTTACACACATCAAAAAAAGTTTTGCTTCACCCCAGTTCCCAGAACTCCTGAAGAGAGACGTTCACTGTGAATATTGTATCACGGACACAATCCCTTTGACTGTAAGCGTAGGCTTCCGCGGCCGTTGTCTTCTTCAATAAAATTCTTCAGGGTATCAGACCGCATCGTCAAAATTTAAAATGCGCCAACGTTTCGGCCAGCGTTGCAGCTAGCCTTCATCAGGGCCTTACGTTAACTGCTAAATGAAACACACTTGGTTCCTTAAATAGCTGCACGAGAAAACCGTGTCGTTACTTGATTGGCTGTAAAAGGAGGAGGAGGAGGGGTGAAAAGTATGCTTTATTGGTGTTTCCTTTATTATCTGTCATTGGCTGAAATAGCTGTTTTCTATTGGTCTTTATATTAATCCACCCCATTGGAGGAGACGGACGAATAGCGAACAGGTGATGGCTGTGACGTCACACTGTTTCCATGCTGTCCAGAAGCCGGCTGCGGCGTGCCATTGCTTTGTGTGCTCGCGACCACTGCTGCGGCTCTCCGCGTGTCTGCTTGGGCCGGAACTAATGGCTATGGGAAGCAGACGATAGACAGCTCCATGTCGACAAGGGAGAAGACCAATAGGGAAGAGGAGAAGGAGGCACAGAGTATTGCGGTGTTACCATATGTACAAGGGGTCACCGAACGTATTGGCAAAATTCTACGAAAAGCCGACATCAAACCAATTTTCCGAAGCAGAAACAAAATATCAGATATGCTCGGTTCTACCAAGGATGCAGTTGACAAACTACACACAGCTGGCGTGTATGAAATTGGTTGTGCGTGTGGATTAGTCTACATAGGTGAGACGGGACGTCCGATTAGCACAAGGCTCTCGGAACATGAAAGATATATCCGCCTGAAACAACACACTAAGTCAGCAGTGGCGGAACACCGAGACGAGTGCGGGAAACCAATATTTTTTCAAGAAGCCCGCGTCCTGGCGAAACAGCCTCTCACTTTCAAAAGAAAGATTAGAGAGGCGATAGAAATAGCCAAAAGACCCGCCAACATGAATAGAGAGGACGGGTACAAGCTTCCGAGGTCTTGGCTGCCTGCAATAGCAGGGCTACGGAGCGGCGGCAGAGCCGTGGCGGCCCAAGCAGACACGCGGAGAGCCGCAGCAGTGGTCGCGAGCACACAAAGCAATGGCACGCCGCAGCCGGCTTCTGGACAGCATGGAAACAGTGTGACGTCACAGCCATCACCTGTTCGCTATTCGTCCGTCTCCTCCAATGGGGTGGATTAATATAAAGACCAATAGAAAACAGCTATTTCAGCCAATGACAGATAATAAAGGAAACACCAATAAAGCATACTTTTCACCCCTCCTCCTCCTCCTTTTACAGCCAATCAAGTAACGACACGGTTTTCTCGTGCAGCTATTTAAGGAACCAAGTGTGTTTCATTTAGCAGTTAACGTAAGGCCCTGATGAAGGCTAGCTGCAACGCTGGCCGAAACGTTGGCGCATTTTAAATTTTGACGATGCGGTCTGATACCCTGAAGAATTTTATTGAAGAATCCCTTTGACTGTTCAGAGATGTCACTAAACCCGCACAAAGATGTAAACAACCATCCATGAGTAGCGATTATTAGACGGATGGGGTCAGACAGACGATCAGTTTCAGTCACTCGTCTAGGGACGAGGTACACGGCTCGTGTTGTCTGTAGTTCAACCATGCCTAGACGATCAATACCGCGATTCGATTGCGTCTGCATTGTTACTTTGTGCATGGAAGGGCTCTCAACAAGGTAAATGTCCAGGCGGCTCGGAGTGAACCAAAGCCATGTTGTGCGGATGTGGAGGAGATGAAGAGGAACTGTCGATGACATGACCCTTTCAGGCCGCCCAAGGGCTACTACTGCAGTGGATGACGGCTACCTACGGATTATGGCACGGAGGAACACTGACAGCAACACCACCATGTTGAATAATGCTTTTAGTGCAGCCACAGGACGTCAAACTGTGCGCAATAGCCTGCGTGATGGGCAACTTCACTCCCGACGTCAATGGCGAGGTCCATCTTTGCAACCAGGACACCATGCAGCGCCGTACGGATGGGCCCATCGATATGCCGACTGGACCGCTCAAGATTGGCATCACGTTATCTTCACCGATGAGTCTCGCATATGCCTTCTACCAGACAATCGCCAGAGACGTGTTTGAAGGCAACCAGGTCAGGCTGAACGCCTTAGACACACTGTCCAGCGAGTGCAACTAGGTGTAGGTTCCCTGCTGTTTTGTAGTGCTATTATGTGGGGCTGACGTACGCTGCTAATGGTCATGGAGAGCGCCATAACGGCTCTACGATACGTTAATGCCTTCCTCCGATCGACAGTGCAACCATATCGGTAGCATATTGGCGAGGCATTCATCGCCGGCCATTGTGGCCGAGCGGTTCGTTCAGTCTGGAATAGCGCGCCCGCTACGGTCGCAGGTTCGAATCCTGCCTCGGGCATGGATGTGTGTGATGTCCTTAGGTTACTTAGGTTTAAGTAGTTCTAAGTTTTAGGGGACTGATGACCTCAGATGTTAAGTCCCATAGTGCTCAGAGCCATTTGAACCATATTTTAGGCATTCGTCTTCATGGACAACTCGCGCCCCCATCGTGCACATCTTGTGAATGACTTCCTTCAGGATAACGACATCGCTCGACCAGAGTCGCCAGCTTGTTCTCCAGACATGAACCTTATCGAACATCCCTGGGATCGATTGAAAAGGGCTATTTACGGACGATGTGATCCACTAACCACTCTGAGGTTTATACGCCGAATCGCCGTTGAGAAGTGGGACAATCTGGACCAACAGCGCTTGATGAATTTGTGGATAGTATGCCACGACGAACACAGGCATGCATCAATGTAATAGGACGTGCTACTTCGTATTAGAGGTACCGGTGTGTACAGCAACCTCAACGAGTACCTCTGAAGGTCTTCCTGTTGGTACAACATGCAATGTTGTGGTATTCATGAGCAATAAAAAGGGCAGAAATGATGTTTATGTTGATCTCTATTCCAGTTTTCTGTCCAGGTTCCGGAACTCTCGGAATCGGGGTGATGCAAAACTTTTTTTGATGTGTGTATAACGCTTGACCTCAAAAGCAAACACTTGGTGACCCACTCTATGCTTTGTGGCCACATCCACCTCCTCCATTAGTGCTGTGATCCTAAGAGCTGACTAAGACCTCTGCGTTCTCCTGTCACTCCCTCCGTGACATTTCAGCGCGTATACCACACAAAAATAAATCATTGCTGTATTTTCCGCCTCCTGTAACAGCTCCGTCTTAGATTCTGCGTTCTGGGTCTGTACACATCTCTTTGCATTTAGCTTACGGACTCTGTCCGAGAATGCTTCCACAGACTCGTTGCGCTACATTGACTAAGTACTCAATTTCTCCCGAAAATACCTTGCACTACTCTGCTTCTGGTATCGCTGGCACGATCCAATAGCCCACACTTCCAACGTACGTGCTTTACTCAGTGTCTTGTTGTAAATAAAATACGCTTTGGCAACCCCGCCAAACGCATTTTAGCATATACAGGGTTTCTACATCCGACCACCCATGCGCATCCGCAACGCCCTAACATCCTTAGAAATTGTCACGTTCTTCGTTGCGATGCGCGAGAAGGGATTGATCAGTGCTCCCATTGAAGGGTCATATGAAACAGAAGGCACTCTCAATCCAGACTTACTATCCCGTGACTCTGATAGCAACTGATCATGACTCTTCTTACGAGCCTCTAACTCACGATTAAATTCGAATTTCTGTGATTCATGCTCTCACACTACTCTGTTAACGCTTGCACTTGCCGAGTTACAGCAGCACCTGCATCTGCGGTAGCAGCACCATTTTACCATATCTTGTGTCTCCTACTTCTACTTTAATTAAAACAAAAGTAAAACACCAACACCCATTTAACCTTACACAAAAAATGTATACACAAATTAATTCCTCCTGCGGATCATCGCTTATCTACATTCAGTACAACTACTAGACAGATGGCCAGTTCGCGTACATGTAGCACAAACAGCTGCTACAGCTCTGGTACAGGGCAACTCGTGCCAAGACAAACTGCAAAATGAACACCTAAATTATCACGTCCACCTGAGCCGTGCACGACTCGTGTTCATGCTGTTTATTACTTGACATTTTGTCTTTACGGTACTACCGTCCCTTTCCTTATTCGATTTACTGGCGTGACTAAGTTGATTGCCTGCCTGCCCATGAGTGGCAGCGGCAGCGCTATCGATAAGAGCACTGTGTACTATCTTTGGAGCGACCGCTAGTATTTCCGGGTCGTCGTGTGCGGAGATTTGAGTTGGGACGGAGCCCCAGTGACGTGCGAACAGCCAGTACTCGCCGACCGCTGGCGACACAAATGTTCTGTCCGGCGGAAGAAAACTGGACCGTTGGTTGTTCGGTCGGTCGGTTGACTGCTCCCTCAAGCGCGACTCGTGGAACCTATGTAGAGCACCGAAGGGAAGCAGCTGACCGCCTTCGTTGTAGTGAGACTTAGAGGCTTCGGCCGTCCATCCACGGCAGCTAGGCCAGCGTCCACAGATATCTCTGCACTCGGGAGACCGCGAGTTTGTGTCCCGACCCCGACCCCGCCGACGGCAGCTTTGCAGTCCGCCGGACGATGGCACCCAGACCGTGGAGACCAACAGCCCTCACGCTCCTCGCGCCGGTGCAGCTCCTACGTGCGGCTCGCATCGCCACACTTACGACGCGTCCGTGCAGCGGAGGTTGAAGGTAGTTTCAGCAGGCCAGTTCGCCGTCGAAACCAGTCACCAAAAGGTCGTTGTGGCTGGCCTGCTACTTAAGCAATCGTCATCCGCTAGAGTTCTAGATGCTGACAGAATGGTGACATGGCTGCATGATTTGAGCCTCCAGGCTCGCTTATTTATATGTCTTTTCCGTACGCCTTTGACGTCTTTCCTCTGGAGGGGGCAAGTGGAGTGCTCTTCAATAATTACAACGCCAGCTTTCCTCAGCCTTCGTCAGGCGCTACATACAGGTCACTAGGCGCTGTTGTAACTGCAATGTATGGGTTCTTCATAGTACGTCACTGCCCTGTGCTGCCCTTATAACAAGACACTTGCACGCAGTGCCCGCGGGACGTGATTTCTCGCCAGCGAGCCGTGTCGTAAACCTACCTTTCGGAATCATTTGCAAAATATCAACAATGTCCGCACCTGCCATCCGATAATCCAGTAGATTCCTTTACTAGTACCTTCTAGCCATTGCTGCACCAGATTACAAGAATTTCTCACATCCACACCTGTACTTATTCGTAGTGCAGCAGTATCATTAACAACTAAACCCAAATACGATACGGTGAAGTGCAAATTTTACATAAAATCAGCACGGATCCTTATTGGTAGAAGTACCCATGACATAGACAACAACATGAGAATAAAATAATAGAAACACACAAACAGGGTTGTGACGACACTAAGACAGAAACTACAAAAGATAAACGACATGTCGAAGGTACAAACATATCGCATAAACTAAGAACTCACGCACAGCAAACTCATCAAAAAGCAACAAAAATAAACAAAACTGCAACGGGTGCACAGATAGCAAACACGGACAACAGCCACGACCTATTAGAGGATACAAACAACAGAGAACAAATAACAAAGGCAAACACGAATACCGCAGAAGGACTAAAGACAAACACTAATGAGCAAACCAACACATTACTAGATTCGAACATAAACAGGAACACAATAAAGGAATAATGTTAACACCAAGAACGTCGGCAGCTACCACTGAAATGGACACGGAACCATCGGCACTCGACTTTCGCACAGTCGCAGAATGTTGCATTATCTGGTAAATCTCGATACCTTCTGCATATTGCCGACGGGAGAGCGTGAATCCGACGTCTTCCTGAGAGAAAGCTCACGGACACCTATATTGCGAGACGGAGACAAGCTGGCAGCGGCTGCATTATGCTCTGGGTAACATTCTTGTGGGCATCCATGGATCTAGTGGAGTTCGTGCAAGGTAGTTGCATTATTTTCATTACAGGTATTATTTTACCTACTCCTAATGGCAATAACATCGTTTAAATTACATATAATACTCGGGACGTCTATATATATATTAAAATGGCCGTTGATCCATTTCTGTGTTCCTTAGTTTAGTCTTATCTATCTTTGTATATTAATCTGACTGCTTGTATCTGTTTCAGCGTTTGTGTTCGTGCCTGTAACTGAGTCATTTCAAGTGTCCTGTTCCAGTATTTCTGTGCTTCCTCTTATTTGTGTATGTGTTTGTTCTTATTTGCATAATTCGTATAACGTGCATGACACATTATCAGTTATTTCATTCCGTATGCTCCAATCGTCTGGCTGTCGTAAAATTTGTACTCTATTGTCATACTCAGTTCAACGCCGAATCTGTGTGAGCCTGTCACAGTGTAACTCGACGTTTTCAGGAGTTTCTAGTTTGGCTGAGACCAATAGAGGAGTTCTGGGTATGGGCTATGGCTCGTGCGAAAATGGGCAATGCCACGTGCAGGATATATACGCTTTAGCACTTTAGCCTCATTTTATCCTTGATGTTTTGGAAAAAGGTGTGGCTGTGACGACCCTTTTCTGTCGAATCCTGTTCTCCCTGCCAGGCATCATTTAGCCTGCGGTTTAATTGGTGCATTTATGTGATATCTTCTCCTACAATTTCAAATACGTCACCGAGTCTGCCTTTTTTCAACTAGTACACTGCTGCCTTTGACTGATAGCGATGTCAATGGGGTATACACCCATCACACCGCACAATGCCTGCGAGCGATGTTGCGCTGAAAGCTCCCGACATCCTGAGCAGACCACTTCTTTGGTCGCGCCTCAAAGTGATTTTACGTGTTGCAAGCAACAGTGGATGCGCCGGTTGCTCGCTGCTAAGCGTAGTATGAATTCGTATTGTGTAATATGTATGTGTTGGCTTTATGAGCAATATATTATTTGTATTTAGTCTTGTAGTTTATGCATTATTTTCGTTATTTTGTCAGTTGTCAGTTCAGTGAACATTAGTTTCTCGTCAATGTATAGACCTATATAATATCATTTTTTTGAGTTTCTGTTTTGTGTTATTTTTCTCGATGCCGAGGTTTGTTTTAAGTTCGCCTTTCAGTAGTAAGACACCGTTTTATTAGTTGCAGTTGTTATTTTATTGCTGTTAGACGATTCATTGATGTCTACTAGGGGTTGTGCAGTCTTTTGTTCTGAGTGTCTTCTTGAGTTTCCTGAAACCACCACGAGCAAATCATCTGCATATGCTGTTACCCTCCTTACTCTACCATCTCTGTTTAGGTTCTCTATCAGCAAGGTCCCAGAATATGGGTCCACATATGGAATTCTTTGGGCACCCTTTGGTGATTTTCTTGAGACTCGTTGGTGGCCCGCTCAATATTCTACAACTTTGTCTCTGGAGTAGCCGAGAACACTGTTGTATAAAGCTATTGGAATTTGCACATGTCTTAACTCTGCGAACAGCGCATGCTACCAGAGCTTGTCAAAAGCGCCGGATATATCAATTAATATTGCCACCAGTTCGTCCAGTGTGCTCTGAGTTAAGTGTGTAGCCCTATTTACTGTGTCGTCGATACAGTGAGTCTTAAAGATGTAAACTCAGGCACAGAAGCTATATGTGCGACTGTAGTCTGCCACACAGTAGCCTCTCCTTGCCGTTACGTAGTGCATTCAATACACAGATCGGTCTATATGATTTGGGTCTGACTGCAAGGTATTGCTGCACACTGACTTCTTTTTTTGTGTTGTCTTTGCTCTTTGTTAGTATCGTCTTTTGTCTCGTGAGTAATTCCTTAGTTTTGTTAATAACGTCGACCATGGTAGACATTCTTTATGTATGCCGTTGATTTGTGGGATTGCAGCGCTTTGAGCTCTCTTTTGTAGATCAGTTAATATCTCAATACTTCGTCGGGAGATGTGCATGGGTAATTCTACTGTATCTTTTAGGGTCTACCAGCTTGCCCTTTAAGTAGAAATCGCAGGAGGTGTTGAGTGAATGCGTTCGTGTTTAAGTGTGTAGCAGGGTGAATAATTATTGGTTTTAATAACTGGGTGTTGCTCTGTCACGTACGTGCCAGTCAATGATACGTGTTGCAGATGTTCGTTTGGTAATGACCTGCCTACGTTGCTTATACTTCCGGCATTGCCATGGTATTTGGGGGCTTTCCCTGCCTTATTGAGCACAAAGAGGCCGTACTCGTTTATGATGTCCGTTATTAATTGTCCTTTGGAATCCGCCCTATCAGTATGCCAGAGCGCTGAGCATGCGTTATTGTCCGAGAGGATACTGCCAATGGAGAATACTTCTATTTCGCTAATTTAGTTGTCAATAGCCTAATTGTCGTATGAGTACTGTGCGTATAATGATGTGAGTATTCATGATTGCCTTCCCAGAGTAATTTATGCTGTTAGAAAGTATTTAATACATAGTAGCTTTATTTTTGTTACTGTAATCCGTGGGTTTCCTATCAGGATTTCTGCTTTGCTGTCATTTACCTCCGTTATTGTCATATATTCTATGGGAGACCGGGTACTTTACCGTTACGCACGAATGTTTCCTGTAAACAAGCGACATCTGCCTGTACTTTATTCATCGACTTGCTTAGATTTTTACTAACCATTCTGCTACCGACACAATTCAGTTTACGATCTTCACGGCGGTGATATGTTGTGTATGCATAGCTCTTCGGTTCAGTTTCTTTAAATTTAAAGTAACTTGGCCCGTGTGCTCTTACTACGTCCTTGTAGACGCTATGTAGGTCAAACCCTCTCCCCTGCGTGTGCATGCCATCCCCAGGAGTCTACATAATAGCTCTCGTTTATCTTTTGAATGGTTTTTTGTTCGTAGGACAAAGCTACCAGTCTCTTCAGTAGTTGCGTAACACTTTTGATTTCCTTCCGGGTGAGTAACGAATGTTACTAACAATAGGGCAGTCTGGAATACTGTACATCTGTTTTCAAGCCTGTATAACTGTAGATTCTCCTCAAGGTTCCCGTGGTCAATTGTTGTTCGTTTATCGTGTTCCTGTTCATTGTTAGAATCTAGTAATGTGTTGGTTCGCTCACTTATTTTTGTCGTTATTCCTCCCATGGTAGTCGTGTTTGGCTTCAAATAAAAAATGTTGTTTGTATCTAGTAATAGGTCGTGTTTGTTGTTTGTGTTGTTATCGGTGTACCTGTAGCAGTTTTGTTTATTTTTGTTGCTTGTCGTGGGTTTCCTGCGCATGTGTTCTTGATTTATCTGATACGTTTACGATTTCAATATGTTGTTTGTCTTTTGCAGTTTCCTTCTTTGGACATTACATTTCTGTTTACTTGGTCCCATTGTTTTATTCCCAGGTTCTTGTCTGTTTGAGATATGGATATCGCACTACGAACAAAGCGTATTTATTTTATTGAAAATTTGCACTTTGTCGTTTCATATTCGGGTTTGGTTGCTGATGATCTTGTGTTGGTTACTATGCTTGTAGCCGGCCGAGGTGGCCGTGCGGTTCTAGGCGCTACAGTCTGGAACCGAGCGACCGCAACGGTCACAGGTTCGAATCCTGCCTCGGGCATGGATGTATGTGATGTCCTTAGGTTAGTTAGGTTTAATTAGTTCTAAGTTCTAGGCGACTGATGACCTCAGAAGTTAAGTCGCATAGTGCTCAGAGCCATTTGAACCATTTTGAACTGTGCTTGTATTACGTGTTTATTTCAAATCTTCTTGTGCTACTTGTTGATCTGGTCGCGGGTGTATTTCATAATCATGCTGTAAATGTGAATGGATATCTCTCAGATGCCTTGATGTATTTGCATCTTTGCGTAATATACATGATTTCACCGATTTTTCGTTTTACTTGCAGACTTCTTCGTCTTCCAGCTCCGCCATTCTTAGAAAAAGCGTTATCTGGAAGGACGCTCACTGAAACATGTTATGTTTGAGCTGCATAGCTACATAGCAGTCTATGGCACCTTGTACTAATGCGTCAACGATGTAGTCTGTAATTCGAAGATATTTGTTCTGCACTATTTCAAGTAATGGCATTCATGGAACTGTCTCGATATCTGTGTCAGTGGTTTCCGTTTTCAGCCTCTAGGCTACCGCACGCCACCAAACTCTTGTTCTGCTGAGTGGCGATTTGTGTTTACGCCTGTTGTTTTGATAGAAGGGTGATGCGCCTTCCATGTAGTCTTGTCCAATATCAGTGAACGTAGTTGAGTTCGTATTCCGTGCGCTCAATTTTTCTGTTCATGTAGCTGATCGTATGTTGAGAATTCTGGTCCCCCTGTTTTATCGCAGAGTCTGTTTCGGTATTTACTTCGGCTGCAGACAAGACATTTTGCCTTTTTGCCTTTTTGTGTCCTGCGTTTGCACATTTGGCCCACAACAGCTGCTTGTCACAATGTTTAGGTGAATGGCCAAGGCCCCAACAGCTGAGACATTTTTGTACAGCTATATATTCTTTAATGGTTAGTGGTTCAAAGTGTATGTAAGCCGTCTCTTTAGAGTAGGAGTAGGCGAACCCTGGGGAGACTTCAGCTATGTTTTAAACTCTAAGCTTCCCGTTTGATCCTATCCCGAATTTTATTGCCGGTTCTTCGCTAAATTCTTGAGCAGCGATGTGTTTCATTGTAAGCTATCTATCACTTGGGATAAGAGTGTACGCACGTTCGAGCACTGCAGGTGTCAGAACTGCATGCGGCCGCCAGCACGCGGTACATTGGAAACGTTTTCGTAACCGTGTTGTGAATGTGACAGACACCTCGTCCAATGACTCAACATGCTTTTGTTCACTGCCATGTCTCCGTTGACACTCTACAAACCTATAAGAATATCTGCCACGCTCTGGTTTTCTGTCAAAGGAAACTCATTGACAGCTTTCTGCTTGGAATGCACCTACTTTGCAGAGGCGATTTAGAAGTCTATGTATAGCACTGCCACCTATCGGATCTTCATGAAAATATAGGAGTGAAACGGGACTATTTCACGATGTCGCACTACAAATTCCAGATTTATTCGACGGCAACTGGGAGATAAGAAATGTGTTGCATTACTTATCGAACGCCCCCCGTAATATAAATGTGGAAGTCGACAACCGCTAGTGGACGTCGATCACTGACCTAGACGCTGACGGGATTGGGAACCGGCCCGGGACAGTTGGCGATGCAGCCGCGAGTCAATTGAGCTGGGCTGCCAAGTGGCGCGCGCCCGGCCGCCGGGCCGAAGCGGCGCCAACCGAGCTCTCCAGGCACGGGCACGCCGTGCCGCGCCGCGCATCCGAATTGCAAATGTGCTGCCGCTCGGCAGTCGCCCGGGAGCTGCGCGCGGCCGCCGGGTAGCGACTGCACACGGGGGTTCCCCGATAGCACGCGCGACGCGATCTCGCCCCAGGCGGAGCTCGGCAACCTGTTACCTGATGCATCGGCTACGATTCCAGATCTGCAGACTCTTACGAGGCGAAGGCCTCAGATACTACCAGTCTATCGGTTCATATTTGGTAGGTCACTAGCATGCAAAATGAAAGACTGAAATATTTGGTCTCAGTATCCCCCGCTCCTAATGTTAATGACGCTCACTCCATTCAAAATCATGGTGTAGAATAATAACACTACCAGTCAAGATAGAGAGTGATTTTATTTAACACACCTCTTCAGAAGGTTTGCATTCATGTACATGTTTCCATATTCAGAGTTCGAGATCACTGTTTAAATCAAAAAGAAATAATGTGATGATGACTAAATAGACGCAACTGAAACACTAGAATTGGCTAACCGTAATGTGCTCTAAAATATGATATTAATTACGTATATCTGGTCAATCCATATCGTTTTCACGTTGGTTGCAATTTCTTTAATTTTTAAAATACGGTGATGGAAAAATTATCGCAATACCAAAAAGTAATTAATGTAGAGTAATGAAAATTAGGTAATACAGTAATCTAGGTAATACATTCAAGCGATTAATGTTACAAGATCGGCATCTTATGATGTCCTATATGTGCTCGATTGAAGAAATATTTGGTGACCAAACAGGCCAAGACAAGATGTCGAAATCTGTAGACCACTTTGCGTTAGAACATCGGTATGTGTTTGAGCGTTATCCGGTTGGAAAACACCCACTTGAATGTTGTTCATTAATGGCAGCACGACAGGTTGAATCACCACAATGACGTGTAAATTTGCAATCAGGGTGCGTGGGATAACAACGCAAAATCTGCTGCTTTCAAACGAGATACTTTAGATATTGAATTGTTCTATCAGAACTCCCATATACCTACTTTATCTCTTCGTCTTCTGCTTGTGATTTTGGCATGTATACCTGAATTAGTGCTGCTGGCATTGGTTTACTATTGACTGTAATGTGAAAACGCTATCATTGAATTGTCCATTGTAACTATTCATGACGAAACCTATACCCGTTACACCTTTTTCTGTTGCTGTTGGTATTACCCCATATTCGTCTGACCAGAAAACCCTAGCTTCTTTACACTATACCTCACTGACCCACACTATATGTACAGTGAGTGTTTGCATTTCCGTTTACAGGTTTTCTAGATGTCCTACCATGCTCAAACTTTTAGCATTCTCTGCGCTGACTCACAGTATATTACCCTTCTGTTGGTTATTTAACCTTTGCTCATGCTTAAATCCACGCTGGCAGTCCCTCCCAGGCATCTAACTGGGAAACTAATTGGAATCTTTTGCCAGTGGACAGGTCATCATGAAATTTTTTCTGCTACATGCCACATGTCCTGTGGATATACAGTGTGTATCTTTAATGAGTGGTTTGCTGCGCCTTCTGAATCCTCATGCCGTTGATCATTTCTGTTTCTTCCGCATTTCAGTGGCAGTCTTCCCTCCCAAGGGCAAGAGCTTGCCCTGAAATTCTGTCGTCTCTTTCGCCTCTTTGGAAACTGCCATTACATAAAAATGAGTCATTCTCATGCAGATATCTTCGGACGCTATCCCTTATGATTTTTATTCAAATATTATGGAACAGCTTTTTCCGAACCCAGCACGCAGTACGTTCGCATTACTGGTATACTGCGATTAGCTTAGATCAACTGCATTATTAATAGCAAATGTCGCAGTCAAGAACTAGTGCTTCATAATTGATGGTTAATTCTAACTTGGGACTCAACTATGGACCACATTACAGTAGTTACACGTCCCAGTTTTGGGCCAAACAGAATTCACTACTACGGCTTAAATAAACTGTTGTGCTATTTTGATTGAAGTTGGCAATAAGAAATTATAACTAATAAATGTGTGTGTGTATGTGTGTGTGTGTGTGTGTGTGTGTGTGTGTGTGTGTGTGTTGGGTTGACGATTGTCGCTCTTAGGGGCTATTTGGAAAGTAAGCAACGATAGGTTGCGAAATGGAAATCACAGTGAAAACAAAAACTGTTTTATTTGCAACGGTTAACTACATCTTCCTGCTACTTCTCTACACAGTCGCCGATCAGACTTAGACACCTGTCGTAGCGTTGTACCAGCTTTTCAATTCCCTCGTTATAGAAGACAGCCGCCAGTGCTTTTTGCCAATTTTCTACTCTGGACTGCAGTTCGTTGTCTGTGTCAAAATATTGTCTTTATAGCCAGTGGTTCATTTTAGCAGATTTGAAGCTCAGGGGTAGCCAATTACGGGCTGTATTGTGGGTGATAAAACGCTTGCCATCGAAAACGCTGCAGGAGCATCTTCATTGCCACTGCAGAGTGCGGCCAAGAATAGTCGTATATAATGAACTGCATGACAGTTATGTTATGTGGATTGCATAGCTTGAGGCGAAATCTTTTGCCAGGCCTCATACTTGGCGGGAGATGCAAATTTCAAGCCATCTTTACGTTCTCACTATGAGCTCAGAACTGAAAAGAGCGACATGGTGCGATCGACGGGGTACTAGACACAGTGCCCAAGGCATCTATGCAAAACTTCATCAGATTTACACTGTACTTTCCATTTCCTCACCGATTGTTCCTTACTTTTCAAATAACCCTCGTACAATATTACATTTGTGTGTAAAAGAGAAAGAATGATTTAAGCAATACCAAGTCTATCAATGTACCCTCATACTAGCTATATTGCTTTTCGCAGTGCTCAATAAATCTGTAACATAAATTCTTTTTTTTCATATACATCATGTTCTAATGTTTGTGCATAAGTTCACACGTCGTCTTTACACGCCTGACAGCCAAATAAACAAAAAGAAATATCAGTGGTGTAATCTTTCATTTATATTTGGCACTCGGAAGTGAACACCTTACAGCATTCAATACCGTTGTGTTAACTTATATATTCGACTTTACCGATCATGATCAACAAAATAAACGAGGTAGGAAAAATACAAACAGAAATGAGAGAGGGGTTGGTACTGTCTCGCGGAGACGTATTACTTTCTCCAGTCGAAGGAAAAATCGGAAGAGAAAAGGCCGCAATAGAGGCAAGAGCTCCTGTGGGAATCGACTGTGCGGCAGCGCCAAGTTTGTTCAGATAGAAAGGAAGAGTCGGAAGTATTTTCCTACCCCGTCCCTCTGGTGCCACATCCACTGGAAGAAGAGGATCCAGAACGTGACTGGAAACATTGCGAAAACGATAGTCAAGCGTTTCTAAAGTTGCAGTGTGCAATACGGAGGAGTTATGTCCTTAGGTCATTAATCTTTATCAACTGATAAAGTCTGTAATAGTATCCTCATATTACACTCCTGGAAATGGAAAAAAGAACACATTGACACCGGTGTGTCAGACCCACCATACTTGCTCCGGACACTGCGAGAGGGCTGTACAAGCAATGATCACACGCACGGCACAGCGGTCACACCAGGAACCGCGGTGTTGGCCGTCGAATGGCGCTAGCTGCGCAGCATTTGTGCACCGCCGCCGTCAGTGTCAGCCAGTTTGCCGTGGCATACGGAGCTCCATCACAGTCTTTAACACTGGTAGCATGCCGAGACAGCGTGGACGTGAACCGTATGTGCAGTTGACGGACTTTGAGCGAGGGCGTATAGTGGGCATGCGGGAGGCCGGGTGGACGTACCGCCGAATTGCTCAACACGTGGGGCGTGAGGTCTCCACAGTACATCGATGTTGTCGCCAGTGGTCGGCGGAAGGTGCACGTGCCCGTCGACCTGGGACCGGACCGCAGCGACGCACGGATGCACGCCAAGACCGTAGGATCCTACGCAGTGCCGTAGGGGACCGCACCGCCACTTCCCAGCAAATTAGGGACACTGTTGCTCCTGGGGTATCGGCGAAGACCATTCGCAACCGTCTCCATGAAGCTGGGCTACGGTCCCGCACACCGTTAGGCCGTCTTCCGCTCACGCCCCAACATCGTGCAGCCCGCCTCCAGTGGTGTCGCGACAGGCGTGAATGGAGGGACGAATGGAGACGTGTCGTCTTCAGCGATGAGAGTCGCTTCTGCCTTGGTGCCAATGATGGTCGTATGCGTGTTTGGCGCCGTGCAGGTGAGCGCCACAATCAGGACTGCATACGACCGAGGCACACAGGGCCAACACCCGGCATCATGGTGTGGGGAGCAATCTCCTTCAGTGGCCGTACACCACTGGTGATCGTCGAGGGGACACTGAATAGTGCACGGTACATCCAAACCGTCATCGAACCCATCGTTCTACCATTCCTAGACCGGCAAGGGAACTTGCTGTTCCAACAGGACAATGCACGTCCGCATGTATCCCGTGCCACCCAATGTGCTCTAGAAGGTGTAAGTCAACTACCCTGGCCAGCAAGATCTCCGGATCTGTCCCCCATGGAGCATGTTTGGGACTGGATGAAGCGTCGTCTCACGCGGTCTGCACGTCCAGCACGAACGCTGGTCCAACTGAGGCGCCAGGTGGAAATGGCATGGCAAGCCGTTCCACAGGACTACATCCAGCATCTCTACGATCGTCTCCATGGGAGAATAGCAGCCTGCATTGCTGCGAAAGGTGGATATACACTGTACTAGTGCCGACATTGTGCATGCTCAGTTGCCTGTGTCTATGTGCCTGTGGTTCTGTCAGTGTGATCATGTGATGTATCTGACCCCAGGAATGTGTCAATAAAGTTTCCCCTTCCTGGGACAATGAATTCACGGTGTTCTTATTTCAATTTCCAGGAGTGTATATCTGGCACTTTATTCATTACCGAATTTGCAATGTGACCGTTTTACTTTGTACATGGAGATATATTGACCTTTTACTCGACCCCTCCCCTTCCACTTAACTTACCAACGTCTTTCTTTTTTTTCTTCCTTTTTTTTACAAATTTATCATAAAAATGGAACTTTATGGTATTGGAAATTGTGTAATATCGACGCGTGTTTGAATACGAGGCCGCTGGGCACTGTGTCTATTACGCCTGTCAATCGCATCATGTCGCTCTTTTCAGCTCTGAGCTCACATTGAGAACGTAAATACAGGTAGAAATTAGCGTCTCCCGCTAAGTATGAGAGTCTGGTGACAGATTTCGCCTGAAGCTATGCAATCCACATAACATAACTGTCATGCAGTTCATTATATACTATTCTTGGCCGCATTTTGCAGGGGCAATGAAGATGCTCCTGCAGCGTTTTCGATGGCAATCGTTTTATCACCCACAATACAGCCCCTAATTGGCTACACCTGAGATTCATCTCTGCCCAAATGAACCGCTGGCTATGAAGGCAATATTTTGACACAGACAACGAGCTGCAGTCCAGAGTAGAGATTTGTCGAAAAGCACTGGCGGCTGTCTTCTGTAACGAGGGAATTGAAAAGTTGGTACAACGCTACGGCAGATGCCTAAGTCTGATCGGCGACTGTGTAGAGAAGTAGCTGGAAGGTGTAGCTAACCGTTGCAAATAAAACAGATTTTGACTGTGGTTTCCATTTCGCGACCTGTCGTTCCTTACTTTCCGAATGGCCCTCGTATTTTATTGCAGAAATTATCCACCAGCAGGTTGAAGCAAACATATACATCGCTTGTCTGCACATATTCAAGTTATTATACTCATATTCTCTTACAATACAAAGAATTTCACAAAAGCTATCTTGTTAGATGCATGAAAAAATGGATGTTTTTGTCTGCTGTACAAGGCCAATCACACATGATAATTACATGTCACATGAAACACCCTCAGATATGTAGGCCAATATACAGAGTTTCCATATATTGTGTTTCAAATTAATACCTTAATAAACTTAAATTATACTAGATTCTAACAAATAGTTTCCAACATGTGATAAACTCTCTATACCTTCCAAGTGACGCAATTTTGACACAAAGATGAACTAGGAAACCCGTTAAATGTGGTTGCCACAGGAAACGCTCATTGTGTAGCCTAGTTGAAACAGACGACATCCGATACCGAAGTGCAATGAAACTTGCGAAACGTTATGAAAGGCAACCACTATCAGAACCAACTATTCGGGTTTAACTGAGGCCATTTGTGAATAAAGGAAGTGTTCCTTATAAAAATGGGGATGGTCGTCCATGTGTTTCAGACGCCAACGTGGACAAGGTGCGGCACGAGTTTGCAAAGAGTGCGACAAAATCGATGTGTACGGCCGCCAGAGAGTTGGAAATGAGATTATCAACAGCGCATAATTTCTTGCGTAGAAGGTTACGGCTGCATTCCTACAAGATGCAGCAGCCTCAGTCATTAAAGCCTACGGAGAAACTTCAGCGGAATAGTTTGCAATTGATATGCAACACAAGATTGACGCAAACAATGACTTTTTGGACAAGTGTTGTTTCTCCAATGAGATAAAGTTTCAAGTATCCTGCAAACTGAATCGCCATAACATACGTATATGGGATACAAAGGATCCTCATGTTACACGTGAAATGCAAAGGTACAGTCTCTCGGTCAATGTCTGGCGCGGACTCATACACAATTGCCTCACTGGTCCATTCCTTTTCAACGAGTCTTCCGTCAACGGTGGAGAGTTTACTACACAAAATTGGAACAGCTGCCACCCGACGCCATTACCCAGCTGGATGGGGCACCACTTCATTGGTCCCTAAATCTCCATCAATTTCTAGATGAATAGTATCAGGTCAGACGGACTGGACGAGATGGTCCAGATGTCCGTCAAGATCCCTTGACCTCACACCACAAGACTTTGTCGTGTCGGTTTTGTAAAAGATTTGGTGTACCGAACCAAGATTAGAGATGTACACGATTTGACGGCAAGCACTCAGTACACATTATCCGTGCCAATAAGGATGAATGAGGAAACAAAACTTTGTGAGTTATTTTATCACATGTTGAAAACCACTTTATAATATCTAGTACAGTTTGAAGGTTAACGGCCTTGCCGCAGTGGTAACACCGGTTCCCGTCAGATCATCGAAGTTAAGCGCTGTCGGCCTGGGCTGTCACTTGGATGGGTGACCATCCGGTCTGCCGAGCGCTTTTGGCAAGCGGAGAGCACTCAGCTTTTGTGAGGCAAACTGACGAGCTATTTGATTGAGAAGTAGCGGCTCCTGTCTCGTAAACTGACATACGGCCGGGAGAGCTTCGTACTGACCACCTATCCCTCCATATCTGCATCAAGTGCCGCCTGTCGACTGTGGATGAGGTGGCGGCCGGTGGGTACCGTTGGGCTTTCCAATGCCTGTTCGGAGCGAGTTTAGTTTCAAGGGCATTAAGGTCTCAAGCTGTAAAGACATTTTATAGACGCAGAGTATTACTGAAGCTTTTCGCTACATTTTTAAAGCATATCAGTTACATCTCTTCTACATCTATAACCTGGGTATAACAATTACATTATCCTTATCATCATTTGCCGGTGACACCAACATTACTTTTTCAGTTACTGCTACCATCAAATCGTTTCTGTATCTACAAAACATGGATTACATTTTTGCCAGCCGCGGTGGTCTAGCGGTTCTAGGCGCTCAGTCCGGAACCGCACGACCGCTACGGTCGCAGGTTCGAATCCTGCCTCGGGCATGGATGTGTGTGATGTCCTTAGGTTAGTTAGGTTTAAGTAGTTCTAAGTTCTAGGGGACTGATGACCACAGATGTTAAGTCCCATAGTGCTCAGAGCCATTTGAACCATTTGATTACATTTTTGATACATTATACTATGTCACATGTGTTTTACAATTTCAGTTTGCGTCTTTCAGCCCTCTAGAGCTCGTTGGTTACGGTTTCAGTACATTACATTCACGACTAGTAGGCTACAGTTTCAGTTTCATCCTCAACCAGTGTTTTACTGCTAAATTAATTCTAAACACTCTCCTATTGCGCACATTGCTATGATGACTAGCTCTGTCTTCTCCAAAATGACCCCATGCTGTAGTGCTCACTTTATTAGTTAGCTTGTAGCGTCAAAGTCTTTTGAAGAAAAGGCCAATTAAAATGGCTGATACTGAAAATCTTATGTAGCTTGAAACAAATCATATACTTAAATGTAAGTTTATCAACATTTTTTTATTCCCTTAACTGATGAGCTTCAGAAAAGTTCCAACCTTCATATCACACAGTGTTTCAGTGTTTGAAAAGTTTTTCTTTCTCTGTTCTAAGAATTTTGTAAACAGCTCCCAGGATGTGTCGAATGCTATAAAAATAATTGGGGTAATCCGAACTGTGAAATTATGTATGTGCATCACATTTAATACACTCCTGGAAATGGAAAAAGAACACATTGACACCGGTGTGTCAGACCCACCATACTTGCTCCAGACACTGCGAGAGGGCTGTACAAGCAATGATCACACGCACGGCACAGTGGACACACCAGGAACCGCGGTGTTGGCCGTCGAATGGCGCTAGCTGTGCAGCATTTGTGCACCGCCGCCGTCAGTGTCAGCTAGTTTGCCGTGGCATACGGAGCTCCATCGCAGTCTTTAACACTGGTAGCATGCCGCGACAGCGTGGACGTGAACCGTATGTGCAGTTGACGGACTTTGAGCGAGGGCGTATAGTGGGCATGCGGGAGGCCGGGTGGACGTACCGCCGAATTGCTCAACACGTGGGGCGTGAGGTCTCCACAGTACATCGATGTTGTCGCCAGTGGTCGGCGGAAGGTGCACGTGCCCGTCGACCTGGGACCGGACCGCAGCGACGCATGGATGCACGCCAAGACCGTAGGATCCTACACAGTGCCGTAGGGGACCGCACCGCCACTTCCCAGCAAATTAGGGACACTGTTGCTCCTGGGGTATCGGCCAGGACCATTCGCAACCGTCTCCATGAAGCTGGGCTATGGTCCCGCACACCGTTAGGCCGTCTTCCGCTCACGCCCCAACATCGTGCAGCCCGCCTCCAGTGGTGTCGCGACAGGCGTGAATGGAGGGACGAATGGAGACGTGTCGTCTTCAGCGATGAGAGTCACTTCTGCCTTGGCGCCAATGATGGTCGTATGCATGTTTGGCGCCGTGCAGGTGAGCGCCACAATCAGGACTGCATACGACCGAGACACACAGGGCCAACACCCGGCATCATGGTGTGGGGAGCGATCTCCTACACTGGCCGTACACCACTGGTGATCGTCGAGGGGACACTGAATAGTGCACGGTACATCCAAACCGTCATTGAACCCATCGTTCTACCATTCCTAGACCGGCAAGGGAACTTGCTGTTCCAACAGGACAATGCACGTCCGCATGTGTCCCGTGCCACCCAACGTGCTCTAGAAGGTGTAAGTCAACTACCCTGGCCAGCAAGATCTCCGGATCTGTCCCCCATTGAGCATGTTTGGGACTGGATGAAGCGTCGTCTCACGTCCAGCACGAACGCTGATCCAACTGAGGCGCCAGGTGGAAATGGCATGGCAAGCCGTTCCACAGGACTACATCCAGCATCTCTACGATCGTCTCCATGGGAGAATAGCAGCCTGCATTGCTGCGAAAGGTGGATATACACTGTACTAGTGCCGACATTGTGCATACTCTGTTGCCTGTGTCTATGTGCCTGTGGTTCTGTCAGTGTGATCATGTGATGTATCTGACCCCAGGAATGTGTCAATAAAGTTTCCCCTTCCTGGGACAATGAATTCACGGTGTTCTTATTTCAATTTCCAGGAGTGTAACTTCGTAAGAACACTATGTGATCAAAAGTATCCGGACACCCCACAAAACATACGTTTTTCATATTAGGCGTACTGTGCTGCCACGTACTGCCAGGTACTTCATATCAGCGACCTCAATAGTCATTAGACATCACGAGAGAGCAGAATGGGGCGCTGCGCGGAACTCACAGACTTCGAACGTGGTCGGGTGATTGGGTGTCGCTTGTGTCATACGTCTGTATGCGGGATTTCCACTCTCCTAAACATTCCTAGGTCCACTGTTCCCGATGTGATAGTGAAGTGGAAATGTGAAGGAACACGTACAGCACAAAAGCGTACCGGTCGACCTCGTCTGTTGACTGACAGACACCGTCAACTGTTGAAGTGGCTTGTAATGTGTAATAGGCAGACATCTATCCAGAAATCACACAGGAATTCCCAACTGCATCAGGATCCACTGCAAGTACTATGACAGTTATGCGGGAGGTGAGAAAACTTGGATTTCATGGTCGAGAGGCTGCTCACAAGCCACACATCATGTCGGTAAATGATCAATGACGCCTCGCTTGGTGTAAGGAGATGAACGATGGATCAAGGTAAAAACGTTTTGTGGAGTGATGAATCAAGGTACAGAATATGGCGATCTGATGACACGGTGTGGGTATGGCGAATGCCCGGTCAACACCATCTACTAGCGCCTGTATTGCCAACGGTAAAATTCGGAGGCGCTGGTGTTATGGTGTGGTCGTCTTTCTCATGGAGGGGGCTTGCACCCCTTGTTGTTTTGCTTGGCTCTATCACAGCACAGGCCTACACTAATGTCTTAAGCACCTTCTTGCTTCCCATTGTTGAAGATCAACTCGGGGATAGCGATTCCATCTTTCAGCAAGATCGAGCACCTGTTCACAATGCACGGCCCGTGGCGCAGTGGTTACACGACAATAACATCCCTGTAATGGACTGGCCTGCACGGAGTCCTGATCTGAATCCTACAAAACATCTTTGGGATGTTTTGGAACGTACTTAATTCCTGAATACCAGCATTACCGATGGAGGGCGCCACGAACTTGTAAGTCATTTTCAGCCGAGTCTGGACCCTTTTGAACACATAGTGTATCTGAGGTAATGCCATGGTAAATCAAGCTATCCGAATCTGTGTTACACATTTTAAAATTTTACCTCCAAATGTTTTCGAAATATGCCAGTAACGGGAACCCACACGGTGTTTCAAAAATGACCGGTATATTTGAAACGGCAATAGAAACTAAACGAGCAGTGATAGAAATACACCGTTTGTTGCAATATGCATGGGACAACAGTACATTTTCAGGCGGACAAACTTTCGAAATTACAGTAGTTACAATTTTCAACAACAGATGGCGCTGCAAGTGATGTGAAAGATATAGAAGACAACGCAGTCTGTGGGTGCGCCATTCTGTACGTCGCCTTTCGGCTGTAAGCGTGTGCTGTTCACAACGTGCAAGTGTGCTGTAGACAACATGATTTATTCCTTAGAACAGAGGATTTTTCTGGTGTTGGAATTCCTCCGCCTAGAACACAGTGTTGTTGCAACAAGACGAAGTTTTCAACGGAGGTTTAATGTAACCAAAGGACCGAAAAGCGATACCAGAAAGGATCTGTTTGAAAAATTTCAACGGACTGGGAACGTGACGGATGAACGTGCTAGAAAGGTAGGACGACCGCGTACGGCAACCACAGAGGGCAACGTGCAGCTAGTGCAGCAGGTGATCCAACAGCGGCCTCGGGTTTCCGTTCGCCGTGTTGCAGCTGCGGTCCAAATGACGCCAACGTCCACGTATCGTCTCATGCGCCAGAGTTTACACCTCTATCCATACAAAATTCAAACGCGGCAACCCCTCAGCGCCGCTACCATTGCTGCACGAGAGGCATTCGCTAACGATATAGTGCACAGGATTGATGACGGCGATATGCATGTGGGCAGCATTTGGTTTACTGACGTAGCTTATTTTTACCTGGACGGCTTCGTCAATAAACAGAACTGGCACATATGGGGAACCGAAAAGCCCCATGTTGCAGTCCCATCGTCCCTGCATCCTCAAAAAGTACTGGTCTGGGCCGCCATTTCTTCCAAAGGAATCATTGGCCCATTTTTCAGATCCGAAACGATTACTGCATCACGCTATCTGGACATTCTTCGTGAATTTGTGGCGGTACAAACTGCCTTAGACGACACTGCAAACACCTCGTGGTTTATGCAAGATGGTGCCCGGCCACATCGCACGGCCGACGTCTTTAATTTCCTGAATGATTATTTCGATGATCGTGTGATTGCTTTGGGCTATCCGAAACATACAGGAGGCGGCGTGGATTGGCCTCCCTATTCGCCAGACATGAACCCCTGTGACTTCTTTCTGTGGGGACACTTGAAAGACCAGGTGTACCGCCAGAATCCAGAAACAATTGAACAGCTGAAGCAGTACATCTGATCTGCATGTGAAGCCATTCCGCCAGACACGTTGTCAAAGGTTTCGGGTAATTTCATTCAGAGACTACGCCATATTATTGCTACGCATGGTGGATATGTGGAAAATATCGTACTATAGAGTTTCCCAGACCGCAGCGCCATCTGTTGTTGAAAATTGTAACTACTGTAATTTCGAAAGTTTGTCTGGTTGAAAATGTACTGCTGTCCCAAGCATATTGCAACAAACGGTGTATTTCTATCGCTGCTCGCTTATTTTTATTGCCGTTTCAAATATACCGGTCATTTTTGAAACACCCTGTATATTCTGTGGGCATAGTGGTAGATTAGAGCGATGTTGATTGAAATTTTCAGAACACGCAAGGTCTCCTCCCAAAATGTAAACCACGTCTGAAGCATCAGATTTGGTGATTACACTAAATCTATGCACAAACCGAAACACAAAGTCAGGAAGTGGTACAAGTTGCAGCATTTCCCCGCTGCAGACACCATTAACCTCTATGTATATAACATATGGTTCGTCGTTATTCTCTTTATTCTCAGCTCAGCACCTATTTCTTGCAATGGGACATGTATGCAACTAGTGAACCCACGCTGAACAAAATATGGTTTTCTATGTCTGTGATAAGTTGCTGTTTTACAAAGAAACTCACGCTGAACCGAATGCTGTCACTTAGCGCGTTGGATACAATTCGTATATTTAGATATAGACTCTGCGGAAATTTTCAAACAGATTGGCCAGTTTATGAGATAGGTTTTGAAATATAAGTCAGTAACCTCCTAAGGTCTTGTATTCAGATAAAAAACCTCACGTATAAAGCCAGTAGCTATTGCCATAAAGCCAGCTGATGTTCCTATAAATCGCATGTTAACACTGCAGACCATTTCAGAAAGTATCAAAAAGTTCTAAGCCGTTATATATTATCCAGTGTTCTCTTTTCTACTTCTCTTCCTCCAAGTAAACCTGATTCTTTATTTCCTCGAACGCGCTGCAGTGCTAAGTTACTTCATTACAACTTTTTCTCCGCAAAAGCATCACTTTTATAGCAACACCTGCTCCATTTCTTACTTTGTTCCATTTTCTACAGCAGTGGAACTTAACTTTCGCTTTGAAGCATTTCCTTACGTTTTTTGGTGATTTCCTGTCAGGATTTCGTCACTCTAAAGTTGTCAGTGCGTTTCTTTCCAAAAGAACAATCCCGACTTCTTACGCAACTCTGAGCATGTGATCTAACTCCAATGACTTTATCGTCGACGGGACGCTAAATTTCACTGTTTTATTCCTCGTCTGGTTTATTTGTGCCCAGGTATGTGCCCAGTGGTTGACAGTTTAGGATAGGCAGTTAGGGACGCTGTACCCTCTAGATGCATCAATAATTTACGAGCCAATGTATTGATCACACCAGTGGGCGGGCGCTGTTTGTCCGTTGTTAACCCGTGGGAGGGGATCCTCAAGCAGACAAATGGCCGTCGCTGTTGATGAAACTGGCACCCAACAGGTACCAAGCAGAAGTTCGCTAACTGTATTAATGAAACTGTATACTTTCTTTTATGTTTATCAATAGGTGACTGCTTAATAGAACTGTTAACATAGTATGTTAAATTTCTAAACGAGTTGAATTGGTGACAGAAACCGTTTCGACTGAGCTGCCTGTGGTATAATGAATGAATGTGCTAGGTTACTTGTTACTTTACAGTGTATTCTGCTGAGTGTAGAACGTTAAAGTGTAAGCTAATCACTTACAACAACCTATTATGTTCAACCAGTGACATTCCAAGGTCTTTCGGGCAATGATAACTCACATAGGTTACGGCTTGCCCAACAGATACAGAGCATTTCAGGTAGGTAGAGCATGGGAAACAGTGTTTTCTGTGATAAAATGTCATCGGTCTCCCAGAAAAGAATTTAAGAAGAACACCTCGATGGGGACTCGAAGTCAGGGCTCCTCGGTTTGGCAGCAGCAACGTGCCCTACGGTAGACTTAACTTTATACGTCTTGCGGTGCACTTTACACTCCACAGCTCTTTTCCACGACAGGAAGCTCTGGATGTCACAGAATGTCCACTAGCCTGGACGTAAGCACTTGCTTGGCGAGTTAGCACATAAATTGGATCCGTGTAGTCTTGCCTGGAGGTGATGAACAGTGGAAATATTATTGTCTCTGACCAGCTGGTCACGATGAGACGCTGTGTGTAGCACAGCACGACCTTATACTTGCTAATGGAATGCTAACTCACAGTGATTCAAGAAACGCACGGTGTCATGTTTATATTCTAGTCCGGTACAGTAGTAAAATTTTTTATTATATGATGTATTACGCTATTATATGCCGGTCACTTTTTAATTATAGTTATATTTTATTGGTCATCATACCCAACAAGATCATTTTTACGATATACAACCTACTTATGTTTCCACTAAGCCCAAATACGTATGTCTGTTTGAAGAATAATACCATGTAACCTTTCCCTTATTACACTTCATTTAAATGCTATCGATTGAACTATTTAACGATGTTATATATGGTATATATTCCGGTTGCATAACAATGGCAACATGACCGATACTATATCGTAAGGAAAAAGACAAAGTAAAATGATACTCTCATTCAAGTTAAGACAGTCAGAGCGCAGATTATTGTTAGAAAATTTTGTGTTCGTACCGTTGTGACGGACTCTCTTTTCATTATGAGACCGTGAAAATGGTAGGAATACAAACGTGCGGTTTGTCACAAAGCCACACAGCATAATGCAGCCTGTACTATGTGGCAGCTTACTCCTGCCTAAACTAGGAATGCAGTGTACATACATAACGTCAAGGCAACAAAAAACTTGATATCCGAATCTCTTTTACCTTGTTTTAAATTTATATTGTTATAAGAACCTGAACTGGAATTTACATGTTACAGATATCCTTAAACGTCTAATCTGTCCAATCTTTCCAGATGATCAAGTCAGAAACTTGAGTTTCTTTTACCTGCTTTCCTGTTCATGCCTTATGGCATCCTATTCTGATCTGTCCGTCTCTATGGTAACAAATATTTTATCACACTGGAGCGCATAATTAGGGTATTATTTGGTGTCCACCCTAGATCATCTTCTAGATAGGTGTTTAAACAGTTGACCAGCCTGACAACAGCCTGATATACTACACTCATGCTCATAAATTAAGGATAATGCTGATACATGGTGAAACAACTCTCTGGTGGGCGGTTTGAGTGTTTAAATCACCTCGTGGTATGACCATGCGATTCATTTGACCTGCAGTCGTCGCACAGTGACGCTGGCAGCAGTCCACATACGCATAGGTGTGTTGGTGCATGTCAGAGTACGGTGCAGCACGTAAGTGTGCAGACGTTTTCAGACGCGCTAATGGTGACTGTGTGTTGAAAATGGCTCAAAGAACACATACTGATGACATTATGAGGGGGTAGAATACTAGGGCGACTGAAGGCTGGCCAAACTCAGCAGGTCGTAGCACGGATCCTCCGTATGCCACAAAGTGTGATCTCAAGATTATGGCAACGATTCCAACCGACAGGGAACATGTCCAGGCGCTACAGTACGGGACGTCCACAGTGTACAACACCATAAGAAGACCGATATATCACCATTAGTGCCCGCAGACGGCCACGGAGTATCGCAGGTAGCCTTGCTCGGGACCTTACCGCAGCCACTGGAACAGCTGTCTCCAGACACACAATCTACAGACGACTAAACATACATGGTTTATTCGCCCGCAGACCTGCAAGGTGTATTCCACTGATACCTGGTAACAGGAGAGCCCGTAAAGCCTGGTGTCAAGAACACAGTACATTGTCGTTGGAACAGTGGTCCCAGGTTATGTTCACGGACGAGTCCACGTATAGTCTGAACAGTGATCCTCACCGGGATTTCATCTGGTGTGAACGAGGAACCAGATAACAACTCCTTAATGACCTTGAAAGCGACATGTATGGAGGTCGTGGTTTGATGGTGTGGGGTGGGATTATGATTGGTACACGTACATCCCTCCATGTCTTTGACAGAGGAACTGTAACAGGTCAGGTGTATCGGAACGTCATTTTGCGCCAATATGTCCGCCTTTTCAGGGGTACAGTGGGTCCGACCTATCTCCTGATGGATGATAACGCACGACCCCACCGAGCTGCCATCGTGGAGGAGTACCTTGAAACAGAAGATATCAGGCGAATGGAGTAGCCTGCTTGATCTCCAGAGCTAAACCCCTTCAAGCACGTCTGGGATGCTCTAGATCGACGTATCGCTGCATGTCTTAATACCCCTACGACACTTCAGGAGCTCCGACAGGCACCGGTACAAGAATGGGAAGCTATACCCCAGCAGCTGCTCGACCACCTGATCCAGAGTATGCCAACCCGTTGTGCAGCCTGTATACCTGTGCATGGTGATCATATCCCATATTGATGTCAGGGTACATGCGCAGGTAACAGTGGCGTTTTGTAGCACATGTGTTTTGGGACTGTTTTCTTAACTTATCACTAATACTGTGGACTTAGAGATCTGTGTCGTGTACGTTCCCTATGTACCTATGCTATTAGCGCCAGTTTTATGTAGTGCCACGTTGTGTGGCACCACATTCTGTAATTATCCTCAATTTATGAGCATGAGTGTATGTTACGAAGTTTGCTGTGAAGAATCAGTCACAGATTCTAAGCAACAGAAAAAATAATAAATACAGTGCCAGAAGAAGGAACACTTTAAACTATCCATGATCAGCGTGGTTGTGCCACTAAATGGAGTGAAGTATTCAACCATTAAATATTTGAACACTTTCCAAGTGCTATAAGAAAAGAGTAGATAGTTGTCACACGAAAGGAATTAACGGACTTTGGCCGCGGAGTGGTAGTTGCAGCTACGCGTATGGTACACGGCGTTTCGGAAATTGTCGGGAAATTCGATATTTCAAGATCCACAGACTCAAGAGTGTGCCGAGAATAACAACTTTCAGGCGTTATTTCTCACCATGGGCAACACAGTGGCCGACAGCCTTCACTTAACGACCAATAGCAGCGGCGTTTGCGTGGTAACAGACAAGAAACACTGCGCGAAATAACTCCATAAAACAATGTCGGACGTACGATGAACATATGCGCTAGAACTGTACTACGAAATGTGGCGTTAATGTGCTATGACAGCGAACGACACAGGCGAGAGCCTATGCTAACAGCGCGACATTGCCTGCAGCGCTTCTCCTGGGCTCGTGACCATGTCGGTTGGACCCTAGACGAGTGGAAAGCCTTGGCCTGATCAACATAGTCGTATTTCAGTTGGTAAGAGCTGATAAGGGTTCGAGTGTGGCGCAGACCCCAGAAGCCATGAGCGCAGGATGTCAACAAGGCACGGTGCAAGCTGCTGGTGGTTCCAAAACGGCACTGGCTGTGTTTACTTGGAATATCCTCAGGTCTCTGGTCCAAGCGACCCTAACTGTAAATGGTTATATTCGGCCACATGGAGATCATTTGTAGCTGTGGACTTAGCAAACAACGATGGAATTTTTATGGATGACAAGGTGCCATGTCAGCTAGCCATAGTCCGCAGCTCGTGGTCGTGCGGTAGCGTTCTCGCTTCCCGCGCCCGGGTTCCCGGGTTCGATTCCCGGCGGGGTGAGGGATTTTCTCTGCCTCGTGATGACTGGGTGTTGTGTGATGTCCTTAGGTTAGTTAGGTTTAAGTAGTTCTAAGCTCTAGGGGACTGATGACCATAGATGTTAAGTCCCATAGTGCTCAGAGCCATTTGAACCAGCTAACCGTAATTGTTTCCCGTTAGTTCGAAGAACATTCTGGACATTTTGATCGGATGATTTGGCCACCCAGATCGACTTATATCAGTACCATTGAACATTTATGGGACATAATCGAGATGTTAGTTTGTACACAAAATCATGCACCGGCAACACCTTCGCATTTATGGATGTCAATAGATGCAGCACGAATCGATATTTCTGCTGCAACGATTTGTTGAGTCCATGCTTCGTCGAGTTACTCCACTACTCCGGGCAAAGGGATGGACACAATATTAGGAGGTATACTACGATTTCTGTCACATCAATGTATTTACAAATGTGTTATTGAATATATGTTGATCGCTAAATTTAGGAACAACGTTCTCCTGTTTGTACAGAAAAATTTCTATCATCAGAACTAACAGAGCAAACTTTGGACGTGCATAGATATTACGTTTTTAGTACATATATTATACAGAGTGAATCACCTAAAACTGCTGAAATTGAAAGTGCTATTGAGCGGTTTTCACAGAATGTATTGGTAGTCAGGGGCTCGTACTGTTAGACAATAAACACATTGTAATAATACTTAGCAAGTGTATTTTTTGTGAAAACATACACTTTTAAATGGAGTAATGCCTATAAACATTAAAAACCTTAAGGTAGTGTAAATTAGAATTTCAGTGGTGTTTGTTGCAGTACTGTAATGGCCGTCGTTTAGTAGATACTGTATTTTGAAACGTTTCCACACCGACTCTTTTTTGTGCCATTCAACCTGAGTAGCTGCTGGGTACGACGTCGTTATGTTTACTTACAAAGAGCTTGTGTGTTCATCGAGTGCATTGCGATTTGTTAGTGCGTGACAGACCAAGTAGCAGGTCGTTGGTGGACGATGGAGTTTACCAATGTAGAAAAAGCCGTTACGTTCGTGACACACGGAGAGTGTAGGGACAGTGCGTTTGGTTCTTGTACAGTGTATGCTTCAAAATATCTCACTAGACGTCAACCATCGTGACAGTTATTTATCATCCTCATTACGTGAAAGTGGTAATGTAACATCTAAACGACGTAGCAGAAGGGAAAAAAAAGGACGGCAGAAGAGGGGGGAATTAATGCTCTTGCTGCCGTAACTGCTGATCCCCATGTTAGTTCCCACGCAATCGTACGAAGTCGTGGCATGAGTCAGGCAAGTGTCCTACGTATTCCCCATCGACATAGGTTCCAACCTTACCACATCTGTCTACATCAAGAGCTGCAGGAAAATGATTATGAGAATCGTGTTAACTTCTGTACATGGACATTAAGACAGGATACTCCAGAGGTATCGTGTATCCTTGTAACGCCGGAAATGCATATCCTCCTATTTCCATCTATTGTACAATAATTTTTTTCCTTATTTAGTTACCTGTATATAGACGTCTCTGTGTCTTTGTATATTGTAATTGTTTTACTATTTGTATATATATGCATTTATGTCGATGTATAATTGGTTTTTGTGTAAAGATTATGTGTATTTTTACGCTGGGTCTTGCCTAGGGAAAACTGCTATCGAACGATTACATCGACAGGTCATGTTAAGAATCAAAGTGTGTAGAATCTTTGGTAGGGTTAACTCTGCCTCGTGGAGCGCGGGCAGAGCAGAGAGAGTCTGGCTGGGGTGGTGCAGTGGAGCAGGTGTGTTGTGTGAAGCTCCCGCGAGTTGCCGCGCTTTCGGGGTTTGTCAGAATGTAATTGCGCTCGACTTGTGATGATAGTTTCTGACATGGTGTCGCGGACAGGAAGCATTAGCTGGCGCACATCAAGAGCCAGTTTCGTCTGGTGACCGTGTCGAGAAGAAGGCGCGCCAACATCCAGCTTCAGCAACAGCGACGGCCGACAATGAGTGACTGTCGCCACCTCCTCGATCGACGGCTTCAAACCTTCAATCAGCCAACAAGGAAAACTGGAAGCACGTAAAGTTTTAGAACTGTATGGCAGACCTCAGCTTTTCAAACTTTCAAAATTGTTGCATCACAAAATTACAGCAACTTAGCATGAACGTTTGTTGCTCATTCTCCCAATTGCATTACCAAGCAGGGTCCCTTCCTTTTCCGGAATGAACCCGAGGGTCGTTGAAATTCAAACGCCAGCATTATTCGATTTCACTGCTTTAATTTCAAAGTTCAGTTAAGGTATTCATAGCTGGCTACAATATTTAGATTACACAAGCACAAATCAAGAGTGCGAGTTTTGTTACCGTATTTTAGCTTACCTGTGACTGTAGCTCAGCTTGGTACGTACTAAATTTTACTATTGTTAATTGTTCAGAATCATTTAATTCAATTTCAAAGTTAAATCTCTTATTTCTAAATTGCGTAGATTAAAGTAGCTTTTGAAATGATTGTTGAGGTAGTCCAAGACTAACCATATTTTACTGAATTTCGATGTGCTTCAGAAAGAAAGCTCACTATTAACTTCAGTCACTAAATTAACTTTCGATTTTCCGGTTTTATTAATTCTTTTGCTAAATTAAGTCAGAGTGTAGCGAAATTTATTACTTCCGACAAACTTTCAGTTTTCAAACTTCATGTGTCAACCTTCAGTTGTCACGCTTCTAGTGCTAATTATATGTGTAATAACCTTTCTTTTTCAGTTACTATAGTAATTGTCCTTAGGACTGGCGACCGTAATTTTCCCCAAATCTCAAATATCTAATTACCCCTAGTTAATTGTTAACGTAACGGCCGCACATTTACTTTCTTTATTAACTTTACCCCTTTTCAGAATTAATTTCCACCAGTTTCATTATCATTTTTCCTTTCATTTAGACGTAATCCTTTCCTCCCTCTTTACCGACAAATTAACTTCAGTGACGATTGCTTTTCCCAAATTTCCATTAGGTACACGCGGTTTAATTTTTCACTGTCATTAAGATCGATAAGTGAGGGGGAGGTTAGGAGGTTACACGTGGCGACCGTGACAGGACAATCTTCGGATTGGAGGTTGTTCTGGACACGAATTTTGCATTGTGCAAATCTCGTAACAAAGTACTGGTTACGTACAGGCTGTTACGTCTGCGAGAATAAGTAGTGGGAGTAATCCTAATTAGATTTGAGATTTGGCATTTATATTGAAAATTATTAAAATGAGTGAAGGCAACAATTACCAAAATTTGGTAGACTTGGATAAGGAACAATCGGTCGAACAGTAGGAAACGCGCACCGCGGTACCCATTGTTCAGGGGCAGGCGGCTAGCATGAAAGACGCGACCGCCGAAACGCAACAAAGAGCAGAAATGGGATTTCAAACTTTAGAAAATGTTTCGGAATCGGAAGTGAAAACCAAATCTGAACCCCTTGATGGCGAATACGGGAGGACAATGAAAGAGGAAGCCGCTACTGAAGTAAAACCGGTAGTTTCCGGAAATTTAACTGAGTTATGGAATGTTTTGATTAACGAAATAAAGAGTCAATCGTCAGAAATTAAAGCTCAGTCTGCCAAGCAAGAAGCTCAGGCTGAAAAAATTGAACGGAAGCTAGACAATCAGAACAAAGCTATTAATGTTGTTAACAACAATGTTGGAGTTGTTAACACAAAAGTTGATAAAATGAAAGAAGGTATTGTTGTAATTAATACCGAAATCGGTAATCTTAAACAGGAAATGGTAAGCGCTCAGGCGGAAATTGCGAGCATAAATACTCGTTTTAATTCCGAAATTAGCAGAATCGAGAAAAGTGTAGGAGAAGCAGTTGCTCCGATCATCGAGAATAAGGTAACGGAACAAATTCAATTAGTGAAAAAAGAGGATCAACAGAAGGTGGAAACTTTAAAGGCTTTAGTGTCCGAGGTTGATGCTAAAGTGACGAAGCAGGCTAATACCTGCGAAGAGAAAAAAAGGGAAGTAGAAGCGCTTGCGACAACCACTTGCCAAGTAATTACGAGAGTTTCGGAATTAGAAAAGAAACTTGACGTAAAACAGAGCTATGTCCCAATCTGTGCACATAGTTCGGAATTGTTGACGAAAGAGGAGCGGTTCGACCCCTTGAAAAAAGGCGGTATACACCCGACGGATTTCATTAAAATTGTGAAAGAGTTTTACCCAGATCATGGACTAATGAGAGAAAAATTAATGCGAATATTGATGTGTTAGTTGGTGATGCCAAGCGTTGGGGCTTAAACCTCAACATTACGAACCTGACTTTTGACGAGTTGAAAAATTTGTTTCTGGCTGAATACTGATCAGAGCAAAAACAGCAAAGTGTCTGGCGCGAATTTGTCGTATCGAGGCCTTTCGATGCGAATTCTCGCGGTTCGATGAAGGAGTTTTGTGAGGGCTGGATCCGCAAGTTGGAATATTTGCGTGATCGCCGCACGGAATCCGAAATAGTCTGGGAACTCTACAAGAAGCTTCCAGATGATACAAAACGCTACGTAGGAAGCAATTACTGGACAATAAATGATTTCCTGGAAAGAGTGGAGGACGAGGACAATTGGCTCAATAATCGCGACAGTGGTAGAGGCCGTAGTAACAACAACAGGTACCACAGCAACCACAACAACGATAACCATGGGAATAATGCATACCGCAACCATGGCAGCAATAACAATAATGGTTTGGACCGTAATAACAATCGGTACAATGCAAATAATAACAGGAATGACGGAAACCATTAGCCGCGCCGGTGAGGGGCCGACCGGGCGTGGAGAAATTTTGGCGGCCCAATAACAGGAGAAAACCCAGGTGTCGTCGTTATGAAAATTCCGTGTGGAATAATCAACGGCGGGAGAGTGTGCCAGTGTTAGGAGAAAGGAGTGCGCCCACAAGTATTAGATCAGCTGTATACACGGCAGTAGGAAGTACATTCACTGTCAGTGAGAACAATTTAAGTAGTGTTCCGGAAATCGATTATAAAGAGGCAGCTGTAATACCCACAGCGGAACTGGAGATTGAGTTTAAGAATGATTCGCAAGTGTTGAGAGAAGATCAGATGTCGGATAAAACGTCCGTCATCGAGCGAGGGGATGCAGAGAGGGATTAGGTCTGGTTAAGGCAGTTCGGTCGCTTATACGACGAACTAAGAGATTATAGGGGCCTGTATGGGAGAAGTGTTTATGGGGAGCGCGTGCAGGATTTTCCGCGTCTCGTCCCGCAGGAAGATAGTGTTTGTGAAATTATAGAAAGTTCTGGCCCTAACCGGCAGACTTTACCAGAAACAGTTGATGTTAATGGGGAACACGAGCAAGATTCGTCGTGTTTCGTCCCTCAGGAGTTAGATGTTGAAGTAGTAACGGAAAGTTCTGGCCCTAACCGGCAGACCTTACCGAAAGTCGTAGTGGTAGAAGTAGCCGACCCATCCGACGCAAATCTCCAGTTTAAACATTGCGAGAGTATTAAAGAGCAAGATTACGAAAATTTTAGTGATAGCCGGACACGATTGGTAGAAAAGCACATAGATTACAGCGTGTATGAGGTTAGAGCTGACATTATACGGTCAGACGATAGCAGTGTGGGTTGCGCAGATCTAGAGGAAGTAATTGCAGATACTAGTGGGCACATTTCTCCAGGTAGATTGGCATATGAGATCAAGCTGACCAAAGAGGAATCAACGAAGTTGACAATTAGTGAATTGATAGCAAAGCAACACTCACTAGTTGACGAGTTACAGGAAAAGGTTTCTGTATTGGAGGCGAAGCTACAGACTAAGCCTCAGGACAAACGTGTTGAAATTAAAACTGTATGTGAACAGAGACTGAAAAAGCCGCCAGATAAGCCGGATTTAGGATCAAAGCCGGATGGTTTTTTCTGGAATGACCTGGATGTAGACGAGGATTTACTGTGGGAAAATAAAGAAACAGTCGAGGACAAATGTAGACAGATAGTAGTGTCTGTTAATATGCACGGTCTACAACTAAACGTGTTGATTGACACCGGTGCAGAATTGAGTGCTGTATCTGGAAAAATATTTGAGTTACTGAAAGACAGACCTGGCATCGTAGTTATGCCAGTAACAGGAGTGAAAATTATCGGTGCTACTGGGAAGGCCAGTAAACCGGTCACAAATCAGATTTTTGTCCACTTCAAGATATGTGTGGCACGATTTGAACAAGAGTTTGTCGTCGTGCCAGACTTAACTACGGAAGTAATTGTCGGGTTGGATTGGCTATTAAAGTACCGTGCAGTGATTAACTGCGAAAGCAAAACTTTGACATGTATGTCACTAGATAAAACAATGGTAGTTGGTTTTGACGAGGCAGGAGACGGTGTGCATAGGCAATACCAGCCTATACACATTGTTAACTGGCCGGATGACATTGACATTGGAATGAATTTGAACTGCCGTAACGTGAGGAATCTCGGCATTGACAAAAGTGTAGAAAGTGAGTTGGAAGAGATAATCAAATTCCCTCCACGGATTAACATTAGCATTGGTGTGAAAAAAGATCGTTGGCGAGAAGTAATGAAGCTAAAAGCCGATGCTCGCATACGTCGTCATGACGCTAAAGCGCGTTTTGCTAAGTTTGCAATCGGAGACTTAGTACTTGTAAAAGCTCATGAGAAATCGAGCGAGATAGACAATGAAATCTCTAAATTTAAGTTTGTTTATAATGGACCATATAAAGTCATTGGTATACCTCACACAAATGCTTATTACTTAGAGTATCCAAGCTCTGGAAAACGATTAGGTATACGGAATATTGTAGAATTGAAATTGTACCAAACTAGGATCGATTAATACCACACAATGGGTAATTTGTACAGTATGTAAATATAGAGTGTAAAATTAAACGATTTGCTAGATTGCCATTATTTTGCCTGACCAAGAGGACATTAAAGAAATTGTAATTAATAAGTAATTAATTTTTACTAAATGATTTAAGAGAGAGTCATTATAAATCAATTGAAACATCCAAGCTGCTAGTTTAAGTTTTCAGCTGAGTCACAGTAGATTAAGGAATGGAAATATGATTTTGTAACAAGCTGTAAGATTTCATGAATATGTGTCTTACTAGTCATTGCCGATGTACTTAGACGATGTTTTAAGTTTCAGGCTTGTACATGTGTGATGATGGACAGTGTTGAGTTATCCACTGTGATAGTGTTAATGGACTCCTTGAGATTACGCGGGAGTGACTTTTTCCGAAATAATTCAGTGAAACGAACGTTCTGAAAATGCCGTTACACAGGCGAGTGAGATCAAGCGTGCCGCACAGGCGGGGGCAACGATACTGGCGAGGCGGAGCCGCTGTCGGCTTATGTGCCGCTGTCGGCATTCTTTGTACTTGCGAGTACGGAAGGCGGAGTTGTTTTTCTTCCCGGACAGTTGATGTGAAATAATTCTGCTGTCAATATTTATGTTTTTGTCGATCTACTGTATATTATTTTCTTGTTTAGCGTTAAGTGGACTCTCATGACGAGAATATTAATTATGAAAAGGATATATAAAATGTGTATTCTATGTAATTAATTATTAATTTGCGTATTTTGATATACCTGTTTTTTATGACCATGTACTCTAGTTAATTTTGTAAATAGTATTCCATTTCCTGATAGTGTTACGAATTTTGACGATTTTGAAATAGCTAAACCATTTTCTATGTTTTCTATGAATTTTAATATGTTGTCAACCTGTTTTATTTTGTGCAAGATGACAGAATGGAATAAGATTAGGAGTGTCTCAACTCAATTATTAGGGTCTAAAAATTGATTTATGGTTAATTAGACGAATGCTAAATTTTGCTGATGTTTTGAGCATATGCATTTCCGCGGTTTCTTTTTTGGGACTTTTCTGAATCTGTTTATGTTACACGAACATTCTCAGACAATGTGGGGCATGAGTAACGCCGGAAATGCATATCCTCCTATTTCCATCTATTGTACTATAATTTTTTTTCCTTATTTTGTTACCTGAATATATGACGTCTCTGTGTCTTTGTATATTGTAATTGTTTTACTATTTGTATATACATGCATTTATGTCGATGTATAATTGGTTTTTTGTGTAGAGATTATTTTGTATTTTTACGCTGGGTCTTGCCTAGGAAAAACTGCTATCGAACGATTACATCGATAGGTCGTGTGAAGAATCAAAGTGTGTAGGATCTTTGGTAGGGTTAACTCTGCCTCGTGGAGCGCGGGCAGAGCAGAGAGAGTCTGGCTGGGGTGGTGCAGTGGAGCAGGTGTGTTGTGTGAAGCTCCCGCGAGTTGCCGCGTTTTCGGGGTTTGTCAGAATGTAATTGCGCTCGACTTGCGATGATAGTTTCTGACATGGTGTCGCGGACGGGAAGCATTAGCTGGCGCACATCAAGAGCCCATTTCGTCTGGTGACCATGTCGAGAAGAAGGCGCGCCAACATCCAGCTTCAGCAACAGCGACGGCCGACAATGAGTGACTGTCGCCACCTCCTCGATCGACGGCTTCAAACCTTCAATCAGCCAACAAGGAAAACTGGAAGCACGTAAAGTTTTAGAACTGTATGGCAGACCTCAGCTTTTCAAACTTTCAAAATTGTTGCATCACAAAATTACAGCAACTTAGCATGAACGTTTGTTGCTCATTCTCCCAATTGCATTACCAAGCAGGGTCCCTTCCTTTTCCGGAATGAACCCGAGGGTCGTTGAAATTCAAACGCCAGCATTATTCGATTTCACTGCTTTAATTTCAAAGTTCAGTTAAGGTATTCATAGCTGGCTACAATATTTAGATTACACAAGCACAAATCAAGAGTGCGAGTTTTGTTACCGTATTTTAGCTTACCTGTGACTGTAGCTCAGCTTGGTACGTACTAAATTTTACTATTGTTAATTGTTCAGAATCATTTAATTCAATTTCAAAGTTAAATCTCTTATTTCTAAATTGCGTAGATTAAAGTAGCTTTTGAAATGATTGTTGAGGTAGTCCAAGACTAACCATATTTTACTGAATTTCGATGTGCTTCAGAAAGAAAGCTCACTATTAATTTCAGTCACTAAATTAACTTTCGATTTTCCGGTTTTATTAATTCTTTTGCTAAATTAAGTCAGAGTGTAGCGGAATTTATTACTTCCGACAAACTTTCAGTTTTCACACTACACGTGTCAACCTTCAGTTGCCACGCTTCTAGTGCTAATTATATGTGTAATAACCTTTCTTTTTCAGTTACTATAGTAATTGTCCTTAGGACCGGCGACCGTAATTTTCCCCAAATCTCAAATATCTAATTACCGCTAGTTAATTGTTAACGTAACGGCCGCACATTTACTTTCTTTATTAACTTTACCCCTTTTCAGAATTAATTTCCACCAGTTTCATTATCATTTTTCCTTTCATTTAGACGTAACCCTTTCCTCCCTCTTTACCGACAAATTAACTTCGGTGACGATTGCTTTTCCCAAATTTCCATTAGGTACACGCGGTTTAATTTTTCACTGTCATTAAGGTCGATAAGTGAGGGGGAGGTTACATCCTGTTTAGTGATAATGCCGCATTTACAAATCATGACCAGGTAAACTGCCGAAACATGCACTACTTACTTCGTCAGGTGCAACGTTTGCGTCCATGGAGTGCAAGCGTGTGATGGGGGTTAGAGAGCTAACAGGCTCGTTTTTCATGGACGGAGCACTGGACGTGCCCAAGTATCACAGCCCCCAAACAGATCATCTTCCACGGATGCTAGAAGACGTTCCTCTACAGACAAGGAGGAACCTATGGTACCGACATGATGGCTGTCCAGTTCATAGTGCACGAAGTAGTACAGTATGTCTTCACGAATTGCTTGAAAATTGTTGGATTGAACGCAGAATACCTGTACCTCACGTGGCCAGGTCCCCAGATTTGACACCTATAAAGTCTTGTTTTTGGAGAAAGCTGGAAGACACTGTTTGCAAGGACATACTAACTATACACGATGATATACAACGATGTATTATTGCAGCCTGTACGGACATCTCCGCTGAAATACTAGCACGTATGCAGCAGTCGTTCAGTACCTACTTGAAGCGTGAGCGTGTAATGCCGCTGCCAGTGGTCATTTTGAACACAGCCTATGACGATAAATTGTCTCTTTACTGGTCAGAATGGACATACAGTAGCTAGTGTATTCACTTTTGTCGTTATTTAGTGTGTACTACCAAGGGTCAGTGTGGGAGCTTTTCAAAATACGATATCTTGTAAACGACTCGCACTAGAATCCTGCAACAAACGCTACTGACAGTCTAATTTACCATATTTTCAGTTTGTTGACGTCAATAGATATTGTTCCATTAAAAAATCTATACGTTTGGAAAAAAATACAGTATATAAAAATTACTACACTCTGTTGATTGGCTAACAGTACGAGCCCCTGACTACCAATACATCCTGTGCTGTAAAACTGCACTTCAATAGCACTTTCCATTTTCGCAATATTTGCAGTGAAATTTTCAGGTGATTCACCTTGTATAACTACAATGAAGAAAACGTATCGCAATGTAAAACGTTATTAACACAGAGTGGTGGAATTTCGCCAATGCTTTTGTCTAGGTAACATCTTTCAGTGACTAACGCTGCCAGGACACAGGTTACTGTAAGCGTGAGATAAGTCATTGTAGCCGGCCAGTGTGGCTGAGCGGTTCTAGGCGCTTCAGTCTGGGGCCGCGCGACCGCTACGGTCGCAAGTTCGAATCCTGCCTCGGGCATGGATGTATGTGATGTCCTTAGGTTAGTTAGGTTTAAGTAGTTCTATGTTCTAGGGGATTGATGACCTCAGATGTTGAGTCCCATAGTGCTCAGAGCCATTTGAACCATTTTTCTTAACTCATTGTAAATGTGAAAGGCTGGTACAAAATGGTTCAAATGGTTCTGAGCACTATGGGACTTAACTTCTGAGGTCATCAGTCCCCTAGAACTTAGAACTTCTTAAACCTAACTAACCTAAGGACATCACACACATCCATGCCCGAGGCAGGATTCGAACCTGCGACCATAGCGGTCGCGCGGTTCCAGACTGTAGCGCCTAGAACCGCTCGGCCACCCCGGCCGGCAAAGGCTGGTACATTAATAACCTGTGTAAGCATCAGAATATTGATTGTAAGCATGAAAACGTGCATGCATTGTGTTCTACAGTTACCGGTTGACAGTTTGTGCTATGTAGTTCCATGCGTGTTGCACTTGGTCGATCAATACAGGGATGTGGATGTGGTTGTGGATGACGCTACAGTTGTCATCTGATGATGTCCCATACGCGCTCACTGGAGGCAGATCTGATGATCGAGCAGGACAAGGCAACATGTCAACACTCTGTAGAGCACGTTTCGTGGCAACATCGGTATGTGGGCAAGCGTTGTCCTGTTGGAAAACATTTCCTGGAATTCTGCTCATGAAGGGCAGCAGGACAGATCTAACCACCAGACTGACGTACAGTTATGCAGTCAGGTTGCACAGGATAACCACGAGAGTGCTCCTGTCGTCATACATCACACCCAGACCATAACTTAATGTGTAGCTCCACTGTGTCCAACACACAACCAGAGTGGTTGAATACCCTCAACTGGCCTCCGTGTAACCAACACAGAGTCATTACTGGCACCGAGGCAGAACCAGCTTTCATCAGTAAACGTAACATATTTCTACCCTGGCTTCCAATGAGCTCTCGCTTGACATCACTGAAGTCAAAAAGAGCAATGTTTTTGGTCGGCGGAATGCACACTAAGGCGTCTGGACTTGAGGTGTACTTATAGTAACCGATCTGTAACATTTAGTTGTGTCACTGTAGTACCAACTGCTGCTCAAGTTGCTGCTACAGATGCGTTGCGATGCGTCAGAGCCTTACTCGTAAAACGATGGTCTCCTCCCCATCAGTGCCAAGTGACCGCCTGAAGTCCGGTCTTCCTGCAACTATACATTCTCGTGACCATTGTTTCCAGCGATCACGTACAGTGGCTACATTCCTGCCAAGACTTCCTCCATTATCTCAAAAGGAACGTCCAGCTAATCGTAGTCCTAATAAACGGTCTCGTTTAAACTCAGTTAGGTACTGATAATGACGTCTTTGTCGTCTTAAATGCATTCTTCACTACATGAAGTCACAAAGCCTTAATCTCAAAGGCATCTAACGCTCAGGCCGTGACAGCGTGTATCTATAGCAAACCTGATTTGCTTCCTCGTACGTACTAGCGTCACTCTTATGCGACTGATGGTAAATTTAAATAGACATCATCTTTCAAATGTAGTATTATACCTACCAACTTTCGTTTATGTCACACAACCCTTTCTTGGGGCTTCGACTTTCCTATATGTCAATGTCATTATACAGCCTATAAAAGGGAGACTTTGTTAGCAAAAATCTCAGAACGTTCTTGTACGATTTACTTCGAATTCTAACACGATACACCTAAACATACAGATGGGCGCATGGTAAGTATACATTGAACCGACAAAAGTCATGCGATACCTCCAAATAGCTTCTAGGAACTTCTTTTGCCCAGCATAGTGGAGCAGGTCGACGTGGCATGCACTCAACATGTTGTTGTAAGTCCCTTGCAGAAATGTGGAGCCATGACGCGTCTATAGCCGTCAATAATCGTGGACGTTTCGCCGGTGCACGAACTGAGCCCTCGATTATTCCTCATAAGTGTCCTATGGGATTCATTTTGGGAAAATCATTCGTTGTCCAGAATCTTTTTCAAACTAATCATGGGCAGTTGTGGACCGGTCACATGACTTCATTGTTTGGGAACACGAAGTCCATGAATGGCTGCAGATGGTCTCAAAGCAGCCATTCATAATCATTTCCAGTCAATGACTTATACAGTTGGATCAGAGTTCCCAGTCAATTCAATATAAATACAGCCCATATCATTATGGAGCTACTACCAGACTGCACAGTGCCTTATTGACAACCTGGGTCCATGGCATCGAGGGCTTTGCGCCATACTGAACCTCTACCATGAGCTCTTATCAACTGAAATCGGGACTCATCTGACCAGGTCATGGTTTTTCACTTGTCTAGGGTCCACCGATATGGCCACGAGCCCAGGCTGGGTGCTGAAGACGATGTCGTGCTGTTAGCAAAGGTGTTCGGTTCTGTCGTCCAATGCATTGCCCATTATCGCCACATTCGCCGCACTGTTCTGACGGATACATTCGTCGTACGTCTCACATTGACCTCTACGGTTACTTCACGAGGTCTTGCTTGTCTTTTAGCACTGAAAACTCTTCGCAAAAGCCACTGCTCTCGGTCGTTAAGTGAAGGCCAATGCATTGTCCGTTGTGAGAGGTAGTGCCTGAAATCTTGTAGGCTCGACACATTCTTGATGCTGCGGATCTCGGAATATCGAACCCACCAACGATTTCTGAAATGGAATGTCCCATGTGCCTAGCTCCTACAAGCTTACCGAGATGTAAGTCTGTTAATTCCCCTCGTGCGGCCATAATTACGTCCGAAACCTTTTACACTTCTATTACCTGAGTACAAATGCCACCTCCGCCAAAACACTGCCCCTTTATTCCTTGTGTACGAGGTAAGCAGCCGTCTGTACATGTTCATATAACTGTCACATGATTTTGGTCACTTCAGTGTATTTTTGTGTTAAACCGACTTCGAGGTAGAAAATGCTATGCTGCGCTGTGGTCTGAAAATGTGGGTTTAGTTTTGTTTCTCGCAGTCAGGTGTAACTAAGGTTGTAGGGCAATAATGTCATTAGAGAAATCGTTTTCCCATATGTATTCTTTTTCCTTATATTTAATTTTAAACAAAAATTGTTTACGTAACTCTGTGCTGTTTCGTTTTATTCCTTGCTGTCAGATTTCACTGAAAACAGGACAATTGTATTTATGGCTTATCGGAATACGATAACAATACCATTATGGAATCAGAATCGTCCGACACTTTATAATCCTACTCGTTTGCAGATTAAAACTTCGTGAAAGAGACTCATTGAAGCTAGTATCCTCATAGATCCAGCAGCGGGAGATGTCTCTCATACCGCTTATAGCAATGATCCTAATATATTTTCCCATGCACTTTAAGCGACTTAAGTTCACAATACAAGTTTCATTCGTAATAACAATAACAAAAGTCTGAAAGAGAGAGGGAGAGAGGGCGGGGCGAGGAAGTGGACTGACAACGGAGGAGGAAAGAGGAAGTGAAACAGAAATATGGGAGAGATGGAAATGGAGAGAGATTGGTAGGAGGAGACGAACAGAGAGTGTGGGAGGAGGTGATGGACAGAGAGTGTTGGACGAGATGGACAGAAAGCGGGCAGAAGGAGATAAGGACGTACAACGCCGGAAAAAACTAGTACACCCTTTTAAAGATTTCAGTTCAATCAGTATTTATTGTGGCAACAGTGTGTGTAGAGTACAAGAAGTAATTCCATTTGTAGATCAATAGCATAAGCGGTTCTGAGAAACCAGGTATCGACCCATACTGAAACACCAGTGGTGTAACCCGCACAGGCGGCAGTGCAGGCGCTGACTTTGACATCCAGCCGATCGTCAAGATAGCGAATACTGTCATGGATTACATTATGCCACCGCTGATCGACCTGTTCATATAGTTCTGCAAGATTTGTCGGTTGTAGAGTCTCACGAGTCACTTCTCGTCCCATCATATCAAGAATGTTCGATTGTAAACGAGTCCGGAGATCATGCTGGCTAAGGAAGTTGGCGAACGTGTTGCAGAGCACATGAGTTAAATGGACAGTGTGTGAGCGAACGCTATACTGTTGGAACAGCACTTCATCCTCTTGCTGCAAGATCGGCAAACTAACGAGTCTAGCAACATTCTGCTTATACCGAGCAGTGGTTGGGTTCCTCTCCAGAAACACCGAAGATGAACGAGAGTTGTAGCTTATCGTACACCTGAAATAAGACCTGTCGTGCTGCCAGGGCGTCTTGGACAAACGCACTCAACGACACTGCGCTCATTAGGTCAACGTCGTACGAGCAAACGACCATAACTTTATGTACGTTTGCAGGCAGGAATATTCATCCGCTAAATAGCTGTTAAAATTCATGGTGAAACCTGTCATTTATTTTGCACTATTTGCTTCTAGTTTTAGTCAATGATCTTTATCAAGCTTATCTGGCCTAAATGGCAGGAAAGTTAAACAACAAATTATGCAGAATAAATGACAGGTGAAGGTTTCACCATGAAATTTAACGACCATCGCTTTCATGCAGGCGGAATCTGCTTTCATAGCTGAAGACAACGGCGCGCCATACAACATATCAGTGCTGTGGCGTGAGTGGAATGCGGGCTAGATGTGTGCGAGCCCATTATGTCACTGCTAATAACATGTTCGCAACAGGCTGTACTGACACGTCCGGGCTCACTACCCTCTTATCTGAACTGTGGTAGCTGCAAGATCTGCCACTGTTGCCCCTAGAATACGACGATCCTGGTGGGCGTCTGTTCTGCGCGGACGTCCAGAATCTCGTTTACGGGGCTTGAATCGTAACCTTCAGTACTAGCGATGGTTTAGTTAATATTAAAACTCGACCTGGTAGGAAGATTGGCGTCGCTTATCGTCTCCTACAGCTCTTGCAAGTTACCCTGTTTAGTAATGGTTTAACAAATTCGTGTAATCCACGAAATTACAGGCCCGTGCGAATTATTGCCGGGTATTAATAACTTCTAGCGGGAGACTTTAACCAACCGGTAAAGGTTTGAACGCAATGGATGACACAATATTTTTTAGAACCACTACAGAAAGCACCTATGCAGGAGCACAAAGGCATTATTTACTTTCATGACTCAGCATTCAACTATGGTACTGACTTTCACCTATTCTTTATGACGAGGGGATGTATTAATTAGTCGAGTATAGGTTAATTAATATTTATTTAATACCGATGGCGTTTCAATAACTAGCCGTGTGTCTGTTGCAATACACATCATCACAACTGGTCTCTCTAGTTAACATGATTCACTTTCGCCATGTAATTGTGGAAAGGGAGAGGTGAGTGCAGACCTGACCTCAATGTAATTTTATGCAGGCACACAATTACACCTAAACCCTTACTTATTACAGTCAGTTACTATACGTCACGCAGAACAAGTTCAGCAAAGACACTGCAAGCAAATTTTGTCAGGGCGGAAGAGTATTTGCCCAAGTATTTCAATTTTCGTTGAAACGTACACTGAAGAAAGGGTAGCAAGTGGTGCACTTAACTGTAATTGTCAATTCTGGTCTACTCTTGCATTCAGAACCAACGCCAACTTACTGAGCTGGGGGGAGAGAGAGAATATTTACCAACATATAGCGGGAAAATTTTGCAAGTCTTTATTCCATCAATGGGCATTAAAATTTGAACTTACCTTGATACAGAAATTCAAACCGCGTATTTTACGTAACGCACTTCATTGTAGGCGGATCAAATGGTTATGGGCGGGGGGGGGGGGGGGGGTGCACAAGAAACATTAACTATCACACAAATACTATTCCACACACGTGGCCAAGTAGCGGTAGCCAACAGAAATACAAAAAATACGGACACACAAGATTATTCCTTCTCTATCTTACACTCACACTCTACCGTATGGTTATTCGCTCGACTACTATACATTTTCAGACCGAAACTGCAGTTTACCAATGTGGCGGTTGCTCCAGCAGACCACGTGGCGGCAAAGCAAGTACACAAAGAAAACATATGAAAAATAAATAAAAAATCCCCCAAATTATTACTGTAAAAGAAAGACACTATTAAAATACATTAAATGAGTGAACTTCCGTTAAACACAGAGTAATAATACGATCTTGAGCTTAATGACCATTGTCCCTGGCCGCCCCAAGGTACAACAGCGAAGTTTCATACACTCCTGGAAATGGAAAAAAGAACACATTGACACCGGTGTGTCAGACCCACCATACTTGCTCCGGACACTGCGAGAGGGCTGTACAAGCAATGATCACACGCACGGCACAGCGGACACACCTGGAACCGCGGTGTTGGCCGTCGAATGGCGCTAGCTGCGCAGCATTTGTGCACCGCCGCCGTCAGTGTCAGCCAGTTTGCCGTGGCATACGGAGCTCCATCGCAGTCTTTAACACTGGTAGCATGCCGCGACAGCTTGGACGTGAACCGTATGTGCAGTTGACGGACTTTGAGCGAGGGCGTATAGTGGGCATGCGGGAGGCCGGGTGGACGTACCGCCGAATTGCTCAACACGTGGGGCGTGAGGTCTCCACAGTACATCGATGTTGTCGCCAGTGGTCGGCGGAAGGTGCACGTGCCCGTCGACCTTGGACCGGACCGCAGCGACGCACGGATGCACGCCAAGACCGTAGGATCCTACGCAGTGCCGTAGGGGACCGCACCGCCACTTCCCAGCAAATTAGGGACACTGTTGCTCCTGGGGTATCGGCGAGGACCATTCGCAACCGTCTCCATGAAGCTGGGCTACGGTCCCGCACACCGTTAGGCCGTCTTCCGCTCAGGCCCCAACATCGTGCAGCCCGCCTCCAGTGGTGTCGCGACAGGCGTGAATGGAGGGACGAATGGAGACGTGTCGTCTTCAGCGATGAGAGTCGCTTCTGCCTTGGTGCCAATGATGATCGTATGCGTGTTTGGCGCCGCGCAGGTGAGCGCCACAATCAGGACTGCATACGACCGAGGCACACAGGGCCAACACCCGGCATCATGGTGTGGGGAGCGATCTCCTACACTGGCCGTACACCACTGGTGATCGTCGCGGGGACACTGAATAGTGCACGGTACATCCAAACCGTCATCGAACCCATCGTTCTACCATTCCTAGACCGGCAAGGGAACTTGCTGTTCCAACAGGACAGTGCACGTCCGCATGTATCCCGTGCCACCCAACGTGCTCTAGAAGGTGTAAGTCAACAACCCTGGCCAGCAAGATCTCCGGATCTGTCCCCCATTGAGCATGTTTGGGACTGGATGAAGCGTCGTCTCACGCGGTCTGCACGTCCAGCACGAACGCTGGTCCAACTGAGGCGCCAGGTGGAAATGGCATGGCAAGCCGTTCCACAGGACTACATCCAGCATCTCTACGATCGTCTCCATGGGAGAATAGCAGCCTGCATTGCCGCGAAAGGTGGATATACACTGTACTAGTGCCGACATTGTGCATGCCCTGTTGCCTGTCTCTATGTGCCTGTGGTTCTGTCAGTGTGATCATGTGATGTATCTGACCCCAGGAATGTGTCAATAAAGTTTCCCCTTCCTGGGACAATGAATTCACGGTGTTCTTATTTCAATTTCCAGGAGTGTAATTTGACTAAATTATGAAAATTAACTTCCTTATGGGGTTTTGGTGGTAATTTCACGCCTGATTTCAACATCTGGACTTTATTAACGAGCAGGTTTGAGACATTCTGATACTTTTGTTAACATCACCAAAATCGAGAGCTGCGTCCCCATGTCTGTCCATCGCCAAAACCCAGGAACAAGCCGTACCTGCGGACACCTCGCCTAACCGTTGTTCGTTCAAAAGGTGGTGGAGGGGATGGTTCACCAACCTGGCAGAGCCAATACTCGTGCCTTCGCAACCTCTCTGACCTAACTTACGCACTATCTTTGCCAAACTTGTTCGCGTTTAAGAGGTTGGTACTATCCTACCGCAGAACCACTCTACTCATGCAATTGTACGACCTCTGACCAAAACTCTCTGCTACTTCACATAACATCTCCTTCATACAGTCCAGGTCGCATAAGTGAAAGGATGCAGGGAAACGTGGCATACACAAAATAAAAGTCCGTGAATAAATAAATAAACACCGCTTGGTCCATTCTCTTCTGCTTGTTACCCACAGACTTACTTCTGCAGAGTAAAAAAATACACTCTCGCTATGATTCTCCGGTACTGGAAATTATTGACAAAATTATGGAACGGGACAACCAGTTTCTTTTCAGTGTGAGAATGTTTACGTGACCTGACTCAGCGCGTCCAACTTGTGTGGCAGTTCTCCGAAAGGACCATCTCGCCTCTCTGAAAACCAGAATTTGACCCTTTCAGCCTCGCTCAGTTGGCTATGGGAGGCATTGTGGCATTGTTGCCTGTTTGCTTTCCCTATTAAAGGGTAGACACAAATAGTGTTCTGGTTGCTATGTCACTATGCTATTTGTTGGTGGACGACGTTGCAAGCATTCCGAGTAATTTACTATTCCGCAGATGGTATATGCCATCATCAGATCAGATTCGCCGTTGTCTTTCCTGGTGTTCTGATATTTTATTTCCCAGCAGTGTATAACCAATGCTCATACATATTTAGCAATTGCGAAGCGTTACCATGTTTGCTTGTATAGCTATAAGGGACAGTCAGATGAACACCAAGACAGATGGAACAATGAATTATTATTTCAAAAGTAATCGCCAGAGCAGTTAATACATTTATCCCTCTGTGAGAAAAGACGGTCAGTGCCTACACTGAAAAGTGTTTGGAGTTGCGTGCTGAACTATGATAGCACCCAAGCGGGCAACTCTTCACCCGAAGCAAATGTACGGCCAGGAATGACTTTCTTCGGGGCTCCAAAAATATTGAAATCACATGGGGAGAGATCGGGCTGTATGGAGGATGTGTAACGGCTTCCCAGCGAACCTTCTGCAACGTAGTCGAAACAACCTTGGCATCATGTGGGTCCCCACACATTGCTCCATAAGCAACAGCAAATATTTGTCCATGAAGTCACTGACAGTACAGCTGGACACTACATTACGTTTGGTCTATATACTGCCAGAATTTTGCAATGAATCTGTGTCCTATTTAGATGTTTTTCCCACAAGAATAATACAGTATCGCGTGTTTATATTTCCAGTTGCCGCACTGTTTCACTTCACACTGTGATGCACGTATTACCCGCAGCGCAGAACTGCGTCTGGAAGAAACTCGGTAGAAGCACTCTTCTCTGATAATGCACCTGTTTTTGCACAACGATCTTTCTAGGAACCTCTTCAGTACGAATTCACAAAAGACAGTTATATTTACGGCATTCGACGCCACACGTATTGTCTACCATGTAACCACAATATTGGCTGCTAATGGCAACAGGCAGCGCCAGTGAAGGTGAGCACAGTATGAGGTTATATTTACAGAATTCGACGCCACACTTATTGTCTACCATGTAACCACAACGTTGGCTGCTAATGGCAACAGGGGGCGGCAGAGAAGGTGAGCACAGCATGAGGTTCCGAAGCGTTGTTGAACTGCTTAGTCGACGAGGAAATTCGCAACTGTGCTACAGTGCTAGTGGTGTTGATACAAAGCAGAAGAGTGGCAATAATAAACAAAGCTAGTCCGCAGCTCGTGGTCGTGCGGTAGCGTTCTCGCTTCCCACGCCCGGGTTTCCCGGGTTCGATTCCCGGCGGGGTCAGGGATTTTCTCTGCCTCGTGATGACTGGGTGTTGTGTGCTGTCCTTAGGTTAGTAAGGTTTAAGTAGTTCTAAGCTCTAGGGGACTGATGACCTAAGATGTTAAGTCCCATAGTGCTCAGAACCATTTTAAACAAAGCTAACTTTGCATTATATCTACAAAAACAGTTGCCTAAGTTAACATTTCGTCTGAAAGGAACCTAAGTAATTTCGCGGAGTAAGAAAGAAATGACAGATGAAATATTTGCGTTTCTGCAAGATGAGTCAGTGGAATGTGTGGTGTCGTATAAGCACGACTGGGCGGACAATGTGTATGAGGAGTACAATGATGACGATACGTGGTTTACAAGTGAAAGTGATACTGAAACAGGTGCGAATAGTTCGTCATCCTTGCCGTACAGGAAGCCACAATCTCATCTCCAGTGGAACGTCGTAAAGGACAAACGTTGACCAAGGAGCCAGTATCAAACATAATTACGTACATGGGTCATCCGCAGCCTAGTAAAAGAAATCATGAACAGATTTCGAACAAGTCCGCAGCAATATAACCGTGTAACCCATACGGAAAACTGCCGATACTCAAGTGATGTCAAGGTGCACTTGTTATGAAAACTGGTGTTTGCGTGTTTCATGCGAGCTCGATACAATTCGCAGGATGTGGGTGATAGTGAGCCACTAGGTTATACACATCAAATTGTGCGCGACATAGATTACAATGTTTTCAGAGGAAGCAGTGGATGGTTTCAAAACTTCAAACAATGCTACAGAATTGGAAGACGTAAGATAATGACATTTAAAACAAAGCTTCAACTTAATAGTGGACAGAAAAATAAGGAATCGCCCTGAAAATTTTTATATGAGATAAAAAAACTTATCCCATTGTTCAGAAAACATTTTTTTTTCAACTCCGATGAATCGGGGTTTGAAGAGGAAATGCAAATGAAAGGAATCCTGGGTATTAGACACAACTAGAGATTTGTATCAAGATTAACTAACTTAAAAGCCTCAACACATTCGCATACAGTTATGCCGACTGTTAATATGGATGGTAAATTGTTTGGAAAGTTATTTATTATGCTGTGAGAAGTTGGAGGTGCTCCCCCTTCGATTCTTTCTGGTTTGCGTGATCTTACAAGGGCAATATGGAATATTTACGTCACAGCAAACAAGATGGAGAAATTCTAAAGCTATGATTGAGCACTGCTATCGACCAATAGCTGGTCAAGATATCTTGTTTTTGCTAAATTCCTTGTCTGCGTATAAAATTCATACTCTCTTAGAGCAAACTATCCCTCCTGAAAAGTGCGTGACAATGCAGTTCACACGACCTGGAACACAGATTCAGCCTCTGGACGTTTGTTTTCTCCTTGCCTATAACACTTATTATCGCACCATCTGTAGCTACGCTTTAAAGCACAGCCACTTTCATGATAAGCTCCTCGACAGACTGCTTGGTATTCGGTTGCATGCCATCACATTCCATCAGTTCTTATCATCCCGTTACACAAATCTATATTCATTCCTTAAGAGTGGATACCTAGCTGAACGTCCTGCACGGTTTCTAGCTCCCCAGAAATTCACCTTTGATCTTTATGGTGTGAAACTGTGGCGATTCATTTTTCATTCGGAGCGAGATACTGCTTTGTTTTGAACATTTCTTGGATGTCGACCAAGTCCATTTTGAGAAGTGTAGTACATCCATCCCATAGAAGGTTGATCTCTGCCCCTTCAAGACACTCATTTTCTGTCACGCTTTTGATGCACATGGTGAGTCATTCATTACCAGCTAATATTTTTCCTACCATAACTGTTAAAACAACACTCTGAAATGAGCTTTACTAAAGACTGAACTTGGCGACCTCGCATTCAATCGGTTCCTTGTTAGTGGGGACGAAATGTGTAAGTTAGCAAGACTGGGTATTTACGCACCACTTGTCAAACGTGTGAAATATTTACCACGACATATTTCGGGGCAAAGTTATACCATTATCAGTTACTATAAAACAAGAAAACAAATCAACACATTGTATGATAATGATCGTATGGCACTGATGGCTGGGAGTCCCCACATGAGCAAGTTCGGCCGCCAAGTTGCAAGTCTTTCCAGCTGAGTCACATTGGACGACCTGCGTGTCGATGACGACGATATGACGATGAGGTCAGTACACAGCACGCCAGTGTCCGAGTGGAGAACATCTCCAACACGGCCAGCAATCGAATCGGAGCCCACTGCGTAACAGTCAGACGCGCTTATTACTGAGCTAAAGGAACAGACAATATATCGTAACAATACACAAACAGGCAATTATGTAAATGTTCATATCGTTCTGTAGTGTAACAAACCCCAAAACTTCTACGCCGTTAGGCACCATCAAAAGCAAAAAAACCAGCAGCAAACATTCACTGTAACATATGAAGCTAAGACCTCATACCACTCCCACAACAAAGTTAGCTTTCTTCAAAAGTACTGTGCACAGAGCTAATTCATCCGTCTAAATCCTAAGAACACAGATAAAAGAAATTAGAACACTCAGGCAAAGAGCCTCGGAAGGTGGTTTTGACGTGTAAATTGGAAATTTGCAGTAAGGTCTTATGGGACCAAACTGCTGGGGTCATCGGTCCAAACTAACTTACGCTAAGGACAACACAACGCACCCATGCGCGAGAGAGAACTCGAGCTTCCGACGGTGGGAGCCGCGCGGGCCGTGACAAGGCGCCCTAAGATCGCGCGGCTACCCCACGCGGCTTTTGACGTGGGTTTAATAGTAAGGATTGCAGCAGTGGTAGAGCAAAGAAACCAACGAATGAAGTAAAATCCGCAGATCGTATTCAGATACAGAGCTATGTAAACCTGCAGAATACGGCACCGCGGTCGGCAACAAGTGTCTGGCGCAGTTGTTAAATCGGTTACTGCTGCTACAATGGCGGGTTATCAAGATTGCAGCGATGAACGGGGATTTTTCCTTACGACCATTTCACGAGTGTACCGTTAATATCAGGAATCCGGTAAAACATCAAATCTCCGAAACAGCTGCAGCTGGAAGAAGATCCTGCAAGAGCGGTACCAACGACGCCTGAAGAGAATCGTTCAACGTGACAGAAGCGCAACCCTTCCGCAAATTGCTGCAGATTTCAATTCTGGGCCATCAACAAGTGTCACCATGCGAATCATTCAAAGAAACGAACGAAGTACACCGACAATCATTCTTCCCACGCACTATTCGCGAGTGAAATTGGATTGGAGGGATCAGTTAGTAGTACATAGAGTACCTTCCGCCACACACCATTAGGTGGCTTGCTGAGAAATAGAAAAAAAAAGAGTTCATCGATATGGGTTTTCGGAGCCGAAGGCCCACTCGTGTAACATTGATGATTGCATGACACAAAGCTTTACATCTCGCGAGGCCCCATCAGCACCGACATTGGACTGTTGATGACTGGAAACATGTTGCCTGGTCGGACGAGTCTCGTTTCAAATTGTATCGAGTGGGTGGACGTGTACGGGTATGGAGACAATCTCATCAATCCATGAACCCTGCCTGTCACCAGGGGATTTTTCAAGCTGGAGCATACTCTGTAATGGTGTGGGAAGTGTGCAGCTGGAGTTATATGGGACCCCTCATATGTCTAGATACGACTCTGAAAGATGGCATGTAAAGAAACATCCTGTCTGATAACCTGCATCCATTTATGCCAATTTTGCATTCCGACGGACTTGGGCAATTCCTGCAGAACAATGCGACACACCACACGTCCAGAATTCCTGCAGAGTGGCTAGAGAGAAAACTCTTCTGACTTTAAACACTTCTTCTGGCCAACAGACTCCCCAGTTATGAACATTATTGAGCGTATCTGTGATCCCTGGCGATGCGGTGTTCAGAGGAGATCTCCTCCCACTCGTACTCTTACGGATTTATGTAGAGCCCTGAAGCATTCATGGTGTAGGTTCAGGCGACAGTCGAGTACATGCCACGTCGTATTGTGCCACTTCTGCGTGCTCTCAGGGGCCCTACACGATATTAGGCAGGTTTACCAGTTCCTTTGACTCTTCACTGTTAATTGGCCAGTTTATTGAACGAAAAAGAGGTTAAAATTGCTTCATGACGAACAACAGATTGGGCAGGAGCTGAAGCACAAAACTCTCACAGGGGAGATCTGGATGGGAAAGGCGGGAGTTAATGAAATAAAGTATCAGTCTTGTGAAATGAAGTGCGGGAGTAAATGGATAGAAATTTTTTAAGTAAGGTTTAAAGACCATAATAATAAAGGCATTTCATCACCGGCGATGCCGAAGCGCTTCAAGAGTGAGCATCATTCATTGGGTAACATCACAGAAAACATGGGTGTATTGCACAATGAGAACAAAGGTTGGCTGCTGCCAAATTTAGAGGCAGTTGAGATTTATTGTGTTTTAAGATAGAAATACGTCAGAGTGTTAAACGAGAAAACTGAAGTGTGCAAGGGACACTTTTGGGCCCACTTTAGCGTCGTCCTCCGTTGAAGCAGCGTATTCTAATTAGCGGCGTTAAGTGCAATTTTTTCTACTGGTTATTCTGTATGGATGCACAAATTGCAATTTAAGGGTGGTACTGGTTTTAGACATGAAAAGTTCTACGGAAGGGGCAGCGGAAACTGTATAGATCCGTTTTGTAAAAAGACGAAACCGCACAGCAATTGCTTAAGCAACAGTCTTATTTCGTACACACAAAAGGTCTCTGGCCACTTAAACATGCATCAGCTGGTGTCAAACTGTAATGATGAAAATACTGAGGAACATGACAGTGAGAGCAGATCCTCAAGCCTGAACTGTTAGACGAGGAACAATGTAGCAAAATTTCTAAAATAAATTGAAAGAGGAAACAGGACGTTACTTATAAATAAAATCAATTAAACATCTGAGACCATCCTCACGCCCATTGTTGGAACCAAAGTTCCGTGTCAAAAGGACAAAAGCGGAGGCCTAGAGAAGTAAGTAAGAAACGGACATCATGACTGGATACCAAAAGTAGCCAGAGTCTTGATACATGTAAAAGGCAATAAAAAGATGAAATCACACACTGCGTGGAATTACTTAAATAAATTCCATGGAAAACGTTCTCGCATGCTGCGCAACCGGGAACACGAACAGGAAAACAATGTAATAGTAAATACTAGCCGTGGGCACTGACTCTGCACACGGCCCATAACACGGGCGCGGTATGAAACAGGTATGGGCTTGGTGATATGTTTTATCTGGAAAAGCGGGAAGTAACAGCAGATAGGAGATGGAACCATCATATAGTAAAACTGAAATGCACTGGTACATTAAAAAAATATTACGTTGTGTGCACACCTTAACCTGCCTGAATAACGTCATAATTAAGTAAAATATTTCTGTGATACAGGTCAGTGCGTTTATTAATTACATCGAGTGGATGGGAATATAGAAACCTTAAGATTTCAGTTTCTTCCACGACATTGAGTATCCGACATTTCTCTGCAGTGTTCAAAACAGTTATGTTCTCGCTAACTTACGGCAGATGATGTTGGTCGTCAGTCAAATGCACTGTCGGAGCTGACCTGAGATTGAGCAGGTCTTCATGTCTAAAAATCTCGTATAAATATTCCTACCCATCTGGCCAGTCTACCTGAGCATACAAAACTGTCTTGTATCGCACTCAATACGACAGGCTGTAGTATAAGAGAAAGAATCAAACTTGAAGACTTCGCGATTCGCTAACCCACTGCTCAATTTTTTTGGTATGAGAAATAAAGGAGCTATGTTGGCTCACATAAGTTTTCTTTTTCAAACGTCTCTGATACGGAAACGTGATATGGTATCTTATAAAACTTGTCCTTTTTCTCTACAGGGTTCAGAGTGAGTTCCCTCACGCTTCACAAGTAATTAAAAGTTCCTCTATTATAGACACCGGATACCCATTATACGCGGCAGTGTACTTGATTAATACCGAACTCCGTTTCATATGCCTCTGATGTAACATCAACCTAGCGTTTAAATATAACACTGATGGCTCTTAAACAGATTAAATAACGTTCCTTTCACATCAGTGGCATGTGAAACTGATAATCAAGTATATGCCGTGCGAAATGCTTGATTTTTGGTGTCCCGTCGTGATGTCCGTTTTTTAAGATTTTCCTAGGTCTCCCCTTTTATCCTTTTGACTCGGAACACTTGATTCCACGACAAAGTTGACGGGTGACGAAAACGTCAGATTGTTAGTTAATTTTATTTGTAAGTAACGTACTGTTCTTTCTTTCAATTCATTTTATTATTATTTAAAGGATGCCCTCCCGTTGTCACGTAACGCAGTATTTTCATTATTACAGTTTACAACAACTGATGGAAGTTTAAGTGTTACGAAACTGATCATGCTTACAGTAAAAGATTGTTGATCAAGCAAGTGTTGTGCGGTTTATTCATTTTACAAAATCGATTTTCGAATCAGCGCGGACTTAGAACTTAACCTTCATAGATTTTACACTCCTGGAAATGGAAAAAGAACACATTGACACCGGTGTGTCAGACCCACCATACTTGCTCCGGACACTGCGAGAGGGCTGTACAAGCAATGATCACACGCACGGCACAGCGGACACACCAGGAACCGCGGTGTTGGCCGTCGAATACCGCTAGCTGCGCAGCATTTGTGCACCGCCGCCGTCAGTGTCAGCCAGTTTGCCGTGGCATACGGAGCTCCATCGCAGTCTTTAACACTGGTAGCATGCCGCGACAGCGTGGACGTGAACCGTATGTGCAGTTGACGGACTTTGAGCGAGGGCGTATAGTGGGCATGCGGGAGGCCGGGTGGACGTACCGCCGAATTGCTCAACACGTGGGGCGTGAGGTCTCCACAGTACATCGATGTTGTCGCCAGTGGTCGGCGGAAGGTGCACGTGCCCGTCGACCTGGGACCGGACCGCAGCGACGCACGGATGCACGCCAAGACCGTAGGATCCTACGCAGTGCCGTAGGGGACCGCACCGCCACTTCCCAGCAAATTAGGGACACTGTTGCTCCTGGGGTATCGGCGAGGACCATTCGCAACCGTCTCCACGAAGCTGGGCTACGGTCCCGCACACCGTTAGGCCGGCTTCCGCTCACGCCCCAACATCGTGCAGCCCGCCTCCATTGGTGTCGCGACAGGCGTGAATGGAGGGACGAATGGAGACGTGTCGTCTTCAGCGATGAGATTCGCTTCTGCCTTGGTGCCAATGATGGTCGTATGCGTGTTTGGCGCCGTGCAGGTCAGCGCCACGATCAGGACTGCATACGACCGAGGCACACAGGGCCAACACCCGGCATCATGGTGTGGGGAGCGATCTCCTACACTGGCCGTACACCACTGGTGATCGTCGCGGGGACACTGAATAATGCACGGTACATCCAAACCGTCATTGAACCCATCGTTCTACCATTCCTAGACCGGCAAGGGAACTTGCTGTTCTAACAGGACAATGCACGTCCGCATGTATCCCGTGCCACCCAACGTGCTCTAGAAGGTGTAAGTCAACTACCTTGGCCAGCAAGATCTCCGGATCTGTCCCCCATTGAGCATGTTTGGGACTGGATGAAGCGTCGTCTCACGCGGTCTGCACGTCCAGCACGAACGCTGGTCCAACTGAGGCGCCAGGTGGAAATGGCATGGCAAGCCGTTGCACAGGACTACATCCAGCATCTCTACGATCGTCTCCATGGGAGAATAGCAGCATGCATTGCTGCGAAAGGTGGATATACACTGTGCTAGTGCCGACATTGTGCATGCTCTGTTGCCTGTGTCTATGTGCCTGTGGTTCTGTCAGTGTGATCATGTGATGTATCTGACCCCAGGAATGTGTCAATAAAGTTTCCCATTCCTGGGACAATGAATTCACGGTGTTCTTATTTCAATTTCCAGGAGTGTATAATCAGCAGTACCATCGTTGGTGGCTGTCATATATACACTATGTGATCACAAGTATGCGGACACGACAAAAACGTACGTTTTTCATATTAGGTGCATTGTGTTGCCACCTACTGCCAGGTACTCCACATCAGGGACCTCAGTAGTCATTAGACATCGCGAGAGAGCAGAGTGGGTTGCACCGCGGAATTCACGGACTTCGAACGAGGTCGGGTGATCGGGTGTCGCTTGTGTCATAATTCTGTACGCGAGATTTCCACACTCATAAACATCCCTAGGTCCTGTGTTTCCAGTGTGATAGTGATGTGGGAACGTGAAGCACAAAAGCGACTGACAGATACCGCCAACAATTGAAGAGGCTCGTAATGTGTAATAGGCAGACATCTATCTAGACCACCAGACAGGAATTCCAAACTGCATCAGAATTCACTGCAAGTACTCTGATAGGCGGGAGGTGAGAAAACTTGGATTTCATTGTCGAGCGGTTGCTCATAAGCCACACATCACGCCGGTAGATGACAAACGACGCCTCGCTTGGTGCAAGGAGCGTTAATATTGGACGCTTGAACAATGGAAAAACGTTGTGGGGAATGACAAATCATGGTACACAATGTGGCGATCCGATGGCAGTGTGTGGGTATGGCGAATGCCCGGTGAACGTCATCTGCCAGAGTGTGTAGTGCCAACACTAAATTTCGGAGGCGGTGGTGTTAGGGTTGGTCGTGTTTTTCATGGAGGGAGCTTGCAGCCGTTGTTGTTTTGCGTAGCACTGTCACAGCACAGGCCTACATTGATGTTTTAAGCACCTTCTTGGTTCCCACTGTTGAAGAGCAAATTCGGGGATGGAAACTGCCTTTTTCAACACGATCCAGTTCCTGTTCATAATGCAGGCCTATGGTGGATTGGTTACACGATAATAAAGCCCCTGTAATGGAATGGCCTGCACAGAGTCCTCACCTGAATCCTATAGAACACCTTTGGGATGTTTTGGATGGCCGACTTCATGCCAGGCTTCACCGACCGACATCGACACCTCTCCTCAGAGCAGCACTCCTTGAAGAATGGCCTGTCATTCGCCAAGAATCCTTCCAGCACCTGATTGAACATATGCCCGCCAGAGTGGAAGCTGTCTTCAACACTAAGGGTGGGCCAACACCATATTAGATCCCATCATTAGCGATGAAGGGCTCCACGAACTTGTAAGTCATTTTCAGTCAGGTGTCCGGGTAGTTTTGATCACATAGTGTATGTATGGTTCATATTTGGGAGGCGAAGACAGTTTATTAACTTTACAAGTGAGCTTTATGAGAGCATGATACCCAGCACGAGATATGCTAGGAAAAGTTTGATGTTTACAATGCATGTTTGGTACTGGCTTCTTACTTTTCATGTAGCGTAATATCACGACAACATAAACGTTCACATAGCCGCCAGTATGTGTACTATTACGATGTATTGATTTCTTGCCATGTTTTACAGCACCTGATAATGGTATAAAATAATTCCGAAACAAGTCATGATAAATATCTCACACGTTGACAACTGGTGCGTAATATTCTTAAAACTGATACGTGAGACAGTTGTAAAATGGCTTGACAAAAGATACGTCTAACTTACGTTAGGAAGCCTATACACATGAATGGAAAACTTACTCATTCCCTATCAAATCGCGATGGCGCAATTACGATCCATACAAGATGAAAGTGGTGAACCATCCCTCCCCCTCCCATCCTCCACCCATGCTCATGCTATTTTTTAAATAAACTTAGATCACTCCGTTAAAAATAAGTACTACCAAGACAAGGCAGAGCAACGTGCCAGCAGAAACGACATGTTGCTTCCTATCGCAGGGAGTGAGTCGTGTGGCAGACACAACACGGTGCCCACGGTGGAGACGGCTCTCCCCGGGGCGGCGGCGGCGGCGGCGGCGGCGGCGTTGGTGGAGGCGGCGGAAAGCGATTCTCGGCGCATGCCGGCGCGCGTGTCTCGTGGTTTAGTGCCGCCCTGTTTACGGCGTCTCCTAGTAGAAGCCTAGAAGCCTTCCCTTGTCGCCGCGGCGCGTGGCGGTGCGTCTGGGCGTGAGAGGGGGGGGGGAGTCGGCAGGCGTCTCACTGCTGCACGGTCGTGTGTCTGCCGCCACAGTGCGGGAGTTTCAGCTGACACAAGGCACAGGTGGCTGCAGCTGTGTAGTCATCAGAATTGTAACCACTCCCCGCACTCCTGTAGCAGCTACAGAGCAGAAGCACACCCACCACCGAAAATGCTCGATCTCAGTGTGCAATAACCACTCACAGCTTATAGGTGGCAGACTAGCAACGGAACGCATATAAAGCTTGCGTGTCGCGGGAGCGCAGAAAAATAGTGCAGTCGTTGTCGTAATGGGGAAATGGAGAGATTTATCTGTCGTCCAAAAGAATATGATACTTGGCTTTCAGGCCACGAGTGGAAGCATATCCGAAACGGCTAAATTTGTAAACCGTCTGCGTGCCGCCGTGATTAAAGTATACCGAGCATGACAAAATAACGCTATCCAAAACCGGCGCCAGGCAACTAAGTGCACCACGGGCAATAGATGAGAGGAGTGAACGACGGCTGCAGAGATGTGAGCCTGCGAGTAAACGTGCAATTGTTGAAGAGCTCACAGCGCAGGTGAACCGACAGGCTAACAACAGTCATTGCTCGAAGATCGTTAAAGAAAGTTGCTGTGTATGGCCCGCCGCAACAAGCGACTGGTTCATGCACACATTCTAACTGCTGCTTATTGGCGACCTTGGCAGAAATTTGCGTGGTGGCAGCAGGTGGCCTTTCTAGATGAATCACATTTTATGTCCCATCGGACATATTGCCGTGGGTCTGTGGCGTGAAACGTCTGAAAGCAAACACTCTGCATCTATTTTCGCAGCGATCCGATTTGAGGAATATTTTCTTGTCATTCCCTGGTTGATCCCGTCATTGTGGATGGCAGAATGGGTCACACAAGTGTGCACGCATCCTCGGGAATTATGTCCGCTCCTACAGGGAGTTTGTTTTTTCTCGACACGATGACATCTACCAGCAGGTCAGTTAAACTTGCTGCACAGCTTGCAGTGTACGTCTTTGTCTGAAAAGCGTCACGATGAATTTTCTATACTCTACTGGCCACCGAACTCCCCCAGATTCGAACCCAGTCGAAAATCTGAGAGACCATTCAGATCTGGATGTTCGCGGCATGGATCCTGAGCCGAGAAACCTACCACGACTGGCCCCAGCCCTCGAGTCAGCACGGCACCGCAAGTCCGTCGGTTCCTCCCAGACACCCACTGACTCCTTACCTGCACATCTCGCAGCGGTCAGGTTGTTCATGGCTTATACACGTGGTCACATTAATGTAACTGGATTGTTTATTATCTTAGATTAGGCTCCATACCAAATAGCCACATCGTTATGTGCTGCTATTTATTTTTTTTTCAGTGAAAGTCAATATCCCTCTGACGGTACTTTCAGTTTCATTTTTACCTTATTATCTACTGTTACTTTTATGATAATATTGTCTCATCTACAGGTACATAAATCAAAGAACACACATGTAGTCATCTGCATTACATTCACCTTGTAGTTGCAGATATTGATCAAGACAGTGTACATACAGAAAAAGGTGACGGGGCACTGAAATAACACGTTTACAAATAACACTACCTATGACATTTGCATAGAATGTAATTGTATAAAATCCTACTTACGGTAAATCAACCTCTGAAATGTTCTTTTGTTTCATTCTCAGCTTGAGAGCGCAGGGCGGGCTGATGGTGTGTGTGTGTGTGTGAGTGTGTGTGTGTGTGTGTGTTGTGTGTGAGAGAGAGAGAGAGAGAGAGAGGGAGAGAGTATGTCATTACACTGATAACAATAGAGCGTTACCCAGAAGCGAAGCAGGGAACGGGAAAAACTTCATACGTTGCGATAGTATGATATATTATTTCAAAAATTACAGAATAGAGACTAATTTACTAATAAATTGACAGTATGAGCCCAGTTATCAGTATGACGTTGCCCCGCCATTGGTCTAGATGTGTGTCTTAATTCGTTGGTGAATGACGTGATAATGTCGTTATAGCTGCTCTGAGGCCAATTGACCTACAAGCGTTGTAGCTTATCGTAAATATGATCATATTAGGTGGTCCCACATGACGATGTTTGGCTTGTGGGGCGCTCAACTGAGCGGTCATCAGTGCCCGTACAAAATCTAAATTTTTACACAATCCAATTGTTAGGCAGTCCAATCTAGCCACTGTCACGAATAATCATGATGATAATATGATGAGGACAACACAAACACCGAGTCCTCGGGCAGAGAAAATCCCCAACTCGGCCGGGAATCGAGCCCGGATCCCCGTGACTCTGAGGCAACAACGCCAGCCACTAGATCACGAGCTGCGGACGGTCCGACATGATGTCGTATAGTCAACACCCCTGGGGTCTTGCTGTCAACTCGATAGGTCATAGAGAACCATGAACTGAACGGACGACCATTTTCCTGTTGACAAATGGCCCCACTATACTGCGACACGAGAGGTAACACATGGGCATGCATTATGTCTGTTATGTACCATGGTGCCATCACAGTTTCCTTAATCACAGCCACCCGTTCCCTGCTGCCATGGCTTCCAATAACAACCCTGAATACTGTCACTGGGACAGAGTTGACTTTCGAACTGGTGCCACAAGATGTTCTATTGGGAACAGTTCTGGGGCCGTTGCTGTCAAGACAATAGTTCATAGAGGAACATAACGTGAATGTATGATCATTTTCTTTTGAAAAATTGCACCATTATATCGCCAAAGGAGAGGCAACACATGAAGATGAATGATGCTCATAATGTACCACTGCGCCGTCGGAGTTCCCTTAGTCACTACCACCCGTGCCATGCTGCCATGGCTTTCGGCATGATGAAACTAGGAGAAACAGTGCTGAATCTTTCCAAAACGATGGAAGTTGGGAACCTCCTACTAGGTCGGTGTCGTACCCATCGACGATGGTCATCAAGAATAGTGCAGAACCACAATTGTCCGCTGATAACGGTGCAACACCTTTCATCAGTAGTCTATCCTTCCCGGTCACAACAGCACTCCAAACACCACGTTTGTGTTCTTGTCTAATGCCACTCTAAAAATGGGACTCTAGTTTCCTGGTCTGACTTCTAGTATTCTATGATCAATAGTGCAGGATGACACAAAAAATGTTTCACAGAGTCCGTTACAAATCTGGGATACGAAATTAAGACGTGATGGTTTTATGAAGTGCTTGCCGCACAATACGGCGATTCTTCCTCGTTGTTGTCAGACGAGGTCGATCCGAATCATGACAACGAGTAAGTCTGCCCTCACGTTCCCACGCAGTCCAACATGGCGACATTGTCACAACCGAACGTCGAACAAATCTGCATACTGCTCGATTTGACCAGCTGGACAGAAAAAGTCTGCCGGGTTAATGATGCTGTCACGAACGAGTACGTGAGAACTACATGCCGGCCGTGGTGGCCGAGCGGTTCTAGGTGCTTCAGTCTGGAACCGCGCGACCGCTACGGTCGCAGGTTCGAATCCTGCCTCGGGCATGGATGTGTGTGACGTCCTTAGGTTAGTTAGGTTTAAGAGTTCTAAGTTCCAGGGGACTGATGACCTCAGATGTTAAGCCCCATAGTGCTCAGATCCATTTGAACCATTTTTAGATTTACATGTCCTTCACTCTGATCACATATCTGACGCTGTTCATGTCCCCTATATATCCAGTCCTGCCAGGACTAGTAACAAAACTAAACACGAGCAGCACTAATGTACGCTGGTGGCCTTTTTCTGCTTGTCACAGACAATTCTAATTCTCTTGATTTACAGACCTGCTAATGGCATGTATGTCTACTGAAGCGTATCAGTTATCATTGATTCAATTTAATATTATAAAAATACATCCCTGATCTCATTCTAGTAACGTCAATTCCATATTTTCATTCGTCTTTTTTGTAAAACAAACGAGCTTCTTCCGAGTCCTTCGACCTTATCTGACTGTAATTGATAATAATAACCGTATTTTATAGATACAATGAGTAAATGTTCATTAGATGTTCTAGCCATTTATGACTAATTGTATGTATAAGTGCGTTATATGTTTCAGCTCTGTTTCCGTCGTGAACAACAAGTTCGATGATTTGACCATTTCGCGTCATCCGCACACTACTACATGCTTAATTAAATCATTTATTTTAGAACCGGGAATCGGATTTGTTTTAGACATGATGTCCGATTATTCAGGCTATGCACTACGACATATTTCAACGCACTGTATTGAAGTTTCATACAGTCACACATGACTGAACTTTCCGCTGTCCAACAGCGATCTTTGCACCGTACTTCGAATAAAATCAAGAAACGATAATACGCTCAATCAGTTATAGCGGCAATTTTATTCAAAACTTATTCCAGTTCAAAATCAATCGGAGTCATTTCCACTCCTACTGCAGCTCTTGCAATTTATCGAGCTAGAGTAAAATTAACATTTCACCACAGCTTTGTTATGATGACGTCGACTATATTACAGTACAACATCATACCGCATGTCTTCTGAGTGTTCCACTTTCGTTTCCAGGCAGTGTATACATGCTATGATATCAAAGAATTACTAAAGTTCGTTTACACACGAGTGGGCCTTCGGCTCCGACAGCCCGTATCGATGATGTTCGTTGAATGGTTCGCACGCTGACACTTGTTGATGTCCCAGCATTGAAATCTGCAGCAATCTGCGGACAGGTTGCACTTCTGTCACACTGAACGATTCTCTTCAGTAGTCGTTGGTCCCGTTCTCGCAGAATCTTTCCCCGACCACAGCGATGTAGGAGATTTGATATTTTACCCGATTCCTGATATTCACGATACAAGTCGCGAGGGGTAGCTGCGCGGGCTAGGCGTCTTGTCACGGTCTGCACCGCTCCCCCCGTCGGAGGTTCGACTCTTCCGTCGGGCATGGATGTGTATGTTGTACTTAGTGTAAGTTGGTTTCAGTTAGATTAAGTAGTGTGTAAGGTTAGGGACCGATGACCTCAACAGTTTGGTCCCATAAGACCTTACCACAAATTTCCAAATTTTCACGATACAGTCGTGAAATGGTCGTAAGGGAAAATCTTCTCTTCATCGTTACCTCCGAGATGCTATAGGCCATTACTCGTGCGCTGACTATAACACTACCTTCAAACTCACTTAAATGTTGATAAAAACTCACTTAAATGTAGCATGAGTAACCGATCTAACAACTACGCCGGACACTTGTTGTTTTATATAGGCGATACCGACCTCAACGTTGCATTCTGCCTGATCACATGTCTTTGTATTTGAGTACGCATGCCTATACCAGTTTCTTTGAAGCTTCAATGTATAATACCATACGTAATGAAAGACACTGAAACGTGCGCGTCGTTTCTTTCGTTTGTGGTGCATGTACATGTGCAGTCAGACTTTACATACGATATCGTCTATAGCATGCTAGACGAGCGAGTGTAGTGCTCGTTATACATCAGTCAAGTAGCTGATTACAATACCTGCGTGTAATCAGAATGATCAGAAGATGTGGCCACTGTACTGTAACGAAAGACCGTCACAATAAGACAAAGAAATTAAAATTGTAGGTAAATTAACTATATTTTTACTGGCTCGCTTAACCAGAGTCAGTTTTGGAACAAAAGTTTCATTCTGAGATTCAGATCAAGTCTCAACTTACTCTAATATCTCAACACATACAACATTAAAATGTTAAAGAACAATTTCTCAAAAAGTCTAGTAAAATTGACTGAGAAAATGCTCAACACAAAAATCACAGTCACCTCAGATACTGAAACACAAAGCAAGCTCAATTTAATCAAGTATGTTCTACAGAAGGCAACGGCCTTGCCGCAGTCGATGCACCGGTTCCCGTGAGATCACCGAAGTTAAGCGCTGTTGGGCGTGGCTGGCACTTGGATGGGTGACCATCAAGCCGCCATGCGCTTGAATGTATGACTTTCGGAAGAACATCACCAACACAGTTTTGAAGACAGTGAGGCAGGTAGGTGCGAAAACTATCGCGCAGTCAACTTAACATCTCGTCCATCCAAGTTGCTGACAAGAAGAATATACAACAGAATGGAAAAATGCTGAGGATATGTTAGATGACTATGAGCTTGGCTTTAGGAACTATTGAGACACGAGGTGAATCCGTGGTCTGAGAGTAGCGTCTTCGATTTGTAGTCGAAACGTCATCGGTACCGAGTTCTAAGCAAGCCACTGCTTAATTTTGATTAATAATCGTCATTGGCGGCCGGAGGCTTCCGTCATGAGAGGTCACCCTCATTCTGCCAACTATCTTGTCAAAGAGGACGGAGGGGCGGTCAGAGGTTCAAGGCATTCACTTACCCCTGGGGTGGGAAACTGCCTCTAAAGGCTGAAGAATCAGCATTGATCAACGGCATGGCGATGCAGAAGGCAGTGGAAACCACTGCATTAAAGACACTTAACGTGTGTCCGCAGGACATGATTTGCCCTGTAACTGACAAGTGTCATGATGATCTCTCCATTGGTAAAAAATTCCCGGAATATTCCCCCATTCGGATCTCGAGGAGGGGCTGGCAAGGGGAAGGTGACTATGAAAATAAAATTGAATAACCAACGAAAGGATAAGGTTCTACGAGCCGGGGCGTGGAATGTGAGAAGCTCGAACATGGTACGGAAGCTAGAAAATCTGAAGAGGGAAATGAAAAAGATATAATGATCAGTGACGTGAAATGGAAATAAGACAAAGATTTCTGGTCAGATGAATATAGGGTAATATTAATGGTATAACAGGAGTTGGACTTGTTATGAATTGGAAGATAGGGCAGAGAGTGTGTTACTTCAAATGGCTCAAATGGCTCTGAGCACTATGGGACTCAACTGCTGTGGTCATAAGTCCACTAGAACTTAGAACTAGTTAAACCTAACTAACCTAAGGACATCACACACATCCATGCCCGAGGCAGGGTTCGAACCTGCGACCGTAGCGGTCTCGCGGTTCCAGACTGCAGAGCCTAGAACCGCACGGCCACTTCGGCCGGCGATAGGGAAAGTGTATCAGGATACTGAAAAGGTCTTTCAGTACACAGGGTGAGTCGCGTAAGATGTAACACCCCCATTATTCCATTGGCGATTGCACGTATCGACAAGCGGTGGGGCACAAACTTTGATACATGCACAATAATCACAACGTTTATATTGACCGAGATAATGAGGCAAGTACATGTTTTTAAATGGGAAGTTATACTTTTTTTACCATCATTCGAACGCTCTGGAAAAGACGCGTATAGTGATGTAACGCATGTCACTATTGTGATTCAAACTTCGCTGAAAAGACGCTGGGAAATATTGTACGATTGAAGGTCGAGGCGGTAGGAAGCGGCTGCAAATCGTAAACACGCCTCGCGCGACCCGCAGACCGAGTTGCCGTGCTCTATGCAGCATGCACGGCCTACGCTACGTAGGTAAATCCTCATCCGCCCTCTTTTAAGCAAAGTCTGAATCATAGTAGCAACATGCGTTACATCACTATACGCATCTTTTCCACAGCGTTCGAATGATGGTAAAAGAGTATAGCGTCCCCTTTAAAAAACATGTACTTGCCTCATTACCTCGGTCAATATAAACGTTGTGATTATTGTGCATTTACCGACGTATGTGCCCCATAGTCCGCTATGATTCGCCGAAAACCGCATGCCGATACGTGCAATCGCCCCCGGAATAAAGGGGGTGTTACGTCTTACGCGACTCACCCTGTATAAAGAGAGATGAAAATCTAGTAGTCATAGGGGACTGCAATGTAGCCGCAGGGAAAGGACTAGAGGGGAAAGGTTATGGGAGAATATGGGCTTGGGACAAGGAATGAGAGAGGAGGCAGACTAATTGAGTTCTGCAATAAATTTCAGCTAGAAATAGAGAATACTCTGTTCTAGAATCACCAGAGGAGAATATATACGTGGAAAAGGCCCGGTGATACGAAAACATTTCAGCTGGATTACATCATGACCAGGCAGAGTTCCCGAAAGAAGATACTAGACTGTAGGCGTACTCAGGAACAGATATATTCAGATCACAATGTTAGTAGTGATGAAGAGTAGGCTGAAGTTTAAGAGATTAGTCAGGAAGAATGAATATGCAAAGATGTGGGGTACGGAAATATACCTGAATTCACATTTGGTGGACATCGGTCCACATATCCTTTTCCAGATGTATGTTGTTCCTGGTTGTCCTTCATCACATGAAACAAATGGTTCCTTTGTAAACGGTACATTAGCCAATGAGAGAAAGCATTCCACCCCAGTGACCTTGCCGATGGCCAGTTACTGGCTAATGTTCTGTACTTCACTCTTCCACCCTGTAGCGGTGAAAGATAACATCAGAACAAAACTGTCAACTCTCTCATCAAGTCAGTTTTCACTTAAAATACTATAATCCGTTACGCGTCTGCACTTTATGGGGGGCAATGAAAAAGTTTCCGTTGGAATGGTAAATCTTGGTTTCAGTCCCAGTCCTGCGCAAATTTTCAACTTCCGTTTTTGCAGTAGGAAGTCAGTATTTCGCCACTCACACTTTCCCTTTGCTTCCCATTCCTGTATTTCATAAACAATAAATCATGGAGATTATCCCCGATAGTTACCATTCCACCCTCTCTTATGTTTAGTGTTTTTCGTATTTTTCTATTCTCGCAGATTCTGTGAAAATTTTCTGGTTCCTAATTTTAAGAGTCCACTTAATTTTCTACATTCTTCTACTGCGCAACATATCAAACCTTTCTCTTTTTCCCAATGTCCACACCACATGATTCACCTCCATGAAATGCTGTGTTCAAACGTACTTTGCTTCATAAATGAACATCGAGGCTTGATACTAGTTGATTTCTCACGACATTTATGCCAGGTCTGCCAGGTCTCCTTGTAAAAATGACCTGTCCTATTTACCATACCGATTTTCAAAAAGTTTTTGCCATAATTGTGAATGAAGTTACGAATTTGATAAGTGTACTCAATCTCTGTAGTTTCGATATAACGATATACACTACATGGCATTAAAATTGCTACGCCAAGAAAAAATGCAGATGATAAACGGGTATTCATTGGACAAATACACTCCTGGAAATTGAAATAAGAACACCGTGAATTCATTGTCCCAGGAAGGGGAAACTTTATTGACACATTCCTGGGGTCAGATACATCACATGATCACACTGACAGAACCACAGGCACATAGACACAGGCAACAGAGCATGCACAATGTCGGTACTAGTACAGCAATGCGGGCTGCTATTCTCCCATGGAGACGATCGTAGAGATGCTGGATGTAGTCCTGTGGAACGGCTTGCCATGCCATTTCCACCTGGCGCCTCAGTTGGACCAGCGTTCGTGCTGGACGTGCAGACCGCGTGAGACGACGCTTCATCCAGTCCCAAACATGCTCAATGGGGGACAGATCCGGAGATCTTGCTGGCCAAGGTAGTTGACTTACACCTTCTAGAGCACGTTGGATGGCACGGGATACATGCAGACGTGCATTGTCCTGTTGGAACAGCAAGTTCCCTTGCCGGTCTAGGAATGGTAGAACGATGGGTTCGATGACGGTTTGGATGTACCGTGCACTATTCAGTGTCCCCTCGACGATCACCAGTGGTGTACGGCCAGTGTAAGAGATCGCTCCCCACACCATGATGCCGGGTGTTGGCCCTGTGTGCCTCGGTCGTATGCAGTCCTGATTGTGGCGCTCACCTGCACGGCGCCAAACACGCATACGACCATCATTGGCACCAAGGCAGAAGCGACTCTCATCGCTGAAGACGACACGTCTCCATTCGTCCCTCCATTCACGCCTGTCGCGACACCACTGGAGGCGGGCTGCACGATGTTGGGGCGTGAGCGGAAGACGGCCTCACGGTGTGCGGGACCGTAGCCCAGCTTCATGGAGACGGTTGCGAATGGTCCTCGCCGATACCCCAGAAGCAACAGTGTCCCTAATTTGCTGGGAAGTGGCGGTGCGGTCCCCTACGGCACTGCGTAGGATCCTACGGTCTTGGCGTGCATCGGTGCGTCGCTGCGGTCCGGTCCCAGGTCGACGGGCACGTGCACCTTCCGCCGACCACTGGCGACAACATCGATGTACTGTGGAGACCTCACGCCCCACGTGTTGAGCAATTCGGCGGTACGTCCACCCGGCCTCCCGCATGCCCACTATACGCCCTCGCTCAAAGTCCGTCACCTGTACATACGGTTCACGTCCACGCTGTCGCGGCATGCTACCAGTGTTAAAGACTGCGATGGAGTTCCGTATGCCACGGCAAACTGGCTGACACTGACGGCGGCGGTGCACAAATGCTGCGCAGCTAGCGCCATTCGACGGCCAACACCGCGGTTCCTGGTGTGCCCGCTGTGCCGTGCGTGTGATCATTGCTTGTACAGCCCTCTCGCAGTGTCCGGAGCAAGTATGGTGGGTCTGACACACCGGTGTCAATGTGTTCTTTTTTCCATTTCCAGGAGTGTATATTATACTAGAACTGACATGTGATTACATTTTCACGAAATTTGGGTGTATAGATCCTGAGAAATCAGTACCCAGAACAATCACCTCTTGCTGTAATAACAGCCTTGATATGCCTGGGCATTGAGTCAAACAGAGCTTGGATGGCTTGTACATTACAGGTACAGCTGCCCATGCAGCTTCAACACGATACTACAGTTCATCAAGAGTACTGACTGGCGTATTGTGACGAACCAGTTGCTCGGCCAACATTGACCAGACGTTTTCAGTTCGTGACAGATCTGGAGAATGTGCTGGCCAGGGCAGCAGTCGAACATTTTCTGTATCCAGAAAGGCTCGTACAGGACCTGCAACATATCGTCGTGCATTATCCTGCTGAAATGTAGGGTTTCGCAGGGATCGAATGAAGGGTAGAGCCACGGGTCGTAACACATCTGAAATGTAACGTCCACTGTTCAAAGTGCCGTCAATGCGAACAAGAGGTGACCGAGACGTGTATCCAATGGCACCCCATACCATCACGCCGGGTGATACGCCAGTATGGCGATGACGAATACACGCTTCCAATGTGGGTTCACCACGATGTTTCCAAACACGGATGCGACATCATGATGTAAGTAAAACCTGGATTCATCCGAAATAATGACGTTTTGCCATTCGTGTACCCAGGCGCTCCTGTCTGTGATGCAGCGTCCATGCTGCTGCGAACGTCGTCGAACTGTTCGTGCAGATGGTTGTTGTCTTGCAAACTTCCCCATCTGTTGACAGGGACCGAGACGTGACTGCACGATCCGTTACAGCCATGCGGATAAGACGCCTGTCATCTCGACTGCTATTGATACGAGGCCGTTGGGATCCAGCACGGAGTTCCGTATTACCCTCCTGAACCCACCGATTCCGTATTCTGCTCGCAGTCATTGGATCTCGACCAACGCGAGCAGCAATGTCGCGATACGGTAAACCGCAATCGCAATAGGCTACAATCCGACTTTTATTAAAGTCGGAAACGTGATGGTACGCATTTCTCCTTCTTACACGAGGCATCACAACAACGTTTCACCAGGCACCGCCGATCAACTGTTGTTTGTGTATGAGAAATCGGTTGTAAATGCTCCTCATGTCAGCACGTTGTAGGTGTCACCACTGGCGCCAACCTTGTGTGAATGCTCTGAAAAGCTAATCATTTGCATATCACAGCATCTTCTTCCTGTCGGTTAAATTTCGCGTCTGTAGCAAGTCATCTTCGTGGTGTAGCAATTTTAATAGCCAGTGGTGGACTTCGTAAGGCTGTTATTGAGAACACAGATGTTGGTCATATAGGTTACTTCTTTTGAGGAGAGTAGTGGCAGTATGTGTTAGACTGTCTGGCTACGTACTTGGTTTGATAAGAATGGAAGTTGGCCTGCAGTGTAGTGGAGGCAGTATTATTTAAAAAGGATTTTCTAATAATATATTTTGAGCAAAAATTTTAAGGAAATAGAGATGGTATTAATGCCAGAATGACAAAGGGGCAATTTTTAAGGTAATCCGGTCTATATTCATATCTATTTGTAAGTCTGTATTTTCCTGCTGTTAGAACATCGTTTATAGTTAAGGTATGCTGTAGAAATTGTGTACTGAACCACATGGGCTTGTCTCACAGTTGAAATAAGTGTAAAGAAAGGCAATTATGCACAAGAAATTACAAAAAAATATCTTGCTAATTTGTGTTGTTGTGAGAACTTTATGTATAGGTGTATTATTGTCATTGGTTAATGAACTACATTCATACTTACCGAGTCTTTGTTGTCATTTTTCAGTCTTTAAGATTATTTACTCATTTCACACTCTTTAGTTTCAAGACAGTGTTTGCATACTCTCATTGCACATTGCGAGTTGTGCACTGAGAATTGTTCTGTGAAAATTGGTAAGATGCCGTCTTGCATTTCACATCGCATGCATGGTAAATGAAATTAGACTTGTGACGATCTCATCATTATGTTACTAGCATGATGCTGCAGAGCAGACGAGCGTTCCGTGGGCACAGGTGGGTCAATACATTTAATTACCATCAAAGTACTTGGTCATTAAAAGACACAGTGGCAGTCAGAATGTACTTGTGAAAATAATATGACATCAATTCTGAACTTTCAAGCAATTTTATCACAAACTCAGAACCGTTAAATTTCATGTCCATTTGCAGTGTGTTTTTAGAATAACTGTTCTGGTTTAGTGATTGTTTGCAAGGCTAAAGATAAGGATTAGCTATATTCAGGGCCAACATTTTAATCTGAGTCACTTCGTTTGGAAGTCAAATAGCATATGTAAATGTCATTGAAACCGAATGGCTTTCTCGCAGGCGATTTGTTCGATGTACCGGCTAGTGTGGATTTCGCATAGCTCACAAATTTCCATTCAAAATTAAACGCTGACAGTTCTGTTGCCGTGGACTGAGATTTACACTTTTCGATATCAAAATAAGTCTTACACACTTCTCATGAATCAACCCGAAATTTGCACAAGCTTAAACAAGTAGGAACACGTTTCACTTGCTTCGCCTACAAGGTAGCAGAATTCCTTCACTTCCTTTACTTCGTGGTTCCTACGTGATGTTAAATTGTTCACTATACAAATTTCTCCTTTATGGTATTACTTGCAGACATGAAATCCATGACTGGTACGTCATTCGGTAGCACTAAATAGTGTAGAAGGGGCCACTGCCACCCCTAGGACACCCATTCGACATCAGATGCGTTCCTACGCTAACGGACAGCAAGGCGAACTTTTCACAACCGCCCAGACAACATGAGGACGTTAGATGGCATTGAACGTGGACGCACCTGGCACAGCCCAGCAGAGAATGCTAGGGGCAGTAGCGACAGAGAGAGGAGACAAACGTAAACTATCGAAACACGATGCACATTTGTATTTAGGTTCATACTGCTGTGCTACACCATGTGGAATTCACTAGGTCCCAGCAGTACTATACCTATTCCGCTTACTATGAGAGCAAACGGGAAAGCAGGTTTACACGTTTATGACCAAAATTTATTCTAACAGGCATCACTGAATTACTGAGATAAGAAAATCAGAAGTTTAATAAAAAGCAAGGCCATCCCCTTTATAATTTCATAACTCTTAAATTCACGTGAGGAATATTCCTTCTGGAAGGACATCGGTATCCTCAGTGAATGTGAAGAACAATTACAGGAACTGTTGAATGGAACGAATAGTCAAATGAGTACAGAGCATGGATTTGGAGTAAACCGACGAAAGAAGAAAGTAGTTAGGATTAACAGAAAGAGATTAGCGATAAATTTAATATCAACATTTTTGTCCACTAATTAGACGACGTTAAGGACTCCTGCTACCTTGGAAGGATTATAACACATGACAGGTAGATAAATGAGGACATAAAAGTCAGAGTAGCACAGGTAAAGAGCGAATTCTACTGAGCGACATCTACTGACATCAAACATTGGCCTTAACTAGAGGAAAAGATTTCTGAGAAACTATGTTTGGATTTCAGAATATTATGGTAGTCAATCGTAGATTCTGGGGAAGTAGGAACAGAAGATATTGACACGTGGTGCTATAAATGGATGTCGAAAATTGGATAGGCTGTTAAGTGACGAAGAGATTCTCCGCCGAATAGGTGAACAAAGGAACATATTGAACCAACGTCAAGAAGAAGCTTTGGATGGTAGGACATGTGATAATACATCAGAGTGGCGTAGATGGTGCTGGAGGGAGCTGTAGGGAGTAAGAACTGTAGGAGAAGGCAGAGAATCGATTACATCCGACAAGGAATTGAGAACGTTAGGTGAAAGTGCTCAGCGATGGAGAGGAACCCGTGGTGGGCCGAATCAAATCGTCAGAAGACTGATAACAAAAGAAGCAGAAGATTAATAAACTCGACCTTCGGTTAACTTCAACGTATTTTATTAGTATGTCTCTGAAAACAGCTTTGCGTATTCTGAATACACTACCTTATAGAAATTTTTAAATTACATTGCTACATATTTATTAACTTATCAATGTTCTCACTATAAACTGAACAGTGTATTCAATACAACTCGCTTGAAAATTTCATATTTATCTAAAAATTTATAACATTCCTTATTTCTTCCAGTATGTGAGCGAGATCAAATATTATTTCAACCTGATCGTCTGCTGTTTCAAAACATTCCGTTATTTCATCAAGTAAATCAATATGCAAATATGCAAGAACCTAGTATTCGGTTTTTCGGTTCTGTACGTGAGTTTTCTAACCAAGTTTCTTTTATCGTAAAGCACGTCTTCTTACACTTAAAGTAAAAAAAAAAAACAAACAGAGAACATAATAAAGTTCACATAAAATGTGAGATAACATTCACATTATAAAATCACTTTTTATTGAATAACACATGTAACGGTATTACAGTAACATTCATATTATCTCACAAAATCATGTCTCTGAAAAACAATTTTTAACTATGAAGCTTTCTGGCACATTAAAACTGTGTTCCGGACCTTCTGTGGAATGCAGGAGATTAGTAGCAGGCGAAAGTGAAGCTGTGAGAACGAGTCGTGAGTCTCGATTTGGTGGCTCAGTTCTGCAGAGCACTTGACCAGGAAAGGCGAAAGTCCCTAGCACGAGTTTCGATCCGGCACGGAGCTTTAATCTGCCAAGACGTTGCATGTCAGCATACGCTCCGCTGTGAATGAAAATTTACTCTGTAATATTTAATTAATCCTAATTTTTACTGCTACAAAGCATTTGATTGACACAGTAGGAAGCTGCGCGTGCACTAGTCGAAACAGTTGTGTGTCTGGATCCTTAGGGGAGTGTTTAGAAAACTGTTGGCACAGAGCGATGAGATTTAACTTCCATCACGTTAGGGTCTGTATTACTTTGATATTTCAAATATTTCTGTTGTTACTTGTGTACTTTTTCTCCCCTGATGACTTTCCCTTCTCTGTTCCGGCAGCCTTTCCATATCAACCCGTCTTTATTTTCTGGAGGCGCATATAATACATCGTATGCCGTCTCACTGCAAGCTGATTTTTTTGCTGTTACTTAATTTGACTGGTTAACTAGTAACCCTAAAATTTTATATTAGATCACCTCTACTGACTTCTTTACAATTTCCTTACATACATTAAAAGGATTATTGACAGTGCCGACAGTTGCATCTATTCTCCTCGTTATGGACTCTGGTCGCTCTCCATTTCCTTCCCCTCGTCCTGCGATAGCTAATGAAACTCAGGCGGTAACAGTGATGCAATAGCTCAAGCGAGCTCTTAATCCTTCGTAATAAACGCCAAGACCAAAGATTCAAAAAGCTTCTTAGCGAAGATTGTAACCAATGGATATGTAATAAGACAAATTTGTTAAATAAAAGTAACATTTTGGAACTTGAAACACCGCAGATTAGATCTTGTTTTATTTTCACGTTACTCGCCTTCATCAGCACTTAAGAATAATCATTTCTCCAACAATTTCGGGTGTTGTGGGAATTATGTAAACCTAGAGGCACAACTGAGCAAAAGATAGGCTGATAAAAGTAAGTCGATGAAGACGTCATTACACATCATTGCACTTACGTGGATAATGCTTTTGGCGCTTATCAAATAAAATTGTTCAAATGGCTCTGAGCACTATGGGACTTAAGTTCTGAGGTCATCAGTCCCCTATAACTTAGAACTACTTAAACCTAACTAACCTAAGGATGTCACACACATCCATGCCCGAGGCAGGATTCGAACCTGCGACCGTAGCGGTCGCGCAGTTCCAGACTGTAGCGCCTAGAACCGCTCGGCCTCTCCGGCCAGCTGGCGCTTATCGCTATATGCTAACCTGCTTCCCAGAGGCAGACAAACGTTAATGACTTGGTCTTTCCACACATAACTGGAGGCACTAACCAACGTAAAAACATACAACTTGTAATAGCTACGATTATTAGCCTATAAATAACATAAATACTTCTGTAATGTTGTTCAGTACACCGCCCTTATTCACCGTAGAAATATCTACACTTAAGCACCCTTAGGGCTTATTTCAGTAGTGGTACAAGTTACCTGCACTTTTATTTCTATAATGCTTCTGAAATTAAAGAGCCAAGCAAACAGAAAATAAGGTTCATCTCTAGCAAGAAGCCATATGCTTGAATATTTCTAGTATGTCAACTGCAGATTTTTCAGCGCTCATTTCACTTTATTCTCTGTATCCGTATATGAACAAAAATGGACTTGTACCACTATTTAAATAAGCACTTTATATATATATATATATAGGGTGGTCAGAAAATGTGTGAAATGCTCATAATCATAAAGATGTTACAGGGCAGGTTGTACTGAGACACAAATGTTAAGAAAGAAATTCCATACGTTGCTTCGTTTCCGAGTTATTTAGCATAGAATTTAGCCAATCGGGACGTCGCGCGCTCACATTCAAGCGGCCTGCCAGGGGCGGTGTTGCCCAACGACTGCTTTGTCTCGTTAGCTGAAACTTGAATTTACGCGCGCGACGATCTGATTGGCTAACTTCAATGCTAAACAACTCGGAAACGAAACAACGTATCGAATTTCTTTCTTAACATTTATGTCTCAGTGCAACCTGCCCTATAACATCCCTACAAGCATTTCACACATGTTATATATATATATATATATACACTCCTGGAAATGGAAAAAAGAACACATTGACACCGGTGTGTCAGACCAACCATACTAGCTCCGGACACTGCGAGAGGGCTGTACAAGCAATGATCACACGCACGGCACAGCGGACACACCAGGAACCGCGGTGTTGGCCGTCGAATGGCACTAGCTGCGCAGCATTTGTGCACCGCCGCCGTCAGTGTCAGCCAGTTTGCCGTGGCATACGGAGCTCCATCGCAGTCTTTAACACTGGTAGCATGCCGCGACAGCGTGGACGTGAACCGTATGTGCAGTTGACGGACTTTGAGCGAGGGCGTATAGTGGGCATGCGGGAGGCCGGGTGGACGTACCGCCGAATTGCTCAACACGTGGGGCGTGAGGTCTCTACAGTACATCGATGTTGTCGCCAGTGGTCGGCGGAAGGTGCACGTGCCCGTCGACCTTGGACCGGACCGCAGCGACGCACGGATGCACGCCAAGACCGTAGGATCCTACGCAGTGCCGTAGGGGACCGCACCGCCACTTCCCAGCAAATTAGGGACACTGTTGCTCCTGGGGTATCGGCGAGGACCATTCGCAACCGTCTGCATGAAGCTGGGCTACGGTTCCGCACACCGTTAGGCCGTCTTCCGCTCACGCCCCAACATCGTGCAGCCCGCCTCCAGTGGTGTCGCGACAGGCGTGAATGGAGGGACGAATGGAGACGTGTCGTCTTCAGCGATGAGAGCCGCTTCTGCCTTGGTGCCAATGATGGTCGTATGCGTGTTTGGCGCCGTGCAGGTGACCCCCCCCCAATCAGGACTGCATACGACCGAAGCACACAGGGACAACACCCGACATCATGGTGTGGGGAGCGATCTCCTACACTGGCCGTATACCACTGGTGATCGTCGAGGGGACACTGAATAGTGCACGGTACATCCAAACCGTCATCGAACCCATCGTTCTACCATTCCTAGACCGGCAAGGGAACTTGCTGTTCCAACAGGACAATGCACGTCCGCATGTATCCCGTGCCACCCAACGTGCTCTAGAAGGTGTAAGTCAACTACCCTGGCCAGCAAGATCTCCGGATCTGTCCCCCATTGAGCATGTTTGGGACTGGATGAAGCGTCGTCTCACGCGGTCTGCACGTCCAGCACGAACGCTGGTCCAACTGAGGCGCCAGGTGGAAATGGCATGGCAAGCCGTTGCACAGGACTACATCCAGCATCTCTACGATCGTCTCCATGGGAGAATAGCAGCCTGCATTGCTGCGAAAGGTGGATATACACTGTACTAGTGCCGACATTGTGTATGCTCTGTTGCCTGTGTCTATGTGCCTGTGGTTCTGTCAGTGTGATCATGTGATGTATCTGACCCCAGGAATGTGTCAATGTTTCCCCTTCCTGGGACAATGAATTCACGGTGTTCTTATTTCAATTTCCAGGAGTGTATATATATATATATATATATATATAGAGAGAGAGAGAGAGAGAGAGAGAGAGAGAGAGAGAAGGAAATTATTCCAAATTTCAGAACAAAAATTTCAGAACAACTGGATGATTTATTGAAGAGCAAGAGCTTAACAAATTGAGCAAGTCAATAACGTGTTGGACCACTCCTGGCCATTATGTAAGCAGTTATTCCGTTTGAAACTGATTAGTAGAGTTATCGAATGTCCTTCTGAAGGATGTCGTGCCGAATTCTGTCCAACTGACGCCTTAGATCGTCAAAATCCCGAGCTGGTTGGAGAGCCCTGCAGTCGTTATAAGCGATCTCAATTGGGGTTATAAGCAGAGATATTGTCCGCCAAGGCAGGGTTTGGCAAGTTTGCAGACAAGCTGCAGAAACGCTCGCAGTTTGTGGGCGAGCATTATCTTGCTGAAATTTAAGCTCAGGATGGCTTACCAAATGGGGAAACAAGATAGGGCGTAGAATATCGACGTACCACTGTGCTGTAAGGGTGTCTTCGATGACAACCAAGAGGCCCTGGTATGAAATAAAACAGAACCCCACACCGTCACTCCTGGTTGTCAGGCTGTATGGCAGGTATCAGCTAGGTATCCCAGCGCTCTCCAGGACGTCTCTAGACTCGTCTTCGCTGGTCATTGGGAGTCAGCTCGAAGCGGGACACTCATCACTCAAGACAGTTCTACTCCGGTCAAGGGGATTCCAGGCGCTAAACGTATCTATAGACACCCCAGACAGCAGCGATATACCAACACGGCTCTCGCCCACCATACGGCCGACAAACATTAGTGTTAGTCTGAGGAACAACTTCTTTTCATAGCAAGACTTTTTAGTGCTCGTGTGTGGCCCTCTTACATCAAATCGGTACGTTGACGATATTCTAAGCCCCGTTTTCTTGCCCTTTACGGCAAGCCATCCTGGACTTATATTTCAGGAAGATAACGTCCACCTGCAAGCGGCAAGGATTTCTAGTGCTTGTCTTCGTGCTTTCCAAAGCCTGCCTAAGCCAGCAAGGTTGCCAGGTCTCTCCCCTACTGAAAATATGTGAAACATTATTGACAGAGGGCCCCTAACCATCTCGGGGTTTTGTCTGGTTTCACTGGTTTGGTGAAGCCCGCCACGAATTCCTCTCCGGTGCCAAGTTCTTCATCTCAGAGTAGCACTTGCCACCTACCTCTTCATTATTTGCTGGATCTATTTCAGTTCTGTCTTCCTTTACAGTTTTTGCCCTCTAGAGCCATGGAAGTCGTTCCCCCATTTCTTAATAGATGTCCTATCATCCTGTCCCTTCTCCTTTTCATTGTTTTCGACTCCGATTCTGCGTAGGACCTTCTCATTCCTTACTTTTTCAGTCCACCTAATTTTCAACATTTGTCTGTAGCACCATATCTCAAATTCTTCGATTCTCTTCTGTGCCGGTTTCCTCACAGTCCAGACGATCTAATGCGCTAATTGGACAGAATTAGGCACTATACCCTCACGAAGATATCCATTGTCATTGACACATGCCCGAGCGAGAAGAAATCAAGTGGGGTGAGATCAACTGAAAGTGCTGGCCACGAAACAGAGCCTTCTCTGCCTATCCACTTTTCACTGAATTTGTAATCCATGCTTTCACGAACCCTCAGAAGAAACTGCGCTGGGGCTCCATACCGTTGGAAACACATCTCTTGACAAAAAACACCCGAAATGTTCCAAAAATCTCAGTAGAACGTCTCTGTTGTACACTGTGTACACTGGTGGACTTAACTGGGAATACAGAAGAAACGCTCCTGGTATGTAATTATTCACTAAGTCCGCCCACATGTTGACAGGATACTCAATGTATGTGTCAGCATAGTGGCCAGATTACTGTAAATGTGTGATCCACAGAGTAGAAAAAGTTGTATTAACGAATAAAGAAAAAGTTTTGTGTTTTGTGTAAAAGTAGCTGGTGCATGACCTTTCTGGCGCGCGCGAAGTTATTCACGGCGTTGTTGAGCTGATTTGAATATCCAGAAACAGTGAACGGCGTTTCTAATGATGTGTTAATAGCATCAGAGATTTTCTATGATATTTTGGAGACGTGTCGGGTCATATAACTTCATGTTGACTAGAGCTCAGACTCGTGCAACTCGAGATAGACGGAGGTTAGTTAGACGGTCTAACATGGCCTGAAGGACGTTGATCATAGCATATAGGGCAAACTGAAGATCTTGTTAGGATAGAAATTGACGTACAACAAAAAGTATCGAGTGCAAGTCACGATACCGAACGAAATGACAATGCAGAGGGAATGGTGGCAGTTTCGCGATTGGTATCACAGTTTGTGACCGCGAAAAACTGAACAGATGTCGAGGTGTTTCGGCCAAAACTGGGTGCCATTAAAAATTGCCAATACGAATTCAAGGTTAGAGATCACAAGCCATTTAGAGTACCGCCATAAACTGTTCAGCAGTGTTATTGAAGACTAGTATTGCTAGAAGTACACAAGATGCTAGATGACGACATTATTGAAACTTCAACTTCAACATACAACAGTCTCTTGCAAATTATAGATAAGAAGGATGGAAGTATTAGGTTGGTCATTGATGCACAACAGATAAATTCCACTATCATTCCTGAGACCGATCTCCCAGAAAAATTGTAAGAGTTTTTACAAAGTTGTATGGGGTTAAGATTTTCTCTTGCCTTCATCTCAGGACTAGTTTCTGGCAAATTGAACTAACACCTGAATATAGAAGATATACGGCTTTTATCTCATTTGTTCGAAGTTGTCAGCTCCAAAGGTTCCCTTTCGGACTGTATATATCCTCTGGTGCTTTTATAAAAGATTTAGGAACTGTATTGGATAAAGAGCTCCAAGAGCATCTCACTTGTTACGTCGATGACATATTAGTAGCTGAACCATCATGGAAACTTCAATAATGAGGTGCTCAATAAATTGCTAAAGACACTGAAAGAATATGGAATAACCGTAAACACAATGAAGTTCAGTTCTGGGAATAAAGAGGTTGAGTGTTTAGGCCATATTATCACACAACTAGGAATTGAACCTAACCCTAGAAAACTGCAAGCAATACAGAATATAGGCACTCCATACAACAGAAATACGTTGCGTGGCTTCTTGAGACTTATTAACTTCTATAAAAGGTTCATTTGGATACAATTCATTGCTACCCCACGTTTATGTGCGTGAACTAGTAAAAAGATTCTCTAGGTGTGGAATGCCCAAGCAGAACAGGGGCTCCAACAACTAAAAAAGCCACTGGTAAAGGCACCAATTTTAGCGAATCCCGATTTGACGAAGGATTTCTGTATGGCAACCGACAGTGCTAAAACAGATTTAGATGTGGTACTCTTTCAACAATATGAAGACAGCAGATTAGAAATACGATAAGTTTCGCTAGTCGCTTACCTAATACTTACTAAATGTGAAAAGGCACTACAATTTATGTTAAGTGCAAAACTATTTCCAGGAAGATTAGGTCGGTGGATGTTAACGCTGAAGGAATATGGGTACCGAATCACCTACGTGCCAGGACCATCAAATATAGTAGCTGATATCCTCTCCAGATTGCCGAGAAGACTTAACAAAAGCAGAGTGAGTAATACGGAAGAAGAGCAAGTGGCCACGTATTAATTGAAAAATGTGTCATTTGAAAATTACGTCACCAAATCATTAAAACAGTGAGGCAGGTAACAAGATAAAGACCCTGATATCGCCTTGGTTAAAGTTAAGTGGAAAAACCATGAATCAAGGGACATTAGACAATTCTATGTCATAAAGGACAACGTCTTATTCTACATACGTAATACGGATACAAGTTTATGGACTGCATGTACACCACAAGAACTGATTAATAAGTATATTTGGTACACTCATTTGAGTAAGAGTCATTTTGTTCCTAAGAAATTTTTTTTTAAATTAAAGATGTCTTCTCACTTTTCAAATACGGAGCGAAGAATCAGACAGGTTCTGGCTAAGCGTAAGAAGTACCAGAGACCTAAATATGTGACTTTTCGAACGAGACCACCCTATCATTCCGAAGAAATTGAGACACATAGCAGCAACGGATCTCATGGGTCCATTACCTCGTGCACAAAGAACTTCTGTATTCATTTTCGTGGTCCTAGAATTAACGTCGAAATACGTGACGTTTATCCCCTTGAAGAAAGCAACGGGGAGCAGTATAAGCAAGTTCATCGTGTCGAAAAAATGTTGTCAGACAATGGACCACAATATCGTTCAGCACAATGGCAAAACACGCTGCGCCGGCATAAAATCAAACCTATTTATATTTACCAATATATCCCAACCGCCAACCCAGCTGAAAGAACGATGAATCATTTTGGGAACCCTCTGTCGTTTGTATTGTAGCAAGCAGAATAAAACGTGGGACAGACATTTGTCTGACTTCTAGGATGTAAAGGAAATGCCACATAGCCGTACGTTACTACCTCCAATCACTGTTCTAAATAATAAGCCGACACCAGATAAATTCTGGGAAATACTTAAATTGGTACTGAGGAACTTGAAGCCTACGGCGTTAAATAGAAAGAACCGAGCTGACAAAACAGTAACCTCACGAGTATTTTCACTAGGACAAAATCTACTTGTAAAAATCCACCATCTCTCTAGCAAGAAAAAACATCGAAGCCAGAAGTTCTTCTCGGTATGCAGAGACCCTATGGAAGTAAGTAAAGTGGTCCACGACAATGCAGTCGAAATGATTAATCCAAAAACAGGAAAATCATTGGGCTTATACCATCTGAGTCACTTGAAATTGTGTAAAGGGTAAAACAACAAATAATAACTCCACAAGAAAAATTAATTGTATGAAATGTCCAGATACCACTAAGAGCAAAATCTAGAAGTCAAAGAGTAGGCAAGCTAAGAATATGCATACGGATTTTTAATTTGTGATTATCTCATTAAAATAAATAAGCCAGCTTTCTCAGTATGAAGAAAGAACAGTAAAGTGAGAACTAAAGTAAATCTTCTGCAAACGAAATGTATTCTCGGGAAAGAGTAGAAAGCAATTAGGAAGATAGAGAGTAGCATGTGGATAGTTTGACGAAATAGTAGTAGATTCTCTCTTAAAATGAAGTGTAAAGTAGAAAGAAGTTGATTTTTGTGGTTGAAAGAAAGCCAAGAATTAGGAAGGAAGTAGCCCGCATCTCGTGGTCGTGCGGTAGCGTTCTCGCTTCCCACGCCCGGGTTCCCGGGTTCGATTCCCGGCGGGGTCAGGGATTTTCTCTGCCTCGTGATGGCTGGGTGTTGTGTGCTGTCCTTAGGTTAGTTAGGTTTAAGTAGCTCTAAGTTCTAGGGGACTGATGACCATAGCTGTTAAGTCCCATAGTGCTCAGAGCCATTTTTGAACCAGGAAGCCGGCCGCGGTGGTCTAGCGGTTCTGGCGCTGCAGTCCGGAATCGCGGTACTGCTACGGTCGCAGGTTCGAATCCTGCCTCGGGCATGGGTGTGTGTGGTGTCCTTAGGTTAGTTAGGTTTAAGTAGTTCTAAGTTCTAGGGGACTTATGACCTAAGATGTTGAGTCCCATAGTGCTCAGAGCCAGTTGAACCAGTTGAACCAGGAAGGAAGTAAATAATTAACTAAGAAGGAGATATTCATTTGCGGTTTGTTCCGTCGCAGAGGGTGAACATTTAGCGCACAAGATATTTTGGGGCAAAATGAGAAGCATTTATGATTTGTGGGAGGTACCACAAGTTGATATTAAAATAAGATGTAAAGGAAATTGGTATAAAAGATTGTTAGGAGGTAAGAATAGAGAATTGAATTGTTAAGGAAAGCGAGAAACATTTTATTTCGTGGAAGGATGGAGAGAGAGGGATAAGAGTTTAACACAGGGGGCATTTCAAAAGGGAAGAGTATGAAAGGGGAAGAAAGTAATATAAAAGTTTACTGTTTAGAAGAAGGAGATAGGGATAAGTACAACTGAAAGAAATAAGCTCTAGAACAATGCAATATGACAGTACAGAAACTTTTTGAAAAAAAATGGGGGTGATTTATTGTATGCCTAAGAGAACGAACGTCAGAACAAAATAATTCACTTAGTGTAGCGTTGCACACTAATATCAGGACCCTACAGATATTTTTCTAGTGTAGTTTATGTGTCAGGACGCCAGTTAAATTACTGGATCAGTAGTAGAGTTTCATATTTTCAGCTACCTCATTCCGTACCTTATTAGCTTTTGAACTTCCACTACTGATGTAGATTTTATTGCTTACACTTTTTTCATAAACGACGCTGCATATTTTCGCTTGTAATTAACAGGTATAATTCACTGCTTGGCCTTTTTGAAACTTTTCAAGTGTCTCGGCTTTTGAAACGTTGATAAAATGAGATGCAAACGTGAAAAGGCTGCTCTCAAATGCACAGGTATGGCCTGCCGTAAGCTGCTTAGTGCAAAATCGGTATAAAGGACAGAAAGCCAATCTCATTTGTCAATTACTGGTGTGTCAGCTGTAATGTCATTGGTAAAACGCGCAATGCGGCTATCAGCAATAAAGAACAACTTTTTAAAAATAAAACTGATGTGTTTGTGATTGTTATATGATTATACGATTATATCACTAAAGCATACAGTACGCTTGCGCAGAAATGACGTTTTACACTTTAGTTTGTTCGTAAACTCTTGGACACTATTGTAGGTTATTCTGAGGAAATTTCGTTCGACATTCAACGCAGTGAATTTCAGAAAATAATTTCAGTTGTAAATTAACTGGTAGTTCGGAGAATCTCTACATAAAACATTTCGACGATTTCAGGTTATCGATTCAAACCAAAAGAAAATACTTTGCTGAAATGGTGATTATCCATAAATGAAAACAACCGCTTACAAAATAAATTAAAGTATATATTTTGCTACATTTTTGTTAGTATTCTCTGTTTTAAGTTACATGTTTTATGAAACAAAAATGGATCTCATTTATATTGTTCATATACAGTTCTCGGTTTCAGACGTCAGAAAATTCTTACGTATTTAGGGGTATCATTTTTTGACCGTTTGTGCTGGAGATTAAGTAAACTCCTTGCATTACGGCTATGTTTTTTCATTGCACGTTGTTACCAGATGTGATTTCTGTTCACGTACTGGCGTGGAGTTATAATGTAATTTTAATGTAACAATTTGAGTTAATAATTGGGCATATTATTACACAGACTCCAGATTTATTGTAGCCCTTATGCAACCAGTTCCTTTTATTGAAGCATTGCATTCCGTTTCTTCTAATTTACACAATTTTTGTATTAACACTCCATACATAAGGATCAGCAGAAATTGTTAAGGATACCCTAATGATAAAGTAAAATGCCAATGAACTTTCCTCGTTGAGTACACCCGTTGTCGTCAGATGACCAAAGTTGTGCAACGTCGGAAGTGGCCAAATTTTGGATGGCTAATCGCCTGAGAAGGCCACATGTTATTGGCTGCCTTCCCTTTGCGTTTCTGGCAAAGAAGAGGACAGCTGGTGGCATGACGTTCCTCGTTACGAGACTTAGCGACACTGTCCAAGATTAAATTCCAAACCTCTCCGCAGTGTCTCATGAAGTGAGAGCTTGGTGGCTCTGATAATTCTGCTCCTTTCGTCAGATAAGGATGTTAAGCTAGGCGGCCCCTAACTGCTATTCAAGAGAAACAAGCCTAGGCTATATGACGGCACGGCTTTCTCTCATCTTGATCCAACACAAACAAATCGCAACGTTCCACAGACTCATTACAGACACCTAACTGATCAGGTAGACTCTCACACGAAACAAAGGTGCCATTTTGCGCGAATGACAGAAAAACGAGTACTATTAGGTGGCAGATCTGGCGTTCGGGATCTCCCAGCCAACAATGCCTTACGACTTTGTACTAAAATCTATGAGCAGTGTTTGGCTGTGAAACGTGGTTTTTATTTAAAACTGAATTCCTAAACTGAACAGGTTACAAGAAAAATTGATTTTATTGTGTGGCGCAAAATACGTAACGAAAAATACCTTCCAAAGTGTTCAGACGTAAAGGAACTATCCTCATTTGATAAGACTTTTCTCTCAAACGATACTTACGTGGAGGAAATCACAATGAGCATTCATTGGTCTAGCCAGATCAATACTTCAGATGTTAAATACTTCAGATGGCGCTGTTGATACACACGGTAGGGCTAACGTTTTCGCGTCAGTTTCTGTGTGGGGTGCTCGCTTCCTTTTCTCTACGTGGATCTTTCTCTGTGATGTCGTCAGTCATACGACCACACCGCCACCTGCGAGATCTATCCGCCGAATGCGACTCTCGATGAACGGAACAGAAGAACGGCTGTGTTAACCAGAGAGTACACAGCCAGTCGCAGTACTTATGCTCGCCGCGAGGCGCCGCCAGGCCGCTTCATTTGCAGCAGGAGAGTAGTGCAGTTGTGCCAGTCTACAGTTCGTAGCCGGGCTCAGTGGTCAGCCAGCGCCGATGTTAGTCATCAGCTGCAGCTCAGTCATTGCTGCCATCAAGTCTTTGTAGCTCCGTTCCAAGTTAGTCTTCAAATTCACCGGATTCTACGTTCAAGATTACGAGAGATTAATTCGTGATTTGTTAAATATGTCATTCTACAGACGCTTAGTCTAGTCGTATCATCTGTAATTGTCAACCAACTGATCATGGACTACAGCAAAGTTAAGTAAGAAATACTTTCTTATTTTGTACTCCTGCTTATTAATTGTGTTTACCTCTTGTAGCTACCAAGCAGTCTTGGCATAGTAGAACCCACGTTTCCACCTCCTTGGCTACCTCATATTTTCCGCCTCATGTTGATGGGCTCGATTATGGTGGAAGATCGAGAGCCATCATTCTCCATACTTTTACTACTATATTATCTTCTTGTAAGGTCTTTTTTGGTTCACTTACCTATTTTACTGCCTCATCACACGCATATCTTGAGGATAAAATGTCTATTGGTTTTCGTTACACCTATGTTTGCAATATCCCTTCCTTAAAAAAATCTATGTAAGTATTGTGACGAAAGAGTTGACATGCTAATATTTGCGTTATCTGTACATATAAACGAAGGCACGGCCTTCAGTTTCTTCATGGCCATGTAGGAGATGCTTGGCTGTTCGACTTTTCTGCCACTTTACTTTCATGATGTAAGTGTCCTGCTCTGTAGCTCCGTCTGATGTGTAAAGTATTAAGCTAAATCTCAATCAAAATGTGTTCGAATACATTCTTGCCATATCATTTCACATATTATTGTAACTACCAAAGTACTATCGATTTCATTTTCCAGCCTTTTCTGGAAGAGATGCAATATGCCGATCCGCCAACGGCGTGACTATATTACATAATTTCAGCGGTTTTTTTTCTCTTATTATACGACCTGAACCTGCAGCCATTTGTAGAAGAAGTCTGAGAGTTTTAACTACTTACACAGCTTAAAGCGATTACCAGGTCACGATATGCAATTTACATTCCAAAATTCCGTCAGTCCACATTTTTAGTTGCACTGTTCCTAACACCAGTTTACGGCAGCTACATCCTGCATTTAACACCACCCTTGGCGATTTTTAAGTGATTGAAAGTGGAAGCTAGCTCATATGCTCCACACCAAAATAGACAGAAATTTAGCAGGTAGGCCACACCCGGCTAGTGAGCTGCCTCGGTCTGCGCCCCTTGAGGGGACAGAAGTACTGCGGAATTCAGTTCTCTCTTTCGCTACATCTACATCCATACTCCACAAGCCACCTGACGGTATGTGGCGGAGGGTACCTTGAGTACCTCTATCGGTTCTCCCTTCTATTCCAGTCTCGTATTGTTCGTGGAAAGAAGGATTGTCGGTATGCCTCTGTGTAGGCTCTAATCTCTCCTCATGGTCTCTTCGCGAGATATACGTATGAGGGAGCAATATACTGCTTGACTCCTCGGTGAAGGTATGTTCTCGAAACTTCAACAAAAGCCCGTACCGAGCTATTGAGCGTCTCTCCTGCAGAGTCTTCCACTGGAGTCTATCTGTCATCTCCGTAACACTTCCGCGATTACTAAATGATCCTGTAACGAAGCGCGCTGCTCTCCGTTGGATCTTCTCTATCTCTTCTATCAATCCTATCTGGCACGGATCCCACACTGCTGAGCAGTATTCAAGCAGTGGGCGAACAAGCATACTGTAACCTACTTCCTTTGTTTTCGGATTGCATTTCCTTAGGATTCTTCCAATGAATCTCAGTCTGGCATCTGCTTTACCGACAATCAACTTTATATGATCATTCCATTTTGAGTCACTCCTCATGCGTACTCCCAGGTAATTTATGGAAGTAACAGTTGCTGACCTGCTATACTGTAGCTAAATGATAAGGGATCTTTCTTTCTATGTATTCACAGCGCATTACACTTGTTTACATTGAGATTCAATTGCCATTCCCTGCACCATGCGTCAATTCGCCTCAGATCCTCCTGCATTTCAGTACAATTTTCCATTGTTACAACCTCTCGATATACAACAGCATCATCCGCAAAAAGCCTCAGTGAACTTCCGATGTCATCCACTTCATCGCACTTTCTCACACGTAAATTCATTTTGCGTAAAAGGAAATTTACGTTGAAAGTAACGCTTTTCAAATCACCATTCGTAATATTTTCTCGAGACCTGTTAGAAAAAGGTTCATTTCAGCAGTTGCCAGAGAGGGCCAGAAAACAGGCATTAATGCGCGTGCGCAGCTACGATGATGCAGGAAGCCCTTATGTTCATATGTATAAAGTATAAAAGAGATCTTACAGTAACTCATAAAAGAAACAGGGAATCAGAGCATTGGAATTTTGTAAACCATACTAAAATGCGTAATTAGGCTTGAAGTGCATATTCGTATTTTTATGTCCAAATTCACAATGAAGTAGGTCCCAACCTGATATTAAGCTTTCTAGTGTTGTTTTTTGGATGTAAATTTTCTTTAAGTACCAGAGCCATACTATCTCATGTTTCGTTCTTTATTGTGGCATAATGCCATACATGCCAGCAGCTGACTCAACTGTGCATGCGTATGATCCTGCTGTCAACTGCTCAAACAAACCTAATACAAACAGCAGTGACGTCACACTCATCGGAAGTAGTTTGTTGTTACGAAGTATTGCATAAGTTTTCATCCTAAGGCCTATGATACATTTTGCCGTTGGCGGAAGCTTGTGTGCACATGGTGTTTTTTTGTTGTAAATGGCTCATTTCCTTTGCAGCTCAAGTTTTATTTTGCTCTTTTTCTCTCGTTTATGTTTTATTGCTGCAGTATTACTCTGCAGCAGCAGTATACAGTAACACTCTTTGTTAGAGTATCAGTTCGTATAAGCCAAAATAACAAAAATTCAACTGAAAACGAAAACAATGAAAAATTCCAGGATTTTTCCCAATTTTATCCAAGATGAAAAAATTCACAGGCTTTTCCCGATTGTCCCGAGTCATATACACCCTGATATGGCCAACGGTCAAGGAATTGTACTACTTAAAAATTAACACTGAAAATTGCAGCACACTGGATCAGCTATTAAATGATTTCTACAGCCACCACTAGTTCCTCCAAACAATACAGGATGGTGTCCTCTTTAAATTCCACATTACTTACCCATTTCTCATCAACATCTCTTCCAGAAAAAGCCTTTAATCTGCCTAGTACTGTCTCATCTTGGAGTAGTGTCTTTGATTTCTAATTATAATGTCTTGTATCCCGAGTTCTCTACTAGCCACTGCTTGGATTTTGAACAGAAATCATCAGCAACTGCTTCTCGATAATTCCAGTATAAAGAGCCATCCTCCATTCTACCAATGGTCTTATCAAAGAGAACAAAGAATTGGATAGATTACGCTATTACAATGCTGGCCACCAGGCACAAGCATCGAAGAGTGCCTTAAACTTATGCACCGGCATGCACAGGTAGAATAGGTCCCATGTAGGGAGAAATTGAAGAGGTATGTCACTCAAGAGTACACTGCCATTTAACAGCGTCCTCTTATTTCATCAGGCCCACAGTGGAGCCACTAAATTCAGTTGCACTAAGCTGTGAATGCAATGTTGTTCCTCAGTACATTTCCCCTGCTGATCACAAACAATTACATCTTTTAGCTCTGATAAATTTTAAAACTACTATTGTTCTAATTAGTCAAGCTGAAAGTCTTACATAGTGACAGAAGGTATTTGTGAAAATGTACTCAGCCATTCAGGTAATACAGACATGATCTGCAATTTCTTTTGCACCAGGCTGATAATTTTTTGTTTGACCTCCCAGTGGACTTGCATTTGAAGACCGTGTCCTGGCAGGTACTTCAGTACACTAAGTGCCTCATATTCAGTGGAACATTCTGAACAATTGGACTCAACATTTAAAAGCAAGTTGTCTTCACTTAGAACTCAGATGTTGTTGTAACAATGGTCACTGTTTAAATTGGCGCCTAGTTTGACACAAAAGTGACTAGAAAGGCAGTTTTTGTAATCTGCACTGACTTCTCCCATAGCATACAATTATTTGAGGATACATAACTATTCTTTGCCCTTCTGTTAAACACTACAAATATGCCCAAAGCAGCTTGAGTGTAGTCTAGGAATTTTAAAAGATGTAACAAACTTACTTGCAGCTGGAGGATAAATGTTTGAAACCTTCAGAGTTACGTATTCTTGCCTTCAGTAAAACAAGCATGGTTAATCTAATAAGTAACATCATCTGATGCGATACTTCAGAACACATCCTGCAGCTTACTTTCAGCAAGGAAGCAGCTAGTACATCATGACTTTGTCATAACAATTACCAGTGAGCTATTACATATATTACTAATAGAACAAGAAGGATCAGAATTATGTTACTTGTGACACAGGAGCCAAAAATTTAGAAGTATGGAAGCAGCTGGGATTATTTCCCAAACCAAGCAGATCCTAACAGGACAGTATGGGCATTCCATAATGTTCACATTCTTCACACTGCTAAGAACCACATACTAGATAAAGAACTCGTTTTGCCAGGTGTAATGACGATGACCAAGAGCTTGGTAAAGGATATGTTAAGAGTCACAAAAGAGAGATCTTTCAATTTCATTTCTTATGCAGAGGTAAATCTTGAATATTACTGTTTCTGCAAGACAAAGTGTGAGTATAGTTGTACAGTTACTTTCATGCCACTTTGTGAAAGCTGTGAAAAATGTGCTGAAGTCAATGTGGTGGTACTTTAACTGAACTAGTAAAGCAATAAACGTGCTGTTTCTGAGTTGTTTCTCGTACCGATCAATAATAATTATACGTTCTAACTCCGGTACATTTCCAAGTCAAGTATCACAGCCTTGGTCTTGTCTAAGCAGCAGGGGAAACTGAACCTTACTAATGTGAATTATTCACTAATCCACTGCGCAAGACTGCATCACTAAGGCAGACGTAACAGGATATATTTATTATATTGGCTGTCTCCGTGCTGACATTACGAACTTTCAGGGATGATAGGAAAGGGTGTATGTTTCAATTAAGGTAAGCGACTCTGGCCCAGAAACGACAGAGACGGAAATTATAAGTGAATATCGTTCTGATTCCTCTGATAGCGAGTCCGGTCCAGGTCGTGTACTAGTACGTCAAGCTGAAATCTGTACGTAGTAACACAGTTACAAATAAACTAAGGCTGCTCAAAATGTCGCTGGCCAGGAACCCTGCATTTATGTCTTTTTTGCTTCGTCCGTCATGTCACCGGCCGTCCTGAAATGGATACACCGGTCCCTGTCAGATCAAGGAAGTAAAGTAACGTCGGACAAGACCAGTACTTGGATTTCTGACCGTCCGGGTGCACTGTGCGCAGTTGATAGCATTCACTTTGATATTACGACAGAGCAGACAGGAGGGGTGGTGGCCTTTGGATCGCCACTTCTCCCAACCTTACAGCAAGGATGACAGCGCTGTACAGATGAGGTGGAAGAGTATACAATGAGAACTGTAGAACAACAATACGGCTAAGTGCTTCTTACAAACTCTACGAAACGATTATTATTAACAGAATAACAAATATTGCTGGTGCCTTCCAAATGGTTGAAAGGAATCATTTTGTAGCGATATTGTTCCGGTTTCACCCCACTTAATCGAAATGCGACAAGAGTACAATTTAGAAACTCACGTCACATACATAGATTATGAAAATGCTTTCAATAAAGTGAAAGACAAAGTACGTATCATCATGAAAAAATGAAGGGTCCGATAAATTTTACACAAGCAATAAAGAGTTCTTATCAGCACGAAGTAAGTATAATGAAGAGACCACTGAACCAACAAGGATCAACGCAAGAGTGAGACAAGTGTGCAGCCATTCATCTCCTTCATTCGATATGTAATTAATATCGCTAGACAGTGAAAACGGCAAGTTAAACTCAGTGTGAGATTTATGCCAGGAGAAAAAGACATAAAAACTCTTCTCTTTTCAGACGATCATGTAATTTTCAAGACATGTAATAAACTACGATTTGCAATACGTCGTGTAAATGAACTACATGCCATCTGAGAATTACAGTAAAAGATTACCTTCAAAGAGAAATTTAAAATGCCCTCCAAAATAGTACTAGGTATGCAGCCAATAGAACCGGTGTCACATTTCCAATTGTTAAGCTGCGATATTAGCTCTGAAGGTGAAACTGATGTAGATAATAAATTAAATAATTTCAAAACTACATTTGTCACAATATACAGAAGAACGAATGGAAAGGAAGGATGTAAAGTTAAAACTTCTCTAAGTAAAAATTACCGCTACTGTATTACACTGAAGTGAATTTATGGCATCAACAAGCACGTCTAAAGACGACTAAAGTCAGCTGAAGTGAAAGTTTTGAGGAAGGTTGAGGGCTATACCTCCAGAGATGAGAAACAAATAAATAAGAGAGGAAATTAACACATACAATGTATACGAAAAACTAAAGAAAGGTTGGATAAAATGGAAAAAGTGTATCAAAAGAATGGTAGGAGACAGATTAGTCAAACAGTACCAACAGCAGGAACAGATGTAAGACGATCAAGGAATAGATGGCCCCAGTGAAAACGGAAGAAGCTCTGAGCCAACTCCACGAAGTGAAGAAGAAGGAGATAGAGTGAAATGTTTTTAATGCCACTTTAACATGAGTAACAAAATAATTCGTACCTCTACTGCTACCATCTCTTACAGCGTTCTGTTACCTCCCAAATATGTATTTTCTGTAAAAGAACGGTGTTAAATGTCTGTATCATACTTAGAAACAAACGTAAAATCTCATTTTTCTGATACGAAATGTAATCCTCAGGGACGAATTATTCTGATCATGTTTTTACATCACAAACATTTAACTATCCACTCGTTTGCACAAAGACAGCTACGTGCGCTGATCGTGCTGTGTTTGAACGTTGACTAAAAAACACATGATATTAAATGACGTCATGTGTTTTATAGTGAATATTGTTTCTACCACAAACTCCACAATTACACTACTTCTTAATTATTTCACCGGCAGTTCAGTGTTGATTAGAGTGAAAATAATGAGACAAATCACGCCACTGCCCGCACAAGAAACCGATACTACTTGGGGAGTCCGGCGTGGTTTTAAAGTAGGTACCATCACGGCGTTTTCTGGAGGCAATTTATGGAAACCAGTTAAAATAAAACTCAGGATGGCCGGATGAAGATTGGAGTCTCCAACCTCCCGAATACAAAGCCAGTCTCCTTTAAAAAGTACTACTTCATTCGGATAACTAGCGATCGTGGTCGGTCGGTTTCCCACAGTCTCTCCCCCGTGATACCACTGCCTGTACCATTGGCTGTCAGAGCTTTGCGTGGGAAGTCCGAACACACCTCAATCTATTCCCCACTCAGCTGATGGGGGACTCAGACTTTGACCGAAATTGTATTTATATTACACGATATTTCACTGTATCTACACAAAGTGATTCGCAATCTGCAGTTTATAGTACCCACATTTGATGAAGGCCTACCTGGCAATAGCTGAGTATGTTGAGAACCACGTAGCAAAACCACAACGTTGGTCTGATATTAAAAAAGTGCTTTAGCAAATGTGGAGGGATAAATGTAAGTTCAATACTCTAACCAGCGATAGTAGTAGTAACAGTAGTTATAGTTTTATTCATTAGAAGGATCTTTTTACAAGGATGTTGGGCATTTTGTGATATTACAATTTAAGAAAAAAAACTTACAGTCCTGATTTGACAAGGATGGGACAGATAGTCTTCAGCGGCCGTGAAATAGGGACCATCCCATAATTTAGAGAAACCACGTAAAACCTAAGAATGGGAGGATGGAGAATGGAGCCTCCACGCTCCCGAATACGTGGCTACACTCTATTTATTGCCGGTGTACAATAGTTCTGCGATAAGTTATTTAATAACGTAAAAGGCTGGTGCTACACTGTTCACTCATTTCTCACGCCCAGTTTCTGTGTTCAGTACGCACACTACACATTATGCATACATTATTTCATAATGTAACACTACACACAGCTGCCGTCAACACTATGGAGACAACGTTTGACTTCCATCATTGGTACCGCAACTGCCCATTTATTAGGCTAAAAAACTGAGTCTGCATCCCTCTATAATGAAGAAGATGTCGAGTCAAAATAGAAGACAAGGTGTTGTATAACGTTGTCTTAGATCTGCGAATAAGTTTTTCCAGAAAAAAGGAAATTAAAAGAAAAAAAAAACATACGGGGAAAATGTTATACAAAATGGTAGATGTTTTACTGTCGTTATCATCATTTCTTATCATCATTTCTTTCTGTTACATTTTGTACCAGAACACTATTCTGTGTTGTCTAAGTAGCCAATGTGTAGAACGTATTGCTTAACAGGTGATTTTAACCGTCTTTTCAAATGAGTTCATTTTAGTAATCTGTTTAAAATCCTTGACCGATTTACTGTACGGTTTTATTCCTTGGTAGAAAATGGTGTTTCCAGCTTTTATCTTAGGTCATGTTTCTCAGTATTGGACAGAGCTGACAGTGCAGTGACTCTCAATATCATTTTTTACGTGTGTAGCTCACTGGTACATGTACTCAAATGCTATTGAAACTCCAGCGCTTTGAACATATCTTTGTAATGAAGCCTACTATTGTCATTGGTTATTATTCTTATATCCTTGCTCTGCAGTTTCAAACCTATGTTCATATCTTGTATATTTGTTCCCGACAAAAGAATTCTAAAGTTCAGAATTAAGTGTATATGTGAATGGTATGTTGCTAAAAGTCCGTATCTTGCATACACTCATGGCAGGACTGAAAGAGCATAACATGCTTTGTGTATTGACAGCGCTTCAAGTGAGGCTCAGAATTCATTCCCAGAAATTTCCTGTTTGTTATACAAAGTATAGAGGCCCCATCGACATTTAAGTAACACTTTCATTTTCAAATTGAATTTCTTATATTGTTTTCTTTATGTTCAGTGCCACTTTATAGCATATTGTCTAGGTGTAAACTGTCTTCATTCGTTCATTTTGTTTCTCTGATAGCAGTTCTACTGTTTTATCAGTGACTGTACTACTGCTGTCACCTGCAAAAACTAAATTTTCCCCATGACTGTCTCTATTGGAAAAGAGATTGATGTGTATCAGGAACAGTGATGGTATAAAATGCTACTGTGTGGTAATCCTGTGTTATGGTACTTTTCTTCTGACAAATGTTTCACTAGAGGTTAAGACCCATTTGGGGCCCGCATCTCGTGGTCGTGCGGTAGCGTTCTCGCTTCCCACGCCCGGGTTCCCGGGTTCGATTCCCGGCGGGGTCAGGGATTTTCTCTGCCTCGTGATGGCTGGGTGTTGTGTGCTGTCCTTAGGTTAGTTAGGTTTAAGTAGTTCTAAGTTCTAGGGGACTGATGACAATAGATGTTAAGTCCCATAGTGCTCAGAGCCATTTGAACCATTTGAACCCATTTGGGTTATGTGTTATCCCAACTCTTTGCAACCTGTCTGCTACGTATGATCATAACCAGTCATTAGCTACAACACTGTCTTATTCCTCGCGATTACAACTCACATCGTCGAACCTTACCGTGAATAGTATCAGAGACCTTAGGAACATCCTGAAATATGACTGTGACACATTCAATTTTGTGAAGATCATCGAGTAAAACCGTCGCTGATTATGCTCTGTTGCCACTTAGAAAACCGAACTTTGATTGATTTAGAAGGTTGCACATGCTGACATAATTCATTAAAGTGCCTTTCACATGTCATTCTATTTTTTTAATAATGCAGGTAAGGAATTTTTTTATGCCTTCTGTATTGTCTTCATTTAGTGGAGGCATAACACTTTGCTGTTTTAATTCTCTGGAAATGTTTCATGATGTGTATGACTCATTGTATTAAGGGAACTTGTATAATCTGCATGATTTGTATTAGCATGCGCATTGGTTCTTCGTCTAAGCTAATTGAGTATTTATTTTTTAGGATTTGTGTGAATATACTGACTTCTTGTTCTGTGATTGGTACATAGAGTACAATTAATTACTGGTGTTATGTCTGTTTTTGGGAATTTTTGTTGTAATTTCAATGAAGCACTTGAAAAATACTCATTTCCAAAGTTTGTTAGGTGTTGTCAATGATTTATTACTTTATCTCTGTCTCTTACTAGTATGTTGTTGTACTTTTGTTTGTCTCTCCATGTTTCCTGTTTAATCATATCGGAGACTGCTTTGCTTTCATTCTCCGTATTCTATATTATTTTGCCATAAAATGATATTTTTCAGAAATTAGCACATTCCTCTAAATCTTTTCGAACCTATGACAGAAATTTAACAGCTATAGATCATTACGACACGTTTTTATTGAACTGAGGTAGTTAAGGGTTTGGGTGTGTTGTCCATTCGTTTTGTGACGCATTGATAGTGATGTCGGTACTTTTGGAAATGTTTCTTTTAAGTTCAGCTTAACTAATGTTGAGAATTTAGAGAAATTCGAATTTTCGTTCGTTTTTCTATATACTTGATCCTGACTTCTGACAGTCTATTTCTTCTGAAAAATCTTGTGATTTTATTTCTGTTTATTGTCTTTTGTAGGAACGATTTAACTATCAATTATTAGTATAACCCTGCAAAAGAGCTAGATCATTTTAATAATACAAAACGGCTACCTAAATTTTGGAGTTGCATATAAGATACGCAAAAATGCTTAAATTTCTGGAATTATAGCAGTACCACTATAAGCGAGAAAGGGAGCTAAATCCGTCCCAGCATGACAGGCAACATTTCTCGGTATTAATTTCGCTTAAAAGTATGAAACAAAAGACCTCATTAAGCTTAGAGTTTTAAACTTCCCATCCCTTTACAAACGTTACTCGACTGTGTGAGTCTTTTAAAAAATTCTGTAAAGCCTTTCTTCTTATTGTTACAAAAAAGAGAAAAGAAAAGAAAAAGAAGACTCCCAGAGAGGACGTAGAGTGGCGGATGTTTGCCGCGTCCCAACTCGCTTTCTCAGTGAATTAAGTTTTAATTGCGGCTGTCTCAAAGTGTTATGTGGTGTTGCAGAGGACAACAAAACTGAAGTACAAACAGCGGCCAAGAACTTGAGCGCTGTGGGGATTTTGCGCTGCGTTGCAGTAAGACATGCAATTTGTTGCAACAAGAATTGCCCTCTAGAGATGCAGACATCTGAAAGTAAGCAATGAATTCCCTTGCAACAAGTACCAAAAGTCCCTTCTAGAAGCTCCTAAGAAGAAATGTTCTCAACGTACTGATGAGAGCATTGTAATTGACAGTTACAAATAGATTATATTAACATTATGTGTCGTTATACACATGAAAATGTGAAGCCAAACAAACGCCACGCTCGAACACACCTGATATCTAACATGTAAAAATGATTTCATTCCGCTGGTCTGTTAGCATCCCTATAGTGGTAAGGAGAATATCGACACAGACACTGTCACTGCTACACTTAAATAAACTGAAGTCGTGGAGATGTATTTGCATTGTGGCCATGTCTAGACGCAATGAAATTTCTTTCATTGTTTTCATCATCATAAACATCGCTATCATCAGTACGTTCCAATTGCGAAGACTTGCCACTACCATTTCATTCACTGGTGATCTATTACACTACTTGCAGTTTCGAACTACTATGTCCTCTTGTCTTATGAGAATTATTGCACCTGAGGTACCTAGCCACATCAGTCAGCAGTTTACCTTAAAAAATATTGTTTGTGCCTATTATATACTTGAGCATATGGAACAATTCTCTGATCGTTTACGTTTCTATTTTCTTCAGAACTTGTCTCCGTTCATTAGTATCTTTCAGATCCCGTTGATTTCTTTACCTCGAAACCATTTCCTTTTGGTCACTCTTCTCCATATCTCACAATGTTACGTCTCTACGCAGACGACCAGCTTATTACACATAACGATGAAGTTACTATGCTGCATGATATATTCCAAATCTACAACACAGTAGCAAAAAGTTAAATTTCAAACTCAAGTAATGTCTGACTTCAGTAATGAACTGAAATGGAAAGACCCTATATCAGGTCAAAACTTATAGTAAACGGCAGAACCATATGAAACGTTTTAAAGAATCAATTTTATGTGGTATAGCATCCATTTTGCAGATAAACAGAACTTAGTGCGTCAATTTGTAAAAGAAAAAAAAAGTGTAGCAACACAACAGAATTATCACTGGAAAGGAAATTTCAAAAGAATATGTATGAAAATTTTGTAAACCATAACGATAATAGCTTTTCTGTATGGTCGAGGGGTGTATATGAAGCAGATGAAGTATTTTCATCGACACATTGCTGAATATGCACAACATCGTAGGGAAAAAATCGATTACATAAGAGGAGAGTGAGAAATACCTGCAATAAATTGAAGAACAGAAAATTTTCTACATAACTGGAATACTCATATAATAGAAATGAAGATAGATTGGTTAATATAGATATTTTACGGCTGGAAGTTCCTACAAGACTGGGACACTGGACAGTAAAATATGGAATACATAGTTATTATGAAGATCCTTACATGCAGGCCATTCATTAATATTTGTCTGGATATTACGAAAGATGCTTGAAAGTACATTTGACAATAACATTTCAGAAGAACGCGAACCTCCCACGTGTCGCATCAGAGTTCATGGATCCCAAAGCTAATTCTGATAAGGTCGCTGACGCAGAAGTGAAATTAGGTTTGTCTTTGTACACGGGTGTCAGCTCCAAACCTTTGAATGAAACTCGTCAGCAGTTGTTCCAGAAACATTTCCGAAAAATAATAACTTTAGTTTGGCATGTTTGCCTCCGACAGAAGGCGCTACTCGCCAGCACTCCCTCAGGGTCTACTTGCACGTTTAGATCAAAAGGAACCATCAGCTTAATCCACTAACATGGGGATGGAATAACGAAAACTACGGCCTTATCCCCAATGCAGCCACTCAACCTCCAGAGCCTTGGGAATTTTTCAACACAACACCATGCACATGCAAGAAGGGATGCCAAGAACCTTGTTCCTGCAGGAAGGTGTCTATAAAGTGCTCGGGTACATGTTGCGACTGCAAGGGGCTTTTATGCCTTAACTCTCTAACTGAGAAGGACATCTCCCTTGATTCGACGTAAAACGACGATGAAATTGACATTGATTTAGATCCCATGCCGGAAGAAGACGAAGAATTGGACGTATTTTCCTTCCCGGGAGCTTCTTCCATGATACGTAAAAAAGGATAAAAAAATAATTTCTTAAAGAATAATACTTTTTTTACATTTTTTAACCTGCTTATTATTATCTTGTACTGCTATGGTAATTAATTAATATTAATACATACGGTTAACTTTCTACATACGTAGGTAAACCAAACTGCCCTTAAATTTGAACATTTGGAGGAATGTGGACTGTGGCTTCGTAAGCACAGCACGCACCACCGGGCAGCATTAGGCGTCGGACAGCTCGACAACCCACTCCAGACATGGCGTATACACAGAGATTGCCGCACCAAGCGAAGTGATAAGCGCGGGCGCCACAACAGAGTGGTCATTTTTAAGTGAGCTTGACTACCTGGATGACCGCGTTCTACTAGTGTACCTTGCTTCGCATCGTCTGCTTATTGCGAGTCAACACCAGCCCTACTTCAGTGAGCATTCTAGTGGGACAAGAACTGTTTACTATCCAGCTTTAGCTTCTGGAATAGTAGTTGAACTTCAGGATCTGTTGCCTGAGCCGATTTGTACAAAGTTGAGTATTCGTCAATAAATATGTAAATGCTTGTCACAAATCGTTACCAGTGTTTCAGTGTTCTCCTCTCATAGCATTTCCCAAGGACGGCAAGTGAATAAAATGGCCTACTGTGGTTGTATCAGAGGAACGATACAACAGCTGGTGCCAAGGAGCGAAAGGATGTGCGCAAGTTCTAGAATTAATTTTTGGTTTTGCGCACCCATCCACTCTTGTTAGTGGTTATTTATTTCTTGCTGTTTCTTTTTACATGACTAGTACATTAGAGTGTGGACTTTAACTGAGGACGGACGCCACTACTCAGACGAGTGTATTCTGTGCGGCGTCTAATCCAAATTCCTTACAGGTATGGCTTCTGCGTCACAAAACGATTCTCCAGTGCAAACTATTCAGCTACAGGGCGAGGAATCCAGCAGTTGCTGCTAGTCGTGATGCAGGTGGCGGGCCGTTGTGACCGAGCGGTTCTAGACACTTCAGTCGCTGGTTCGAATCCTGCCTCGGTCATGGATGTGTGTGATGTCCTAAGGTTAGTTAGGTTTAAGTTGTTCTAAGTTCTAGGGGACTGATGACCTCAAATGTTAAGTCCTACAGTGCTCAGAGCCATTAAACCATTTTTTGGTGATGCAGCTGACACAACAACAACGGCAGACTCTAGAAGTAGCACAGCAGCCTCAGCCTGTCTCCATCAGCCACTCCACCATTCCGCAGTTCCAACAAACAGCATGAGGTCTAGTCGGAATATTTAGCTCAATTTATGAATCAAATGAAGGCACATCAGTTGCAAGGTACGAAGAGCGAAGCATTTTTTCTTTCCGTAATGGGCACGGAAGTTTACAAGCTCTTAGTGAAATTTTTTCCTGACAAACAACCAGAACAATTAGAGTTTGAGTCTTTAGTTAGCAACTCAATCACTTCCTTTGAAGAACGAACACTCGCGGCTGCTGCAAGGTCCAATTTCATCCGCCTTCAACGGGCAGCTGGTCAGACTCATAAACAGTGAATCACTTTATTACAAGGTTTAACATGGTACTGCAAGATTTTGTATCGTTGTGGGCAATCATATAGTGATGTCATACGGCGTGACGCTATAAGTCAAAACATTTGTGACGGTAGAATTCGTGCTGCTACTTTGCTTTCTCTGCCTCGTGATGACTGGGTGTTGTGTGATGCCCTTAGGTTAGTTAGGTTTAAGTAGTTCTAAGTTCTAGGGGACTAATGACCATAGATGTTAAGTCGCATAGTGCTCTGAGCCATTTGAACCATTTACTACTTTGAAACAACCTGGTCCTCCTTGAGATACGTTGTTACAGTTAAGTGAGGCTCCGGACGCTTATGATGTAGCTAAATGTGAGATGCAAATGTGAAATGTTAACGAACTGCAGAGTGACAGTTTTAGTGGTGCTGTAGAACGTAAACAGTCTCCTGCCTGCCCGGCCCGCGTGACACTGCGTCTGAGGTTACATACAGGGTCAAACAGTGCCATGGCGCGCCGGCTGAACTCCACCAGACAGAGTAAGGAACCAAACTCTTGCCCAACGTACTTTAGTATCCAAAATCGTGCTCTTTGCCTAAGTCGCGACGCTATTTGTTATTTTTGCAACACAAAAGGTCATGTTCAATCAGTGTGCCTGAAACTGTTGCGTGGACAGCAAATTCCTTAGTAACAAGTCACTAAACCAGTTCAGATCTTAATGCTGTCACGGCAAGGCCAGCCACGGAAGAGTGGCTGTAATAAACTTTGTGAAAGGTCTCCAAAGTACAAACATTAGCAAACACCAGTCGCTTCTGTTTTATGTGCCTAACAAGTCACGCCGACACAAGAAAAGGTCCACTACAAAATCTTTTTCCACTTCACCTGTCCAACAATGTAGTGGCGAACAGCACCAGGCAGGAAGTGATAGTTCTCTCTTAGATGTGGAACACAGTCACACAAGGTTTTTGTTACTTTGTCAGTGGCTAAGAAAGAGGTACACTGCAACTGGCCACTGGTGCTTTAGTTACAGTTCCGAACAAACTTACTTATGTACGATTAGGTTCACCAATACCGATTCCAGCTACACATGTTTGTCAGCTTCTAACGTACGGGAAATTCCAGTTTTAGGAAATTTCAGTATGCCAGATACATTTCAAGTTGTAACTAAGACAGTTGAAAAAATGGTTCAAATGGCTCTGAGCACTATGGGACATAACATCTGAGGTCATCAGTCCCCTTGAACTTAGAACTACTTAAACCTAACTAACCTAAGAATATTACACACATCCATGCCCGAGGCAGGATTTGAACCTGCGACCGTTGCGGTCGCGCGGTTCCGGACTGTAGCGCCTAGAACCGCTCGGCCACCCCTGCCGGCGAAGACAGTTGTATTCACAGTACTTTCAGCCAAATCTTCTTAGTATACAGGATGTCCCAAAAGGAATGACCTGATTTTAAATAGAATGATATATTAGGAAGAAGGGCTTAACACCAACAAACTGCATACTAAATTACTCAGAAAAGACAGAAGTTCTTAAAAATTCATCATAAATGTTCAATATGTCCTCCACTGGCTGCACGGGCGACATCTAGCCGATAGCCGAATTCATCCCAAACTGAGCGTAAGGTGTATTCTGACACTGAACCTACAGCAGCTGATACTCCGGGTTCTAGTTCAGCAATGTCACAAGGTAAGGGAGGTTTGTAAACACGTTGTTTAACATATCCCCACAAGAAGAAATCACATGGTTTTGTGTCAGGGGACCTGTGAGACCAAGAGTGTAAAGCCTGGTCTCGCGGTCCTGTACGCCCTATCCAACGTTGAGACACGTTGGCATTGAGGAAACTGCGCACGTTGTTGTGCCAGTGCGGTGGTGCTCCATCTTGCTCATAGATGAAATTGTCAGAGTCAAGTTGTGGGAATAACCAGTTCCGTAGCACTGCAAGATATGGTTGTTCTGTTACGGCTCCTTCCTCAAAAAAGTAGGGACCATAAACTTTGCTTTGCGAAACAGAGCTAAAAACATTCAATTTTGCTGAATCACGTTCGTGTTCAATTGTTTGATGAGGATTTTAGAGCCCCCAGCTACGCACATTATGACGGTGAACCTTATCGCAAGTATGGAAAGTTGCCTCATCGCTGAATATCAACCGTGACATAAAAGTGTCATCTTCCATGTCCTCTAGAATAGCATCGCTAAAGTCCACTAGCTTCACTTTGTCAGTATCTCTAAGAGATTGTACAAGTTGCAATCGGCATGGTTTGAGGGCTAAATGACGCCGTAACACACGCCACACTGTCATGCGTGGTAACGTAAGTTCTCGGGTAGCACGACGCGTAGACTTGCTGGGGCTCCGCTCAAATGCTCGTCGGATTTGTTCCACCGTTTGTTCAGGAACGCGTAGCCGACCAGACTTTTGCCTTTACAGAAGCACCCTTTTTCCTCAAACTGTTTATACCACCGTAGAATGTTCTGTGGTGATGGTGGTTTACCACGAAATCGAATATGAAACGCCCACTGAACTGCGGTCACTGATTGAGTACGACTAAATTTAATAACACAATACGCCTTCTGTTGCGCGGACGCCATAGTGCGCGAGACTGGCTGCACTCTCCAAGTCATCGCTCGTAGCGACATCTAGCGGATTTTTTCTGAAACTCTAGACCATGCCCATTACATCTAGCGCCGTTTCACTTACCTAGTGACATTTGTCTCAATATTATTACAAGTTAAAATCGGGTAATTCTTTTTGGGACACCCCGTATTTTTCGCTTAGATTCTTTGACATTTACGAAATGTCAGTCCCCAAGTCAGTGTTGCAAATTTCAACAGATGTGTCTACAGACAAGCTTCAAGCTCTGTGTAACAGATTTAGTCACTTTATTAGAGAACGTTCCCGGTTGTGCGAACAATTTTTTAGCTCATGTGCCACTCAAAGATAATACACAAACCAAGTTTTGTCGAACTAGGCACGCTCCCACTGCCATTAGCTAACAGGTCACTGAACAGTTAGACAATGGTAAGCTGATGGGGTCATCAAGCCAATCAGAACAAGTCAGTGGTCTTCCCCATTAGTCATCCTTCGCAAACTTTCAAGACGTCTTCGACAGTGTGTTGTTCATAAATCGACTGTGAACACTCAGAGGGAGGTACATACATACCCTTTGCTCCGCTCAGAGGAACAGGTGGACAGATTAGGCGAGGGAGGTTATTTTTCCAACCTAGACTTGACGGATGCTTACGTCCACTTGCTTTTGGACGAGTTCTCTAAGAAATTTTTGGTTATTAACACTCATCTCGGGTTCTTTGCATTTCAACGCCTACCCTCAGCACCAGCGACTTTTCAAAGCTTTTTAGAACAACTATCTGCCAAAGTGCCTTCTTGTTCATGTGGATGACATTGATGTATCTGGACGTTCTGCAAAAGAACATTTAGCCAATCTCGGGTGTCTTTCTCAAGTGCTGTTATTTGCAGTAGTGGGGCAAAGCCAGTAACACCCCAATTTTCATATCAAATTTATATGCAAATTAATTATCCCCCCAATGATGTAACGACTTATTCCCAGTTTATACTTGGGTTTTCCTGCCCCCTCTCACTCCTCTCACAACCCCTCCATTCCCCCTCCCCATCCCCCACCTGTTCTATGAGCGGGATTTTCGAATTTTGGCGGGAATTTCGAATTTTGGTGGGAACTCAAAAAATTTTAGGAATTTCAAAAATGGTGTGAATTTCTTTGTCTCAAGGGTGTGCTGATGTCCCACCCCACCCTCCACCTGGGAACTGGCAGGAAATTCAAAACAGCAGGTGCCCTTTTTGGGACTCGAAAGCAAGTCCTTCTTGGTGGGAAGTCCAAGTGCACCTATGCAGGGAAACGCTCTGTCTCTATCCATCTGCAGGAGAGAAAGGTCCACCCCAGCACGTGGCTGGTATACGAGTACAACTACAGAGCTGACAGTTAAGTGTTACTCTCTTCCTCTGCTTTCCGCTTATTATACACTCCTGGAAATGGAAAAAAGAACACATTGACACCGGTGTGTCAGACCCACCATACTTGCTGCGGACACTGCGAGAGGGCTGTACAAGCAATGATCACACGCACGGCACAGCGGACACACCAGTAACCGCGGTGTTGGCCGTCGAATGGCGCTAGCTGCGCAGCATTTGTGCACCGCCGCCGTCAGTGTCAGCCAGTTTGCCGTGGCATACGGAGCTCCATCGCAGTCTTTAACACTGGTAGCATGCCGCGATAGCGTGGACGTGAACCGTATGTGCAGTTGACGGACTTTGAGCGAGGGCGTATAGTGGGCATGCGGGAGGCCGGGTGGACGTACCGCCGAATTGCTCAACACGTGGGGCGTGAGGTCTCCACAGTACATCGATGTTGTCGCCAGTGGTCGGCGGAAGGTGCACGTGCCCGTCGACCTGGGACCGGACCGCAGCGACGCACGGATGCACGCCAAGACCGTAGGATCCTACGCAGTGCCGTAGGGGACCGCACCGCCACTTCCCAGCAAATTAGGGACACTGTTGCTCCTGGGGTATCGGCGAGGACCATTCGCAACCGTCTCCATGAAGCTGGGCTACGGTCCCGCACACCGTTAGGCCGTCTTCCGCTCACGCCCCAACATCGTGCAGCCCGCCTCCAGTGGTGTCGCGACAGGCGTGAATGGAGGGACGAATGGAGACGTGCCGTCTTCAGCGATGAGAGTCGCTTCTGCCTTGGTGCCAATGATGGTCGTATGCGTGTTTGGCGCCGTGCAGGTGAGCGCCACAATCAGGACTGCATACGACCGAGGCACACAGGGCCAACACCCGGCATCATGGTGTGGGGAGCGATCTCCTACACTGGCCGTACACCACTGGTGACACTGAATAGTGCACGGTACATCCAAACCGTCATCGAACCCATCGTTCTACCATTCCTAGACCGGCAAGGGATCTTGCTGTTCCGACAGGACAATGCACGTCCGCATGTATCCCGTGCCACCCAACGTGCTCTAGAAGGTGTAAGTCAACTACCCTGGCCAGCAAGATCTCCGGATCTGTCCCCCATTGAGCATGTTTGGGACTGGATGAAGCGTCGTCTCACGTGGTCTGCACGTCCAGCACGAACGCTGGTCCAACTGAGGCGCCAGGTGGAAATGGCATGGCAAGCCGTTCCACAGGACTACATCCAGCATCTCTACGATCGTCTCCATGGGAGAATAGCAGCCTGCATTGCTGCGAAAGGTGGATATACACTGTACTAGTGCCGACATTGTGCATTCTCTGTTGCCTGTGTCTATGTGCCTGTGGTTCTGTCAGTGTGATCATGTGATGTATCTGACCCCAGGAATGTGTCAATAAAGTTTCCCCTTCCTGGGACAATGAATTCACGGTGTTCTTATTTCAATTTCCAGGAGTGTATTTATTAAATTTCGTGTGTGTTTCTCTGATTAAGAGGGTTAATCTCGCGTTTTCATAAGTGTAAATTCAATCAGTCTGTAGCACAATAGTTTCTCACTGAGCAGCCAGCTCCATAGCTCATTAACGCATCAGCATCCGTTGGTGATATATCAGGAAGGTAGCAAGATGCATTCGTAATAAAGTTCCCGAGTATACGGCCCTCCAGGAAAGTTGTCACGCTCAAATTAATCCTGGGACTGAGAGCTGGCTGAAATCCGAGGTGCAAAGCTCTGAGATATTTTGCGAATCATGGAACTTAAACCAGAAAGATAGATTAGAGACCATTGAAGGAAGAGTGTTCATTGCTGCTGACAAAAATATTCTCTCTGTAGAGGTGGAATTTCAGAGTGACAGTGAACTTGTCTAGTCGCATATAACAGGTGTAGGTGAACTCAGACCAGTTGGTGGATTTTTTTCTAGCCACTACTGTGACAAGTGTAGAGTCATTCAAAGAAAAGTCTATAGTCAGCAGTGTGGAAATACCCAAACCATACAATAATATTTGGAGGCGACTTTAACCTGCCAAGTATAGATGGGGGGTGTCTGTGGATTCATTGCAGGGTTACAGAGAGTCATCCGAATTACTTTTGAACACGTTTTCTGAGAACTGTCTTGAGCAGGTAGCTCGGCAACCCGTATGCAATGGAAACAGACCTTGTAGCTACAAATAGGCTGCAGCTTATCGACAACGTCAATGTGGAAATGAGGATTAGCGATGATGATGTCATTATTGCAGTTGTGATTAAGAAAGTTACTAAATCGGTCAAGAAGGCTAGGAAATTGTTTCTGCTAGAAATAGAATGTTTCTGCTAGATAGAGGAAATAAGCAGTTACTAGTATCTGACATAGACAGTGAATTGGCCACATTTAGTTCGAGTAAGGTGGTTCTTGAGGAATTATGGGCAAAGTTTAACCAGACTGCAAGTCGTTGTCTGGAGAGTTACGTGCCTAGTAAATCGATAAAGATGGAAAAGACCCATCATGCTTTAATAACGAGATTCGGTGGATGCTGAGGAAAAGAAGCTGTTTCACTCACGGTTCAAAAGGGAATGCGCACATGATGACAAGCGATGGTTAGCTGAGATTCGTGCGTCTGTGAAAACATCTATGCACAAAGCATACAACTGCCACCACCGTCACATCTCAGCAACAGATCTGGCAGAGAACACGAGAAAATTCCCAACGCGTCTCTAGGGCTTCCATTCAGTCTGTTGTTGACCAGTCTGGTGTGGCAGCTAAAGGTAGCAAGATGAAAGCAGAAGTTTTAAATTTCATGCTCAAGAAATCGGTCACACTGGAGAATCGTATAAACAAACCGTCATTTGGCCAATGAACAGGCTCCCATATGGACGACATAGCAATAAGCATACCTGGCGCAGAGAAACAGCTGAAATATTTGAAAGCAAATAAATCATCAGGTCTGGATTGAATTCCAGCTCGATTTTACAAGGAGTACTCTACGGCATTAGCCCCTCACCTAGCTTTCATTTATCGTGAATCTCCCAGCTCAAAGCCCCAAGAGACTGGAAAAAAGCGCAGGTGACTCCATATTGAAGGAGAATAAAAGGAAGGACCTGCATAATTACTGATCAATTTCCCTAACTTCTGTTTGTTGCAGAATCGTTGAAAATATCCTTACTTCCAATATAATAAACTTTCTTGAGACTGAGAAGCTTATGTCCACGAAATAGCATGGTTTTAGAAAGCATCGCTCATGTGAATCTCAGCTTGCCCTTTTCTCACATGATATCCAGAGAACTGAAAATAAAAGGCAATAGGTAGATTCCATATTTCTAGATTTAGGAATTCATCTGACATGGTGCCCCATTGTAGGCTGTTAACGAACGTACGAGCATATTGAATAAGTTCACAGATAAGTGAGTAGCTCGAAGACACCTTAAATAATAGGACCCAGTATGTAGTCCTTGACGGCGAGTGTATATCAGAGGTAAGGATATCGTCAGAAGTGGCCCAGGGAAGTGTGATATGACCGCTGTTGTTCTCTATATACTGTAGATAAATTATTTGGCTGACAGTGCGGGCAGCAGTCTGTGGTTGTTTTCTGATGACGCCATGGTATACGGTAAGGTGCCGAAGTTGAGTCACTGTAGGAAGACACAAGATGATTTAGGCAAAACTTGCAGTTGGTGTGATGATGGGTAGCTAGCCCTAAATGTGGAACAAATCTAAGTTAATGTGGATAAGTAGGGTGATCAAACCCGTAATGTGTGGATACATTATTACTAATTTCCTGCCTGACAGAGACAAGTCGTTTAAATATCTGGGCTTAGCGTTGCAAAGCGATTGAGATGCAACGAATATATGAGCACTCTGGTAGGGACGCGTGAATGGGCGACTCCGTTTACTGGGGGAATTTTACGAAAGAGTGGTTCACCTGTGAAGCAGACCGCATATAGGATGCTGGTGCGACCTAATGTTGAGTACTGCTCTGGGATCCGTACCAGTTCGAACCGAAGGAAGACATTGAATCAATTCTGAGACGAGTTGCTAGATTTGTTACCGGCAGGTTTGAACAACAAAGAAACATTATAGGGATGCTTCGGAAACTCAAATGAGAATCCCTGGAGAGAAGGTGACATTCTTTTTGAGAGACGCTATTGAGACAAGTTAGAAAATAGGCATTTGAAGCTGAATGGTGCCAACACATATTGTGCATAACGACAACGAAAATAAGATAAAAGAAATTAGGGATCATACTTAGGCATACAGACAGTCTTCCCTCCCTCGCTTCTTTTGCGAGTGAAACAGGAAAGGAAACGACAAGTAGTTGTACAGGGTACCTTCCGCCATGCACCTTATGATTTGGAGGTGGAGGTCATCGGTCACATTGGATTAAATGACTTTTTAGATGTTGATCTGTATCAGTATTCCACACATCTGAAATGAATGTAATGCCCTTGTGTATGACCATTTGTAATTTGAACATGCAGAATACTTTCATAATCTATCGATTCTTCTCAAAAAACTGACATCAACTGCCTATATTCTCAGGGACTCAGGATTGTTTTTTTATTGTGATTGTCACGATTGTGTGTTTAAAAATACTTCATAACCTCTAATTATAAACTTGCACCACTTCAATTATAGTTCGTTTGGAACTTAGAATTGCTAGTCTTTTTCCCGAAATGTGACTAGATTGTATGAAATTGGCTGTTCTGTGATGACCAAATTGCTTACAAAGCTACAAAGCAATAATCTATTACTGTTAAGAGTGATGCTGGGTACAGTCTTCTTCTTCAAGGATGGGTGACACAAACTTTACACGTTGGTCAGTAGAGGCGAATTATGGAGAAAAATCGTCACATGTCAGCATGCGTGGGTGCAGTCATCTTCTTCAAGGATGGGTGACAGAAACTTTACACGTTAGTCAGTAGAGGGGATTTATGGAGCTAAATTATCAAATGTCAGCATGCAGATGTACGGATGGAATCCTTCAGCGTTGTTTGGTAGATATGGGGGATGGGACCAATAGTGAGTCATTGGGCCCATTGGATTAGGGAAGGATGGGAAAGGAAATCGACCATGTCGTTTCAAAGGAACCATCCCGGCATTTGCCTCAAGCGATCTAGGGAAATCATGGGAAACCTAATTATGGATTGCTGAATGCGGGTTTGAACCCTTATCCTCCCGAATGCGAGTCAATGTGCTAATCGCTGCGCCATCGCACTCAGTAATATTACAAGGTTTTCTACTATGTGACGTTAGGAGGGTAAAGCAGGGCTTGCCAAAGTGTACAAAACAATAATGTCCTCTTGAATTAAACTTGTTGTTTATCTATGCACACTGACTTGAACGCCAGGGACACTCTCCAACCATGTAATTTCGTCCATCAAACTGTAAAAAATCGCTTAACTTAGGTATTTCGTTAGACTGTAGGCTTCTTTCGTTCTCCGGCGTTTAAATTCTCGCTTTTTCTTTATTCCGATGAAAGTTTCAAAATAGCGAGGACATCCTGCAGTGATCTGTAGTTTTCACAGCAAAATATGTAGGTTTTTTCGCTTTTACGCAAGGTGGGGTTGTATAGAAGATGTGAGATGAGTTAATACGTCTGGCATATACATCGCTACAGATCTCCAAAATTTGCGTTCCCGTCGTCTCTAATCAGTAGCGGTGCAGTTGTTCTTTTATAACGTAGTTGGATGTCACAAAATAACGTGAGGCAAGAGGAGAGAGAGGGAGAGAGAGGGAGAGAGAGGGAGAGAGAGAGAGAGAGAGAGAGAGAGAGAGATGTGAATTGTCTCCCGCAGTTAAACGTAAAAGAACGACTGTAGAGATGCCTTTCTATATCGATAATTCAATTGTCTGAAAAGAATTTAATGCCCCTATGCATGACAGGTTATAGTTTGAACAAGAGGAATGCTCTTAAACTATAACGATTTTACTCATAAAGCAAAAAGAATACGTACTGTATCTACACTCCTGGAAATTGAAATAAGAACACCGTGAATTCATTGTCCCAGGAAGGGGAAACTTTATTGACACATTCCTGGGGTCAGATACATCACATGATCACACTGACAGAACCACAGGCACATAGACACAGGCAACAGAGCATGCACAATGTCGGCACTAGTACAGTGTATATCCACCTTTCGCAGCAATGCAGGCTGCTATTCTCCCATGGAGACGATCGTAGAGATGCTGGATGTAGTCCTGTGGAACGGCTTGCCATGCCATTTCCACCTGGCGCCTCAGCTGGACCAGCGTTCGTGCTGGACGTGCAGACCGCGTGAGACGACGCTTCATCCAGTCCCAAACATGCTCAATGGGGGACAGATCCGGAGATCTTGCTGGCCAGGGTAGTTGACTTACACCTTCTAGAGCACGTTGGGTGGCACGGGATACATGCGGACGTGCATTGTCCTGTTGGAACAGCAAGTTCCCTTGCCGGTCTAGGAATGGTAGAACGATGGGTTCGATGACGGTTTGGATGTACCGCGCACTATTCAGTGTCCCCTCGACGATCACCAGTGGTGTACGGCCAGTGTAGGAGATCGCTCCCCACACCATGATGCCGGGTGTTGGCCCTGTGTGCCTCGGTCGTATGCAGTCCTCACCTGCACGGCGCCAAACACGCATACGACCATCATTGGCACCAAGGCAGAAGCGACTCTCATCGCTGAAGACGACACGTCTCCATTCGTCCCTCCATTCACGCCTGTCGCGACACCGCTGGAGGCGGGCTGCACGATGTTGGGGCGTGAGCGGAAGACGGCCTAACGGTGTGCGGGACCGTAGCCCAGCTTCATGGAGACGGTTGCGAATGGTCCTCGCCGATACCCCAGGAGCAACAGAGTCCCTAATTTGCTGGGAAGTGGCGGTGCGGTCCCCTACGGCACTGCGTAGGATCCTACGGTCTTGGCGTGCATCCGTGCGTCGCTGCGGTCCGGTCCCAGGTCGACGGGCACGTGCACATTCCGCCGACCACTGGCGACAACATCGATGTACTGTGGAGACCTCACGCCCCATGTGTTGAGCAATTCGGCGGTACGTCCACCCGGCCTCCCGCATGCCCACTATACACCCTCGCTCAAAGTCCGTCAACTGCACATACGATTCACGTCCACGCTGTCGCGGCATGCTACCAGTGTTAAAGACTGCGATGGAGCTCCGTATGCCACAGCAAACTGGCTGACACTGACGGCGGCGGTGCACAAATGCTGCGCAGCTAGCGCCATTCGACGGCCAACACCGCGGTTCCTGGTGTGTCCGCTGTGCCGTGCGTGTGATCATTGCTTGTACAGCCCTCTCGCAGTGTCCGGAGCAAGTATGGTGGGTCTGACACAACGGTGTCAATGTGTTCTTTTTTCCATTTCCAGGAGTGTATTTTCGTGGAAACATGACAGTTTTTGTTATTGTCATCGTGATTGTAATTTTTTAATAGACGCTCACTTATGAGATGCATTGACGTTAAATACAACTGTTACACTGAAACGTTTCTTGCATAATGGTTGGCGACAGTGGAAGCATTCGGTCTTGTCAGGGGGAATGGTGCCGCGGCTGCACATGTAGACAAACAACACATGGTCGGGATAGCTGTCATTCATCTCGCTGTGTTCTGTGGGCTGCTGAAATCAAGTGCTGCTGTGTATGCGTAACTTCTGTTGGCATCAACAGCTCTGACTGCCCCCAGCCACAACATCGGCAGGAGGCGGCCCCTCTGGCCACAGCTGGCTGAGCTCTCAGTTGTGGCAGTTGGTGGTGGTGGGTGGTGGGTGGCGGTGGCAGACAGGAGCAAACGTTAGAGAAAGTGTTCTCGGGAGTTCTCCAGAATTTCGTTGTTGTTCTAAAGGGTGGGGAGGGGGCGGGGGGGAGGGTGCAGTCTTTCCAAAAAATACATTTAAAATTGTAAGTAGGCTGTTTATATTTTCTTATTGGCAACGTTATGTAGCGCTCTGTGTGAAAATCACTGGCTGTGCTGTGTGCAGTCTGTGGCTAGTTTGCATTGTTGTCTGCCATTGTAGTGTTGGGCAGCGGCAGCTGGATGTGAACAGTGCGTAGCGTTGGCAGTTGGAGGTGAGCCGCCAGCAGTGGTGGATGTGGGGAGAGAGATGGCTGAGTTTTGTAATTTGTCATGAACTGCTATATATATTATGATTATTAAGGTAAATACATTGTTTGTTCTCTATTAATATCTTTCATTTGCTAACTATCCCTATCAGTAGTTAGTGCCTTCCGTAGTTTGAATCTTTTATTTAGCTGGCAGTAGTGGCGCTCGCTGTATTGCAGTAGTTCCAGTAATGAAGATTTTTGTGAGGTAAGTGATTTCTGAAAGGTATAGTTTAATGTTAGTCAGGGCCATTCTTTTGTAGGGATTTTTGAAAGTCAGATTGCGTTGCGCTAAAAATATTGTGTGTCACTTTAGTGAATGTTGGAGTACGTTCAGTTTTGCTCAGCTGTTTGAAAAGCAAATAGTGTAAGAGGTTTATCAGCACAGTCGTGTGTAATTGTTTTAAGGGGACATTTCATATGGCGACCCTGCCAGGATACCTCACTGGAATCTTCTGATTTTTTTTCTTGTAGTTTGTGTATTTAGTGTTGCTTTTGTTTATTGCTAGCGCATAATTATAGAGAGAATTTCCTTGGTAGTTGTGGTTTTTCATTGTTGCACAGTAAAACAGTTGTGGCATGCATGTAGATTTGCACCAAGTATTTCGCAGCTGCAATTAACTAGATATTATTTTAAGTTCTATGTTAATGTGTTCTCTTATTTTTGCTCTTCAAATTGTGTTTTTTTGTGTTGTCGTGTGAAATATTGTGACAATAATGGCGTGTGAAGAACGTAATACTAGGCTCCAAAGTAAACTGAGAAATGACAGTGAAGACGAAAGCAGTGTGTTAGCGCCACCGAGTAATGAATTAACTAATGTTCAAAGTAGTAATTTGGTAATTGTACATAGGGAAATGGAGCGGGCTGCAAACAATGGTGTAGACAGTGAAACAATTAGTGAACAGGGAAGCATTATCGATCGATCGGTCGGCAACAGCTCCCCTCAGGAATCCGAAATGACAGAACACAATATTACAAATACTGTAGATTCAGGTTTTGCGTCCTCACCGTTTTCTCAAATAAGTCAAGACACATTTTCGGCTTGTCAAAATGTGAATGTTGCCGTTGCAAATGCACTGCCGAAAAGCATAGAGGAACAGATTCCAGACACTAATGCATTGTTATTACAACTAATGCAACAAATGGAACAAAATCACAGACAAACACAGCAAAAGCTTCAAAAGTTACACACAATGGAACAAAATCAGAGACAAACACAGCACAAGCTTCAAAAGTTAGACACAATGGAACAACACCAGAGACAAACACAGCAACAGTTAGAGACAATGGAACAAAATCTTCGGAAGTTAGACACCACACTTGAACAAACACGTGAAGATTTAACTACTGAGTTACATAACATTGAATCGAAATGTCAAAAAGTCTGTAATGACGTAAAAACAAAAATTTGTGAGCATTTCCAACCTATTTTTTCGCGTCATGAAAATGCATTACAGAATCACGAAGCAGCCATAAAAGAACTGCAAAATATTGTTCATGAAAATCATGAGACCTTGCAAGCTAAAATGGACTCAGTTGCATCTACCGATTCGGTTACGCAACTTGCAAAAACTCAGGAAAACTTAAAGGACACAGTATATACTCTGAAAATTGGTTCAGAAAGACACATGGAGGAAATTAGTTCATTATCAGAGAAAGTAGCCGAACTTTCGGATCAGGTCACTAACTTATCTACGAAGGTAGATGATAATCTGAATGACACAAAACCAGTAGTCTTTAAGACACAGAAGAGTGCGAACAAATTAGGAAACTGAAACAAAATCTGAATCAAATTAATACGCAACACCGAAGAGAAATCCGGGAAGTACAAGATCAGCTGACACAGGTAATACAAGAATTACGTATTTCAGAGGACACTCGCGCTCCAATACGGGAAGAGGGACATAGAAATACGGAACAGCCACAAAATAATAACACAGGGCATTTCGGAAGTTATGAAAGAAATTGGCAATGTGCACCGAATTTTGAGATGGAACCGCCGACACGACGTAACAATGACCGACATGCTACTCGCCGACACGATGATTTTGACTATAAGCTGTTCATTACTACACGTAAATTCAAAACATTTAAGAATTCTGCCAACAACATTCATCCACAAGCGTGGCTCCATCAATTTTCTCATTGTTTTCCTCCCAACTGGTCATTGGAGCACAGGTTAGAATTTATGTGTGGCTACTTGGAGAATGAACCACCTGTAAGAATGCGATTGGTCATTCACGATTGTCACAGTGAAGGACAATTTTACCATGCGTTCCTCTCAGCATATTGGTCACAAGCTACACAAGACCGAGTAAAACATAGCATCATGATGATGAAACACTTTGAACAATCTGAATTTTCCAGTCTTGTCAAATATTTTGAAGACATGTTGCACAAGAATCAGTACCTGTCAAACCCATACAGCCCCTCAGAACTCATCCGCATTTGCTTAATCAAATTACCTGAACATTTACGGCATATTATTTTGGCAGGACGTTGCAAAGACGACATTGAAGCTTTTCAGGGACTCTTACAAAAATTAAAAATTGACACAGACAGTTGCGGGATGCGAAAACAGGAAAACAGTCACCATAGGTCACATCCATCACAATTCCGTGACGACAGAAACAATAAATGGCCACGACAAGCCTATTCTTACAACGTAAATTGTGACCAAAACAGACACCACCCATATGACAACCACTGGCAGAGTAATAGTTACAGGGAAAGATCACCTTTCCACAGTAATGAATATGACAGAGACAATCAGAGAAACAGACAATATGGGAACCAAAACAATTATTATCAAGAGAGACAGAATAACTTTAGACGCAACGGTCCAGCACGCAGTTACGACTCAGGGAGAAATTCTCCACCACGTGACCGACAAGAAAGAAACTATGGAATGCACCGACATGACGACAGACGATATGATCATAATGACAGACCTGAACTGCATCAGAACTGGCGGGAATTAAACAGTGCAGAGCACTCTCGGCAAGGCGAATTTGTAGAAGTTAGGTCTCCTAATCCCAATAACGATGCGCGCCAACAAAGAAACAGACAATGACTCGCACCGCAGGCAGTCACTTGCGCCCGCTGGCTCAGGGAAAAATAACATTGACGCTAACCGTGAGCAAAATTCCAGTATTCTTTATGGACAAATACCGCATGATAATTGCATTCAAGTTGAAACTCTGCGTACTAGGAAGAGTAAAGTTTTACACCACATTTCACATGTAAAACCGTTTATTGAAAGATAATCTGCTTTTCAACTTTGTCTTTGCCATAAAACGTTTCACTTCACGTTTCTAGTATGCATTGTCACACTTAGAAACTGTTATCATGCTACAATGTTTGAAGTTAAATATCCAGTCAAGAACCAAGAGAACTAATTTAAATAGAAATTACGAATGCATTGTTATTGTGAACAGACGACACAGTGTTATTGTGTGTGTACATTCTTGCTTGTTTGTTGCACGATTATGTAACGACTATAAGGCTCACATACTTAGAACATTTACCAGTACTGCTAATGAGATTCTAATGCAACATTTTGGTTTACTTGAAAATACATTCTGAATTAAAGTACTTTCTGAGAGATACCAGATGACACAGTGGTTAGTTTATGTGACAGCTACACGATTATATCACGACGTTACTAATGTGTGACACAATTTACATTGTTACTTTTGCGGAGTATCTGTTTTATATCTGCACGGTTTTTCTGAATTCTTCTCGAAAGCAAAACATGTTTTAGTAGTAACTTTTGTGGTATAGCTACAAGGAGACAGCCTTTTCTGTAGCACAACAATACGTTACAGCACAGTACTTTCTTCATCACGGCAATAAGCGTAATAAGTAAGATATCTATACGCAAAGCATTTCACTTTTGTTTATCATGAGGTAAGTACATTGACTTCTGCAGAACTTAGCTTTTGGAGGACGATAACTACGACACTTCCACAGAGATTATCTTGCAGCAAGACGCACATCTAGCGCTACAGGACACGTATTTGAGTGATTAATTTTGTACTTAAAACATTTATTTTTAAAGATTTTTGAATTACAAAGAAAGTTTTTCGTGATACATTTCATTCCATTGCTGTAATCTGTAACACCTGAGGGTATAATTACAATAATCCTCAGGGGGGTACACACCTACTTTGTGTATCATGTGTTGGGCAAGCACAAGGAGCCCTAGCTAATATGGTATTTGCTTATACAACTTTACACATCGGTACCATATTTCTCTAACACATAATTACACAGCTATCTGATCATTTAACAGAGAAACAAACTTTTTTTTACTACATCAGTGACATGTTTACGCAATTAAACAGTTGGATAACTTCACACTAAGAAATTGTATTCTGTCTGTACTTTGTGAATTGTTCATATTTTTTCGGACCCATTGTGATACTACGAGAGCTTTGAATGATGTATTTGGTATGGGATCACGATTTTTAAAGTACGTTTGAGGCAGATGACACCTTTGACATGAGCAGAGAATTTTTTTTAATTATTGGAGGAAGCTACGACGATTTTGAGAGTTGACTGAGGTGTTATGATGTTATTACTATGATGACAATGTGTATTATGCTGTTGCGGTAAGTTTATGATCCATAAGCTGATGCTATATGAGTTATTTGATTATGCTATGTATCTGTTATGATGAAATATTGAATAAGTGTCGACGAATAAGGTAAGGAATAATGAGTAGTGTTTAGGGACTCTGATTTATGAAAAGGATGTTGGAAACCAAGAAACGTACTTTAAGAGTTATGAAATGTGTGTAAATGCGTGAATGTATCACAATGCCGGCGAAAATTTTTTTGACACTGTTATATCAATAGCATTTGGTTTCTACAGATTTGTAACGCAAATTCTTGACTTGTGAAATATTTTTATATGAGACTGTCACTGTAGCGGAAACTGCTGTCGTAAATATTTCCGTAAGAAAGTTAAGTGACCACCTGCACGTAATGCGTCGTGGGCACCCAGCTGGGCGACAGTCGCCTGGAAAAAAGCCATTAGCGTGTGCCCCTTCCAGAGGTACAGGTGGAGAAAAAAAAAAGGGGGAGGCCATTATCCTCACTATTGACATTCCTTTGTAGAAAGCATCGCAAAAACGACATGGTCGAACTTGAAAACACATGATTACACCGTGGAGCTCTTAATTTATGATATTTACTGAAATGCCTAATGAAATGACGAGAAATATTTTTATGTCTATACACCTGATTAATACTACTGTCTCTCTAGTTGAGAGATTTTTCTACTAACTTATGAAATGCCTCATGACTACTGAATGATGTTCTTATGCTTTACTTTGTACATATTTGCTCATTTTCTTTAATATCTAGTTTCTAGCTGCACTGCAGCATTGGTTAAAATAAAATTTAATATATGTACTAATATAGTTATTTTATGCCTACAGATCCAGTCAATAAGAAATTTATGATTTACTTCCAAGAAAACGAGGGCACATAAATAGACATTTCCCTTCACAGGAATTGCATAAATAATTTCTTTACGATTTGGTAACTTATCTGCTAGTGTAAGTTCTCGTGATGCATCACTCAAGTGTTAAGATGTGACATAGGTATTAGACATGGCCATTTTAGTGTAATATTTTTTCTGCTCGAGCTATGTCATGTTTAGATATAAGTTTTGTTATTTGGTGATGCTGTTTGCCAGGCATAATGTTACAGAATTTGACTTTGTATTACGCTGTTAAGCCAGTTTTACTATGGATTTAGTTTTCTTGTTTGCTGCACAGTGCCTTATATTAGTTGTAGTACTGCAATTGCTTTGCCTATTTAAAATTTTTGTCCTTGATGTTTGTGTTAATTGTTTTATGCTGCTGCATTGCCTCGTCCCTTAGTTTAGCATCTGAGCTCAGTAGATTTAAGTTAGCTTAAGAGGGGGTAGACTATATAAGAGAATGAGTTGCGATGAATTGGAAGAAATGCATTGAGAAGTTATACAAAAAAAGTACAGAAAACAGGTTTAGGTAGGATTTTCTTGGAAATAAATGATGAGGTAAGAAATGTGTGAACATATAAATACAGAGAGCATGCTTAGATAGAATTTTTTTGGTGGAAACAAAGGATGAAATAAGAGGAAAGATATATGGAATGAAGTTTTGGGGTGGACTGCAGTACCAAATGTTACACTGAAAACAAACCCTGTCCTTTCCTTTTGTGTTATCCCACTATGTGTTTGTGTACCCTTGTGTATTTGTTTTTTTCCTGTCTCTGTGTAGTTTCATAGAATTTTTTCTTCTTTTAATATTAAGCTACATTCACTATGATGAGGAATACTGTTATCCTCAAATATAATTGGCATTAATAATATGTTATTTACCTTGTAAATATGCTTAGACATTATTTATTCTGTTTTGTTTTAATGCTCATGTGTGAAGTTGATGTTTCAATAATTATTCTGATCTTTTATGTATGTACTCATGTCATAATTCCTCTAACACTGATGTATATGTCTATTTCTATTCTTTTGTAAAGCCTGTACTACAAATGTTATCTGTATTATTATGTTTTTAATTATGTATTTTGTACCTTTGTAATTGTATTCTTGTGTTATAAAATTGTAATTCACACCAGTTCATCAAATTAAGTAACTTGTAAGCATTCATTTCACTGCACACATTTCTGTTGGTCATAGTATGGACAATATGTGTGAAGTAGGGAGTGTTAGTGTTTGCACGTGTGTTAATAATTCAGCAGGGGACTGGATAACAGCATTGCTGTTCTAAGGACAATTCCAAAAACTTTGTGAGCGCGCAAGTGGTGGTTTATGGACTTGCTATAATGTCTGCAAGACTTCTAAGGACAATTCCAAAAACTTTGTGCATGCACAAGTGGTGGTTTATGGACTTGCTATCTTCTCTGCAAGACTCTTCGATGGTGATTGTGCACCTGCACAGTTGCAGCAGATGGCTGCTGGCCATCTCTACAAGGACTACAGTGGGTCTGCATCTTTGATGACCCACCAATACCATTATTTCTACAAGGACTACAGTGGGTCTACACCTTTGCTGACTCACCAGTACCATTATTTCTACAAGGACTGCAGTGGGTCTGCACCTCTGGTGGCCCACCAATACCGTAATCTCTCCAGGACTACAGTGGGTCTACTCTATGATCACCTACCTACCAATATTCTTCAAAACGTCGAATGACTCTGCTGTGGGTTTGCTCTGTTGTGGCCCATTACCTGTCAGCATGTCAAGAGTCAGCACTGTCTTTCCGTTGGAAGGACAACACTACTTCTTCAAGACTGCATGGAAATCCACTACTTCCGTGTGCATTCTCTTTTACTACTCAGACTTTGAGAAAAAAAAAACACTGTAATTTTACTGTGATAAATGATCAGGACTGTCTTTATGGACTGTGAGAACATGTTAGATTTTGACCAACATTGTATCAATAAGTGTGTGCATTTGATATTTTTCTTACTGTAATTATGAAAAATTTTTTCAAATCATTATTGGCCACTGCCCAAAACCATTTGTAAAATTTTTTTTGTGGGGAGCATGGGGGCTATGTAAGTAGGCTGTTTAGGTTTTCTTAGCGCTCTGTATGAAAATCACTGGCTGTGCTGTGTGCAGTCTGTGGCTAGTTTGCATTGTTGTCTGACATTGTAGTGTTGGGCAGCGGCAGCTGGATGTGAACAGTGCGTAGCGTTGGCAGTTGGAGGTGAGCCGCCAGCAGTGGTGGATGTGGGGAGAGAGATGGCTGAGTTTTGTAATCTGTCATGAACTGCTATATATATTATGACTATTAAGGTAAATACATTGTTTGTTCTCTATTAATATCTTTCATTTGCTAACTATCCCTATCAGTAGTTAGTGCCTTCCGTAGTTTGAATCTTTTATTTAGCTGGCAGTAGTGGCGCTCGCTGCATTGCAGTAGTTCCAGTAATGAAGATTTTTGTGAGGTAAGTGATTTCTGAAAGGTATAGTTTAATGTTAGTCAGGGCCATTCTTTTGTAGGGATTTTTGAAAGTCAGATTGCGTTGCGCTAAAAATATTGTGTGTCACTTTAGTGAATGTTTGAGTACGTTCAGTTTTGCTCCGCTGTTTGAAAAGCAAATAGTGTAAGAGGTTTATCAGCACAGTCGTGTGTAATTGTTTTAAGGGGACGTTTCAAAATATTCCAGGAACGTCTTGTTCTAGAGTCTCATTTCCATCTGTGGCTTAATTCTGCAGTCTCGAGACGATATATCACTGCCACAAGATGGATCGCTTTGTGGACCATAAGTGAAAGGATAGAACAGGCCTGTATCCCGACCTATGGTGAGGAGAGCGACGGATGGAAAGCGATAAGAAGAGGGTCAAGACTGCTTCTAAGGTGGCTAGTTTGTGTCAACACATGGAGAAGAACACACATGCAGCTTCTGCCCCTCCTTCCTGGTGTGATCTGTTGGGGTCAGTATTTGCGGTAGTTGTGTTATTACAATGATTTTCCTAAATTCCCAGGACATGTATTGCATTATGAGCCATTGTTTTCAAGTGCTGGTTTTTTGTGACAATTTCGATGTTTAATCCGAATAGCGAAACATTTTGCATCAGTTGTGTGTATTGCTCTTCATAACACTTCAGGGTTGGTTTTCTGCCCCAAGGGATGGTTTACTGCCCTATCCCTTCTTGCCATGTATCAGTGTACAAGTTAAACAGCAGCCATACCAAAGTGACCTCTCAGGGGCGTAGAACTGGACGATGTTGTCGAGAAATAAAGAGAACACCATTTATTTGAATTTCGAGCACCAGGCCTGCAGCGTGATTGTCAAGCAATGCAATGGGAGGCATCTGTAGCAAACTCCAAATCCAAATGGCGAGATACACATGTGGTCGGTAATAAGTGAAGTTGTCTCCTTTACAGTGGACTAATCGACCATTTCAGAAATAGCTCCAGCACCTGTAATGATCCGTCCATCACGCTGCATCACCATTATTTGCTGAAAAGTGTTTCCCCTACACTCATCCATTATCACCTTCTTCCATTCGTTGTGTAGGATGCTATAGACACAGTCCTCAGTTGTATGCTTACAGGTAACACACTTAAATTCCTCTCTGCACAACAGAAACATCTCACCAGTTAAGCCCACTTCACATAAAATAAAGATATTACCTTCCATGGTAACACTAGTTGTATCACATCATAAATTTCAATCTGTATTTGCGACTTTAGGCGCTCTTTGTATAGCGCTATGCATAGAGTTGTGTAATTATGCCCAATCATTATCGTTAAGTATGTACACCACTGGCCATTAAAATTGCTACACCACGAAAATGACGTGCTACAGACGCGAAATTTAGCCGACAGGAAGAAGATGTTGTGATATGCAAATGATTAGCTTCTCAGAGCATTCACACAAGGTTGGCGCCGGTGGCGACACCTACAACGTGCTGACATGAGGAAAGTTTCCAACCGATTTCTCATACACAAACAGCAGTTGGCCGGTGTTGCCTGGTGAAACGTTGTTGTGATGCCTCACGTAAGGAGTACAAATGCGTGCCATCACGTTTCCGACTTTGATAAAGGTCGTATTGTAGCCTATCGCGATTGCGGTTTATCGTATCGCAACATTGCTACTCGCGTTGGTCGAGATCCAATGACTGTCTGCAGAATTTGGAATCGGTGGGTTTAGGAGGGTAATACACAACGCCGTGCTGGGTCCTAACTGCCTCGCATCACTAGCAGTCGAGATGACAGGCATCTTATCCGCATGGCTGTAACGAATCGTACAGCCACGTGTCGATTTCTGGATCCACAGATGGGGACGTTTGCAAGACAACAACCATCTGCACGAACAGTTCGACGACGTTTGCAGCAGCATGAACTATCAGCTCGGAGACCATGGCTGTCGTTACCCTTGACTATGCATCACAGACAGGAACGCATGCGATGTTGTACTCAACGACGAACCTGGGTGCACGAATGGCAAAACGCCATTTTTTCGGATGAATCCAGGTCCTGTTTACAGCATCATGATGGTCGCATCCGTGTTTGGCGGCATCGCGGTGAACGCACATTGGAAGCGTGTATTCGTCATCGTCATACTGGCGTATCACTCGGCGTGATGGCATTGGGTGCCATTAGTCACACGTCTCGGTCACCACATGTTCGCATTGACGGCACTTTGAACAGTGGACGTTACATTTCAGATGTGTTACGACCCGTGGCTCTACGCTTCATTCGATCCCTGCGAAACCCTACATTTCAGCAGGATAATGTACGACCGCATGTTGCAGGTCCTGTACGGGCCTTTCTGGATACAGAAAATGTTCGACTGCTGCCCTGGTCAGCACATTCTCCAGATCTCTCACCAACTGAAAACGTCTGGTCAATGGTGGCCGAGCAACTGGCTCGTCACAATACGCCAGTCAGTACTCTTGATGAACTGTGGTATCGCGTTGAAGCTGCATGAGCAGCTGTAGCTGTACACGCCAACCAAGCTCTGTTTGACTCAATGCCCAGGCGTATCAAGGCCCTTATTACGGCCAGCGGTGGTTGTTCTGGGTACTGATTTCTCAGGATCTATGCGCGTGAAAATGTAATCACCTGTCAGTTCTAGTATAATACAGGGTGTTACCAAAAGGTACGGCCAATCTTTCAGGAAACATTCCTCACACACAAATAAAGAAAATATGTTATGTGGACATGTGTCCGGAAACGCTTACTTTCCATGTTAGAGCTCATTTTATTACTTCTCTTCAAATCACATTAATCATGGAATGGAAACACACAGCAACAGAACGTACCAGCGTGACTTCAAACACTTTGTTACAGAAAATGTTCAAAATGTCCTCCGTTAGCGAGGATACATGCATCCACCCTCCGTCGCATGGAATCCCTGATGCGCTGATGCAGCCCTGGAGAATGGCGTTTTGTATCACAGCCGTCCACAATACGAGGACGAGGAGTCTCTACATTTCGTACCGGGGTTGCGTAGACAAGAGCTTTTAAAATGCCCCCATAAATGAAAGTCAAGAGGGTTGAGGTCAGGAGAGCGTGGAGGCAATGGAATTGGTCCGCCTCTACCAATTCATCGGTAACCGAATCTGTTGTTGAGAAGCGTACGAACACTTTGACTGAAATGTGCAGGAGCTCCATCGTGCATGCACCACATGTTGTGTCCTACTTGTAAAGGCACATGTTCTAGCAGCACAGGTAGAGTATCCCGTATGAAATCATGATAACGTGCTCCATTGAGCGTAGGTGGAAGAACATGTGTCCCAATCAAGACATCACCAACGATGCCTGCTCAAACGTTCACAGAAAATCTGTGTTGATGAGGTGATTGCACAATTGCGTGCGGATTCTAGTCAGCCCGCACATGTTGATTGTGAAAAATTTACAATTTGATCACGTTGGAATGAAGCCTTATCCGTAAAGAGAACATTTGCACTGAAATGAGGATTGACATATTGTTGGATGAACTATTCGCAAAAGTGTACCCGTGGAGGCCAATCAGCTGCTGATAGGGCCTGCACACGCTGTACATGGTACGGAAACAACTGGTTCTCCCGTAGCACTCTTCATACAGTGACGTGGTCAACGTTACCTTGTACAGCAGCAACTTCTCTGACGCTGACATTAGGGTTATCGTCAGCTGCACGAAGATTTGCCTCGTCCATTGCAGGCGTCCTCGTCTTTCTAGGTCCTCCTCAGTCGCGAGTCATAGGCTGGAATGTTCCGTTCTCCCTAAGACACCGATTAATTGCTCCGAACGTTTCCTCTCGAGACACCTTCGTTCTGAAAATCTGTCTCGATACAAACGTACCGCTCCACGGCTATTGCCCCGTGCTAATCCATACATCAAACGGGCATCTTCCAACTCCGCATTTGTAAACAATGCACTGACTGCAAATTCACGTTCGTGATGAACACTAACCTGTTGATGCTACGTACTGATGTGCTTGATGCTAGTACTGTAGAGCAATGAGTCGCATGTCAAGACAAGCACCGAAGTCAACATTACCTTCTTTCAATTGGGCCAACTGGCGGTGAATCGAGGAAGTACAGTACATACTGACGAAACTAAAATGAGCTCTAACATGGAAATTAAGCGTTTCCGGACACATGTCCACATAACATCTTTTCCTGGGCGCTAATGACCATAGAAGTTTTGCGCCATAAAACCAAAAACAAAAAATAACATCTTTTCTTTATTTGTGTGTGAGGAGTGTTTCCTGATAGTTTGGCCGTACCTTTTTGTAGCACCCTGTATATGTGTCCAATGAATACCCGTTTATCATCTGCATTTCTTCTTGGTGTAGCATTGGCTAGTAGTGTAATTTGGACTGATCTTTACTTCAGTTTGCCACCTAAACTAAATAAAGGAGACTTTCCTAGCCTTCCCCTCTTGCAGGTGGGCAGAGACAGATGGGTTCCCTGTGTAGGTGTACATGGGCTTTCTGGCCACATGCGATTTTAAATTTCCTGCCAGGTCCTGGGTGGAGGGTGGCTTTGTATTTCAGCACAGACTTGGGACAAAGAAATTCCCACCCCTTTTTAAGTTCCCACCATTTTCGAGTTTCCCGCCAAAATTCGAAATTCTCGCCAAAATTCGAAAATCCCGGCAATAGTGCAGAAGAGAGAGGTGGAGGGAAAGTGTTCGGAGGGGAGGGAGGAGAAGAGGGAGGGTAAAGGAGGAGGAGGGGGCGGATACCAATCAGCCAGCTAAGTATACCTATGATATAATCTGGGGGTAGATTTAATTGATTATTTAATTAATTTGAATTTCAATTTGGTATCAACATGGCGTGGTACTGGCCTTACCCCACTACTATTGGCTGGCCTCAAGTTTTCTGTTGCAATTGATCTGATGGAAATGGAATATCTGGGACATATGATTAATGTCCAGGATATTCACTCCACCCAGACCCGGTTTGCAAGCTCCCATAAATCTATATGAATTTCAAGCAGTGTTACGCACACTGACCACTACCTGAAATTCATTCCTCACGCAGATTACAGCTCTGCTTCACAAGTCTGGCGTAAAGACGTTCTGTTTGCGAAGACCAAGGAATGTCAATTTGCTTTTGATAAATTGAAACAGGCGCCACTTAGTAAAAGTTCCTAATATATTTGGATGAGCTAAACCAATGGGATTGTCGGTTGATGCATCTTTTATTGGCTTGGGCACCATTCTGCCGCATGGTGTCCGATCATTGGATCGTCCAATAGCATTTGCATCCAAATGCCTCCAACTAAGATTCAGGCAAGTTACAGTCAGACTGAGAAAGAAGCATTAGAGATCATTTATGTTGTAAACAAGTTTCTTCATTACCTCTATTAATGGAAATTCTACTTGGTCACGGATCATAAGCCACTCAGTTTACACTTCCACCCAACCAAGCATGTTCCTCCACACACGACGTGGAGATTGCAACGACGGCTTTATTCCTGGCAAACTACAACCATTAAATCTTGTACCACCCTATGGCTCAACATTCAAACTCCGATGTGTTGTCGTAGTTACCAGTATACAAGGGTGACCAGTTCGACTCCTCTGAAGCGTCACTCCGTCAGGCAGATGCTTTGGATGTTTCCACAGGTCACATGAACTTTCTTTGCATAGAACAGGAGGCAGTTGCGGATGCAGATTTAAGTAATGTGCTGAATTACATGCGCACAGGTTGACCAAGAAGAGTGAAAGAAATTGTTCAGCCTGTAGTACGTCGATATTTCACTCAATTTGAAGCCTTATCAGTATAGCGTGATGTTTTACTGTTAGTCACAGAAAATGATCAGGCCCAGGTCATCATACCACGTACCCTTGAGCAAGTTCTTTTAAGGTTGTTACATTTGGGACGCTGGGATTTTGTGAGGACAAAGCAGCTTGCTCGACGCCATAGTCCTTTGGCAGAGATGGACGCACGGATTGAGGACATGACGTCACACTACGCCGCTTGCACGGAGGAAGAGGCAGATCCACATCAATGCTTTTCTGGCTGGACAGGCCCCAGAAGTTTGTGGAAATGTAGCACATTGATTTTGCTGAGCATTTCTGGTACACACGATGGCTTATTGTGGTGGGTGCGTTCAGTCGTTACCCCTTTGTTGCTACTATCATATCTACGACGTCGGCAGGCACTATCGGAACAATTACTTCAATGTTTTGCATCGAAGAGTTGCCTGAAGTGTTGGTGCACTTAATTCAGTGTTTTGCATCGAAAAGTTGCCAGAAGTGTTAATGTGTGATAATGGACGACAGTTCACCTCACAGGAATTGACCAGTTTTTCTTGGACAATAGTATTAAACATGTGACCACAGTGACATTCCACCTGCAATAAAATGGTGAAGCTGAACGTTGCGGGCAAACATTCAAGGCGCGAATGAGTAAATTCCGTGGAATTCCTGTCCACCTGCTGTACGATGCCTCGAGATGGACCTTCCCCAGCTGAACTCCTACAAGATCATCGCATTGCACATGCTTCATCTGCTGCCCCTACCAACGAGGTAACCCCCGTCAGTTCATAGATTCTCATTTTTAGATCCAGGACGCAGTACTGTTCAGGACCTTTTGCACAGACAGCGATGGAAACAGTGGACCATTTTTCATGTACTCGGACATAATATGTTCTTTTGTATGTCCAAATTTTGACTAGAGGTCTTGCGGACCACAGCCGTTCACTGCTGTAAGAAAATGAAACGCCTACAGCCGTCCTTATGATCTTGTTTATTGTGGAGCTGCCACTTTTGGCGCTTCAGTGCGCAATCTTTAGGCAGCAGTTGCCGCTGAAGGGGTTATCCCGATCCATATATACACAGCATCAGTGGCCAACATAATTGGTTTAAGCAGACTATTTTTAATTGTGATGCCAGCACTACAACCACCAACTGCCAACTCAGTTGATGGCCTGAGTGCTGACACCACAGTCTAATGTCTAATGAGATGCAATATGTTCAAAACGTATATAGGGAACCACTGAAGAATAATGTATCTAAAACGCTCCCAGAATCAAGATATCAAGCATTTCACTCTATAATATGTCCTGTGTGCGGTATTCACGAAATTATCCCTTTTAGCATAAACAGCTCGTACATATCCCCGTTCCAGGGCCAGTTTTTCTCGTTGTATTTCCTTAATACGAACAGCTACTGGATGCTGTGACTCTCCGAGTTGTGTGAGCTTGAAACGCCACCTAAAGCTCATCTCGCTGAGGTAAAATTGAGTTCCGTGTGTCAACGGTGTTTCAAACAACCTCGACGAAGATATTCCGCTTAAAGACAAAAGATGGGCGCCAGAGGTGGTGCTGTCATTCGCAGATAGTCTGGAATTTTAAAGGAAAACTGACGTTTTCTCACCAACGAACTTTTAAATCAAGAATACTGCACTTTGTGAGACAAAGAAAGTTTTCGAAAGTCACAGACAGGTAAAGGCACGTAAACCCCAAGGAGAAATTTACTGGACTATATTAACTAAAACACTGTTAATCTTCAGAATCATATGCCCCTTGAGTGAATTTTCAGATTTTTAATACATTTCTTGCGTTGTATTTTGGTTTATAATTAAATACTGAAAAAAGAAATAGCCTGTAATATAGCACATTGTCACTGCATGAACTGCAGCGATGAAAATTAATCTGGTTTAATGAATTTAACGTAATCTTCTGATGGAAGCTATACACATCTTTCTTTTTTGTCCTTGGGATACTTCTTTTTGTGGGTAACTTAATTGTTCTCTGGGATCTGTCTGATGCCATTCATCTTTATCTTTCCCTACTTTCTATGTCACTTCATTTTGTACATCTTTTGTAACATCTGAAGGCAATTATTATTACTTTCCCCTTTTATGAGTTTACCGCCGCGAGCATCTTCCTTAGATAATTCCCGTGAACCAGAAATGTAGTTCAAAAATCTTTTAGTCAACCTTAAGTTGAGGTTTGGTCATTTTGATTCCGTTTGAGAACTACAAAAGCTTAGTCTTTACATTTGCTTTATACGTACATTCAAGGTTTTAGCCATATTTTCCCTAATTTTACTGTGTAAACGATAGTTATTTACATTTCTCAAACGTTTGGCCCACCTTTCTTTTTCGGGAATTACAGCAGCTTAGTACTTGTGTTAACTTCGTCCTTACTATGGTTTGTCTGATATCATTAGGTGTGTTCTAGTTATTCCATTTGTCTTAATCTTCGTTCCCTTTCCTTCTATCCTCAACTGCTTATGTTAGTGGGTTTTGGGTTTTGACCTGAAATTATCCTCTACCTGTCAATTTAGATGACATGTAAGCCCTCTATTTGGTTAATGCTTTTTACTGCATGTTATAAACGTCTATTTGCATCTGTTGTTCCTCATTTTTCCCTCAACTTTGTTTATTATTCAAAATGTCTTAGTGCTTTTTAACGTAATTTAGTTTTTATAATTTTTAATTATGTTTTTAACTGTGACGGCTAGTCAGAGTCGCCGGTCATTTATTTATATAGTTGTCAGTATGCGTAATACATTTCCCTATATTACGCCGTTGTCTGATAATGTTTTATGCTATTGATGTAGATATTCTGTGCTGCGGCTAGTATTTATAAACGTTGTAGTTAGAGCTCCTGAACGGAAAGATAGCTTCTAAATACACACTGGGACCTCGCGCTAGGCTTTGAGTCGGATGTCTCAGCAGAGCCACTTACTTGCGTCGCTGAAAACTCGTACCCAGCGGCCGGCCTCTGCGTGAAGATACTGGAAAGTTCAATGTAGCGCCGTTTCCATTATCGGCCGACGGCGTCACCCTCAGCTAATGATTAAATAAACCTCTCATTGTACCCATTCTTCAGCCCTTTTTACAAGTTACCTCATTTCCGTGTAAAAATTTATACGCGCGATTACCACGTGACGTAAGGTTTTGCGGTTTCATTTACTTAAGACCGATGTTCAGCTTCGTTTGATTTATGTTATAGACACGAGCGCCCTCATTGTGGTTAGTCTTAGTAAGCTTTTAGGCACACTAGCGGTAGTTGCTTCTTACATAAGCAAAATCTTTTATAGTCAAACTATCAGTCTGCTGGTGGTAATCATCGTTTTTTAATATTTTATTTATGATGCGAAGATTTTTGGTCACCATATATTAGCACTTTTACGTTATTTTTTAACTGTTTGGCAGTAGTATGTAAAAAGTGTTTAGCGAAACTACGTTAATAATCTGTTTATTACTGACACTTATTGTTATTAATCTGCTGTTAATTGTGATCCAACCGTCGTAAACACTAAATTCTTATTCTATGTTCATTTTTTTGTAGGACTCTACAGGCCAGAGTTAGATTGACGGTTGCTTTTCAATGTAAGCTTTATTGTACGATCCTCTTACGATGGCAAATTAACTTGCCGAAAATATTCAAGAAGTTAATTCAATAAAAAATTTGTGCAGTTTACGACTGATTATTCTTAAAAATGCTCTTCTATGTTAGCGATTTCGACATAGACGTTAATTAGCAGAAATTATCACATATGCTTCTCCCGCATACATTAAAATGTGAAATTATTTCTACCAACTGCCACTATATTCGTGATGTGTTGTAAACTTTTATTATATCCTCGTATTTTTTCCTTAGTATTCTTGTCAAGTGTCGGATCACAGGATTTCTTTAGGTCTGTAATGGCAAGATCAGTCATTATTTCCTAACTTCTTCTTTACGTCAACATTGTTTAATGATAGTTTTTACTTTTATCCTTCTAATTTTCACACAGCTTGCAACGTTCCAAGCCACGACATGCTACCGTATCCATTCAATTATAAATCCTTAGTAAATGAAGCTTGGATATTCAGTTACTCTTAATTTACCTGTAGTTTCAGTAGTGTGCTTTCCAAGGGTATCGGTAACTTGGGTCTGGTAGATTATGAAACCTATGTCCGCCTTTTAGCGTAACTGGCATTTTACCTCATTTAACAAGCTATAGATGTACAACGCTACTCAATTTACAACATCAAAATGTGTCATAAAGTAAGATTAACATATCTTCAGAATACAATTTTTTGGGAGCATTCTGAGTAAACAAAGCTGAAAATTTCTTGGAAACATTTGGGCTATTTTAAAAGTAAACCAAATAATTCTGGGCACCGATTTTTATTGAAGGCAACGTATATTTTCTCATTCATGTAGCTGCTCAACTGGCATCAAGAGGCTGAGTGCACATCGTTCCAGTCGTCCCACCAAGGAAATATCCTTGTCAGTAGTGGTATTGAACAGCTGAACACCAGTGTCAATCACTTTCTTTTTTTTCCCTTTGGCGATGGTGTCTTCTTTTGTGCCTTCGTCAGCTGTCTTCTTAGCTTTACTTATTTTATGTTCTTTGAATTTTACTTTTTTTTATTTCTACAATTCTTCTTTTCTACTTTCTGTATTATTATTACTTTTAGAAAATTCACTCTTGTAATAAAAATTAAAATTTCATTCACACTTCAAATAATATTTGTTTCTTCACAATGTATAATAATTCAAAGAAAATTTTCTTCTTCTGACTTTTATGTTTAATGAAGATCAAGTATCGTTTGAAATTTAACGCCCTTGTTCCTCAGCTGGGAAATTTATTTACAATTACTTATCATACATCTCTTAATTTAGTACTCCTAAAAATAAAACATATAATTTAACCGAAAATTCAAATTCTAATAGTGGGCACTGCCTTCTGACTACTTCCTTTGAGCAACGCAGTTTCGGAATTCTGTTGAAGTCTTCTCAGTTACCAAAGCGGTCTTGGGCCGATAAAGTCTGCACCTTACTTCAGCCTCAACAGCAGTCGCCTACTGTAGCAAATCCCTCCTACATGTGTTTTCCGATTGTCATTATCCTACTCCCTGTTTCTCGAACAGAATTCCCATTATATTCACAAAGTGGTATTTCTGATCTTCTGGTACATCTTCTAACACGACTCTCGCATAAATTTCCTTTTTTTATTTCTAGTGTAGTTCTCATAGTTTTCAAGGAGCAGTTGTAGCGCTTGTATTTTTCAGGGAAAGAAACCTGCTCTGTAAAAAAATATAGCATTCAGAATAGTTTCTTTCCCATCATTCTCCTAGAAAGAGATAAATTCTTTTTATGTTTCTGCCACGTTTCTCTATATCGTTAACAAACGAATAACTGGTACAATGTGGAAGCTGTATTGCATTTTAGACCCTTGTTTGTGTCGTGAGGCCTACTGAATATCGTTTCTCGTTAGTACTGACGATGAAATTGACAATTCAGTTTCGTGTCACATGTATTTCTGTGGGAAGTACTTAATTACTTATATTTCACCCAAATAATTTTCTAAATTCTGTTTGGGAACTTTTCCTCCATCGTATTTTGTTTCTCTTTTGATCTTAATCTGTCGATGATACATTGGCAGTTCCTCTTGTTTTTGTCTTGTAAAATATATCTCATGGACCTTAGTTCAAATTAACAGAATGTAATGCGTTTCGGTGTGAAGTTTATTGTACTTATATTTATAGATGACTGAAAACTTTTGTGTTTAATGTTTGGAATAATTTCGATGTTTGCTGTTTTAATGGCTTTCAGTGAGTTGCAGGGAACTCTTTATAGATAAATCATTAGTTTCTTTTATGTGTCTGTTAATTCAAGTCCTACCTCTTCCATTTTTAATTTTTCCTACTGCCACTCAAAAATTATCTCCTGGCCAAATGTATCGACAAGCTGTTAACACAATGGCTTTTGCTGTTTTCTTAGCATGGGTAACATTTGCCCTACATTCATCGCAATTAATTATTTTAGTTTATTTACATCTCAATTAATTATTTAGTTTACATACATCTCTCATAAAATTTATATGAGGATACCTCATATATTCTATAGAGCCTTTTCAAGTTAGATGCTATTATGCGAAGAGGGCAACTATAAAGAGTTACAGCAAATATTGTATTACGTTCCACGCATTTTTTCCAAACTGTACGTTTGTGAGACTATTAAGATTTGCTTCTTATTATCACACCAACGACATCAGCGTACGCATTAGCAATTTTTTTTCCATTTCGGATGCTGAAATGCGGTCTGTTGAATCATTCAAATTAATTCAAAGCATTGCACTAGTTGCAATATTCAGAACCACTGATAATCGACTAGCCTGTAGGATTCCGTTTCCAGTCAGAATGTTCTTGTTATACTGCCCATTATTGATACATTTGTTTTCATAGCTTTTAAGATGTCAGTTGAAACGTTCTCATTATTTTAATGTAATCTGATGTACGTGAGAGTTTGAATAAGATTTTCGTGGATTACTGTGTCGAAAACTTTTCAAAGTCTTTAAATACAGGACCATCATTTGCTGGTGTATTTGAAAATGTTTCAACGACGCCCTGTCATTAATTAGTCTTGGATATGCTGCACCCTGAGAGACAAGTCTGATGGCACCCAATTATAGTTTGTAGGACTAGCCTTAATCTATCTTTGGTAACCCTCTCTATTATTTTACAATCCGAGTTCATTGAGGTTATATGTATCATCTCGTTTATGTTCTTTGTTTCTAACTTTTCAAAATACCACAGTCGCACTAAAATCTGATGGGACAGCCTCTCCATTCAGAGTTTCATTTATAAATTCCGTAATTTTTTCCCATTATAAGTATAAATCCATTAATCACTGCTTAATCTCAAAACTTTCGGTCTCACAAAAGTCCTATCAAAAGTAAATTGTAAGATATCATTTCTCTGTAAATTAATCGTATTCATTATGTCTTCTGGTTCATTTTAAGCGAAGCCACAATCGGAAAAGAACAGGTTGAGATTGATCTTAGAGATAGCGACACAGCCTTTTTAGATACAGACTCCAGGCGCTGCCACCACAGATCTTTCCCGAACTGAGGGTGCGATTCGAACGACCAGCTAGCTAAGGGGCGGACACCTACAGGAGGAGCCAGCGATAAAAATTTTGCTGGATCTCAGGACATGTGCGATTACTATTTCCGTCGACAGTAATTTTTTCTTCTGACTGAATGAAACTGCACTTATCCCAGGCTGCGACTGAGACGACCCAGAAAATCGCATATAGCAACAGAGCCTATCCTAAGGGTTTTACTGAACATGTCCAATGCTAAGCCTTGGAACCGAAGGACTGAAAAGCGTTTGATATGCTGTTAAAGAAAGCCAATGATTTATCTAAACTATGAATCTGAGTAACCTGATTGTCTCAAGACCACGAAATATGCCAGCGAGACTGAAACCCACAGAAACATTGTATGTCATTGAATAATTGTGTCACGGAGAAAGATTTAAGAAACACGTGTTTGAAGTTCTTGATCCCACTCTGAATGAAATTGATTACGTCAAACTCCACAATGTTTCAAAGAGTTACTTCGAGTAGATACAGCAGTCTTTAACCTGCACACGTTTCATCCATAGCTCGAAACGCTCGAAACATTGCAAATCATGTGCATCGATGAAAATTATGCTCTATTAGAAGACAATTGAGTGCAGTACATGACAGATCTTAACAACTCTTCCTAGGCGTCATTCGCCTGATCATAGTCACTATTACAGTTCCAGTACTGTCAGAACCCTCTGAGAGGTCAAACAGCGCTCTGAGACGATTTAAAACTTGTCTCGGATCAGCAAACACACAGTCGACTCACGCAACTACACTCTTTCATGCTCATCAAGACAGGGCTTGGCAAATTAATATTATGGATGTCACAAAAAAAAAATGTGTTTTAAGAACTTTGGAAGGTAAAACTCTATTCGAAGGTTACAGGTGGACGTTTTTGAGATATTAGTTATATTAATTTTAATTTACCCAAAAATGAATTTATTTATTTATTCAATTTCCATGCAATCTAAAACAAAACACAATTTCTGTGGCAAATTTTATGTAAGAGGCTATTACATTCGTTCTTCGGTAGGTTTTTTATGTGTACTGAACTTGACTGAGACGTAATTCTCACGTTTTATAAAATATTACTAGCTACTTAATTAGGGTTTATCAATCGCTATCCATTATTTTTGTTCTCTTTCGACATTTTAAAATTTATAGTAATTTCTTAGTCATAATGTATAAAAATGTATGTGCGGAATTTAGGTTAGAATGAAAAGGACGTGGAAGTGGAGGATGATGCAGATCTGGACAGCAAAAAGGCAGAAGAACAGGTTACGAGCGAGCGCTCACAACAGGGAATTGTGATCGGCTGATAACATTTTTGCTTAAACGACTTAACTGTGTTGCCTGGATTGTTTATTCATTAAAACCACGACTGATTTCTTTGTGAGTCTCTTAATGAGCGTTCACTATGTGTGTAGCTGTCGGCGGGATGGGAGTCCTTAACCATTTGCTTATCTGCCGTTCCTGCGTGAAATCACCATTTGATAGTCGGCAAAAAATGGTCTAAGGGATCGCTGTTGTAATTTGAAAACTATGTATTCCAGTCACTGAATGCTAGCCTCTATTTTGACTGGGCCAGAGGTGGCATCCCTCGTTCACGTCTGTCAAATGACTGAAGATAGCGTAATATAGCGCCGAAACTAGTTGCTCAAATAAAGTAACAACTGGAAATTTAGACAGCTGAAAGGTGGTTTGTTTCGTCGTTTTTTATTCAAAAGCCGAGGTCCCTCGACCACCTGTATAAAGATGTACTTACACAGACCGTTTTATAGTTTCTTTTTATACCAGTGCGTTTTGCATGAAATCACCGATGCCGTTGCTAGACAGACATAGCCAGTACGACTCTGAAGTACTCCTACGAACGTAGTACAAAGTAGTTGCCGCTTAACAGTGATCAAAGCAACAGTCAGCACAGAGTTATCCTACATATTTGTAGAAGATTGTAATGTAGCAGACTGACAGTGAAAGTAAGTGTATCTAACAATTTTGTTAATAAATTCCAAGATTCATACATCAGATGATTGCTAATACCTACATCGCCACTCAGTATGATAGCATAACAAATCAAAGTTATAATATTAAACACTAAAAATATTAATTACAGTTTGAAACCTGAAGCGTTGCGTTAACTTTTACTTTTATGAACAAAATATTGTTGAATTAAAATTTTAGCGATAAAGTGTTTAAACCAACCTCAGCTGCATTTAGTAAAACGTATTAAATTGTCAGAATAGTGATTTTGTAATGTTGATGCCTTAAGTTGTTCTGAAAGCGGTGCTGATATTCAAGACAATAAAAGCGGGTTAAAAGCTGTGAGCTATCTGGGGACGTTAACCTTGAATTACTGAGCAACTGTTTCACCAGGTATCCAGTCTAGCTTACCAAACTCCCAACCAGACTAACATTAATTATAATCTTTTAATAGTCATCTTACGACAACCGGTGATCTATATATAAAAAGAGAATGTAAATAAAAAGAAATAAATCAGTTTAGATTTGGACATTTATTTCAACATTGATCATTATTCCTTTAAAATTTCAACATATTAAACTTGATTAATAACTAAACTGGTGCCTTATTTAGGACTGTGAAAATGTGAGTTTGTAATCTTATGGAACACATCAAATATGGAGCCAAGATTGGGAGACTGCATACAAGACTTCATTCATAAAATAACACACGAAGAATGTTGAAACGTATGCAAGAGGAAATTAACCACAACCAACCAATTCAATTTTCACCCAAAGAAGTTATGTTCGTAGTGCAATCCTGCCAGTCATGAAATTACCACACACTGGTATACCAAATTCATACTAACTCTCAGTGAATCTTCCCAAAAACAATAGCTGAGGGCTACTTTGATGATTACACCACATGCTTCACATGGTGAATTTGATGTACACAAAGAGTGTAACTCCACAATAATTTTGATGATTAAAATAAATTACATCTAAACGCAATTTACAAAACAAAAACCTCAAACTGGTTACTATCGTCTTACTATTAACCTGATGGGTCAAACAATTGTATAAGCATGTGGTACTGGTCTCACAAAGTACACCCCACATGGTTTGAACATAAAGAAAAGTTGCTATATTGAAAAATATTGTCAAGACGAGACATTATAATCTTATGCACATTCGCATTTAAGATTGATGATCTTAGTTAGAGTTACAGATCATCAACACGTGGTTCCACTTTACTCACAAAGTAGTGACAAAGCAATCATTGGAAGATATTCTGAACTTCACACTCGAATTACACTGCATTGCAATTTAAGATAACATAAGATATTTTAGATATAAACCTGAAATAAAGGTGATTAAATTTTCAGTTAGGCTGAACTTAAGAAATCCATTGTCCTACGGACTTAGCAGAGACACACTTAGCCAGAGATCTTACCACTTCAGACGCTACCCACGGACAGACTGGCCTGGGCCCCTACCGAGGGTACCTCACAGATACAAACGGAAGTGACCGCTGAGGCAGCTTCCTATACCAACATGACAAGGAACGAACAGGACTGTACCAAGAATAGAATCCTCATTCCTTTTAGAAAGCGTAGCTACCTGTTCCAATGTTGGTCCTACTGTTCTCTAGCAGACAGGCTTGTTTACTACCATCAAGCACGCAACTAGAAATATATTTGCTCATTCATCCTTTCACACAGAAGGGAAGGGGGATAACAGTATCTTATCATATACACTTTATAAAAGAAACCGCATGTAGGTTCCATATGAGACTGTCTGACATGACTTACATATAAACTGTGTTTTAAAGTGTAGTAGTGTGACAGATCGTTCTTGTTTTTGTGTAAAAGTAACACATTCAACTGCTCAGTCTCCTCCCAGATAGAGTCAGAAACACCATAGTAAATTTAGAAGAGGAATTTATGCTGTAAATGACAATAGATTTAAGAAATTGACATGAAAGGAATCCAACAGAGACCTTTCACTTTTAATAGAAGCTTATGAGATTAAGTTTGCTGATAATTTTTTATATTAGCTTGTAGTTGGTCTATATTTTTAATATGGCCAGCATGATTTCAAGTGTGGAACTGATACTCCTAGTGCAGCTAATTTTCGTTATTCTGGAAGGCTATAAAAATTTTTATGGCGGTTGGTGCACTGGAAATGATATTATTTGTTCACAGATCGGTGTGCGATTAAGCGATGTTTACATTAGCGTGACTGTGCATGCAACCAGTGTTGTAGGGACTGAACAACAGGAACAATAATCTTACCGCTTCCTAATCCTCAATAAATTTCACCTATCATGAAATGATATGTGCTGATGCTGGTAATGGGCTTAAGGAGACTAAACATCTGTCATCTGTCTCCAAGGACGGAATCAGTGACTTCTGTGTCTCAGTGTGAGAAGGTACATTAAATGTTTCCGTAGCGTGTTTCTCAGGCGGGTCATGTACCAGCCCGGTGTTCATCCAGTGCGATATGGGGAACACCAAATCCAAGCTGGTTACCGGGAAGGACTCGACCCAATAGAGCGCTTAGTCGAGCATGGTTATTCAGGCGGATTGAAGTGAAATATCTTCTCCCATAACTATTCTTTTAATTAGTTTCGTCAGTAGCAATGAACGTATTTCTTTCCTCCTGCAACCTGGAAATCTGTTTACCGCTGGTCAGCTGTAGATTCGTCCTTTGAGCAACAGCGAGAGCGGGTTGCAGCATTCCCACAATGGCTGCGCGACTTCTGTTATTACTGCCTCCACGCGCGTCTCTGGAAATCCAATTTACGCCGAGTATTCGCGCCGACGTGAATATTATTCCTATCTGACTCGTGCAATACATTCGGCGCTACATATTTCTCTTTTATTCTTCCTTGGCGTATTTCCTGCCATCGATTTCCCATAAGCGAGCGGCGGACATAAAGTTCCCCCTACCCCACCCCCCCTCACTTCCCAACCCTTCGCCGCATTAGTTTCGCGGAGGCCGCCAGCGGCAGCGGTGGCGCCACGCAGCGCGTGTATGCGGTATTAAATTCCTGACGGGCCTGCAGAAAGAGCCGTTATGGGGCTGGCAGGCTCTCGGGGCGTGCTCCATCCTAATGACAACTTATCTGCCGCCCGCTGCGCGCCTGCACAGTCCCACCACCGCCGGCATTTCAATAGGGCCGCTGCGTTCACGTGGAGTGCACCTGGACTGCTTACTATTACTTGTCCTGAATCTACCTGTGGCACGCGTTCAGTCGGTGACTACCTGCAGATGTCTCTCATACTTCCTTGAAGCTGTAGCCTATTATGACACGTTATACAAAAGGTAGCACTACTGCTCCTTGTCTACCAGAAGCTACTAACAATAATAATTACTGTACCTCTATCTACAAAAAGCAGTGTTCCGACTGCTGACTTACTCACTCAAACACTGATTCATTGCCTCCAGGAAGAAACCGCTGTGGATAGAAACTTCAGAGTCAGAGCGTATGTTCATCTTATACTGTGGGTGCCGTTAAAGAAAGCATTTTCCGAAGGGGAGAAAAGTTTTTAAGGCAATTTTTAAGCTCGACCTACGAAAATTGATATTTTGTTTCCCAGTCAGAAATACAGAAGTACATGTGTCAGCATTTTTGGTAATTTAACCACCATGGGGAAGAACTTGTCGATGGAAATTTTTTAAAAATAAATCATTGTTAACTACTAAAGTATTTTTAAAGATACATCTATGGAAATTGGTGTTTGACTTCTCAGTTAGAAACGAAAAAAAAAAAAACGTGTTTCTGTGTTTTTGGAAATTCAACCCTTAAGCTAGCGAAGCAGAAGACAAATTTTTTAATGAAAATATTTCATTATGAAAGCATTTTTTTGGAATTTTTTATGGAAATATGACATTACGTAATCGCTAGTGCAGAAACACTATGAAAATTTATATGTGACTATTCCGTTAGAAATAAAAAAAAGGCATTTCACTGTTTTGCGAAGTTTAGCCCCTAAGGGCGTAAAATATGGGGTGAAATGCTTTATAAAAATATTTCATTGTATAAGTTTTTTTGAAGCTAAATCTTTTAAACTTAGTGTTCGCATTCTCGGCTGGAAAATAATAAATACGTGTTTCACTGTTTTGGAAACTCAACCCCACTGATTCATTATAGCTCAGCCCAAACCACTGAGGGTAGAGACTTTAAATTTTGAGAGGGTCTGTCCCATACTGTAGGCATCGCTTTCGAAGCGAATATCCGTAATTCCACTCGTAAGGCAGTGAAATAGGGGATAGCAGGCCTTTTGAAAATATGTAGGTATTGAGGTAATTTTGAAGCTAGAACTACGAAAACTGGTACTTGGTTTCTCAGTCAGAAATAAAAAATAGGGTTTAAGCGTTTTTGCAAATTCAACCACTGTGGAGGTAAAATAATCGATGAAACTTTTTAAAAATGAATCATTATTAAAGAAACTATTAAAGCATTTTTAAAGCTACATCTATAAAAAAAAGGCATTTGACTTGTAGCGTATAAACAAAAAAGTACGAGTTTCAGCGTTTTGGAAGATTCAACCCCTTAAGGGTGAAAAATAGAGGATGAAAAGTTTTACGAAAGTATTTCATTATGAAAGCATTTCCAAAGCCAAATCTATGAAAATATTTTTTTTTGCTTCTTTGTCAATAAAAAATATGTTTCACTGCTTTTGGAAATTCAGCCCCTAAAGCGGTGAAATAGTGGACGAAAATTTTTAAGAGAACATATTTGCATCGAAAAGGTTCTAAAGCAAAATCTAAGAAAACTGATATTTCTCCTCTCGGTTAAATATAAAGAAATGTGTGTTAGAGGCTGAAAGTTTCTGTGGCACAACAGCGCAAAAGACATGATGAATAACAACTTTCGACTCCAGCTACCAGAATCGCATTTTCCTTAAAAGTGCATTCATAAAAGCCCATGCTTCTATGGCCTTAATTAGCGTGAAGAGTTTGTCAAGTGTTGCAATTTGTGGATAACATAAAAATTCGGTTAAAGAAAAACAAAAAAATCTGTGTATGTCGTATAGTCTACGCGAGCAAAACAGTGGGTACTCAATTACAGTAATTGTTATTCATCCACGTATTTCTTTCCTCATTACAGATATGTGCACGTAGCAAGTGGTACGCACTAGACAAAGAGTCATCGAGCAAGGTGGCGCTGTGGACTGGACTCCTTCGGGAGGACGATGATTCGAACCCGCGTCCCGATATCCTGATTTAGGTTTTCCATGATTTCCCTAAATAGCTTCAGGAAAATACTGGGATACTTCCTTTGAAAGGGCATGGTCAGCTTCCTTACCTAATCCAACGGGACCGCTGTTTCGCTGTTTGGTCCCATCCCACAAATCAACCAACCAAAGAGTCGCACTACCACACTGACAGTTCTGCACGTTTCAAGTTATTGTTTTTGGGACAGCATTAGAAAAGAAATCATTTACATTTAGATATAGTTCTTACTGTTTTTACGACTTAAAAGGGGAGGGTCTGACATACGGGTAACCGACTTCGATCAAGTTTTACAAGGACGTTCGGTATTGCCGGCCGTTGTGGCCAAGCGATTCAGTCTGGAACCGGTTAGGTTAGGTTTAAGTAGTTCTACGTTCTAGGGGACTGATGACCTCAGATGTTAAGCCCTATAGAGCTCAGAGCCATTTGAACCATTCGTTCGATATTCAAAATAAGGGATCATGTGTTCCGACTTTTTGTTAGACACTGTCTAGTTTTTGAAAAAAAAAATGCGATCAAAGTTGATGAAGGAAAATTGTATTTCAATATTTCTCCTTGAAAGACCGTATAAAAACAAACATTTTTATTAATATAATATGGAATACGAAGATAATAATATGCGAGCTATTAACTTTTTCCGTTTTTTCATGCTGTAGCATGGATACTCGTCATGCAATGTATCTAGCACAGTATGGCAGTTGAGCGTTTCCGGCGCGGTGCTGAACGCGTTCGGTTAGAAGGCAGGCTGCTCTCTGTAACAGAAAAGGAAAACACAGGAAAGTATTCAGCGATCCGGTTTAAGAGGTGTTGTATGATGTCCACCCAATCCAAATGACGGGAATGATGATGGAAGAGAAGTCGAGACGTTAGTCTACCAAATCGCTGGTCCGTGTTCGATTCATGCTCGCAGCTCTTTTTCCATTCAGTATAAATACCTTTTAAGTAAAATATCGAGAGATGTGATTAAAAGTACTGACAGTTATTTTCATCGTCATACGTAACACCCAAGCCAAGTTATTGAGTAATCCTACCTGGTCAGCTATTCGTGCTCGCAATCAGTGTGATAAAACTTACAAAAGGAACATGCAAATTATAAATATTTGTCGGATCATGTAAACGAACTCTCGCACATTGTTTGTGGAAAATATATCTGATTCACCCTACTAAAAACAGATCTGTCATAAATCAGTATGGATGCTTACCAAGTGTACAATAGCATCTCATCAAATACATTCGCGGACAAATAATTAGGTACCAACGCATGAATTTTGATAGCATCCACTCTGTCTTGTAATTGAAGTGAAGTGATTATTTTCCTCTGTCTTGTAATTCTCCGTCCCACTGTGGTGTTGCATGATTTTCAAATTGTGCGATGAAATACTTAGCTGTCGTAAATACACACCGCAATAAAAGTACTGCATCACCCCGGTTCCCAGAACTCCTGGAGACAGACGTTGACTGTGGATATTGTATCACAGACACAGTCCCTTGACTGTTCAGAGATGTCACTAAACCCGCCCAAAGATGTAAACAACCACGCTTGAGCAGAGCCTATTAGACAAAGGGGGTCCGACAGCCGACCAGTTCCAGTCATTCCACCAGGAAGGAGGGACACGGCTCGTGTTGTCTGTAGTTCAACCATGCCTAGACGGTCAACACCGCGGTTGTTTCTTTGTGCCCGGAAGGGCTCTTAACAAGTGAAGTGTCCAACCGTCTCTGAGTGAACCAAAGCGATGTTGTTCGGATGTGGAGAAGATACAGATACACAGGAATTGTCGATGACATGCATCCTTCAGGCCGCCCAAGGGCTACTACTGCAGTGGATGACCGCTACCTACGGACTATGGCACCGAGGAACCCTAACAGCAACGCCACCATGTTGAATAATGCTTTTTGTTGAGCCACAGGACGTCGTGTTACGAATCAAACTGTGCGCAATAGGCTGCATGATGTGCAACTTCACTCCCAACGTCCATGTCGAGGTCCATCTTTGCAACCACGTCACCATGCAGCGCGGTACAGATGGGTCCGACAACACTCCGAATGGACCGCTCAGTATTGGCACCACGTTCTCTTCACCGATCACTGTTGTATATGCCCTCAACCATACGATCATCGGGGACGTGTTTGGAGGAAACCCGATAACGCTGAGCGCTTTATTCACATTGTTTAGCGAGTGCAGCAAGGTGGAGGTTCCCTGCTGTTTTGGGGTGGCATTATGTAAGGCCGACGTACGCCGCTGGTGATCATGGAAGGCGCCGTCACGGCTTTACGATTCGTGAATCCATCCGCCGATCCATAGGGCAACCATATCGACAGCATACTGGCGAGGCATTCGTCTTCATGGAAGACAATTCACGCCCCCGTAGTGCACATCTTGTGAATGTCTTCCTTAAGAATAACGACATCGCTAAACCAAAGTGGCCAGCGTGTTCTCCAGACGTGAACCCTATAGAACTTCACTGACAGATTGAAAAGGGCTGTTTATGGACGACGTGACTCACCAACCACTCTGAGGGATCTACGCCGAAACGCCGTGTAGGAGTTTTTGTACCCCACTTGGAAGGCGGAGCGTGGGTCTGCTCCTGTAAACTGAAGAGTAGGCCAAATGTAGGAAGCGTGTAGGAGCAGGTGAGGTAAAACTCCCGATACTGTTGTTAACGTAACAGTACATTTAATAGAGAATATTAGTCAATGACATATGTAGGTGCGAAGCCGTATATATCAAAGCTAACAAAAGTTATTCAGGCAAAATCTGTCGGCTGGCCAGAGTGGCCGAGCGGTTCTAGGCGCTACAGTCTGGAACCGCGCGACGGCTGCGGTCGCAGGTTCGAATCCTGCCTCGGACTTGGATGTGTGTGATGTCCTTAGGTTAGTTAGGTTTAAGCAGTTCTAACTTCTAGGGGACTGATGACCTCAGAAGTTAAGTCCCATAGTGCTCAGAGCCATTTGAACCAAAATCTGTCGTAGCTCGCCCACTAAGAAGTAGAAACAATGTTGGTTCGTCGTCTGCTCGGAAACAAATGGTCTGAGTCTGGAACGGCGCTCGTTGAGCTGCACAGCGCCGGCTACAGGGCACTGTCGTCGGTGTCGGTGTCGTAGTGCCTACCTAAGAACTTGTATCTACGTCGTGGCAGCGTAGCTATCGGTACCTCCCTGAAACGGCGCAAAGTCGTTGCGTAGGGCTACCGACGGCGGGTGGAGGAACCCAGGGGCGGCGCAACTGAGGGGGGGCGGACATTGGAACTGCGGGGGCGCGCTGTCCACCTGAACCCGAATTCCCCACGAGGGGTGGGGGGGGGGGCGAGGAAAACGACCTGTGAAAAACCTGCCCAGGCCGCGCACCGCCACTGGGTATGATCGTATGAGGAGGCGGAGCAACGACCTCCATGGGCGACGGCGGTGGCGTGGCGGCAGCCTCAGCATCCATCGGTTCCGGCACCGCGGAGGATGGCGGCGGCGGCGACGGCGGCGGCGGTTGCCGGAGGTGGGGTCTTGGCGGTGGCGAGAGGCGCGCGCCCGGCGCACGAGACCGGATCGGCTGCGGCGGCGATGGCAGGAGTGCCCGCGGCGGAGGCGCCGTCGGTGGAGTCGTGGGCTGGGGTCTCAGAAGCCGCGAAGCCTCTAATCCTGCTGGAAAACAACCAGCCGCTGAAAACCGAGGACGGCAGAAATGGATCTGGTTCCGGTGTCGCTTGACAGTGCCAGAAGGACCAGAAATGACAAATAAGGTGCGGCCAAGCTGGAGAAGAATCCACCCCTGCTCCGAGCGCTGCCTGCCAGAGAAAACGCGATAGAATACCAAATTATGCGGCGCCAAGCCAGAACGAGGTGAGGCAGCGGAAGCGCGCGGCGGCGGGTGCTGCGGAGCGACCGATGGGCGCGGCCATATAACAATTCCGATTGGGAACTGGGGTGATGCGGCTGGGAGCGATATGAAGCAAGGGAAATCCATAAAGCGCGTTCGCGAGAGTGAGTGGCGCGCAACTTGCTCTTCTGAGACTTAAATGTACTCACAATGCGTTCAGCCTCGCCGTTCGACGGGGGGTGGAACGGGGCTGAGGTCAGGTGGCGAATGCCATTAGCAGTACAGAACGCTTCAAACTCTGAGGACAAACTGGGGGCCATTGTCGGAGACAATAACTTCAGGAAGGCCCTTAATGTAGAAAATAGATGTCAAAGCCCGAACAGTGCTGGCAGATGTAGTAGAAGCCATAGGAACAAGAAAAGGGAAGTTGCTGTACGCATCAGTAACTATCAACCAGCAGGTGTCCCAGAAAGGACGTGCAAAATCGATACGAATGCGCTGCCAAGGCGCAGTAGGAGTCCGCCAAGCAAATAAGTGCTGGCGGGGAGCAGATTGATGCACCGCACAAGAGCGACAATTACCACGAAAATTCTCAAATTGTTTATCAACGCCAGCCCAAGTGCAGTGACGACACGCTAATTGCTTCGTCCGCACTATACCCCAATGACCAGCATGCAGTAATCGGAGGATTTCCGACTGCAACGAACGAGGTACAACCACACAAGACAGTCATTGTCAGTTCTTAACAAGACAACACCATGGTGTACAGACAAGTTGTGACGTTGCGCAAAATAACGTCGAACAAGTGGATCACGAATCTGCGTAGCAGATGGAGGCCACTGAGTATGAATATACAGGAAAAGAATCTGCGAAGAAGCATCGGCGGCTGTCGCGGCAGCAATGCGACCAAAATCTACCGGAAAAACGTCAGCTAATTCCTTATCTTGCAAATCAATAAACATGCATGGCTATTCGGAAGAATCAAACACTTCGTCAGGACCGATAGGCAAACGAGACAAAGCATCAGCATTGGCATGCTGGGCCGTAAGCTGAAACAGGATTTCGTAGTTGTAGTTAGACAAAAACAAAGACCAATGTTGCAACTTTTGGGCAGTATGGGCCGGAGCTGGCTTTGACGAGTGAAACAACGACGCCAAAAGCTTATGGTCGGTGACCAAATAGAACTTTCGACCATACAAAAAATCATGAAACTTTGTCACTCCGTAGACAATAGATAAAGCTTCTTTCCCAATTTGAGAATAGTTTTACTTGGCAGAACTGAGCAACTTAGACGCAGAAACGATCGGGCGATCGACAGAATTAATGCGGTGCGAGAGAACCGCTCCGATGCCGTGAGAAGATGCATCGACAGCCAAAACAACATGTTTGGAGGGATCAAAAGGAATCAAACAGCGATCACTCAACAAAGCAGATTTGAGCTTGTGGATAGCAGCGTCACATTCTGAAAACCAAAGAAAAGGAACGTTCTTACGCCGAAGGCGATGCAAATGCGCTGCAATCTGCGCTGCATTTGGTATAAACCGAATATAGTATGTAATTTTGCCCAACACGGACTCAAGTTCTTTCAAGTTCCTGGATGCTGGCCAGTCTCTAATCGCACTGAGATGTGACGGCGAGGTGTGGATACCCAGTCCGTTAATCATACGTCCTAAATACTGAATCTCAGTTTGAAAAAACTTGCACTCTGTTGCACTTGAGTCCTGCCAGCAAAAGTACAGTAAATAAGGCACACAAATTCTGCAAAAGTTCGTCAGGGCTGTGACCTGATATGAAAATATCGTCCACATAATTGGAAGAACCAGGGACAGTGGCACACAATTACTGCAAGTAAGACTGAAAAATAGCAGGAGCCGAAACACAACCGAACGGAAGCGGCGAAACTTGAACAATCCAAGGTGGGTACTCATCACAAAATTGCGCTGCGACTGTTCGTCAAGGGGAATTTGAAATTAGGCGTCCCGCAAGTCAATCGTGGTAAAGAATTATCCCGCGCGAAGCTTATCAAAAAAGTCTTCAGGACGCCGTAAGGAAAACGTAGCTACCACTGTCTGGGGATTTACTGTAGATTTAAAGTCAGCACAAATACGTAGACGACCGTTTTTTTTTTTCACACGCACTATAGGCGAGGTCCATAACGAAGCAGAAACAGGTTTAATGACACCAGTATCTTGCAAATGCTGAAGTTCAGCAGCTACGGTGTCGCACAGTGCATGCGGTACCGGGCGTGCGCGCCGAAAATAGGCACGGCATTGTCTTTAACTACAACATGCGCCGCAAAGTCTGTGGCACAACGAAGGCCATCAGAAAAGAGTTCAGCAAAATCATTGCATAGTGCGGCAACACTGTCTGCATGGTCACTAGCGTTGATGCAAAGTACATTGTTCTGAATTGCGAGGCCAAAACGTTCAAATACGCCCATGCCAAAAATGTTCATAGCATCACTTGAGCGGAGCACATGGAAAGACACTGCACGTGTCGTTGCACCATACGTGGCTTGCAAACTACACAAGCCGAGCACAGATTTCCTGTCCAGTAAATGTAATTAGTGTGGAATGTGAATAACGAATCGGGAGCGAACCAAGCTGGTCATACGTTGTTTTGTTCAGTAAAGAAACTGGCGCACCAGTGTCCAGTTGCATGCGAACAGAACTTTCACAAATGTTGAAAGTCACAAAAAGTTTCCTCGCATCGCGCTGAATGCGAGAGGAAGTGTCTGGCTTAACTTGGTTCACACGACAAGCTGTTGACGCACGTGAAGCAGAAGGCTTTGAATAAATGGCATTAACATCCATAGACTGATGTGAATCATGATCACAGCGGTTGCCGTTGCAGTGACGCCCCCGTGAGTCATGCGAACAGAAGACAACTTGGGAATAAGAGTTTCTTTTACTGCACACAAATTGCACATGTATTTTCTTATTACAAAAATAACACTGTGCTTGACGGGATGGGAAACTGTCCCGTGGGTGGGTACGAAAGCAGTTCGGACAGGATTTCAGTTTCGTAGTGGATGCCTCGTTTGGAACTTGTTTACTCGCGCACGAGTAGCACGGCATGGCGTGCTATGCTGGGGCCGGGCGGGAGGGCACGTATTGTGCCCCGCTAACAGTACACACACACGGGGTCACCTCTAACTGGGAAGTATCTAACGTGTCTTGTCTGTCTAGCAAGTCCACTACCTCCTGCAAAGACGGGTATTTAAATTTGAGGATTTGCTCACGGATGCGGTGATCTGCCACATTCTGCGCAATAGTGTCTCTAATGATTATATCCGCATATGAGCGTCCACATGAGCAAGTAAAGCCACAATCAGAAGATAGTCCCTGAAGATCGGCTAACCATGATTTATTTGACTTAGTAAGGCCACGCCTGAGACGAAAGAATTTGTAGCGTGCAGCTACCGCATTGACACTGTCACGGAAGTGAGAGTTCAAAGCATCAATCACTTAGTCGTAAGTTTTAGTTTCTGGGCGGGTGGTGGGAAACAACTTTACGAGCTCACGGTATAACACAATACCCGCGTTGGCAATGAAAAAAAATGGTTTAAATGGCTCTTAGCACTATGGGACTTAACTTCTGAAGTCATCAGTCCCCTAGAACGTAGAACTACTTAAACCTAATTAACCTAAGGACATCACACACATCCATGCCCGAAGCAAGATTCGAACCTGCGACCGTTGCGGTCGCGCGGTTCCAGACTGTAGCGCCTAGAACCGCGCGGTCACACAAGCCGGGCCGGCAATGAAAAAAGCAAGCCGCTCTGTACCTGGTATGTTGTATGCTGCGAGGCGTGCCTAGAGCTGGGCGATGTATTCCGGCCAGCGTTCAAAGTCAGGATTGAAGGCACGAATGGCGGCGCCGGAGGCGTCGTTGGTACAGGTTGAGACGTCGGAGTCGCCGAAGTAGCTGCAGTTTGGAGTGTGACCAGTCCATTTATGGCAGCAAGCAGCTACATCATTCGCTGAGCCTGAAAACGTAGAAGATCGGACAGAAAAGTCTATTCTTGTGGCGAAGCCATGGTTGCTACAAATGAAAGTCTTAGAGCGAAGGGTGGAAGCAGTCACACTGGGCAAGCACGAAAAGAAAGCAATACCGAGGAAAAAAAAGAAAAAGATACGAGGACAGGAAAAAAAATTTTGTCCCTGCTCGTCGCCAGCTTTTGTATCCCGCCTGGAAGGTGGCGCGTGGGTCTGATCCTGTAAACTGAATGGTAGGCCTAATGTAGGAAGCGAGTAGGAGCATGTGAGAAAATCTCGATACTTCTTTTACTGTAATAGTACGTTTAATAGACATTAGTCAATGGCATATACATAACTTTTGGTAAAGATGAGCACGTAGGTGCGAAGCCGGATGTATCAAAGTTAACAAAAGTCACTCAGGCAAAATCTGTAGTAGCTCGGCCACTCAGAAGTAGAAACAATGTTGGTTGGTGGTCTGCTCGGAATCAAATGGGCTGAATCTGGAGCGGCGCTCGTAGAGTGCGCTGTCGTTGTTGTCGGTGTCGGTGTCGTAGTGCCAACATAAGAACTTGTACGTATGCCGTGGCATTGTAGCTATCGATACCACAGGAGTGGGAAAATCTGGACCAACAGTGCCTTGATGAACTCGTGGATAGTAAGCCATGACGAATACAGGCATCCATCAATGCAAGAGGATGTGCTACTGGGTATTAGAAGTACCGGTGTGTACAGCATTCTGGACCACCACCATTTAAAAAAAATGCAAAGTGCTTCACATCAGTGAACTGAAGGACACAGTGGAGGACTGGCTTGTTCCACAGCCACAGGACTTCTGGGAACAGGGAATTCTTCGGCTTGTAGAGCTGTGGTTTAGTTGTGCTCAGGCTTCCAGTGATTACTTTTGAATAAAGACTTCAATTATACCCACAGTTTTGTTCCATATCTTTTCTTTTGAAAACCCCTCTCATATAATGGTGCCTATGATAGATGGCTTCATACAGATTTGCTGGTGTTTTTAGAAGATGGTTCATAAGTGTATTAGTTTGTGAAATTTTTACTCCATTTCTTCAACAGCGCCCTTTAAGGTTTATATCATTCTTTATCTTACCACTGTGCTCCCAAAATGTTAGAGACATTATGTAATGAAATCTAAACGGTTGATATAGGAGGTTAGTGTTTTACTATGATGAATCCATTTCGACTATATTCCCATCCTCAGACCATCTGCGGAAGCTACATAATATCTAATTTTATTTTACTATAATGTTGGTTATCATATTTTCAGATATACAGATTTTGTGCTTCCATCCATACATCATCCATGGTCGCTGCCACTCTGTATTTTGTTATAGTGCAGTGTAAATTTGGGACACTTATAACGTAAGTTGTCTTTCTGTTTTCTGCTGCTATTAATCGCTCTTTCTCATAATATTTTATAATTTGATGTTTTATCATAAGATTCGGCAGATTGACAGTTGCCCAAAGATGCTATATGGTTACAGTTGTTATAGTGTGTTGATATAATCGTTTTGGGTGCATATATGATCTCTGTAATTGATGTGTCTGTGGGTTCTGTTTGTGTCTATCTGTTATCTTTTGATGTATTTCATGCAAAATGTTATTGAATTTCCAACCAAAGACACAAGCAATTACCCACAGACACATCAATTACAAAAATCATCATGCAGCCCAAAATGATAACAAAATGGGTCAAAAAATGGCTCTGAGCACTATGGGACTTAACATCTATGGTCATCAGTCCCCTAGAACTTAGAGCTACTTAAACCTAACTAACCTAAGGACATCACACAACACCCAGTCATCACGAGGCAGAGAAAATCCCTGACCCCGCCGGTAAAATGATAACACAAACACATCATAGCAACTGTAATAACTGTAATATTTAGCCAATCTGCCAAATTTGACAATGCCTATATGAGACACCCTCCTTGTTAAACATAGGTAATTATTGCAGTGTTTACCGGTCTTCGCCGTACTTTAGCCGTCTTTTTAGGGATCTCCAAAGGGGAAAAGGAGAAAAACTACATTGGAATCATAACAACATTTTCCATTTCTACTTGACAATGACTAAATGTAAAAATGAAAAAATGAAAATACGTATGGTTCATTGAACTGCCTGGACAGCTGTCCACGTAGCACTCCACATGATGGATTCGGGGAGCAATGCTAACCCTGGGTCGCATCCTGGCCTGTTAACGACGATGGCTGGTGTGTTGGCCAACCTGTCTGGTATTCAGGAAATGGTCAGAAGATGAACTATGGCATGCAGAGGCGAACGAAGGAAAGAACACAGTGGAGGAATGAATAAATACTGGAAAGACCGAAAATCAGAGTAGAAAACAAAATCATGCGGAAGTTACTTCACGTGGTCCATAGATGGCAAAATTCAGCGTAGACATTACAGCAGTCTGAAGCCATTAAATAATTACTGTTGTGTTGTGTTGCCAGTTAGTTGCTTATTGTTGCAAAGTCAATAATAAGGTATTTTATGGTCCACTGTGGGGACTACATACAACTCGGAGAAGAAATTTTCATGAGATATTTTGGCATATGACATGAAAATGTCTAGATTTTACTGTAGTAGATGTATGGTAGAAGGTACAAAGTAACTGTGTAGTGCGTGGACCATTGGAGGAAGACGTATCCGGCACGCTCTTCAGTACCCCTGCAGGCTGTCACCTCATTTGCCGGCTGTTGTAGCCGAGCGGTTCTAGGCGCTTCAGTATGGAACCGCGCGACCGCTACGGTCGCAGGTTCGAATCCTGCCTCGGGCATGGATGTGTGTGATGTCCTTAGGTTAGTTAGGTTTAAGTAGTTCTAAATCTAGGGAACTGATGACAGATGTTAAGCCCCATAGTGCTTAGAGCCATTTTTTATCACCTCATTTATGACCAAGAAGGCGATGTGTTTGTGGGAGGCCCAATGACTGGAAGCGAGGAATAATGAACTACGTTCCGCATTACCTTCAATTCGACCTTGGCTTACCTCCTTCCCAAGAGCCATAGGGACATAAGCCAACAACCAATACAGCGAACAGTGGAAAGCCACAATCAACGAGTAGTGTAAATATAGATTAGTAGTGGCATATTCCATACAATGCTGACACACCTTCCCTTGCTCCAAGAGTGGCAGCATCAAAAGTACCTACAGAGGTAAGTGGTGTCAGACCTTGTGCTGCCCAACTAACACCACACTGGTGTTTCATCACACTCAGCAGACAATTGCGCCAATACACATATTTTCTAGTACTGGGTCCCCATAGGCACAATACCCCTTCACCAAAGGAAGCACAAGGTAAATAGATACATAAGACCCTTCTACAAGGTGCAATTAAGTGACAATTTTTAAAAGCTAACTGAATCAACTTTTTGACCACAAAGTTAAATTTGAGTGTCCATTAAGTTATGTATTAAATAAATTCATTCAGTGAAAGCTCTAAAAGAGACCAACCAAAGTTAATGTAAAATAGTCACAATTACTATCTGTGAGGGATAGAAAGAAAAGTCAAATAGCACTGCCATAATTATTGAATGTTGAGGCATTAATGTAAGGCCAAAGATGGATGCAGTCACATAAGAAAACCAAACAAGACCTTAAAAAAGTCAAAATCAGACAGCAATGGTGAACAAGTAACCAATCTCTCCTTATTAATTGCCTCAATAAGCTCCTTAAGGATCTGCTCAGGCCACACATCCAGAACATTAGTAAAACCAGTACATATTAAAACATGAACATATATTAAAGGAAACTCGTATAATGTCATTACGGTAGAAGGTCGAACTGTGGGGCATCGCCGGCCGGTGTGGCCGAGCGGTTCTAGGCGCTACAATGTGGAACCGCACAGGATCGAATCCTGCCTCGGGCATGGATGTGTGGGATGTCCTTAGGTTAGTTAGGTTTAAGTAGTTCTAAGTTCTAGGGGACTGATGACCTCAGAAGTTAAGTCCCATAGTGCTCAGAGCCATTTGAATTTTGTGGGGCACCTAGAATGCTTGGTATTTGGAAAGGTGTTTTTCCCATGCGTTCCATTCATGGGCTAAGTGGAACAGCTGGCCGCTTTTCAGAGTCCACAATTGAAACAGGTGCAATAGGTTTCCTCCCCTCTATCTATATCTTCGAAAATGGAGGGATGGGTTCTTCCAGTTATAGGAGAATAAGCCAAGCCGACTCATGTGGATATCTGCATCACGGCCTGCTGGCGTGACTTCACCCTTCTGGTACGCATCGAGTTGGCACAGCTGCGTTCTTAGCTAGTTTTTCTGTGATCTCTTGATCAAGGGCGAAACCGGTCTCTTGGGGAGAGGGAGAAGGGAAGAAATGGCGGTTGTGGCACAAGGCGGAAATAACCTGTTGCCTTGTACATGGGAACCGTTATGGTGTAAGGTTGATCCGTGGGGAACCTAGAAAGCTCAGTATTTGGAAAAGTGTTTTTCTGTGCATCCATTCATGGGCCAAGTGGATAAACCCACCACATTCCTAGCGGCCTAAGCTACATAACGTGGACGCCATGTGCCTCCTGGGAAAGTCTACAGTTTCCTTGACCATTTGGTGAGATTTCAATTGCATGATTCCTCATAAAGTGACTTATTTTGAGGCATGTCGCCCTTCCCTTCCTCTTACCTAATATTGCTCTCTAGCATTTTATTAATATTACTGTGAGTGTATTTCCTCAGATGACTCATGGATTGTCACCCATGTCTAGTGACGTTAGGATGACAGTGCATCTGTTTAATTAACTTGCTTATTCTGGCACCTGTGGTCTGAGGGTAGCGTCTTTGATTAGTAATCACAACGTCTTTGATCTGGGGTTCGAAAACCGCCAGTGCTTAAATTTTGATTAATAAACAGCATTGTCGGCCGAAGACTTCCGGCATAATCAGTTGACCTCATTGTACCGACGACCTTGTCAAAGAGGGCGGTGGTGCGGACGGAGGTTCGGGGTACTCTTTTGTCCTTGGGGTCGGCAACCGCCCCTAAAGGCGGAAGAATCAACAATGAACAAAGGCATGAGGATGCAGAAGGCAACAGAAATCACTGCATTAAAGACACAAAAAGTTTACCCACAGGAAACGTGATGTGTAATTGAAGTGTTATAATGATCTCTCCATTGGCAAAAGATTTCGGTATAGCCTCCATTCGGATCTCCGGGAGGGTACTGCCAAGGCGGAGGTGACCATGAGAAAGTATAACGTTCTGCGAGTTTGGACGTGAACTGTCAGAAGCTTGAATGTGATAAGGAAGCAAGAAAATGTGAACGAGGAAATGCAAAGGCTCAATCTAGATACAATGGGCGTCAGTGAAGTGAAATGTAAAGAAGCAAGGATTTATGGGCAGATGAGTTAAGGGAAATAACAACAATAGCAGAAAATGGTATAATAGGAGTAGGATTCCTTATGAATACCGAGGTAGGGCGGAGAGTGTGTTAGTGTGAACAATTCTTTTCGGGTTGTTCTTTTCAGAATCGACAGCAAACGAACACCGAAAACAATAGTTCTACATGTACAAGTCGCAAGCTGAAGATGAAGAGATAGAGAAAGTATAGGAGGCTATTGAAAGGGTAATACAATACGCAAAGGAAGATGAAAATCTAATATACATGCGATGCGGCACTGGAATGCAGTTGTAGGGGAAAGAGTAGAAGAAAAGGTTACAGGAGAATATTTGCTTGAGAAAAACTAATTGAGATCTGTAATAAATTTTCGCTACTAAAAGCGAACACTCCGTTCAAGAATGACAAGACGAGGAGGTACACTTGGAAAAGGCCGGGTCTCCCGGGAAGATTTCAGTTAGATTACATCATGGTCAGACAGAGATACTAAAATCATATACTGGATTGTAAGACGTACCCAGGAGCAGATATAGACTCAGATTACAATGTATTAGTGATGAAGAGTAGGCTGAAGAATCAATACGCAAAGAAGTGGCATACGGAAGTACTAAGGAATGACGAGATATCCTTGAAGCTCTCAAAGGCTGTAGATACAGCAATAAACAGTAGTCCAATAGGCAGTACAGTTGAAGAGAAATGAACATCTCTAAAAAGGGCCATCACAGAAGCTGGAAAGATAAACATAGACACAAAGAAGAAACCATGAGTAACAGAAGAATTACATCAGCTGATCGATGAAAGAAGGAAGTACAAAAATGTTCCGGGAAATTCAGGAATACAGAAATAGAAGTCGCTGAGAAATGAAATAAATATGAAGTGCAGGGAAGCTGTGACGAAATGGCTGCATGAAAAATGGGAAGAAATCGAAAAAGAAATGATAATCGGAAGTACTTACTCAGCATATGGTATAGTCAAAACAACCTTTGGTGACGTTATAAGTAAGGGTGAAAACATTAAGAGCACAACGGGAATTCCACTGTTAAATGCAGAGGAGAGAGCGGATTAGTGAAAAGAGTACATTGAAGGCCTCTATCAGGGGGAAGATGTGTTGGATGTGACAGAAGAAGAAACAGGAATGGATTGAGGTGAGATAGGAGATCAAGTATTAGAATCAGAATTTAGGAGAACTTTGGAGGACTTAGGGTCAGATAAGGCAGAAGGGATGGATATCATTCCATCAAAATTCCTGAAATCATTGAGGGAAGAGGCAATAAAACGACTAGTCACATTAGTGTGTAGAATGTATGAGTCTGGTGATATACCATTTGACTTTCGGAAAAATATTGTCTACTTCATTCTCAAGACTACAAGAGCTGACAAGTGTGTGACTTACCGCACAATCAGATTACCAGCTCATGCATCCTAGTTGCTTACGAGAATAATATACAGAAGAATGGAAAAGAAAATTGAAGATATGCTGGTTGGCGATCAGTTTGACTTTAGAAAAGGTAAAGGCATTCGAAAGGCAATGCTGACGTTGCGGTTGAAAATGTAAGCAAGACTAAAGAAATATCAAGAAACGTTCATAGGATTTGTCGACCTGGAGAAAGCGTTCGACAGTAAACAATGGTTCAAGATGTTCGAAATTCTGATAAAAATATGCCTAAGCTATAGGGAGAGTCGGATAACGTACAATATGTACAAGAGACAAGAGGGTGTAATAAGAGTGGACGACCAAGAACAAAGGACTCGGATTAAAAAGGGTGTAAGACAGGGATGTAGTCTTTCAACCCTACTGTTCAATCTGAACATCGAATAAGATGATGGAAATAGAAGAAAGGTTCAGGAGTGGTATTAAAATTCAAGGTGAAGGAATATCACTGATTCGATTCGCTGATGACATTGCTATCCTGAGTGAAAGTGACGAAGAATTACGTGATATGCTGAGTGGAATGAACAGTCTAATGAGCACAGAATATGAACTGAGAGTAAATCGAAGAAAGACGAATGTAATGAGAAGCAGCAGAAATGAGAACAGAGAGAAACCTAACATCAGAATTGATGGTCACGAAATAGGTGAACTTAAAATATTCTGCTACCTAGGCAGCAAAATAACCAATGATGGACGGAGCAAGGAGGACATGAAAAGCAGACTAGCACCGTCAGGAAGTCCATTCCTAGCCAAGAGGGGTCTATGGAGTATCAAACATAGGGCTTAACTTGAGAAAGAAATCTCTGAGAATGTGCGTCTGTTGCACACCATTATATAGTAGTGTAACATGGACTCTGGGAAAACTGGAACAGAAGTGAATTAAAGCATTTTAGATGTGGTGCTACAGACGAATGTTGTTAATTAGTTGGGCTGATACGGTAAGGAATGAGAAGGCTCTGCGGAGAATCGCAGAGGAAAGGAATATGTGGAAAACAGTGACAAGGAGAAGGGGCAGGGTGATAGGAGATTTGTTAAGACATCTGGGAATGACCTTTCGTGGTACGAGATGGAGCTACAGATGGCAAAAACTGTAGAGGAAGACACAGACTGGAATACATCAAGCAAATAACTGAGGACTGCAAGTGCTAGTCTGGGATGAAGTGTTTGGTACAGGAGAGGAATTCGTGTCGGGTCGCATCAAACCAGTCAGAAGACTGATGACCCAAAGAAAAATATTTCAGTCCCGCGGCTGTAGGACATCAGGAACAACATGGTGGATTCACCTAGTTGCCTGTCAAGGGAAACAATATACATCCACCATGCTGACAGTGCAAAAAGCGGGGCCGAGAATGGCGTCACTAAAATGCTTCTATTAGTGACGTCTCAAGCTGCGACTGTGATGACACTGCGGTGGAGCTGCTGACAAAGGCCATGACTTTCCCCCACTGTGTGGGCTGTTCTCTGCTCTGGTGATGGTTCCCACATGACTCGGTCAGGCTGCCCTGTCCCATGGTCGAACAGCGGACCCAGTCCTGCATTCCAGGGTGTTACACTGGTGGCGGCTGGTCTTATGACTCAGGGCAGGCTGCCCTACCCTGTGGTCGAACAGCGTACCTCGTAGAACATCCAGAGATGTAGCTCCAGGTGCCACAGTTTCGTAGTGCAGGCTGTGATAATGAGACGAGAATATTTTAGTACACGAGTGGCTGAGTACTTATAAGCTCCAGACTATATTAGTTTAGGGCTGGTACTCTAAACACTTCTCAGGTGACAAGTGAGGAAAGGCTTCTGTCTTTCCACTATCATACTGATACTTCGGCTGTCGCTATACCGCGCCCAGGTGGCTTTGCTTTGCAACGTCTGTTGGCTGTGTTTTGCTTCTCAACGTATAACACATCACACTGTTGCCTGCCTGAGGCTGGCTCTCTAAAACCCACTTCCGCTCTGGCATACTATCGAAAGATCACAGTCGATTCACTACATTGTCCTCTTTTTTACCAATACCTGGTCTCTTGGGTCGACCAAATCAGATTATCCTTTACACTAGAGTTCACCTCTTAAGAACTATTTTGTCAGTTGCTTTCCTTAACCCTGCCACTTAATCTTACACGTTTCTATAGGGTCCCTTGCCCTGCTACCTAACTTAAACACAATGGAACTTACTTCATTACTAGGCTTCTCGCACAATAACTCTGTTTCTCTATTCCCAACTGACAGGCTAATATTTTTTCTATCAGTTATTCTTAATACTACCCCACTGTGCGTTCATCTTCCTTCGGCTGCTTTCATGCTTTGGGTATCCAATACAATGGAATCTGAACGACAGCTGGGTCAGGACTCAGTGTTGTGCTACATCTTCTACGTACCAAAACAAGGACTACGTTCAGTATAACAAGTTTCACTATAACAAGTTTCACTATGGTGGTTGGTATGGCAATAGTCAATGTTGTCACTTTCCAATACTGATTTTAGATATATAAATTTACATACTGCAATAAGGTTTCCAGAGAGGCTGGCCCCTCCTGCTAGTTCAGAAGCGTGTTTGTAGACTGCGTTAATGCCGGCCCTAGAGGTTGATTTCAGCTGATTAGATTTGGGGCAGGTAACACTTCCATAGGCTTCTCTGGCCAATACAAAGGAGGCTGCGAAATATTTAGGTGAGTTATCCTTGAAATCATGGCGGGCAGATCGAAAGTAGTCCCCATCACATTGCATTCTCTTCGATTTAATAGTAAACCACTGCAGTTTCATTCTAATCTCTTTCCAGCCGTAAGTTTCTCCTGCTCGCAATAACTAGCCACTACTACCATCTTGTCAAAGGTTGAGACAACCAATACGCATCGACCTGCTGAAAATACAATTCAGGCTAGATCACTTCTTTTTATTGCATTCGCTTACCTCCTTTTGTCGTATTAGCAAAAAATTCTGTTTGAATTGGCTAATGTGGATCCTGCAAAGCGGTCAGCTCTTCCACTTAGCTCATGAATGGAATGCACGGGAAAAGCACCTTTCCAAATGCCAAGCATTCTAGATGCCCCACAAAATTCAAATGGCTCTGAGCACTATGGGACTTAACTTCTGAGGTCACCAGTCCCCTAGAACTTAGAACTACTTAAACTTAACTAACCTAAGGACATCACACACATCCATGCCCGAGGCAGGATTCGAACCTGCTACCGTATCGGTCGCGCGGTTCCAGACTGAAGCGCCTAGAAACGCTCGGCCACACCGGCCGGCGTATAAGCAAATTTTACTGCACAGGAATCTTGCCGCTCCCTTATTACCACATTCGGACAGACTGTGTTTTCCCCTAGGTGGCAATTTTGCAACTTACATTTCAGCATTTCTACATATCCTCCCTTGTCGTTTGCAATTAATAATGATCGCTCCGTTTTTACTCTTACAAATTTCATCAATATCCCCACTTGACAGAATACGTGATAACTACGTAGCACTCGTAACGTGCTCCTTTCCCTGCTACTGGTATAGAAACGGAAATGTGAACCTTCACTCCATCAGTTTTCACCGATACTCTGGCTACCTTGAAATAAAAAGGTAACTTTTTATGCTGAGGTTCTAAACCCAAATTCGACGGTAGTTTCTTCTGTACTTTACTTAGAACCTCTAAAAACTGCTATAGCGATTCCAACTTTACCTGTAGCTGATCTCTTACAGCCTGCTGTTTAGCCTCCAGTAGTTCTGTTACTTTCCCCTCCTGCTTCCCAAACACTGTCTTCTACGGACTGCAACCATTTTATCATTACTACTTCCCTATCTAAGACGTTTGTAGTTCCCTGATATTCTGGTTAACTGCCTGTTCTACGATGTCGTTCACCTTCCCAGCGTCTTCCTCATCAGCAGTGCCAAATTTTGTTTTCATAAGCCGACCTCCAGCGTCCATCCAAACTCTCTTCCTTCGCGGATGTGGGACAATCCCCAGCACCTGGGTCATCTCACTCCTGAATTCCATGTACGCTTCATCTACTCTCTCACATACCCCGTTACTTTCTTTGAGTATCCCGTGCCTTTCCGTTCCTCGAAGGCATTTTTCGAATGCTTCTTCCAATGTTCTCCCCTCGTAAAACATCTCCCATGCAATGAATACCTCCTGTATCACCCAGCAATGCCTGGTGATAACTACCTCTTCCTGCTTGTCGAGTAGCAATCCAGATCCTGGTTCCGCAACGCTTCCACTTCAACGATGACCAGTAGTCCCTCTATGACTCTCATCATGTCGCCTTCTCTACACGTCACGTACGGGCAGAACACCAATTACTCCCCTCCCCCTTTAATTCATTGTTACTCCACAGCTGTTTAAACAAATTACATTAAACCTATATCTAACTTGAAAAAAAAAAGTTAAATGACTATGTTCTAGGCCTTAATCCATACAGTTTCCTCGTATCCGTTTCATTCACAGTCACTTATTTTTCTTCTGATACCTTTCTCCTCAGCCTCCCTTTACGGTCAGCATTTCCTATGCCTGCAACAATTTCCAGACTCCCTTGAGAAGGTTTCAAGCGTCCTACATGCACAACTGTCAGCAACTTAATCTTAACATTTACTGATGACGGAGTCTCTGTCACTTGTGTCACCTGACACTGATACTTTGCAAAAAATTCCTTTGTCTTTCCCTTCGGCAAAATGAAGTTGATAGCATCACCCACTGATCACCATTTACTGAAGTATTCTTGTCGTACGGTCTACTGCTTGTTCCTGTTCCTCCAGTGGTCATGTATTTGCCCTCCGTACTCTATTCCAAATTTCACTAATCACTCTGGCAAACGTCTTAACAGACTCTCCAGTCTCTTTTTCGATTCCAATATCTTGTATGGTGACGGCATTTTACGACCATGTACAACTTCATATGGCAATAAACCTGCATTGCCGGCCGGTGTGGCCGAGCGGTTCTAGGCGCTACAGTCTGGAACCGCGCGACCGCTACGGTCGCAGGTTCAAATCGTGCCTCGGGCTTGGATGTGTGTGATGTCCTTAGGTTAGTTAGATTTAAGTAGTTCTAAGTTCTAGGGGACTAATGACCTCAGCAGTGCAGTTAAGTCCCATAGTGCTCAGAGCCATGTGAACCATTTGGTTGTAGACGGAGAGGACATACTTCAAATAGACATCCCCGTCGGTTTGATGTGAGTCAACGTAATATCCAAGCATCTTCTCGATTGTCCTATTCAGTCTTTGAGTTATCTTCCATTGACTTGTAGATGGGGTGGTCTCGTACTTATTTTCTTCACATTCAATAACTTACCACTTCCTTGAATAGCACTGACATGAAGTTCGTTCCCTGGTCTGTTACTATTGTTTCAGTCACTCCAAACTTCAGTATCCAATTGTTCACAAGTGATAGTGCCGCTGTTGCTGCCTGATAGTTTGGCATCTCGAAGAATGATCCATAACTGTGTGTAAATACTTATTCCCCGCGGGTGTTTTATTGGGTGAACCTAAAACAACAATCCCCAGAAATTCGAATGTTGCTAATTCTTCAGATAACCTCTGCAATGATACTCTTGTTCTACACAAATCCGCTCTCTGTGCACACCGTGTGAAATTCCGTAAATTTTAGTTTATGTCCATCTCTCTATTCTTCCACTAATACCTTCCTGTTACTGTTTTTTGGTAGATCTCCAAACTCCATGACCCGTTAACATGTGATTATGACCACGCGGGATTAGCCGAGCGGTCTAAGGAGCTGCAGTCATGGATTGCGCGGCTGGTCCCGGCGGAGGTTCGAGTCCTTCCTCGGGCATGGGTGTATGTGTTTGTCCTTAGGATAATTTAGGTTAAGTAGTGTGTAAGCTTAGGGACTGATGACCTTTACAGTTTACATAAGATTTCGCACACATTCGAACACATTTGTGATTATGAGCTTTTGTAGCACTCTACTCGTTAGCTTCGCTGGTATCACTACCTGAGGTCCCAACTTCGTTTCTCTACATACCTACCCATCCTGTATACAAAACTGTGACTGCTTAAAATACTGCTCACATTAGTCATCCACTCTCTGTGCAGTGCGCCATTCCTTATGCTCATTACCCCCAATATGTAATGCTACTACTTTTCTATTTAAGCCCTCCACATTTACGTGCTTCTTCACATTTTTATGCATTACATCGAAATAAAATTCATTTAGTCTTACTATCCATCGTGTCAACCCACTGGATGGATCCTTTAACACCAACAATCCCTTTAATACCGCATGGCCAATTATTACTCTAAACTTTTTACCGTGGGGATAACACTTGGACTATGCGATTCAATAAAAAAGGCTTAATATCTCTTTCTCCGTTTAGGATTAATTTCTGTCCGCAAAATTTAGTTGTCTTGATGTGCAAGCAAATGGATGTTCTACACCTTCTACTTCTTGTGACTGGACGTAGCTAAGTGCATGGTTTTATAAATAGTATGACATAGCAAATTTCCTATTAAAATCCGGAAATATCAATGTTGAACTAGATGTTGTAGCCCCTTTTAGCATGCTAGCAATCTCATAGCCACACAAATTTAATCCCTTTTTAAAAATTGTGGCAATACCCGCAATCGTTTTACGAACGGGCAGTAACAGTTCACGAGCTCTAAGAGCGATTGCAGCTCCTTTACAGATTCTGGTACAGGAAACCCACGTACAACTCTAATTAATCTTGGGTCTGTCTTAGCATCGTCTTTACTTATGACATGACTAATGTATGTGTTGTGAATTGGCAGGAGCCAATTCACGGAGTTTGGAGGAAGCCGAAAGGCACGCGATTAAGCTCACGCAGGATGGCGTGAGGTCTGGAACAGGTCAGAGAAATAAGACTAGCAAAACAAGAGTAACTGGTAGAATACTTAACTTTAATCCACAATTGTAGAACATAGCTCTTGTTACTGTACAGACTTCACAATATTAATTATCAAATGCTATGGCGCCTTGCTAGGTCGTAGCAAATGACGTAACTGAAGGCTATGCTAACTATCGTCTCGGCAAATGAGAGCGTATTTGTCAATGTAGCATCGCTAGCAAAGTCTGCTGTCCAACTGGGGCGAGTGCTAGTACTTTTCACTAGACCTGCCGTGTGGCGGCGCTCGGTCTGCCATCACTGACAGTGGCGACACGCGGGTCCGTCGTATACTAGCGGACCGCTGCCGATTTAAAAGCTACCACCTAGCAAGTGTGGTGTCTGGCGGTGACACCACAGTATGCTACCTATTCCATCATAAAAATGCACCTCTCTGTATTCTGTGTTAACTTCGCTGCTTTTAACCTTAGGAATACTTCCCTCAATCGCTACATATGCTGTTCCATGTCACTTTCATAGACAATTATGTCATTGAGACACACTAAGCATTGCCATCGTTTTAACTCTTTGAGTACTCCGTCCAGCAGTCTCTGAGACGTTGCAGGTGTATTGGTATATTTTTTAATCCGGAAGGCATTCTTCTGAACTGGTACTGTCCCCAGGGTGCTGAAAACGCTGTTTTCTGTGCATCTTGAAAAGTGACATCTACCTGGCGGCAACAACCCTGTTGAAAAACATTTGCATTATGAATGAGATTTTCACTCTGCAGCAGAGTGTGCACTGATATGAAACTTCCTGGCAGATTAAAACTGTGTGCCGGACTGAGACTCGAACTCGGGACCTTTGCCTTTCGCGGGCAAGTGCTCTACCAACTGAGCTACCCACACACAACCAACGCCCCTCCTCACAGCTTCACTTCTCCCAGTACCTTGGAAGGTAGGAGACGAGGTACTGGCAGAAGTGAAGCTGTAAGGACGGGGCGTGAGTCGTGGTTGGTAGAGCACTTGCCAGCGATTGGCAAAGGTCCCGAGTTCGAGTCTCGGTCCGGCACACAGTTTTAATCTGCCAGGAAGTTTCAACATTTGCATTGCCTAAATGATCTAAGATATCCGTGAAGTTTGCCAAAGGGTAGACGTCCATTACCGGTTTCGAATTTAGGTGTCTGTAATTAAAACAAAACATATATTTTCGTGTTCCATTCGTTGATTTTTTTTTTGACACGACGACAATTCCTGCCCCCCCCCCCCCCCCCCATGGGCTGTTACATGCTTTAACTATTCCATCTTTCAACTATTGATCGATAAACTCCTCCAAAACTGGCTGTAAGTACCTGGGTGTTGTGCGTAGTTTGTACTAGATTGGTGGTGATTCTTTTCATGTTGGTATGCAACGCTGTGTAACATGCTTAACAAGTAATGGCCCTTTTGGAAGGAATAAATCCTTAAATTCCAAAAGTAATTTTCCCATCCGTTCACTATTGCTTCCCACGAGGTGCTTCACTTTTATCGCAATGCAGTTTCAGGGGCGTCCGGCACTGTCCGTGGTTGACAGCCTCATGTCCCACTCTTCTTCCTTCTCCAAGATACCCATTTTTTTTTTCATCAGCCTTCTGACCGGTTTGATGCCACCCGCCACAAATTCCTCTCCTGTGCTAACCTCATCATCTCAGAGTAGCACTTGCAACCTACGTCCTCAATTATTTCCTGGATGTATTCCAGTCTCTGTTTTCCTCTACAGTTTTTGCCCTCTATTTCCCCCTCTCGTACCATGGAAGTCATTCCCTAATGTCTTAACAGATTTCCTATCATCCTGTCCTTTCTCCCTGTCAGTGTTTTCCACGTTTCCTTTCCGATTCTGCGCAGAACCTCAACTTTCATCACCCTCTCAGTCCACCTAACATTCGTCTATAGCACCACATCTCAAATGCGGCGATTCTCTTCTGTTTCGGTTTTCCCATAGTTCATGTTTAACTACCACTCAATGTTGTACTCCAAACTTACATTCTCAGAAATTTCTTCCTCAAATTAAGGTATACGTTTGATACTAGTAGACCTCTTTTTTTCAGAATGGCGTTTTTGCCAGTGCTAGTCTGCTTTTGATGTCCTCCTTGCTCCGTCCGTCACTTTTTATTTTGTTGCCTAGTTAGTAGAATACTTTAACTTCATCTACTTCGTGACCATCAATCTTGATTTCACGTTTCTCGCTGTTCTCATTTCTGCTACTTCTCATTACTTCCGTACTGCTTCAGTTTACTCTCAAGCCATATTCTGTACTCATCAGACTGTTCATTCCATTCAGCAGTTCACGTAATTCTTCTTCATTTCACTCGTTACAACAATCTCATCAGCAAATGGTATTATTGATATCTTTTCACCCTGCATTTCACTTTCGCTTCTGAACTTGTTTTTTGAATTCCATCATTGCTTCTCCGATGCACAGATTGAACAGTAGGGGCGAAAGACAATATCTCTGTCTTATACCCATTTTAATACGTGCACTTCTATCTTGGTCGTCCACTGTTACTACTCCCTCTTGACTCTTGTACATATTGTTTATTACCCGTCTCTCCCTGTTGCTGACCCTTATTCTTCTTAGAATTTCAAACATCTTGCACCATTTTACATCCTCGAACGCTTTTTCAGGTCGTCAAATCCTATGAATGTGTCTCGATTTTTCTTTAGTCTTCCTTCCATTATCAACCGCAACGTCAGAATTGCTTCTCTTGTGCCCTTACCTTTCCTAAAATCACACATCTGACACATCCTCAATTTTCTTTTCCATTCTTCTGTTAATTATTCTTGGATGCATGAGCTGTTATGCTGATTGTGCGATAATTCTCGCACTTGTCGGCTCTTGCACTCCATCGGAAGTGCGTGGATGATATTTTTCTGAAAGTCAGATGGTATGTCGCCCGACTCATACATTCTACACACCAACGTGAATAGTCGTTTTGTTGACACTTCCCCCCAATGGTTTTAGAAATTCTAATATCCATATTAGCGATTAACAACCCCTCTGTTTATTCTCTGCGCTAAAATTATCTATATAAAGAGGTACCTTCTTCTCACCCTTTATTTCTGTTACAATACCTATTTTTGATCAGCCTTCCATTTCAGCCAGATTTCCAGAATCTCGCACACAGACCTGCACATCCTCGTTTGCCCTACCAGAAAGAGGAGCAATTGAATTGACCAACAAATCTCCACCCCGTTGTGGTGATCGCCATTCTACCAACCCACGCATTCTCTATTATCCGCGGTTAACTGTACAACATTTTCTAACAATACGCGTATTGTTTCCAGCTCTGACACACCTCATGTCTCTGGTTCTGTCGAAGCTTTATATTTGACGAAACTCATTTTGAGAAATAACTCCCATAAAAGAAGAAAACAAAATATTAACTTAAGTAATTCACAAATAATTAGAACTTACAGTCGCAAATTAGTCCTATTTCAAAGACAATGGAAAATTAGTATTACTTCAAATAAAAAAAATAAAATAAAATAATCCTGAAGGATGGCAGGATACAGTGTCCCTGACTGTATAGACTATAGCGTGTCGTAAAGGAAGTGCGGAATGCCATCTAATTTGGAGGATACAGGCGTCTTTGTAACTAATGAATGAAACAGCTATGCCGCGCCAGAGTAATAAAACATGTACAATGCAACTGAAGGCTCTAAAATAATCTGGTTGGAATAAACAAAAATAAGCTGGGAGCCCATGTAAAAATATGTAGTCAATGTATGTCATTTGGACAAGAGATTGTAGACTATGCAAAAGTAAAATTCACAGGGTGCACCTATATCCCAGCTTAAGGTTATTAAAAATACAGAATAATGTGGAGAACTACGTGTAACTAAAGTAGTAAACGTTTCACAAAATAGGATATCCCAGTTACTTATTTTGTAAGGTGATTTCGCCGTTACAAATAGAATGGCTACAGCCTTTACTAGAAGATAAGGTCCTTTATATAAGAAATTCTGTACACTACTAAATGTCCCAGACGATGTTATACTACTTGCATTAATCGTCATCCTCTTGCCCCCTCCCCATATCCTTCATTTGCCACCTCCTCCACCTAGGATTTTACAGTAGTCACGCGCAGACCCGAAAGTGACGTTCTATTGAACATTACATGCGGGCCACTCACACCTGCAACTAAAATAAATTGGTCCTGGCGCAATGTTTTCTTCTTTGACGGGAATCAGAGTACCCTTTGAAGTGATACTTGAGCCGACTCTCACCGCTCGTGATATTAAATACAAAGAACAGTGCAATGACACTTACTAAATTTTCGCTTCAGGAAAAAAAGGGGCGCGAAAAGCAATAAATTAAGATATTGTATGCATACGATTGACAATGGCAAACACTGCAAAGCGTAATGTCGCCACTGGCAGATATCAGTTTTAAAAAAAACGGATTTACAGAATTTCTGTTGAAATCCCTTAATCTCTGCCTAGCAGTAGCACTGTGTAGCAGAACGGTGGGTGGGTGGAAATCCGTAGAGGGCAGGGGGAAATGCTGGTCTCCGCCAAACGCTCTCCTTTGTCAGCAACAGTCGCCGAGAGCTTGAGTGAAATGAGACGCTCCCAGAGGAAAATTAATTGCTATAAGCGTATTACGCTGTGAAAATTGGTTCTCTTAATCCAGCACTGTTCCGCTGGTATACTACTTACTTTAGCTCTCACTTTCACATTTTAATAGTCCCCCTATACTTAATGAAAACATGGTGTGTATATTTGTGTACTTTCGCGCTGTACTGAGACTAGCAATATCTCTGTAGCTGTGCATTAGCTGTTCCCACTTGTCCCGTATAACGGTAAGTCCAGAATCACTATTCAAGCTGAATCTGCCCTCATCCACCACGCGACCCCATCCCTCGCTGGTCCCGTCCCTATTCACTTGGCACCACCAAAAACGGTGTTGACGATGTGTAGGTTTCAAATGTATTCAACGTACTGGTCATTGGGTGAAGACACTACCCCATGCAATCGCCGTTCCACTGTGGAGCGTAAGATCGTTTCCATGCAGTAGCCGGCCGGTTGACCCGTGCGCCGACGGGAACTGAAATGAATCCCCTGTGGTGTATGCGTCGCACTTAATCACGCAATCAGAACGGCGCCATCAATAGAGATGAGGGGGAGAGATAATCCTATCTGTTAAATATTCCGTACAGGTATCGCTATCTAGTGGCCAAATTAATGAAACGTATTCGTTTCTAACAGTGCAGTACTTTTAACTTAGGGCTATAAAATTTCCATAAGAAGGCATTCCTTGATGGGGAAACAGCGACTGTTGAAATTACATTTATCAGGATAGCCACAAGTCTCAATCAGTACGATTTATTTTACTGGTTTTGCTCTATAATTTTACAATGGCATAAAAATAATCTTCATCGTGACAATAAATAGCATTAAATACACTGAAGAGCCGAAGAAACTGGTACACCTACATAATACCGTGTGCGGCCCGCGCGAGCACGGCGAAGTGCCTCAACACGTGGCATGACTAATGTTTGAAGTACTGCTGGAGGGAAATCATACCGTGAATCCTGCAGAGCTGTCCGTAAATCGGGAAGAATGGGAGGGGATGGAGGTCTCTTCCGAACAGCACATTGCACGGCACCCCAGATACGGTCAATAACGTACATGTCTGCGGAGTTTGGTAGCCAGCGGAAGTGTTTCCTGTAGCCACTCTATAACAATTCTGGAAGTTTAGGGTGTCGCATTGTCCTGCTGGAACTGCCCAAGTCCGTCGGAATGCACAGTGGACATGAATGTATGCAGGTGCTCAGACAGCATGCTCGCCGGCCGGAATGGCCGAGCGGTTCTAGGCGCTTCAGTGCCGAACTGCGCTGCAGCTGCAGTCGCAGTTTCGAATCCTGCCGCTGGCATGGATGTGTGTGATGTCCTTAGGTTAGTTAGGTTTAAGTAGTTGTAGGTCTAGGGGACTGTAACAACTAATTACGTTAAGACAGGTCCCAACACGACAAAATATACAATACTTCCTATAACGTACTTTACGTAGCCATATCAGTTTTATAATTAATTTTAGCCCATGAGGCGTAAACTGTCACGTGCTATAGTAATTTTACACATCTAGCACATTACAGACATGAGAAAAGTAATAATGGTAATTTTACATAGTTTTACTCATAATAATTTCATGTTACTACTTAGTTACTATACAACATAAATATTACAATAAATGTGGTCAAAACTGTAAACTTCAGGCGCAGCTCGTAGAGGGCGCCATACGCAAAACCGATGTGTACTGTGAAACCAACATATAATTTTACGAGAGTAACGGTTGAACTGTGTAAACATTCACTTGAGCACGAACAACTGCTACAATTCCGCACTGGTATGTAATGTTAACATTAAAAGACAACGTTGTGATGGACTTATAACTTTTGTAAATCACATTGTAATATATACTCTTGTATTTGTTTTAGCATTGATAATGACCTGACACAGGTCGAAATAGGATCTGCGTTATGACTATAAATGTCATATTAAAGCAACTTAATTCTACGACTGCTTGCTGCTCTATCTAACCTAACATAACCACAGTCGTTGCGTGCACCCACCCCATGGAGGGCAACCTGAGAAAATGATTCTCTTGACGAATTTACAATTTAAAATTATAAGAAGTGTCGTATTATAACTAACGATCTCAGAATATGAACATGTTAAATGACTGATTAACACATTACTGATAGTTACAGATTGATGCGATAGTAGGTATCAGACACAAGGTTTCTGCCCCAAAGGTCTAGTGAGAATAAGCACTTATTATTTGATAGGAAGAGAGGGTTTTTAATATATGATAGTGTATCGTCTCTTTCGTATGCCAAATCAATGTTTCAGGCTAAAATTTTGTTATACGCTTCATTACAGATGTCTGTACAAAAGTCTAAGCAATAATACTTCTATGGCTACGCAGTCCTGATCATGACTGTCTCTATATAATTTATAGCTCAAACGAATTTATTGTCTTTGACCCTTAACATCATGGAACACTAATAACACTCGAGCTAACGAGACGTGGTTAAAGTCCAAAACTCTCGTTTTCTGCAATTCCACGTAAGGTCAGTGAAATTCATCCTTCCTTCTAACCAGCAGACAAAACTGTCCAGCACATTCGGAACAAGTTTAATCAGCTGCAACAACAAGGGAAGTTAGAGCTTTCTTTGGGTTCATGGACAGGTGAGAATTTGGAGGAAGGAACCAACAGATATAACGACAAAAGAGGTTTTTGGGGAACCAAATACACATATATTTCTTGCGCACACACACACACACACAATATATATATATATATATATATATATATATATATATATATATATATATATATCGCGTTGTTTAGTCATGAGACAGTGGAACAGGACGTGGTTACTTACACGTGACAAAAAGCTTCGCGATGTGAAATCAACAGGACCAGGAACTGCCTCAGCTAGATAAGAAAAACAGACTGATACATGCAGAATGATTACCAGAGGCATAGGCTGCGTAGTGGAAGCGACTGAGAGCAGTGGGGGCACAAATATATGAAGTTATCTAAGTAACGATTTTATTGCACAATGACATGAATACAGGTATTTCATAGATCTTGCTTGTAAACAAGAAAAATACATGGCATTAAAAACAAAACGTGCTCATATGTCTATACTCAAGATAGGCCGTAATGAAACAACATAATAAGAACAAAGTGTGCAAACTTTTAGGCAAAAAAGTCTATATTTTTTTAAAGGGAAACAAATGGAAGCAATTTGTTCAGTAATATCAACAGGACATCAGAACTACAACTGCACTGCAATAAGTCAATTAAGGTACACTCCTTAACGTAACGTTCAATTAAGACGACGTATAAAACCAGCCGCCCCTAAGAAGTCTATGTCCAGTCATCTGCACGATCTGGCAACACTGTAGAATGTGGAAGAGTTTGGACTAATTGTCGCCTTCTGCTACCGTGAGATGCTATCGGGCTGCTTCTCTTCGTATTCTAATGGTAAACATCGTGCAATGTTGACACAAAGTCGCACGTTCGATTCGATAGTTTTTTAACCACATTTCTGCTGTCTGATGAAGGTATTGGTCTGAGTCTGGTGGGAGCTCAAAGATAATTTTCTAACCCGTAGGTAACACGAAAATATTCCGTGAAATAACTCGTGACTGCGTCAAGACGGGAATAGTTTATGCAGCGGAGTTTCCTGACCCAACAGTGGCCATCTTCCGCCCACCCCTTGACTCCGACCGCCGTTCGAACAGTTAAATGCAGCCCGGTGTATCGGGCACTTCCAGCACAAACCTGTGTATGTAGTGCGTCACATCACAACATGGCTGTCGTACAGAATCCACAGAAGCTTGTAAACTTGCGCACTGCTCGCTATTTATCGTAACTGAGCTCGTTCGTGAGTATAACTACTACATGAGCGAACCTTAATATTTTTGTTTACTTTTTGTTCATTGAATTGTACGATTGGTATGCCTTATGTGGAAAATGATCATCCTGTTACTGTAAAAATAGCGTTCCAGTGTTCTGTGCCGCGTTGTAGAGGAAATTACGACAGCAGACAAATGTTACTGTATTTAAATTTCCAGTTGGTGAAATAATGAGGAAGAGATGGTTATCAAGAATTCACAGGAATTTTCACTCCTGCTTCAGGTTGAAGGCCAAGCTTTTATTTTGTTTGAGTTATTAAAAGAGTTAATATTAATGACGATGAGTACAGTTTACTGCAATTCTTTCTGCTGACCTGACAACTACCCAGTATTACCCACTTTACACTATGTAAATTTCATTTGCTCCATAGGTGCAGGCAGTAGAAATTATTATGCATCTTGTAACTGAATGTCTCATGCAGAGGCCTCTTCAAGGACTAACAGTTTGTTAGTGGGTATGCGTGGGTGTGGGTGTGCGTGTGCGTGTGCGTGTGCGCGCGCGCGTGTGCGTGTGTGTGTGTGTGTGTGTGTGTCTGTGTGTGTGTGTGTGTGTGTGTGTGTACGCGCCTTTCTCTCTCTCTCTCTTTCTCTAGTGAATTCATAATGATGTAGCTGTAATCACATTTGTGAGCTTCATGTTACAGAATTTTAGCACCATTATTATCTTGGGCTGTACCAAATACGTCCTTTGCTACATCATGGCAATTTGTAAAGTTGTATTGTTTCATGGTGTAGCTGTCCCTTCTCCCGGCTTACCATTTCACTAGCTCTCTTTCTTTGAGCTGGATGTCTTGTTGTGTCTTCACAGCAGGACACCCACTTTATACAGGGTGTTACAAAAAGGTACGGCCAATCTTTCAGGAAACATTCCTCACACACAAAGAAACAAAATATGTTATGTGGACATGTGTCCGGAAACGCTTACTTCCCATGTTAGAGCTCATTTTATTACTTCTCTTCAAATCACATTAATAATGGAATGGAAACACACAGCAACAGAACGTACCAGCGTGACTTCAATCACTTTGTTACAGGAAATGTTCAAAATGTCCTCCGTTAGCGAGGATACATGCATCCACCCTCCGTCGCATGGAATCCCTGATGCACTGATGCAGCCCTGGAGAATGGCGTTTTGTATCATAGCCGTCCACAATACGAGCACGAGGAGTCTCTACATTTGGTACCGGGGTTGCGCAGACAAGAGCTTTCAAATGCCCCCATAAATGAAAGTCAAGAGGGTTGAGGTCAGGAAAGCGTGGAGGCCATGGAATTGTTCCGCCTCTACCAATCCATCGGTCACCGAATCTGTTGTTGAGAAGCGTATGAACATTTGGACTCCAATGTGCAGGAGCTCCATCGTGCATGAACCACATGTTGTGTCGTACTTGAAAAGGCACATGTTCTAGCAGCACAGGTAGAGTATCCCGTATGAAATCATGATAACGTGCTCCATTGAGCGTAGGTGGAAGAACATGGGGCCGAATCAAGACATCACCAACAATGCCTGTCCAAACGTTCACAGAAAATCTGTGTTCATAACGTGATTGCACAATAGCGTGCGGATTCTCGTCAGCACACACATGTTGATTGTGAAAATTTACAATTTGATCACGTTGGAATGTAGCCTCATCCGTAAAGAGAACATTTGCACTGAAATGAGGATAGACACATTGTTGGATGAACCATTCTCAGAAGTGTAACCGTGGAGGCCAATCAGCTGCTGATAGGGCCTGCACACGCTGTACATGGTACGGTAACAACTGGTTCTCCCGTAGCACTCTCCGTATAGTGACGTGGTCAACGTTACCTTGTACAGCAGCAACTTCTCTGACGCTGACATTATCGTCAACTGCACGAAGATTTGCCTCGTGCATTGCAGGTGTCCTCGTCGTTCTAGGTCTTCCCCAGTCGCGAGTCATAGGCTGGAATGTTCCGTTCTCCCTAAGACGCCGATCAATTGCTTCGAACGTCTTCCTGTCGGGTCACCTTCGTTCTGGAAATCTGTCTCGATGCAAACGTACCGCGCAACGGCTATTGCCCCGTGCAAATCCACACATCAAATGGGCATCTGCCTACTCCGCATTTGTAAACATTGCACTGACTGCAAAATCACGTTCGTGATTAACACTAACCTGTTGATGCTACGTACTGATGTGCTTGATGCTAGTACTGTAGAGCAATGAGTCGCATGTCAAGACAAGCACCGAAGTCAACATTACCTTCCTTCAATTGGCCCAACTGGCGGTCAGTCGAGAAAGTACAGTACATACTGACGAAACTAAAATGAGCTCTAACATGGAAATTAAGCGTTTCCGGACACATGTCCACAAAACATCTTTTCTTTATTTGTGTGTGAGGAATGTTTCCTGAAAGTTTGGCCGTACCTTTTTATAACACCCTGTATATGTAGAAAAATTACACAGTCATTATACTGATATGACGAGAAGAGGACTTCATGATAAGTCATGTAATTCTCTTTCAGTATTCTTGTAAATCTGTTAAGAGATATAAAAATCTTGAAACTTTCTCACAGATTAAAACTGTGTGCCTGACCGAAACTCGAACTCGGAACCTTTGCCTTTTGGCGGGTAAGCGCTCTGCCAAGCTTTTTTCCCTTTTTTTATCTGTTGTTCACCTGTATTTGGTGATAGCGGACGTCACATGATATCCGTGAAGTTCTTGTTGATCCCTTAACGCAATTTTTTCTTTTTTATTACAGAGAGCAGATAGCTCTCTGGCCGAAAACGGTTACTAACTGAGCTACCTAAGGACGACTCATGACACTTACCCACAGCTTTAGTTCCGCAAGTAAGGTAGGAGCCGAGGTACCGGCGAAAGTAAAGCTCTGAGCTGTCGTGAGCCGTGCTTGGGCAGCTTAGTTGGTAGAGTCCTTGCCCCCGAAAGGCAGAGGTTTCGATTTACAGCCTCTGTCCAGCAAACGGTTTTAATCTTCCAGAAAGTTTTGTATCACCGTACACTCCGTTGCAGAGTGAAAATTTCATTCTGTAAAATTCGCTATTCATAACCTCTATTCATTTACGGACCTGCCATATCCAATTTCAAAAAGATGATTGTCTTTGGAGAACACAGATTTTTTATCAAAGGGCAGACGAATTAGCAAGTTCTCCCAACCCCTCCCCCTCCTCCCCCTCCCCCCCCAAAAAAACCATGTGTACGTCCACTTCTATTCTCAAACTATCCTTCCTACTTTTTGAAACACAAGAGCAGACATGAAGGGCCAGAGGAGTAAAAGCTGAGGCTTGAAAGTGAGAAGCTAGAAAGCTAGCACCAGCATTACAGTATGGTCTACCTACTGAAAAAGACTATGATGGTGCTTTTAGTTGCAGTTCATTACAAATGTTTCCTAATTAAATGTGTACCGATCAAACACATTCAGTTTCAAGACATTTCTTGTCAACTGACACAGATTGATAAATAAACTGTTAATTTACAATTGCCATACCTCCTGTCCATATGCCTTTAAGAATGAAGGCTTTCATGTTGTATTCGTTTACACGGGATGATAAGGAGTTCAAAAAAATCACACCCAAAATATTTACACCGGTTGATTTACTTTTGGTTTCATTTTACTGGTATATTACATACTTTTTGTCAGATTTACTAGCTATTTCACCCCATTCAGACAGATCTCTGAGTACTAGCTTTCTAATGTCCATAGCAGCCTATGTTGTCGTATGTGAACTGCCTCGAAATCAATACGATTTTCTTGTAGGATGCATTGTTACTTTTATGGTCCATCTGCCTTAACAAACCTGCAACAAATATTCCATGCATGTGTGCCAAGCCATTTCCAAGGAAAAAATCTTTAGTTGGCCACTGTCAAATATTTCGACAGTTACTGCACCATATCAGGAATTAAATAACATCACCAACAGCCACAATTTCCATTTAGTTAATGGAACACAATGCGCTGAAAGGCCTGTAAGCTTCTCCTCAGGTGTATCGCATGTTTACTTCCCGGTTGACATTTTGGTCATTATGGTGTAAATGAGATGCCAAATGTAATTTTTTCATCATCATTTCGTTAACCAATAGTTATTGCGTTGGGGTTTCGCACACTCCCGTCGATGTATTTCAAACGGTGTTGCCATGCTATGGCTCATAATTTGTATTCTAACACTTCAGTACGTTACTTTCACAAGTAGTAGGTGGCGTTTCTGTAGTTAACATCAGTTTAGCTTCGTTTGCGGAGGAAGGCAGACGTGTTTTTCCCGATCCGTTAAGTAATAAACGTTTTCCGAATTTAACTTGCAGTTTCAGTTTCTGTAATAAGAAATGGAATTAAAATTCAAGGTGAAAGGATATCAATAATACGAATTGCTGATGACTTGCTATCTAGAGTAAAAGTGAAAAAGAATTACATATCTTCTGAGCGGAATGAACAGTCTAATGAGTACAGAATATGGATTGAGAGTAAATCGAAGAAAGGCGAAAGTAATGAGAAGTAGAAGATAAGAGAAAGGCGAGAAACTTGACATAAGGACTGATGTTCATGAAGTAGATGAAGTTGAGGAATTCTGGTAGCTAGGCAGCAAAATAAACTATGAAGGACGTGGCAGAGAGGACATCAAAAGGAGACTAGCACTCATAAAAAGGGCATTCCTGGCCAAGAGGAGTCTACCAGTATCAAACATAGGCCTTAATTTGAGGAAGAAATTCCTGAGAACGAACGTTTGGGGCACAGTACTGTATGATAGCGAAACAGACTGTGGAAAAACCGGAACAGAAGAGAATCGAAGCATTTGAGATGTGGTACTACAGACGAATGTTGAAAATTAGGTGGACTGATAAGGTAATGGATGAGGGGGTTACGCGCAGAATCGGAGACGAAAGGAATTTATGGAAAACTCTGACAAGAAGGGACAAGGTGATAGAACATCTGTTAAGACAGCAGGGAATGACTTCTATGGTACTAGAGGGAGATGTAGATGACAAAAATTGTAGAGGAAGACCGAAATTGGAATACATCTCGCAAATAATTGAGGACGTAGGTTGCAAGTCCTGCGCTGAGATGAAGAGGTTGGCAAAGGAGAGGAATTCGTGGCGGGCCGTCTCTAACAAGTCAGAAGACGGATGACAAAAAAATGTATAAAAGGTGCGTTAAGTGTGTTTAACTACGGTGTGAACTTAAACATAAGGCTACAACCGTCCCTATTTGGCATTCACATACGTTGACTTCACTAAATCTCAACCGAATTATCACCTGTCATCCTAATCTAGACCTCGGATCATGGGCTAGACTAGATCAAGATTTCCATGGGTCGGGGAATCATATATCACAAATCACACTATAGCCGTATACTTCAGCCCTACTTCGAAGTAAAATAAGAAGTCTAAAAGTTTTCTCAAGGCAGATTAAGCTTTTGCTTCATTTCTTCGTCCATAGGTAGCTTATACATTCATAGCACTGGACACAGTGTTCTTGGAACGAAGTACAATCTTCGATCAATAAATGATACATGGTATTTAATACCATAAGGCTTAATGCTACTTTTAGTTTGCACTTTATGCTTGTGAGCTTGTAGTGGCTGAAGTCGCTGTCAAATGCTATAAAGTTGTTATTGTGGAAGCTGCAACTTCTCGATCACTGCGATTTGTCATAGATACGTGATACCTAGTGCGAAAGGTGTTTGAGTCATGAGGAAGGTTCTGAATCAACATTTTGTGCTCAAATATTACATGTAAGCTAACTATACATTTAAACTAAAATTAGGACTATGTTAACCTATTCATTATTGCTGTTACAACTGACAATGTGAGCAAAAACGACAGAAAACATTCTCTCTCATACCTATTTGAGATAGAGCAGTGAAATTTTCATTGATAACCAATAGTGTGGTGCAATAGCAATATTGAAAGATATTGACTGAAATATATGTACCTTACAGAAAAATCAAATTCGACGAACTTTGTGAAGTGGGTCTGCCATAACTTCCTGGCAGCAACGGACATACTCATCTTGAACAAGTAGGATATTTTGAATAGAGAGGTGATTTTGTAGTGAAAGCAATGTGACAAGTGAAGAACAATAGTTCCATCACTTGCAGTTAATATTTTTCGTCTCAAGTTTACCATAGTTTAAAATAAGTTTTTCACCAGATGATTTCCTTTTATTGAATTACTTCACTTCTGCAAATTTCACAAAAATTGTTTTCATAGAAGTCGAACTGTAGTTACACCTGTTGCACACTCAGCACTTGCGCAACCGTGTTTATTACCGACTCGAATCTCCGCTAGCAATGAAGGGAAAGAAAACGGTGGGCTTAAGAACATGTAAACAAGAGGAAGAGAAACCAATGACCGCAGAAGATGCTTAATAGATATGCAAAAAACACACAGAAATGAGTTACAAGAAACAGTTACGCGTTTCAAAGGTGAAATATTGTCGTTCCGCAAAGTAACAATGAGTTCAAACCCATTTCTTCAAGAATTTTTGACTTCCGAGACTCTTTACAGGAAGGACTGTGCTGAGACCGAAGAGCTGATTTCGGACTACGTCAGAGCCCCCGAGAAACACAGATGATGATGATGATGATGATGATTAGTGTTTTAGGGCGCACAACAGCGAGGTTATCAGCGCCCGTTCCCAAAAGTTCAATTCAGAGCCAAATTGTGAGAGAATTGGTATCGTTAAAATTGCAAGATTGGACACAGCACATCAAAACAGGGAGATAAAACTAAAAATAAAATAGCAGTACAAACAGGTACAAATAATTAATTAACGGTAGCTGAGTGACCACTTACAAATAATGGGTGACCAAACCACTGGACAGCACATTAAGACTTCAATCCCAATATTTTGGGAAGAAGGCCAGACATCATACAAAAACGTAAAACTCTAGCGACACTCGCCTCATTATTAGTTAAAAGAGAGGGTAGATCTGGTGGGAAACTGAAATCTTCCCTCAAACCCGCATATAAAACACACTCAGTTAAAAGATGTCGTATCGACAGCTGTGTCCCACATGTCTGACACGTTGGTGGCTCCTCACGACGTAACAGAAAACCATGTGTCAAAGGACAATGTCCTATTCTAAGCCGTGTAAGGGCTACCTCCTCAGCGTGTCGCTGTCGGAAGGAGGTGAGCCACGATCGGACAGAATCCTTCACCGCTCGCAACTTATTATCCCTCACGTCCAGCCACTGAGCCTCCCACCAACGCATGACCTTCCGAGTCACGAAAGACGTAATGGCCTGCAGGGGGACGGAACAGCGAGCAGGAGGTGGGATGGAGCAAGCCTCCTTGGCAGCCGCATCCGCAAGTTCATTTCCAGGAATCCTTATGTGCCCTGGAACCCAGCAGAAAATTACATCCTTACTCCGCTGTTGCAAGAGCAGGAGTGCGTCCTGCACCTCTTGCACCATCCGATCTGCTGGGTACATCTGTTCAAGAGCGTGTAGAGCACTTTGGGAATCGGAGCAGATGATGAATTTCGTGCCACGATGTCGGCGCATATGCTCTAATGCTTGCAGAATGGCAAACAGTTCTGCATAGTAAACTGAGAACTGCTCTGGGAGCCCTATCCGATGGACAGTATCGGGAAACACAGCAGAGCAGCCCATAAAATCCCCCTGTTTAGACCCATCCGTGTAAACAGTAATAAAATGGGAATGGCGTTCTAAAATCTCAGTAAGTTTAATTTTAAGAAGGTGGTCCGGGGTACAATACTTCCTGTAAGCAGCCAGATCAAGAAGTAATCTTGGCCTTTGTGGTCGCCAGGGAGATCCCTTACTCCATCCCTGGTGGAGTACCTGAATGCCCTCCAGGTGTACTGACTCTAGACTCTCCTTTGCACGGATGCCAAACGGCTTTGTTGCCGCCGAACGGTGGCGGAAGAGACGTGCCAGTGCCGGCTGGGAAAAAGTGTTGGACGCCAATGAAAGAGGAGTGGACTTGGCCCTGCACGCGTGCCGTACCACGAGGAGAAGACGCCGAATGGACAGCGGAGGCTCTCCCGCCTCGACACACAGACTAGCAACTGGACTCGTGCGATAAGCCCCCGTGGAAAGCCTAATACCCTCATGGTATCCAACATTTTGAGGTAGGAAGGTCTTGCAGAGTCATAAGCTTGACATCCGTATTCCAGTCGAAGTCGCACAAAGGCCTTATAAAGTTGGAGCAGACGTGCCCCGTCAGCGCCCCAGGATCTACGACTGACGCATTTAAGGACGTTTAAAGCCTTGAAACAGCGGACTTTTAGATCCTTTAAGTGTGGCAACCATGTGAGCTTCTCATCAAAAATAAGCCCGAGATACTTCACTTTTTCCATAAAGGGGAGAACAGTGTCTCCTAGTTTTAAAACAGGGAGATTAAAAAGAGAACGGGAACGGTTAAAATCTACACAAACGGTCTTCTCCAAAGAGAATTTAGAGCCTGTGGTCTTAGACCATTCCTCCAATCGCACGAGTGTCAGCTGTAATTGGCGTGTAGCAGCTGTGAGGGAGGAAGACGCACAGAAAATGGAGAAATCGTCCACAAACATGGAGCACTGCACGGGCCGTCGTACTGTGGACGCAATACTATTGATGGCAATTGCGGAAGCTGTTACACTGAGGACACTTCCTTGAGGGACACCGTTCTCCTGCTTAAAACGGTCAGACAGGACATTCCCAACCTTATACTTAAAATACCTGTCCGACAGAAAGGATCTGATGAGTGTGGGTAAACGCCCACGGAAACCCCACCCATAAAGCTGCCGCAAAATGGTATGCCTCCAGGTAGTATCGTACGCCTTCTCCAGGTCGAAGAAAACACCGATAAGGTGTTGCTTACGTAGGAAAGCATTTGTATCGCTGTTTCGAGTAGGATCAGCTTATCTAGGGTGGAATGATACCTCCTGAACCCACACTGGCAGCGGGTAAGTAAGGATCTGGATTCGAGAACCCACACCAGGCGCCTATTGACCATACTAAAAAATGGTTCAAATGGCTCTGAGCACTATGGGACTTAACATCTATGGTCATCAGTCCCCTATAACCTAAAACTACTTAAACCTAACTAACCTAAGGATAGCACACAACACCCAGCCATCACGAGGCAGAGAAAATCCCTGACCCCGCCGGGAATCGAACCCGGGAACCCGGGCGTGGGAAGCGAGAACGCTACCGCACGACCACGAGATGCGGGCAATATTGACCATACGCTCAAATGTCTTTCCCACGCAGCTCGTGAGACTAATGCTACGGTAGCTACTGGGTTCGGTCCGATCCTTCCCTGGTTTTAAAAGGGGAATTAAAATCGATTCTTTCCACGAACTAGGAAAGTCGCCTGTCTTCCAAATTGCATTAAAAAGTTGAAGGAGGACTTCCTTTGACCGCAGATCCAACTGCTGCAGCATGCTATACGATATCAGGTGTGGACCAGGTGCGGTATCCCGAGATACGGACAGTGCAGAGTCCAACTCCCACAAAGAGAAAGGCTGGTTGTATTCCTCAGAGTTCTTTGAACGGAAATCAAAACCAGCCCTCTCCTGTGTACCCCGATAGCGCAGAAATTCTGGGTCCTGGCTAGAAACGGCCGTAATGGTGTGAAAAGATTCTGCCAACGCCCGGGCGATGTCTCTTGGAGATGTTGGGAGACACCCCCGCTCACGTATAGCTGCTATGGGCGGTCGAGAGTATCGCCTTGAGATCCTCCTAATGGCTTCCCATACTTTGCTTGAAGATGTGGGCCTATTGATGGAGTTCAGGAACTCACGCCAAGATCTCCGTTTACTCTCCCTAACGATTTGTCTCGCCCGCGCCCGTGCTATTCGGAAAGTTGTCAGATGCGCAGCAGTGGGGCACCGACGGAATCTTCTCAAAGCCGCCCGTCGGTCTGATGGCGGTACGACAGTCGTCATTCCACCAAGGGACAGGCTGCCTTACAGGTGTTCCCTTTGACTTTGGTATGGATACATCAGCGGCATGGTGCATCACCGCAGTAATGTGATCCACCCAATCCTGGACGCCTTCACACCGTTCAAAAACAGCCAACTGCCGGTAGAGAGTCCAGTTTCCATTCCGGAACAACCGTTTCGGCGGCTGTGCGACACGACCCATTTCAACTGGCAGATGGAGCCAAATAGGATAATGGTCGCTGCCATGAAGGTCGTCGTCTACGACCCACTGAGCAATGTCCGCAAGCACAGGCGAACAAATAGAGAGGTCTATGGCAGAAGACGAACCTGAAGCGGTGCTAAAATGCGTGGCCTGACCTGTGTTCAGCAGTGTGGTGTCGGAAGTCCTGATCAACTGCTCAATCATCTGGCCTCTGGGGCAGGTTTTGTTGGAACCCCATAATGCATTATGAGCATTAAAGTCTCCTAAAATGAGAAAGGGACGGGGTAGCTGATCAATGAGCCGTGCGAGGGCTTCACTGTCAATGAGCTCAGCGGGTGGTAAATACAAGGAGCACGCTGTGACGTTAACCTGGGCCAGGATCCGAGCTGCAACCGCTTGTAGCGTTGTGGTTAAGGTCACAGGTGAGGAGTGGAATGTGTCCTTAATGAACACTGCCACCCCACCCTGAGCCCTATTACCAGTCAGGTCGTCTTACCTGTACATATGATATCCTGGAAGTACAGGCGTGTCAGTCTCTTTAAAATGTGTCTCTTGCAAAGAGATGCAAAAGGGGTTTTCCTGTACTAACAGCCGCAGTTCTGCAAAGCGAGGTCTGACTCTATTCAGATTTCACTGAAGTATGGGAGCCATATCAGCGTTTCGGTTTAGATTTCCCCCTGTCTTTGCGCCGCGCTGGTGAGGCACTTGTAGAGCGAGTGGCAGCAGAGGGGCTGCCAGGTTCTGGGGAAGAGGTATCAAAATCCATGACGATATCCTCCTCATCAGTCAGGGATGCCATGACGACATCCGAAACACAGGCCGTGGTGTCTACGTCACAGCACGTGACACTGTGGGTCTTACGGGTGTCAGCAGCCGTCTCTGGCGGGGAGCGAGTAACTATTTCAGACGAGTTTAATAATTCTTGACCACGTGCTTCAATGTTCTCGTCAGTATCTGACAAAATTAAGACATTTAGTGGGTACCTTTTCAATAAATATTGATTTCCCGTGGGCCCAGCACGGAGTCGAGCGTTCACGAAGTGTGGCAGACTCTAATGGCTATCAGCACTATGGGACTTAGCATCTGAGGTCATCAGTCCCCTAGAACTTAGAACTACTTAAACCTAACTGACCTAAGGACAAGACACATATCCATGCCCGAGGCAGGATTCGAACCTGCGACCGTAGCAGCAGCGCAGTTCCGGAGTTAAGTGCCTAGAACCGCTCGGCCACACCAGCCGGCGCCAGTGCAACATGTCGACACTCTGAGAGCATGTTTGGTTACAAAAGCGATGTGTCTGCGAGCATTATCTAGTTGGAAAATGCCCCCTGAAATGCTGTTCATGAGTGACTGCTCATCAGGTCGAGTAACCAGGCTAATGTATAAATTTGCAGTCAGGTTGCGTGGAATAACCATGCACGTGCTGTGATACGAAATCGCACTCTAGACGATAATTCCAGTTTGTCTAGCACGCATACACGTTGGTAGATGGCCCTATAATGGCCTCCTCCTAAGCAAAAACCTGGCACCGAAGCAGAACCAGCTTTCTTCTGAAAACACAACGGACCTTCACCGTGCTCCCGAATGAGCTCTCGCAGGACGCTAATGAAGTGATGTGGTCCATCACGTTGCCGAGGTCTTCGCTCACACGTGGAAGACAGTAACAGCAATGGGCAAATTATACATTGGCTTCCACGCCGTCAATGCTAGAGATTATCTTGTGGTACCACGTTGCCACAATTGTGGAGATCTCGTCCACGTTCTGAGGCACTGTACCAGGGGTCGGCCTGCTCAAAATGTGGTGAAGATGGTCACGTTAGGAAAGATTGCAGAGCTGCAGCAGTCTGCATCCCTTGTAAAAGACGGGGCAAAAAACCTTGCGGAGCCACCGGAAGCAACTGCCCCACTTACAGACTACTAGAACAGAGACTAATCTCAAGGATAGATTATGGCTGATCGTGCTAAGGCCAACATGATGCCCAAGAGAAAATCCCCGGGCAAAAGGAGGAGGGATATCATGAGGACAAGTGCATTCAAGTTATTCTTGAGGTCGCTTACGGGCGCCACTGTTGAATCTACCAACACCAGCACTCAAACCGACTTTCCCACAATGGACAGAGGGACTCAAACGGAGCTCCCTCTTACAGCTACGACTCCCTCCTCCCCAAGCAGGGAGACGAGGCCGACTAAAGACCAACGGCAACGGCATCTTGTAATAGAGGCTGTGGTAATCTCAAAAACAGTAGAGAACAGAACTCCGAAGAAACCTGTTCAGGAAAATATAATAACCAGTTCCAGCGAAACACCTACCACAACGGATCCTGTTGTCAGATTGCCACCAGTCGACCCAGTCACAGTTTGTCCCAACATCGAATTTACCATGCAACTAGCGAGACTAGAGCAGCCGACTACCCTGACCACTACCTTGAGACACGTGGTCCGGGTGGGACATGAAAATGGTAGGAAAGTCACCTTCCCGGTAATGGAGGCTGTGGACAGGATTAAGCTCAAGTCAGTGAATCCCCCATCGACTTCAGAGTCCTGCGGGACTTACTTAAGAAAGTCTTTGAAAGACGAGGGGAAAAATTCGACCTGGACGACATTTATGAACAAGCAGTTCTGGCAAATGGACGCCTAGCAAATCGTAAGCAGAGGGGAAGACCCAAGATCGACCACTATAATAACCAACAGACTTCTAAGGGCTACAGTATTATCACAATTCACAACCAGCCACTGCAACGTCGTGGAGCTGCAGTCTCCAATGGGAGCAATCGTCATCATTGACATGTACTTTCAGTATGGAGACGATATTGAGAGACACCTGGCACATCTTACCACAGTTATCACGGCGTTGCGAGGACGTGAAGTGATTATAACTGCTGACATAAATGCTAAATCCCCCCTATGGTACAGCGGCACCAGGGACCGAGATGGAGGGAAGGCAGAAGAGGTCATCATAGCCTTGCAACTAGTGGTGGGTAACAAGCCGGGCAACCCTCCGACTTACGTGGCAGGACGTGGCCAAGGAACAAATATCGATGTGACCCTGGTCACACCTAATGCAGCAAATCTTATTCAGCAGTGGAGGGTAGAAGTGAACACCACCACTAGCGATCATAATCTCATCACCTTTACTATAGGAGACAAGGAGAGCCACTGGGCCATGGGGTGGGAGGTGCAATATAATAATAAAAGAGCCGATTGGGAACGACTTGCAAGGGAGTGCGACATTCCTGCACAACCAGAAGGTGACAGACACCTGGACATTGACGTAGACAACAGAGCCGAAGAACTGGTGAATGTAATAACTCGAGCGGAGAAAGCTGATGTACCTACTAGGAGGAAGGCCATCGTGGCCTCTTCGTCACCTTGGTCAGCCGAACTGGAGGAGATGCGCCGGTCTGTCAGAAGGCTCAGGAGGCACTACCAGCGCAGTGTCGTCTAGTTGGAAAGACAAAGATGGTTGCAGCTATACCGGTAAGCCAAAGACAGCTTCCAAAAAGAACTACGTGAAGTTAGATAAAAAAGCTGGGAACACTTTGTCCTGAATCAACTAGCCTTAGACCCATGGGGACCCTACAAGCCTGTCAGTGAGAAACTCCGCTCTCCTATGGAGCTGTCGACCGTCAAGTATGTGAGCGGGATGACAGGGTCTTGGCAAGAGACTGCTGAGGTCTTTCTCCAGTCCCTGTTGCCTTACGACACTGCGGATGGAGAGACAGATGAACAACGACAGCTGCGTGATGAAAACAACAGTGAAAATGAGAATTTAACGGCAGTCTACCCCTTCTCTGAAGAGGAGGTGGATGCCCATATAAAATCCCTGAAGAGAGGGAAAGCTCCCGGGCCGGACAGCATTGTGGCAGAGGTGGTGCAATTCCTGGCCCCCCAGATAGTCGCCCCATTAACTCACCTCTACAACGAGTCTCATGCAGAAAAAGTTCCCTCGAATCTGGAAGAAAGCAAATGTAGTAATAATGAAGAAAGGACCCGATAAAGACCCAGCAGAAAAAAAAATTACAGACCAATCTGCCTGCTCGATCTGCTTGGGAAGGTTCTAGAAAGACTACTGGCTGACAGACTGGCTGCACACCGAGTACTGTGCGGGATGAGCAACAGGCAGTTTGGCTTTAGGTTTGGGCGATCGGCATCTGATGCAATCGCCCTGGCCGCTATATGGGTGTCTGAGGAGCTATTGCGAGGATCGGGAGGTTTGGCTATCATCCCCTAGCACAAGAATGAGAAAAACTATCACAAAAGGATGTCCCCAGGGCTCCGTACTAGGTCACCTGTTCTGGGACATCCATATGGAGCCCTTACTAGACAAACTACAGCAAAGTGATGAAGTGCTAGAGAGCCTACGCAGATGACCTCCTCCTACTGGTCGCCGGCCGTAGCCGAGAAGATATAGAGCCCAAGATAGAAAGTGCAATAGAAACGCTACAACGTTGGTGCTGAAACACAAAGATGAAGATCTCACCTGGCAAGTCCACATACCTTCTTCCGAAAGGACCACTAGTTCGTAATCCAACAGTCAGGATTGAGGGCTCACCAGTTCTCCGGCGACGAGAGACTCGCTACCTTGGAATCATCATTTACGAAAGGTGGTCCTTCAGAAGGCACATTGAAACTGTAACTCAAAGAGCCCTCCAAGTACTCAATAACCTCATTTCCATTGGACACAAAAGATTTCATCTCCCACCACATCTCATCAAACTATACCACAATAGTATACTCACCTCAATAGTGGGTTACGGCTCGGGAGTCTGGGCACACAGAGTCACGAGGGTGGTGCCTGCCATGACAGTGAGAAGAGTCCAGAGAAATAAGATTATGAGATCAGTGGGGGCATATGGGGCTACGCCGGGAGGAGCCCTGTTAGTCATAATGGGGCTCTGCCCCTGGACATCAAAATTCGAGAACAGACCGCTTGGTATTGGGCAAAGAAGGGGAATATAGAGAAAACAGAGGAGATTTTAGGCATCAGGGCTGGGAACAAGGCTGAGATCAGGTTAAGAGGGTACCAGTTATGGCAACAATCGTGGCAAGTTGAAGAAACGGGACGCAGAATTTTGATTTTCTTCCAGATATTAGGGAACGGATGGGAATGACATATTTCGAACCAACCCGGAGACTACTTCACTTTCTCACTGGACATGGTCCCTACCCAACATACTTATGTCGATTCGGGAAAAAGACAACACCCGCGTGTGACTGTGGTGCTCCAGAGGGTACTCCTGACCATGTAGTCTACGAGTGCCCCCTTATCAATGATGTAGCTTCAATGTTACGCTACCAACTGCCACACTATGACACATACAGATTACTTAGACAACACGACACCTTTCATACCATTAATAAACTGGCTAACATGGTGTCACAAAAAGTCTTAAAGGATTATCTAAGAGACTTGAACCAACAATAATGAGAGATTTACTTAAACACCGATAGTGTCTGGTACCCTATTCCCAAACCGCCTGGGCGCGGAAAGGCCGACTTCCTCAGTGTGGAATCCGCCGCACCTCGGGACTTAGGGGGAGTGGGGTGCAACTTCACCGATCTGAACAACGCACTGGATTTGACCTTAGAATAAGTTTAGTTGTAGGACTTAGTTTTTAGGTACTATTTCTAGGAACCTGCAGCGATCAACATCTTGGCCTGCCCAGTGTCAGGGGCACGCTCATTTGGATTAGCTCAATGAGCAAGGCTCTATAAGTAGGTCTATACTTTCAACTGACACATATGTAACGTTGTAGGCATTAGTAACTAGTCAATAGTTGGTTTACCTGCTTTCATATATAATTAACTAACATAACTAATTTGCCCATTGCACTTATCCCATAGCTTACATACTAACTAGTTACTTAAATATAACTTAGATTAGCTGCAATTGAAACTATTGTACCACTTTTTCGGCCCACTAATCATATAAGGTAGTGGGTTAAAATTGTGTAATCAATAAGCTTTGGAAACAAAAAATAAAAAAAATAAAAAAATTAACTGGTCTAACGCAGATATCCATATGCAAATGTAAGGTCAATGAAATAACTCTGAGGAAGAAGCACTCGTCACTTCCTTCTCTCCTTAACGTTCGGAGGCGGTATAATTCTAATCCTCCACACCGGAAGCCGAGGAGTCCTCGTTTTTCGTTTTACGACGCGCCGCTGCATGTGCAGCTTGAAAATGCTGTTTCACACCACTCCGTGTAAACATACACTGTTGCTGTGGAAGGGTTTGGAGCACGTTAAGCTCCAATTTGAAAGAGGAGCCGTCTCCATTGCACTCATCTGAAATCGGGGAGCACAACTCAGATCGACTTACAGCAACATCAGGTACAGAAGAGACAGGTAATGCAGTGCCGGAGTCGGATTGCGTCACCTGAGAATCAGAATGAGAACCTGTAGATTCCCGTTGCCCCACCGTCTCAGCTTGGAGGAGTAATGGTATTTCACAGGAACACTATAAAGACTGGCCAACAGGCAACGTCACTGCGGGAACGTATGAACTCACGGGAACCGTCGCGTCTACAGGTGAAGTGGGGTACGCAGATACAACACACATGTCAACATCAACAGAAGCAGCTACATCATCTCTGATAATAATGGAATCACAATTAACTTCAGTAGACAACTCAATACCGCCAGAAGGTGCACCGTCTGCAACGCCGTATCAGAAGGACGAGGCTGGAGAGGGACGCTCTCGAAATCAGTACCGTCCTCAGTCCACCGGCGTTTGACTTGCGCTACAGGAGCCGTCCTCCACTCATGGACAGAGGCCGCACCGGGACGCGCCGCTAACGGTGGAAATTCGCGGGAAGTAGGGGGTAATGATGGAACGTATGATGATATAAAAGAAATTAATCAGGTAGTGAAGGGAGACGAAAATTTAATAGTCATTGGTGACTGGAATTCGAGAGTAGGGAAAGGGAGAGAAGGAAACATAGTGGGTGAATATGGATTGGGGGTAAGAAATGAAAGAGGAAGCCGTCTGGTAGAATTTGGCACAGAGCATAACTTAATCGTAGCTAATACTTGGTTCAAGAATCATAAAAGAAGGTTTTATACACGGAAGAATCCTGGAGATACTAGAAGGTATCATATAGAATATATAATGGTAAGACAGAGATTTAGGAACCAGATTTTAAATTGTAAGTCATTTCCAGGCGCAGATGTGGACTCTGGCCACAATCTATTGGTTATGAACTGTAGATTAAAACTGTAGAATCTGCAAAAAGGTGGGAATTTAAGGAGATGGTACCTGGATAAACTGACTACACCAGAGGTTGTACAGAGTTTCAGGGAGAGCATAAGGAAACAATTGACAGGAATGGGGGAAAGAAATACAGTAGAAGAAGAATTGGTAGCTCTGAGGGTGAAGTAGTGAAGGCAGCAAAGGATCAAGTAGGTAAAAATACGAGGGCTAGTAGAAATCCTAGGGTAACAGAAGAAATATTGAATTTAATTGATGAAAGGAGAAAATATAAAACTGCAGTAAATGAAGAAGGCAAAATGGAATACGAGCGTCTCAAAAAAGAGATCGACAGGAAGTGCAAAATGGCTAAGCAGGGATGGTTTAGAGGACAAATGTAAGGATGTAGAGGCTTATCTCACTAGGGGTAAGATAGATACTGCCTAGAGGAAAATTAAAGAGACCTTTGGAGAAAAGACAGCCACTTGTATGAATCTCAAGAGCTCAGATGCAAACCCAGTTCTAAGCAAAGAAGGGAAAGCAGAAAGGTGGAAGGAGTATATAGACGGTCTGTACAAGGGCGATGTACTTGAGGACAATATTATGGAAATGGAAGAGGATGTAGATGAAAATGAAATGGGAGATACGATACTGCGTGAAGAGTTTGACAGAGCACTGATAGACATGAGTCGAAACAAGGCCCCGGGAGTAGACAACATTCCATTAGAACTACTGACGGCCCTGGGAGAGCCAGTCCTGACAAAACTCTACAATCTGGTGAGCAAGATGTATGAGACAGGCGAAATAACCTCAGACTTCAAGAAGAATATGCTAATTCCAATCCCAAAGAAAGCAGGTATTGACAGATGTGAAAATTACCGAACTATCAGTTTAATAAGTCACAGCTGCAAAATACTATCGCGTATTCTTTACAGACGAATGGAGAAACTGGTAGAAGCCGACCTCGGGGAAGATCAGTTTGGATTCCGTAGAAATATTGGAAGACGTGAGGCAATACTGACCTTACGACTTATCTTAGAAGGAAGATTAAGGAAAGGCAAAGCTACGTTTCTAGAATTTGTAGACATAGAGAAAGCTTTTAACAATGTTGACTGGAATACTCTCTTTCAAATTCTAAAGGTGGCAGGGGTAAAATACAGGTAGTGAAAGGCTATTTACAATTTGTACAGAAACCAGATGGCAGTTACAAGAGTCGAGGGGCTTGAAAGGGAAGCAGTGGTTGGGAAGGGAGTAGACAGGGTTGTATCCTCTCCCCGATGTTATTCAATCTGTATATTGAGCAAGCAGTAAAGGAAACAAAAGAAAAATTCGAAGTAGTTATTAAAATCCATGGAGAAGAAATAAAAGCTTTGACGTGCGCCGGTGACATTGTGATTCTGTCAGAGACAGCAAAGGACATGGAAGAGCAGTTGAACGGAATGGACAGTGTCTTGAAAGGAGAATATAATATGAACATCAACAACAGCAAAACGAGGCAATGGAATGTAGTAGAGTTAACTAGAGTGATGCTGAGGGAATTAGATTAGGGAATGAGAGACTTAAAGTAGTAAAGGAGTTTTGCTATTTGGGGAGCAAAATAACTGATGATGGTCTAAGTAGAAAAGATATATAATATAGACTGGCAATGGCAAGGAAAGCGTTTCTGATGAAGAGTAATTTGTTAACATCGAGTATAGATTTAAGTGTCAGGAAGTCGTTTCTGAAAGTATTTGTATGGAGTGTAGCCATGTATGGAAGTGAAACATGGACGATAAATAATTTGGACAAGAAGAGAATAGAAGCTTTCGAAATGTGGTGCAACAGAAGAATGCTGAAGATTAGATCGATGGGTCACATAACTAATGAGGAGGTGTTGAATAGGATTGGGGAGAAGAGGAGTTTGTGGCACAACTTGACAAGAAAAAGGGACCGGTTGGTAGGATATGTTGTGAGGCATCAGCGGATCACAAATTTAGCATTGGATGGCAGGGTGGAGGGTAAAAATCGTAGAGGGAGGCCAAGAGATGAATATACTAAGCAGATTCAGAAGGATGTAGGTTGCAGTAAGTACTGGGAGATGAAGAAGCTTGCACAGGATAGAGTGGCATGGAGAGCTGCATCAAATCAGTCTCAGGACTGAAGAGCACAACACCAACAGGGGGTAATGTTGCCCCTACATCGCCTTAAGCTGGAGATTGACTGTCAGTAGACTGCGAAGACACTATGTCTGCTAATGTTAAGGGAAGACGCTTCTGATAAGATGTTAGAACAGTAGTACGGCGCGGACAATCTGATCTGAGATTACCGCTTTCGTTACAGAGAACTCAAATTCTCTCTTGCCCTGCAAACGTAACATGGATCCGGTAACCACAAACAGGTAAATGGGAAGGAATATTCTTTTTAACGCACATGTCCACAGTCTGGATACCATTATAACACTGGAAGTGTTGTTGTGCTGACCAGCGTTCCCATCGCATATGCCGTATTACTCCAAACGGAAGCAACGCTGTTTTAAGAAACGAATCGTCCACTTAAGGAGGAAGGTTGTAAACTCTAACCAGAGTATACTCGAGTGCCGCATTTTCAAGGAGGACTTGACTAACGGAACCATCTTGATGTGTAAACAATACTTTAGAACCAACCCGAGAGAGAAGCCGTTCTACTTGTACGGGATCGTAAAACTTCACGAAGAATGCATACAAATCAGAATCAAAGCAAGCAGTATCTACCTCATCAAGTGTAACACGGATAACGTCAGCCAACCAATCCTAAATTTCTAAAGAGCCGGGCTGAACACGACGCGTACTCCTGTCAAAACTGAAACTAACTGTAGCTCGACGAGGAATTGACTTAAGAGAATCGACATACACCATTGCGCGGGCACAAAACACTGCCGCCGAGAGAAAGACGACGACAAACTGCACTACCCAACTACGATGTGACTCCGGCCGATAGACCAAGACTGAGTAGTTTTGACACAAGCGGCGCTGCGGCACAGGCGGAAGTTAACTAAGACTTGCTCGCTCGACGCGCAAGGCGACACTGCCATCCTCCGAGGACACAAGAGTATAAAGCGACTATAGGGACATCTCTGGCAGCATCTCTGACGGTACTCGAAAGAGTACCGCCCTTCAATACCGGCATAGCCACTTATCGAAGTGTTAGGTGTTCCAGGACCAGCCAGCCAGCAGCAGCGGTGCAGCCAGCAGCCTAGCAGCCCATCAGCCTCTGTGGTCGCCTCCCTTCGGCGGCAGTAGAGTGGGGCTTCCGCCCCAGTCAGCGTTTCGTCCGTCTTCGTGAATTCTTTGTTTTCTTCTTTCGTTATATCCAATGCTGTCCTGTTCTTTCCTTGTTTTCCCGTTGCAATCATGACTACACCCACCACCACATCCACCACCACCGCCATCATCTATACATCACCGTCCTCCGCCACCACGATTACATGGTGTTCCCAGTCACCACCCCCTCATTTCATCCTCCCACTTCTTACCCTCCCCTATCCTGCACTCTTCGTCGCCCTGTCCTTGGCTCCTTCCCCCTTAGCCTCCTCCTCTGATCCCTACCCTCCCCTCCCTCACCCCGTTGCCACTGTCCAAGCAGCACCCCCCAGGCCCATACACAACTGTCCCCATCGCCATCGCCTTCACCATCGCCTTCACCATCGCCGTCGTCAACACCAGCACCAGCACCAGCACCTGGAATGGCACCTACCACCTCCCGCCAAGTCCATGTTGCTCCTGTCCCCAACGCCCCCTCTCTTCCTTCTGCAGCAGTTACACATCCCAGCAGTACCCTCACCTCTTCTGCTCCCAAAAAGTCCCAGCCACTTCCGCCTCCCAGCTCCATGGATGACATGGATGTCTCCCCACCTGTCCCAACTACCGACTCCTCTTCCTCCTCCCCCCCTCCTACAAATACCTCCTGTCCCATCCTGATTCCTCACTCCTCGAGGCCCGGAACCTCACCCTGCTCTTCTACCAACACTTTCCCAGAGCCCCCATTGCCGCCTCACGCCCCGCCATGACCCTGTTCTTATCACCTCCCCTAGCCCCACTCTTCACTCCGACATCCTGTACAGGATCACCATTACGTGCTTTGGCCCCAATGCCTCCCTCACCCCTGCTCCTTTCCCGTCCCCCTCCCGCCAACCACAAACCTCGCGTCGCCTACCGACCCTCACTGCAGTGATCACTCGGCTTAGTCCGACGATCATGGAGGAGGAGGTGTTGGCGGAGCTAAAGGCACAACTGTAACTTGAAATATTGGTGGTACGCCAGATTTTCAACCCAGCTGGCACCACCTGCCTTATGCAGGTGTTCTCAGAACATGCCCCTTCCATCAACTTGCTCCTGAAGGAGGGTGCCCTCCTATTCCATCGCCTGTACAAAGTCGACCCCTTCTGTTCCCCACCTCAAACCCTCCACTGCCAGAGGTGCCAGCGATGCAATGCACACCCAACATCTGAGAGCTGTGAGGCTCCCATCTGCCCACACTGCAAACAGACGCACTTCCTTCGGTTCTTTCGGCAGTGCCCCAACCTCCAGTCCCCTCCTTCCTGCAACACCTGCAACCTCCCACACCCCACCTACTCCCAGAAGTGCAAGGCCCGACCCCCCCCCCCCCACCACTCTTGAACTCATGGTCCCTCTCCATCCTCTGGACATCCCACCCCTCCTGGCAACTCTCGCTGTCCCCCACCCCCCATTGCCGAGGACATCATCAGGTTTGTCACCACCATCTTCTAGAATGTCCACCCAAACCAGTGCCCCCGCACCTTCCAGCAGATATCCCTCACCGCCCAGTCCGTCTTCTGCCTTAACACCTATGCCACCTACTCCCATAACCAAGCCCACTTCACCTTCTCACTCCTTGACCCCCGTGTCTAAATTCCTGTCATGGTGCAACAGCACTGTATCTTGTTCAATAACATCTGCTCCCTTCCAGCAAACAAGAACAGCCTCCTGCACACCCTCACAATCCACCTTGTGGATGCCTTTCTCCTGAACGAAACCTTTCTTCAGCCCCAGCATACTGTACACACCTCGCCCTACCTCCTTCACCGCTCTGATAATCCCCTCCTGACAGTGCATGGTGGAGTAGCCATCGGCCACCACCGCCAGATCCCTGTTCAGCTCCAACCCCTCCTTTCCAACCCCACAGAACACCTGATCCTTAGTCTCTTCTTCCCTGGCCTTACCATCACCTGCACCACCATCTATGTCCGCCCTATCGCCATTATCCTTTGGACGTCCGTCCCACATCGACCACACCTTCTCCTCCTATGTGATTTCTGCCAGCCTCAACATCCGTAGTTGTTCTGCTGCCCAGTTACAGTGGTGGCATCGGTTACTTTCCTCCCTCCAAGGTAACCTCGTTCACATTCCCTAGCACACCCACCCTGAATCCAACACCACTCCAGATGTCATCCTCTCCTCCCCCAACGTCCTTGGCTGCATAGCGGTGGACGTCCTTGACCCTACTGGTAGTAACCATCTCCCTGTCCTCCTCACCATTTCAGACGGTCGTGGCTCCCATACCGATCCTCACATTGACCCTCCCCCAAAATATGTCCCTGATTATTCCCTTGTCGACTGGAATACCTACTGGGATACCCTCTCTACCCAGCACGATAGCCACCCACTCACCTGCCACAACCCTGATGATGTTACCCATGCCGCCTTCTTACTCCAATAGACCTTGTCTGAGGCCGTGGAGGCCCATATCCCTACTGTTGCCATCCACCCGCACTGTCCCACTTTAGCCCCACAGGCTGTCCTCCTCCTCCATGAATCCCGCCATCTCTACCACGCCTTACTTCACACACGTGACCCAGACACACTACGACGCCACTGACAACTCCAAAGACACGTCAGGAACTTGCTTACGAATAAGAAACGACGGGACTGGCGACAGACATGCACCCAACTTAATGCTACACTTCGTATCAACTCGTCCAAGTACTGGTCCGCTCTCTGCTGCCTTACCGGATCTAACCCCCCCCCCCCCCTACTACCCTCTACTTCATGGTGATCAACCCTTCCCTTACAACCTTCGTAAGGCCAATCACTTTGCCTCCTACCTTTCTGATATTTTTACCCTCCCTGATGATCCCCAATTCGATTACTCCATCTTCCCGGATGTTTATGGTCGAACTGACACCTCTGTCCGTCCACTCGCTCCTGGCTTCCAGTACTTAGACAACATTACACACAATGAACTCAATGCCCCCATCACCACTCTCGATATCAACCTTACACTCCACACGAAGTGCAACACCGCTCCTGGTCACGATCGTGTTACCTATCGCCACCTCTGTGAAGCTCCCACCTCCTTCCTCTCCATCCTGGCCAGGCTCTATAAAGTGGTCTTGTCCACTGGCTACTACCCCAACCTGTGGAAAACGTCTCATATCCTGATGTTCCTCAAATCTGACAAACCGCCGTCCACTGTCTGCTCCTGCCATCCTATCAGCCTCACCTCAGTCTTCAGCAAGGTCGTGGAACCCATCCTTACCCGACGCTTCTACCAGCATCTCCGCCAGCACCACCTCCTTCCCACTACCCAGTGTGGCTTTCGACTGTCCTTCTCTACTGATGACCTTCTCCTTCACCTTACTCATCCTCTCTCTGAACAGCTCAACTCCCGTCGGTCCGCCATCTTCCTCTCCCTCGACCTTGAGTGTGCTTACGATCATGTATGGCATTCTGGTCTCCTCTTCAAGCTCCAAACCTTCGCCCTTCCTATCAATTGCGTCTGTCTGATTGGGTCCTTTCTTTCCCAACGTCCTTCCTATGTCACCATCCATAACACGGATTCCTACACCTTCTACCCCTCCGCCAGTGTGCCCCAAGGTTCCGTTTTCTCCCCTCTTCTCTAGCTCCTGTACACGGTGGACATCCGATCTTGACCGGTTCACCACTTGGTGCAACCAGTGGTCAATCCTTCTAAGACCCAGGCGATCATTGTAGGCAAAACCACCCCTTCCTTCCGTCTCCTTGATTTCTGTATCACCATTTATGGCCGTCCTAACGCCCTCACCCCACCCTCAAGTACCGTGGCGTCACCCTTGACCGTCACCTCTCCTGGACCCTCCATCTCTGGACAATCCAAGCTAAGGCACACTCCTGACTCAGTCTCCTCAAGCTCCTTTCTGGCCACACATTGGGTCTGGACCCCTCCACCATCCTCCATACCTATAAATCCCTCATCTGCCCTATCCTTTGCTATGTCCACCCTGCCTGGATCTTTGCCCCTCCTACCTTTTACAAATCCCTTCATATCCTAGAACGCTATGCTCTCCGCCTCACCTATCGCATCCGTCTCCCCTCCCCATGTGGATCTTGTGTGACCTTATTGTGTTCCCAAACCACCTCCTTTTCCTCGAACAGATACGGATCCTTTACAACTCCTGTAAACTTGATCCCCCTTACCGGCTTGTCTCTCCCAGCCTCTCCCTCCCTCGTCCACTGCTGTGCCTGTATTCCCCCGTCCCAACTGCTCTCCATCTCTCCACTCTCCATATCCTCGCCAAAGGTGGCTTCCGTCAACTCCCCCTCGCTGATGATGACCTCATCCCCTCCATCTACCCCTCCTACCAACTTTGATCCTTCTCTTCCACATCCTGTGTTTTTTCCTTAGGGCACCCTCTCTCCCTTCTCTCCCTCCTCCCTTCCTACCCCCTCCTCCCCACAGGCTTCCCCTCCTCCCCCTGTACCTTCGTTCCTCCCCCCCCCATCTCCTCTGCCATTGGCATCTACACTCTCCCCTCCCCCTCCTCCCCCACCTTTCCCCTTTTGGCAGGTCCCCGGACTCGCATACGTCAAGTGAACATTCGCACGCTGGACATCATCGCCATCGGTTCTGTGTGTGTGTCGTCGTGTTAGTGCTTTAGTGTTTTTCACCGCCCACGCTCCATCGTTCACATGTGTCATCTCAATCATCAGTGTTCATGTACAGTGCTGACCGTTTTTTTTTCTTTTTTTACTTTTCTACGCCTGTGAACGGCTTCGTGTTTTTTGCTCATGTGTCTACTGTTTTTGTCCACCGTTATGTTTTATGTTTCTATGTCTTCATTGATTCTATTTGTACTGTGTGTGGCCGAAGAGCGGCGTAATATTGCCGCTGCCGGTCCACCTTTTTAAGTAAGGTGTTAAAATAACAATAAAGAAAAAAATTATCTCGGGCACGCTCCACATGAGACCCACATTTTCAACTTACTGTCCACACACTACATTTGCCGTGCCCCTGACAACTATACATATTACTTGCGGGAGTCAGTCTATCGATTCCCAGAAGAGTTTGAGCAATGTCAATGCATCCGCACTGAACAAGATCATTGGCCAATAAGCTTTAGTGTATGAAGATGGTATCTGTTCTTTCACACTTGTCAGAAGCAATCACCTGCTCATTGGTGTGAGGGAACTTCCCACATTAACAAATTAAAAAGGAGCAGCGTCACTTTTCGATGATCTGCTGCCTGTAAGATGCTGCTGCTAGCGTGCCGCTGAAACTGCTCCGGCTCTACCAATGGAGTGCCTCCAAACCCAGTGAGATGTTGCCGATTGCAATGTACTCACTCGCATTATGGACTTACATGCCTGCTTTCAAATAAATATTTGAGATCACACTCCAGGAATCTGTATTCCTATCTTGCATGTGTGCGGTACGGCACAACAACCTGGCTTTCATATTCACATCAATTACACACATCATGCAAAAATTGCGGTGTTCTCACAGGAATCCAACCATAAGTAAGAAAATAATAGTAATCGCCCTCTAAAGAAACGCTTGACCTCGAGTGCTGCACGGAAGCACTTGTCTCAAATCTCTAGTACTCACAACCACGTCTCTGTCCCACGCAGACATCGCAACCTCTTCTCCTTACACCGACTCCCTGAGTAGTACTGCTCTAAAAATCGCTGTTTTCTTCTCTCTTTCCGATATTTCCACGCCACCTTGATTTACGTACCAATAGCGATATTAAGCTTTTGCACACAACCAATAAGGATATATTCCTCCGATACGATTTCCTACCACAAAGTTCGCGTCTCTTACCAAATCCAGTCACACCAGAATATCATCTCCCACTACCAAAATTAAGGCCACTAACGCTGGAGGCACTGAAGTCTCAAAGTCTGCGACAGTGACTGTCTTGCGCTCATTCAGCGTTGTATCCTTTGTCCAGGCCTTGAGCTCAATACTCCGGGCCTTAGGGTACATTGCCGCTTGAAGCCACTTCCATGTCTTTTTCCCCCATTTTCTTAAAAGCTTCCCTGTTGCGTCACCTCAACCTGGCGTCGTGAAGTTGCCAAGCCAGCTCGGATCGTATCAGTCCAGAAAAATGCATTTGAGGTCCGTGGGGTCGTCCAGCTCCTACTTGGGTCTCTCCGCAAAGTGGCCGCCAATAAGATTTCTATTTTGTACCAGCCTAGCTCCAACCACACAACTTTCATGCAAGGAAATTCAGATTCTGCCATCATCAGTTAGTATAAGATACAGAAAGAAGAAGTTGTTACCTTGTTGCTGATCCAGTGTATTCACCACTGCAATTGAAATCCGATGACTAATAACAAAAACGCGCCATAAGCAAGATAATAAAAATAAATTAAACAAATACGGACGTCGTCTCATAAGAAGGCGCACGTCTTTCAGTTGGTGTAGCAGACGTTAAAGAAGGTCATCTTTTACTAGACCCAGGTGCACTCTTGTCTATGACAAATTTGGACATCATAGGGAGTCTTTCTTGGGGCCTGTGTCCCGCTTCAACTCGGGGTCGGCCCTGTTACTATTGATTTAGCATTGTTAATTGCAGAGGATGGTCGGATGCCCTCCCTGCAGCCATTGGACGTCATAGGAAGTACGACGTTAAACCCTCCAAGGTATAAGTTGTTTGGAGTTGGGGTAATGACGTGCATTCTCTAGGTTCAATGATATTAAGTCTTTAGATGGGTGCAAACAATTCCAAGAATGTGTGGAAGTTTTGCCTCATAAAGATGATGACTACTATGCGAACGTTGGGTCAGAATTGACCTTGAGTAACATGCAGTAGTACTAGGTGAAATAATGTTTTGCCAGAGGAAAACTGTTATCAATGCCACTGTGTCGAAAGGCTTCTCTCTCATGAAAGTTGAACCAATTAAGAATACTAAGGGTTAATTCATGTGATAAAGTACAGCAAAGTACAACGAAACAGGAAAAGATATGTCTGTAAATGAGTGTGTGTGGTTGAGCCTTTAAGTGAAAATGGTGAATTGGATAAAGTATGGTGTTTTTTGTGCAGGAGTATTGTACATGTACGTGAGACACACAGTGACTGGTTACCGCCAAATACACTTGATAACTTTGGGACTAAAGATGTAGATTTATCTAAGGGATTGTTGGTCTCTTATTTAGATGTTCATGATGAAGGTGATATAGACAGGACGAATTCGATCGTAGGCACAAGCAAGCAGCCTATGTAAATACATTACGTGTACCTGTCATGTTTCAGTGTTCACTGGACGGAGTTTTGAGACACTTAAAAACTAAAATAATCGATATCTAGACGATTTTGTGTTTGTAAAAGATGTAAAGGGGCATGGGAAGCGGTTGAGGGAGGTTTTTAGGAGAGTCTGTACTGCTCACCTAACAGTAAAAGCAGTGGAAAAATTAATAATGAAAGAGTTACTCCACTTTGAGGACCTCGTGTATCTTCACCACTGATCTTGTTGATGCTACAAACAATCCGAAGTGAGAATGAATCACCTGTATACTGATAACCATTATTGGCTGCCACATAACTTACAACTGGTGATGGATGTGCATATTAACCAGCAACTGCACAATGGTATCTTTGAGGAAAGTACCACTGTATGGCGTGCTCCAGTTGGGATAGAACCGATAAAGTACAAAGAATTGTCGACTTTGCTATAAAAGCAGGTAACATACGATTACAAGTACATATTCAGTCCTGAATATAACGGGAACTCTGTATTATTTGGTGCAATGTTGGTATTTTCCCACTAGAGGCAGCCGGAATGGCCGAGCGGTTCTAGGTGCTACAGTCTGGAACCGCGCAACCCCTACGGTCGCAGGTTCGAATCCTGCCTCGAGCATGGGTGTGTGTGATGTCCTTAGGTTAGTTAGGTTTAAGTAGTTCTACGTTCTAGGGGACTGATGACCTTAGAAGTGAAGACCCATAGTGCTCAGAGCCATTTGAACCATTTGAACCCACGTTAGACTTACGGAGGGGCTATCATCAGTTATGAGTAGCACCACATGGCAAGGTGAAAACGGTATTTACAGTTCCTTTGGGTCAGTAACAGTGCTGCCATACGCTGTTGTCGTTAAAAAATGCACGTCATGTTTCAATGTTCGTTGGATGAACTGTCAAGATGTATGATGTATCTAGGTGATATTACTGTGTTTGTAAAATATATAGAGTGCCATATGAAACGGTTGAGGGAGGTTCTTAAGAGAAATGAGCTAACATCTAACCGAAAAAGTGTCACTATGTGTCACGGGAAGTAAATCACCTAGGACATATACTTAGTAGTGATATGAACACATCCGATATTGGTGAATGCTGTTTCTAACACTACTGGCAAACAAGGAATTACAGTTGATTTGAGAGTAAGCTAATTACTATATGAAATTTGTTCTGGGATTTCCATAAATCGTACAAACTCTCATGTACTTATTAAAGATAGCTGTAAAGTTCCGTTGATCACCTGAATGTGAAGCCATATTTGAAAAACTGAATAATTTGTTCACATACACTCCAGTGTTGGTCTTTTTGAACTACAAAAAGGAGTGACTCTAGTATTCACGAGTTACACAGTGTTTTAAGTCAAGAGATAGAGGGGAAGGTGCATTCAGTTATCGGATTTCAACAAAGCAGGGAGGAACTATCCAAACACAAACAAGAAAGTGCTGACCCTAATATAGAGTGAGACATACTTCTGCTGATATTACTACAGGAAAAGATTTGCGGTCATAATGGGTCATATAGAATTGGTTGTTAGGATTAAAGTATTCGTCTAGTAGACTAGAATTTTGGGAGCTGAAACTAAGTAAATTTTAATTCGAAGTATTTCGTTAAGGTGGCAGAGATTACACTAACACGGGCAGCCTAAGGAGGAAGATTAGCGTAACGAAATATAGGCGGATAATGGGTTATATTCTTGTTACTAAAACTCAGTTTTCTAGTAATGTTAATCGTGCATCTGGGTCCCATTTTTATGTTGGGATTGATGTGACATTTTGTGTTCATAAACTGAAGGGTAAATGATGTTCATAGAACCTTAAAGGAAATGCTGCGCAAAAATGTGAATTGCTATCGAATGTTTGGAACGCTTTATTGCCGTACGTTGTTATTATTTAAAGTTAGAAGATTCATGAAAGTACATGTCTGTACCCATAGAAATTCGTATATGGTCGCGAAATGTCGTTGTTGTTTTAGGTTTTTAAACCTTGTGAGCCAGTGCAAAATTCTGGAAAGACATTGCGAGTGGTATGGAAGCAGGTACAGAAAGCTGCTGTAGTATCAACGCCCTTGAATGGCAGGAATGAACGGGGCAGCACAGCCCGAAACTCTCTAAATGTAGCGTGGGTCCGGGCCTAGCCAATAAATCCCAAAGGGGAAAAGAATAAATTCGGCAGCTGCTATCAAATTCCACATCAGATAATCGAGATGACCCAAACGGTGAAAGTTTAACTATAGCTTCCAACACACATAATGGTCATACATGTTGGATGTAAACGCCACTGACGAGGTGTGCCAACTGATTTCCGCTGGTCCCAGCCCCCCTCCCAAAAGAAAAGAAAGTCGTTAATAAGAAGGAAAAATAGGGCACCTCCCCGCAACATACGCATAAGTTACCATACGCATTAAGCGTACAGAAGTGATGGTGTATTAGGACCTTTTGTAATTTATTACCTGTATTTGTTGTGTCGTGTACCATGATAATGATGATATATGACATTTGTACTAATTATATAGGAGTTGATGTACTATTTATGGGCTGGTAGAGAGATAGGATCTGGAAGTAGTGAGGTGCTGATCAAAACAAATTGTCAGGTCCCGAGAGATAACCAAAAATTTATCAAAATGTACTCACACAGATTTTTAAATACACACCTGCGCATAACTGACACAGGAAATAATACAGAACAGACAGTAGCATCAGTAAAAAAAATTTAATGTTTTAAATAGACAAAAGGAATGGTTGTCTCATTAATTTGCACGATCACGGTAGTTTAAAAGAAAAACGTCTGTTGCCTCTTGCACATTAAGGTCATTTATTTAATTTGTGAACCCAGATGCGATTCCCCTTACTTAGAAGGCACCTTCAGTGGGTGTCCTGAAATACTGCACGATTTCTTCGTTTGCATATAAAGGTTTTCGTTTGCCCATTTACGTTATAGGTTTGGAACAGATCATTGAAGTTTTTATAATAAAATGCGAAGGTAGTTACATATCAGCGTCTAATTCACTATTTCTAAGTCTAACAGCTTTCTCTCATGTGGCAAACTGGTTGAAAAAGTGCAGTGTTCTTTGATGGCGCGCTGGTAGCTGACTGAAGCTGTCACGTGATCAACCAAGCAGCACCACTACCCATGGTCTTTGCACTGACTACGTTTCTGTATGAATTCTGTTAAATAAACATTTTGCTGTTACCAGTGCCTTTACGATTCCATGATGGCAGAAGAAGTGGATCTCTGTACAGCGTTCTGAGGCAACACTCTTGCACCAGCGTACACTTCAGGCTCACTTGATATATCTCGCATGGCGCTTTCATGATTTTCCAATTTTAATGGTTTCTAGTGCATTTTGCAGGAATCCGAAAATGATTCTTCGCTTGCCAATGAACGTTATAGAGTCGTTCGAAGCGAGACAGCAATGGAATGGTATGCGAAGGGGATACCAAAATATTTATTTATTTTAGTCGCTCCCCGATGAGTTGTTGAATGTCAAATTGTTACTTACAAACACAACAGCAAGAAATGGAATCTGCCTAACTGCCTCTGTGTCCTTCCTAATTTCCTCATGTTTAACAGGATATTCTCTGACCGACCTGCTCTTCACGTAATCAATGTCAAACAAAGATCGAAGAAATGGTTGACAAAAATAAGTTCAACGTGATCCAGAGTTAACTCCATTGAATTGTAATGACGACCTCCTGAATCGCAGATCGAACCAGCCACTTTTTAAATTTTGAATGAAAGTCGTCAGCAATGGCAGCCGAAGCCTTCCGGTGAATGAAGTCACTCTCTTTCTGTCAACGGCCTTGTCAGAGAGGAAAAGCAGACGGAGGGCCAGGGCCCGTTCTTGCTCTTCAGGTGGGTAACTGTCGATTTCAGGCGGAAGAATCAGCAATGATCAGCTGTATTAACCTAGAGAAGGTGGTGGGAATCATTGACTTAAGGACACATAATGTGTATCCACATGATACGTGGTCTACAATGGGCCTTCGAGAGGGGAATGCCAAGGCGGAGGTGGGCACGAGAGAAATACTTAATAACTAACGAAACGATATCATTCTACTGTTAGGAACGTGAAATGTCGGAAGTCATAAAATCTGTAAAGGAAAGGAAAATAGTCAAACTAGATATAGAAGTGGTTACTGAACTGAAATGGAAAGAAGGAATTCTGGTAAAATATACGTTAGTAGTAACAGTTGCAGAAAAATAGTGTAATTCGAAGAGGATTCGTTATGTTTGTAGGGCAGAGAGTGACTTACAGCGAACAATACCGTCATATAATGATTCTTACCGAAATCGACAACAAACCAACACCAACAACAAAATATGAGGTGTACACGGATAGTTGACAAGTAGAAGATGGAGACATAGAAAACCTATAGCTATAAAAGCTATAGTTGTCAACATTTTCAACACCTTTATTTTACCAAGCGAGGTATTTTGACTACCCCAACACAGTTTTGTGGTTTAGTGTAATATTTGTTTTCGGACTCAAATTATTATTATAATTTTCAAATTATTGTTAGTCTTTGAAGTCAACATAGACATAAAGTACAATAAATTTTATATACCATTCACAAAAGAAAGTCAAGGTTAAGCGCCTGTAAAACCAAAATGTATACACTTTGGCTGTCAGTGCACTAAACTAGTACCTGGCCTCAAAATAACAAATAACATTTTTCAAATATTCATGCAGGCACGTTTTTGCACCACATGCACTTGACAATTACAGTTTCTGCTCTGTTTGATTACAAACAGATTTATTGCACGTTAAGAAACAAGAATCTTGTTTTCCGATCTCCGTTCCTCTTGCAGTGTACAGATTGCAGTAGTGTTGGTAACCTGGAACACTTAGGCTGGATCACTTCTTGGAATTTCAATACCAAATTCTTTCAGTGCATTTTGTACAGCCTTAAGAAGACCGTTAATATTTTAACCTCTTCCCTTCATGTTGCCTCTTCTGAGTTCAAATGCCTACTCAGTTTCGAAGAGTTTCCGTCGGCTCCGATTATTCTCCTGCCACTCAGAAAATCTTTGCGTGTAAGGAATATATGCGTTCAGCGATACATTATTTACAGTCTCAGAACACTTACTTGCCTCCGCCTGGTTCCTCTAACACAGCTGTAGTCTCTTAATTTTTTCCATTATCTATGGCATATTAGGTTTTCTTGTAATAGAGTATGATTTCTGGTTTGTATTCACTTTTCTCACCGCTCGCTTTCCTCTCATGATGTTAAGTAGAGAGTAAGATTACCGATTTGCTGCTTTGTCGAACATAGGAAAATACAATCAAGCGATGTGTGAAACCTAAGATTGAAGAACGGATTTTTTTCTTTATGTCGGGAAAAAATTCCTTCGGAACTTCTTTCTATTGGAACGCTGCAACAGAAAAATTAAATTACGATGGTGAACCTGTAAAATGTTTCGTAAACAATCATCTCCAAAATATAAGAAAATAAAACATTTCACACCAAGCAGAGCACTCTCATACCCCCACCAATATTACTCGTCAATAATCATTAAATAAATAAAACATGTTCATTCATGATTGTCAGGACAATTTCAATTATTTTAGGAGGGAGCCGTGGAACCACAAGCCTGTAGCTCCTGAGATAAAATTGTAATAGGGAAAACATCCACCTGGAGTAGACAGAACTCCGTGCTTCGTAATGGGAGAGCTATATCAGTAATTCAGTAGGTGTTAACACATATGATTAACAATCTAAAAGGATTGCTAGCATGGATCGAAGACAAATCGAAGTTACGGACAATATAATGAGCTAGGTAGTACGAATGGGATAGGAGAGAGACAAGTTCTGCAAGAAATTTCAACTAGTAATAGCGAAAACACTGTTTATAACTTACATGAGGAGGAGAAGTTAGGGGGAAACTCTCCAGTTGGATTATATGATGTTTAGACAAAGATTCTGATATCAGATATCGGACTGCAAGATGTTTTCAGAAACAGATATAGGCTCTGATCACAATTCAGTAATGATCACGAGTAGAGTGAAGTTTGAGAAAGTCATCCTGAATAATCATTGTAGAAAGAAGTGGATGAGTTACGTCTGAAGTTCTGTACGGCTGTTTATAGTGTGACAATGAATACCGTAGTAGGCACTTCAGATGAACAGGAGTGGACATCTCTAAAAATTGCAATCGCCGAAGTTGGAGAGCAACTACAGATACGTGAAAAGTAATTGCAAAGAATACTTGAGTAACAGATATGTGGCGTCCCGCGACAGTCGCTAGCTCGTGATGAGCTCTTTGCATCTATAGACGTTATGTCGGGGAGCTTCCACCCGCAGGAGGCGCGCGGCCGGCCGCACGGTGCGGGAGGTGAGTTGCTGCCTGCACCGAGTGGATGCGAGTGCCCCGCGTTGTCCTTCTGCTCTGAGCTCTGGGGTTCGCCGTCGACAGGAGGCGATCAGGCTGGTCGAGGAGGCGACCGAATCCGGCAACGTGGGGCCGAATGAAGGGATTCAGCCAGCTCTCCAAGCAGTAAGCGCATGAAGCCGTCCTTCGGTCAGCGAACAGCCCGAGCCCATTTCATAGTGTGGCCAGCACGGTGGAATCAGGAAGGCATCAGCTCAGCTGATTCTGTGATTGTGGGTGCTAGTGTACTGTCGCCCAGAACTTATTGTGCCTCGCTTTTCGTCGTAATGCCTGGGGCACGGTTTCGGTTATTGGCGTTCTGGCTCAAGCGTCGGCCTTCCTCAAACACACCCCGCATCCCCTAACCTTCCACACGGCTCTGTGTTCCGCTTAGTGGCTTCATCAGTGATTACTTTAACTGCTCTCTATTTGATTGCGTATTTCGGAGGTTATCTGTGTCTTTGGTTGCAAATTGGCCGGTGGAGTGATTGCCTTGCTAAGTTATGTTAGGTTTTGTTAATGAACAAAAATTCCTACATTATCAGTGTATTAATTGTTCTGCAAATTGGTTGTGATCCCACATGTATTGTGCAAGGGCTGACGGTCGCAGGTTCGAATTCTGCCTCGGGCATGGATGTGTGTGATGTCCTTAGGTTAGTTAGGTTTAAGTAGTTTTAAGTTCTAGGGGACCGATGACCTCAGAAGTTAAGTCTCATAGTGCTCAAAGCCATTTGAACCTTTTATTGCAAGGGCTGTTAATTCTCTTAGGTCGTATTGTTCAATGTCATTCTCCAGTGTAGAGTTTACAGACCTTAGAGGCTCCATAGAACATTACCTAGGATTTAAATTTTTCTGATCTTATTTCTTCTAATTTACCTTGTGCTTGTCTCAGTGTTTTTGAATAACTAACTTGCGCTTTAACTGCTTAAATCTCATTAATCCTAATGGAAATTTCCTTTTGGATAACTGTTTGGATTTTATGGTGATTATTAACTGGCTAGGTCGAACCTGTGTCAGTTTGTTCCTTTTCAAACTTACTTTACTGAGATTTGTCCTTTAATATACTGGAATGTATGTTTTAGAAATGTCTGATGGTGACGTTTCCCCGTCAGCACATCCTTGTTCATGTGGGGACTATCGGGCGATAAATGGGTTTGACTCATGTCTCAGGGCGTGCTACCAGCCACAGCCTCATGCCTAATAGCTTGCCTGTTTTGTATCTACTTTTATGCTATTGAAATTTTAGGTTCGTTTTTATTTTCACATCAGAGAAAATTATGTTGCGAATGATGTTCGGGTCTCTGGACCAGTCCTTCCCTCCCCAACTAACCACCGCAGGCTAGGAAACTGATTACTTTCGGAGCTGGACTAAGTTGTTATTAACCAATTAGGATCACTGACTTTAAAAAGCTACTTTTAATTTTTTGGCGAACTTTTGTTGTCAAAAACTTTCGTTTGGTCATATGGTCGGTTTCTTGCACGTATGTTCAGTTGTACCATGGAATCCAGGGGTGTGCTTGGGGTCAGCTGTCTTTAAAAGGATCTGCTGTAGTACGGGCAACTAATACGCAGTCAACCCGAGGTGGGGAGGGTTGTGGGGCTGTGTGTGTGGCTGCAGGTGGTGGCAAAGTGCTGCTAATTGCAGATTAGTGGCAAGGTGAGTACCGCACTCGGTGACTGTGTCGCATCTCTTTTGAATGTCGAGCGAAACGTCACTTTTTTGTCAGGCAGAAAGCCTTCACGGGTTCAGTTTTATAGATTACAAGCCCAGATTATCCCTTAGTTTCGCCATATTAAGATTTTGGGTTGGGTTATGAGTGATTCCGAGCAGATGTCGGTTGTTAATGGTTTAGATAACTAAGCCGTGTGATGTATGTTAGAGAGGGATAGAGGTTGAAGAATAATATCTTGAGTTAGCAGAAGATGCAGCCGACTCTTCCAGCATGAGGCGTGTGAGTATGTGTGGTGGTACGGCACGTCTTTTGTCGAAGTTGCTGAACCCTCATTCAGCTGTGCTCCGTGACGCCGATAATATCTATTTATAGTACGCAACATTTGGTAAATTTTATCTGAGTCTTGGTCACTCTGGAAATGCGGGTGGATGTGTGTAAGGTTTCCTGGGAAGTAATTTTTCAACTGTTGTGTCCCCTCTGTCGGGATTCCATAACAGATATGATTAGTGGTGTGTTGGTTGTTTGGGGTTCCTTACGTGAGTTGCGCAAGAGAATTTTGAGTGGAAAATCTGTCAGCTAGGGAAAAGAGTCATCTTGTTAATCAATCAATTATTTCTTTGTGTTCAATGGGAGAGTGCAAACTTTAATTGAATATATAAGTGGCTGTAGCCTTAAACTTTCAGCTCCTGGAATCTGAAAAACAGACATCACAAACAAACCCAACAACAAGGTAACACTAAAACATGCAGTACACACAGACAACACAACAGACCACACCACTTCAGAAAAAGAGAGACGGTACACACTAACATACAATAACAAAAATCACATAGAATAGGAAACATCTTGAAAAAGCAAGGGATCGCAATAACATTCAGAACAAACAATACAGTTCAGGAAAGATTAAGACCAGTAGAAAAACCTCAGACAAATTCAGCAAGGCTGGAATATATCAACTCACTTGCAACTCCTGTCGGACCCAATACATAGCACAAGCAAGCAGAAACTTCCAAACGAGGTGTACAGAGCGCATGAGAGCTCTAAAAAGTGACAGCACACATTCAACTTTTGCGGAACATCTAATGAACAAAAACCCTAACCCACTAACATCGAAAACGATCCACACATTCTGAGAAATAGCAACAGTCTATACCGACAACTAACAATAGAAGAAAATTACTACATACAAGAGCCTATAGTCAAAGGGAAAACACAGCACTTTGCAACAACACACTCTTTTCCGCTCTGAGAGAACTGACCAAGGACACAGAACAGAAAGCACACACACGCAAAAGAACCACTTTCCCATCACACACAGAGACATAAATAACGAACAGAAGTCGTCGTAATTCGCGCTACAGTTTTTCACAGCCTTTCTCGCCACATGCGATACACCTCTCTCGACACACGTGAACAGCAAGATGGCGCAATATTCTGCATCAGAAACAAAGTGCGAAAGTTTTGTTTTTCTGCGTATAAAAGCACCGACATACCATTCAACGAACGTGAATACACGAATAGCTAAGTAAAACCTCAGTACACACCAAATAACTGATTTCCACAACACCACCACAACCACAAGTACATACTGCTGACATACGAAGTTCACCTTTTAGTATTTTGTTTACTAACAGCAGCTCACATGGTTGCAGAAGACATGATGTTCGCTAAGTAAAAAACGGCAACAGAAAAAAAGCACATACAAAATATGTCGCAAACAGCGACAATAGTTGCTTAAAATATGCTGTAACATACAATAAATAAGGTAGTATGAAAGTATCTATAGGAAAATATATTGCAAAGAACGAATAGTAAAAATGTTATAATGTGCTACTGTGTTTGCAGAACCATGCTATTCTCTGCATGTTTTAGATTGAAAAAACCCCACTGATGATGGTGATATTTGTCGCCGAAACTAGTTTGGGAGAATAAATAAATAAACGAATAACAAGGTGTTTTGCATCAAGGTGGACTCAATTTCTCATATTACTGTTTTTCTATGCAAACACGGACCAAATTGAAGAGTTCCAAGATAAAATTATTGATCATAAATGAGGATGGTAAGACAGAGCGGTTTCCATCCTCCCGAATACAGTATCCGTACCTTAACAACAGTACTACCTCATTCGGTTATTCGGTATTGTCACTGTTGTATGGTTTACACACAATTTGCTTTAGATAATTTATAACATGAAACATAGCTTTGCACTTCATCAGTGCATACACTAAGGACACCTGCTGGTGGCTCGTGGTACACGAACATGCCACTATGCCCTTTACAGTAACTTCATTGAGTTTGGAAAACTGACTACATGCCCTTAAGAGTTCAACTACGGCTCATGCATGTGTTCATGTCTTCCCTCATTCCCCCTGAAAATCTGAATCAGTATCCTCCCTTGATAAGTGGGGCATTTAGCTCAGTAGAGTGGCAAAGTACATCGAGGACGTGCTGAAAAGTAACGCCTCTGAAATTTTTATTAGAAAACTCTTAAAATATTTTCAAGAAAACAGACGTTACTAACATTCTACATCTTCATTCTCCGTGTCTACGTATTTATTTCTCAACATTGTCACCCTGGTGACGAAGACATTTCTCCCAATAAAAGGCCAGTTTATTGATATCGTCACTGTAGCATGTCTGACATTGTTGTCGGAGTCACAACCTCACCTCTGCTTGCACAGCTTCATTACTATAAAAGTGAATTCCTCGAAGACATTCTCAAAGTTTTGGAAACATATTGAAATGGGCTGGGGGCAAGTTGGGACTTTGTGGAAGATTATGGGTGAGAGTGAGTCCAAGGCGGTGGATTGTTACAGATATCTTGGCACTTCCATACTGAAGGAGAAGGTGCTCCATAAGTGGACGAATGGACGAACTCTTCTAATTCGAAAGTCGATTACAGCAATCTGTTTCTCACGCGTCGGCGCAGTTACGTTACACGCTACAAGTCGGCACCTTCTAGCGGCAGAGAGATGCAAATATATAGACACCAATAATAAAGATGCAATGTGTTAATAAAGTCTGTTTTATTTTAAAAGTTTTAAGAGTGTTTGCTAAAAGAATTGGAAGCAATACTTTTCAGCACATACTTGACCTATCATAAACTATAGATCTTTGCACACGATTTGTTTGTCAAAGTGATCATGTGCTGTAAAGTTAGCCCCTTTCAGTATTAACCACTATTATGTATGTTTGTGTATTGTGCTTTATTTGAGGAGAACGTTACAGCTGCTTTTTTAAACAGATGTATTTTCGTAATCTTCTTCAGCCCCTTGTGTATATAATTTATTATACAATTTTATTCCATTACAGAAAGTTCTATTTTGAATTTATGGTTTTCTTTTTCTTCTTCCGTGGTTACGTATGGAGCTGTTAGTAAAATACTTGTTAGTGTATTCTTTGACATGTACAACAGACTGGTAGATCTACTCACTTGTTGCAGTAAGGATATTCATTAACTAAAATCATTCTTTACAGTGATCTCGACTACTACTTCTACTTATCAATCTTACAGCGATTTGTGCAGTTATAAATTGTATCCACGCTTTTTTCCTTCGATCCTCAGAAAAGTATCACATTGCTAAGAAATGACTGTACATAGAAATATTTTGTCACCATATGATATGGACTATTACAAACAGTTGTTAGAACTCTAAGAATATAACATGCTGATGACATTCTTTTGTCAGCATGTTTTTGTTTCAATGGACACGCTACATCCATCCCTGAAACTTTGTATTAGTTACACAGTACATTAATTTATCACCTGCGTTTAATGCGACAGAGTTGTATTCCTTCTTGAAGCTGGAGTATTTTATTGATCTTCAATGTTAATTTCTTACACGATGCCCAAATGTATAATACCTGATAGTTTCATTGCATTCTGGAAAAGAAGTTCTGGTGTTTTACAGTGACTATAATGTTGCTGTCATCGGCCAAGATAGCTTCTTCTCTGACTGTTATACCACCTGGAAAGTCATTGATCTATATTAAGAACAGAACTGGTCCCAATACAGTATCCTGAGGAACTCCTTTTGCACCCTGTTTTCCAGATAAGACGTTAATCATTATTCTGCTGTTCCTTCTGCTGCGCCTTACATTTTTGGCCGTAACAGTGAACCATTCTATTGTATACTGTATAGCTTTACGAACACTATGTAATAGGGCGTTTTACTGTCTCTCATCCCATGTTTTTGCACTGCAAATCTCTGTTGTACTGATAACAACGTACTTTGTCTATTTGGTGTAATTTAAATAAAGCAATTAGTGTAAAACTTGTTAGATTTGTAGAGATAAGTAATATGAACTCCTGATTACTGCGATATGGTGTGCGCAACGTAATTATCTCCGTAATTAGTTTTACAGATACTACGTTTGGGTAAATTGTGGTGTCCCTTTAGAAAACAACGTTTAATTCTAGGAGTAAACTACTCTGACGTTTAGATACATCAGCTAGTAAGGTTTGGCGACTAGATCTTTGTTAGTTCCTAGTTAAATTATCAACCCGCTGCCGCACTAGGGTCACTTTTCTCCTTTTTCCATCAGCTTTCTCTGACGAACTCTGAAATATATTTAGTTTCGGTTATGCGCTGGACACAGAATTTTTAAAATAGGCTGACAGATGCATACCCCTCCAAGTTTCTCATATCTTTGATGTTTGCTCGTCTCATGCAGAGACAGACTTGTCTTCATCAGTTGTCGTACGCAGTATCCGTTCTCGTACGAACTCTCTTTCACAACGATAGGTGTGTTGTATTATACGTAAATGGCATCTTAAAGTATCCTTCAGTCTTCATGACCGCTCGCTGTAATTCAAGAATATCATAAATTATTGTAAATGAATTTATAATATTCCTTAAATATTTAACTTACTGGACGTGACAACTTCTACATCAATCCAACGAGTGTCTTTTGGTAAACTGCAGAAAAATTGCGTTACGATGGCTGTGTATGTATCGTTCATAAATACTAATACATTGTGTATTTGCTATCTGATATTTGTTATTTAATACTCGTATTAACAAACTGCCTTCACTAAAACCCGCTGTGTGCTTAATAACCTACAAAGTTTACATTAAGAGTCCCTACAGTTAATTTTCCACAACTGATTACCATTTCTTTACTTCGTTTAGTATTGTCTTCATTTTAACAGTAATACTTCTGGTTCCACACTATCTTTCTCTCGCAGTTCTACATAGCATCTATTATTCTTGAAAATTTCTCTTTATTCTTGTGGTTTGGAATTGGTAATATAACAGCTTCGTAATATTTCCAAGGCAGAGTTGATTAACAAAACTGATAATCTATAACTCTGTTGTGCATAATTTTGTATCCAAATAGGCATATTCTCATGTTAACTGCAACTAGAGAAATTTGTTTCCGTTTTATTCAACTAAATTCTTTCATTAGCGAATTCATACATCTACAAAATCTGAGAAATGTATTGTGTTTCAATTTAAACAGTAGAAATGCTGCCCAAACCGAGAAATTCAACGACGACAAAACGGTGGATCACCTCCGACTGCTACAAGTTATATTAAGATTCAATCTTCTTTTTGTTTCCTTCACGATTGCTTCCATGCTGTACAAGAATACCTTAGGACTAATGTTTTTATCATTCAACATGGAATGTTACACCAAAGTTCTGTAAATACAGGATTTTTATACAACAGTTGTGTGTGGCAGCGTACTGGTATGGCAGTGTCCAGTCACCGCACACGCTGCGTTCCGCTGATCGGACTTTGGCAGATGGCGTGCCGGTTACATGTAGATTAGGTTAGGGGCATCCTTGGAAGAGTTCTGAAAAAATAGTTGCTTCACTTAAAGCTTTAGACTGTTGTTTCAGTAACATCTGCACACAGATCTGTGAACAAGCCACAAATAGAAACTTTATGAATTAGCGATAGCGCATCGAAGAGTTTTACGTACTATGACAAATCCTCCACGCTCCAGAAGGAAAAGAAAACCTGTTCAACACTGCAAGACTGCAGTAGCCATTTTCAGTGATGACGTTGAAAAACAATACCTGAGAAAAAGAGTAAACAAAATTTTGTTACTTTATAACGTGTCGTTGAGAGTTGTGCAAAGCTGCGTGAGGAGATGCACTGAGGACCAGTCTGAAGTTCTAAATGGAACAGCCATTTTCTCACACTTCCTTCCAAAGCTGCTCCAGTATATTCCGTCTAAAGCGGTACGCCACCCGCAAGGGACTGAGGAACGTGACGCAACTTGTGTGTGTAACAGTGCCTCCCTCAGAAATCATTTCCGTCAATTTCCAGAAGCACCACTTGTGTCGTACTTGAAGCACTCTGTATTATCATTTACATGGTAACATTCCGTCGTGACTGGACGAGTAGTGTTTCACTTTCAATTCATCTACGAGGGGCGTTCAGTAAGTAACGCAAAATATTTTTTTCCGAAAAAAGGTCAGTTTTATTCAGGATTCCAATATACCACAGTAGTCACAACTTTTTTGTCTACAGAATTATATTTTTCATTAGAACCTCCGTTCAACGCCACGGCCTTACGCCACCTTATTGGAAGGGCCGGTATGCCTGGATGGTACCACTCCTGTGGTCGACGTCGGAGCCAACATCTTGCTGCAGCGACAACCACCCTATCATCCACGTACTGCTTCCAGTGGAGTGCATTGTTCATTTGGCCAAACAGATGGAAGCTCTTTACGGTCTTCTGTAAGGCTATGGGGTAACCACTGGGCACACGCCTTTGCGTAAGACAACTGGTGGAAGGGTGTGTCAACACTACCAGCAGGGATGTCCAGCTGAGCAGAAGGCTGTTTGACTGCGATCCATCGATTACCGCGCCGGCACGGTAGCTGAGCGTGTTTGGTCAGAGGGTTAGCTGCCCTCTGTAATAAAAAACTGAGTTAATCAACAATGAACTTAAACGGATGTCTTACGACGTCCGCCCCGAGCAGATGGAACAAATAGAAGCGAACTAAAAAAAAAATCACCTCAAATGAGAGTGCATTGCAGGAGTCACAGTTATGTGCAGCCGGCCGTCCCTCGGGAGAGCGGCCAGACTCGCAAGACCGTATAGGGATGAGGACAAAGCCTCGCCCAACGACTCACCATGCTTTTATTCACTGTAAGGTCTCCCTAGATATTCTGAAAGCACTTATGAATATCTGCTACGATCTGGTTTTACATCAAAAGAAACTCAGTGACAGCTCTCTGCTTGGGACGCACCTCCGTTACAGACGCCATTTGAAGGCTATTTATAGCGCAGCCACGTATCGGAACTTCATGAAGCTATTGGGGCTGAAGCGGAAATATTCCTTGGTGTTCTATTAATTCAGAGTTTCTTCAATCGAAAAAGGACGAGAAAAAAATAAGTTGCATTACTCATTGAACGCCTCTTGTATTATAATAATTTGTTTAGGTTCAATAAAGGTTTTCATCATGGAATACGGAAAACAGACCGTGTTAACTCTTCACTCCGTCTACACCCACTAGCAGCGCGAAGTGATGTCGCAAAGTTGGTTATAGAAGATGATTCAGCTAAGTTCCGTTTAAGGTATGGTAATTCTTTTTTTTACCTAAGTGTATTGTAAAACGGTCCATAGTCTCTTTTCAAAGCTATGTTTATTACAAAATATCTACATTAACTTCACATTTTCGAATGCACTATATTAATTTAATCTGTTAGCACCACAGTTGTAGAACATACGAACTGAACCGCATTTCACTGTACAGCCCTTCTTTCACCAATACGTAGGGCTTTGGATTTGTCTACATTTCCTGTACAAAGAAGACGTGGTCGCATGTCAGTGTAATTACGTACAGACACACACACACACACACACACACACACACACACACACACACACAGTATCGGCGGCAGGTAGAACGACCACGAGAGTGCTTTAGTATTGCTCATAATTAGTGTTGTTATGAGGCCTAGTAGGGTTATGTAAGTTACGTGAAGTGCGCCGGATGGTGTGTGATCGCATGTGGCGTCACGTAGATGCCACGTAGTTGCGTAACTTGTGTCAATGCCTGACAGTCTGAGTGGGGCCTCACTGTGGTTCTCCATGTGCTCGACTAGTCGAATCGTGCAGTATCCTAATTGGTGCGGCATTTGCGTTCGACAGTGTCCCGGCGTTGGATTGTATGGGAGTGTGAGAGCAGCATGCTAGTCGCGAAGTTATCCGTCGACCTCGCAAGACCAGCACAAAAGAGGATCACCGTGTTGTGCACCAAGCACATCGTGACCAAAACTGCGCCTGCCGTCCGAGAGCAAGTAATCGACTCTCCGCAACATTCTGTGTCATTCCGCACCAGTGACTGGAGATCACCAGCGGCCGAGTTAGAGAATTACCGTCGCATGGGACAGATGACCTCAGATGTTGGGTCCCATGGGGCTCAGAGCCATTTGAACCGTCTCATGCGTGAGCTGTCATTGACAACATCAAATGGCTGCGTTTGGAGTGCCCCTATGACGCCGAGGCATGGACTGCGGTTTGAATGGTGTTACGTTGTGTTCAGTGATTAATAGCGTTTCTGCATTAAGCTGGGTGACCATCGTAGGCCACTGACGGCGACATGGGAGAGTTTCCACTCTTCCAGTGTTTCAGAGAGGATCAGCGGTGTTACTCCTGGAGTCGTCGCGGCAGCAGCCATTCGGTACGACTCCAGGTCACGACTGGTAGTGACTAAGGGAACTAGGACGGCACTACGATACATCTTGTGTTCTCGTGTCTTCATACAAATAGTATCATGGCGTCAATTCTGAACAGGGCAATGCTCCGGCACACATTGGACCTGTCTCTATGAACTGTCTTTGTGATGTTGGTGTACTTCCGCGGCTAGCAAGATTTTTAGTTCTGTGACAAAATATGGGTGGAGCTAGCTTGCGGGTCAACTCTCTCCCAGTGCTTGTGCTCAAGATAACAAGGACTATTTACAACAACAGTGGATAAGTTTGCCTAAGGAGAGGATAGAAAGCCTTTATGACAACCTCCCCTCTCGAATCAGTTCAGTCCTCTGAGCCTAACGAGTGTAACGTCATGAGGATAAGTGGGCCCGTTTTGCCAAGTTAATTGTAAATTAACTTGATCTTGTAATGAGTAAATTAACGTCACATTCCTTTTCATACCTCCTCCCCATATAAGTGATTTTTTTGGTCAGACAGTGTATGTTGGGCATGGAGCCGATTCCAGTCTCAAGCGAAAGTCTGCAATTTCATATCTAAATAATGGAATATGAATATCACTTAGGATAAGGTGGAAACAGTGTTTCACCGCAGAGATACTCGTACATAGCGAGTGTCGATTAATTTGAGAAAGTAAAAGTCTTTCATAAAGCAAGACAAATTAGATACGCTCCTTCTTTACGCATAATGTGGGAGGAACGGGAAGAAAAAAGTTCGGTTGTACACAAAAATGTAGCTATGAAATAGATGTTGCACTAGCTTCTGCTCCCTCATAATCCATTTGTCAGCTCCAGTGAAACTCCAAGCGCCTCTGGAATAACTCGATATAGCATTGTTCGCATTTTGAGGGCTAACACCTTGCGTTAGTATAACAGGTCACTTCACCAGCTCATTAACCAGATTGATCGCAGAGGACGCATAAAATTGCGACATCACTACCATGGTTTCATCTTACAGAGATTATTTTTACCGATGAAGCTGCCTTCACAAATCCAACTACCGAAAGCAGTAAAACAAGGTTCTGTTGCAGTTTTTTTAGTGCAGTGTGGACAGAGAACGAATTTCCTCAAAAATGGACCACACTAATTATTGTACATGTATCAATTCTCAGTAAGGATCCTACAACAGCATACACCTAATTTCCAAATCCAGTCTCATCGTAATCATCAAAGATTTTTGTACGTCTTCTCAAACTACGTTACGAATGTTGGCTGGAACATTGTATAATTCTGCCGTTGTTACAGTATGGCTTCCAGAATGGGGGAGGACTAAAATGGTTCAAATGACTGAGTACTATGGGACTTTACTGCTGAGGTGATCAGTCCCCTAGAACTTAGAACTACTTAAACCTAACTAACCTAACAACACCACAAAACATCCATGCCCAAGGCAGGATTCGAACATGCGACCGTAGTAGGAGGACTATTGATTGTTTAAGTACCATGACGATGAACTCTGAAAAAGTTTTCGATCAGAAAAGTAGCTTACAGCTGTTCGTGTTTTCTTACTTTTGCAGACGGTTAGATCACTTATAGCTGAGTTGCCGAAAGTTGACCGCTGACAGTTGTGTTGGGCTGGGTGCATCAGTTTCGCGGGCTACCTCAACAACGTAAAGCCGTTTTTTAAATATCTCTATGGCAACGCTTCAGTGTTGGCACAGCTCAGTAGACGGCTACTGTTTTCGTCCGCAGCCGTTAGCGCTTCGCAGTTGAAAGACGACAACAACGCTGCGAGTAGTCAGGGGTCTACATAGTTGTCTCACACATTTACCTTCCTTCTCTTCAGAATTAATTACAACATAGAACCGTTTCCATTAGAAAGCAAGACAACAGTTTATCAGACCCTTTTCAGTGTGCAAACGATCCCCTAAAGGATCTGTTCCATGTCCCCTCCTATGTACAGTCTTAGACATAAAAACTGACCGCCAGCCGGCCGCCACAGAGAGTCCGAGTCGTTCACTTAAGGTGGCCAATAAAACTGACCGCCCCTGACAACTCTAAGTCCGGCCATCTGCACAATCTGGCATCACTGTAAGATGGGGTAAGTGTTAGGAGAAAGTGTTGTCTACTTCCGAGTTAAATTGATGGAGTGAGCCCGTGGTCTTGCGGTAACCGTCGTGCATCCTAAACTTGAAGTCGCATGTTCGCGTCCACCTGTATTTTATGTTTTTTTTTTTTTTTGGTCTAAAGTTATGAGTCTGATTGAACATCGAAGACAATTCGCTTAACATTCTACCCACCCGCAGTAACAAGTACTCCAGAAACAATTCCGCAGGACAGCTCGTGGCTGCGTCGCTATCTTAACAGCTTACGCTCGAGCGTTTCCTCGCGCTGCAGCGGCTACCGGCCACCGGCCAGACGCCACCCGCCGCCTGAAATCCGGCGCCGCCCATGTGAAGGCGGCGCGACGCTGTCAGTGTATGTATCAATGCCATTTTAGAATTTGAAGTTCTAGTTATCAACTTGCAGCTGAGCATTGGATTTTGCATATTTGAATATCATGAACTACAGTTAAGCATTGTAAAATTGAGTCGCAAGTGGAAAAAGGTGTAACATGTGCAACACAACGTTTACTTTTGGTATAACAGAAGGGTGAATGTAGAGGAGGCAGCTAGAAAGATTTGAACTGTGTGTGGAGTGAGAGCTTTTGGGAAAAATACGCCAGAAAAAGATATTCTTGTTTCAACAAAGATCGTTCTGGCATGAATGATTTTCCACATTAAGGAAGTCTCGACTACTGATATATGTGACAGATTACCATTTTACCATCATGCGACATTTGCATTCAACAGGCAAAGTTCAGAAGTCTGGTGTAGGAGTACTGCATGTTCTAATTCGAAACAACAAAAATCAACGGAGTGACTATTATTAAACGTCATCAGGTCGCTCATTGAGCATTACTATGCAGACCTGTTACTGGTGACGTGTTATGATGCCTTTATCGTTAACTTCCTAAGACTAAATGAAAGGCTGAGCCCCACCAAAATACGTAGACTAGAGTAAAGTGTAGTTTGAACATAATATTTTACATCTGATAGCTCGACATCGTTAGAACCAATGGGTTTGTACAGACGTAGAATTGGCAAACAACTTTAGCATAGTCAGATCGTTGTAGATATCGTGAATGAAAATTCGGCTGCTGATTAATTTCTCTTTGATGATTAATGTTGCGATTAGTAAACTAATGGAAAATGCAATTAAAATATTCCCTGTACTAATACAAATTAAAACATCACGACGGCAATCTATCTTAATAAAGCATTATTTGTCTGTAAGACGATCGAGCCTATTTTAACACGAGTTAGAGTTTTACTTCGAAAAGATCTGTATTTACTTCATTTCCTTTATGATTCGCAAGTATTATCAAAATGTGGCATTTCATAGATAAAATTATGTATTCACAACAACAAAAAATATGTCGGCAGAAAACAAAAGTGGCATTATGAAATTCGCAGTACCGTAGGGTTTTCGCTCTGACAGCATAAGGGTTACTGAAAGTACCAAGACGAATTTTGCTCGAGCGCTATCTTACGATTTCCTTATTGAGTTTGTATCTGCCTGCTTGTAGCTCTACTACAAAAGAATTAAAAGTCTGGCTTTCAGCGAGTCTAGAAAGGCTTGCACCTGGTAGCCAAGCATGTTACCTGAGAAATGGTATTTTCCTAAAGTGGGAAGACATCCTTTTGTGGTTGAATTGTTGGCAAATATCACTCAGACGTGTGCCGTTGGTCTAAGCGTTTCGGTGTGTTGAATTTGTGCCAATGGTTTTTCTACAGGTTTTTTCTGTCCCAAATAGAGAGTTGAAGTCTCCCTTTAGTATTTTCACGTAATCTTGGTGAATTTTGCTCATAGTATTTTCGAGTGTGTTCCAGAATTTTTCGACATTTTTTGTGTTTTTCTTATTTTCGATGTTGGTGGGGCCATGTGCATTGATGAGTGTTTATTTTTTACTGGGGCTCTGAATGAGCATAGTCATAAGTCGATTGTTGATGGGTGTGATTTCTTTGACAGAACTGATGATAGATCTGTGTTCGAGAAATGCCATGGCCAAGATTGGTACGCCTTTCGCTACCTTTTGTTGCATTTTGCTCTTGAAGATGCAATGGTTTCCGTAATGCAAGCTTTCATTGTCAGTTAGTTGTGGTTCTTGAAGCGCAATGATGGGAATTTTTGTCGGTCGATTTATTATGTTAGATTATTTAGTTTTCGTTATTTGGATCAATGTATCGATGTTTTGTTATAAAAAAAGGTCTTATGTGTGTGAAATCTTATGGGACATAACTGCTAGCGTCATCAGTCCCTAAGCTTACACACTACTTAACCTAAATTATCCTAAGGACAAACACACACAAACCCATGCCCGAGGGAGGACTCGAACCTCCGCCGGGACCAGCCGAACAGTCCATGACTGCTTCGACCTCGACCGCTCGGCTAATCCCGCGCGGCGTGTAGTTTTCAAATGCATGTTTTCTGCTTGTAGGGAAATTTACAAGAGATCTTCAATTTCTCTGCCGTGATAACCTGGCATCCCCAGAATCCGAAATTCCAACTGCCGCCTGTCGACAGTTTGCACAATTCATCTTTGCTTGTGTTTCATTGGTTTGGCCTGGGTGATTCCAGGACCGGACAGGACCAGAGGGTGTTGAAGCCTTTGGAAGCAAATATCTTCAGCCGAGCTCATTGAGCTAATAGACGGTGACCAGAGTAGCGGTGGTTTTCACTCAGACGTGCGTGGATTTTGAGTTCAACGGGTTGAGTAGTCGTTGAGGATTGTGTTAGTATTTGGTTCACCCCAAGTATTTGATTTCCTCAGTACCACCCATATGGGAGAGGGTTTCCCCTATCGGCCCCACGGGATTATTATTATTATTATTATTATTTCTTTCTATTCTCAGACGTTATGTCCGGTCAAAAATGGGCAGTGACGCGGACCTTGATCAAGCGTGACTTCCTTAACTGTACGGTATATGTTATATTGCATTTAGGAACTTTCGGGTCATTGAACATGTATCAATAATTACAGATTTTTGTAGTTGTATATATATGTTTGGATGTAGCTGTATTGCATTGATGTACTGGTGGATATTGTGAGGTATGACTCCTGTAGTTGATAGTATAATTGGTGTAATGTCGACTTTATCCTGATGCCACATGTCCTTGACTTCCTCAGCCAGTTGGATGTTTTTTTTTCAATTTTTTCTCCTGTTTTCTTCTGTATATTTGTTGTGTTGGATATGGATATTTCAATTAGTTGTGTTAATTTCTTCTTTTTATTGGTGAGTATGATGTCAGGTTTGTTATGTGGTGTTGTTTTATCTGTTATAATCGTTCTGTTCCAGTATAATTTGTATTCATCATTCTCCAGTACATTTTGTGGGTTGTACTTGTATGTGTGAACCTGTTGTTTTATTAGTTTATGTTTTATGGCAAGTTGTTGATGTATTATTTTTGCTACATTGTCATGTCTTCTGGGGTATTCTGTATTTGCTAGTATTGTACATCCGCTTGTGATGTGATCTACTGTTTCTATTTGTTGTTTGCAAAGTCTGCATTTATCTGTTGTGGTATTGGGATCTTTAATAATATGCTTGCTGTAATATCTGGTGTTTATTGTTTGATCCTGTATTGCAATCATGAATCCTTCCATCTCACTGTATATATTGCCTTTTCTTAGCCATGTGTTGGATGCGTCTTGATCTATGTGTGGCTGTGTTAGATGATACGGGTGCTTGCCATGTAGTGTTTTCTTTTTCCAATTTACTTTCTTTGTATCTGTTGATATTATGTGATCTAAAGGGTTGTAGAAGTGGTTATGAAATTGCAATGGTGTAGCTGTTTTTTTTATATGAGTGATTGCTTTGTGTATTTTGCTAGTTTCTGCTCGTTCTAAAAAGAATTTTCTTAAATTGTCTACCTGTCCATAATGTAGGTTTTTTATATCTATAAATCCCCTTCCACCTTCCTTTCTGCTTAATGTGAATCTTTCTCTTGCTGAATGTATGTGATGTATTCTATATTTGTGGAATTATGATCGTGTAAGTGTATTGAGTGCTTCTAGGTCTGTGTCACTCCATTTCACTACTCCAAATGAGTAGATCAATACTGGTATAGCTTAAGTATTTATAGCTTTTGTCTTGTTTCTTGCTGTCAATTCTGTTTTCAGTATTTTTGTTAGTCTTTGTCTATATTTTTCTTTTAGTTCTTCTTTAATATTTGTATTATCTATTCCTACTTTTTGTCTGTATCCTAGATATTTATAGGCATCTGTTTTTTCCATTGCTTCTATGCAGTCGCTGTGGTTATTCAATATGTAATCTTCTTGTTTAGTGTGTTTTCCCTTGACTATGCTATTTTTCTTACATTTGTCTGTTCCAAAAGCCATATTTATATCATTGCTGAATACTTCTGTTATCTTTAGTAATTGGTTGAGTTGTTGATTTGTTGCTGCCAGTAGTTTTAGGTCATCCATGTATAGCAAATGTGTGATTTTGTGTGGGTATGTTCCAGTAATATTGTATCCATAATTTGTATTATTTAGCATGTTGTATAGTGGGTTCAGAGCAAGACAGAACCAGAAAGGACTTAATGAGTCTCCTTGGTATATTCCACGCTTAATCTGTATTGGCTGTGATGTGATGTTATCTGAATTTGTTTGGATATTAAGTGTGGTTTTCCAGTTTTTCACTGCTATGTTTAGGAACTGTATCAATTTAGGATCTACTTTGTATATTTCCAATATCTGTAGTAACCATGAGTGGGGTACACTATCAAAGGATTTTTGGTAATCAATGTATGCGTAGTGTAGGGACCTTTGTTTAGTTTTAGCTTGATATGTCACCTCTGTATCTATTATCAGTTGCTCTTTACATCCTCGTGCTCCTTTGCAGCAGCCTTTTTGTTCTTCATTTATAATTTTGTTCTGTGTTGTATGTGTCATTAATTTCTGTGTGATGACTGAAGTTAATATTTTGTATATTGTTGGTAGGCATGTTATGGGGCGATATTTAGCTGGGTTTGCTGTGTCTGCTTGATCTTTAGGTTTCAGATAAGTTATTCCATGTGCAAGTGTATCAGGGAATGTGTATGGGTCTGCAATGTAACTGTTAAATAATTTAGTTAGATGTGAATGTGTTGAGTTGAACTTCTTTAGCCAGTAATTTGCTATTTTATCGTTTCCAGGGGCTTTCCAACTGTGTGCATAGTTAATTGCTCAGGTGACTTCATGTTGCAAAATTATCACTTCAGGCATTTGTGGTATCATCTTATATGTGTCTGTTTCTGCTTGTATCCACCGTGCATGCCTGTTATGTTGTACCGGGTTTGACCATATGTTGCTCCAGAAGTGTTCCATGTCTTTTATGATTGGTGGATTGTCTATTTTAATGTGTGTGTTATCCATTGTTTGGTAAAATCTCTTTTCGTTTGTGTTGAATGTTTGGTTTTGTTTCCTTCTATTTTCACTTTTTTTGTATCTTCTAAGTCGTTTGGCCAATGCTTTCAATTTCTGCTTTTTTTTCATCTAATTGCTCTATTGCTTCTTGTTGTGAGATTTTACCTAACCTTTTTCGTTTTTTGTCTGATATTTCATTTCTTATAAATTGTGTTAGCTGTCCGATGTCTTTTCTCAGTTTTTCTATTCTGATCTGTAGCCTGTGTTGCCATGCTGGTTTTGTGGGTTTCTTCTGTGTGTTGGTTTGTTCTGATCTCTGCCTAGTGTGTATATTTAGTGTAGTGAGTGCTCCTATATAAACCAGTAGTTGTAACTCTTCCATAGTTGTGTTTTCATTTATTTTGTTGTGTATGATTGTGTTGATAGTTTTTATTGTTGTTTCGACTTGTGGGTTATTTGGCGGTCTATGCAAGAATGGTCTAATGTCTGTATTTGTGTCTTTGTATTCTATATATGTCTGCTGAAATTTCTCTTCTATATCTAACACGTGTGTCTCTTCGTGTTCTATTTGTGCTTGTTCTGGTGGCTGTCTTAAGATTTCGTTTTCCTCTGATTGTTTAATTGATGCGTGTTGGTCTTTGTTTGTTTGCTCTGGGATTTTTGAGTCCATTACTGTATTTTCTTCTTCTTCTGATTGCACATTATTTTGTTCCAGTATTTGTTGTACTTGTTGTTTGATGTTTTCTAATTCTGACTGGGGTATCCTGTTATTTTTTATTATTACACGGATCTGATCAGCTAGTCGTTGTTCTGTTAAAAATTTTAATTCCGGGTATCTGGTAATAAATGTTGTGTATACTTGTGATCTGTATCCAGTTGTGTTGGTTCCTAGGTTTGTTGCTTGGTAATAACAAAACATGAGGTGTCGATTAACTTCATCTGACCATCTCATCCTCTGTCTTTGTTTTCCTTCTAGGGTGGTTGCAGGGAGCATATCCTGCAAAACACCTCTATTTGGATTTAAATCATTTTCCAGTTGGCTAGCAGGGTCGTTACCATTGTGGGCGGGCATAGGGTTCAAGCGTCGTCCCCGACCATGACGGCCCTTGTCCGAGGCTTCTTTAGTTCTGTCCTGAACCAAGTAATCACACTAAAAGGGGGGTTAGCCCTATTAGTGGTTTGTTCTTTTCGTCGCCTTTTACGACTGGCAGAACATACCGGAGGCCTATTCTTTTCCCGGGACTCCACGGGGGTTATTATTATTATTATTATTATTATTGTCATTATGTCATCAGCAAATCCGATATGGTGCATCTTCCCACCACTGAAATAGATGTGCAGTGTTCGACTCAGTATTTCCATCACAAAAATTAGGGATATAATTACGTTACATTGCTGCCAGTAGACATATTTATCACTTTTTCTTGGGCAGTTGCTACCTTTTACTCCATCATAGGAATTTATGTGCCTATCATTGTTGCAATACAGACGCTCAAATTATCCGATTTCTGTAATTTCATTTCGATACCAGATCGTTCTAATCGGATTCATCCAGTCAGGCTTAATGTGGATATCCGAATACGATTCTCATCATTTGATAGACTGGGTAAACCACATTCTTAATTGGACGGTTGAATCTAGATCACTTATTTATGACAGGGCCTGAATTCTTGAACACTGTGAAAAATAATAATACAATGTGCTTATTACTAATGTTTTATTTAAATATAAATATATGAACGAACGAGATAACAATTTATTTACAGGAGCAGAGCCCCATCCATCATAGCAGAGCAGCGCGAGATTGGTTTCAGGGCCAAGAGAGGATAAAGCTGTTGCCGTTTCTTCCACGATCACCGAACATCAACCAGATAGAGAATATGTGGGCAGAGGTAACAAGGTCATTGCCATGTGGACCTACAAATGCAAGCGACCTTTGGACGAATATAGAAAACGTATGGTGGGAAGTAAACCATCACGCTACACTGTAGACGACTTAATGAAAACAATGGCCCTACGCCTGCGAGAAATCTTACGTAATGATCGTGGGTGGGTTGGTTACTAAAAGTATACTCGTCCACAAAACCCATGTGGACAATTATCTGATAGTCGGTCAAGCTTTGCTTTGTCGCAGCTCTTTAGATACAAGTCCATTTACTTTCAGTCTCCTCCTCACAATTCTTGCAATGCAAGGTAATTGAAAAATCTCATCCACTCGACGCCAACTGAGTAATTGACTGGTGCATGTGTTGTTCAACACACAGTAGTGGTCACCCTCACTGCAATCAGTGACTGTTTGTGTGTGTGTGTGTGTGTGTTTTTTTTTCGTTTTCACGCACAATCTGAATCAATTCTAGTAACATTAGAGAGACAACCAACAATAAATAAATAATCCATCAAATATGACTGTGAAGTATTTTAATGCGATGGGAAGTTATAAACTGAATTATTACCCAACCCACGACCTGCATATTACGTTACGTTAAGTAAGATGTATTAACTCCTTAGTATCGTTAGCAGAGACAGTGCGCTCTTGTTGTCGAGGCTCGCAACAAGAGCAGCTATTAGCAGTGCCAAATGCCGCCGCGATTTGTTTATGTTGGTTGAGCGTGGACACTGCAGCAGACGCTTCGCCATAAACAGAAAGAAATCACCTTGGCTCTGACTGCAGTGAGCGGATATCACTGCCTGCGTGTTCTTACAGTAACCAATGTGAGACTCTACTCACAGGTGCCATGCAGCAATTGCAACGGGTATCATGTCATTAGTCATCAGAATATTAACCAGTGATGAAATGTCCACTCCATTTGAATCCCAAGAAAAGAGGAACCTTCTCACAAAGGAATGTGAGGTGATATCAAAATTTATCCAACATACAAAAATTAACAGCACGGCTTTCATGTATGCAGTAGCAGCACACAAGGAAATATTTTGCCTTGGAAGCGTATATTTCATTTCCTCTTCTCATATTAACGCCCTTGTTTTATTACGAAGTGAGACAAAAACATGAAAAACTAAAGTTCATGAGAAGCATATCAGTCAATTCCTCTTCTCATGTCATAATTTTTATTTTAGTATGAAGTAAAAAAACAAACAGTTTAAGCTTGTGAAGCATAATATGACACAAGATTCTTATCGTAGGCGCTATCGGAAACGTAAAAAGCAGGGAACTGTCCATTCTTTTGTCCAACAGTCTGTCTCTTTTCATGCATTACTCTCGCTGGGAGATTCTTATTCAAGTACTTGTGGGCATCAAGTTCTTCAGCAGAACAAGCCTTATGTTATTGTGCTAATTACGGTATGGAAAAAATGCAACAAAGACGATTTCCCCTAAAGCAGTGGGGATATTTGCAAATGTCAGCCAGCCGTTGTGGCCGTGCGGTTCTAGGTGCTTCATTCTGGAACCGCCTGACCGCTACGGTCGCAGGTTCGAATCCTGCCCCGGGCATGGATGTGTGTGATGTCCTTAGGTTAGTTAGGTTTAAGTAGTTCTAAGTTCTAGGGGACTGAAGAGCACAGATGTGAAATCCCATAGTGCTCAGAGCCATTTGAACCATTTTTGCAAATGTCTGTATTCAGCAATGACTGCCACCTGCCATAACACTTCACAGAATCCATGCAGGCAACTCAACTGTGCGTGCACTTCAGACTTCATTCAGTAAGACGTCAGGAGATTGATGGAAACGTCAAATTAACGTCGCTTTTCGAGTCGTATTCAATCCAGAATGAGGTGTTATTAAGGTAGTTCAGCGTTCTAGCAATTACACTTTTATAATTCCCATATGAGTATTCCGGTAGCCTAATGAACCCGTTAGTGTGAAACTATCGGGAAATGCATTAATATCGAAGTGCAAGAACTTGAGACAATACGTGGACTCTTCTCTTCGCTAGGTGACCTATTAGTGTTATTTAGGATTCTCTCCGTCCTAGACGTAATGCAAATGGAACTTCAGAGGTGCTTTCCGCTGTTCTTGACAAACATCAGCAACTTGTAATCACTGAGAATTACAACTGCGTGATGATATCTCTCAAGTTTCAGTAGTTGTAGTGGTGTTATGCTGTCAAACTGCTTACAGTAACGTTAATGGTGGCACACATACACTCCTGGAAATGGAAAAAAGAACACATTGACACCGGTGTGTCAGACCCACCATACTTGCTCCGGACACTGCGAGAGGGCTGTACAAGCAATGATCACACGCACGGCACAGCGGACACACCAGGAACCGCGGTGTTGGCCGTCGAATGGCGCTAGCTGCGCAGCATTTGTGCACCGCCGCCGTCAGTGTCAGCCAGTTTGCCGTGGCATACGGAGCTCCATCGCAGTCTTTAACACTGGTAGCATGCCGCGACAGTGTGGACGTGAACCGTATGTGCAGTTGACGGACTTTGAGCGAGGGCGTATAGTGGGCATGCGGGAGGCCGGGTGGACGTATCGCCGAATTGCTCAACACGTGGGGCGTGAGGTCTCCACAGTACATCGATGTTGTCGCCAGTGGTCGGCGGAAGGTGCACGTGCCCGTCGACGTGGGACCGGACCGCAGCGACACACGGATGCACGCCAAGACCGTAGGATCCTACGCAGTGCCGTAGGGGACTGCACCGCCACTTCCCAGCAAATTAGGGACACAGTTGCTCCTGGGGTATCGGCGAGGACCATTCGCAACCGTCTCCATGAAGCTGGGCTACGGTCCCGCACACCGTTAGGCCGTCTTCCGCTCACGCCCCAACATCGTGCAGCCCGCCTCCAGTGGTGTCGCGACAGGCGTGAATGGAGGGACGAATGGAGACGTGTCGTCTTCAGCGATGAGAGTCGCTTCTGCCTTGGTGCCAATGATGGTCGTATGCGTGTTTGGCGCCGTGCAGGTGAGCGCCACAATCAGGACTGCATACGACCGAGGTACACAGGGCCAACACCCGGCATCATGGTGTGGGGAGCGATCTCCTACACTGGCCGTACACCACTGGTGATCGTCGAGGGGACACTGAATAGTGCACGGTACATCCAAACCGTCATCGAACCCATCGTTCTACCATTCCTAGACCGGCAAGGGAACTTGCTGTTCCAACAGGACAATGCACGTCCGCATGTATCCCGTGCCACCCAACGTGCTCTAGAAGGTGTAAGTCAACTACCCTGGCCAGCAAGATCTCCGGATCTGTCCCCCATTGAGCATGTTTGGGACTGGATGAAGCGTCGTCTCACGCGGTCTGCACGTCCAGCAAGAACGCTGGTCCAACTGAGGCGCCAGGTGGAAATGGCATGGCAAGCCGTTCCACAGGACTACATCCAGCATCTCTACGATCTTCTCCATGGGAGAATAGCAGCCTGCATTTCTGCGAAAGGTGGATATACACTGTACTAGTGCCGACATTGTGCATGCTCTGTTGCCTGTGTCTATGTGCCTGTGGTTCTGTCAGTGTGATCATGTGATGTATCTGACCCCAGGAATGTGTCAATAAAGTTTCCCCTTCCTGGGACAATGAATTCACGGTGTTCTTATTTCAATTTCCAGGAGTGTAATTTAGCGCTGATTACCTACTTCAGTAAAGATAGTGTTGTGGCGTCGTCGCTTCTCTTGATTTGGCCTCAGCTTGAGTAATCCGATTTAAGGAATATAGTACTCCATTCACGGGCTGCTAATGATACAGTATGACTACAGAGATCATCGTGCGGGTATTACCTTAGTTCTGCAATGTTTTGCTTAACAAATATTTCCATCTGCTATGCAGCTCGAATTACTCATTACACAGGTACTCGTGTTGCACTTGGTTAAATATCAGTTCGCTGCAATCCTGCTTCTACTGTTCCTAAATACTTGTATACTTCATAAATGGTTCAAATGGCTCTGAGCACTATGGGACTTAACTTCTGAGGTAATCAGTCCACTAGAACTTAGAATTACTTAAACCTAACTAACCTAATGACATCAGACACATCCATGCCCGAGACAGGATTCGAACCTGCGACCGTAGCAGTCGCGCGGTTCCAGACTGTAGCGCCTAGAACAGCTCGGCCACCCTGGCAGGCATACTTGTATACTGACCATTCGTTATTTGACTAAATATGAACTACAATCTGATTCGCATATATATATATATATATATATATATATATATATATATATATATATATATATGATGTGGGTCAGCTCCGGCACAAAGCAGTGACTAAGGGTTGGATGCCGTTGAAGTCCCGTTACATTGATGGCAAGACAAATGTTCGCAAATCACCTCTACTGCCTCAAGAAACAATTGCATCTTAAATATCGAAGGAGCGACGTCCACACTGTCACAGCGCGTTGAAATACAGCTAAGACGGCAGATGAATATTTGTGACCGACTGGGCTTCGAACCTGGACCTTCTGCTTACTAGACAGACATGCTGATCACTGCACTATTATTTTTTTTAAAGTTTGAGAAGACTTTCAGCACCAGATAGGCGGAGGCAAAGAGGGCAGGGATCGAAGATCCGAGGCCTGGCCTCAATGCCTCCCCCATACCTGTCACTGAGCAGCTGCATTATTCACATGTATTCCATGTTTGCACCCATATATACCTTTCAACTGTAGAAAAAATTGAAGTAGTAATAAAGGTACAACAAATTACAGACTGCCGCCTCCAATGGCGTGCGTTCCTTGTAGAACATAACTTATAACAGTGAAAAGGGTGACGGAAAAATACATAACAAACATTCATTCAGAAATATATTCACAATTGAAGTTATTTTGCACTGGATGCATATGAGGTCTGTAAGGAAACCATATATTTTTCCACAAATGAAAAAAATTTCGGAGCCGGAGGGGTTTTGCCAAATTAGAACATTTCTGATTTTAGAACCAACGTAAAAGAATATTCCAGCAATAAAAAAAGTGAAAGAATAGTATTCTGCTTCTAATCAAAAAAACTGTCCACCTCTTCGTAGCCCACATAAAGCAATAGATAAAAAAAATTTGAAACCATGCCTTATAGTTGTTATTCTTCTTCAGCGTAAAATGTTCTTCTGCAATATAAAACATGTACTCTTCTAAGTTTTGTTAGTTACAACGTAAAACACAAACTGTCCCAGAAGCCACGAATAACTGTTATTCTTTGCGGACGGGTAACATTTCGAGTCGGGTTGTAAAGCTTCAGTTATCGGTATATGACTATCTGCGGTTCTGTTGATAGTGCCAATTTCTTCCTAGTCCTGTTCCAAATTCTGATTCTATTTCCACATAAGAAGACGTGCGCTACAGTTTCTACAAGCCGACATTTGTCGCAGTATGGAGATGGTCTCAATTTGATTTTCCATAATCGTTCCGCTGAGGGTATGGTTTCGTATACAACGTCGCACCATACGGCACTGACTCTTGTCGGTAGAATTTTATAGTTGACATTTTTCCAGACGTTCCTTCATTTTTTTGTAGGTTAATTTACCGGAATTGGTTCGTGAAGACGAAGAGTGGTAATATAATCATAGATGGTTCTAGTGTTGGTTTGTGCTGGTGGAAGTCTTATACAGCTCCAATCACCATAGTGCTTTCGGACGTAATCTAGGCTGGCATGCTACATTAACAGGAGCGTTCCTATACCCAGGATCTAGCGAGAGGAACAGAAGTTTCGTGATTCCTGTCTTAGTGGCATGTATTAGTTTAAAAGCACGTCTTTAATTCCAAGTCCTCAATTTTGCCTCTGCAAAGTCGCCGTGTGGAGGGATACTTTGAAGATATTTTGTTTCCACACATACCAAGAGGCTACAGCTAATATTTTATGTGCAGTGACCTGCAGTGTCGGTAAGACTGCTGCGACATGATATATTTTGCCAAGTATGTATGTATTTATAAAGTGAACTTTCTGCAGTCGGTCTAACAATCGCATGTCATGCTCCTTCGACAAGCTTCCGATGACATTAAGTTTCCGCTCCCAGTTGTTCGTGGCCATGCGCTTGGGATTCTCCCTTAACCTCAAGCCGAGTTGGAGTCTCTCTTCAGTTACATCTAACCAGTGCGCACCTGTTGCACTATTCTAAGAACCGAGATGCAGGTTCATTTGGCTACAAGAATGCGTATGTTCCTCCAGCATGACGGGGCTCCTGCACATTCTAGTCGTCAGGTGACACGTTATCCAAACCTAACATTTCCCGGAAGGTGGATCATTAGATATGGGCACTTTTCTTGGCCTTCAAAGTCCTCGGACCTTATCTCTTTTGATTTTTGCCTGTGGGGATGGTTAAAGGCGAAGTCTACAAATAAAAAATAAACCCAAGAGCCGATTTGATCGTTTGGGTTATGAATAGTGCAGCCCTCATGAAAGAACGCAAAGACGACCTCAGTAAGGCTACACGTGGTGTTATCAAGAGAAGTCAAATGTGCATTGAAGTTGGTTGGTGAATTTTTGAAAATCAACTTTGAATGTCCTCATTTGCCTTTGCTTTGAGTTTGTTAGCGTTACGTACTAACAGCTGTATCTCTGTACTCAATAAAAAGTGTACGCATTTATATGGAATTTTTTTCGTCTGTACTATCGCCTGCTAAAATATGTACTATTCCTCCTGAAACACACTGTATATGGATATATGTGAGGTGTCTGTTCTTTCGGACATGTCCGAAAGAAAATGCTTGATGGCAATCTGCAACGACCTTCGATCTAGTTGCAGGGGCTGATACAGATTTCAGAGCTGCTTGGCTGTCTGAATGAAAGTAGATGCTACGATTTTTGTAGGGTCTACTCTAATTTTCCTCCGTGCACATGCTGACAGAAAAAAAACGTGTAATACTGTGTCCATCTTCCCTAAAGAGATTCTAGGCAGTACACCAGACCTGGTACTTTCATCTGTTTTCGACCTGTCAGTAAACCACTATATTATGTCTCCTGCACGGTGTTGTGGTTCGGTTTTCCACTGCTCCCTGCTTCCAACTGTTACATGGCAAAGTTTAATGGAACAGATAGAAGTTATTGTATAGTTAGTCGGCATTTCCCCAGCCATCGCCTTACTGATTTGGGATTTCGTATATTCTAACTATATCCAATTATTTCCAATTTTTAGCCTTTATGTCCCTGCCGCTGCCTCCATTTCAAGCCACAGGTCTAAGGCTGGCATGTCTAGCATAATATCCATTGCAAGAGTGGATATGCTGCTAATTCCATCTGTTTGTGAAAGCAGGCCAGTCTCTGCACTTTGCCAGACTCCCTAGCAGCCACCTTCTGTTCGACTTTGTTCATATTATAGGCCAATAAATTATCATTGGTCTTTTTACAGGGATGTATATCCAGTACGTACGGGGTTTAGACCCCAGTTTACCCTACAGCAGCTTCTAGTGCTTATAAGATTATCTTTCGCAGTGGAACATATTCTTTATGTGAGGTGTTCATAATAGTTTTCCATCCAGGACTACCTCTAGATACACTACAACCCTCTCTAAAGTTTCATCGAGAAACATAATTTTTCAGTATGTGTGCTGGACATGCTTCCCCATAAATAATAATACACCAATTTTCGTGGGGCTCGTTTTTAAATACTTTTTCATAATGTTCAGTGCCCATAGGTTTAACAGTACTAGCAAATTTTCTAAGTCTTACAGTGAATTGATCGTCTACTTATTCTTTTCAAGAGTAGTATCCCGCATTCAGCTCATCTATGAGTTCATTCACCACTAGGTTCTTCGTCTCTAACCATTTACTCGAAGGTCGTATTGCTCGACATCCAGGAAGAGACAGAGAGCATCCAGAAAGGGTAGTTCTTTTTCCACCTTCCCAACAAGTTGGGCCGGCCGGAGTGGCCGTGCGGTTCTGGGCGCTACAGCCTGGAGCCGAGCGACCGCTACGGTCGCAGGTTCGAATCCTGCCCCGGGCATGGATGTGTGTGATGTCCTTAGGTTAGTTAGGTTTAATTAGTTCTGGGTTCTAGGAGACTGATGACCTCCGAAGTTAAGTCGCATAGTGCTCAGAGCCATTTGAACCATTGAACCAACAAGTTGGTGAAAGTGTTACTTCACATGATTTGCTTCGCAAGTATTATGAACATGTGGCAGTTCATAGATAAAATTATGTATTCACAACAACAAAAATATGTCGGCAGAAAACAAAAACGTGGCATTATGAATTTAGCAGTACCTCAAGGCTTTCGCTTTGACACTAAGGGTTACTAAAAGAAGCAAAGACGAATTTTGCTAGAGCGTTGTCTTACGATTGCCTCATTGAAATGGTATCTGCCTGCTTGTAGCTCGGCTACAAAACAATTAAAAATCTAGCTTTCGGCGAGGCTCGAAAGGCGAAAAGAGGCAGCATGCACCTGACAGGCAAGCACATTACCTACGAGGTAGCGAATAGGCGCGGTGTCTTCCACTTTCTTATTGACCCAGTAAGCGCTATGGCAGATAAACCGCTACATAAGAGGCGACAGTAATTGTATTTCCCATGTGGAACGACTTTCGTGGACTCAAAAGGATTAACAGATATCCTTATGTCACGTCTCAAGCGAAATTCACTCAGTATTAAATTGAAATGACACGATAATATCTAATGAATTTAGCAGGACAGTTCTGTGCCATCAAGGCAGTAACTCGTCGAGCACAGAGTTGCCAAACATATTCTGCGCTGTTGCCAAGTTTCAGTTATACCGCCAGGAAGGATACCAGCTGCTGTGTTCTGTGAGTGACCTCAGAAGTGACTATAGCTTCGTTTCAAAGTTGCGGGTAGCAAGGGCCGCAAGGTCCGCATTATATGTCAATGAGTCTTATTCGCATTTCTGTAACTAGGTTTAGGTGCTAGAGTGCAATTACTTGTAATACATCGATGCACTCAATGCAAACTAAATGTCATAAATTAATAACTGCGACAATTAATTGTGTTTTACTGACTTAATCGGATAGAAACCTTGAAAGCGTATTCACCAGATGCGATTCACAGTTTTGGAACTTCTCCAGTGGTTGAGTAGGCAATGCATATTTGCTGTACAATATTGTTATTGAGATCACTGTCATTGGCAAATCCACCAGAAGACAGGCATGGCCTGGCTTATTGTTGTCAGTTTTCCTGACGGATATTCCGCCTTTGCTCGAAACTTGAAGACATAGGGTGAATTCGAACATTCCATATGGCGAAACTTTTATGTTTCTATTCTTCCAGCTCTAACATTCAAATCACAGTTACAATAAGCGGCAGAAAAGCGACTGTGAATCAACAGTTAATAATGCAATCATAAGTTGTGGAATCTGACAAATTCCATTTGTCATCTAATAATTGTGAAAAACTACTTTTTTCATCCTCACAGCACCACAGTATGAACTCAAGGGTTTCATAGGATATCTGTACTTAATGCCATTGTGATCGTTTTCAATGACAGTAGGGGAGGAGCAAAACCATTTGACTTGAAACATACTTTTCCAGCGGGATTTGAATCTTTGGCTACAGTTGCAGTAGCACGTCCAGTGAGGTATCAAGAATGTGAGCAATCACTCATTGCTATAGTATGGGCTAGGGCAGAGAGAAGCAGGTTTCCGACAAAGTAAACGATGAGAGACGCCGTCGCTGTCACTTATTAAACAGGAATTGTTCAGAAAATTACAACTATATCTAGTTAAATGAGTAAGTTGAAGCAGCTCCAGTCCGACACTGTCACTGAGTTGCCAACCATTTTCCGAATAGCATTTAAGATAAAAAAGTGTGTGTGTGTGTGTGTGTGTGGTGTGGTTCAAATGGTTCAATGGCTCTAAGCACTATGGGACTTCACATCTGTGGTCATCAGTCCCCTAGAACTTAGAACTACTTAAACCTAACTAACCCAAGGACATCACACACATCCATGCCCGGGGCAGGATTCGAACCTGCGACCGTAGCGGTCAGGCGGTTCCAGAATGAAGCGCCTAGAACCGCACGGCCACAACGGCTGGCTGACATTTGCAAATATCCCCACTGCTTTAGGGGAAATCGTCTTTGATGCATTTTTTCCATACCGTAATTAGCACAATAACATAAGGCTTGTTCTGCTGAAGAACTTGATGCCCACAAGTACTTAAATAAGAATCTCCCAGCGAGAGTAATGCATGAAAAGAGACAGACTGTTGGACAAAAGAATAGACAGTTCCCTGCTTTTTGCGTTTCCGATAGCGCCTACGATAAGAATCTTGTGTCATATTATGCTTCACAAGCTTAAACTGTTTGTTTTTTTACTTCATACTAAAATAAAAATTATGACATGAGAAGAGGAAATGACTGATATGCTTCTCAGGAACTTTAGTTTTTCATGTTTTTTTCTCACTTCATACTAAAACACGGGCGTTAATATGAGAAGAGGAAATGAAATATACGCTTCCAAGGCAAAATATTTCCTTGTGTGCTGCTACTGCATACATGAAAGCCCTGCAGTTCATTTTTGTATGTTGGATAAATTTTGATGTCACCTCACATTCCTTTGTGAGAAGGTTCCTCTTTTCTTGGGATTCAAATGGAGTGGACATTTCATCACTGGTTAATATTCTGATGACTAATGACATGATACCCGTTGCAATTGCTGCATGGCACCTGTGAGTAGAGTCTCACGTTGGTTACTGTAAGAACACGCAGGCAGTGATATCCGCTCACTGCAGTCAGAGCCAAGGTGATTTCTTTCTGTTTATGGCGAAGCGTCTGCTGCAGTGTCCACGCTCAACCAACATAAACAAATCGCGGCGGCATTGGGCACTGCTAATAGCTGCTCTTGTCGCGAGCCTCGACAACAAGAGCGCACTGTCTCTGCTAACGATACTAAGGAGTTAATACATCTTACTTAACGTAACGTAATATGCAGGTCGTGGGTTGGGTAATAATTCAGTTTATAACTTCCCATCGCATTAAAATAATTCACAGTCATATTTGATGGATTATTTATTTATTGTTGGTTGTCTCTCTAATGTTACTAGAATTGATTCAGATTGTGCGTGAAAACAAAAAAAAAAAACACACACACACACACACAAACAGTCACTGATTGCAGTGAGGGTGATGATGATGATGATATTTGGTTTGTGGGGCGCTCAACTGCGTGGTTATCAGCGCCCGTACAATTTCCCAACCTTTGCTCAGTCCAATTTCGCCACTTTCCTGGATGATGATGAAATGATGAGGACAACACAAACACCCAGTCATCTCGAGGCAGGTGAAAATCCCTGACCCCGCCGGGAATCGAACCCGGGACCCCGTGCTCGGGAAGCGAGAAAGCTGCAGTGAGGGTGACCACTACTGTGTGTTGAACAACACATGCACCAGTCAATTCCTCAGTTGGCGTCGAGTGGATGAGATTTTTCAATTACCTTGCATTGCAAGAATTGTGAGGAGGAGACTGAAAGTAAATGGACTTGTATCTAAAGAGCTGCGACAAAGCAAAGCTTGACCGACTATCAGATAATTGTCCACATGGGTTTTGTGGACGAGTATACTTTTAGTAACCAACCCACCCACGATCATTACGTAAGATTTCTCGCAGGCGTAGGGCCATTGTTTTCATTAAGTCGTCTACAGTGTAGCGTGATGGTTTACTTCCCACCATACGTTTTCTATATTCGTCCAAAGGTCGCTTGCATTTGTAGGTCCACATGGCAATGACCTTGTTACCTCTGCCCACATATTCTCTATCTGGTTGATGTTCGGTGATCGTGGAAGAAACGGCAACAGCTTTATCCTCTCTTGGCCCTGAAACCAATCTCGCGCTGCTCTGCTATGATGGATGGGGCTCTGCTCCTGTAAATAAATTGTTATCTCGTTCGTTCATATATTTATATTTAAATAAAACATTAGTAATAAGCACATTGTATTATTATTTTTCACAGTGTTTAAGAATTCAGGCCCTGTCATAAATAAGTGATCTAGATTCAACCGTCCAATTAAGAATGTGGTTTACCCAGTCTATCAATTGATGAGAATCGTATTCGGATATCCACATTAAGCCTCACTGGATGAATCCGATTAGAACGATCTGGTATCGAAATGAAATTACAGAAATCGGATAATTTGAACGTCTGTATTGCAACAATGATCGGCACATAAATTCCTATGATGGAGTAAAAGGTAGCAACTGCCCAAGAAAAAGTGATAAATATGTCTACTGGCAGCAATGTAACGTAATTATATCCCTAATTTCTGTGATGAAAATACTGAGTCGAACAATGCACATCTATTTCAGTGGTGGGAAGATGCACCATATCGGATTTGCTGATGACATAATGACAATAATAATAACAATAACAATAATAATAATAATAATAATAATAATCCCGTGGGGCCGATAGGGGAAACCCTCTCCCATATGGGTAGTACCGAGGAAATCAAATACTTGGGGTGAACCAAATACTAACACAATCCTCAACGACTACTCAATCTGTTGAACTCAAAATCCACGCACGTCTGAGTGAAAACCACCGCTACTCTGGTCACCGTCTATTAGCTCAATGAGCTCGGCTGAAGATATTTGCTTCCAAAGGCTTCAACACCCTCTGGTCCTGTCCGGTCCTGGAATCACCCAGGCCAAACCAATGAAACACAAGCAAAGATGAATTGTGCAAACTGTCGACAGGCGGCAGTTGGAATTTCGGATTCTGGGGATGCCAGGTTATCACGGCAGAGAAATTGAAGATCTCTTGTAAATTTCCCTACAAGCAGAAAACATGCATTTGAAAACTACACGCCGCGCGGGATTAGCCGAGCGGTCGAGGTCGAAGCAGTCATGGACTGTTCGGCTGGTCCCGGCGGAGGTTCGAGTCCTCCCTCGGGCATGGGTTTGTGTGTGTTTGTCCTTAGGATAATTTAGGTTAAGTAGTGTGTAAGCTTAGGGACTGATGACGCTAGCAGTTATGTCCCATAAGATTTCACACACATAAGACCTTTTTTTATAACAAAACATCGATACATTGATCCAAATAACGAAAACTAAATAATCTAACATAATAAATCGACCGACAAAAATTCCCATCATTGCGCTTCAAGAACCACAACTAACTGACAATGAAAGCTTGCATTACGGAAACCATTGCATCTTCAAGAGCAAAATGCAACAAAAGGTAGCGAAAGGCGTACCAATCTTGGCCATGGCATTTCTCGAACACAGATCTATCATCAGTTCTGTCAAAGAAATCACACCCATCAACAATCGACTTATGACTATGCTCATTCAGAGCCCCAGTAAAAAATAAACACTCATCAATGCACATGGCCCCACCAACATCGAAAATAAGAAAAACACAAAAAATGTCGAAAAATTCTGGAACACACTCGAAAATACTATGAGCAAAATTCACCAAGATTACGTGAAAATACTAAAGGGAGACTTCAACTCTCTATTTGGGACAGAAAAAACCTGTAGAAAAACCATTGGCACAAATTCAACACACCGAAACGCTTAGACCAACGGCACACGTCTGAGTGATATTTGCCAACAATTCAACCACAAAAGGATGTCTTCCCACTTTAGGAAAATACCATTTCTCAGGTAACATGCTTGGCTACCAGGTGCAAGCCTTTCTAGACTCGCTGAAAGCCAGACTTTTAATTCTTTTGTAGTAGAGCTACAAGCAGGCAGATACAAACTCAATAAGGAAATCGTAAGATAGCGCTCGAGCAAAATTCGTCTTGGTACTTTCAGTAACCCTTATGCTGTCAGAGCGAAAACCTTACGGTACTGCCATTTCATAATGCCACTTTTGTTTTCTGCCGACATATTTTAGTTGTTGTGAATACATAATTTTATCTATGAAATGCCACATTTTGATAATACTTGCGAATCATAAAGGAAATGAAGTAAATACAGATCTTTTCGAAGTCAATAGTCGGTGATATTCTACTAACTCGTGTTAAAATAGGCTCAATCGTCTTACAGACAAAAAATGCTTTATTAAGATAGATCGCCGTCGTGATGTTTCTGTAGTAAGCTAAATTTAATTTGTATTAGTACAGAGAATATTTTAATTGCATTTTCCATTAGTTTACTAATCGCAACATTAATCATCAAAGAGAAATTAATCAGCAGCCGAATTTTCATTCACGATATCTACAACGATCTGACTATGATAAAGTTGTTTGCCAATTCTACGCCTGTAGAAACCCACTGGTTCTAACGATGTCGAGCTATCAGATGTAAAATATTATGTTCAAACTACACTTTACTCTAGTCTACGTCTTTTGGTGGGGCTCAGCCTTTCATTTAGTCTTAAGAAGTTAACGATAAAGGCATCATAACACGTCACCAGTAACAGGTCTGCATAGTAATGCTCAACGAGCGACCTGATGACGTTCAATAATAGTCACTCCGTTGATTTTTGTTGTTTCGAATTAGAACATGCAGTACTCCTACACCAGACTTCTGAACTTTGCCTGTTGAATGCAAATGTCGCATGATGGTAAAATGGTAATCTGTCACATATATCAGTAGTCGAGACTTCCTTAATGTGGAAAATCATTCATGCCAGAACGATCTTTGTTGAAACAAGAATATCTTTTTCTGGCGTATTTTTCCCAAAAGCTCTCACTCCACGCACAGTTCAAATCTTTCTAGCTGCCTCCTCTATATTCACCCTTCTGTTATACCAAAAGTAAACGTTTTGTTGCACATGTTACACCTTTTTCCACTTGCGACTCAATTTTACAATGCTTAACTGTAGTTCATGATATTCAAGTATGCAAAATCCAATGCTCAGCTGCAAGATGATAACTAGAACTTCAGATTCGAAAATGGCATTGATACATACACTGACAGCGTCGCGCCGCCTTCACATGGGCGGCGCCGGATTTCAGGCGGCGGGCGGCGTCTGGCCGGTGGCCGGTAGCCGCTGCAGCGCGAGGAAACGCTCGAACGTAAGCTGTTAAGATAGCGACGCAGCCACGAGCTGTCCTGCGGAATTGTTTCTGGAGTACTTGTTATTGCGGGTGGGTAGAATGTTAAGCGAATTGTCTTCGATGTTCAATCGGACTCATAACTTTAGACCGAAAAAAAAAACACAGGTAGACGCGAACATGCGACTTCAAGTTGAGGATGCACGTCGGTTACCGCAAGACCACGGGCTCACTCTATGCGTATCAACTCGGAAGTAGACAACACTTCCTCCTAACACTTCCCCCATCTTGTCAGGGGCGGTCAGTTTTATTGGCCACCTTAAGTGAACGACTCGGACTTAGTCTCTGTGGCAGCCGGCCGGCGGTCAGTTTTTATGTCTAAGACTGTACCTCATTTGTAGCAGATAATATCTGCATATAGACTGCACCTATCAGCCTACAACTCTATTGCTCATGGAAGAATAATGCTACTGATTTACTGTCTAAATGGTCCCTGAGAACCGGTCTCGATTTGTCGCATGCAAAATCTTCTGCAGTTTTCTTTACACGAAAGCACCAAAAGTATCTGTTGAATACGATAACTGTGTGTCCTTTTAAACTTAATCTACGAACCTCATCAGAGGTATTGAGGCTTCTTCTGGATAGTAGACTACCCGGAGTGATTACATTAAGCCGGCCGCGGTGGTCTCGCGGTTCTAGGCGCGCAGTCCGGAACCGCGCGACTGCTACGGACGCAGGTTCGAATCCTGCCATGGGCATGGAAGTGTGTGATGTCCTTAGGTTAGTTAGGTTTAAGTAGTTCTAAGTCCTAGGGGACTGATGACCACAGCTGTTAAGTCCCATAGTGCTCAGAGCCATTAGAACCATTTGATTACATTAATCTTATTGTTACGTAAATAGAAATCTCTCTCAGTGACTTACGTGTTGTTTTGAGTGCGGTGTGGTGGGGAACCTTGTCATCGTATACTACGGGCTGATACGTTCTGAATGGATATGGAAGTTTTCTATTTGGAAATACCCTGCAATATGCACAAAAACTAAATGTACTTCAATTTCCGGTAGTGCCTATGAGCAATGAATTCATCACCAACTAATGTCCTTCTAATAAAAGTGAACTATTAGAGGCAAAGCTTTTGACACCGTAGATAATTGCTCGTTAAAAGTTTTTACCGCAAAGATCCGTAGTAATTAATCATCCCATTGTAATTAAAGCTACGTAATTGGCATAAAGAGGATATCCAGCAGAAGGCGAGCGAACACCGCTGTTAGTGAAAGACTTCCAATATCTAAAGTTTACGTTTCCTTTGACACGGAAGAACCGAATGTTACCGGTGTCGAGTAAGGAATATGAAAGAACAGTCTATTCAACCTGTAAGTTTTCTATCTACCAGACAGAATAGTTCGAGAGTTTAGAGCTAATAGCAATATAACTTATCCACCAGACAAAATAGACCAAGAATCCAGAGCTAATAGTAATGTAATTGCCTAAAAGCAAATAGCCAAATTTTTGGCATATGGGATCCAAACCAAATGAGGTAGTTGGTCGCTCTAGGTTACAGATAGCTAAAACATATTTATCACCACCGTTAAGCAGTATTTACACTGAAGAAGTAACAACAGTTAAAGCAGCAATGTTTGGAGCTGAAAAAGGGAATAAAATACCAATTCTGCCTGACTCTAAAAGTGCTTTGAAGCAATCAGAACATCGAAAGTTGAAATCTGATAACTACATTTATGACGTGATACAGCTGATGACGGAATCCAACAAAGAAAATAAATTCGTTCATATAAGATGGGTAAAGGAATCTCTCGTATTTGCATAATGAAGTAGCAGATACTCTCGCTGAAGAAAATATCAACTGCATTTTACATAACTTCCATAGTGAAATTTTCTTTACACCTCAGAATAAGAGGTTTACTATCAGCAGGAACCCCAGCGGCAAATATCTCAGCGGACTAACAGCTTTTCGTTCTACACCAACAAAACCTTCACACAGCCACAAAAATCTCTCCAGAAGTTATGTAACACCTATTATTAGAATAAGGCTGGGACAAGCATGTACACTGCACAGCTCTACAGAATTTTAGTGACAAGCTCTCCACATGTAGCGAACATGAAGAAGATGATTATTATGATACCAGCACAATCACGGAACTGTTACTAGTGAATATTGTTCTGTTTATATGCGTCTAAATGTCAGACCACAGAAGTCTATATACGACGCCATAGACAATGCGCTTCAGACGATAGAAACGACATAAGACAAATATGAAGTTGCGATCCTAATTCATATAGCTGACACCTTTCAAACCTCTAGTGGCCTGCACTGTTTGCAGGACTTAGGGAAATGCAAATGCCCACATCGCTATTTAGGTCTCCTCGACTACTGCAACAATAAAGTTGCAGAATGGCGTGCAGGCCATCAGAGGATCGTCAGAATAGTTACAGAAGGCTACCAACATGGTCTATATGCAGTCCCATATTCCGGGACATCACCATAGAACATATTTTACACACTGTTGATGAGGCTAACAGGGTGAACGGAGTAACTGCGTACGCAGACGACGTAATGGTAAGTCCATCATCCAATAAAATTTTCTACCTACTGCTAAAGGGCAGATTGCAAAGAAAAGCAAAAACCAGATTTGTCAGTACCACCATACAACGAGAACGTACGACAAGATGCCTTGGAGTATATGTTGACGGAAAATTTTTATTCGAAGACCGCGCAAAACTCGCAACTGACATAACGACGAAACTGATGCATAAACTAGCCGAACTCAACATTCCACAGGTTAGACTGCCACAACAGATCATACGAACCTACCATATCGCCTTGTTTGAGTTTGTTCTGAGCCCTGTAGCCAGCACCTGGGCCTATTATCTCTGTCTCACATCACACGAAGCGGAGAGATGCGCATCCTTTTAAGAATGTTAGGAGCGTTTGCGACAGCATCTGTAGAGGCATTACGCGTCGTCCTGGGGGTGTACTCAACAGACATTATAGTACGTTTCAGAGCTGCAGCTTACTGTATGATGTTGGGACGACAGGACAAAGTACAGGAAATTACAGGCCAAGAAGTAAGTGACAAGAAACCAGTCAATTAATGGAGAAATGACACATGACAGAACGAATGGGACAGAACAAAGTACGCAGAATACACATTTTCTTCCTGGACATTCGAGAATGAATGAGCATGAAATATATAGATCCGACACCTGGTATGTTCCACTTTGTTACAGAGTACTGACCGTATCCACATCTCCATCGTGTTGGGCTAAGTAACACAGTCATATGCACATTTGGAGAAATCGGCACAGCGGAACAAATCATGTTACACTCTGACATGTTTAGATATATACGACCACAATAGCACGACAATGACATTCGACAAAGGATAAGACAGCTGGAAGACTAATTTTTGAGAACATTTCTTTTGGAGATCAGTGGTTTTTTTATTAATTAAAAATGAACAGGAACAGTCAGAACCGCTAGAAACTTTTTTTATGAGGTTACCTGTTTCGGACTGTTTTAGATCATCTTCAGACCTACAACCATGACGGTAGACGGCGGCGGTCCGTCATGGTGGTAGGTCTGAAGATGATCAAGAACAGGCCGAAACAGGTAATCCCATATACAAATTTTTCTCGCAGTTCTGACTGTTCATGTTCATTTTTAAGCTGGATGCCTGGTTAGAACCAAACACCAACACAGATAAACATTTCGCAAGCACTCCATACAGCACACAGAGGTGAACGACCTTACATGAGACAGAGAATAGGGAATCACGCTACAAGACAATATAATATATGGAACGATTCTGACAAAAACACAAGCACAGACTAATATTTTTCAAAAAACTGAGAACAAGACAACATGTATACATAGAACAAAGTAAATGTAAATAATAGAATAATCAAATAATTAAGGGTTTATATGTAACATTGGACAAAGACAGAAAATATATTAGCATTGCATCTGTAGACGATTAACACGTAAATAACTGCTAAGTTGAATTTCATAGCGGCTTGCATTACAGAAATACAGTGAGCTAAAACTTCTGAGAGGCGAGATTCGACGAACTGCCGAGGCTCCCCTCTTACAGGAAAAGTCTTGTCATTGCCAGTAATCATTCAAGAATGTCATACTACTGTCAGACCATCGTAGCTTTAAATTTCCCATAATATATCACTTTCCATAATGCATTACTAGAAACTGCACTATAACAGTAAAATTAATATGAGAAATGTATACTAATTTATTATGTATAGTGAAAAATTGTAAATAACATAATTCAGTATAATTTGTACTTGGACCTAAGCAAATTGCTGCTCCATCTGGGACTGGCTTGAAATTATTCCGATGGCTTCCCACCTGGAACAACTTTCTTCCACTAAAAACCTCTCCTATCATCAGTTACCTATTTCTTAAATAAACTAATTGTTTCTGTTTCCTTTTCCTCAAATTATATTCATTTTATACCAGTATTAACTCATTATTATTACTCTTGATTATTGTACAAAACAAATTTTGTTAGAAATATGGAATAATGTACAGTAACATGTAAAATTGTAAAATTTGCGACCTGGTTTTTAAAATCGGCGGCAGCCTTTAAAATATGCAGTAAATGAAGTGTCTGTGTATGTGTGCATGTGCGTGTGTGGGTGTGTGTGTATGTCAGTGTTCGTGTGTGTGTGTGTGTGTGTGTGTGTGTGTGTGAGTGAGTGAGTGAGAGAGAGAGATAGAATGTGCGTGTTTGAGTGTGCTTGTATGTATGTATATTTGTATGTGTTTGTGTATACCTATATGTTTAAGTGTGTAAGTAAGTATAGGACAAGTGTTTCAGAAATAAGTTCAGGATTTTTGTGGAACGATAGACTGGATATAGGCTATGACCTTGAGTGTATGGACGTGGGGTCTCTGATGCATATTTACGACGGTAGACGACCTCAGAAACTTCAGTTTCAACATTTTGTCGACAGGGAACAGCAATTTTATTTAAATTTCTTAAAGCATTTATTAATGGTTCTGTCAATACTACTCAATGTTTATTATTACGATCAGGCACAGTCAGTACTTCCATTTTTGTATTCACTGTTTTGTAGCCTCAGTAGGCCAGGAATGAAAATGAACCTGTAAGTAGCTTAACTAATACTGCAGCTGTTGAGAGAACCATTAATAAACACTTAAAGGGACCTCAAAAAGTCATCGGTCCGCCTGTTGGTGCGATAACAGGCGTTACGTATCCGTAAGTATGGATGTCTACTGCCATTTATTTTCATTGGTACCCACATCCTAATGAGAAAGCTCTGTACTAGTTCCCTCGTCCTAATTCGGTGCTGTGTACCCCTGAGGTCAGCTGTCGTTTGTGTACTTCTCTTCCACCTCACATAATTCATAATTATGTGTTGTACCAAAGGTAAAGTAGTGTGTTGTGGAACAATGTTATGCACTTACAAATGCAGAAAGATTGTCCATTCTGCGTTCTCATGGGCAGGACATCAAATGTTTCACGCGGAATTGACTTGCAGACATGCACTTGCCCTTTGGTGCTGCAGAAACTGAGGAAGGAGCACTTCGTTCGTACGCAGAACTTATCAAAACAGACGGATATCAAATCAGAGAACATTTAATGCTGTGGATCGTCGCCTCCATGAAAGGCGAGATTTCCATGATAGTGATCGACCAGGGAGTGAGCGCGATCCTGGCTTCGAGAAACGAGAACTACAAATTATTCGGCAACAGTCTTTTAGATAGGTACCCTCCGTTACTCATGCTCTAAATGTTAGTTCCAGGAGATTTTACAGAACTCTGCGTAATGACCACCGTCATCCCTACAAGTTGTGTAAGGTTCAGGGCCTTCTACCCACTGATTTTCCAATTCGGAACGACTTTGCTGTATGGTTTTTGCAGCAAAGAATGCTATCCCCTGTCTTCGCAAACAGTGCTCTGTGGACTGATGAATCGACATTCACCCGAGAAGGAATGTTCAACAGGCGCAACTCTCATGTACGGTATTGTGAAAGTCTTCGAGTTTGGGATGTCCACGATTTTCACAAAAGATTTACAGTTAATGTTTGGACTGGAAGCATTCATAACCAAATAGAGGGGCCTTACATTCTTCCACGCCGCCTAATTGTTCGTGTTTACCGCGTATTTCTTGAACATGTACTTCAAGGTCTTCTCCAAGACTTGCTGCTTCAAACAAAAAGAAGAATGTTCTAGCATAATGGAGCACCACCCCATTTCAGAAATCGAGATTTTCCAGGTAGACCACATTTACAATTGTGTACACCGCATTATCTAATTTTCGTCTTTCACCCCGCACAGTGTCACAGAGCATAGCGTTGTTGGAGGCTAAGTCACGACAAGCTTTGCAACCTTCCACATTTCAGGAGGAAAGAGCGAGTCGACGAATAGGAAGCGACCGCATTGCCACCGTTCCCAGACTGCAGGAAAAAAGGAGGCCAGTATAACACTGAGTAACTTTGACTTCTAGAGTATGCAATCCTCAACAATGGACTCGTACTCTCTTAGTTTCAGATCTCTAATTCCCATGTCAACAAATAGTAAAACAGAACTGAGAACAACCTCAGAATTAACAGCTTAATAGTACATTACCTACATTAAGCAGATATCAGTCCCTGCCATATCAGGGACTGAGTTTTATTGGGCACGAAGTCGCTCTGCCAGTTAAGAAGTTTTGTTGGTTCCTTCCTTGTGGCTTTACAAATTTCAATCAGTGCATTAGGACATTTATAAAACAGGTATGCCTCTTCATAGTTAAACCGCGTAAATGCATATATACAGGATGTCCCACTTATCTTGACCACCCTAAATACCTGTTTGTCCACATGCAAATTACAAAATGTTTCAAGCTAATGTCCTTTAGCCGTCAAAGGGACATCAATCAGCATTATTGCCTCCGTTGTAGCTTTGTTTTTCACAAAGATATGAAGAGCGGTATCACTTTTTTAAATGACAACCTGCATTTTTTATTCGGTAATTCATTTCCTCTCCTAAAGACCTATTCAAAAATGTATAACAGTGTGCCATTCACTGAACCACAACGTTATCAATTACATAACACAACATTGACTTTGAGCCCGGGATCACAAACTCGTACACTTGCTGGAGTCGTCAGAAAACAAATGAAAACCAAAAAAAACGTTACACAAAATTGACTTTGACTCTCATATACCATGACCAGGAATAGGACATTCAAAGGTGCTCAGTGTGGTGACCCTGGACACCGATACACTGGTGCACTCGTTGAATGAAGGAATTATTTACTGGTTCCCGTGTTGCCTGCTGGAGAGAATTACAATCAAGCACGATACGTTCCTGCATGTCCTCTGGAATTGTTGCGATATCGCGATAGACAACGTCTTTAATGCATCCCCAAAGAAAGAAGTCCAGAGAATTTAAATCAGGAGACCTAGGAAGCCAAGCAACTGTTCTTCCTCGACTAGTCCATTTGGCACGATACCTTCGGTTGAGAACACGACGTGCACGCAAGGCATTATGAGCTGGACATCCATCGTGTTGATACCACATAATCATTCTGGTTCCTAGCGGCACTTCATCCAGAAGAAGAGGAAGAATTCGTGTGAGGAACTTGGCATACGCTGCGCCGCTTAGACTACCATTGATGAAATAAGGGCCAATAATCGTAGTACCAAGCGTCCCACACCAGACGTTACCTCTCCATTGACGACGTTGTTCCGCCTGTCGCTGAACCAATAATGCATGTTTCTTGTATTTACCTGTCCTCCCTTTGAGAAGGAACATTCATCGGTAAACAGAACAGTGGAGAAGAAGTTCGGGTTGGCGATGAAACGTCCCCTTTGAACAATTTATAAAAGACTGTGCTTAAACTGACACACAATATTTTTTAGCGCAACGCAATCTGACTTTCAATAATCCCTACAAAACAATGGCCCTGACTAACATTAACCTATATCTTTCACAAATCACTTACCTCACAAAAATCTTCGTTACTCGAACTACTGCAATAGGCGCTAACACACTGCTTTTGTCTTCACTGTCATTTCTCAGTTTACTTTGGAGCCAAGTATTACGTCTTTCACACGCCATTATTGTCACAATATTTCACACGACAACACAGAAAAACACAATTTGAAGAGCAAAAATAGGGGAACACATTAACATAACACTGAAAATAATATCTAGTTAATTGCAAGCGCAGCTGCGAAATACTTGGTGCAAATCTACATGCATGCCACAACTGTTTTACTGTACAACAATGAAAGACTGCAACTACAAAGGAGATTCTCTCTACAATTACGCACTAGCAATAAACAAAATCTACACTAATTACACAAACTACAAGAAAAAATCAGAAGATTCCACTGAGGTATCCTCGGCTAAGGGTCGATATATGAAACGTCCCTTTGAACAATTTATAGAAGACTGTGCTTAAACTGACACACAATATTTTTTAGCGTAACGCAATCTGACTTTCAATAATCCCTACAAAACAATGGCCCTGACTAACATTAACCTATACCTTTCACAAATCACTTACCTCACAAAAATCTTCGTTACTCGAACTACTGCAATACAGCGAGCGCCACTACTGCCAGCTAAATAAAAGATTCAAACTACGGAAGGCACTAACTACTGATAGGCATAGTTAGTAAATGAAAGAATTTTAGAGAACAAACAATGTATTTACCTTAATAATCATAATATATATAGCAGTTCATGCCATCCAGTATTACAAATTTCAAAACTCCGCCATCTCTCTCCCCACATCCACCACTGCTGGCGGCTCACCTCCAACTGCGCAACGCTACGCGCTGTTCACATCCAGCTGCCGCTGCCCAACACTACAATGGCAGACAACAATGCAAACTAGCTACAGACTGCACACAGCACAGCCAGTGATTTTCATACCGAGCGCTACGTAACGTTGCCGATAAGAAAACATAAACAGCCTACTTACACATTCATCGGTAAACAGAACAGTGGAGAAGAAGTTCGGGTTGGCGAGGATTTGCTGCTGTGCCCACTGACAGAACTGTATACGATTCTGGAAATCATTCCTACGCAATTCTTGATGTAGGTGTACGTTGTAAGAATACGATGTACACTGGTTTTAGGAATAAAAATCTCGTGTTAAAGCTGTCGTGTGCTCACATGTGGATTCATAGCAACGGAAGCGAGAACAGTAACTTCGGCAGCTACGTCTGTGCGAGTGCTATGACGATTGCGTTGTCGTGGGTTGAAACTTCCCGTTTCCTGAAGCGTCGCAACAAGAAGAGAAAACATCTGTCGAGAAGGTGGGTTCTTGTCAGGATATCCCTCTCTGTACAGTTCCGCTGCCTGCATAGCATTTTGCCTACCTTCAACAACAACAATAAAAGAAACGTTATGTCGATTCTGTTTGTAGAAAGAACAACCTTTACTGTATGCCTACTCTACACAACAGTATTTAAAAGGACAAAACTGCTGTACTAAATGAAACCGTACGTAAAACAGTATTGCAGTTATTGTACTGCTAACTTACATTCCCCATAGATGAGTGACATTTCTACCTTCCCTTAGTTGGTGTACATTCTACTCGCACAACTCAACTGGAGATGGTTGACGGATTGACGGGTGTGCATTCTACTTATGTTCACATTTGTCCTCTGTCATCGTCAGCATGTGGATGTGCTCCATTACCCTGAGTATCTGCACTAAGCGCTGGGAGCGTCAACGTCAGTGTTGTGTTATCTAATTAATAACGGTGTGTTTCAGTGTATGGTACACTGTGATAAATTTTTGAATAGGTCTTTAGGAGAGAAAATGAATTACCGAATAAAAAATACAGAGTGCCATTTTAAAAAGTCATACCGCTGTTCATATCTTTGTAAGAAACAAAGCTACAACGACGGCAATCATGCTGATTGATGCCACCCTGACGGCTAAAGAACATTTGCTTGAAATATTTTGTAATTTGCGTCTGGACAAAGTTATTTAGGGTAATCAAGATAAATGGGACACCCCGTAGCTGTGTTTTCAAAATTTGATTACAGTCACAAACGTAAACGATTTTAATGGCTGTATTTTTTACTTCAAAAAGTCATTAAATTTAATATTAAAATTAGTGGAAAGTTGAGCGTAAGAAATATACATTACTGGACACTTGAGAATCTGTACTGACTGAGACAGGTAGAACGGCAGAGACAGTGTAGTGCGAACGTTTGGTGGAAGATTATTGGACGCTATATAATTGGTACTTACTTCAGTGAAGAAACGTTAGTGGGAAGAAGGTGCACACAATTTCTGACAGAAGAACTACCTGCTTCCCTACAGGAGGTACCACTTGAAATACGTAGCTGACGAAAGATGAGCATGATTGATACTCAGTCCATTATTGTCTTGGGGCCAGGAAATCGCTCACCTAGCTCTTTCCTACTCGTTATATGGCACAAACTGAACGATGAAGTCTATGCGCAAGTTCTGACGTCCCAGTAGGATTTGCAACATCACATTACTGCAGCACGTGCAGTGATATCAAAGACATCCCTTCAGTGCACTCAGAAGTGTAGTGAACAGAAAAAGAATTTTATGGAAGCATTTGTGATGACATTCTTTATTGATTTCTCTTATCTCACTGTTGCTGATGTAATTTTGGAATTCAAGTGTTTACCTTCACATGAAACTCACGAAATTTGTGCTTAAGTTAGCTGTTTTCCAAATCCATTCAATTTTCGACCAGTACCTTTCTTTCAAAACTCTGGGGGAAAGAAGAGCAGATTAATTGACCAATCATCCTTAGGTGTCACATTCTTTCCCCATCTGTTGGCTTGTTGGTCCAATCGCATATAGCGAAGTATGATTACTATCAATTTTAAAATAAACGTCTTTTTTCGCTATTCCGTTTTTGTGACTGTTGCGTCAAGCCTTTCGCGACTGCTCTTTATCACAAACCTCCACATAATACAGTAATCAGTTTCATGTTCAAAACAGATAAACGTTTAGTTCTAAATATGACAATTTCTCTCGAAACACTGATCAGATTTCGACGAGTGAAACGGCGTTTGCTTTATTTCTAACTATAGCTATGAAACGTCACTGTATGTCATTTAGTAGGGACATTTTCACAGGTGAAAACGAAACTACAATATCTTAAACTGCTAAGTAAGTATCTGAGGTGAACATCATAGCTGCTCTAGTTGTATATTACTTATTACTTATAAGAAGTTTTGCATCGTTTCCTCATTGACAAACAATGTTTAATAATCTGCTCATAAACATTGTGATATATTGTTGAGAATTTCGAGCTAAGTGAGAAACGTTCTCAACCTGGTACGAAGCTGACCTTACTGTACGTCAAATTTCGTGTTGACACGTGTTATACTGTAAGGAAGGGAGAGATTTAGGTCTTTGCCGCTTCTTGCTACTTCTAAGTACCACACCTTTCGATCCTTGTTATTCCTATGACACATGTATATCCCACATTCTGACCTGACAGTACGTCTAAGTAAATGTTTTTCTTTAGCTGGCAACACTTCTACGCGTTTTATATCTAGTTCGCTGTTCGAAAATTATGTCTGTATAATCTTTGGTGACATCTGAAGAACAGCTTTAGAGAGAGCATACCTGTTGTGTATATCGTCGTTCAGTTGTTTGTAATTTTAGAGTCTACCAGCGTCGATGTAGGTTAATTACTGTTTCCTTCTCGTACACCTCCTTTGTCAAAACTGTAGTTTTTATTTGTTAAATAAACAGGAAACTGGCCCTGTGTATATAGAAGGGTTGTCCAGAAAGTAAGTTCTGATCGGTCACGAAGTGCACACCACAATGAAGTCCCGATGAAGCACTGCACAGATATGTTGGTAAATGTCTCTAGTATGACTGTCAATCGCATCAAGATGCTCTTTTCAGTTGTGAGCGCAGTGTGAGCTAGTAAATGTGCCCAGAACAACGATGTCTCCCGCCAAGTAGAAGGGCCCACTGAGAGGCTTCGCCTTACTGAATGTAGCCCACCTAACACAACTGCCACGCACTTCCTTCTTCATGACAATTCTCATCCGCACTCCGCAGGGGCAGTGAAGACGCTCCTACAGCCTTTTCGATGGGAAGTGTTCGATCACCCTCAACACAGTCCTAATTGGCTCGTCCTGAGTATCATCTCTGTTCACATGAAACGCTGGATACAAAGACAAATAGAGAAGTATATGGAAAGTGTAGGTAACTCTTGCAAATAAAATGTTTCTGATTTTCACTGTAGTTTGCATTCAGCGACCGATCGGAACTTACTATCTGGACAACCCTCGTATTTTGTATAACTCTGCACAAGCAAAGTTTGTTGCGTTCTTTAATGTTTTTAATTATATTTTACTGCATTTGTTTAGGTGCGTGCATGAAGGTCACTCTCCTTTTCGTGTTAGCATGATGACCATTTTTGGATATTATTTGACAGATAAATACAACTTTTCGTGGTAAGACAATACAAGCCAATAAAGCTGGTGAAAACAGGTTAAAAACAATGAGGTGTTGTAGACCAAAAAGTCTGCTTTCTTTCCTTTGGCAATTATAAAGCGATAAATGAAACTCTAGAGAGGGAATCTGGAAATTATGTATTACAAGAAAGGGTAGTTTTATGTTTATCAAAGAAGATTTGCGGCGAAAACAGCAGATAGTACTTCGATACTTTTTTACTTCCGTAGCCTGGTTTGAAATAATAATTGTGGCACAATGAAGATTACCATAAAGATTCCCAATTACTTCTTTCATTTTGTAAGAAAATAATACGAGGCAAACTGGGGTATCTTTGTGGAAAGACAGAATTAACTTTTTTGTCCATAAAGCAGAAGGATGGCACAAAATAAACATTCAGTGCCCATCTGTGGTAAAGGACTACAGCTGTAATATGAGAACTGTGGACCATACCGAAAGGCCTAGATCTGATTATCAATGGGAAGAAAATCAAAAAAGTGGTGACATTGTCTGTTCTGGGGCATGACTGATAGAAATAAAACTTGTTAAGTTTCATATACTGTGAACTGCATGAAATTATTCCACTGCTGGAGTTTACGAGAAATCTTGTTGAAGACCTGATGTTTCGGACAAGTGCAAAGCACATCCAGAGCTGTAAAGCAGGTCCCGACAGAAAGCAATACATATACAACAAAAGGAATAAATCTGAATGCTTAGTACTTGAGGTGTAATACCGGGGAATAATGGTGTTCACCTTTTCACTTTTATAGGAAACGTGGCAAGATGTGCGGTATGTAATAAGAGATAGTAGGTTCAATCTAGGGCACAATTAAGAATTTTTCCACTGAACTGAAAAGGAAAATTATTTCACTGACTTCCATTTAGTAGTTGTGTGGTTACCATCCTATTATTTACTTAATTTTAGCTTTTGCAAATTCTAACATATCTTGTTTTGTTGGTTTCAATATCTGCCATACCGAGAAACGTAGTTCAGCAAGCCACAGGTACGCCAGACGGCACTCAAAAGTAGCGCCTATGTAAAACAGTGAAAACAACAAAAACAATTCTGAAAAATGTTATTAATGTGTTGCTATTTACTGCTTCGTTGTATAAAAAGAACTCGAAAAATTAAGTGTTTCTGATCGGACAACAAAGGGTTAATTGTTGTTGCGGTCTTCAGCCCAAAGAATGGTTTGGTGCAACTCTCCTTGCTACTCTATCCTGTGCCAGTCTGTTCATCTCCGAGCAACTACTGCAAACTACATCCTTCTGAATCTGCTTAGTGTATACTTCTCCTGGCCTTCCTCTACGTTTATTACCTTCCACGTTTCCCTCAAATACTAAATTAGTGATCCCATGACGCCTCAGAACGTGACCTACCATCCAATCCCATCTTCTAGTCAAGTTTTGCCACAATTCTTTTTTGTCCCTTCTCATTAGTTACGAGATTTATCCCTCTAATCTTCAGCATTCTTCTGTAGCATCACATTTCAAATACTTCTCTTCTTGTCTAAGCTGTTTATCGTCCTTGTTTCACTTCCATACATGGCTACACTCCATATAAATACTTTCAGAAAAGACTTTCCGACACATAAATCTATACTCATTCTTAACAAATTTTTCTTCTTTAGAAACTCTTTCCTTCCCATCACCAGTCTACATTTTATATCCTCTCTAGTTCGACCGTCATCAGTTATTTTGCTACCCAAATAGCAAAACTCTTCTACTACTTTTAAGTGTCTCATTTCCTAATCTAATTCCCTCAATTACCTGATTTAATTCGATTGCATTCTATTATCCTTATATTTCTGTCATTAACTTTCATCTTATATCGTCCTTTCAAGACACTATCTATTCCGTTCAACTGTTCTTCTAAGTCCTTTGCTGTCTCTGACAGAATTACAAAAAATGGTTCAAATGGCTCTGAGCACTATGGGACTTAACATCTGTGGTCATCAGTCCCCTAGAACTTAGAACTACTTAAACCTAACTAACCTAAGGACATCACACACATCCATGCCCGAGGCAGGATTCGAACCTGCGACCGTAGCAGTCGCACGGTTCCGGACTGAGCGCCTAGAACCGCGAGTCCACCGCGGCCGGCTGACAGAATTACAGTGTCATCTGCAAACCTCTAGGTTTTTATTTCATCTCCCTGGATTTTAACTACTATTCCAACTTAAATCTTCGAAACAGTTATCATTAAACAAATTCCAAGCAAGTAAATTGTTGTGTTACTTCCAACTGGATAATCTCAGATACCATGTCGTGGTAACTTCATTGTATGGTTCACTGCCAATGAACGTGTGTCATGGTAGCTGTCAGTGTCTTTCACTGCCACGCTGAGAACTGTCTCACACACTTCTATATTTGACGATTCACGTGAAAGAGTGGCCCTTACAACTGGAAAAAGGATCTGACAGTTCATATCGAGAAACGAGGTAAAGTGATAAAATTGTAAATCAGATCCGTATGGGGCTGATCGGTTTCTGCGCCCTATATGTCAAAGGGTGAGCGTCGGTGCTGTAAGTGCATTCGCGTAGAGCGCACTAAATCGGAAACCGCACATTCGCATTCCGGCACTTAATGGAGCCGCCGCTGACGCGCTAATGGGCGAAAATTTTTCATTCCGCACAAATTCCGGTGCCTCGCAATTCGGCCACTCAGCTAATCGCAAAGGGCGTTCGAAAATCCCATCGGCCATTAGTTGCGCAAATTATACGTTGTTAACGCGCAAGTCTCTCGTCATAATGGCACGGTTGCTTATTTGCGCTAACAAACGGCATTTGTGCCAAGCCCTTACATAAACTGCTGCAGTATCGGAACGCGGCGACAGCTGACAGCGGAAATGAAATCGGGGATTCGGGTTAGGATGGGGTGGCAAACACCGACTGGGCGTTGCTAACACTGCCTCTCATTCCTTATACGTTTGATGTAGGTTTGATTAGTGCTCCAAGTAGACTTATGTATGACGTCTTTCGTCTATCACAGCTTTTATGCATTCTATATATGTATATACACATTTTTTATACTACTATGTAGCGCCGTATCATCAATAAGCCATGGTCAGTAGATAACACATATCAATTTTTATCGTCAACTTCCTCCACACGTATGATGTCCATATTCTGCCGACTTCATATTTATCGGGACTAGTGACTCAGTGGTTGAAATAATAACTTCTATTCGTCAGAAAATTGATGCCGGTCCACCCCACTTAGATTCCTCATCGTTTCTCAAAATCAACATCTACACACGGTATCTAGTCAAAATTTTTCGGACACTTATTGGTATACATTAATCTACCTTTGCATTTACATACATACTCCACAAGCCACCATACAGTGCGTGGTGGAGGGTACACTGCACCACTGCTAGTCATTTTAATTACAGTGTGTTACAACATAAAATGAAATAAAATTTATCATTGAATTCACATTTAGTAGTCAGTGCCATACGATAAGTTTATCTGACTGTGTATGACGCTGAAAGGGTAAAAGAGGTCAAATGTCTCGGGCAGCACTTACCGCAAGAAATGACGGCAAGAATCCAAGCAGGCAACAGGTGAAGGTTTGCAATCAGAAAAGTGCTGAAATCCTGGCTTCTATTGAGATCCAAAATTATTAGAATCTACACGACAGTAAAACAACCTGTCGTCCTGTACGGAGTAGAGGCCTGTATTATGACACAGTATACAGAAAGAAAATTCCTGACAACTCAGAATACTGTTCTGAGAAAGATTTTGGGCCAATGAAGGATGGAGACGACTGGAGAAAAACTGCGAATTGGGGGAGTTGTACAAGTCGGTGGAAATAGTGCCTTTGGTTAGATAAACGAGACTGAGGTGGTACCTGCACGTAATGCGGCGAGAAGGCCAGATCAGCAAGCAGATGGCTGCAGAAGGCATCAGAGACAACAGACCGATGGGAAGACCACGGACTAAAGGCATCAAGAGAGCTTATGGCTAAGGTGGGACTACCTGGCGAAGAATACATGGAACAAGAAATATAGAGGAGGCTGACTAGTGAGGCCAAAGCTGACCACGGTTTGTGCGGCCAGTCCAGTAACAACTAATTGTATGGCACTGATATCAGATACAAAATGCAGTAAGTTGTCTGTGTTACAGTTGGCGCAAACTCTTTGGCCAGGTATATTCACCTATCAACCAGTAAGATATATCATTCCTTTTGGGCGAGACAACGCCCTATCGACAGACATTATAGTGAAAAACGACCTCGTTAAGTCTAATACAATACAAAAAACAATAATACCGTCAAACTGTATCAGCTATCCGCGAGTTTCACGGGCGTTAACACACATATGTGTAAAATTCACAGCCGTTATTAAAATACCTTTAAAATGTAATACTAAATAATACATATTAATATCATACTCGGCGCTTCTTTACAGGATTCTTTTTAATATTCTGCTAGTATGAATAAGCAAACTAGTCAAAAGACTGATGACCCAAAAAGAGTGAATGAGAAAGAAAGAGAGAGAGAGAGAGAGAGAGGTATTACACACGTAGGAAACATTAATTGCCAAAAAGCTATCGCTATAATTTAATTTGTTATCTTACTATGTTATTTCAAACGTATTTTACTAATCCGTTACGTATTTTAGACATATGTGTGTTAAAGCCCATAAAAGCGGCAGTTTTTTCTACAGTTTATTTTTAGTATTTACTACATTTTAATGATATTAATGAGTTTTGTACATCGATGGGGCTCTGGCACGTGAAACACGAAGTGGTTGTGAGAGGTGGTGTGGCACTCTCACACTTTAACAACGTTGTCAGTCAGATTAACTTTCAGATTTTGGTCAAGACCTCAGTGTTCCCCAGTGCTACGTTTGGTGTATGTTGTTTAAGACATTTTTACATGAGGAAACTGTGGGCAGAATGCACGTTTAACGTGTAGAGAACTTGTATCCGAGGATCTGTAGTGGAAGCGACAGAGAAGAGGGAGGGAGGTGGTTGGAGGCCATAAATTCTGAATGCAGCACCAGGTTGTGTGAGTGATTCTGGGAAGCAGCACTCGGTGCATCGTACGTGCAGAGGTACTTCTGGCCATAGCACTCTCCTACTTCAACTTAAGGCCGGAATGGAGGGCGCCGGTTCGCAAAACATTACCTGGGACAGGCAGCAGCCCATCGTGAAGGCGTCCAGTTGGCGGAAAGTGGGTGGAGGAAGCCATTTGACCGAGACTGCTCTAAACTGAGCCTTTCTGCAAACGGAGGGAAAGACTCCATGCATTCTCACGTTAGAAGATGGGACGATGTGGACAGAGTAACTGGTGTACTTTTTTAGTGGAGGCAAGACTGTGACCTCTCTGACGTCAGGAAGTCACCAACTTCTTTTACCGAGCATCAAAAAACATATATTCCAAACGCACTACTGCCTTGGAAGCTTAACAGCTTTCTTTCAGATATTGGACATGGTTGGCCTAGAAAGATTAGATCTCTCCGTAAATGAGGGACTGTGATCCCGCCTAGGTAGATGTTTTTCTTGCCCAAACATGGACATGCTTACTGTGAGAACGACAGGATATACAAAGTGGAGGCCTGCTCCTCCAACGTGGCAACCCCGTTGCTGTATCTGGATTGACTACCAGGCCAACAGAACAGTCAATCAGTAGAGGATAGTTCGATTGGTTTGTGCAATGTGGGGGCGGTTTATTTTTTGCTAATTCGGCTCCTATACCGAGGAATGGTGGAAAGAGGCGGATTCTTTGCCTTTTTCGTCTTCTGGTCCTCCGCCGATGGAGAACTTCAGGTCTTTCCCTTGCGGTGAGACATGTGGTCTGTATCTTCTGGTGGACTAAGAGCCAATGGCAGTTTCCAACTCTACTGACAGAGGAATTGCATATCATCTTGTATATATCGTGCATCATGAAGATGAAGTTATCCGACGTGAGTCGGCCACCAGACTTTTGACAGTTCCAGCACGAATTGTCGTATCTATGACTCAAATTGGTTTGGCCAGACCACTGAACGAGTGCACCTTACACTGAAGTCTGCCAAGATTTCAAGGTTCTGATAGCGAAGTTTCCAGCGTTCTGATAATAAGAAAGCCAGACCGCCTTGTTTCCAAATTTTCTTTGCCGCGTAAGAACATTACAACTGCCACAGCGCCGTTTTTTGCTGCTGCCAGAATCAAGGTAAATCGGGCAAAATATGGCTGCACTGGCGTAGGGTCATTAAACGATATTCACAGCTCCCCATTCTCAGGTAAACCATAGTTTTTGGTGTACTTGGTTATAGTTCATTCCATTTGAATGAAGTTGGGACTCACAATGGATTCGTGTAAACAAAGTCAGATTGCGTTTCAGGAGGGATTAATTTAGGAGAGAATTTGTTTAGCTTCCACCCTAATGTATGCTTTGCCAAACAAACACCATCCAGTTTTTGATTTGTGTTTGTCATTTTTGTGTAATATTTATCAGCTCATTATAGTTATGAAAGGATTAATAAAGCTTGTCATTATTTTGTAAACTTAGATACGCCGCTGTTCTCATTCATACTCCCTCAGCTTTTCACTGTTTTTATTTTATTTTGGTGGTTCAGGGGCACACCAGCAATTTAAGGTTCAATCTCATTAATTTTGATTATTAATTTGAGTTCTGAAAGTGACCACAGGCATAAGAAAAAAAGTGCCATGAGTTATTTCACGAGTTTCAGATATAAAAATTAAGGGTTTAGTTTACTATTTGAAGGTCATTGAGAAGATAATACCTTAGCTCCACTCAGAGGTATATGGCCTGCAACACGTCTTGGTGGTTTATCTTTGAATGTACCTCATCACACAGTTTATAATAACTCTGACACAGACATTTTACTTTGTTTCATGTCTGATGCCGTTTCTGTCCAAATCCATTTAACGTGTAGTTGTTAGCTACTAAATGTGAGTTGTTAGGTTGTTAGTTGAATCTGTGAGTTTACTTCATTTTATGTTACTGTAATGCATTTTAATTTCCTCGTATGTCCGTAAAGAAAAGTTGTATGCGACTAGTGGCTGTTGCACAGCCCTATTTCTAACGGTGGCTGTTCCCCGTGTAGGTAAACCTGCGCTAGCTAAATTTGTTTTTGTGTCCACCGGCAAAAGGTATTACGCAGTCGCCGTTGCTACGTGCCTCAGTTCGTAGTCAGAGTAAGAGTTTTAAAGGGAAAGCCTCCGCAGGGGGTCGTAAACTTCGCCCCTCGCCATCCGGTCAGTGAGGAGAATGCCTGTGGGCAGCGTGGGAGAGTATCGGGTCCTGTAAATATCCGCCAAAGTTCCGCTACACCACCCAGCTGCCTTCCACAGCTCTTGCAGTCCCAGGCGGCGAAAATGAAAGCAGACTGCCCAGCTTGTGGCCCCAGTTCCAGGGCGCAGCAAATATTAACAGGCTGGCAAGATTTTAAATCACCTAACAAGTATCTGACGGTGTAAGATGTAGTCAACGTTTCTACTTGCAGGGGTTATTGACCTTTTTTTCTGGGTACTGGAAGACATCACAGCACTAAAAGGAAAGTATGGGCAATCAATACAAGGACATGTTCTGAAACCAGTATTGAGCGAAACAATTTTAAGCCAAGACCAGCCTTCCAGGACGTTACAATACGACACAGGACGCAGAGAATAAGTATTGAATTTATGGCTAGGTATACGCAGCTACGATCAAAACGGAAAAGAATTTTGAACCATGAGAAGCAGATCAAGGTAACTACTCGAAGATTTCGGTGAATCTTACCACGTGACTGAAACAGTTGGAGTTGGTCGTAGCACGAGGCACTCGCACTCGCCGAGTGAACGAAATCGTGGACGAACTCTAACATGGACGAACTCTAACATCAGTGCTGTGATCTGTTTAAAGTAACAAAATGATATACTGTTACTACGGCAGCCTATAGCAAGACACGGCCGTCTCTATGCTCAAACCCAATGGCGGAGAACGTGGTGATGGCCATATCATTTATGGGCTGGCGGGTGCCACATTCTGGTAGTCTTCAAACTTCAAAAGCTACAGCCAATTTCGAGGAGAGCCAGCCTACGGAGAGTTAGTATCTGACGGTGTCCTTTTCTCCCACAGAATTTCCTCACAACAAAAATTTTCCGAACTGGCGCATTTCCGAAAGTCTGTTTTCTCTATATCACTACTCTTACACTGTTAAACGCTTGCATTTTGAGTGAATTATCAAGTCAACTCTAAATGAACGCAGATAATTAGGAATCATTAGCTTCCTTTCCCTCGCAAGTTCCGTCAGTGGTTTAAATCACGGTTTCATTTTTGGGAAACTCAAACTAAAATTCATAAAGTCATGATGGATACATGTGGAAGTAGTTTATTGCCAACTGGTCACTTGGTTAACTGGTTATTAATTTCTCCTCGACTCTTTCTTGCGGCCTTATGCGACAAGAATGTGTGTCTCACCTTGTGGCGCAGACATAATATCCAAGACTTAAAATGCGAGACTGAACTATGAAATTCGTTTTATCTACTATGCTACTAAAGGAACCTGTTTTTATTGAAAGATCTACTTTATTGGTAGAATTCTAAACAGTACAGTGATACATCATCTGATAAGGGCTGTAGTGCATTTAACGTAAAAATTACTTGGGTAAATCTGTTATAATGTGAACGGCATTTCTATATTCCACAAAAATTATTTTATGAGTTCTTTATATCACGTGTCGGGCCCACCAAAAAGTCAAAGGATATTAGAAATGAAAGACATGATACCACTTGATTCGCGTAGAGCCACACTAGTTTAATTTAAATGCATGCATCCACTTTATAATCTAAACAAAATTCTCAAGCCTGTTGCGTATCATATAAAAAATACGACAGTTTGCCATACATCCTTATTCGCTGGAATCGTACCATTCGTTTTCGCCTTTGGAGTTGGCTCATCCTTTGCTAAGTGCTGTTACGTTCATGAACGATTCTGGATGTAACGGTGTGTCTTAGCAATTCGCAGAACAAATCGATTGTTTGAGGCGATGGTGGTGTAGGTCATTGTTCTACCATTTAGGAAAACTGAAGCTTTTAGTGCATTTTCAGAATTACCCAATACCATTTTTTGTATCAAGTGAAATATAACGTTAATGGTTACTTTAATAAATAAAATGTTATTGATTATTTTAACAAATGCATTAAACTCTTCAATACCTGCAAACGGAAAAATAGTGAATGACTCGAAATCCTCAAAATAGGTTCCATTCCGCTGTAACAAATCCGTATGGAATAATATCAGGGCATAAAAAGTAACATAAGATTATAGTGGATAAACTAACGCAGACGTACAACCCCAACAGTCGTATTAAATGTTCAGTATGACTTCCATCAAAACCCTTGGACCTCTGCAAATGAGCAGAGAGAAAACGAGACCTAAGTGTGTCTGTGTGAAGGTGGCCATTCTACCGCCTTGATGCACTGTCGTTTTCGAATTCCTCCCATAAACAATCTATGAACGTGAGATTGGAAGAGCGTTTTGATCAGGTAACGACACTGCTAAGTCTTTCCCATAGTGCTGCGTATGGTTTGGCGCTGAAGCAAAATGTACATAATACCTATGAGGAGCAATTACCTACCACATCTTCAAGAACGACTGCAAAAATTTTCTTTGACCAACTTTGCTATTTATGAGGGTCCCCTGTATCAAATATGATGGAATAATGAATTATCGGCGAAGTGAAAAGCGACCTGTTGGAGCCAGCAAGTGTTCTCTACCTGTAATAAAGCATTTTGCTCTGATTTACGTGTCAGTGGTCGTTAATGTATTGCTATCATGAAAGAATGGCCCGTGGACTCCTACGGACTGAAACGCACATCTACCAAGAATATCCGTTGCTGAAAAACATCTTTACGCAACTTATCATGAAAGCTGATACGGTATTGGAACTTTGTCGTAGTATTAGAAAAATGGTTAAGTGATTGATACCAGCTGCAGCCGCAATATTTCGAAAATTACTTTCAGTGATTTTAGAAACGTAGGCTAGAATGCTTTTTTTTTTCTTTCGTAACTTTGTCGTCCGAAAGACGCCTCTAGTCCAGAAGCCACTCATTAACAATTAGATTCCATATAGCTACCAAAGTGCTATTCCAGTCCCAAAAAATTTATATGGAATTAACATCGGGTGATTTAGCGGGGCAGTGGAGGTGCGATAGCGCGTCTATGTGTTTTTCTACTCAGGAACGTATGAACACGATTGGTCTCATCTTGGAAGATAAGAGTGTGTATAGCATACTCAAAAAAAGGTGTGGGAGAAAGCGCAATACTTAATCGCCGAGAATATTGAAATGAACAGCACGATTCATGTTCATGGAAACATGAAAGGGAGGGCCTTATTGTTGGTACGAAAAACAGTCACAAAAGATCATACAACCACCTCTGGTCTCAATTACACCTTACGCGCATTGTGATTTAAGCTCCTCATTTGGCACTCGGTGCTCTCGACCAAGAGACATTCGTGACTCCTCGGACTACAATGTACGCTTCCAGTCAGCTACTCAATGTTTTGCTTTGAAAGTTATTGAAACGGAACTCCGTTAACAACTGCTGGATTTTATCCGTATTGTGACTGACATTGTATGACACACATTCCCTGTTCCTGTCGATTAGGACCTTCTTTAAGAACGCTTTCTTCACGCCTTATTACATGGTCATTAGTGATTCACCATATCTTGTAGATACGTCCGGCAGTTCGCGTTGATACGCAAATAAAACGGACAACTACAGGATATCAAGTTTACGCCTTTTTCGACACATTTCACGTGGACCCATCTTAAACATCGGTGATTCTGTACAGCCTCCATGCACATACACACAATTTCACTGCCGTGATTTACGTCAGAAGTCGGTTGTAGCAGTGCAGGTTGTGCACTGTTCACGATTCTCTGTGGCGACCACCTTGCCGTTTTAAGGGAGTGACTAATATTTTAGCTGGTGAGCTTATTCAATGCTCGATATAGCTTGCCGCCACCGATGGATCTCTGAGGATGGGAAAGCAGAGAGTGAGGAATAGACTGAAGTGTACCTGTGCGAACGTGGCCAGGCTTCCACAACGTGGCTCTGTATGTCATCTGAAGTCGATGGCCCTGTCGTAGTACGCTGTGACTTTTCAAAGTCCGCACACAAAGTACTTTAGCGTGAGATATGCAGAGCTTTCAGTTCATCCAAAACTGCCACAAAGTCCTATAGATTTGTCAGGGTATTTTTCTTTTCGTATCTGTCTTGATGCTGAAGATAAGTGTGCAGAGCAACCGTAACTGAGACGCGACTTCTTATTATGGCTAAATATTCTACCACCCCAAAAAAGTAATTCGCGCAAGAGCGTTAAGGTAAAATTTTTCTGACTATGGCTCCGCCCCATATTTTGAACAACCATCTCTGATGAAAGCAAGGTTTCGACTACGGTCTACCAGTAGACCCACAAGAAGGGTACTGTAAGCGTCGCTTAAACTTTCGTTTCATCACTGGCAGCTATTCATAATGTGACGCGATACCACACTCAGAAAATTTTAATGTTAACTGACTCTGGCCGCAGAAGCTTACGCAGTCATGGGTAATATGCAATTTTTATATTCGATATGGTCCACTGATGTTGTGACAGAAGTGATAAGCTACTTGCTGGAGCTAGCGAAGATTTTCTATCACTCAGTAATATAACAAACTAAACTTACGTGTTCAGGGATCGTCAGTCTAGCGATGCCAGTAAATAAAAGTTTTCAACAAATTCTTTTTACCGCTTGACATTATACATGGCTGTAATAGGCTTGTTCAACGTTTCCACCAGTTTCAACATAAGTGAAAATAATATCGAATTTTTCGTCATTATTTAATATTGTACGTCACAAACTAAGTCAAAGCCAAAAACACTATAATCCCGAGGTGTAACTAGACTGCGACGTCAGTAGGAATGTTCCTTGGCGCATTAGGTCAATAAAAGGTAGTGAAAGTAAGAAAACCTTGAAACTAAAACAAAAAGTGGGAAGATGGAAAAAATCCTTGGTTCAATACGTTCCACACCTTCACAATGTGTTGGTGATCAGGAACTGTGTGGAGATCAACGTGGTGAACTGAGTAAATGGAGAGCAAATAAATTGATAAAAAGGGTCAAAAGTTTCGTGAAGTTATTTGTCTAAAAATAAGGAACAGAACAGATTAGAGAACCATTTGACGCACCTTTTTGAATTATACTCGAATTCATGAATGAGGTGCCGACAGAGAAGCTAAAGTTCAATGATTAGTTCAGAACTGAAAAGGGTACTAGAGGATGTTTTGTCTGGAGGATTTGTAGACCATGCAATATGTTGTCGAGATAATATTTCTGTGTCAACTCAAGAGGTAAAATATTTACAAGTTAAGGTACTATTACTATGAAAAGTCAAACGGTTACTTATTTAGCTACTATTGTTATGCACATAATTAACGGTAGCTAAGACGTTCGTACGGTACTGACGTAAGAAGGCCACTGAGTGAAATTTGACAACAGATTCCAACTACCGTCTGAGCGAATGCTCCAACTTTATTATACTTTTTGAATTTTCTTTTTCCATCAACAAACGTTATCGAGCAATACCAATATTAACAATTGGAAAAGATGTACGACTTCTTTCACCAAACGCATTTCTTTTGTGTACTATTTGTTCGGGGGTCTTGCGAAAAAACTAGTAAAATATTTTGCTAAATCCAAAGGTCAATCACTCTATTTTATTTCTTATAAATCATTCTAAAAATATATAAATTATTCCACAGAATATTTGACCGTCTTTTATTTGACTTTTTTGTTCAGAAAGCTTGAAATATAACATATTTAAATATCTCATCACGCAACTTTCTATGTGTGAAACAGATAGACGTTGAAGAGACGAACTTTGTAAAGCCCCATGTACCTTCCGAGAATATTCTGTTCCCGAAATTTTCTAAATTTAGTACTTGATTCGAGCGAAGTTAAGGGTAAACACTACACAAATGTGCGTTCTCACGCGCCAGATAATTAAATCTGGAAGAGACGAAATATTTGGCACTTCATTTACATAGCTGCCAGCACCTATTCGTAAAATATCACTGATTACTTTCAAGAATATTTCTCTCTCTCTTTAAAAGAAAGAAAAGAACAGAAAAAGCCAACAGACCACGTTGTTCGGTTTGATGCCTTATTTGTCCATTTCTCACTCTTCGCCTGAGAATGAAAATTCCGACAAGAATCAATTCTGTAATTTCTGAAGATTCTTATTTTGGCTCCACTTAAATATTTGATCAAACAAGTGACAAAGGTGATACCTCCGCGAACTGAACATCTCCTGCCAGATATGTTGCAGTCAGTGCAGAAAACGTCAAACAGAAATAATTTCATTCATGCGTTGTTAGTTGTGTGCTGCCTTGTAGGCGAGCTGCTTTTACACTGTTACCACCTGAGGATGTGTTCCTGTCACACTCCCTGCATTAACGCAAAGAGTATGCTTTCATGACGCAAGCACTTTCTCAATCACAGGCTTCAGAAATTTTAGAAAAAAAGTATTGCAAAAGATGTCTACTACCATCAGGCTTTAGTCTCAACCTGAAAAATAAATTTCTAAGAATATACTACATGCTCGAAGGAATAATGCCTGAATTATGTTCAGCCCATTTGGTGTAACTTTATTGCAGGTCCTCTAATCACTTTTCGGCTCAGTACTTTGACTACACAAAACGTTTACCACAAGTGATCTCTACAGAACATAGCACTGTACGGCAATAACTCCTGATCTAAGCAGATACCATGTTATCGAAAATATCAGGAAACATCTTTCAGATATGGATGAGTTTCAAACAATTACAACTGATTAGTATCTGAGACGATTAATGCTCATAACTCTAGTACATAAATCATTCCGTAATCCTTGCGCAAAACTAGATTCGTTTGCGAATAAGAGACTTTTCAAACATGTCTGAATATCAATTCTATGATGATTAGAGGTATTCTTCCTCTCTAGATAGCTTTCCAAATAATTATAAAGCGTCATTCTCTTGGCCAGTGATTTTGTGTAAGCTGGTTAATGAACTAACTAGTTAGAAAAACCATTTTCAAACAACTTACGGAATTCAGCCAGGTAACACTTTCAGCGACCGCCGATATTTCGGCAGGAGAACACTCCGCCATTTTCAAGGTAAACTGCAATGGACAGGCGATGTACAGGCAAATTTAAAACCTCGGTTCTTGGACTAATGCGGGAAAGATAACACACACACTGAACACTAGTGCCACCAAAGATGACCAAAGTCAGAGATATCGATAGTGAGACTACGAAGTAGCAGGTGAGGAAACTTGACTCTGTATCTCTGTTTTCTGACAAGGGAGAGAGCAGGATTGCAAACAGAGTTTAAGCAGAAACCTCCATTCCTGTCTGCAAGGTTGCTCGCTAATTTGATCTCAACTGCCTCCTTAATAAGACTGTCCCAATAGATGAACGTGCATGCCAATATCTCGGTGTTTTTGTGTAATATAGGGTGACCACTATCCAAGCAATGTTCAGCAATAGCAGATCTACTTGGCTGCTGTAATCGTGTGTGCCGTTTATGCTCAGTATATTGGTCCTCCACGGTACTGATAGTTCGATCAATATATGCCATGCCACATCTACAAGGGATGCGATATACACCCGCCTGATGCAAACTGAGATCATCCTTAAAGGAGCCCAAAAAAATGGTTCAAATTGCTCTGAGCACTATGGGACTTAACTTCTGAGGTCATCAGGCCCCTAGAACTTAGAACTACTTAAACCTAACTAACCTAAGGACATCACACACATCCATGCCCGAGGCAGGATTCGAACCAGCGACCGTAGCGGTCGCGCGGTTCCGGACTGTAGCGCTTAGAACAGCTTGGCCACTCCGGCCGGCAAACGAGCCCAAAAGCACTAATTTTAGATGGAGGTCGGAAAACACATTTCACATCGTATTTCCGTAAAATACGACCGATCTTGTTGGAAGTGCTTCCTACGTAAGGCAAAAAGGCAGTAGACTTAGGAGTCGACTCAATTTTATCATCAATCACGCGATGCACAGTGGGCCGATAGCGCAATGCACGTTCAATCTGTCTTTCACTATAACCATTTTTACGAAACGTAGCTTCAATATGGGAGAGATCAACTGACAAAGTCTCAGTGTCAGAAACGACATGTGCCCTGCGTACCAAGATACGAAGTACCCGTTCGCGCTGAGCCGAATGGTGACAACTATTAGCCTGTAAATACAATGGGTGTGAGTACGTTTCCTGTAAACTGCATGTCCCAATGATCCATCATCCTTCCTCCTACGCAAGGATGATCTAGGAGCCTTTATCTTCTCCAACGCGAACAGTACGTTAATAGGTATTTAACGTCACGTACCCCCACGTGGGATAAACACTCCTCATTTCGCCTTTCATCGTCCACCACATGCTAGAGGCACTGGGGTTCATACGTTTGCCGTGGCTTGCTGTTCAAGATACGGAACGACACCCTCAACCTCCGGCGATTTAGGCCTGTATCATGTCCCTGACCTTTTCGTCAGTTCTCAAATGGTTCCGTGGCAACGTTGTCCGATTTGTTCACCAGCCTGTTGCTGGAGACACATGCACCAAGCTCTCTCTCAGCTTTCCTGTCTTCGTAAGCGCAACCGCCCTTCTTTTAATTCCGCCTTTTTCCTCGAACTGAGCCAGGTCCGTACTCTGCCATTGCCAAGGTGCTTGATGCCCCCAGAGTCGCTCTATTGCTTTCAGCGGCAGAACTTGACAACGTGAAACATGCATGTTGGCTGTGGTGCTCTGGACCCAGGAGAACATCGCTCGCTGTGGGGATCGGCAGTAGGTGTCTTGTTCCTGGTGCGATAGACGCTGGTCTTTGTTACCCGTGCGACTCCCCATCAGATACCTCCTTACGTGCTCCTCTTTCTCGACTCGTGATACTTTGTTTGTTGTGTTTTTCTTAACCAGCCCTAGAATTGAAGTGTTACTGCAGTGAGAAGTTCATCCAAGGATTCTCCATTCTTAGTACTGATCATTGAAATATTCTTCTCCGAGAAAACATGCATCGACAGACATACCGAGTGTGGCGAATTGACGCACCCCATCCTCGCGCTGTCGGTTTCCCGTTGTGCTTGCTACTATATCAAAGAAGAAGAAGAGCAAAAAGAGAAACCTTATCTAATTGATGTACTTTGCACTTCTACACCTCGTTTTCTATGCCTCCCTTGGTCCCTGTGGGATGGTACGGGGCATGGTGCCCAGCCCTCGGGTTGCGACCCCTGCCCACCTTCGTCCCCACCTCTCTCTTTAGGAGATAGGGAAGTTACACTGAAAAAAGAAGTGTTCATGCACACTGTCAATTTATCGCCTTTGGTTCGATTCCTCCTGTTACCATTATTATTCTATTTTTTTTCACTTTAATATTTTCCTCACAAATTTTGAACTGTCAGTTAAACAATTTGAATACAGGCCATTTAAACAGTATATTCAATTATGTGAACTGATAGTCAAGGGAAGACAGGATTCGGTTACGATTGTGGACGGGTCCGTAATCAGTTAACATTGGTTGTCTTTTACAGTTACACAAATTTATTTTAAACCAGTAATTCCAGACTCAACAGTAAATAAATATACCACACGTTATTAATGAAGGAATAAACAATTGTAAATAATAGTATTTTCAGTCAGTTACAATTTAGCAAATTACCATTAATTACAGATACAGCAGATAATGTTTTAAAAGCAAGCCACTGTGATCTGGGCAGAAGGCCTTACACGCCAGGACTGTCACTATATTAAGAATTGTTTAAAACTCACTGCAACTTACAAATTACTGGTATTGAAATATTAAAGGTAAGTCGCCACAAAGGCAGCAGAAGGCATCGGACGCCAGGAACGGCAGTAAGTAAGGTTTTAAAGGCTTACTGCGTAAATACAAACACCAAATTAGAATTTAAAGAAGTGACCACAATCACGGCTGAAGGCCTTACACGCCAGGAAAGGCAATAATATAAAAAGTTTGGAAACCTGCTGTAAAACAGCAAATACAATAGCAAAGGTTAATAAAATAAATACGAGCAACTGATCACTAAACGGGTGAAATATGATGATGGTAAGCTTTGTAACACAACCCTTAACATCCACTGAACGCTACACTGCTAGATTTACTCCAGAAAAAAATGGAAATGAGTTTTTGGCGTCATTGTCCGGGAGGCCCCTTGCGGGGCAGGTCCGGCCGGTTTGGTGGATGTCTCAGCACATTCGACGCCACATTGGGTGGGCACGCCGGATGAAATGATGATGAAGAAAACACAATAAATGATGATGAAGAAAACACAACACCCAGTCCCTGAGCGGAGAAAATCTCCGACCCAGCCGGGATTCGAACCCGGGCCCGTAGCACAGCAATGCGTCACTTTGACCACTTTTTTTTTTTTTTTTTTTTTTTTTTTTTTTAGCCGGGCATCGAACCCTGGCCCTTAGGATTGACAGTCTGTCGCGCTGACCACTTTTTTTTTTTGCAAGTGCTCTACCATTTTTTTTTTGTACAATAACAAACATAAACTGCTTCTAGCATTTTTTTTAAATATATAAGACGATGACTATAAAAGAAAATGTTTCTCGGAAACGTAAATAAGTGGATTTTTTTTAACATAATAGTGAAAAAAATAAATAAAATATCCTGCTTCTGGCAGTACAAACAATAACGGTCTACGTTCCTCTTTTAGGCGCGTACCTCGCTAATCCCGTCACACCTCGCGTTGGTGTCGGGTACGTCTTCACGTGTGTTTGTGGATCCTCTCCACTGTCCTGGTCCTTTCTTGTTCTGATACTTATAGACAATAATTACATTCTCCTACCCGGGACACCCCAACTGGGTGGGGGATCAAGCAAGGCACTCCCTAAAAAATTTGCGTAATATATTCGATATCTCGGATGTCTCATAAGCTGTGAGTGATGTTCCTGTAGTAAGGCCCAAAAGTCAAGCACATTCTTACTGCCGTCTCGGAAAAGATAACGCACAGTCAAACCTCGAATCCAAGTCACTGCGTTTGTCTTCGTTCGGGGATAATATGTCCTATCTGGGTGAAGTAGTGTGCGTGGTTCTATTGTTTGCGGCCCCACCCGAAGGAGGAAGGCGATCATTTTTTTGACCAAACACCAGACGTCCGCCGAAGGACCGCATATCAGGCGATGCTCCCCAGTGTCTATAACATTGCACTGCGGACACAGTGGCTCGTCCGCCATATGAATTGTATGCAACCTGGAACGAGTCACGTATTTCCCATTTACCACCTGATACCACAATGCGCGCGTTCCCGTATCGAGGTGTGGGTGGTGCACTGTACGCCATACCACTGACCACGTAACTGTTGGTTGGCGGCGCTCTACGGGATTATTCGGCCGTCGTCGAGTGAAGATGTGATATATATCACGTGCCGTTGCCGTCCTGGTAGTCGGTAGTTCCATATGTACATAACTGTGTTCCACAAAGAAGGTTCGCATATGGGCAAGCGATGGTGAGATGTGAGCCACCGTTACCGGAGCCGAAAGAGAAGGTGGAGCGAGTTCGTCTATCAAGCTGCCCGTCAGACTTGTCTGGTGTCGTGTCCACATCTTTATCATTGTGGTTACACCACTCAGCTGTCTGGGCCGACATTTATTCCAGCCGACCAGAACTATTAACTAGACATAGCCTATATAACCTTTAATGTAGGCATTATAAGCTATTGTAATAAATAATACATTAATGAAACGCAAGGACCAGTACATAAGTTGCTTAAAGGGTACTGAGGCACCTTATACCCGCAGAAGGCGTGGACTGAAGGAGCGTTACACTGAACTACTGGCTATCAGAGCTCCTTTTAGAACACACATGTCTTAGAAGAACCAAGGGGCCACAGACGGTGCTCCAGGAATCGACCTCTGAGAAGGTCCGGCAACAAACGCTTTCGATAGCGATGAGGTAGGCAGCCAAGAGTTGCATTCACTTCACAAGACGGTAACTCATACCAGTGGCAGTCCAACGAATGGCTATGATAATCTTGCTTAAACTATCTGACGTCTGATAAACCAAATGCAATGATGGAACAATACGCCCAAGCCAGAACCGATGGTCTGCACTACATCCCCAGAATACTGTGTTTAGAGCGCCCGGAACGATAAATCAGTCACTACCACCAGAGTAGAAAAATCACCAACCGGCCTACAATCAAGAAAGCTGTCAAACTACACGCCTTACAGGACAGCAACGGCAAGGCGAGGAAATGTACACTGTCGTTACGTACACTAACCCCCAGGGCAGATAACTGGGGCGTTAGCGGCCACCAGGCAAGAAAAATTACCGCTGGTTGAACATAACAAATTGTAACAAGTTTAACGCAGTAAACAGTAATAAGAAGTCGAGGAAAGCTAATCAGATCTGCCTTCCCCAAGCACTCCACTCGCTGCTCTAAGCCTCTTCGAGAAGCACCACGAACCCTAGTCAGTGGAGAATCACGAGATATCGTCGGTCCCGGCGTGTTCTGGTACTACGGGGACCTGGCTCCTCCTGATTCCCCAACCGAACTGGCACATTCACACGACCCGGAAAAACAACGACGTCGCCCCAAAGGTAGAGCAACAGTTATTACATATTGATAACCGTTGCTGCTGCCACTAGCGGACAGGCAACGCTTGCGAAACCGAGTGGCGCCAGTCAACACGAGGAGAAGACAAACAACCGCAACCATGCCAACTAAACGATACCGTCTGGACTCCAACAGAGGGCGGAAACCTACAAACAGCACCAACGCGAGCTGCAGCACAGCTCAAACTTAGTTACGACTACTACCGCTGCAAGTCAGAATATAGGTGGTGATACAGAAAGGGAGTAAACGAAGAAATTTAGTAGAAAAGTATAGGAAAAATGTTGGATCTGTGACCATAATGTTCACGATGCACTTTTTTGTTTTGGACGTTTATTACTTGGGAACTGTGGTTTGTAGGGTACGGGAGCCTGGAGGGGGCAGGGAATGAAACGTCTACGACATATTAACGCATTAGAAGACATAGTGGTATTCTGAATCACATGTATTTTGTACAGACCATATCGTAACAATACTAAGTCGTGTCTATACGAGGACGTAGTGAAAAATAGTCTCTTTATTTATGTAATATTGTAGCACAGCGGTAAAATTGAGAGCCTCTGTTGGGTAATATGTTTGACATTAATTGCTTGTCGTCACAGTGATAAAGCACCTGAAATCGTTAAACACTCGTACCTAAAGCAACAGTTCCCTTTTATGAGTTTTTCTGATTGGATGTTCTCCTTTTATTCTGAAAGTCAAGTGAACAGCAAAGGTAAACTAGAATACTGCATGTTTCGAATCTCAAAGCATTCCGTCTTTCAAACTCACGTTTTAAAAAAAAGTGAAAATAAAGAAGTCAGAAGTTCCTAAAATGAATAAACAATTATAGAAATAATAATTATAGCAATAATAACTGATACGCAGTCAGCTGGTTAGTGGTTACTTGAGGAGTGGAATGACTGGGCAACGAAAGCTGAAGTCCTTTCACAATAGCAACACAGTTTATATAATCCGACGACGTGGTATAGTGGGCTGGGTGCAAATGATGGAGTCATAATCAAACGAGATTATCCCACTTAGTAGGGGAGATAGGATTCAACGACGATGTTCATTAGTCAGGACGCGCCTCAGCAAACAATGGTAGGGTAAAGCCAACGCCAGGTACCCCTAAAATAAATACACTATGTATTTTCTATAATATATATCTCAAACACGTGAAAAAGGAACTCCGGTCGACCCGTCGACTGAACAAGCAGTTTGGGAAAGACCAATCTACAAACTCTCCATTTTAAAGCAACGTAACACAGTTCACTCAAATTATAACTGCTCGAAAATTTAGAAAAGCTAATGACCAACTAGAAAATCAGCAGAAACTACAAGTCTAGGATAAACTTTTAATACAAGGATTTTTCCCCTAACAGGCCGCACATTATCAACAGAACAAATAGTTAACCTTGTAGAAGGCAATCTTGACTAGAAAATTTGCTAGTGATGACATAATACATATAACTGCCAAAAGTTCATTATTAAGTATAAGGACAATAACAGATAAACTGGTAAATGCTCAGAGCAGGAGACTGAACAGTATCACGGAGGGGAATCTGCCCCTTTAGAACCTTTCAAAGCTTCATACTGATCCAAACGCCGTTCGAAATTATCAGATTGGCTAGGTTAACGGTATATTCGAGAGAACATCAACAGCTGCTACTCGTGCACATGTCCAAGCTACTAGGACCAACGAATAACGATTCTAAGGTGAGTGCCACACTGCCACAGTACAATCACAATTTAACCAGCTCAAAACAGGCTAAGCCGGTATGGTTTCTTGGCGGGAATCTGCCAACGGTAGTAGGATCGCTTACGTGTTGTGGGCGTCGGCTCGCGGCAGACTGCTCTTCTTCCCGTGAGCTGCTACGTACACAACCTCTTGTCGACGACCGAGCAGACGGAAACTAGCTGAAGTGATGTCTTCCGGAAGCCGGTGTGCTGGCCACGCTATAGAGCAGGCACAGGCTGCGTGTCGACACGACGTATAACATCCTGGATGCGCCGCTTGACATAGACAGCCAGCTCCGTCCGGTCAGCAGCATCCGCAGTCGACAGCGAATCCCCTAACCCGAGCGACAGGGCGGTCCTGGATGGCGGTGCGCTATTCTTTCGACTAAGCGGGCCCTGTTGCCAACTACCTGCTCCACGGTGCGCTCGCCCACTAAGAGGACTCGCTCCGGGGCTCGCACGTCTCCTGGCGGCAGAGGTTCGCCGAAATAATGTCTGTGGAAGTAAAGAGCGTGCCGCGACCTATCGATTCTCGATGCGCGATTCAGTAATCCACTCTAAGTTAGAAAAAAGAAACGATGCACCATGAAGCAGTTACCTGGATGGGATGGAAATCAGTAGATGCGAGGTGCATTTACAGACAAACAAGTCATTACAATTCCAGAAAAACTGGATGATTTATTCAAGACAAAGACGAAAAACAGCTTCACAAATGGAAAAAGTTAAAAAACGCGTTGGTCCGCATCTGGCCTTTATGGAAGCAGTTAATCAACTTGGCACTGACAGATGTTTTGGGCGTTCTTCTGAAGGATACCATACCAAGTTCTGTCCAACTGCCGGCCGGTGTGGCAGAGCAGTTCTAGGCATTTCAGTCTGAAACCGCACGACTTCTACGGTCGCAGGTTCTAATCATGCCTCGGGCATGGATGTGTGTGATGTCCTTAGGTTAGTTAGGTTTATGTAGCTCTAAGTTCCAGGGGACTGATGACATCAGATATTTAGTCCCATAGTGCTCTGAGCCATTTTAATTCTGTCCTATTGGCGAGTTAGATCGTCAAACCTCCCGAACTGGTTGAAAGGTCTTGCCCATAATGCTCGAAAAGTTCTCAACTAGGGAGAGATCTGACGCCATTGGTGTCCAAGGTAGAGTTTGGGCAGCACGAAGGAAAGCCGGAGGAACTCTCTCTTGTGCTGGTGGGCTTTTCTTGCTAAAAGGTAAGCCCAGGATAGCTTGCCATGAAGTGCAACAAAACGGGACATAGAATATCGTCGCCGTACCGCTGTGCTGTAAGTGTGTCGCAGAAGGCAAAGAGTACCTGCTATAAAAAGAAATGGCACCGCAGACGGTCACTACAGGTCGTACGGTCGTACGGCGCGTGACACTCTCTTTGTGGGTATCCAACCACTGCCCAGAGCGTCTCCAGACATGTGTTCGACCAATAATCTCATTGACTGGAGTATAACTGTCTTCAGTCTTGAACTGAGCCCGATGACACGTCTGGATATGTCCCGCACAGTGGTGGGATGCAACCTGACCGCCGCCCACCTTACAGTTTAAAGGCCAGATGTGATGGTCTGAGGCGCCGTTTCTTTTCATGGCAGGACCCTTTTACTTGTCATCAGAGGGACCCTTCCATACAGTGGTATGTCGACAATATTCTATGCCGCGTTTTGTTGCCCTTCATGGCAAGCCATCTTGGCTTTCATTTCAGCAACGTGATGCCCACCCGCAAACGGCGAGAGTTTCTACGGCCTGTCCTCTCTCTTCTCAAACTCATCGCTTTGACGATCTAGCACATCAGTTGGACAGAATGTGGCACGATAACCCTCAGGAGGACATCGAACAATCTGTCATTCAATGCCAAGCCAAATAAGTGCTTGCATAAAGGCCAGATGTGGACCAACGCGTCATTGACTTGCTCAGTTTGTGAAGCTCTTTCTCTTCTTGCTCTAAAGTAACTAATCCTACATTTCTGTAATTTTAATCATTTGTTTGTCACTACATGCTCAACACATCTACCAATTTCCGTCCCTTAAGCTAATACCTTAGTGGTGCGTCGTTTTTGCTTTGTCTCTATGTATTACAGCAATAATCCCATTCTTCAACTGAAGATTATAAAAAGCTGCCTGTTAGTCCACTCAAAAACTGCAGTACGAACACAGATTCATTAAGATTGCATTACTGACCACTTTTGTAGCGATATTCGGCCCTAAGGCAGCTGTTGAATTCGCAACAGCAAACGACCGCGATGTCAAAGAGCTGGAGAAGGGACGAGGCTGCGAATATTCTCTCACTGTTGTAGCGTCAGTTAAGCAGAAAATATAGCAGATTGCTCATGAAGTAAAGGTTGAAAGAGATTATTGCAATTCACGAATAAAATGACCTTCTTGCAATCGAAAAATTAAATTTCCTCTTTTTGACTGATTGCATTACAATTGTTCAGAATATTTCATGAAAATTACAAGGAAATATCCATTGAATTAGGAAGTATAATTCAATCTAAATTTTGTGATATTTCCAAGTTTCAATTTTTCCGACAGGAGGAACATATGAAGGGCTTATTTCAATAGTGGTACAAGTCCATTACCTCCACTTTTCTGCCTATAATGCTTCTGAAATTAAGGATCCAAACAAACAGAAAGAAAGGTTCATCTCTAGCAAGAAGCCATATGCTTGAACATTTCTGGTATCCCAACTGCAGATTTTTCAGCACCCATTTAACTTTAAGACTCTGTATCTCAAGATGAACAAAAATGGATTTGTACCACTACTGAAATAACCCCTTCATATTTTACTATGATTCTCAAAATCTCACTCTAGGGTGGCTATCCAAACCTTGCTATAACTCAGGGTATCAGAAACAAACTTGAAGGCTTCATTCAACGCAACAGAAAACATCACTAAGTTTTACATCGATTCTACCTGGTAATTAAAACTATGTGAATATTTAAAATACCATAAGAACATTGTAAATCTAAAAATCCTGTGATTTATGTATTTGTCTTATTACATGCTTATATACATAACAGTGTAATGGAGATGTAATTGTGTCATGGTAATTGCCAAAGATGAAAAGTCTTACGTAAAATGTTCGTATCAAGCCATTTGTATGATAAGGACAGTTTAACTATATTCTGAGGGCTGTAAAGCGTCTTCCAGCAACACGGCTTTCGGCAGTTTTTTGCTAAGAAAAACATTATGTGAGATATAGCCAGTGCTTCCCAAGTCAGCCGCAGACAGAAAGGAATCTAAAAAACTGCGTCATACTGTTGGTAAAATTCATATAGTCTGAATTAACAGTAAAGATAAACAACAACATGTCAGCTGCTGCAAACAAAATGATACACAAGATTTGTCCATTGTCATCTTACTGCAGCAGATGACAGTTTCTCATTTTTGCAGAAACTGATAGAATTATAATTCGCAAAATTGCATTTTTTGGCATTTTATTTATATGTTGCGTCATTTTAGAAAAGGCAGATAAAACTGTAATCTATCAAGTAGTTCGTTTATTTGTCCTTTGACACAATGTAAGTGACTTGCAAACATTGGTCTTGACATCTGCATACTAAGACATTAACGTCACCCTATCGCCAGTCATTGTTTTGCGATGGTGCTGCCGGACGTATAAATGAACAGGAATCAAATCGCAACATATTCTCTGAAATAATTACTTCTCAGTAAAATTCGGAACACTAAAAGAAATGTTGCAACGAACAACTTAGTCATTGAAATACCTACTGATCAGCAAAATTCAGAACAGTAGAAGAAATATTGCAACGAACTAATTATTAAACTAATCATCACATCTAGAACCTGAATAGTGACTCTTATCTCATGTCATAGCGGTCTTTCAGTATTTTCAGGGGTAACAGTCTCGATGATTGATTGATCTTTCCTTGGAACATTAATCGAAACGTCCTTGCTGCGTTGATATTGCGAACAACTGTAAGCGAGGGGAAACTGCAGTCGTAATTTTTCCCAGGGGCATTCAGCTTTACTATATGGTTAAATGATGATGGCAACCTCTTGAGTAAAATATTCCAGAGGTAAAATAGTCCCCCATTCGGTTCTCTGGTAGGGGACTACTCAGGAAGGTGTAGTCTAGTGATCGGAACGTGGGATGTTGGACCCTTAATGGGATAGATTAGAGTTAGATACAGTAGGAATTAGTGAGGTTCGGCGGAAGGAGTAACAGGACTTCTAGTCAAGTAAATAAAGGTTTATAAATAGAATATCAAAGAAGGGTAATGCAGAAGACGGTTTAATAATGAATAAGAAAAAAGGAATGCGGGTAAACTAGTAATAACAGCGTTGTAAATACAGCATCGTAGCCAAGATGGACACAAATCCCACTCCCACCACAGTAGTACAAGTTTATATGGAACTAGCTTCGTAGATGGTGAAGAGATCGAAGAAATGTGCGATGAGATAAAAGAAATTATACATATAGTTAAAGGAGACGAAAATTTGATAGTGATGGGAGGCTAGAATTCGATAGTAGGAAAAAGAAGACAAGAAAAATGGTAAGTGAATATGGACTGGGGGAAAGGAATGAGAGAGGAAGCCGCCTGGTAGAATTTTGCTTAAAGTATAGTACAATCACCTATAACACTTCTTTTAAGAATCATAAAAAGGGTTGTATACATGGAAGACGGAGATTTTGGAACTATATTTCAAACAGTAAGGCATTTAAGGTGCAGATGTGGTCTTTGACCACAATGCATTGGTTGTGGACTTCAGATTAAATATGAAGAAAAGAAGGTAAGAAATCAAGATGATGGGACCTGGGTAAGTTGAAAGAACTGGAAGTTATTGAGAGTTTCGGAGGGAAAATTAGGCAAAGATTGACAAGAATAAAGGAAAGGAACACAGTAGGAGACGAATGGGTAGCTATGGCAGATGAAATAGTAAAGACAGCAAAGGATCAAACAGATAAAAATACAAGGCCTAGTTGAAATCTTCGAATAACATGGGAGGTATTGAATTTAATTGATGAAAGCGAAAAAAATGCAATAAATGAAGAAGTCGAAAAGGAATACAAAGAGTCTCAAAATTGGGATTAATAGGAACTGCAAAATGGCTAAGCAGGCTAGAGCACAAAATTAAGGATTTGGAAGCACACATCACAAGCGGATAGGTAAATACGGCCTACAAGAAAAGTAAAGAGGCTTTGGAGAAAAGAGAAGCAAGTACACGCATATCAAGAGTTCAGTTGGGAAACCAGTCGTATCAAAGAAGGGAGGGTTGAAAGGTGGAAGGAGTGTATAGAGCGTCTATACAAGAGATATGTACTTGAAGGCAGTATTTTAGAAATGAAAGAGAACGTAGATAAACATGAGATGCGAAATATGCTACCACGAAAAAGATTTGACAGAGCACTGATAGATCAAAGTCGAAACAAGACCCCGGCAGACGACATTCCGTTAGAACTACTGAAAGTCTTGGGAGAGCCAGCTACGAAAAAACTGTTCCTTCTTGTGAGCAAGATGTATGAGACATGCTAAATATCCTCAGACTTCAAGAAGAATATAATAATTCCAATTCCAGAGAAAGTACAGGACCAGACAGGTTTGAAAAGTACTAACAAGGGAAACTTTCCATCGGACTCCATAAGTTAGTGGTAGGATGGCCCAGCACATAACCTGTCAAAATCTGAGCACAGTACATAATGTTGAGCGAATCTGAAAATCCCCGGCGTCTTGGTTATGTGGTCACAGTGTTGATTATCTCGTCTCTTTTTTTTTCACAAAATTATAAACTGTCTGTCCGGTCACTGACGTGTCTATTCGCTGTATTCAAATTTTTTGTGGTTAGTGCTGTAATGTTCGTTTGCTACAGCGATCTGTAAGTAAGGGACATATGGACGTACGGACAGGTACCTTCTATTTGTTCTACACAAGTACCACATGTTATGACTCCTGAGTTCCGTTTTGGAACTTTTGACAATTCAATTTCTTTGTTGTTGCATAGTTCATACCCGTTTACTTGTTGTTGTTTTTTGTTGTTTTTTTTTCATTTATGCTAAAGGTCTATGCAGTGCTTTGCCTGTTCTCACTATTCACCACATTTACTCGCGACGGTAATATATTCATACGACATCATACATATTCTATAACTAATGTATAGTATTGCCAAGACTGCGAAGAAGAAAACACAAAGCGGCAGGAGAGAGATCTGAACAGGATCTTCTGCTTTGGAGTCCAATACCGTGATCATACAAGCACGATGCTATGATTCCTGCAATTTACTCAATGTAGCACATTTTGAGCTTGGACCGTTCTCTGTTTCTAATCTGCTTCTTTTTTCACAGTTCGGTATACCTTCTTCCTGTTTTCATGCTTGATCTGAGTTCACTTTTTGACGGGCTGTGCACTGGGCCGTTTTCCCTCTAAATCTGAGGCAGGTGCAATGAGGAGTTTTCCTTGTAACCTACCATTTTATTACGTCGAATCTCTTACAAAAGAAGGGAAACACTGGGAGAAGTTTACTGCGGGAAAGATCCAGTTTGAATTCCGGAGAAATATAGGAACACGCGAGGCAATACTGACCCCACGACTCTCTTAGAAGTTTAAGGAGAAACAAAACTGCGTCTATAGCATTTATAGTCTGAGAAGAAGCCTTTGAAAATGTTGACTGTAATACTCTCTTTGAAATTCTGGATGCAGCGGTGGTAAAATACAGTAACCGAAAGGCTATATACAACCTACAGAGGAACCAGACGCCAGTTATAAGAGTCGGGGGGCATGAAAAGTAATCAGTGGTTGAGAAGGGAGTGAGACAGAGTTGAAACCTATAGCAGATGTAATTCAGTCTGTACATTGAGCAAACAGTAACGGAAATAAAACAAAAATTTGGAACAGGAATTAAAGTCCAGGGAGAAGAAATATAAATTTTAAGGTTTTCCGATGAAATTGCAATTCTGTTAGAGACAGCAAAGGACTTTGAAGATCAATTGAAAGGATTGGAAATGTCTTGAAAGGAGGATATAAAATGAATGTCAACAAAAGCAAAACAAGCATAATGGAATGCAATCGTCTTATATCAGATGAGACTCACAGAATTATATTTGAAAACGAGACACTTAAGTAGTAGATGAGTTTTACTATTTGGGCAGCAAAATAACTGAAATTGGCCGAAATAGAGACGATGTAAAATGTGGACTGGCAATGGCAAGAAAAGTGTTTCTGAAGAAGAGAAATTTGTTAACATCTAACGTAGATTTAAGTGTTAGAAAGTTTTTCTCAGAGTATTTGTAGGGAAGTGAAACACTGACGATAACCAGTTTAGACAAAAAGAGAATATGGGCTTTTGCAATGTGGTGCTACAGGAGATGCTGAAGACTGGGTGTGTAGATCATGTCACTAACGTGGAGAAAAAAAATTATGGCACTACCTGACTACAAGAAGGGATCGGTTGATAGGATAAATTCTGAGGCATCATGGGATCACCAATTTGTATTTCAGGGACGTTTGGTGTGTAAAGATCGTAGAGGGAGATCAACATGTGAATACAGAAGCAGATTCACAAGGAAGTGAGTTGCACTAATTATTCAGTTTATTTATTTATCGTATCCAAGACATCACCATTTTACAAAAAAAAAATATATTACAATGCAAGAGAAGCAGTTATAATACAATAATACATGGTTATAAGGTAAATTAACTACAATAATATAGGAAAGTATGTAAAATATAATGATAAGCGCTAAGGATGCGAAACAGAGCGATTTTCATATCCCACGTTGAAACGTCCCCTTTGAACATTTATACAATACTGTGCTTAAACTGACATACAATATTTTTAGCGCAACGCAATCTGACTTTCAAAAATCCCTACAAAAGAATGACCCTGACTAACATTAACCTATACCTTTCACAAATCACTTACCTCACAAAAATCTTCGTTACTCAAGCTACTGCAAAACAGCGAGCGCCACTACTGCCAGCTAAATAAAAGATTCAAACTACGGAAGGCACTAACTACTGATAGGCATAGTTAGCAAATGAAAGATTTTAATAGAGAACGAACAATGTATTTACCTTAATAGTCATAATATGTATAGCAGTTCATGACAAATTTCAAAACTCCGCCATCTCTCTCCCCACATCCACCACTGCTGGCGGCTCACCTCCAACTGCGCAACGCTACGCGCTGTTCACATCCAGTAGCCGCTGCCCAACACTACAATGGCAGACAACAATGCAAACTAGCTACAGACTGCACACAGCACAGCCAGTGATTTTCCTACCGAGCGCTACGTAACGTTGCCGATAATAAAACATAAACAGCCTACTTACAACGTGAAGCCCAATACACTGTAGCTTGAGTAGCCTTATCATTTGCTTAAAATAGGTCTTGAGTCGAACACGGGTTGTTTAGTGTCCTGCAGATCAGTAGGTGTTGTGGGTCTTGCTGTTCTCCACACTCGCAGGGCCCGTCTGCACTGATGTAGCCCCATTTTTCCAAGTTTGCTCTGCATCTTGATACGCCTGTTCGTAGTCTATTCAGGGCTTTCCAGGTCGTATATGGGAGTTCAGAGCCAGCTGTGGGTTCTTCCCTGGGGCTATTCCCTGGTCTTCCTGGGTCCACATTGTACCACAGCTCTTCTCGTCGTGCTCTAGGCGGTAAAAGAGTTGCTTCAGTTGTTCGTAGGAAACTCTTCCTTGATTTAAGTCGGCGAGGTTGAAGATAATATCCGAACATTGGATGCCTGGGATCTGTCTCCTGTTTATGTTTCTCGATTTCTGCGGCAGTTCTTCTTCTGATGTCTGGCAGGGCTATGCCCATGAGGTGGTACAGCTGCTTTGTGGGAGTTGGGCGGAGGCATCCTGTCACGATGCGTCCAGTCTCATTCAATGCTATATTTACTTGTTCAGCTTGGGTGGAATTTTGCCAAGCGGGTGCCGAGTACTCCGCAGTGGAGAAACATAAAGCTAAAGCTGACGTGCGGAGAACTGTAATTATTCAGTGATAAAGAGGCTTGCTCAGGATAGAGTACTATGGAGAGCTGCATCAAACCAGCCTTCGGAATGAAGACCACAACAACTACAGCAGACGATTCGATTTGTTTTGGAAATATCTGCAGATTTAACTTACTACAATAATGAAGTCTGAAGTGTAGCCTATGCTAGATATCTGAATACACCGTTTTGAATAATGAACTCGTTGTGGGACCTTAACTTTTCCTGGCGAATTGAATGTTCAAATAACTTACGGGTTTGCTACCAGGTAACGTCGTCGACCACCGGCGATATTTCGACAGGAGCACACCCTGTTATTCTCAAGGCACAACTACGCAGTTGTGCCTTGAGAATGGCAGGGTGTGCTCCTGTCGAAATATCGCCGGTGGTCGACGACGTTACCCGGCAGCAAACCCGTAAGTTATTTTGAACAATAAACTCGTTATGGAAATGAGTTCCATCTGTCTCACAAATCGCAGTTTTCCTCAGTTTTAACACCCAAACATGAATCAGCACATCTGTACCATCTGAAATATTTCTCTGTTTAGTCTTTCAAAAATAAAAATGAAGATACAAAATGAAGTCAAATTTTCAGTTATGATTTTGTACCTTAGTTTAAGTGATCTGTAACACATCAATGTGTTTTGACTTGACGGCTTGCAATCTACATAACGTTGTTGTTGTGGAACTGCATGCACTATGCGAAATATTTTATCTGTAAACACTCACAGTTTTTTAGACATTCTCTGTCTGCACATGTCACAAAATACTGTACATCTCATTTACCAAAGTAATTCCAATTCATTAACACCAGTTTTGTAAAACATAATGCTTATCTTCATACTATACGTATGGCTGCATCTGCTATTCGATTTCTTGCGTATTGGTGTTGTTCAAGTTCAGATACCAAAACTGAAAAACATGACTTCGTAGAGCTGATATTAGCAAAACGTGGTACTCTAATATCTAATTAGGTTGACATTTGCGCAAAGAAGATGTCTGTGACTCTTGCAAAAGCTGTTCTATTTCCAAGACAAAATACACTCCTGGAAATGGAAAACAGAACACATTGACACCGGTGTGTCAGACCCACCATACTTGCTCCGGACACTGCGAGAGGGCTGTACAAGCAATGATCACACGCACGGCACAGCGGACACACCAGGAACCGCGGTGTTGGCCGTCGAATGGCGCTAGGTGCGCAGCATTTGTGCACCGCCGCCGTCAGTGTCAGCCAGTTTGCCGTGGCATACGGAGCTCCATCGCAGTCTTTAACACTGGTAGCATGCCGCGACAGCGTGGACGTGAACCGTATGTGCAGTTGACGGACTTTGAGCGAGGGCGTATAGTGGGCATGCGGGAGGCCGGGTGGACGTACTGCCGAATTGCTCAACACGTGGGGCGTGAGGTCTCCACAGTACATCGATGTTGTCGCCAGTGGTCGGCGGAAGGTGCACGTGCCCGTCGACCTGGGACCGGACCGCAGCGACGCACGGATGCACGCCGAGACCGTAGGATCCTACGCAGTGCCGTAGGGGACCGCACCGCCACTTCCCAGCAAATTAGGGACACTGTTGCTCCTGGGGTATCGGCGAGGACCATTTGCAACCGTCTCTATGAAGCTGGGCTACGGTCCCGCACACCGTTAGGCCGTCTTCCGCTCACGCCCCAACATCGTGCAGCCCGCCTCCAGTGGTGTCGCGACAGGCGTGAATGGAGGGACGAATGGAGACGTGTCGTCTTCAGCGATGAGAGTCGCTTCTGCCTTGGTGACAATGATGGTCGTATGCGTGTTTGGCGCCGTGCAGGTGAGCGCCACAATCAGGACTGCATACGACCGAGGCACACAGGGCCAACACCCGGCATCATGGTGTGGGGAGCGATCTCCTACACTGGCCGTACACCACTGGTGATCGTCGAGGGGACACTGAATAGTGCACGGTACATCCAAACCGTCATCGAACCCATCGTTCTATCATTCCTAGACCGGCAAGGGACCTTGCTGTTCCAACAGGACAATGCATGTCCGCATGTATCCCGTGCCACCCAACGTGCTCTAGAAGGTGTAAGTCAACTACCCTGGCCAGCAAGATCTCCGGATCTGTCCCCCATTGAGCATGTTTGGGACTGGATGAAGCGTCGTCTCACGCGGTCTGCACGTCCAGCACGAACGCTGGTCCAACTGAGGCGCCAGGTGGAAATGGCATGGCAAGCCGTTCCACAGGACTACATCCAGCATCTCTACGATCGTCTCCATGGGAGAATAGCAGCCTGCATTGCTGCGAAAGGTGGATATACACTGTACTAGTGCCGACATTGTGCATGCTCTGTTGCCTGTGTCTATGTGCCTGTGGTTCTGTCAGTGTGATCATGTGATGTATCTGACCCCAGGAATGTGTCAATAAAGTTTCCCCTTCCTGGGACAATGAATTCACGGTGTTCTTATTTCAATTTCCAGGAGTGTAATAAGAAAGCATTTATCTTTTATAATATTGCAGGAATTTAAAACACTCTCAAAATTAGTTAAAGACCCCGAAATATTAATATTTTTGAAATGTATCTGCCCAGTTTTATATTTTCCAGTGTTTATGTGCACTGATGTAGGAAGGAATAGCTGTTTCAAGTATTGTTCTACTACAGGAAATATTGTTAAGATTATACTTTGCTTTATTGAAATGCTAAAAATAATGAAAGTTGTGTTTTGAAAAAGATTTTCTTGCTTATTTCACTTTTTGTCTAAAGTATGAGGAGAGTGGCGAGCGAGTCATGGAGTGTTGGGGAAGGGAGTCTGGGTTGGTAGTGGGATCCGAGGCGTGTGTGATGTTTTCGTGACGTGCCAAAAACTAGAACAGGTAGGTGTACTTGTCCCGTAGGCCCACGGCAATAGTCACAGTCCTGTTGTAATCCACGTAGCACAATAATTACTCTTGCACACTCTTTCCAGCATCAGGGCGACTGTTGTTGAGAAATATTGATGCCATGAATGTACTCGTAGATGAGGGAGCGTTTTGCCACTGCTGTGGAATTTGTTTTCAGAAAATTAGCTAGCTTTCTTTAAGAAAATTTCTTTGGAAATCATAGAAGACATTATCATTGAACTCAGTTTTCTAAGAGGTTTCAAATACCGTTTAAAAGAAAATAATCTTGAGATACATAATACACAAATTTTGCATTTAGCAAATTACTTACCCCTCTCCCACGGCGTCATTTGGAGAAACTCCGTCGCTCTTCCTAGAACCACATAAAAGTATTCGAGGTATCATAGATACATGTTTCGTGTACAGGGTGATTTACCTGCTTATACCACTGGGTTTTACGCAGTCCACCAGCACCTTCACATAAAACGGGCAAGGCCTTCATATTCTCTCACTCACTACATCGGAATTATCTGTCCTGAAGAAAAAATGAACAGGACTTATTTGTAAGAAATGTAATGCAGTTAAATTATGTACTGGGAACACTTTTTTGCGAATGGTCACGGTTTTTTTCGAATTATTAAAAAAACTAGCATTTGAAGGTCTGTTTTGTACGCTTTTCTTGAATAATCTGGAAATTACGGCCTGTAGCGAAAATTTCTCCCCATACAAAATTTAGCTACATTAAATTTCCTACAAAGAGATCCTCTTCATTTTTTCTACAATAGTTTGCACGTCACGAGCGAGAGAATATAAAAATCTTGGGGATGGTAATTGAAATCGTTTCGGATTGCATAAAGCGCACCGGTAGGTGCAACTGAATCACCCTGTATACCCAAACAAAGCACATGGTTACTCTCACGACTGCATGGTTCGTCACACTCTTTTGAGGGAACCATGGGTGGTATTACCTCGGAGTATTTCCTGCTGAACTGTTGCCAGTAACTCAGACCTCTGCACAGCGTGCGAAACATTAATCGGATTTAGCTGTTTCGAGGTACGGACTGGTCGGTTTGGCGAACTTAAATCCGCCGCCGTTCCGCTCTCATTTATAAAACGTCGGGAGGGGAGAATTTCCAGATTTACTGACGCGGAAACGGCAACTCGCCTGCTGTCGATGGACTCCTGAGTTACAGTCTCTAACGATTTGCTAAGCTGCCATCTGAACTTTACAGTGTGGTAGTTCTACAAACAGACCCTCTTTCAAATCACATTTTGATTATTACATAACAATCGAGAAAGTCTAGCTCCTAAATTTTCCACAGCAGAGCAATATATATATATATATATATATATATATTTTTTTTTTTTTTTTAACCGAATATGACGTCGATTTCAAAATGGAAAATTGTTGCATTCCGGACCCTTTGTACAAGGGTTTTCAAGTAATTTTTTGTCACGCCCTCCTCCTGAAATGTAAATAATTTTGCTTCCTTCCCCCGCATTCTTGCCTTCGTACAAAAATACCCATGATAGCTATTTATTTGCCTAATTAGTGGAACTATTAGTTACAAAAATAGCAATAATTAAAAAGTGTCGTTCGAACGGCCGGCCGAGGTGGCCGAGCGGTTCTAGGCGCTACAGCCTGGAACCACACGACCGCTACGGTCGCAGGTTCGAATCCTGCCTCGGGCATGGATGTGTCTGACGTCCTTAGGTTAGTTAGGTTTAAGTAGTTCCAAGTTCTGGGGGACTGATAACCTCAGAAGTTAAGTCCCATAGTGCTCAGAGCCATTTGAACCATTTGTCGTTCGAACACATCAGAGCAAAATATTTTGCAGCAAAATTCATTTGCATTATTCAAAGATAGTGATAGTTAACAAGTAGTTTATAAATAACCGTAACTGTGTCTGCAGTTATTGTAACTGAGCAAATACTTGTGTTTCACTACACGTTTCTTTACAAATTAGTTAGTTAGTGAAAGTTCAGCTGCTTCCACCTATATTGCTTTTACTTCATTTAGATGTGTTTGTATTTGAAAGATCTCAACGTACAAATAACGAAAGAGCAACATTTAAATGACAATTTAAAAACTTGTATTGAAACTGATCATCTAAAAAGGAAATAAACAGCAGTAAATGTGCACACGGCTCGAATTCCGAAATTTGCTGACATTTGCACACATGATGTGTCGTATGTGCTTGAATTTGCGAAGAAAACAGATTCAGTCTCCGTGCGATCTTTGAAACAGAAACTTGCAGATCCCTTTTCAGCTGCAGTCAAGACCGACGTTTCTTCTTTTCGACTGCGGAAAATGTTCACTTATTGTAATTAGTGGTTGTTCAAAGTTGGATAAGTAGTTAACACTGCGGGCGATCGTTGACAATGGCTGTGTGACGAAATATTACCAGCGACTTTTCTCTGCATTCCTGAAGACAGGGTCTGCTGTTCGCTTCTTATGAAATAAGACAGCAGATAGAGGTGGGGAAATGAGAATCTGACTCTAACAATATTTGGTCGCCAGAAGAATTTTTATACATAAAATTATATATATATATATATATATATATATATATATATATATATATATATATATATATATGTATGTATGTATGTATCCTTCAATGAAATCCGGCGCCCCTCTTTACCTTCTGCCCGCCCCCCCCCACCGCCCCCTCCCTCGCCCCAGGAGGCGCACCCCAACCACTTTGACTATTGCCTTAGTCTGCAGGTGTGTGTAGGTAGTGCTCATCATTATACTTACCATACGAATAAAAAGAACAGGATGAAATGTCCTAAGTGTCCTCAAAGTTAACAGGGCTGAAACGTTGTACCCCAACATGAATTACTCCGATGGAAAAAGAATAAAATACAATTAAGATGAAACAGAATCAGATTCACAAGGAAGTGATTTGCAGTAGTTATTCTTCCTAAACCCATAAGATATTAGCCTCTGGTAGACAACGGCCTCGCTACAGTACGGTAATACTGGTTCCCGTCAGAACACTCAATTTAGCGATGTCAGGCTTGGTTAGCACTTGGCTGGCTGAGTGTCCGGTTATGCTAAGCGCTGTTGGCAAGCGATGTGTTCTCAGCCTTTGTTAGGCCACTTGAGGAGCTACTTGATTGAGAAGTAACGGTTACTGAAAAGTGAATATAATGATAGTGCAAAAGATCAGTGAATGATATAAGCCACATGTTTCGTTGTTGTTTTGGTCTTCAGCTCAAATATGTTTTTTTTTTTTTTTTTTTTTTTTTTGCAGTCCCCCATGCTATCCTCTCCTGTGGAAGCCTGTTCGTCCCCGAATAACTACTGCAACATACTTACTTTGGAGTCTCCTTACTGTATTCATCTCTTGGTTTCCGTCTACAATACCCCCTTCCCCCTCCCCCATTTCCCTCCAGTACTAAACTGCTGACTTCTTGATGTCTCAGAAGGTGTCTCAACAAACGATCTCTTCTTTATTTAAGTCATACGACAAATTTATTTTCTCCTCAATCCTGTTCTGTAACCCCTCATTAGTTGCACAACTATCCATCTAATCTTTCGCATTCCCTGTGGAGCGACATTTCAAACGCTTCTATTTTCTCTTCGTCTAAACTATTTATCGTCCACGTTTCGCTCCCATACATACCTGCAATGCGGACAAATACCTTCTGAAAACACTTTCCAACCCTTAAATCTATGTTCGATGTTAGCAGGTTTCTCTTATTCAGAAAATCTTTTCTGGCCATTACCTGTCCACATTATTACATTCCCAGTACTTTGGCCATCATCGGTTATTTTGCTGCCCAAATAGCAAAACTCATCTGCTATTTTTAGTGTCTCTTTTCCTAACTAATTTCCTCAGTGTCACCTGATTTAATTCGACTACATTGCATTCCACTTGATTTTCTTAATGCTCATCTTACATACTGCTTTTAACACACTGTGCATTCCATAGATCTGCTCTTCCAAGTCCTGCTGTCTGTGACAGAATTATAATTTCATTGAGAAACCAGCAAGATTTTATTTCTTCTGCCTGGACTTCCTTCTAAATATTTTTCTTTGGTTTCCTTTACTGCGTGCCCAGTATACAGATTGACTAACATCAGAGATATGCTATTAAACTATCTCACTCCCTTCTCGGCCACTATTTCCCTTTCGCGCATCCCGACTCCTATAATTGCTTTCTGGCTTCTATACACGTTACAAATAGCTTTCTCTCCCTAAAGGTTACCTCTGCTACCTTTAGAATTAGAGTAAACACTGCCAAAAAATTCCTCTATGCGTACAAATTCTATAAAGTTAAGGTTGCCCTTCCCTAAATCTATCTTCTAAGAGAAGTCGTAGGTTGAGTATAGCCTCGGGTCTTCCTTCATTTCCAAACTGATTTTCCCAGATTTCAGCTTCTGCCAGTTGTTCCGTTCTTTCATATTTAATTCGTATTTGTATTTTGAAACCGTGATTTATTAAAGTGATATTTCGGTAATATTCAAATCTATCATAAACTTCTTTCTTTGGAATTGGAATTATCACGTTCTTTTTTAAGTATGAGGGTATTTCCCCTGTCGCATATATCTTGCTCACCCGGTGGAATAGTTTTGTTATGGCTGGCTCTCAGCAGTTCAGACGGCCTTGTTTCGACTTAGATCTTTCAGCGTCTGTGAAATTCTTCTCTCAGTATCATGTCTCCTATCTTCATCTACTTCAGCAAATTAAAATGGGATGGGCTCAGCATGTAGTCAGACCCACTGACGAAGCTTTCAATGAAGAGTAGTATTTTCCGAATTCTTTGTCATTGTGCATGAAATAATCGGAGAAAAAATTACAAATCTGATGTAATGTAGGGCCTACTTACTATTTTTACTCCTATCGTAAGTAAACCCTGCAACAAGCAGGACATACGTTTAGTAAATGAGGCTATGAATGAAGTCGCTACTGTATAATGAAACAAGTAAACCTACAGATGTTCAAAAAGTTATGGGGATCATGCAAAACATAATGTGTAATCGAGAAGGCTGCTAATGTTAACGCACTCTAGGGAATGCGTAATGTACTAACGATTACTAATATAAGCAGTGTAGTTGTTATTCCGCGGAACCGAGACAGAAAAGGGTGGACGGTGAAGAATTTCAGTTGACACATGCTGAGGCGGCATAGTGTGGAATCACTGATGGGAAAAGATCCCGTTGAGTCTTGTCAGTAGCACGAGACGAGATCGCTAGGAGGAGTACCCTCCAGAGAGCGACAGGTGGGCCTCCACTGGCCCCTTGGGTGTCCTCTCCAAGGTCCGCTGAGCTTGGTCAGCAAACGCCATGCGCGGACACTGCAGGAGACCACTTCTGAGGACAGTGTGGTGTGTCTCACGAAGTCCTGAAGTTTTCGTGTCAATCACCAGCTGCCTTTACAAAATGAGCAACGTACTACGTACGAGAGGTAGGTTCTTATAACATAGTTTTCGTAGAAAATAGTGACAAACTTAAAATCAGACCTGATCGTATAGCCTAACATGCAATTCGCTAGGTTGCGAGGGAGAAGTGAACCAAACACGCATAGTGTAGTACCGTTGGACTAACGATTATTATCTGGTACCCCAACCACGCTGGGTGTGATTTTTAGATGGTTTTCTTGCTCTTTCAGAACAATGTTGGTCTGCTTCCTAGTCTCCGCCTCAGAAAACACGATAAACGAAGAGTTAAAATAAAATAACACCTAGCGCAAAGGATAACTTTAATATAGGCAGACGGTGCATACACCTTCTCTCCCTTAGGTTAAAAGTAGTGACAGGAGGAGCAAATGGCAACAAAGTTATAATAAAAATAAGTTTGCCAATTTATCTTTAACGGCGGACCCCGTACGTCGGGATAAAATATTAGGAAAATGAGTGATACGATTCAAAGCAGAAACTCTCTAAGTGATACATTCGTTAAGCCCAGAAACTATTTTTAATTTCTGCTATGGATGCAGAAACAACACTAGTATACTTTTTGGTTACACTGAGTTAACAGCTGATATCCATATTTTGAAGTTCCCTCAGCAACGAATGCAGGAGAAATATTTGGCCTATATTCTCAATGGAAGAAAGGAGGCACCAAAGTTATAAGTGAGAGGAGAAACAACACTTGCAGAGAACTAGTGTTATCATCGCAACCAATGTTGGTTTGTATATTGTCTGACATTATTCTGTATTCCTGCGATTTTGAAATGTTAAACACCACAATGAAATATGTGGATCTAGCTGTTGATGGAAAAAATTTAAAACAGGAAAAAATCTGTAAACAATGTCAAGTGCCGACATGAAATCATAAAAACGTCGCGAATCAAAGATTTAGAGTACAAAAACTACAGTAGCAAGTTAGTTTTAAAAAAAAACATGGTGGAGAATGTAAGCAATTTATGTTCTAATAAAGAAGATTGTGTAATCAAGGTAGTAAACTAAAGACTGATTTCGTAACTGAAATATCTGAGTAATTTTCTACATGTCGTAAAAATTGTGTAGGAGGAATAGTTGAAGAGTTAAGAAATGAAATATTTTCACGTTTTTAAGACATGGTATCCAAGAATACACAATCTGCAAAGATTTGTTACTGTAGAACAGTTTTCACTTACGTTTAGTCGACCATAAGTTGACCCACGTGGAGCTTCTTAACGGCTTAAAAATAAATTACAAACCAAAACACTGAAAGAAAAAGCGTATATGGTTGCCGCTGCAGAACTTATGGCCCTTAAACTCTTCCCTCGAGTGAAGAGTTTAATTTTTTACTTTCAGACAATTATCATCTGTCCGTCCGTCCGCCCGATGCGAGGCAGATGCACGGTAGTATGGGGACGCTACACCTAAACAAACATCGAAACATATTCCTGTCATGTGACGCACATGACGTCACCAGTGTCGTATAGAATATATCAGACGTGTTTTCCTGTGGAGGAATCGGTTGACCTATGACCTTGCGATCAAATGTTTTCGGTTCCCATTGGAGAGGCACGTCCTTTCGTCTACTAATCACACGGTTTTGCGGTGCGGTCGCAAAACACACACACTAAACTCATTACAGTGAACAGAGACGTCATTGAACGAACGGACAGATGACGATATCGTTCACACCACGTCACGGCAGGCCGAGCTTTCTGACAGGCCGTCGCCCCTGGCGGGGCCTCCACCCGCCGCACTCTCCTGTTACATCTCCTCGCAACATTATGATGTTCTCGAGAGACTAACAGGCTCGCCACACGATGTAACCCATGGATTCCGTACCAGCCATCTTCAGATTCTGCCGATGTAGTCCAATCATTAGGATTGGCGCAGACAGCCATGGTAACTCCGATACCATCATACTTCGTCTGTTTTCAAGGGTCTTGAGTGAAGGAAGTTTCCTGTCAAATGAACATAGTTTTAAATAAAGAGTGAGCACACTACGTAAAGTTATAGCACACACCAACAGCTCAATGACTGAGAAACTAACGGCAAAACACTCCAAGTCACTGCATTGTGACACATAAAACGAGCACTAGAAAATGGTGTCTTATCCGAAACAAGACCCGCCGCATGTAAATAACGAACTAATAGAATGAGTGTGCAGCACAAACTGGAAAAATACATACTATGTAAATTAGTGGTTAATGCTTGTCCAACCATGACTGTACTGAATTAATAACTGTTAGTTCCTTATTTCAGCATTGTCTCTTTCTTACCTATCACTGCAGTATATATCACACCGTAAGTTTCGTGTTATAACATAGTCATTTGGTTAATATGCGTATCTTCCTTTTAACCTTTTATATTGGAAAAATAATGAGTCAGGAAATTTACGTCCAGGTTGACATCAGTAGTCATCTTAGAAATATGAATTTAACGTACAAAGGGCATTGATGTGTTCACTGTAAGATCTTCACTTTATGCTTGTTTTTGTCCCGAGTTAACTGAATAGCGGCTAGATGCGTGCCTCGTTTTTCTCACCTGTGTTAACTTCTTAATCCCAGAGCACCACCTACACACAACGTGTTTAGTTGTTTGTTGTACAGACGCTGAATTTCGTCTTCCACTGCAATTTTTGCCCTCTACCACTAACTGCCTTACCAGGCAAGTTATTACCTGGTGTCTTAGCACATGTCCTATAATTCTGTCCCTTGTTAATTAGTATTTTTCAGATGTTCTTCACATCGTTTCTTACCTTACGAGCACACTTAATTCTCAGCGTCCTTCTGTAATACCACATCCCAAGCTTGATACTGCACGAAGATTGCTAAAATGTTAGGACGTGATTCTAACACCTGATGTATCGAGATTATGTAGTATTACACTAATATCACGTCACTCCAATCGGCTAAAATACTGTATTATGCTAAACTGCATGCAGAACAGAACTTTCATCACTACGGGTAATTTATCTGCTATAATAATCTGTTTTAATAGATATATTTATACATCGGTATGTAGGGTATATCATAATTAGTGGCGTGAACCCATACAGTTGAAAGCAGACGATAATGGAAGCAAACGTAGGTCCGAAAATGAGACGCTTGTGAGATAATTGCAACATTGTGGTTATCATCCACCAAAGACTGGATTCTGGACAAACGCCATCCCATTTACGAAAAAGTAATAATATTCTACAACAGCATGAAAAATTATTAGAAGTATAAAGAGCAATCAAAAAGTTTCCATTTGATGGCGTTGCTGTAGTGTATATCCAGTGAAGCCCGACTCCGATGTGGATGTATAAGCACCGACATTTCGTCAAGGGATTAGTGCGGCATTCGTGTCTTTCCAACGAGTGTGCGGTAAACGCGGAAACGTGTTATTACCAGACGCGTACGAACGTCATGAAATTATTTTCTTGGCTTTCGAAGGATAAAGACCGGTAGACAACTATAAGAGAATGAAAAATTTGTATGAGGCAGTATGTCTGTCAAAAACCATCGTTATGGTAGGGTGTGCCAAGTTCTGTGCTTGTCGCGATTCGACACAAGACATTGGTCGATATGGGAAACCAGTGTCATCCATTACTGACCAGCTACAGTCCTGATCCCTCCCCATGTCATTATTACTCCTTCTGTCGATTAAAAAATGCCTTAAATGATCGACAATTCCTGTCAGACGAGGATGCGCAGCAGGCATTACGGACTTCTTCACCAAATTGATGTCTTCAGCCTGGTGCGTCGGTGGTGTAATTGCCTCAGTGTTCACGGCAGTTTTGCTGCACGGCCTTCAGACGGGACCACAGTTACAAGACTGCACTCATAGTTAACGGAGGTGTTCAAAGTGTCGTCCTTTAACCCGGATGCAGACCTGTACCCGTAGCTGCAATGACTTTGAATTCTTTCAGTCACGCCTGGATCATTTCGAAATTCGTGACAAGTCTCTGGTTCATTTCTTCAATCGTGTGGAGAGGTGTACATACATCACCTCCATATTAGCGACGTTTGTTATTGAAGGTGTGTTTATGGGGTACTAGGTGATCATCTTCTTGGGCCATAAATGTTACCAACCAAACTCAGTGGACGAAATTACATTCGGTTTCTGCGGCATCATCTTGCAGGATTACTTGAGGATATTTATGACACCACAACTCTGTGGATGATCATACAGTTTCTACGTGTTTTACGTAGTTTGTTTTATTAGTTGTGCTGAATATTATTCTTGTACATACGTTGTTAAGTTACAAATTCTATGTGTTATTTAAGAAAGATATTACGCATAGAATGTTAATATTTTGTAAGTAGACACGCTGGCCTAGTCAGGGAAAAGCTATTGTCAAAGAGTATAATAAATTGTTAATGCATTATCGTAGGGCGTGTGAGAGCGTCAAAAAAGTAGCAGTTCGGAGTCTGGAGGAGACTGTTGTTGTCGTTGGTTGTGTGTATTCACCGGTGTGGCTATGCAGAAGTGCGGAGATAAAAAGTCTGTTTCCGAAGTGAGGGGCAGTGAAAACTGAATTAGTTGTTTTGGAGGATTTTTAATATGGGCAAGCTACGAACGAACGGCATCATAAAGTGAAGTAAGATCTAGACTTTTTATAGCTGGAAGTTTAATAGGCTGACCAGCGTAGTCGGAATTTTGTTGCTTAAATAACATTGTTTTCGTGCATATTGTCACGTAAATAATTTTCCTAAGTCGTTATCCAAGTATTATCCATCCTATTCCTTTGTACGAACCGAGAAAATTAGAAAATGAAGTGAACATTAATTTAATAGATTATCAAAAAATAAATTTTTCAGCTTTTGAACAATTACGTAATAATGAAATCTTTGGCTGTAGTATGAATAACGTCAGAAAGAGAATGACACAAAAGCCAGTATTAATTTGTTTGCTAAAAATAGAGTAACTTTCACAATAAAAAATTGGTAGCAAAACAGTATGTAACTTGGACACTGAATTTGACTGTCGAAGCACTGTTTCTAATTTATAGCTTGTGGTATAATTTAGAACTTTTATTGCAAAGAAATATCAGAATAACTGCTATGTAAATTACAGTCCTTACCAATGAGTAAATTCAAAGAATCTTTCTGCTTGCTGCAGTTACGATAGTCAATATTATGGTGAGTAACATAACAAAAAGCTTCTGACCACCTCCAGTAAACAATCTTACTTTAATAGAGCTTTGAAAATTAGTATAATTTGTTGTATGTGTTTGCTATTTGGTTGTTATCTGACTACTGTGACACGTGCAGTATGAAGTACTTGAAAGTGTGCGTTAGGTACTGTTCCTACGTCATGATGCCAATAACTATTCTTCCGTAAGATTACTTACGAGTATTAAGTTCAGTTTCAATTTAATTATTCTTGTTCCGTTGAGGAACTGGCTATCGTTCGTTATTTTCATTGATGAGATACTTTGATAACATTTTTTATTTCAAATTTTCCACTAAGTACTGTTAATTAAAAATTAGTTTACGTAATAATTATATATAAAGTTAACAGAATCTTGTTTCTGATCGTCATTGCTAAAGTACTGAGCAGTGGCGATCCGCTTATAACTTCATCTACTTCTCCTGATTTTGTATTATTGTTTTTGAGTAGATGCCTTTTCCCCACAGATTAGGGACTTTAGGTACATGGTCATATAGAAAAGCCTAATTAGTCGGAGAGATAGAACGGTTATACCTCAGAGAAACGCCAGAGAATGTGGCACATGCACGATAGACCACCGGCACATTTTGCTGTATGGTGAGACGATACCTAACGCGCCGATATGACCAAAACGGGACTGGGTAAGGAGGACCTGTACCGTGGCGTTCTTGATCGTCTAGTCTGAAACACCTGTTTTTGTGGCCTCGCTGTAAACCTGGTAACCACAAAGTCGCGATTATCTCGCAAACGCGTCGTTTTGTATGCGATTACGCAATTAATTACGGTACCCTCTTAGATTATAGTATTAACAACAAAAATTATTAACACAGTATGTGTTGTGTTCACTGAAGGTAGGTGCCCAACATGAAGATAGCAGAAAGCGAACCTCTTACCATATATATCTGCAGTTAAGCTCCTGACAGGGCAATGTCCAATACAGGCAACATATGATAAAAAAACCAACAACTATTTATTGAAATAATAATCACCAAAATTTACTCAGCTCTTGCTTGCAGAGAAGGCATTACACTGATGTAAGATTCTGAGCCGCGCGGGATTAGCCGAGCGGCGCAAGGCGCTGCAGTCATGGACTGTGCGGCTGGTCCCCGCGGAGGTTCGAGTCCTCCCTCGGGCATGGGTGTGTGTGTTTGTCCATAGGATAATTTAGATTAACTAGTCTGTAAGTTTAGGGACTGATGACCTTAGCAGTTAAGTCCCATAAGATTTCACACACATTTGAACATTTTTAAGAGTCGGAACCTAAGCTAACCTTGGAAGGTATCCATTAAAATCGGCCATTTTCATGAATTGGCGAGCGAAGTGGCGCAGTGGTTAGCAGACTGGACTCGCATTCTGGAGGAGGACGGTTCCAACCCGCGTCCGGCCATTCTGATTTAGGTGCCTGGATGATTCCTTTGAAAGGGCACGGCCGACTTCCTTCCCCATCCTTCCCTAATCCGATGGGACCGATGACCTCGCTGTCTGGGCATCTCTCCCAAACCAACCAACCAACCAACCATTAATTATGATGTCGTTATGTAACTTTGCCTCGTGAGCAAGCTTTTGCTATTACAGCTATGGCACATTAATCGACTTCCTCCTATTCACGCACATTTGGCTACACAAGTGTATCTGCCTGAGGTCTTTGAGGCAAAAGTTGCTTCGGCCAATGTCTGTCGAGGTGGTGTTCGCCATACAAGGCCTACCGGTTTGAAGAGAAAACAAGCCTTCTGTTACTTGTCTACTCCGTTTGGGCTGCTCTAGAGTGAAAGTGTATTTTGCTCGTATGTAATATGCTGTGCTAACGAGTGTGGCTGCATTAACATATACTAAGATGGAGGGAGTCATCCATGAAAGCAGAAACTGACTTGTACTGACGAAGTGGTTATAAGAGGCATCTGCAGCTCCCTCTATGCAACTATTCTGCGACAGAAGGCATTGTGTTTCTATAGTTTCTGGCCTGGCGTACTGCTCCTCTCTGTCTACCCACTCTGCAACAGAAGATAATCTGTTTCTATTATTAACGACCAGGCGAGTTATATTGGAACGATGTGGCTGCTTAAGCAATGTTATCGGTCTAGTAGCTGAGTTCCAGTTGCGGAGACGGTCAATGTGGAGCAATGTTTACGTCTTGTTTCCTCTCTATGAGGCAGGTCTTTCTATAACTTAATTAAAAATTATTAAACTACTTTTCCAAGACAGTAGCACCGAAGAGTCACGACGTCTGCACTGAAGCTGTATGCAGAGGTAATTCAACTACTATCGTGGTTTAATTCGACCTACAGTTCAATCTGGAACCACTTCTGCTTCGAGCAATTTATTCACATATCGAGCATTTTTAGCATTAGAAAATTATTTTCAGATATTGGAAGGTAAGTTAACGTCTATAATTCGAGGGTAACAGCTGTTTTGTTATCTCGTTATTATTCTATTTGACATCGCTACATTATTAGGTCACAATGATCAATAGTCGTTTCAGATGCCAAGAAAATTTCCATACACATGTCTGTGAAATATGCGTAATAATTTTATTTTCTTTGGGCTTTAGATATCTCTAAAGAGGGGAACGAATCTTTAATCAGGACAGTTCCAACTGGAACATTATTGTCCACTGCTATTAGTGAAGTCACATTCAATTTAACAGACATCAAACAATCTAACTTGAAGTTCAGTATGAACTCCAGTTGAGAGAGTTTAAGTTCAGCCTCTTTGACTATCACTCTGACTAATGTTCGACTCTGGGCGTAAACTGCCCGACGACTGGGAATGACCAGCACTGTAAATAACATGCAGAACTGTAGAACGGGAAAACTGGAACTGCAGAAACCGATGAGAATTAATGTGAACTGATGAGAGTTTCGGCCTGCGGTAGCATAAAGCATTCACTCAGGGTATGAATGTAATACTGTGAACTATTTAGTGCAAGCAGAAAAATGACTCTGTGGTGGCAGATGTAAGTACTGGCAGACTTGAATGTAATGTCTTTGAGCGGAAGCAAAAGTAGTTCCTGATATGAGTGCTTTCTAGGAGACAACTGGCCATTCTGTATGTGAGGTGCCACGCTGTTACCGCCTGGTGTGAGGCAACCTCTAACCACGTCTGCTGGAAACTACGTTCATGTTTATGATGGAGACACCAGACGGTATTATAGCCGTAGTAGGTCATGTGACAACTCAAAGCAGATCACATGAAAAGTTACTGAGAACTGTGTGACGTACCGTTAAATACATTGCTAACAACATAAAAGAACTATAGTTCACGTAGTGGCTCTCTGTATAGCGCTTTGCCCCTGCTTTAGGAGTTTACGACCCTTCCTCTTGACTTACCTTCCTTTTATTTTGTTTCAGGATCCTCAACTGAAGTCTTTACCTACTTTTTCTCGCTTTCATTAATTACTAATTTATTCGGTTTTAGTGGATATGTTGTTCAATATTTTAAAAATATTTTCTGTTTATCTCTTACAGACATGCTTCTAAGCTTACACACTTACTAGATTCTTTCTCGTAGGTTGGTATTCTTGTGACTTTTACATCTTACAAGTCTCTCTTAAGCTTCTTTCATGTTGAGCGTTGTCGAAAGACAGCCCTGCCTCCGTAAGTCCTTACAAAGAAGGAAAGTAGCTTCCTGTACGTACATTTGCCCTCTGTAGTTCCTCCTTGACTAGCAGTTTCTCGTTCCAAGGAAAACAGGAAAAAGACGCATGTTTACTTCTAAGCATAAGTAGCGCAAACTTTTGAAAGAATCGGGTTTTTGTACCAGTGCACTGTAATAGTGACAATAGTTCCATGGAAAAATTTGCTCGAAATTAACAAGGGCGAAAACTTCCGACAAAAAACTACTGTAATTAACTCGAAAAAAAGTAAAATTAATACAGACTGATGTCACTGTTCTAAATTTAATGGTGACTTTTTGAATGAATATTATAGATTATTAATAATAGACTAAAAGCAAAAGATGAAATGAAAATTCAATAATGTACATCAATTAAAAACTCACTCAGTTTAAAATTGTAAGGAATAAATATCTGAAAGTGTAATAGAGGAAAGTAAGGAATTTAAAAATGTTATTATCGTTGGAGAAATTGATGCTGCCTACAGAGTGTTAAAATAATTCGAGGGAAAGAACGTTAAGGTGTTAAACTGTAAAATGCAAATGGAGAATCTCTTTTGACTGGGCAACTACGTGGAAGCAATACAGCGGAAGTATCAGTGACGAAGAAGATCTATTCTGTGGCTTCGCAAAACAAAAAGACATTGTATGACAAAATGCTGATTAATTTGAGCCGAATCAGGTCAACACCTATCGAAGAGATGTTTTCGAAACTAGAACATGTAAAGACAGTGCAAGTTACAGTATAATAAAAGCATTTTCCCTCGTTCTGTCAAGTCTTAAATCTCCAATCCTTTCAAATCGACTGTCTAATTTCAATACTTCGTTTCTTCTTCTTTGATGAGTTTTGTGATAGAGAACGTTACAAATGTTGACCTTGAGGCGGTATAGACGATATTAAATTTTTATCAATGAGCCGCTATACTGAACAAAATTACATACAAAATCTGAGCGCTTTTGTGGCGTATGTCCACGAACCTCAAGACTATGTTATCCCGCAGCCAAGGTATATGTGAGGTATCATAAGGTTCACTTCATCTGAGTAGCAAATTAAGTGAAGCATTAATATCATACGAGTCAAGACTTTCCTTACGGATTAACCTCCCACTTAATTATTTCCTTTTTGTAAATTCCTTGTTAGAACAATGCACAACAGACAAAGAAAATCCTCAGTATCATACTGGTCACGCTCTTTCCTAATGATTAATCTCCCACTTCATTATTTCCCGTTTGTAAATTATTGGCTGGAACATTCTACAACAGACAAAGAAAATCTTCAGCGAATATTGCTAAAGAATAATTCAGAAAAAGTAAAATGAGAATAGATCGAATTCTGACAAATACATTAGCCCATCTCACACTATCTGTCCTTACATATCTCCACAATTGACTGTATCTGCTTCTTATTCAAGTGTTAAATGTAACTATTTGTACACACCGTATCAAATATCCCATCGATATCTTCGGTCTTTTAGCAGGAGTTTTACGTAGATTTTTTCCAATATTGTTCTTCAGTTTTATGTTCCATTACGCATTTTATCTCTTCAATTAATTTTTATCTACCTTAGCGAAAATTTTCAAATTCATTCGTTTTCATTGTCTCCGTTTTCCCATTGTCCTCTATATTGTAAGGAAAAGTAGAGAAGGGAGAAGGTAGAAGGTATTGTACCTTGGAACACACAGTGTTTTTTGGTAGCTATTTCTGATTAGTGACCTAATTTAGAATCACATGAAGGAATGCACACTAAAGACTGCCATAGGTACTTTCCGCCGATCTTGATGTTAGTAATGAGGATGTGTTTTTCACAACATTTGCAAATATTTCATATTCTACACATTTGAGTATTGTGTAATATATTAAAGCTATTTTGAATATGTTGTTAATTCTTCAAGTACAGAAGATTATCTTGAGTTAAATTCTATATATTTTTAGAACAACTTATGTGACATGTGGACAGTTAAGTCGAACATGCACCGTCTTATACCTTGAAACAGAATAAGATATTTTACTATGTAACATGTAATACTTCAGAATTAACTGTTTCTTAAATTTCTTCAAAGTTTTACCTGTCTTGAAAATGAAAATTTATATTAATGTTTAATAGCATTTATTGCAAAATGTGCTTAACTTGTAACTGGTTTTTTAAAAAAATTACTTTGCATTGTTTCATTTCACTTACTGATTATTGGTGTAGTACAGTAATAATGTAATAGATATGCTATTAAATACAGCGTTAACAAAATGTGCTAGACTGTTCGTTAAATTTTAATGGAATATTTGTTCCTACGTAGATGACAATGTTGTACCTTAGATCAAGTTTTCACTTTTGGAAAAACATTACTTTTTACGAGTAATTTTTGTAATTTCGGAAAAATACTGGAAAACATAAAACGTCAATGGCATTATTTAAAAGCGGAATAAGAAAATATATTCATCTATTACAGGCCTGGCTAGGACCAAACTCTGAAAAGAGTACCAATTTCCAACGCTCTCCCCTACATGAAACTGTCGCAGTGGAGAGCAGATAGACGCCGTCGTCACTGCATTAGCGTAGGAGAGGAGTGACGCGAAAAGAAAACTGAAGCCATACGAATTCATCTGGAATCACGATTAGAAGTTAAACAGATATTATTTCACGAGTGAAAACAAAACAGCGCAGTCCATTGATAAACGCTGCAGCAGTGTCACGTCAATCCAGACAGCTACAGAGATCATCTGGCACGTCCTGACTCAGCTGGAACATATCCTCTGCAGATGAAAACCAACTACCGCACTGTACTGTACTTTATCAATTAGCTGTACCATTCTGTTTTGGGTCTTTAGTGAAACGGTATTGTGGCGCGGGGATTTCAGTGTGTACTACAACTGCAGACAGGTACCAGCAAATAAAAAAAATTGTATTTAATTATATTTTTCATTGTGGCAATTGAAACATAGGAACTGCGTCTAGGAACTGCGTCTTAAAAGACGTATGTAGTTCTCCTTTCCACAAGTGTAATAACTAATGTGTTATGAAATATACTTTTTAAGTATAAAGTAACTTATAACAAACGTGTGCTCTTCATTTCAACGTAAAAAGGTATATCCCATAATGCACAGCTGAGTACAATTTAACGACCCGAAGTTGTTTTTATTTTGGCCAAAATCGATATTCAAATTTTTAAAAAAATGATGGAGCTCCTAACAATTATGAAAGGTGTCCAACACTACCCATACAAAACACTTAAATCAAAAGTGTACGCCTATTCCTCGATACAGATTGAGTTCCATTGCATTTTTACAAGGCGGTAACTATTGCGCTCACACCAAGTAGCTACGCAATGTTATAAGACTGCATCCTAACTGAACGGCTGCGTAGGCCCCCTGCAGTGCCTCTCAACGATCGTCGCTGAACTGGCTCTACTCGATGGCCATGCAGCTGCGCAGCAAGCAGGGTGTCCACAGTATGAGAGAATCCGGCTGCGTCATCGTCAGGTGCTTGAGTGTCCTGCAGGCGCGGCCCTGCGTGGCCCAGGTGTCCGGCACGGAGCGGCCTAGCGGGCCCTCCTAGGCCCGGACTTGACCAGCGAGGGATCGATAGCCAGCGCACCGCGCCGCGGGCACGGCCTGGCGCGCGTCTCGATCGCCCGGGTCGCGGCGGGTTGCGGACTTCCGCACGCACCTGCCACGCCGCCGGTGTCTCGCAGAGCCCCACTTCGTAATCACAGTTGCCAGGAATGAACTCGCAGTGCATCTCGACTTACGTAACAAATTCTTCGACGATATTCACACGCATATCAATCTTTTTTCAGACAACCGAGTATTAGGGTATTCTACAGACACATTCCGCAAGCCACTGTATGGTGCATGGCGGAGGGTACCACGTACCATACTATAGAGAGGTAAAATTGACTTTAAGCCTCCGTACGACCCCTAATTCCTCTCGTCTTATCTTCCTGGTCGTTACACAATATGTACTTTGGAGGACGTAGAATCGATCTGCAGTCGGCCTCAAACGCCGGTTCTTCAGATTTCTCCAATAGCGCCTCGCGGATTGAGCGTCGTGTTCCCTCCAGTGATTCTCATTTGAGTTATTGTGTGTGTGAAATCTTATGGGACTTAACTGCTAAGGTCATCAGCCCCTAAGCTTACACACTACTTAACCTAAATTATCCTAAGGACAAACACACGCATCCATGCCCGAGGGAGGACTCGAACCACCGACAGGATTTGAGTTATTAATTGAAGACATAAAGTCTGTAAATCCGCAATCATTTTTCTCGCTTTATTTTCAGAAGTCCGTTTTGACTTGAGGACCATGTACTCACATGTTTAACTTGACCATGATTTACATCGGAATATTTTAATCATCTGAGGATGACAGTATGCCGAAACCGGTAATAAAGTGTAAGAAATCTGTGTGACCAAGACGGACTTCTGAAAATAAAGTGTCATTTGAGTTCCTGAAGCATCTCCGTGATACTTTCGTACTCATCGAATCTACCGGTAGCAAGTATAGCAGCACGCCTCTGAATTACTTCGATGTCTTCTTTTAACTATATTGTATTGGGGATCCAAAACACACAAGCAGTGCTCACGAATTAGTCGCACTACCGTTAAATACGACCTCTCTTTTATACATGAGCCACACTTTTTCAAAATTTTACGAACATACCGAAGTCGTTCTCTCGTCTTCCCTACTACCGTCCTCACCTGTTCATTTCACTGTGAGTCCTAGACAATTGATCGATGTGACTGTGTAAAGCATCACATTGCTACTGCTGCATTCGACCGTTACAAAATTGTTTTTCCTAATCCTAATTGACTTACGTATTTCTGTATTTAGAGCAAGCTGTGATTCATCACACCGACTAGAAATTCTGTCTACGTCATCTTGTATCTCCCCAGACTCACTGAAAGATGACACCTCCTCGCACACCATAGCATCATAAGCAAACAGCCGTAAACTGCTGTTCACCCTGTACACCAGGTCATTAATGAAATAAGAGCGATCCAATCGCACTTCCCTGCTGCACTCTTGACGATATCGTTGCCCCTGATGAACATTGCCCCTCGAGGATAACGTATTGGGTTCTATCATTTAAGAAGATTTCGAGTCACACACATATATGGGAATCTAATCCGTATGCTCGGACCTTCAACAGTATCCAGTGGGGCACTGTGTCAAACGCTTTTCGTAAATCTAGGAATTTGTAATCTGCCTGTGCCCTCCATCCATGTGTTGTAGGGTATCATGTGCCAACCGGGTAAGCTGAGTTCCGCAAGAGCGATCCTTTTTAAACCCGTGGTGATACGAGACAGAAGCGTTTCTATCTCTAGGAAATTTATTATGCTAGAACTCAGAACGTGCTCAAGAATTCTGTAGCAAACCGATGTTAAGGGTAATGGAATGTAATTATGCAAGTCTGTTCTTTTACCTTTCTTACACACTGAAGACACCTGGGCTATTTTACAGTCGCTTGGGACATTTTCTACGTAAGAGACTGGCGATAAATGCAGGCTAAGTAAGGAGATAATGTCGAAGAATTCTCTCTGTAAAACCGAATTGGAATCTCATCTGGACCTGGGAACTTATTTGCCTTAAACTCTCCAGATGCTTCTCTACGCCAGGTATGCCTGTTCCTTCTAGCATGTCTCCTGCATGAGTCTATGCGACAGTCAGACGATGGTACACTATGTGATCAAAATTATCCAGACACCCCCAAATACATACGTTTTTCATATTAGGTGCATTTTGCTGCCACCTACTGCCAGGTACTCCATATCAGCGACCTCAGTAGTCATTAGACATCTTGAGAGAGCAGAATGGGGTGCTCTGCGGAACTCAAGGACTTCGAACGTGGTCAGGTGGTTGTGTGTCACTTGTGTCATACGTCTGTACGCGAGATTTCCACACTCCTAAAGATCCCTAGTTCCACTGTTTCCCACGTGATAGTGAGGTAGAAACGTGAAGGGACACGTAAAGCATAAGAGCGTATAGGCCGACCTCGTCTGTTCACTGACAGGGACCGCCGATAGTTGAAAAGGGTCGTAGTATGTAATAGGCAGGCACCCATCCAGACCATCACACAGGAATTCCAATCTGCACCAGGATCGACTGCAAGTACTATGACAGTTAGGCGGGAGGTTAGAAAACTTGGATTTCATGGTCGAGTGGCTGCTCATAACCGACACATAACGCCAGTAAATGCCAAACGATGCCTCACTTGGTGTAAGGAGCGTAAACTTTGGACGATTGAACAACAGAAAAACGTTGTGTGGAGAGACGAATCACGATACAGAATGTGGCGATCCCATGGCAGGGTGTGGGTATGGCGAATGCCGGGTGAACGTCATCTGCCAGCGTGTGTAGTGCCAAGAGTACAATTCAGAGGCAGTGGTGTTATCGTGTGGTCGTGTTTTTCATAGAGGGAGCTTCCTCCTCTTGTTATTTTGCAGGGCACTATCACAACACAGGCCACATTCATGTTTTAAGCACCTTCTTGCTTTCCACTATTGAAGAGCATTTCGGGGATGGCGATTGTATCTTTCAGCACGATCGAGCACCTTTTCATAATGCACGGCCCGTGGCTTAGTGGTTACACGACAATAACATACCTATCATGGACTGGCCTGCACAGAGTCCTCACCTGAATCCTACAGAACACCTCTGGGATGTTTTGGAACGCCGACTTCGTACCAGGCCTCACCGACCGACATCGATACCAGTCCTCAGTGCAGCACTCCGTGAAGAATTGGTTGCCATTCCCCAAGAAACCTTCCAGCACCTGATTGAACTTATGCCTGTGAGAGTGTGCCAACACCGTATTGAATTCCAGCATTACCGATGGAGGGCGCCACGAACTTGTAAATCTTTTTCAGCCAGGTGTCCGGATACTTTTGATCACATAGTGTATGTTCGTACGATACTCCTGCGTGAAAAATATCCAAACGCGAAATTTAATACTTCAGCTGCCCAACTGCGTGGTTATCAGCGCCAGTACGAATTCCCAATCTTTACACAGTTCATTCTCGCCACTTTCACAAATAATGATGAAATGATGAGTACAACACAAACGCCAGCCCTCGGACGGAGAAAAATCTCCAACCCGACCGGGATTCGAACCCGATCTAGAGGCACCAACAGTAGCCACTAGACCACGACCTGCGGACTGCCTTACTTATTTGTTGTTTTTCCCCACATCTTTACCCCCATTATGGCTCACTCTTATTTTACTTTAAGACTCTGTGGAGCTCTATTAATATCTTAATTTATCAGTCCACATAATTTTTGCTGTAACAAAACATCTCAAAGGCTTTGATCTTCTTCGCTAATATTATCCTGCTGCTCATCTCCCGTGTTCCTTATGTTTATTCTCGGCCTATACACTGTGCCCTGTAGGTTGTTCATTCCACTCAACAGACGCTATAGTACTACCTGTCCTTCAAGGCGAATAACGATGTCACCAGAATATATATCCTTCCAGCCTAAATTTTAGTCCCACTTCTGAATCTCTCCTTTACTTCCTTCTTTACTTCTAAAACACAACGAATGAACTGTAGTACTGGCTGCGTCCTTGAACTTTTGTTTATTTAGTTATCAGTCTTCCAACTGCTATGATGCGGACCAACACAAATTCCTCTCTCGAATCAAACTCTCCATCTCAGCGTAACACTTACACCCTGTCTCATCCATTATTTGTTGAATGTACTGAAATCCCAGTCTTCTACAGGTTTACTCTCTACGGATCTCTCTAGTACCATGGAAGTCATTCCATGATGTCTTAACACATCTTACTAACTTGTCCCATCTGCTTGTCAGGCTTTCTATCTTGATACTGCGGAAAATCTCCTCATTACTGATTTTAACAGTGTTAATTGCAACATCCTTGTGTAACGCCATACCTCAACACTTCGTTTCTCTTCTTTTCCTTTATTGTCACGATCCATAAAGTTCAGCACTCACAGAAATTTCTTCATTGAATTAAGGGCAAGGTTTAACATTGGCAGACTTCTTTTGGACAGGAATTCTTTTATGCCTCTGCTACACTAATTTTATGTCCTCATTGCTTCGTCTGTCATATGTTATTTTGATTGTTTTCTCAGGCGATGAGAGATCATCGACCCAAATTTGCATAACAGTGGTGGCATCCACACAAATACAAGCAGAAATACTATAGAACAATAAATCTCAGCCTCTATGTCGCGATCCCACTGCTTTAGAATTCCGATGCTTGATGGTAGACGTTGCTACTTCTTTCACGATTCTTGGAATTGATGCCTATCATCCTGAATTTTAATCCCATACTTGAGCCTTTCGTTCATTTCCGTCATTCCTTCTTCGATGGCTAAAACTGATGTTCTTGGTCATCCATTCTTACTGTCACTCTTAGTTCTTGTACTCCCATACAGCTGATTCCCATTTTTCTCTAGATTCCGATCATCTTGCACCATTTTTCACTGTCGAACGGTTTTTCTATGTTGACAGCCTTTGTTTCTTCAAAGCCTTTCTTCCATTATCAAGTGAAACCTTATAAATGCCTTTCTGGTGCCTTGACCTCCCCGAAAGGCAAATTTATCTCAGACTAACAGATCATTAATTAACTTTTCCGATTTTCTCTATATTATCCGTTCAGAAACATTGATGCAGGTGGTGTTTAGCTCATTTTGTGACAATTTTTGGACTTATCTGCCTTAACTTTCTTGATATTTTGAGGATGAATGCCTGATGGTATGTTTCCAGTCTCAAAATTTCTACACACCAACTTGAATAGCCGTTAGATTGCCGTTTCCAGAATGATTTTAGTGTCCCGAAGGGGTGTTAATAAAGCTACTGTCAAAATTTTGATCGCAAGTCTCCCAAGGCTCTGTTAAACTATTTGTATAACACTCGACCTCTGTGTCTTCCATATGGACTCTCACTACTCCTATGACGTCTGACAGAGGCCTATAATGTACCCTTTCCATCTATTACAACTCTCCTCACTGCACTCTTAACATTTCTGCTTTTTATTTTAAAGTTATCGAAGGTTGTTTCGGATATATATATATATATATATATATATATATATATATATATATATATATATATATATATATATATATATATAAGGAGCAGCAATTCAATCAGTCCAATCAGTCCAATACAGGAGTAGACACATGGCTTACAACAAAAATATAAGTCCCTTGGTGAAGAGGTAATAAAGATATTTCTTGAACTGTGCATGAAATTCAGAAAAGAGTTACCTAGGGAGTTCGAGGGTAGAATCTTTTGATTTGAAGGCAAAGTTGGTACTCTTGAAGAAAGTAAATGTCACTTCCAGTTGACTGTCAGTGAACACACTATGAAGCTGCATACTGATTTGAGAAGGAACCTCGTCTGGAAAATGTTACTCAAATTCAATAACACATTTCAAGTCATGCTAAATTATTACTAGGTTTAGAAGCGAATTTTGAGGAGTTGAATTTCAGTAATTAGAAAAAGATATAACAGGATGTAAAAGAGATCAACTAAACAGAAAAGAAGTTTGATGTTTTGGGTTCCTGAGTTGGGTTCCATAGTTGCTCAGTTGGTGGTTAATTTTGAAGCGGGTTCTAGTGGTATAATTTCTGTTGGTGTTGGAAAGTCAGAGGAAGGAAGGTCATTGTAAAGATTTATGGATGGTCAAACAGAGATTAATGGAATGAGAAGAGTATTAACACAGTAGTTAAATGAGGGATTATCCAACGTTGAGAGGAAGATAGGTGAAAATATTAATGAAGTCACTGCTACACTCGAGGTTATGTGCTTGATGCTGATGTTTATTCAATTCATGAAGATGAGCGAAATAAGCCAGATGTCTGGTTTTGATTACGATGACTTCTTATCTGTCAAAGTGTTTCAAGTATGTAGAAAGTCAGCAATTGGCACTCATCCTCATGCTTCGTTGGAGAAATTTGATTTTTCACTTCTCCCTACTTGGCCTGATGGTCACAAGATTGAGTTTCTGTGTCGTAACGTGGTCTCCTAATGACAAAAATTATGACCATACTGTTTTCAGCAGTTCATCCAATTCCTTGAACACATCTTACTGAGAAATAAATTCTTATCTAATCCGCATAGCCCAGCTGAGTTGATTCACATACGTGTTATTAAACTTCCGTCACTCTCAAATCAAATTATTCTTGCTGGTCGAATGAAAGACGAATTGGAACACATTCACATATATTACGGGATTGGAGTGTGACAGTAATGATGAGAATGGTCACCAGAGAAGTAGTAATTAATTTGTTTATCCTGATCCTAGGCCATATAGATGTAAAAATTTTGATTGTGGGTGTTATGATTCCTAACATGAGAGGTATGGAATTGGAAGATGTAGGTACTTGAATGAAGGTGGTGGTTGCAATAAGAACCATGATCATAGGACAGGCAGGGACGATTGGAATGATAGACATTTTGGTAATTACAGAGGTAGAAAAGGTAATGGCAGAGAAGTGATAGAGTTCAAGTCTGTACATTATGGAGATGCTGTCAGCTGTTTACCATAATAATGTGCATGTGACTAGACACTGCAGCTAAATTGGCTACTGAATATATGATGAACAATAGTTATGAACAGGAAAACATTTCGGATTTTGAAGACATGATGGAACTTACACCTGATCATAACCGAAAAACTTAAATATTGTGATGTGTTCAATGTTTTTATGGATGTGAATGGGATTATTTTGTCCCAAACCATTGATATGGATAGCAAGGTGTCTGCATTGAGTGAGTAGGCATTTCAGCTGTGTGAAAGCGAAGGTTCTTGGCCGGTTCTTTCTTTGCAAACGACTAAGTTGAGGGGCACTCCTCACAAAGAGTACTGAGATAAAGAGACAGGTGAGTGTTGATTTTTGTTTGGGGGTAAGAGGTTTCTTATGTCTTCAGATTTTGCTGAGGTTGGTGGTAGATGCTATGTTACGAGTTGATTTGTCTGACTAAATACCAATCAGTCATGAGGTGTAGTCAGGTGTTGAAGTGTAATGTGTTTATCATGAAGTATTGTACTGAAGAATGTGGGATTTTCACAGGGTCTACGTTGTCTTTCGAGCAGAGGTCTATTGTCAATGAGGGTGTTGTTACTGAAACTGTATTTCTAGTTTCTAAGAAGTGTTTGTACTGAACAAGAGACACAGAATTGGATGACTACATTGAGGAAGCATCTGAGGCAGCGCAAGAAAACTTTTTTTGATGTACTGTGTTGCATTGTTTAGTGTACCCTGAACATCCTGCTACTGTGTGAATTCTCATGTTAGTTTCAAGTTCAGGGACGTAGCCGATTTTTTGTCACACCATATCTCCTTAACTATAAGGGGAGAGTGGAAGCAGAAGTAGGATGATGATGTAGCAAGTGGTGATTGAATCTGGTGTCCGCTCTTACAAAAATCCATTGTAAGTTGTGCTGAAAAAGGGAAATGGTATTAGGTTGGTGCTGGATTCCATTCAGACTCATACAGTTATTGTGCAAGAAACAGATAGGCCATTGACATTAGATGAACAAGGCATTAAGGTCACGACTTCAACTGATATATGGGAACGGTAATAGCAAACTGAACTGCATCCTTCATTCAAGAAGTTTACAGAATTCTTATGTTATGGCTGTTGCTATCAATTTCGCAATTTTCCCTTCAGGTTGAATATCAGTTTGCCCGCATTCATCAGAAATTTTAAAACAATTCTTTCACTAAGTTTGAGAAAGAAGCTGACCACACATGTTGATGTGTTAATTACAGAGGAGAGTTTGGAGAAATATAATGCTTAGGAAAAGTCTTTAAGTATCTTCAAAGAGCTTGACGTACCTGTTAAAGAGGAAAAATAAGAATCTGGATGAATGCAAGTTAATTTTCTTGGACGGACTGTGACTACAACAGAGGTTTTACCTGAACCAGAGAAACCAGAAGGATTAGAGACTTCCATTTGCCTCACATGAGAAAGCAGACTTGTGTATTTTTGGGGTTGATCAGCTTTTTGGGAAACGTTAACTAATTTAACTTTTCTACATACGCCACGCTTGTGTACGCTGACGAGCAAGGAGACTACTTGAGACTGGCAGAAAAACGACAGGATTTGGAAATATAAAATAGGTTCATTTGGAGGCTCCTCTCACATCCCAACTTGAGTGAGGACTTTCATCTTAGCTCAGACAGTTTTAAGACGTCTTTGTGCTGAGTAATTGCTGGCGTCTGAAACATATGGAATGATGAAGCATCATAATATCATCGCTCTTGTGATCTTGAAGTTCATGAAATACGAACGCAACTATTCAGTAACTGAGTTTGAGGCTCCAGTCACTGATGGGATTTTGTGAAATTCAGGTGTTACTTATTTCGTAAGATGACCAAGATTTTTACTGACCTCATGCTTTGGAATTTTTATGACAACAAAACTGACTCATTGGCATTTACCTTGGTGGACACATTATCTTCAAGACTTCAATTTCACAATTATTTGCACTCCCAGTAGGAGTAACATCACTACTGATGCGCTTTTAAGGTCTCCTCTAGGATTAAATCATGGAACAGAGAATGTTCTCAAAGAATACAATTTTAGTATTTGCAGCATGTCACATGCATTAATTTCGTTGTAACTTTTCTTAAAAATATTGCTCAGGAGCAAGTCAAGGAGCCGTAAAGGAGGAGGTAAAGTGAAGTGGAAATATTACACAATATTTGCGTTTAGTTCTGTTTAGTTAGAAATGAAATTTTCTTCAAGAAGATGGGTGGGGATCATTCACAGTGGCCTCTGTGAATTACTGATGAGTTGGTCAATAAGTTGATTTCACATAATCGTATTGGTTAGGCTCACTTTAATGCAAAGTTTTCACAAGCCTATTGCAACATGCCACTTTTTGAATAAAGAAAAACATATTCATACTAAGGTCTTAGCTTCATACAAGCCCTGTGTCATTATCAATCATTATTTCTGATTATTCCATCGAGATTAAGAGAGCTTTCAGCAATAAGGCATATTTTCATTGTCATGGAGGTGTCCCCAAAATTATTACCACTACAGCCATTGAAGAGATCCACCAGCGGCTCTGGCACACGCATAGTCTTTGATAATTTTATGCGTAAGTTGGAGAAATTGAGAACGTGATTTTGCACAACGATCCAGAATGCAGATCGTTAGTTTGGAAATGTGTTCTGCGTCATCGCAAGATTAAAACTATTTGTATTTGTTATGAAATTTGACGTCCAGTTCTTCTGAACGTGTGACGAAAGAAATCGGAAAATTGAGCGGAGTTTACGGTCAAAGATGATAGAGGACTTGGGGTTCCTGTACAAAACAATGTGCTGAAGCCTTTAATGAGTTGCCAAACGATTCCATTTCTCTATAAACATCAATGAGGTATTCGCTTCCACGGGATAAAAATAGATAGTACCATTTCCAACAAGAATTAAGTGGAGTCCGCAATGTGAAATTATTTAAGGAAGTAGAGAGCAATGTAAGGAGTGCTTTCGATTTGTGATGAAGTATTTACGATTGTGTGTTAATGTGTTGTATGTGTCAAGGTGGTTGAGATTTTTTTAAATAACTTTGTAACAGAACCTTGTTCACTGCAATTCAAAGAAAAGAGTGAAGGTATTAGTGCAAACAAAAGGAAGAGGCTTGCTAAAGAAAAGACTCCTAAGACAGTCAGATGAAACCAGAGGAGAATAGGATCGATATGCTCAGTGGAATATGGAGTGCATTATGGGTACTTATAAATGAGGGATAGTAAGGGAAAATGGATATTATTATGTTTGGCAGTTACTTCATCATGTCTATTGTATGTTGTCTACTGCAACTTCCCAATTGCTGTTACCAACGTTCCTTCACAGGAAGAGGATGAGTTTTTTAATCATTTTAAATGGTTCAAATGGATCTGAGCACTATGGGACTTAACTTCTGAGGTCATCATCCCCTAAAACTTAGAACTACTTAAACCTAACTAACCTAAGGACATCACACACATCCATGCCCGAGGAAGGATTCGAACCTGCGACCCTAGCGGTCGCGCGGTTCCAGACTGTAGAGCCTAGAACCGCTCGGCCACCCCAGCCGGCTTAATCAATTTACATTGACGTGAATGCTTAGTGATTTAGTATATATATAAGTTAATGTTCTATGTAAACGATTGAGATGATAAGTGGTTGATATCTGTTTGATATCAGAATGTAAAATAGAATATGTAGTTTTTTGTACTAAGTTGTTGAATTTAATACAGTGATGTCGTGAGTAATGACAGACCTGGCCACATTTACAAAGACGTGATCACAATAGTAGTAAGCTCTGCAGAAGGACAGCAATCAGTGAGCAAAACGTAACTACGTTGAAAGATAGTGTAACGAAATTTTTTGAGAAAAGTAAATAAATTAGAAGCTAATGACTGTGTACTAATATCATGCATACAAAAGATAAAGAATAATTCATTGGATAATTTTGTTAAATTACTTGATTGGTAGATTGCTCTGTAAGAGGGAATGCAGTATTTTGTTTGAAACCTGGTTGTATCCAAAGTACTTATACTTCTTTTAATGTACTGCATGTAAGAAAGAATATGACTGCAGGAGGGAGAAGGTAATTAACTGAGACTGCCTGCAGAACATGATAGGAGGAGACGAAAAACTGACTCAAGATCCAAGCCAGATGATAAGCCATTGCAGAGCAGGTTCACTTGACACAGAGGCCAAACAGGTTCCACCTGAGTACCAAATCACATGCGCTTCAATAACCAAACGTACTTAGAAAGGTCATACCATACTTTTGACGCTACTGCATCCTCCATCCTAAGCTTATTAACGTTTATTGACGTGTGCTCGGAAACCACATGGTTAGAAGATAATTCTGGCGCTGTCCATGTATTGCGAATCTATGAATATACACTGTATAACACATGACAATCTTAAGTTTAACTGTCTTCAATGAACAGTCACAAAGAATTAATTATGTATAATGTAAACTTTTCATGTGTTAAATAAATGTTGTATCATCATTCAATGCTGAATGTAAATTTGCAAACCCAATCAGGTTTTTGAACAAGTTTTCTGGGGCAATCATACTGCATTTCCTTTTGTACACACACTTACCAAATTTTCCCAAATTAACGTTGTTTTCTTCTGTTGACAGGTGTAGTATTTCAAAGAGCCCTGATGTTGCTTTTAACCATAGACTTATTTTCTTGCAGAAAGGAAACTGCACATGAAATACTTTTCATATACAAACCGCATTTGACGTATTAGATATGCGTCATTGTGGTTTTCTGTAGTTTCATGCAAATGAATGGCAAAATTACTGTTACCTTTGAATTTCTCAGCCAACTGATCACTAATAAGATTGGCCGTATCGGGTATTCAACTAGTAGAGTTTAATAAACGCACAGTTAATTGGAAACTGTCTCAGTTATCATAACAGTACTGCGTCTACAGAAAATGATAAAATATTGTTTGCTACACGGTAGGCAACTTCTTAAGACGAAACAAGAGCATTTGTAGGATTGTTTAGTAAAAGCTTTTTCTTCTTTCATTTGTTTTATTTTGTGGTAGGGGGAGTATTTTCGTGACTTGTTTACCAGATCGTAGACGTTTAATAGGAATCAAGCTTTCAGTAGCCAAGTCTCTGAAACAAACAACGATCTGTGGTCGTTCTTCATTTTCTGTAATAATACACATAAAATCTAAATTGAAGTAACTGTCGCCATACATCCACATTTTCGTCTATTCATGTCCTTAAAAATGAAAAAAGGCTTGAAATATCAGGTTATGTACTTGCATTTAAAAATTTACTGATAGAGATTCACAAATCACAGGAGGTAAATAACTATTGAAAATTCGGCTAAACTAACCTTAAAAACTGACATTTATTGAATAAAAACAAGTAAGTTATATAGTACAATTCCATTGCCATTTACCATGCTTCCATAGTAACAACAGTTAATTTTAGGGCTACTAGACTTCACTACTGATGTACATGTCACTCCTTTACTTACAAAGCAAATAAACCAAATTATGGTTATATGTAGCCACCGCAACGTACTAAGAGACTGTAATACCCCTTCCCGCTGCGACGCTAAGATTGAAACCTGCTGGCTTTTCAGTACTACACTCATGCTCATAAATTAAGGATAATTACAGAATGTGGTGCCACACAACGCGGCACTACACACAACTAGCGCTAATATCATAGGCACATAGGGAAGACACACGACACAGATCTGTAATTGTAACATTTGCTTGTAACAGCCAGTCTCCACTATGTCCCTTTCAGTATACTGTGTGCAAACTACTTTAATGTTTGTAGCTAACTTTTAATTATGCTCTCATTTAGATCCTTCGAGTTCTTACGTACGTTTTTTTAGTTCTGTTGACTTGATGCACACAAAATATTGTCAAGTGAAGCGGGAGATATTTCACAAAACCATCAATTCTGGTATCTTGCTTACGTATGGTTGCAGTTTACAGATCGCCATCACTACGAATGATAGGTTTTTCGAGATGAGCTACTTTTTGCTAATTGTCTACATCTACATCTACATTTATACTCCGCAAGCCACCCAATGGTGTGTGGCGGAGGGCACTTTACGTGCCACTGTCATTACCTCCCTTTTCTGTTCCAGTCGCGTATGGTTCGCGGGAAGAACGACTGTCTGAAAGCCTCCGTGCGCGCTCTAATCTGTCTAATTTTTCATTTGTGATCTCCTCGGGAGGTATAAGTAGGGGGAAGCAATATATTCGATACCTCATCCAGAAACGCACCTTCTCGAAACCTGGCGAGCAAGCTACACCGCGATGCAGAGCGCCTCTCTTGCAGAGTCTGCCACTTGAGTTTGCTAAACATCTCCGTAACGCTATCACGCTTACCAAATAACCCTGTGACGAAACGCGCCGCTCTTCTTTGGATCTTCTCTATCTCCTCCGTCAACTCGATCTGGTACGGATCTCACACTGACGAGCAATACTCAAGTATAGGTCGAACGAGTGTTTTGTCAGCCACCTCCTTTGTGGATGGACTACATTTTCTAAGGACTCTCCCAATGAATCTCGACCTGGTACCCGCCTTACCAACAATTAATTTTATGTGATCATTCCACTTCAAATCGTTCCGCACGCATACTCCCAGATATTTTACAGAAGTAACTGCTAGCAGTGTTTGTTCCGCTATCATATAATCATACAATAAAGGATCCTTCTTTCTATATATTCGCAATACATTACATTTATCTATGTTAAGGGTCAGTTGCCACTCCCTGCACCAAGTGCCTATCCGCTGCAGATGTTCCTGCATTTCGCTACAATTTTCTAATGCTGCAACTTCTCTGTATACTACAGCATCGTCCGCGAAAAGCCGCATGGAACTTCCGACACTATCTACTAGGTCAATTGTTAGCTCATTTTGTGCTATTTTCTTCTGAAACGTTTGTTTGCATAATTCCTTTCTTTGCTATTATTTCCAACTAAGATTCTAGCAAGATAAGGTCCAGATGTTTCGCAAAATTTATAGAGCCTCAGAAACTTGTTACAATCCTTGTTTCATCTAAGGATCTCTATTATAACTCAATAATAAATACTAAAGCTGAGGAACGAAAAGAAAGAGAAGCGAACAGATTTTACTTATTAGAAAAATATATCAACAAATCTGAGAAAACAAAGTATCTATAACTTGGTCGTCCACTGGTGACAAATTTTTCAAGAAAAAAAAGGGTGTTGGAAAATACTGACTCGAACTAATTATGTTCTCACGCAATCTCTACCGATCACTAACAGCTTAAGTTGTGAATGGTAATCGGAATCGAAGACACCAATGCAGGCTGAAAAACAGAAAGTATTTTGTTTTTAATAACCAAAATATATCTTCGTTTACACGTCTGAATAAGAATGTTTTTAGATCTACAGAAAGTATTCAACAATAAAAGAAGGTAGATTATGAACATAATCTTGCGAAAATGAAAGTTAAAATCTGTTTGTAATATATTGCGGATATGAAATAAATGCGACAGGAATCAAACACAAATTATACTACTACCATCGTATGGCACGTTATTCTTGTGCAAAAATATGCTTGATGACTAGACTGAACGGTCGGCTCAGGGCAGAATGGGGATTAAGAAATAAGAGCCAATAAAACATTAACCGCAGAGGAAAGAAAAATATTTATATCGTTTTGTTATCGTCTTCAGTGTGAAGGCTCCTTTGATGCAACTGTCCACACTGCTCTATCCAGTGGACGAATCTCTAAATAAATACTGCATACTGCAACAATTTGTATCTCCTTACTGTGTTCGTCTCTTTGTCTACCGTTGTAATTTTTACACTGCCCGCACCTAGTTTCCCTCCACTACTAAACCAATGATATCTTGAAGTCTCAGAAAATGTCCAATCAACCGTTCTCTTCTTTTAGTCAAGTTACACACTCAAATTTCTTTAACCTCATTTCTATTCAGATCTATCTCCTTAGTTAAGCGATCTAACCATCTAGTCTTCAAAATTCTTCTGTCAATAATTTCTATTATTTTCTTGTCTGAACTTCTTATCATCCACGTTTCGTTTGCCTATATGGTTACACTCCAGGTCGATGCCTTCAGAAGTATGATATTGAAATTTATATTCGATGTCAACACTTTTTCTCCTTCACAAATCCTCGCTCAGCATCTCATGATTCAGTTCGACTACTTCCCATGAGACTTGTTCTGTTGATGTTCATCTCGTGCCCTCCTTTCTAGACACTGTCTATTCATGCTCTTCCAATTCCTTTGTGGTAACTGACGGAACTGCCGTGTTGTTGTCTAACATCAATTTTTTTTTGTTTCTTATCCTCAAACTTTTCGTTTCTAATTTTTGTTTTTTCGTTTTCACTACTGCTTGCTGAATGCAAAAAGAGATTTTATAACGTCATGGATTGACTACAACCATGTCCCACTCCCTCCAACATCTGCTTTCTTTAGACGCCCGTTTGGTTTTTCTGCTAATTGTGTATGACGTTTCACTTCATGTACCTTACGCCTCCTGACTTCAGAATTCCAAGGAGTGTGTTACAAGCAACACTGTCAAAAACTGTCGCCAAGTACACAAAAAATGTAAACGAATGTTTACGTGTTTTAATTTGAATACCAAACTTACCTTTCCGAGACTGTCTTCTACTTTTTTGCTTTCTTCTGTAAGTAATTCATCTCAGTATTTTGCAACCATTGCTTATTAAACTGATAGTACAGTAATATTCACACCTGTCAGCATCTGCTTTCTTTGGTGTTGGAATTATTGCATTCTTTTTTAAATCTGAAGGTATCTCGCCTGTCTCTTACATCTTGCACATCAAGTGGAATGGTTTTGTCGTAAGGATATCAGTGTTTCTGAGGAGTTGGCGTCTACTCCAGTGGCCTTGTTTTAAATTAGGTTCTTCTGTACTCTGTCAGATTTCTCTCGTAGTGTCATATTTCCCATATATCTCCTATCTCCATCTGCTTCCTCTTTCTTTTCTATAATATCGCCTTCATTTTTCTTGTACACTACTCGTATATATTCCTTCCACCTCTCAGCTTTCCCTTAATTTCTTAGTACTAATTTTTCATCCCAGCTCTTGATATTCATATAGCTTCTTCACTTCACTGTAAAAGTTTCTCTAATTTTTCTTGAGGCGATATCTATCTTTCCTTTAGATATACAATCTTTTATAGACTCCTATAGCCATTCCTGCTATGCCTTTTTGCACTTTTTGTTAATCTCGTCTTTCAGGAGTGTGTATTCACTTTCGCCTGCTTCATTTGCTGCAATTTTATGTTTTCTCTTTTCATTAGTTACATTAAATATTCCTGGGGAAATCCATGGATTTCTGATAGGCCTTGTCGTTTTACATACTTAATCGTCTGCTGCCTTCACTATTTCATCTCTCAGTGATACCCATTCGTATTCGGCTGTACTCCTTTCCCTGTTTCAGTCAAATATTGCCTAATGCTTCCTTTGAAGCTCTCAGGATCTTCTGGTTCTTTCAACTTATCCAGGCCTCATCTCCTTATTTTTCTGTATTTTTGCAATTTGAAGTTTTTATCTATAGTTCGTCACCGCTAAATTGTGGCCAGATTGCTTAACTGCACCAGGAAATGTTTCACAGTTGAAAATACGGATCTGAAATCTCTGTATTACAATTATGTAACCAATCTGAACCCTTCCGGTGTTTCCATGTCTCTTCCACGCATAGAAGCCTCTTTTATAATGCTTAAACAAAGTGTTAAGGATGATTAAATTATGCTCTGTGCAAAATATTACCAGGACACTTCCTCTTTCATTCCTCCCCCCGCCTCCCCACAGTTAATATTCATTTACTGTTTGTTCTTCTCATGCAGACCCTCACCAGAGTTAAATTTTCCTCTAGGTTTTTCTCTCCCTGAACTATCGGAATAATTTCTTTTATCCCATTTCTTTCAATATCCTCATCATTTGCGGAGCTAGTTGGTATATAAATTTGTACTACTATGGTAATTATTAACATCGTGTCTATCTTGTTTATGTTAATTAGTTCAGTGTACTGTTCATAACACTGTTCATAGCACTGTTCATAGCACAGCATGGCTGCCGTGTCCTTGAGGAACGCAAGCCAAGCCTATTCGCTGAGGTCCATTGTTCAGGAGTGGTACATTAAACTACTGAGCACAGATTCTTAGAAGACAATATAAAAAAGCAGACTGAAGAATTTACTCCGCCGAAAGATTATTTGATAAGAAGGCTTCAGTAAAGTCATGTGAGGAGTGAATTCAAACACCTGAGGCAAATGCCTGTAAAAGATACAGAGAGTGCTTCAGTTTTGCCACCTATTTACATAGAAAGGGGGACGTTGGTATGCAAAACGCATGTCTGTAGCATAGCGATGCATGCAACGAAAATATAAGCCAAGGAAAATGCGGCAAAGAAAGATTAACCCTAAACTGAATCGACATGCTACTATAAAGATTAAATGATAAGAGATATCCGGTTCAAATGCAGTATCGTGGTTAAATTGGGGGTGGCAGAATAATATTATAATATGCTTAAAATATCATGCACCATTGTTAAGTGTGTTAGGTATATAGATATATGAAAAACGAGCGCAAGATGTGACGAAATGCACGAGAGATAATTTAGGAATAGAAGTATGGGCTTAGAAGTAAAGTGTAGATCTCAGGTTGCCAGCATCTCCACAACAAGGTGAAACTGGATTCAATAAAATTTTTCAGGGTATGTGACAGCATTGTCAAGGTGTAAAACTTCCGACGTTTCGGCCACTATTGCAAGTGGCCTTCCTTAAGGCCTTACTACTTGACATAAATCATTTGATGATGGAGGTTTAACGCTCAAAAACGCCTACTGGAAATGAAAATAAATTGTGACTGTTACAGTAATTTGTATTTTCAGTAGATATTCACAATCAAAAATGTTCTCATTTAACGAATACATGAACTGAACGATGGAAAACTTAGAAACATACTAGTGGAAGCTAAACCTCAGCAAAGTGCGTGTTTCGTCGTTAAAGTTATCATAACAGTTCGGTCAAAATTTTATGATGTTCAGATTTCAAAACATCAGAGTGCTGGCATATTTTCACTTCATTGAGACCATTAACATTAGTACAAAAATCACACGGATTGATCACGAGGTGGTGGTGTAATGATTGTTATTTACATTCTAGAAGACTAAAATTCACCTCTGTACCGTTGTGATCTTAAATATGCATTCTTGATCAGCACTCTGTTAGCAGCTAAGGGATCTGTAGGCTTTTCAACGTTGTTTTACCCACTGTAGCCAGTTTATTGTAGCAACCGTAGGCAACACTAAAGGATATACCTGCTGAGAAAAAAGCTCATATGGTTGGGTGGGGTGTGGGGCGGATTGCACGTAGACTAAACTAAATGAAAAAAGAAAATTCTTTTTAAATGAGATCACACAGAATTGATTCATGAAAGGGACGAAGTACAAAGCAGGCAGAGGAGGTCGGACAGAGTAGTGGAATCTGTCGGTGGACTCATTAGTTCCGGCAGTGCTGCTGCGAAGCGAAACGACGCGAGGCTGGCGATACTGATTCACTCTGCCGCACTCGGCCGGTCCCGCGGGAGCCAAAGCAGCGCCGCAGGACGCCACGGGGTTCCGGTGTCGCGTCTCTGTAGCGGCTACGCGCTACCAGTCTCTATGCAGATTGCGGCTCGTTTCCGGAGAAGACACGCAAACTTCCTGCCTCATCTATAAAACATTGAGCCAACTCGGCAGCGCATGCACGGAAAAGTTGTCTCGAGCTCTCCCACGGGGACTGCGCAGCATCGCTGGGCTTCTGAACTAGCTGAGAAATCGCTACTGCGGCCGTCAGTCAAACATTGTCTCTGTTGTCCGTGTCTCCTAACACCACTCTGCCACTGTGTCAGTATGATTCAGCAGCGCTGTCTAAGGGACCGGTTGACCAGAAATGTCAAAAATCTTTTAACACAAGATCTCTCTCTCTCTCTCTCCCTCACAAATACAACAAACACAGACGCATTAACTAGGAGAAGATAGAAAGTTAAGAGTAAGCTCTGTGATGAGGTGGAGTGGAACATTGCACTAGCGCCAGTCGCTGGTGAACATAGTGTGTCGACATTTGGGTTAAGACAACAAGCATGAGAAATTATTTCGAGACTGCCTAGCCTCACGCAGGCAAGCCGATGTCTCCATCATCGGGATTTCGACAGTGTTGTCGAGTAAGTGACCAGTAGTGGCAGATTAGCGCAACAAAACCTTTGCTATCAAGAGCAAACAACCTTCGATTTTGTAGCAGGTCCATCCGAAGTCCAGCTGTACCACCAAGAGCCGACAGTTGCAGCCATGAGTTCGAGTTCCCGCTGGAGTACCTGCTTCCTGCATTAAGATCACCCGCCGCATTTCGCTTCAAACTTGTACATTTCCCGGTGGGATTATGTAATGTTATGACTATAAACAATGCACAAGATCAAATTCTGCGTGTTGCGGATTCGGATCTTAGCGTCAGGTGCGTTTCGCACGACCAGCTCCATGTGGATCTCTCCCACGTTACAGAAGTAAACAAGTTCCGTGTTCATATCCAGTCATATTACTTAAGAAAGAAGGCTTACAATTCAAAAATACATTCCACATCTATTAAGTCTTGAGCACAGCTGCTACAGTATATCCGGAAATCCGAGGCTACTCAGCTAATAAGAAGTAAAACTAATGATATTGGTACGAAGTACCATCCGCCATGCGCTAGAGAGGGGATTGCACAGTTTACTGCAGATCGGCCGACACTGTAGCTTGGATGAAAGTGAGAAAAATACTAGCAATCATAATTAAATATTGAAGTAGAAGAAAAAGAGTGTTCTTTATTTGTTGCTCTGGTGTTGCAGCTCACATATTTTTGTTACTCTCTCTCTCTCTCTCTCTCTCTCTCTCTGTCATTCGGGAGGCCGACGGTTCAAACCCGCATCCGACAGTCGAGATTTAGGTTTCCCGTCATTTTCCTAAATCGCTCCAGGCAAGTGACGGGATGGTTCCTTAGAAAAGGCACGGCCGATTTCCTTCCCCATCCTAGCCTCAATCAGAGCTTGTTCTCCGTCTCTAGTGACCTCCCTGTCGACAGGACGTTAAACCCAACCTTCTTCCTTTCTCTCTCTCTCTCTCTCTCTCTCTCTCACACACACTCACACACACACACACACACTTTCTCACCGCCAATAGTCTACTTTTCTCACAGGCACTGGATCAGCAGTCATTTCGTCCCCATAATACTTCTTAATTACGTAAACGTTGGAAATGTTTACGAGTTCTATGCGCCTAACAGAATAGCTTGACAGTGCTTGCCCCCTTCTGCACTATATTTTGTGTAGCACTGAGCATTTATAAGAAAGACCCTATCCTAATTTATCTGTTTCAAGTTTGGAAAGCGTTTCTGTTAACTGAAGTCAGTACCTGGCGAGCGCTACTCATTCACCTTATTACATTTCACATCGTGTATATAGGTCGGAAAGGGAGCGTGTTATCACAATATCATGAAAGTATTTGTACTTGAACAGTAAACACAATATTTTAATTGTTACACTTGTTAAAGATGTTATTGAGTCACAGCATTTTATGTGTAAGTGACTTACTTCCTAATGCGAAGTATTCTTTATTAACTTCTAAAGCCGGCCGGTGTGGCCGTGCGGTTCTAGGCGCTTCAGTCTGGAACCGCGTGACCGCTACGGTGGCAGGTTCGCATCCTGCCTCGGGCATGGATGTATGTGATGTCCTTATGTTAGTTAGGTTTAAGTAGTTCTAAGTTCTAGGGGACTGATGACCTCAGATGTTAAGTCCCATAGTGCTCAGAGCCATTTGAACCATTTAACTTCTAAATTTTTAGCCAAGCGTGTTTCTGTCTGCTCCCAGTAATATTTAACTCTTGTACAGTGACATTTCCTCATGTTCTCTCTAGTTTGGAAGAAGGTACCAGCGTGTTGCTTCATGTGGGCGTAGTTCAGATAATTTAAAGAAAAACTGGACAAGTGCTTGGACATACATGCCGATATGTGTGACTTTCAGTTACCGAATTTGGTCGCTTGCTTTGTTATGCAGGAAAAAGCCTTGTGGCTCCTTAAGGAGTAATTTCATTTCGCTTGACAACAATGGATAATTCGCGATGGTGTGCGATGTTGTGTGATCAGTTCGGTCACCCGTGATGACACCACCGGACTTCACCTTCTTAAGGTATGTGAAGATCTCAATTTCCCAGACTGTTCGATACTCACTTGAAACGGTTTGGTAAGACTTTAGCAGCCGAAGAAGTGGTATGCCAGGCTTCTCAGATTCTTAAGCGCGTAAGACAGACGGTGGTGTGTCTGTCGTGACGAAGAGAGCAGACTGAACACAGTGTAGTACTCATATAAGGTTCTTATTTCGACTAAGGGTTGTTGCATTGTCCTGCGTTCACAAAAATAAACTGTGTCCACATATCTAAGAAAACATATTTACACTGTTACTCTGTCACGACTCACCGGAGACTTTGGGCTCATCATATTTCTGACAAGCCTAAAAAAATTATGTTGGTGAATTTCAAGCCACTGTACACACTCAGACAAAGAAAAGAAGGCAGTACGAAGAACTTTCTGGAACGGGACGGAAATCGATAGATGTGATTTACATGCACAGACAAGCAAATGATTACAGTTTCAGAAAAATTGGATCATCCGATTTTTCTGAAATTGTAATCATTTGTTTGTCTCTACATTTACATCAGCCCTACCGATTTCTGTCTCATTCGCATAATTCATTTGTGGTGCCTCGTTCTTTCCTTTTGTGTTACCCTCGTGAGCTAAAAATTTTGACCACCTGCTTAATAGATTGTTTGCCCGTCTTTGGAACGAAATTCGTCACTGATTCCGCGTGGCAGGAATTCGACAAGTATGTTTATGGAGGTATGTGGCGTTACATGTCCGCCCACAGCCATGAAATGCGTGCGCGGCGATGGCTGACGATATCGACACAGAAGGATTCCATAAGACTTACATCAGGCGAATTTGTTCACAGAGCCATCAACGTGAGTTCCTCAAAGCACTGTGGCACGGTTCTGGCTCCGAGGCACGGTCAATTATACTGCTGAAAGAAGACATCAAGCATGATGAGATGCAGGTGGTTCGCAGCTGTTAACGTTTCTTCGATTACTGTCACACGTAAGCGCAGGAGAATGTCTCCCTTTGCTTGATATTGTTCCCACTAGCCCGCGTCCGTGGCGAGCTACACTTTACGAGCCGCCGTTCACCTCGATGACGGCTGGTTTGGATTAGATCTGGTATAGCAAAAATGTGATTCACACGAAGAGCCGCCACTTATTTATTGATCAATGGTCGAATCCCGTGCCCACTGCAATCGTAATTGACACTGTCGTTGGGTCTACATGTGAACACGTAGGTCTAGTCTGCTGCGGAGCTCCATGTTTAACAATGTGCGATGAACCGTGTGCTCCGAAACACTTGTGCGTGGAGCAGCATTGTGCTCTTTCAGCAGAGACGCCATAGATCACCCTCTATCCTACTTTACAGAAAAGACAAGCCTCCGAACCCCACGTTCAGTGAAGAGTCGTGGACGTTCGACTATTTGGCACCAAGTGGTAGTTTCGCTAGCCTTCTACCTCTTTCCGTAGATGCTCACGACAGTAGCACATTAACGTTCGACCAGCTTCTCCGTTTTCGAAATAGGTACTCATTCAAAAGATCTGCGTAATAATAACTTTCCCTTTGTCAAAGTCGCTTACCTCAATGAATTTCCCCATTTGGAGCCCATATCTTCGTTAGTGTGGTCCTCCACTCGTGTCTGTTCCACTTACATGTTATTTTTACCGCGCCACGTGCCCGCAACGCCACTAGGTGACATCCAACATCGCGGTGGGCGGTAGTCATAATGTTTTGGCTCATCAATGTACGCCTAAATCTGTATCTTTTTGGCACCTGCCTCGAAACTAGTAATGACAGAATAAATTGCCATTGACAAGTCTAGCTGTGAAAATACGTTTTCATCTTCAACACTAACAGCTACAGACTAACAAATTTTCATAAAGTTGAACAATTCTGGATGAAGGGATGATGTGCTGGCACTACATGTAGTATCTTGGCAGTGCCATCGACAAAAGACGCTCATCAAGAGCCTACTTCGTTTAATCACATGGGCTGTTGCAGGTGATGTCCACCCTTCCCCTGCAGCCTGTTCCGCTGTGCTCTGCATGGAGTTGCCAAAATAATGAAATTATGCCTGCTTCCAACACCTCTTGCTACTCTTTGTATTTAACTGGGCTTCGCATTGCACAGCTCTTGAGTCTGTTTCTATGTTATCCTACAATACTGGGGTACAATTTCGCCTGTCTGTCTCAACAAGAATGAATTATTTACGAACGGCTAATTTAAGCCGACTAAACTTTGGAGACATACATAGCTGGGCGTAAGTGTGGTTTCATCTTTCCTACTGTGCCATGTTTCGTTGCTTCAAAACGATTCTGTCCTACCAATAAGTTATAGATTGGTCGTATACCGTATTCAATGTTCTTTAGCAACATGGCCTTTAATGATAGTAAATTGTATTATTTCTCTCCAGTGTTCTTTCTCTAGCCAAATTATTACTTAAAAAGAGGTAATCCGAGTCCGCTGTCACATTATCTTTACCTTTCTTAATGCAGGTGTTCATGGTTATTCCACAATCTCTTCCAACTTCTGCATATTGTATAGCACATTTGTGTAATCCAATATCTGGAGCTACATGTTCTACATAAACGAACTATTTGATCGGGTGTACTTGTATAACATTGTTTTTATTTTTTAAAGAATTTCGTGTTGCCTTCAGTTGTCAGAATTTTATTTTGCAATTTCAATGTCGGCATTAAGGCATTCTCAAGAACAAGATTTTTACATACAACGAGAAAAACCTTGTTCTTGTTTCAGTATATTTTTGACCTTGAGAGAAATTTAATTATCTCTTCAGAGATTTTTATACCTCCCACTCTTTTTATTGCAGCCATGCGGATGTCATGTATTTTTTAAACCTGCTAGGCATTTAGAGATAAAGTAAACTAAATGTGCGCTACGTTCCCTGAAAACTACTACTCTTAGCGAACAGTCACCAGAAGACGTAAAGAGTAAGCAAAGTCAATTATTCCTTGTTTGTGACAAAGGGCGCAGCATAAACCAGTGATGTCAGTGGAGAACAGTGATAACTTCACTTTCTCCACGAAATTAGTTTAGCATACCGTGATATCTCGGACCGTAGAGGGAGTATTGATACGGCGGTGCTACATTTGTGGAATCTCTGAATAGAAAAACGTGTAATACGCACTCACTAGTGTGTAAGCGACCATGTAAAGTGAGCGCAACCCTTAAATATCATTATGCTAATGTCACGGCTGTAGGAAAACCGTCCACGTTCATCTTCAGCACTCACTGTACGCTAGATCAATTCTGAGAGAGCTGACCAGGCTCTGCAGTCGGTTCACTGCCGTCTGCTTCTGGTTAGATTTAGGGCATGAATGACAGAAACTAAATGCTATGAAATCAAATGAACAGATGGATGTGGATGAAATCGCTGAAGATGCAGTGACATGAAATAGCGTTAGCGCAACTTGTTCTAATGTGTTGAACGAGCAACATAATCAATATGTGACGACAACTAAACACTTGTATCTGACCGGGACTCAAATCTGGATCTACAGTTTACTGTGAGCAGTCGCTTCAACCGTTAGGCTACCTGAGCACGTTCCCGCCTTCTACTTGAACCATTAACTCGCAATGATCTTTCCAACTATCAATTCCGAAAAATACTTCCAGAGATTTTCCCAAGAGGCAAGTGGAATTGCACCACATGGGGGAATACATTCATTTCATATATATCCGTTGTGACACAGCTCTCCACCGAATCCATTCCCCAGTGGTGCTGTTTCCATAGTTTATGGGTCATTAGTCTTCATGTTAATGTGGCCAGCCACGAATTTGTCTTCTGTACCAATGTCTTGACCTCAGAGTAGTATTTGCACCCAAATCCTCAACTAATAGTTGGATATAATCTAAACTCTGTCTGCCTTCTACATATCCGTCAAGTAACAGGAAGGTACTCCTTTATTTTGAGAGTTAAGGCTCTTGACTCTCCTACCGGATAGCCACTAGATATGTGACATGACGCATGAGTAATATTTATACCAGCCGTAACAGCTATTACGCATCGTACCGATATCTCGAAAATGGCTTCATAGATAACTATAGATTTTCTGTTAGTAATGCCCCGAACAAATTGATCTATAAGTCAGATTACCTTCCATTCGGAGAGTGGGTACACTCAGCGACTGTTATGTGGTTTATAAATTATAGAGTCCAGCAATGAGTCGTCCTTTTTTAGATTTTATTGCGCAAATCCAGATTCAAAGAAATGTGACTGACACCCGAATAACAGGGACTTTCATACATCGAGAATAGAAAATAGTGCACTAAGAATGGCTAACCACTAGATTAAATTTGGATTTGCGTAATAAAATCTAAAAAAGGATGACTGATTGCTGCACTTTATAATTTATATGACCTTTAAGTTCTAGTCTGAAATTTTACTTCTAATCTGCGCAACGGAATGAATACTGTGACCAACTACCCCCGAGACAAAGCCTCTGATGACATCAGTGCTCTACTGAATCAGCTCTAATAAAATCACAGTGCACAATTGTTACTCCGGAACTGCATCATACTACAATTTTCATTCAACTATTGCATATTGATGAGCAAGGAACAATGATTGCTTGGCGAGGAAACAAATGACTGCTGACTAGAGTTGACAAGAATCACCATCTCATTGATTTTGATTTATTATTCCCACAGTTCGTCACGTCCTTCCAACAACCCATATCGTACATTATTTACTGTTTCCCAGTGGTCATAATTGTTTGTTAACATTCCAGTTCGACTTTAAATCGCCTGTATACTCTAGTCTCGTAATACACCGAGGCTGCCTCCTCTTTCCTAATATCGTGTGAGACCTACTTTTGCCCAGCGTAGTGCAGCAGTCTGACGCGGCATGGACTCAATAAGTCGTTGAAAGTCCCCTGCAGAAATACTGAGCCATGCTTCCTCTACTGGCGTCCGTAATTGCGGAAGTGCGGCCGGTTCAGGATTTTGTACACGGAATGACCACTCGATTATGTCCTATAAATGTCGATAGGATTCATATCGGGACGTCGGCCTACCTGGTTGGTCAAATCGTTCGCTTCCATTATCCAGAGTCTTCTTCAAAGCAGCCGCTAATAATTATGACGCCGTGACATGACGCATTTCGTTTGTGAACATGAAATCCATGAATGGTTGCAAATGGTTCCTAAGTAGCCGAACATGTCCATTTCCAGTCAATGACCCATTCAGTTGGACAAAGCTACCCATCTGATTTAGGTTTTCCGTGATTTCCTTAAATCGCTTGAGGCAAATGCCGGGATGGTTCCTTTGAAAAGGCATGGCCGATTTCCTTCCCCATCCTTCCCTAATACGATGAGACCGATGACCTCGCAGTTTGGTCTCCTACCCCCAAATCATCCCAACCCAAGGCTACCCAGATGATGACATGTAAAAACAGCCCAAATCATTATGGAGCCACCACCAAATTGCATAATGCCTTGGGTCCATGGCTTCGTGGGGTCTGCACCACACTCGAACCCTACCACCAGCTCTTACCAACTGAAATCGGGACTCATTTGACCAGCCCACGGTTTTCCAGTCATCTAGGGTCCAACCGACATGGTCATGTGCCCAGGAGAGCCGCTGCAGGTGATGCCATGCTGTTGGCAAAGGCACTCGCGTCGGTCGTCTGCTGCTGTAGCCCACTAAGGCCAGATTTCACAGCACTGACCAAACAGATACGTTTCTCGTACATCCCACATTGATTTCTGCGGTTATTTCCCGCACTGTCCCTTGTCTGTTAGCAATGACGCCTCCACGCATGTGCCACTGCTCTCGTTCGTTAAGTGAAGCCCATCCTCCACTGCGTTCTCCATGGTGAGAAGTAATGCCTGAAATTTGGTGCTCTCGACACACACTTGACACTGTGGATCTCCCAGTATCGAATTGCCTAACTATTTCCGAAACGGAAAGTCCCATGCGTCTAGCTCCAACTACTATTTCGCGTTAAAAGTCTATTAATTTCCGTCACGCTGCCACAATCCCGTCGTATACCTTTTTTCATAACACACCCGAGTGCAATGCACTGCCCTTTGATACGTTGTGTCTACGATACTACCGACATCTGGTTGCTGGGATATCAGTTCCATGACTTTTGTCACCTCAGTGTATCAAGGCCTACAGTGCACAACTGGGGACTGGTTTTCGATATTCTCCATACAATACATGCTCTGTCAATCTACTAATTCAAACATACACACTCCCAGCGTTCACACTAACGCAGCGAATCAGTCTCATCTTCATCGACTGCCTAACAAGAAAACTACACTTCAGTCTCTTGCATGACGAAGTTTGTCTGAAAAAATAGTAAGTCAATATTGAAATATCTCTGTGTATTGTTTCCCCACAACTAATTTTAATCCCAATACATGTCACCTGCATAACTGTCTGCTTATCATGACAGCTTCTTTACGAAGCGTGTCCACTTATGACATCCCTTAATCTTATCGGAAATGATCATTCAGTTTGTGTGTGTGATGATTAGTTAATTTCGGTAACGAAGTAAATTGGCCGACAGTAGCCGACCAAAGATTGTATAACTATTGTAAATATACTAGACGCTCTGTGCATGTGCATCACCCTATGAGTGTTGAATCGGATCGTGTATATGTATGAAATGTAGACGATATTGAATTATGAAAAGAAAGAGCAATAATATTCAAAGTCGTCATCACGAGATCGCTTCTGGGACTCCAATTCAATTACATCATCTACTCATTTTATTGATCACGAAGTCAATTTTCAGGTGGTGCGGATTCTATAGGAAATTTGATGCTGCGGACGAGCCTGTAGCATGGTCGACGCTATTTCATACCTTCGTACGAGAGCTGTCCAGCTTCACTATTTGGGGCCCGCATTGCACATTGTGGAGTCCCTCCTCCATATATTAGTCTTCGTTTACAGGATCTACTGACGCCGCTAGGAATTCTGTGGAGTGTTGTAGACTGCATTAGAAACCAAATATTCGTAACAGGTAACATACAAATAAATAACGCACCCTGGTGCTATTCTCTATGCATTTTTTGTACTTACCGTTATGTAAAGTGATCATACTTGTTCCACACACTCAGCATTCTACACACAATTTTTTTCCTGCAAAGTTAAGAAAAATCAGATGGTTCAAATGGCTCTGAGCACTATGGGACTTAACTTCTGAAGTCTTCAGTCCCCTAGAACTTAGACCTAATTAAACCTAACTAACCTAAAGACATAACACACATCCATGCTCGAGGCAGGATTCGAACCTGCGACCGTAGCGGAAGCGCCTAGAACCCTCCGCCACCGCGGCCCGCTGTACCAGTTTCTTGGGATCTTCAGTCTATATGGCAACTTCTTTGTGTCCACTTACAACATCCCTTTTTCTTATAGTAAATGACCATTTAGTGTGTTGTGAGGATTTGTTAATTGTGGTAAGTACGTGAAATTGGCTGACATAAGCCGACCAGCAACTGTACACCTATTGTAAATATTTGTGTATACTAGACGCTCTGTGCACGTACGTTACTCTATGAGTGTTGAATCGAATAGTGTTCTTGTATGGAATTTAGTCTACACACACACACACACAAAACACACATATATATATATATATATATATATATATATATATATATATATATATATATATATATATATACATTCCTGGAAATTGAAATAAGAACACCGTGAATTCATTGTCCCAGGAAGGGGAAACTTTATTGACACATTCCTGGGGTCAGATACATCACATGATCACACTGACAGAACCACAGGCACATAGACACAGGCAACAGAGCATGCACAATGTCGGCAATAGTACAGTGTATATCCACCTTTCGCAGCAATGCAGGCTGCTATTCTCCCATGGAGACGATCGTACAGATGCTGGATGTAGTCCTGTGGAACGGCTTGCCATGCCATTTCCACCTGGCGCCTCAGTTGGACCAGCATTCGTGCTGGACGTGCAGACCGCGTGAGACGACGCTTCATCCAGTCCCAAACATGCTCAATGGGGGACAGATCCGGAGATCTTGCTGGCCAGGGTAGTTGACTTACACCTTCTAGAGCACGTTGGGTGGCACGGGATACATGCGGACGTGCATTGTCCTGTTGGAACAGCAAGTTCCCTTGCCGGTCTAGGAATGGTAGGACGATGGGTTCGATGACGGTTTGGATGTACCGTGCACTATTCAGTGTCCCCTCGACGATCACCAGTGGTGTACGGCCAATGTAGGAGATCGCTCCCCACACCATGATGCCGGGTGTTGGCCCTGTGTGCCTCGGTCGTATGCAGTCCTGATTGTGGCGCTCACCTGCACGGCGCCAAACACGCATACGACCATCATTGGCACCAAGGCAGAAGCGACTCTCATCGCTGAAGACGACACGTCTCCATTCGTCCCTCCATTCACGCCTGTCGCGACACCACTGGAGGCGGGCTGCACGATGTTGGGGCGTGAGCGGAAGACGGCCTAACGGTGTGCGGGACCGTAGCCCAGCTTCATGGAGACGGTTGCGAATGGTCCTCGCCGATACCCCAGGAGCAACAGTGTCCCTAATTTGCTGGGAAGTGGCGGTGCGGTCCCCTACGGCACTGCGTAGGATCCTACGGTCTTGGCGTGCATCCGTGCGTCGCTGCGGCCCGGTCCCAGGTCGACGGGCACGTGCACCTTCCGCCGACCACTGGCTACAACATCGATGTACTGTGGAGACCTCACGCCCCACGTGTTGAGCAATTCGGCGGTACGTCCACCCGGCCTCCCGCATGCCCACTATACGCCCTCGCTCAAAGTCCGTCAACTGCACATACGGTTCACGTCCACGCTGTCGCGGCATGCTACCAGTGTTAAAGACTGCGATGGAGCTCCGTATGCCACGGCAAACTGGCTGACACTGACGGCGGCGGTGCACAAATGCTGCGCAGCTAGCGCCATTCGACGGCCAACACCGCGGTTCCTGGTGTGTCCGCTGTGCCGTGCGTGTGATCATTGCTTGTACAGCCCTCTCGCAGTGTCCGGAGCAAGTATGGTGGGTCTGACACACCGGTGTCAATGTGTTCTTTTTTCCATTTCCAGGAGTGTATATATATAATGCAATCCTGAAATTAAGAATGTTTCACTCCTTCCGCTGTGCTTTGTCTATACAGCTGACATAGGCAGTATGTAAATTTAGTCACCCTTGAGGAAGTGCTTGATCATATCAAAAGACTGTACACGGCTTTTTGCAATAGTCTCAGCTTAGAAACTAAACTTAATCGAAGACTTCCAGCATAAGAACTCTCCCTCATTCAGCCAATGGCCTTGTCAAAGGGGCTGAGGAGTGGGCAGAGGTTCAGAGCACTCTCTTGCCCTTGGGGTGGTAAACTGGTCCTAAAGGCAGAAGAATCAGCCATGATCAACGACTTGAGGACTCAGAAGCCAGTAGGAACCACTGCATTAAAGACACATATTGTGTATACACAGGACATGCGACCTGAAATCGAGAAAAGTCATGACGATATCTCCGTTGGCAAATTATTTCGGAATAGTCCCACAGTCGGATCTCCGGGAGACGACGGCCTAGGGGAGGCGTGGGGGGGGGGGGGGGGGGGGGCGTGAACATGAGAAAAATACTGACTAACCAACGACTTTCTGAGAGTCCGAACGTAGAGTGTCAGAAGTTTGTAGTTGATGGGGAAGCTAGGAAATCTGAAGAGGGGAAATGCTAAGACTCAATCTAGATATAGTGTGGGTCAGTACTGTGAAATGGAAGGAAGACAAGGATTTCTGGTCAAACGAGTATAGGATAAGATCAACAACTGCAGAAAATCGTATTGAAAGTGTACGATTCATTATAAACAGGAAAATAGTGCAGTGAGTGTGTTACTGTGAACAGTTCACTAGTAGGACTATTCTAATAAGAATAGACAGCAGACTGGAGACAATAATTCAGGTATACATGTCGAGGCCCCAAGCAGAGGATGAAGAGATGGGAAAAGTATATGAAGATACTGAACATGTAATTCAATACGAAAAGAGAAATGGAAATCTAGTAGTCATGCGGGATTTCTATACTCATTGGGGGAAGTGGCAACAAAACGTCTATTCGACAGACAGTCCTTCATCAGACCTTCGGAGAAACACCAACCACACATTACCGAAGATACAAAAAGTGAATAAGTGCGTGAATTATCGCACTATTAGCTTAACAGCACATGCATCCAAATTTCTGACAAGAATAATATACAGAAGAATGGAATAGGAAGTCGAGAAGATGTTAGATGATGACTAGTTTAGCTTTAGGAAAGGTAAATACACCAGAGAAGCGGTGCTGACATTTCGGTTGGTGATGGAAACAGGCTCGAAGAAAAATCTAGACACGTTCATAGCGTTTGTCGACGTGGAAAAAGCGTTCGTTAGCGCAAGCTGGTGCAAGATGTAGGAAATTCTGAAAAAAAGGGGATTAGCTATAGGGAAAGACGGGTAACATACAATATAAACAAGAACCAAAAGGGAACAACAAGACTGGAAGACCAAGAAGAATAGTGATCACATTAAAAAGACTGTAAGACAGGGATGTAGTCCCTGCTGTTCAGTCATCGAGGAAGCAAGAAAGGAAATAAACGACATATAGCTTGATTCTTACATAGAAGATAACAGCAACCAGTCACTTTTTACAATTCTATTTAGTTATTTAAATAGCTCCGTTACCGTTTCGAACCGACAGTTCATCTTCTGACAGCTATTTCACGTTAAGATAAATTTTACATTAGTCCTCGCTCTTTGTTCTCCCAACAGATGAAATTTCCTTGAGGTGGGCCGCTGGGGTAGCCACGCGGTTTGACGCGCCTTACCACGGTTCGCGCCGCTCCCCCCGTCGGAGGTACGAGTCCTCCCTTGGGCATGGGTGTGTGTGTTGTCCTTACCATCAGTTAGTTTAAGTTAGATTAAGTAGTTTGGAAGCCTAGGGACTGATGACCTCAGCAGTTTGGTCCCATATGAATTAACCACAAATTTACAAAATTTCCTTGGGGAGGAGGTGCCCTACAAACAAAACAACATGTGGGACAATGTCTTTTAAACTGTAATTGTACCTGACAACGATTTTAAGTGATGTAAATCGAAAACTGATGAACCTCTTTATGTATATATATGCACATAATCTAAAGCACCACTTACACCAAGAAGCTCCACTGCATGGAAATATGTACACAAAGATGGCAATATTACAACCATAAAACCCGGACGCTATGGATGAGCGGTTCTAGGCGCTTCAGTCGGGAACCGCGCTGCTGCTACGGTCGCAGGTTCGAATCCTGCCTCTGGCATGGATGTGTGTGATGTCCTTCGTTTAGTTAAGTTTAAGTAGTTCTAAGTCTAGGGGACTGATGATCTCACATGTTAAGTGCCTTACTGCTTAGAGTCTTTTAAGCCATTTTGAACCATTTTGAACAACCATAATAATGCCAGAGACTTCCATTCTCACAAATATTTCGTTATATACAGGGTGAGTCACCTAACGTTACCGCTGGATATATTTCGTAAACCACATCAAATACTGACGAACCGGTTCCACAGACCGAACGTGAGGAGAGGGGCTAGTGTAATTGTTTAATACAAACCATACAAAAATGCAAGGAAGTATGTTTTTTAACACAAACCTACGTTTTTTTAAATGGAACCACGTTAGTTTTGTTAGCACATCTGAACATATAAACAAATACGTAATCATTGCCGTTTGTTGCATTGTAAAATGTTAATTACATCCGGAGATATTGTAACCTAAAGTTGACGCTTGAGTACCAGTCCTCCGCAGTGACAGTGATATTTACAAATTACTAATGTTACATCACTTAGTATTTTCATTAAAAGAGAAATGATTAAAAGTAAGGTAAACAAATAAAGCAATCATTTGTTATAAAGTGTTAATATATGCACTGGAAATAAAATAGTGTCAGATGTACATGAATAAATATTACAACTATGGATATATTATGGTATATATCGGAAGTGCTGTAAATGATTTTGGAGGGATGTACGGAAATAAAATTACAACAATAGATATTTCGTTCATTTTTAGATATAGCTAGATGAAGGTACTGTATGACAAGGCAAGCTGCTACCTGTTATACACTATTTCATGTTGGTTTCGTGATTGCATGTTATTATTGTGAATGGAGTAGTGTTTACTTTAAGCTGGAGAGCACGTGAATGAAATTTTGAAGAAAAGCTGCATTGACTAACTCGGTCTGTTAATTGAAGAGATTTTGTGGTGATTTGCTTTTATGTACATACATTTCAATTTCTTCAAGCAAATCCATAAAACTACCTTTCTCAGGAAGGTGCAATACTTGTACACGATCTTCAACGCTCTTTATTCTATGATTGTTAGTAGTTGTGTGCATGGCAAGTGTGGATTTTGAAAAGTTGTCCCAACTTATGGCATCTATACGCTCTTTGAACTGAGTCTCAATGTTCTTCCAGTTTGTCCCATATAGTAATAGGAGCAACTTCGACAACTGAGTTTGTATACACCAGATATAGTCTCATGTTCAATTGTTAATTTACTGTTTCTGTGCATGCTGCACAGATTTGTTGATAATGTGTCTATTTTCTCATCAAAAGTAGAATTGTATAATCAACATACCTTTTGTGGTAGAAGATTTTGCTGTTGAAGCGACTCTTGACTCTTAGCTTCAAGAAAGCCTACTGTAAGTGATTTATGTAAATATCTGCTAACATCCCAGTTAGGCTGCTACCCACTGTCAACCTATCTTTCTATTTGTATATTTTGTTATTAAAACTGAAGTAATTGTATGACAGTGCAAAGGTGAGTAACTCAATGAACTAGCAGATCTCTGCCACACTTAGTTTCTTGTGTTTCAGTAGATTGTTTCTGATTATGTTTATGGTGTCCTCTGTAGGGGTGTTAGTTTGAAGGTATACTATGTCAAGTGATCAAAATTTGGGTCTCGGTGTAATGTTAAAATCTTTAATTCTGTCAATGAGTTCATATGTGTTCTTAATGCAGTTAAAAATGGTTCAAATGGCTCTGAGCACTATGCGACTTAACTTCTGAGGTCATCAGTCGCCTAGAACTTAGAACTAATTAAACCCAACTAATCTAAGGACATCACACACATCCATGCCCGACGTAGGATTCGAACCTGCGACCGTACCAGTCACTCGGTTCCAGGCTGTAGCGCCTAGAACCGCACGGCCACTCCGACCGGCCTTAATGCAATATTTGTTTTCAAAAGTATAGTAGGTATTAAACAGATCAAACAGTTTGTTACTTATGCTATATGAATGGCTGTTCATAGAGTTCTCCTTTTAGATCTTAGGCTGCGGCCAGAGCTGAGGTGCAGTGGGGTTCATGGAAATGCAGTCAGCACTTCCCAATTAGTTAGGAGGAAATTATAATTCTTAGATATTAAGAAGAGCAAACAGTTTGTTATTTAGGCTATATGAATGGCTGTTCGTAGAGTTCACACTTGACCCAATACGATTCTTCTCCTTATATGTCTCAGGCTGTGATCAGAGCTGAGGTGCAGTGGGATTCATGGAAACACAGTCATGCTATTACCAGTTAGTTAGGAGGAAACTACAATTCTTAAATGTTTTCTTAATTTTGGCCTGAAATGTATAAGTAGGAGCAAAATCTATATCAGTTATGTTTTACTATTGAAGAATTGCATGGTTTTGTCAACATAGTTATTTTCGTATGTTATCAGTGCACAGTTACTTTTATCTGCTTTGACTACTAAAGCTTTATTCTCAGAAAGTTTGGAATTGATACAGATTAGAACGTTTAGGTCACTGTTTCTGTGTAAACTGTTACTTTTGAGGTGACTTGTTATTATTTTATTGGCTTTGAAGGCTACAGCATTGGTTTACATGACATTTTATTTTGCAGCATCACATGCAAGCTAAGTAGATGCAGTGAAGTTCTTCAAGTTATTTGCATTTAGTCTGGGCTCTAGGGCCTCGTTTATGAGAGCAAATTGATTATTTGTAAAACTGACATTAGTTGAGTTATATAGGTCTTTGATGGAACTGATGTTGACTATCACGTGAGCTTCTGGAGGGCAGGTTACCTTTTTTCATTTTCAAAGTATCAAGTTTTTTCTTATTCTTAAACAATATTTTCCGATGTTCTTTTTCAGTGATGTCTTCAATGTTTTGTGATAAGTAGAATAGCCGGAGAGACAGTTTCCAAGTTACAAGTGTACACTTTACAGTTGCTTGTTGAGTTCTTTGTTTTTATATTGCTTTTTAATTTTGTCTTGAGCCTCATGATTGCACAATTATTTTTAACTATTTGGCAGTAGAGGTTTTAGAATTAAACTTCACTTTTATGTAGTTTGGTGTTATCTGTGCTGCCAGACATTTATTGTTATATTTGATGTTGAGGTTCGTCTTCGTTAACATTCTTTTGCAACTTTTAAAAGTGTGAACGTTTCTCAGTACCTGGCGAGGTAAGCTTAATGCTATTTGGTCGAAAACTGATATTCTGAGCCCATGGCTGTCTACAGAATGGTAGGATGACTCTTACATAGACGATAACAGCGACGAGCCACTTTTTACAATGCTATTTATTTATTTCAATAGCGCCATTACCGGTTTCGAGCCGATACGTTTATCTTCAAATGGTTACTTCACATTAAGATAAATTTTACATCAGATTTCGCTTTTTGTTTTACCAACTGACGAAATTTCCGTGGGGTGGTGCTGCCCTACAACCAAAACAACATGTGGGACAATGTCTTCTTAACTTTAATTGTGCCTCACAAGTATTTTAAGTGATGTAAACAAATTATTAGAGGGAAGACGTTTCGGTTACTTACGCTGAAAAGTCCACGCCATTACGTTCCAGTGCAGAATGGTTGTGATCATACAGCATCCAAAACTGTATGGTGCACTTTTTATGTATTTATATGCACATAATCTAAAGCACCATTCTCACTCTAAGACGATGCACCATATAGAAGTATATACACAAAGATGGCGATATTACAACCATAACTATGCCAAAGACTTCCATTCTCATAGATATTTCGTTATATACATGTATGTGACAGTAGATTTTTGAAAATAGCTAATTTTACATCACTCACTATTTATATTTAAAAAGAACTGTTTAAAATTACGATAAACAACTAAAGCAGTCAAATTGTTATGAATTGGTACTACAGTGATATTACGTAAATATTATGGAATGCATTGGAACCAAAGTAAATGATAAGTGTCAGATGTATTTAAATAAATATTACCACTAAGGACATTATTACGGCATACATTGGAACTACAGTAAAAGATCTGGGATGGATGTACATACATAAAATTAAAACAATGGGCATTTCATTGATTTTTAGACATAGTTAGTTGAAGGTTCTATATGACCAGTCATTCACTATTTCATGTTGGGTAAGAGACTGTATGTTATTATTGAGAATGGAGTAGTGTTTACCTTAAACTGTAAAGCAGGTGAATGAAATTTTTAAGAGAAACTGCATTGGCTAACTCATTGTGTTAATTAAGGAAATTTTGTGGTGATTTGCTTTTATCTACATATATTTAAATCTCTTCAAACAAACTCATAAAACTACATTTCTTAGCATGATGCGATACTTGTACATGGTCTTTATTCAACGATTGTTAGTAGTTGTGTGCATGACAAGTCTGGATTTTGAAAAGTTGTTCCAATGTATGGCGTCTACGTTCTCTTTGAAGCGAATCTCAATGCTTCTCCCATTTTGTGATATATACTAAGGGGGCCAACACTGACGGCTGAGTTTGTTTATGCCAGACTTTTTATATGGGGAGTTGTTATTCTTTAAGTTGCTAACTGCTATCTGCTGGAGTTTGTTGTTTGTGTGACACCTTATTTTACTTTTCGCGTTTTGATTGCTTATTTTATAGGATATGCTCACTAAGAAAGATAGTGCAACGTATTTTCTGTTGTTTTCTACTGTGTAGTGTGTTAGCTACGTGATTGTCTGGCGTGCAGCTTTCTTGGCTGATGGTTTTAGAATTTTTTGTGATAGTTTGCCTATTTTATGAAAGGGCTGTATCCGTTGTATGAGGCTATGTTTTTAATGATACCGATTTCTTTTTTTTTTCTGGACTGGCTACAGTGGATATTTATGTAGGCGATTCAATGTGGATCTAAAATATGTAAACATGTGCCAACATACCAGCTAGACTGCTACCAACTGCCAACCTATCTTTCTGTTTCTATATTTTGTTATTAAAACAGAAGCAATGGTATGACAGTGCTAAGGTGAGTATCTCAATAAACTCACAGATCACTGCCACGATTAGTCTCTTATGTGCGACTAGATTGTTTCTGATTATGTTTATGTTGTCCTCTATAGGGACGTTAGTATTAAGATTTACTAAGTCAAGTGACATAAATTTAGCTGTCGGTCTAATGTGAACATTGTATCTATTCTTAATGGAGAATTTGTTTCCACAAATGTAGTAGGAATTAAGCAAGGCAAGTAGTTTATTATTTAGACTGTATGAAGGGCTGCAACGAAACGGCGCGGACTTTTCATCGTAAGTAACCGAAACATCTTCCCTCTAATAATTTCTTTATATCACTCAAAATCTTTGTGAGGTACAATTACGTTAAAAAAGAGATAGTCCCACATCTTATTCTGATAGTAGGGCACCAACACCCCACGGAAATTTCATCAGTTCGGCAAACAAAAAGCGAAATCTGATGTACAATTTATCTTAACGTGAACTAGCCGTCTGAAGATGAACGTGTCGGTTCGAAACGGGTAACGGCGCTATTTATGTAAATAAACAGTATTTGAAAAAATGGCTTGTCGCTGCTATGTAAGAGTCAACCTTTATTTTGTACACAGCCATGTGCTCAGAATTTCATGTTTTGACAAAATAGCAGAAATAAAAGAAAGTTTCAGGAGTGAGATTAAAATTAAAGGATATCAATGACAAGATCTTCAGAGAAAGTGAAGAAGATCTGCAGAATGTGTTCAATGGAACGAACAGTCTAATGTGTACAGAATAAGAAGAAAGAGGAAAGTAATGAGAAGCAGCACAAATGAGAACAGCAGAGAACTTAACATCAAAATTTGGTGCCACAAAGGAAACGAAGTTAATGAATTCTGCTACATAGGCAGTAAAATAACCTATGACTGATAGAGCAAGGAGGACATAAAAAGCATACTAGCACTTGTGAAAAAGGCATTCCTGGCCAAGAGAAGTGTGCTAGTATCAAACAAAGGTCTCAATTTGAAGAATAAATTTCTGAGACTGTACATGTGGAGCACAGCATTGTATGGCAGTGAGACATGGACTGTGGGAAAACCAGAAAAGAAGAGAATCAAAACCTTTAAGACGTTGAGCTGCAGAATAATGTTAAAAACGTGATGGAGAGTTAAGGTAAGGAATGAGGAGGCTCTGCATAGAACCTGCGAGGAAATGAATATGTGCTAAAGACTGTGAAGAAGAAGAAACAGATAGACCATCTGTTAAGGCACCAGGGAATAACTTCTATAGTACTGGAGGGAGCTGTGGAGGGTAAAAACTATAGAGGAAACAAAGGCTGGAGTACACCCAGCAAATAATTGAGGAAGTAGGGGGCAATTGTCACTCTGAATGAAAAGGTTGACACAGGAGAGAAATTCGTGGCGGGCTGAATCAAGCCAGTCAGATGAGTCAACAAAGCAAAAAACAAAACAAAAAATCTCGTCCATCCGATGGTCTGAAAAAGGAAAGCTAACAATCTCAGATTTACTTGCCTAATATTGGATCAAAATTTGGAAAATCTGTTTGTCATAGTTATCGCTGTGAAATTAAGAAACATTATATCTAACTACAGGCGTAACAGTTTCACATACATACCAATCTGCAGAAAAATATTTGGAGCACACAACGAAGTCGTCCGTTAGGATCAGGAACCAGCACCAGATTGTCGGAAGAAGGTTGTCCACAAAGAAGACCTCCATCTATTAGGTGGTCAGGGCACTCTCTTGCTACCGTGGCAAGTCTAGACTCTCCGCTATTGTGGAATAGGTGGCTTGTTTGTTTACTTTAGATGAGCAATAGACTGGTCAAAGATTACTGGTAATTACCCATGCACTATCTATGGTCTCCTGCATCTCGATGCAGATGACACACACACACTCACACACACGCACACACACACACACACACACACACACACACACACACACACATACATACATACATGCACACGTACACACACACCATCAAATCATAAATAAATCATATAATAGTAAAAATGAGGACATAAGGATCAACTGGGATAGGAAGTGCAGATTCAGTTCAAGGAATTCGCATCGTCATTCTTTACTACTTCGACAGCCGGTTACCAAGTATTAAGTAAGTATGCCGAAATCGTATTCTGACAAGAACAACGATACTGATAAACATGTGAGGAGTGAAACTGTACCCACTCAATCTCCTTTTTCGTGCCAGTGTTTTCCACATGTTTCTCTCCTCGCCGATTCTACGGAAAATCTCATTGCACCTTATCTGTTCAGCTAATTTTCATTATCTTTCTATACCATCATGTTTAAAACCCATAGATTCTCTTCTTTTCGGTTTTCCCACAGTCAGTGCGTCAGTTCCATACATTCTTGTGGGACAAATGAACATTCTCAGAAATTTCTACCTCAGATTAAGTCCTATGCTTCATAAAAATAGACTTCCGATTGCGGACAATGCATTCGTCTCCTATGACAGTCTCTTCTTCTATCCTGCTTTCTTCATTTGTCATACGTAATTTTGTTACCAAAGAAGCAGAATTATTTCACTTCGTTTACTTCGAGGCCCCGAATTTTGACGTTGAGTTTATTGCTAATCTCATCTCTGCTTCTCCTCAATGCAGTTGTCATTCTTTGGTTTACTTTCAATTTGTAAAGTGTGTTCATTGTCAGGGAATCTCATCACTGATACAGTTTCAACTAGAATTTTAATGGCCATTCTGAACCATTCTCTTATCTCAATAAATGTTTATTCGATGTTTATGCTGTGAATCAGCAATTCAAGGCACAGTTGACGTTACGCCCTCGTTGACAGCTGGCGTCATCACCGATGATGCACTGCCACCATGGCAAAACTGATAGACAGCTGAGTGCAGCGACATAACAAGGTGATAAGCGCCTCAACTGAGAGTGGAGAACAGTCCGTTGTGAGCAAAGAAGCGGCATCTATTTGGAGCCACTGCCACGAGTCATAACAAAGGTAGGATGGAACTTCGCTGTGGTGTCGGACATGGACAGCGTGCTGGCAAGTCTTGTTTATGTCTCAGAGTGCTTGGTGAGTGCTATTCGACGGCGATGCGCGATGTGTTGTGCCGGATGTGCTCAGCAAAGAACTGTAGTTATGTAGACGTCTGTGTCTGCCAGTATTTCTGTTTAATGTGTGCTAGTTATTATACACTCCTGGAAATTGAAATAAGAACACCGTGAATTCATTGTCCCAGGAAGGGGAAACTTTATTGACACATTCCTGGGGTCAGATACATCACATGATCACACTGACAGAACCACAGGCACATAGACACAGGCAACAGAGCATGCACAATGTCGGCACTAGTACAGTGTATATCCACCTTTCGCAGCAATACAGGCTGCTATTCTCCCATGGAGACGATCGTAGAGATGCTGGATGTAGTCCTGTGGAACGGCTTGCCATGCCATTTCCACCTGGCGCCTCAGTTGGACCAGCGTTCGTGCTGGACGTGCAGACCGCGTGAGACGACGCTTCATCCAGTCCCAAACATGCTCAATGGGGGACAGATCCGGAGATCTTGCTGGCCAGGGTAGTTGACTTACACCTTCTAGAGCACGTTGGGTGGCACGGGATACATGCGGACGTGCATTACCCTGTTGGAACAGCAAGTTCCCTTGCCGGTCTAGGAATGGTAGAACGATGGGTTCGATGACGGTTTGGATGTACCGTGCACTATTCAGTGTCCCCTCGACGATCACCAGTGGTGTACGGCCAGTGTAGGAGATCGCTCCCCACACCATGATGCCGGGTGTTGGCCCTGTGTGCCTCGGTCGTATGCAGTCCTGATTGTGGCGCTCACCTGCACGGCGCCAAACACGCATACGACCATCATTGGCACCAAGGCAGAAGCGACTCTCATCGCTGAAGACGACACGTCTCCATTCGTCCCTCCATTCACGCCTGTCGCGACACCACTGGAGGCGGGCTGCACGATGTTGGGGCGTGAGCGGAAGACGGCCTAACGGTGTGCGGGACCGTAGCCCAGCTTCATGGAGACGGTTGCGAATGGTCCTCGCCGATACCCCAGGAGCAACAGTGTCCCTAATTTGCTGGGAAGTGGCGGTGCGGTCCCCTACGACACTGCGTAGGATCCTACGGTCTTGGCGTGCATCCGTGCGTCGCTGCGGTCCGGTCCCAGGTCGACGGGCACGTGCACCTTCCGCCGACCACTGGCGACAACATCGATGTACTGTGGAGACCTCACGCCACACGTGTTGAGCAATTCGGCCTCCCGCATGCCCACTATACGCCCTCGCTCAAAGTCCGTCAACTGCACATACGGTTCACGTGCACGCTGTCGCGGCATGCTACCAGTGTTAAAGACTGCGATGGAGCTCCGTATGCCACGGCAAACTGGCTGACACTAACGGCGGCGGTGCACAAATGCTGCGCAGCTAGCGCCATTCGACGGCCAACACCGCGGTTCCTGGTGTGTCCGCTGTGCCGTGCGTGTGACCATTGCTTGTACAGCCCTCTCGCAGTGTCCGGAGCAAGTATGGTGGGTCTGACACACCGGTGTCAATGTGTTCTTTTTTCCATTTCCAGGAGTGTATTACCAGAACCGAGGAGCCACTTCAAAGCCTAATGTTCTTATCTGATATAAGTTTCAGTAGAAGAAGATTCGGTGGAAATTAACACTAAGGCTGTACTTTATTTTATTGTTCAAATGGTTCAAATGGCTCTGAGCACTATGGGACTCAACGCTGTGGTCATAAGTCCCCTAGAACTTAGAACTACTTAAACCTAACTAACCTAAGGACAGCACACAACACCCAGCCATCACGAGGCATAGTAAATCCCTGACCCCGCCGGGAATCGAACCCGGGAACCCGGGCGTGGGAAGCGAGAACGCTACCGCACGACCACGAGTATTTTATTGTCAACTGTGGTTAACTGATTTTCCTCTCCGACGTCTAACTTTTGACGTTGTTGAGTTACTGGCTATCACTATATGGACTGGTACTATTTGCTTTAATACTCTGTTAATCTTTATCTCTTGGAGATTACTTGCATTTGTATTAGTATTGCGGAATTTGAAGTGTTGGCTTCGGTCGATTTATTTTTTTTAAATATATTTCCTTAAGTAGAGTCTTGCTATTTTATTATCTTGTCATTTCTTCCAGCTTGTGTAATTATTAGTGGTACTGTTGCCTCTTGCTTTGCACCTTCCTTGTTACTGTAACGCTAAAATTAGTTTGAAAGAGTAATTCTACTGTTTGGCATGATTTTAAGGTATAAAGTAAATGTGTATTTGTGCACTGAACGCTGATCATTTCGTTGGCTTCAGTTTAACTCACGCGCTGTGATTCACTGAAACGCGTCATTAATAAATGCGTTTAAATTTTTTAAATATTCACGCCCACACAATACCCAAATACTTTCCATTCCCATCGTTCCGTGCCCTACAGTGTATACATCTAATAATCAATTTGAAAGGCAATTGCACTGTTTACATCTTTTTTAATCCAAGCACTTCGTTCTTGATGTTCCATTATTTTTTCCTCCTGATTTTTGTGTATATTGTGTATTACGCGTCTTCCTCACACATCCCGTGTGAAAAACTCTCGTAACAGCATTCGGAATTCATACGTGCAAACATCAAAGACAATGGTAATCTGAGGACTAGCCGAGGTTGTACAATATAACCCAATGGTTAAGGCGACTGTTCACGATTAAAAGTAAATTGTGTTTCGAATCAAGTTCTTGTACAGTTTTTTAAGCTGTTATTACGTACTCATTGCGGCATGAGTTTACACAAGAAACACGCAAGAGTCAGGCTGCAGAAAGCACGTAAGTGGTGGAAATAAAGCAGCATTTCTGCTTTTACTTGTCGCACTGTGATGGCTGTTAACCATTCTTTTATGGCAGCCGTCCGGAGCCAAGACTGCTGAACAACATAACAGAAAATTGTGAAATGTGGTGATTTGTGGTGCACTGGGTACATCGTACTATTTCGGTCCTTATGTACAAATCTGAGCAGCAATTAGAAAAGGTGTGGAGACTGGGATATTGTTCTGATTTCAGTTAATGTATCATATTTCGGCAGCACATCGCATGACCAAATATGATAAGTAACGTGTAAAACTCATTACACGAACGACCACTGCCATTTCCCTCATATCCTACACGTTCGCAACGACACACATCTGGGACATTATTATTCGGAATATAATTTCTCACTGTCCTCTAGCAACAGTTGTTAGCTCTCTGTGTACTCGTTTATAAGCCGCATAGAATTACATTCCCAGGAAATGTCGAGATATTGCTATTGATAGCAAAGGTATTAAGATATTTTTGGTTTTCTAACCATACTGAATTCTTCGTTTCACGCAGTTCTCCACAGTCCACAAATAAATAAAAAATGACCTTTTCAGCCAGCAACAGCCGCTATATCTTTCTTTTTAAATTTTGATTAGTTTCGACAATAGGTAATCATCATGGCCACCCAGAGAATGAAATATATGAAAATACATGATATATGCAGGTAAACATACTGATAAGATGAATACATCTGTACATTCGTAATGCATATGACCGTAATAATTGAAAACTAGCATACTATTATAAATGTAGCACGGGAAGTTCATATATTTCCGACACATGAGATAGAAACAAGTGTCATTGCACATAGAAGTCATGGTGCCAGTTGAGTGGTGTGCAACAATTTTTTTCTAATAATTTTATTAGTTACATAAAAGTCGGCAACGGCCTTGCCGCAGTGGCTTTACCAGTTTCCGTGAGATCAACGAAGTTAAGCGCTGTCGGGCGTGGTCGGCACTTGGATGGGTGACCATCCAGGCCGCCATGCGATGCGCTGTTGCCATTTTTCGGGGTGCACTCAGCCTCGTGATGCCAATTGAGGAGCTACTCGACCGAATAGTAGCGGCTTAGGTCAAGAATACCATCATAACGAGCGGGAGAGCGGTGTGCTGACCCCACGCCCCTCCTATGCGCATCCTCCTCTAAGGATGACACGGCGGTCGGATGATCCCGATGGGTCACTTGTGGCCTATAGATGGAGTGGTGGTTACATATAAGTCTCGACTAACAAATCAAAAGGAAGTGGCAGACTCCAGTTCACAATTAAATTCAGTATTGTAATTTATAATAACCCCAATATACGACCGTTAAAAAACAGCGCAGCATTACTTCTAGAGAAATTTTAAAAATTTAACTCTCACATTACACGGCTGCCAATGCTGCAAATAAGAGAAATATCTTTACGCCCTCTAGTCTGTGATGTCATTTATATCTACTTTAAAACAATCACATTATACACTTTCATAGTGTTAGTACACCGCACAATCTTTGTTACTGCAAACACTCAGACCGTTATCATTTGAAAACTCCTGATCGGTCCTTCCCAAAAATCATTCGCAAACGGTAACCACCGGAGGTTTGGGGAAACTCGGTTTAGTCAAAATGGGACCACCCAAGACACGCAATAGCCCAAACATTTACAATAAAGAAGCTTACTGATTATCACAGATGCCCTTGGCGAAAACAGCGGGCACTGCCTTTCTAACGACAACGAATACTAACAGGGAGCCTGTGACCATTAGGCAATAATAAACAGAAATTCCTAGCAAACCAAGAATGCAACATTTTCACAAATTTAAAAAGACACAGCTGCATATGACAATGGAAGTAACAAACTTCAAATTGCTGCGATCGCTTTAGTAGAGCAGTTATTCAGATTACCGGTTTCGGCAAAACTATGTTGCCATCTTCGGACCTTATGCACTGCACTTAATTTGATACAATTTGATACAATTTATCTGCATTTCACACAAACTGAACAGAGTTGATACCAACCCAGTATAACATGGCGGCGGCGAATCCAGCTGATGGGTGCAGTTTCTCACCAGGTCGAGGCTCGTGGCACTACTTCCACGCACAACCGGTGTGATGGCGCACGATTTTTCCTAGCTGAGGACTCGACAGGGAAGACGCTGCTCGGAGAGCCCCAGCGAGCTTTCACTACTTGCGGCCAGCGCGTGTACTTCTCTGGCGGTGTGTGCAGGACGCACCGGACTGGTTCGGCGGGTGTACAGGCCGGTCGGTAGCGTGACGGAATTTAACTGTCACAATACGAGCTCACTTTATTGAGCATCGTCGCTCTTGAAGTATGTTATTCACTTCAATGATATTATAAATAAGTCAAATGCGACCAATGTGCACATAATGGCTCTAAAATTAACAATGAAATTAAAAATTGTGTAGTCACCAACGATGAAGCCATAAATTCAAGTCACCCTTGTTACCTCGCAAACCTGGTAAAACATCGTAAAACTAAAAACAACTTTCGCCTAATATAGACAGGTGAGACTGAGTCAGGTGCAAATATCATTTCGTAATCGTAAAAGTATTGATATAGCAGATTTTGGTAAATAGAACAAAACATTACTGATACAGAATTCTCAAACTCAGGTATTATGTACAACTATCGATCACAGGTTTCCGTCTTGGTGCGGAAACTTTCACAGGGTTTAATGCACAATATAGTCTCTGTAGTAATGATTAACTTTGTGTCTTCGCAGTGAGAATGAATAAGACGTATTTTCATTAGAATGAATGTTTATCATTACAAGTAACATACATCTTCCAATTTCAGGTTGACTTAACAGTTTGTTGAATATTAGGACGTTGAAAGAGAAACTTCTGACTAACGACGTTTAGATAGAAAAGACGTATTAAGAAGCTGCAGATAAATCAGAATTTTTTCGACACCTACGTTAGATATGACAATCGTCATCTGATAGACCACATGTCCGTAATTATAGTGAACGGCAAGCAGACATATAAGACTCTAAAAGACATTAGGCTTAGAACATGACACACTAAACACACAACTTTACGTAAGATGACTGTATCTCACATCATTCAACATTAAATATACTTATCGCCCCATATTATACGCCAGGTAGCTTCCAAAGTTTTAAATGTCTAATTTTATGCCACCACGACGTCCATTTGTAAAAATAAACGAGGTGTGATCAGAAAGTTTCAAGAATTTTCAGTTTTTGGAAATGATTTGAATTTTACGCTTACATTAATGTTATCTCTTACAAAGTAGTCCCCATTAGATATTGTACTCTTCTGTCAAAGCTTCTTCCACTCCCCAAAACACACTTAGAACTCGATCAAAGGACACATTTGGGTCTTTAAGCAACGCACATTTAATCTCATCAAATCTTTACAAAACGACTGCCCTTTAAGGTTTTCTTTATTTTGGAAACAGAAAAAAAGATACACTGGCCGCATGTGTTGAATTTGGAGATCGGGGCATCATTACATTGTTCTTTTTCGCCAAATTTTCACGAACATGCAATACTCAATAGAGTATTTCTGCAGAAGGTCAAAAACATCCCAAGTTTCTTTGGAAATATGGCGACCTCAACAGCGGTTTGGTAATATTTCACATTAATCTAGTATCTTCAATTTCCCTGTATCACATAATGCAAATGTTCGTGCAAATCATGGTATCATTTCTTTGGTTCATTACGAAGGGCTTCCTCAAACGCCTGGATAGCTTCGTTTTCGGTAGCGTCGTAGCATGCCATTTCGTAGCATTAGTATATCCTCGTTGAAAGCTAATAAATCAGTTTATTAACACAATACTAAACGAGATATAATGTAAAATACAAGAATAATATTTCGAATCGCGTCAAAATTGACAGAAAGTCCCTTATGCTGACTACGCAAGTGACTCCAACTTTAGTTGTAACATTGCATAGGGGAGAGTACTTTGCATTTACATTAGCGATTTTCTAGCTTTACACAATAGTGTACTAAGCGTGGAACGAAGTGGTTGTCTGTGTCTCTCTGCCGTTAAGCAATCTTATTCTCATGATTCTACTCTAGGTGCATAACTGAGGCAGGTGAACAGATGTGTAGTCTTCCTCGAATACGGCTCCTCTAAGTGTACCAATAGGGTTTCGCGAAAACCATGTGGCATTCCTGACAGAGATGCCCATTTGATCCTCCGAACACCACTGTTATACTTCCATAACGGCTACAAGGACTTCTTAAGACCCTTGTAGTCCGTCTTTGAAACTGATCGACAGCTACTACTGCGCCTGCTTGATAAGTCAAAAAGTTGGATCAATAGTGTAGTGGGCGGATAAATGCATGCTCCAACATAACTTCAAATCCTATCCAAACTTGCAGGGTTGTATTTTACCGCGAACGGCACTTGTACGTTGCAAGTATCAGCTGTGGCCACAACAGTGTTCCGTGTAGTTGTGAATGAATTAAATCGGAGCTGAGTGAATTAGAAAGTGGACAAAGTGTTGGAGCCGGTATGGTGGATGCTTCGGGTAAACAGGGTATCCGAAGTGTTCGATGTTTCCAGAGCCACCATATCGAAGAGTTTTACCGCATCATCCGCTACCGACCGAGGTGGCGAAGTTGTTAACACACTGGACTCGCATTCGGAAGGATGACGGTTCAAGCCCCCGTCCGCCGTCCTGATTCAGGTTTTCCGTGATTTCCCTATATCGCTCCAGGCAAATGCAGGGATGACTCTTTTGAAAGGGCACGGACGACGTCCTTCCCTATCACTCCCACATCTGATGTGAATGATAACCTCGCTGTTTGGTCCCCTTCCCAGAATCAGCAAAGGCACAACGCGGACGAAAGTGTATGAAAGTGGTCGCGGCGGACTGTCATTGAAGAGGACTGTGGTGACAAACAAGAGGACGACAGCTGCAGGTGGTTCAAATGGCTCTAAGCTCTATGGGACTTAATGTTTGATGTCATCAGTCCCCTAGACTTCGAACTACTTAAACCTAACTAACCTAAGGACATCACACACATCCATTCCCGAGGCAGGATTCGAACCTGCGACCGTAGCAGAAGCGTGGTTTCGGACTGAAGCGCCTAGAATCCCTCTACCACAGCGGCCGGCCCAGCTGCAGAAGTAACTGCAGAAATCAATATAGGACTCGCGAATACTATCAACCTAGAACAGTATCAAGGGTGCATCATAAGTAGGGAATTACAGGGCGAGCTGGGATTCGAAAACTCAGTGATGCAAACGCACGTAACCTTGTGCTGACGTCATAAAATCTGGACTGTGGAGAAATGGAAGGATGTCACTTGGCTGGATTAGTCGTGTCTCACACTGTTTCCTACTTCTGTCACAAGTTTACATTCCAAGAGTGAAATACGACGGGTCTTGGGTGATAGCTTGGGCAGCCATATTAGTGTATTCAATAGGACCTATGTTTACTCTGCAAGGTTGCATTAATGCGAATAATTATGTACCTTTATGTCTGATCATGTCCATCCCATGGTATAATGTTTGTTCTCCAAAGGCGATGCTGTGTTCCAAGACGCCAGGGCCTCTAGTTACACAACTCGCATGTTCTAGGACTTGTTTTGTGAGCACCTAGATGACCTGTCTTACGTATCTCCCCTGGCCACCACTGTCAACACATCTCAATATTACTTGGGAGAAGAATAACTTTTTAGCCGACACCGCTATGGAAAACTTTATCGTAGATAATCAGTTTCGCTAAGGCTACGATCTTCAGTTCTTCCTAAAGGTTATTCGAAATATCGGGTGTCAGCTACATACAAAATCTTTAGACTGAATTTCAGGTACATAAAACACGTAATGAGCGATGCGTTGGCACGCCACAATTAAAACCACTATGTACAAGGCAACTGTTTGGCTGTTGATAGTGTTGTGGCTGCTCCCTGGGCATGACGTATTATGTTATGGTAACGATGTTTTGGCGAACTGTGATGTACATAGTAACTTAAATTTCGACGTGCCAACGCATCGCTCATTTCATGTTTCATGTAGCTGGAAATTCAATGGAAAGATTTTGTGTGTAGCTGGCACAAGATGCATGTAACAACATTTAGGAAGATCTGACGATGGTAATTCATCTTTACCGAAACCGGTTATCTACAATATAGTTTTTGTAGCGATCTCAGCCAAGAAGTTCTTTTTCTCCTAAGTAGTCAAAACAGATCGCCCCTTCGAGCTCAACATGAGTAAACTAATAGATTTCAATATTACTGAGTTTTATGGTGTTTTGAGGGAGTTATTCTCCAAACGACAGGCATTAATTTTTTAATTGGATACTAATGGATGATTTCTCTTCGTTGTAGCAATTATAATGGGCAATTAAAAAAAGCTTCCGCTCGATGGTAGTACATGCCAGAGTCGGTATGCCAATCAGGCAAAATCGCCTTGAGCAGTAAAACACCGTGTCCTGCTGCGACAAGAAGTTATATTATGTTTCGTTAAGCGGCACTCTGAGTTAGTCTAGTTTCCTTTGAACACTGACAGTCTCTTATATTTGATTCTCTTATTCAAAGAAGATCGCCGGACAGAAAATTAGTCACCCAGTGTACACGCTCAGATGAATTGTGGAACCTTTACAGACTTCGCAGCGATCGAGTCATTTGCAAGTGCATGAAATTAACACTGGGAGCCTGCCACCCTGCAAAAGGCCATTACTCACACTGTCACATAAAGACGACAACGGCAAAGTTTGTCTGGCGCGAAAAATATGTGACTGGTTTTCTGAAAACTCCCTCATTCTATTACATCTCGACTGGCACACAAAATTACGTGACTTGAACAACACAAAAAATCTATGGGACTTGTTGGAACATCGGGTAAAACGCTGACATCAGCATCTCCGCAATTTGGTGGAATTGCGCGACCATACACTCAGCATGTGGCTTAACATGAATGCAACGCATCGGCAAAACCTCGTGATCACACTTTCTAACCCAGTTCAGGCAGTCATCAAGTCCGAGGGTGAAACTGTATGATATTAAATGATCCGTGTAACGCCGTCTCTAGAGGTTACAAATTTTTTGTCCGGTGAGCCTATTCACCACGTTAATTAGACATGCTCTTATCTTATAGCCATGTAGTTTGGTTAAGCTGTAGAAACCACGTAAACTGGATGTATGACTCCGCTCATGAACAGAGGATGGTTTCCTACTCTTTAACAGAGACCAACTCTGAATGGTTCGAGGCAACATTTGAGTTAACGAAATTCATTCCGTTTTACACAGTTAAAAAACAGCGGCGTACTAGAACTATTTTTATTCAGTGTTCACCTGCTGATTCAGTTACCTTTGGTGGTTACTCATACTAGTTTATTGATATTTTTTTTGTAATTATCTGGAGGGTTCATTAGACTGTAGGTTCTGGTTTCTATCGGTGATTTATACAGACGGTGCAGCATTCCTCCTTTCCCGTGGCCCGTCTGCAGTAAAAAGTATTCCTATACGATCTATCCCAGTCGCCCACGCCTGTGTAGGCGAAATGGCGCGCGCCAGTATACTACTGCGAATGCAAAACAAATTTCACGGCACCGTTCGATGAGGCTGGCCTTTGTGGCTTCGACGCTGGTTCATTAGAATCTGTCGTCGGGCTCCCTTTTCGCGAGCTCCGCATTCCCAGACTGAGGCTGTTCCTCTCCACAAAAGGAATAAAAAATACACATCGAAACGAATAAAAACGGGCCGCTCCAGCTTCGGAGGACGGCGGGCACATACGTTTCGAGCTTTTAGTGAGCTCTGGCAGACCACTGGAGACCAATCTGCATGCTTCCTATTTTTCACATTTACTTCTCTTTTTATTCCCTCTCTTCCGTTAATAACGGTAATATTTCATTTCACATCGTTTTTTAAGAGCAAAACCCCGATGAGTCCCCAGATGCAAATTTATTTATGGACGGAAACCGGTGATTCCGCTCGCTATAAACGCCAGAGGCTGCCCGAATCGGCAAATAATTTGGGATTTTGAAAACAGGGAAATGTAAATCCGGTGGTCGTGATACTACCAGCTAATACGTCTAGCGTTTACAAATGTGCGCCCTTTTTAAATGTGCGCCACTCTATGTTGCTGACAAAGCAATCACGCTTCCTGTTTGTTATTACATATTTCTCATGCAAACAGCCAGTTTGCCTTATGTCCTCTCCTCCCGCTAAGGCGGTAAGCTTGAAAATGACTACCACCGTTCTTCACATTCATATGATTGATACCTTCAATCCGGAACAAGTGTGTACAAGTTCGTTCTTTCTTTGCATCCACCATTTTATTTAGTGATTTCTCCTTCCACGATTAGGACCCGCTACTGATGAATCAATCTCTAATACAAGGCATTCTTCGATAACTGTTATCGGTGGTGTTATGCTGGAATATGTGAGGCAGTGTAGCTTAATTTCGCAACTATTTATGCGTTTTCACATCTGAAAATATTCCACAATCTGTGGTGGATCTTTTTATGTAAATCGGTGGTTCGTGTCCCATGTTGGGCGCCATTTTGGTGATTCTTTTTTCATGTATTGATTTTTATATGATATGAAAAGTTGAAGTTAGTGTTATTCTGCGTGCTTCACAACTGGAAAATTATTTCTGTCAGTGACTCCGTTGTGGTACTTCTCGCAGTTAGTTTGGCCGACACGATGCCAACACACAAAATTCCAGATACAGAACTGCATTTATTATTGCAGTTGACTTTTACTAATTATTTGATTTACTTTTGTGAAAATGCAACGCTAAGGAGATTCTCGCAATTTCATAAAGTGGGGATAGTAAAACGTTTACTACACTCAATTCACTCAAATTTGATTCAATACTGGAAAAACTGATTACCTTAAGGGAACTGGGTGGGGTATACAAGCTTGCATTTGTAATTCAGAAGTAAACCATTATACTTCTTAATGTTTTCAATGCATTTTAATGAATGGTTTACTGTACATGATATATATCTTAAGCAACATAGATGTAAACAGTCCTGATTCTCGGGTTTCAAATTCAAAATATGAAAATTAGATGATTAATAAATAATAATTTTCAAAATCTACGTACCATTTTCTCAAAAAATTTAATAACTTTTTATGAAGATTTGCACATGGTTTTTATGTCACACTATTGAGAAGTATTGGTTTAATTGTGTGTTTAGCTCAAATAGTCCATTTGTCGTAACATTTATTATTTCATAAAGAAATTACACTCCTGGAAATTGAAATAAGAACACCGTGAATTCATTGTCCCAGGAAGGGGAAACTTTATTGACACATTCCTGGGGTCAGATACATCACATGATCACACTGACAGAACCACAGGCACATAGACACAGGCAACAGAGCATGCACAATGTCGGCACTAGTACAGTGTATATCCACCTTTCGCAGCAATGCAGGCTGCTCTTCTTCCATGGAGACGATCGTAGAGATGCTGGATGTAGTCCTGTGGAACGGCTTGCCATGCCATTTCCACCTGGCGCCTCAGTTGGACCAGCGTTCGTGCTGGACGTGCAGACCGCGTGAGACGACGCTTCATCCAGTCCCAAACATGCTCAATGGGGGACAGATCCGGAGATCTTGCTGGCCAGGGTAGTTGACTTACACCTTCTAGAGCACGTTGGGTGGCACGGGATACATGCGGACATGCATTGTCCTGTTGGAACAGCAAGTTCCCTCGCCGGTCTAGGAATGGTAGAACGATGGGTTCGATGACGGTTTGGATGTACCGTGCACTATTCAGTGTCCCCTCGACGATCACCAGTGGTGTACGGCCAGTCTAGGAGATCGCTCCCCACACCATGATGCCGGGTGTTGGCCCTGTGTGCCTCGGTCGTATGCAGTCCTGATTGTGGCGTTCACCTGCACGGCGCCAAACACGCATACGACCATCATTGGCACCAAGGCAGAAGCGACTCTCATCGCTGAAGACGACACGTCTCCATTCGTCCCTCCATTCACGCCTGTCGCGACACCACTGGAGGCGGGCTGCACGATGTTGGGGCGTGAGCGGAAGACGGCCTAACGGTGTGCGGGACCGTAGCCCAGCTTCATGGAGACGGTTGCGAATGGTCCTCGCCGATACCCCAGGAGCAACAGTGTCCCTAATTTGCTGGGAAGTGGCGGTGCGGTCCCCTACGGCACTGCGTAGGATCCTATGGTCTTGGCGTGCATCCGTGCGTCGCTGCGGTCTGGTCCCAGGTCGACGGGCACGTGCACCTTCCGCCGACCACTGGCGACAACATCGATGTACTGTGGAGACCTCACGCCCCACGTGTTGAGAAATTCGGCGGTACGTCCACCCGGCCCCCCGCATGCCCACTATACGCCCTCGCTCAAAGTCCGTCAACTGCACATACGGTTCACGTCCACGCTGTCGCGGCATGCTACCAGTGTTAAAGACTGCGATGGAGCTCCGTATGCCACGGCAAACTGGCTGACACTGACGGCGGCGGTGCACAAATGCTGCGCAGCTAGCGCCATTCGACGGCCAACACCGCGGTTCCTGGTGTGTCCGCTGTGCCGTGTGTGTGATCATTGCTTTTACAGCCCTCTCGCAGTGTCCGGAGCAAGTATGGTGGGTCTGACACACCGGTGTCAATGTGTTCTTTTTTCCATTTCCAGGAGTGTATTTGAAAATTTTATATTGTTTTTCTCTCACAAACACTTTATAATACGAAAGATACAATCTACTGTATCAAGCAGTAGAATACACAGTACAGTATTTATGCTAATTTGTAAGTGATCAAGTATCTTACAAACTCTTTAAATTCAGTTTAAAGCTTTTAGGCCTAAGTCCTTCAGTCAGAAATCCTGTTAGATAGTTTGCAGATGAATTTGAATAATGTTAGGGATTAAAACGCCTTCATACACAAATGTAAAAACATTTTAAGGCTTTAATCATAGAGTACACAAATTTAAAAAGACGCAAGAAAGCGGATTGATCCCCAATATGTACTGTAAGCAAGTGAAAGGTCTTCTTACATAAGGGGAGAGGCGGGATGCAGAGGTAGGTAGCTAAGGCGCCAGGGGAGGAGGGAAGGGGGAGGACACAGAATCACAAATGATTAGGTCTTTAGGTGTTTTTTGCTGGGCACTGCCAACTACTAACAGGCGCAAATTATAGACCAACTGCTTGGGTAACATGTTTTTGCAAACGTCCATTGCAGAGTCGATCACATTCAAGTATGGTTCTCGTTTGTGACGAAGAAAGCGAAATTAAATTACGAGTGTTGTATAACGCAAAAAAATAAGATAAAAGTGGCCACTGGTGATCGATGAGGCCAATAACAATAGGAAACAGAAGATTGTCGACTTGAAGTACACTAAATGGGGTCGACATGCAGAGCCAGTTCGAGGGGATTTTGCAGCTCTGCGCAATAATTTCAAGCACCGCTTCCCTCCTCCTTGCAATCACAGATAAAACTTTTTGTGTTCTATTTGCATTATCATTCCTCAAAGATGTGTTACTTTCACATATCCCACTGTCATACTCTGAAGGATTTTTTTTTTTACATGGATATGGTCGAAAATATGCAACAGAAGTGAAATGTTTCTAGTGAAATAGTACATCCAACAGTTAATTTGCACAGGGAAGTGGGCGACATTTGACGGTGTATTTCATCGTCTTGTTTGAGGACATTGAGAATGTTTTTGTTAATTTACTTTATACATGTTTAAGCTGATGGATTAAATAAAGAATTCAGCTTGTTTAAATCTTCAAGAAAGGCAATGGCACATAAGTCACCACACATTCATAATAATAACTGTAGCAGATCTTCCACCTGTTTTTGAAGATATTTACAGAAAACGCAGCAGTGCCCTTCTTACGAAGTATACAAAGACCTAACTGCTGTGTAAATTGCATATTCTCAAAAAATGAATTTTAAATGCTATGATGTGACAGATACTCCGAATTTTATGAAATCAGAATTGCTAACCCGATTCAGATTAAAGCACTCCCCTTCAAAACTGTTTACCTACATTAAAGACACCTATCATTGTGACAATTATAATTGAAACATTGTATGTAATGAAAATATTAACTGTTCAGTGGGGGAGTGGATGGGTGGAGGTATTGCGAGGATAAATGCTCCAGCTAAGGATTCTTGAAAGCATCAGGCTGTGGTAGACTGTGGCAGCTTGAGAGGTGGAATGATTTGTCCAGTGTTACTACATGTTGTGTAGGTATCTCACACAATGTTGCCATAAGGTGCAGTGGACCAGCAGCTATAGTATAAATTGTACACAGTGCAACAAGGTTTTTTGAAAGCTCTTTGTACATAGTTCATATTGAGTTTTATTATTTGTGTGCCATTAATTTATTTATCAAGTGATGTATACACAACACAACAAGACTTCACCCCAACTCTGTAAGACTGCAACTGTCATATCTCTGAAGTTGCTAACAAGGGAACCTCCCCATCGCACCCCCCTCAGATTTAGTTATAAGTTGGCACAGTGGACAGGCCTTGAAAAACTGAACTGCTCATGCTAACCACGGGACCACGGGGTTCCTCAGCCCATACTCTCATTGACTTTGCATATGGTGCGTATGGACTACTCAGTTTGTATATTTTGCTTATTTTTTTTCATAGTCCCACATAAATTATTCCTGTTTTCTCGATTGATCTGTGTTCAGTTATTCAAGGCCTATCCACTGTGCCAACTTATAACTATATCTGAGGGGGGTGCGATGGGGAGGTTCCCTTGTAAGAGTTGCAGATATAAGACAGTGTACTCCTATCAGAACTATGGGGTTGAAACTCCAACAATTGCCGTAGATAAGCATTAAATTGCACGAGTCACAAAAAGCCATTACATTATATAGTAAATAGCCTACCAATCATACACTACAAACAATAACAGATGTTAAGTACAATGTATTTTCCCTGTTTCCGGTAGTAAGAAATGGTCTCACCAATACTGCACATGCAATAAAACTGTAAACTGCCCTTTTTTATATTTCTAATTTAGAAAAAATTTACCAGAGATGCCTATAACATCAACAGAAGCCAAATCATTGGTTTTTGGAGTTTTTATCTGGTTGAATGTTCGTTTGCACAGGCTCACAACGAAACTATTAACTCAAAACTGAACAAGCTTTGTTTCTAGGCAAACACTATGTATTCATGAACTTTTGATGGTTGCTAACTGAGATCTAAAATGACTGGCGCATGTGAAACATGTTAAACTGGGAGTGGTATTCATATAACAAAATATAGTGAACTAAGTCCCACCCAAACATAGTTTCTCCTCCATAATCTTGGTAATTTTGAAGAAGGCAGTCAAAGTGATATATATCGATCGCAGTATGGGGTCTTATATCTCCTCTATTTCACTTTGGTTGGGAATTTTTTGATTTTAAATTAAAAACTGTGAGTTACTAATGTTCACACATAGCTCACCATACCCAAACTACACTTTTCAATTATAACCAAAAAATTACCAAACCTAAGTGAAACTTGAGGACATGTATCTCGTCATACCCTGGTGTATATATATATATATATATATTATTTGATTATCTTCTTCAAATTTACCAAGAACAATAAAGTAAAATGGTTCAAATAGCTCTGAACACTATGGGAACTTTGAACTACTTACACTTAACTAACCTAAGTACATCACACACATCCATGCCCGAGGCAGGATTCGAACCTGCGACTGTAGCGGTCGCGCGGTTCCAGACTGAAGTGTCTAGAACCGCTCGGTCACAACTGCCGGCCAATAAAGTACATGTACTGTGAGACCAATCCTCATAATGTTTTGTATTGGCACTTCGTTGGTTGAGTGGTTTGGAGAGAGATCTAACCAACGTTTTGTGACGATCATTAAAGTTAAACACTGTAGCTAGATTAACTTGAAACAGAAGAAACACATAACATTGCATAAAGTAATTTCTGAAGTCTCCACAACATCCAGAGCTAGTTTACCATGCCTAAAGGATTCAGAAAAGTGTTTCAATGTAAATGATAAAGTTTTATATTAATTCTAGATTTTTGTTTGATTTCCATCTTGTTCCTCTTCTCTTTTTCTTCTCTTCGTGCGATTTTGATGGCCTCACAATTTCTTTTTCTTATAGTCATTGCACATTTTTACTGATCTGTAATAAACCACAAACCATATTTCAGGTTTAGTCAGTCTGGCGATAACTGTTCTGACACAGAGAATGCCTGGTGCAACTTCACCCTCCCATCACTTTTTCCCTGAATAATATGATCTGATTGTTGTGGCTGGCTTTCAGAGCTGTGCTTATATAAACGCACAAAACGGGCTACTAGAGGCTCCATCGTCGAAATCTTCTGGAACCCTTCATGTCAATTTATCTGAAACTCATGATAGTGTTAGTTTTTATTCTATTCATTTTATTCATATTATATTCATCAGTCATACCTATCACATGCAGCTCATTAGTTTTAACATACATGATCACAAGTTAATGGGACGTCACATAGGAGAGGAACCTTCTGCATCCTCACAAGGAGCACCTTGCGTGGAAGTGGAGGTCGAGACAGTGGCGGCAGCAATAGACCAACAAACGCTCGATGAACACAGTGAGGCATCGCCTACAGCGGCAGAGGGCAGGTCGCGCAAACAACGATCGCCGAAGCGTTGGAAAAAGCGTCGTCATAGTTCGAGTGACACGTCTTCCCCTACTGTAAGGGATACGGAAGTTATTCGAGGTGAAGAACTGTCTGACACACAACAGATGAGTTTAGAGAACACTGACAGGATTACTTTAGATATTGACCGGATGTCCTGCCTTTCAGACGGTCCCCCTTCATTGATACAAATGTTCAAATGTATGTGAAATCTTATAGGACTTAACTGCTAAGGTCATCAGTTCCTAAGCTTACACACTACTTAACCTAAATTATTCTAAGGACAAACACACACCCACGCCCAAGGGAGGACTCGAACCTCCGCCGGGACCAGCCGAACAGTCCATGGCTGCAGTACCTTAAACCGTTCAGCTTATCCCTTGTCGATGATGCTGTTTGCAACAGCGCTCGAAGAATTGATGCACACTCTTAGACGGACTCTTACAGGTGTCCGACTCCGTGCGAGTTCCTTCACGTGTCGTGCATATGCCGACGACTTGATGATACTCGTCCGGTCGGAGAACGAAGTACGCAAGGTTCTTGCCCTTCTTACTACGTACGGAATAGCGGCGGGTAGCAGGGTCAACATGAATAAAACCGAGATTATGCACATAGGACGAGGGCTGGACGCTACGCACAGTCCGTTTACGACGGTAGACATCTTGCGATGCTTAAGAGTCTTATTCACCCGATCGCTACGGCAATCAGCGGCGGCGAGCTACCGACGTCTGCTCCAGCACGTCCGACTGCACATACGCAACAATTCACTCCGAACCCACGACCTGCTCAAAAGGGTGGACTACACTAATGTTCATCTGTCCTCGCGACTGCTGCACCTTGCACAGGTACTCCCAAAGCCACATGGTATTGCTGACAGGTTAATGTCGGCCTTTGGATACTATGTCAGTCAAGGGATGTTGTTTAAGGCCAAATACAAGACTTTAACTCTCCCACGCCATTCTGGAGGACTTAATCTCACGAATGTGTGGAACAAAGGGAACAAAGCCCTAGCTCTCTACCTGCGAGCAACGCTACGGGCATGGAACCAACAGCAACACGCCATCACGTCGGCGATCCTGGACGTGCCTCTTCCCCCGTCCTTTGAACCGCCGGTGGCGGTAGGCACTACATCGCCTTCTATTTCTCACGTTGCGCGATTCTTTGTTGATTTTAGTTATGTTCAGTTACAGATACCTTCTACAAGAATCCCCACTACCCGTGAGACATATCGATACTTGAGGCGTCATCATGGCAGCAATGTTGTCGAACTTAAATACCCAACGAGGAATTGGCGACAGATTTGGCAAGCTATCCATACGCCGCTCCTCACCACGGCAGCCAGATCGCCTTGGTATACATTAATCAACTGCAAGACCGTCAACCGCCATCGATTGTACAACATTCACATGGTAGGTTCCCCGCTCTGCCTTATATGCGGCATGCAGGACACCGACGAACATTCTCTGCAGTGCGGTAGGGCAAAGGATGTTTGCTGGTTGACGCAACGCATCATGGCACTCCTCCGACGCACCGACGAATCCACAATCACGATGGACGCTTTATTTTTCCCAGACGCTGTCTTTCCCCCTCACAGAAAACGTTGGCCATCCGCTGAATTGGAGGATACGTATCACACTACGTGCTCTCGCGGGCCGTGATATCGGGCATGGACTATTGGCATTATCTGCTAGAACAACACAGTTCACTCTAAATACAATACGCACTTTGTGAACTTCCTAGGCAGCATATTTCATGATTCCCCCCCCCCCCCCCCCCGCCACCCCGAAGCCGTTTGGAGTCCCAGGTTTAGATAATTTCGCGGGATAGGATATTAGTCTCAGTGAAGTGACGTTGATGTCACTTCGGACTATATTTCTTTTCTTTCTTTTCCATGTGTAATATTTTTTATGGGACATTGAAATTATATAAATAAAAAAATTGAAAAGAATTACATGTAAAATGTTTTCTTCCCGCCGCCTCTCCCTTATCCTGTCGGGAGTCGGGGACACCGTGGCCAGGCCTCCAAGCACGACCCCTGCTCACTCTGCCCCTTGATCTACTATACCTTAAAAAAGGAAAAAAAACTAGAAAAAAAAAGAAAAAGAATGGTTACGTGCTTGCTTCCCAAGCAGTGGGCCTGGGTTCGATTCCCGGTCGGGTTGGAGATTTTTCTCCTCTCGTGGACCGGGTGTTGTGTTGTCCTCATCATCATTTCATCCTCATCACCGGCAAGCGCGTCGCCCAGTGTGGCGTCGACTGTGATGAGACTCTCACTCGGCGACCGAACTTCTCCCGGGTGGGGCTTCCCGGCCGGCAGTGCCATACGATCATTTCGTTTTTTTGAATCCCTCCAATGCTCGTCGAGCGACCCTCAATTTCTGAGCAGTCTTTTCATTCAATCTTCACTCCTGCAAGATGTACTGGCAGTATACAGGGTGAGTCACCTAACGCTACCGCTGGATATATTTCGTAAACCACATCAAATACTGACGAACCGATTCCACAGACCGAACGTGAGGAGAGGGGCTAGTGTAATTGGTTAATACAAACCATCAAAAATGCACGGAAGTATGTTTTTTAACACAAACCTACGTTTTTTTAAGTGGAACCCCGTTAGTTTTGTTGGCACATCTGAACATATAAACAAATACGTAATCAGTGCCGTTTGTTGCATTGTAAAATCTTAATTACATCCGGAGAGATTGGGAACAATAAAACTGGAAGATCAAGAACGATGTGATCAGATTGAAAAGAGTGTAAGACAGAAATGCAGTCTTTCGCCTCTACTGCTCAGTCTATACATCGAAGAATTCAATTACGAAATTCAAGGTGAACGGATATTGACGATTAGGTTCACCGATGACATGGTTATCCTTCTTGATGGTGAAGAGAAATTACAGTATCTGCTGAACAGAATGAACAGTCTAAGTGGTACAGAATATGGATTGAGAGTGTACTGAAAGAAGATCAGAGTAACAAGATGCAACAGAAATGAGAGTAAAACTCGGTGTGCTCTTGCATCAACACGTCCTTGTCACGCTCCGAACTCGGTAACACCTCCCGACGGGCCACCGACACGTTCGTCATCGGCAGTTGCGAGGGAACTTCTCGCTGTGACGCTTCTCCATGTGGCAGTTGTATGACGCGGCTTTGTATGCACTCCGAGCGGATATGTCCTTCTCCACTACACCCAGAACATGTGCGTGGCTGGCCATCGTAAATCATAATAGCTCGACATCCTCCAATACATAACAAGAAGGAGGAGGAGGAGGAGGAGATTAGCGTTTTTAACGTCCCGTCGACAACGAGGTCATTAGAGACGGAGCGCAAGCTCGGGTGAGGGAACGATGAGGAAGGAAATCGGCCGTGCCCTTTCAAAGGAACCATCCCGGCATTTGCCTGAAGCGATTTAGGGAAATCACGGAAAACCTAAATCAGGATGGCCGGAGACGGGATTGAACCGTCGTCCTCCCGAATGCGAGTCCAGTGTGCTAACCACTGCGCCACCTCGCTCGGTAACAAGAAGGGATATGTTTTTTAAGGACTATCCGCACCTGTCGGACGCCGTTTAGCACGGGATAGGTGCTAAAACTCGCCAAGCGTTCAGGCATATGACTGAGTACCGTTCCATATGGTCGCAGCGATTCAATAACCATCGATTCTGTTACCTCAAACGGCAATTCAAAGATCCGAATGACCCTCACAACCAACTCTGAAGGAGCTAATGTTACATCGCTGATATGGCCATCAGAGTGTCGAAATTTCAATCCTCTTTGAGCAGCGGCGAGAGTTTTTTCAATCGCGGCTTCATCTGTCATCTTGACGTACATAGTTCTCCTTACAATGCATAGCTGTATCCCAATTACTTCCGTAGCAGGCAAACGAAATTCTTCCCTCAAAATCTATTTCGAATGACTTGGGTCTGGTATATTCAGTGTCAAACGTAAACTGGAGCGTAGTCCTTCTAAAATTGTGTGCCATGGTGATCTAGTCAGACAACAACACGCGCGAGTACCGGCGGTGTAAACACTTCCTCGTCCACGCCCGCCCGCGGCCGGGACAACAGGTGCGTGCCTCGCAACCTCCTAAAGTAGACTGTGTTTGCTAATCAGGTGGAAGGAATGATACAATTTGGGTATAAAAAAAAATTGTTCAAATGGCTCTGAGCACTATGCGACTTAATTTCTGAGGTCATCAGTCGCCTAGAACTTAGAACTAATTAAACCTAACTAACCTAAGGACATCACACACATCCATGTCCGAAGCAGGATTCGAACCTGCGACCGTAGCGGTCGCTCGGCTCCAGACTGTAGCACCTAGAACCGCACGGCCACTCTGGCCGGCTGAGTATAACAAGTAGGGGCAAAAAAAAGATAATAAAATGAAAGGAACTGTTATAATGACTGTTACGAAACTGAAATGGTCGTTGGCTGAGCTTAACTCGAGATGAAACGATGGGAGATGGACTAACGTGATTGTCTGTTGGATTCACTTACATAAGGAATGACCTAGTGAAAGGAGGATAAATGACATAAAAACAAGGTTGACAATCGTTTATGCGAAAAGCTGAAGTTCACGTTGTTGGAGTAGTATGGAAGATTCCTTTGTTCAGAAATACATGATAAACGGATCGTGCTGCTGATGATGTAGATGGTAATGAAGGCTGTAATAACAAGAACAGTATAGTGAACGTCGGTTTCTCGATTTGCTTATCTTCCAAGTAATTTTAGCTCTGGAAACAAGACTCCTTGTGGCTTTGCTGATGCTACAGAGAGCGCACGTGCATAGTGCAGTCCGAGCGCAGAGCGCATTCTAGTGTAAACATCAACAATTCTCTTTAGCTCCTCCAGTTCGATACGTAAATGGTATCTGACCGGCGAGGTGCCTAATGCATAAATATTAATGGAGGCACGCCTTCGCGTCCGCCGTGAATATTCATCTGGCACGCTGCGAGCAGAGCTGATGGCGGCACAGCCTCCGTTTAAAGCAAGCTTCCTGCGCTCTCCGGAACCATTTGTTGCTCCCTGCAGCCGAGTTTAAGTGCGTTAGCTTTCGTTCTTTGATGCGAATTTCGCTGTTGATTATAGTGCGTAGTTCCGCTCGGAATGAAGTTACACGCTTTCACATGCCGTCGCAGCATCTGACTTTCGGCAAAAGGCTCAGCTCAGACACTTGAATCAATTACATTGGACGGTGTGCCACCCGTCTTTCTTGTGGGGCGGAGGGGTAGGAGTTGGGGAGAAAGGTCAATAGCGTATTGTGTTGTAAGAACCGTTCCGCGGATTAACTAACCGAGTCAGAACACAGTAGTTCCTGTCCCACTTTGATGTAAACTGAAAGAGAGGGATGCTCGTTGATTTCATCACAGGGTACTTCTCGTTTACCTAGAATCATAGAGTTTGACAAAAAGCAAGGTCTCATCGTACAAGCAAAGGACAAAAAACCGACGATTGTTAATTTGTAATTATATCATGCAACATACTTTTTTCCCTCTGTCTGTCTTTCTGCCATCTATTAACACCCTTTTTGTCGGGAACTGGTAGGTGTTTTAAGTTGATATTTGTGTCTGGTACTAAAGTCTGCGGTTGTTTAGCGCTGCAAAAAATTTAACATTTTGAGTCAGTTCAGTCAAAAGATAGAGCAATATACGTCACGTATTTTAATACTCGCAAACTCACCCAGCTAATCTGTACCTGGTGGCCTAGGGGTAAAGCGCGTGCCTGGGAGTCAAGACATCGTGTCATCTAGTCTTGGTCGGTCCACAGAATTTCAGTCTTCGTTGTAACCTAGCCTTCCCTTCTCAACGATGTGACGAGACGCTCTTAACGACACGTGCTTATGACTCCAAGTTAAACAGTAGGTCACCGTTCCACCGCAGGATACCTGGGGTATGTTAGGATCTCACAAGCCGCCGAAGAGGCGTCCAGTAGATAGACTTGCACCAGGCCACTGAGCCACAACAAATTACCTGTCATTATCTACTTGCATAATTAAGTTTGTACAGAACTGTCAGAGCTCGATCCTGCTCGCACTTGTGGGGATTTTTATGTTACTTTCGAATCATCTACTACATAAGCAGAGGGATGCGATAAGTCATTTTCACGATTAAATAAATAAAAGAAACACAATCACGGAAGATGTTCTAACGGGTTGTCACAATTGAGTTGGCCTCTAGACAGATGATAAATAACGATTACTGCACACGTGATGTCTAAGAATTGAAATAAATTTACAGTCAAAGTGAACACTATCTATATCAAGACAGGCCGCCAACGGTAGCGCGGAGAACGTCTGTGGGCGTGTCTTACTACTTCAGTCCCACTGGTGTGGCCAGGGATGCTGTGATAACAAGGAGCATTTTCGTGGTATTGATATAATGCGCCAGCGCTACGCCTATCGACTACACCGCACAAGATATGCTGTTTAGGTGTCCGTACAGAAGAAGATTCGTTCATTGCTCTAGCACTGTCTCGTGTGAAAAGTGACGAACACTCAGAAGTTGTAGAACTAGAAAACTATGCCATGATATTCTGCTGTGATCACATACACTTACACAAGGTTAATCATCTTAAACTAGCACCGCAAATATTGCGGAAAAGGAAAGTGCTATTGGTGTGTAGTTTTCACAGAACAGATTGGTAGTCAGGGGATCATATTGTTAAGCAATCAACAGATTGTATTCATACTTAGAAAGTGTATATTTTTCGGCAGACATACACTTTTTTAAGTGGAACAATGCCTATTGACATTTACAAACCAAAAGCAGGGTAAATTAGTATGTCAGTGGTGTTTGTTGCAGCGGTCGTGCTTTGAGAAGTTCGCACTCCGACACTTGTACAGTACCTGTAGTAATAACACATTTGACCACCATAAGTTCTGTTCAAAACGATCACCGTCAGTGGCAATAAATGTTTCCAGTCTGCTGTGGAATGACTGCTGCACAGTTGCTGGTATATCAGGAGAGAGGCCCGAGCAGGTTGCAGCTATATGTCGCTGCATACCATCCGGTGTATTTGTTATGTCCTTGTAGACAATGTCTTTCAGCTTTTCCCACAGAAAAATGTCTACAGTTGTCAAATTCGGGTAACGGGCCGGCCAAGGTACAGGCCCTTGCGTCCAATTCAACGATTAGGAAACATTTTGTGAAAACATGCTGCAGTACTGCCACCATGTTGATACCACAGGCTCCTCCTAGTCTGCAGAGGAACGTCTTCTAGCATTTAGATGGTTTGCATATCAGGAGGCTGCGATACTTGCGTGCATTCAGTGTTCCGTCTACGAAAAATTGGCGAATCCGCGTGAGTAGCGGTCGTCTGCATCAGTCACTATGCACACGCACGCGGATGCACGCGACTGGCAGTTCACTCAGCCGTTATCACGCGGCGCTTGGTCACGGAACGACGGGCAACGGCTGCATGCCCTCGCCGCGAGGGTAAGGAAAAATACACTTCACTTACACACCTTTGAAATAAAGTAGAGGCACTAATGGGCCCGGAAAGAGTTGAAATGCATTTAGAGTTAGAATTTATTTTTAGCTGTCGATTTTCCGTGTTTTCCATGGAGAAGCTGTATGCTGTGTAATTGATATTCACCAAGCTTTGCCACAGTATAACGAAAATTAAAGTGATAATCGAATATTGAATATTACTGTAGGTGATTGCTTCAGTTGTGGAACTATATGTTTCCACGCAAGAATGGCTGATGAATTATTGCTCGCTTTCAGCCAGCTGCTAAAATTGCTCTGACATTTAGACGTATTTTGAACAGAGGAAATTAAAAAAAAATTACATTGAGGCGTGTGACAACAGACTATAATTGTCAAATTTGTTTATAATTAACAAAAAAAACTTCAGCTACACCGTGCGCTTTTGTGAGTAAATCGAGTAAATGAACCAGTAGGACTCGTTACATTGACACTACGGTCAGAAAAAGAAAGGAAGCTTAAGATGTATTGCTGAAGCAAGATGGGCGCTATTGTAGTATATTGCTGTCTGAAGAGTTATTCGAATAAGTGGCTCATTCAGACAAATTTGTTTGCCAATAAATTTTCTGAAAATCAAATAATGAATAACATATAATACCACAGTATTTTCTTTGTTTACTTCTTGTACAGAATTAGTATTTGTTACCTTATCTGAGTGCAATTTTTATTTGATAAATAACTTATTAAAGGTTTTCCAGAAAAAAATACATTTGTGGCTCAGTGGCTTAATTTCCAGACGACAAAACTTAGGAGTAGGGTTCGACGCCCAGTTGTTCCTAACATTTTCTCTCTTCTTATCACTTCTTTCACTTATAACAGTGGCAAGAATGACAAGTCACGCTGCACCGTATTTCAGAGTACGTATTGAAATGTAGCTCCCCCTCTACCTGTGTGTATGTGTCTGTTCAGAGGTGGGAGGATGACAAGGGCACACCACCGTGCCGGCCGGAGTGGCCGTGCGGTTCTAGGCGCTACAGTCTGGAACCGCGAGACCGCTACGGTCGCAGGTTCGAATCCTGCCTCAGGCATGGATATCTGTGATGTCATTAGGTTAGTTGCGTTTAAGTAGTTCTAAGTTCTAGGGGACTGATGACCTCAGAAGTTAAGTCCCATAGTGCTCAGAGCCATTTGAACCATTTTTTAACCACACCACCGTGCCTAGTATAACACTGCAATGCTGAAACCATCCTTCAGTTGAAAACAGCTTCACTTCATTTACAGCGTAACGAATTAAATATTAAAATGCTTATAGGCGGACAGGCTTAACAGTTTGGTCTATAACGCACCAGGTAGACGTAATGTTATGCAGCCAGTTCAGTCAGCCAACTGACTGTCAGTCGTGACCGATCACATTACGATTAACTATGGGAAAAAGAATAATAGACAACGGGTATATTGAATGTAGCGAAGGTCATCAGGTATAGCGCTCTCGAGCGATAATTTGTAATCTGACAATGTAGAACATATGAAAGAGTCAGTTATGTCTATGGCTAATGAAGAAAGACACGGAAGATATTGTTCCATTTGCCATAGTGTACTCGAAAAATTTGAGCAAACTGTATTATATAAAGACGCTAAAATGGTACTGTTACTTATACCGACACTCGGCTGAATTAGTCATAGCATTTGCTTTAACGGATAGCCATTCCGGTAAATTAGGTAACGAAACTGTTTGGAAATCTACATCCACAACATAAAATTCAGAGGTGCTGTAAATCTCTTACCTCATCAGCAAAGACCTGACAGCTCCCTCTTTGATGTTAAGGCAAGAATTGCTGCGTGGAGAATAATAGAAACAAGAAGTCTGCCCAAAAGCTGCCGTGGCGTCTTTGTAATAGCAGACTGGAGAAACATAAAACTCGGAAGTGACAAAGGTGTTAAGTGTTGGTTCGTTTTTCGCTCATATTCCGTGCCAGCAAACTCTAATCGCGTGTATGATACCTAGTGAAGAACTATTCTATAGTGCAGGTATAAGAATACATACGATTTCCTTTTCTAAATTAGATTTCATAATAAATTGTCCTTCCGATGTCCAATCTAGCTGTAACTGTATGATTGCCTAAAATAAGCCCCAGTTTTGGTTTAGTGATTGCATCGTCAATTTTTAAAACACCATTGCAGCACTATGTTTAGCACGATGAACTTCTTCCATCTCTCTAGACAAGTACTATGTTTAACCCTAGCTGGCGTATCTAATAAGCCTTAGATACTGGGCTGTTGGTGATGCTAGACAGTACACTCTTAGCTAAGTCATGAAACAGATCACCGCTGCTGCATATTGACCTAACTGAGGACCTTCTAATAAATGCAGACTTACTTAACTCCCATTTAATTTCTTTATTTGACGGAAATTTATACTAACCCTTATAATTAATTAATAACGAATATACATGTACACCTCTGGCAAAGTAAATTTCAAGTCGAATCAGTAAATAACAAAAGATGAGTTCGCTTATGCCATTAAACCAACGAAAACTAATACATTACGAGAAAATCCAATATGAGGGATATAATAGTATATTCGAATACAAGATCAATACTACCGGCACACACTTACTGAACGTGTGTTTGAATCGTTAAGTAAATGCTAATATGCCATCAGCATTTGAAATAAAGGCCGAAAGATGGCATGAGGTGGAATGGAAAACGAGGAGACTGTGAGAGGTATTAACGCTTCGAGTGCGAGGCACTAACTTTAATTTGTGAAGCAAACTGAGGTCGTTAATCTTGCGAGAAGTGGAGCGCTGTGTCACAGCAACACGCGCTGCTCAGAGTTTGTGAGATTTAAACAGGGCTTCTCTGGCTGTCTTATTTAATCTTCTAATTTAATGCCGTTTAACTTCCGCGTCCTAGAGAGTGTGCAAATCAAATTACGTGGAACGCCAAGCCACACTCGAACCTGGCGGAGTTAGCGGTGAAACATTCCGGTCATCGCCTAATACCAGTTTCGTGCAACGGTTGTAATAAAGACTATCATAGCATGTTCCGAAGTATTTTGTAGAACTAATCTTACAACGACATACATTGTCATGGTGAAAGAATGCTGGGGTTTCAAAACTTTATTACGCAAGATAATGATTACGTCCATACAAAAACAAGTTACTGAGTTCAAATGAACAAAACTTTGCATTCATTTCTGGAAGGTTCAATAGGTATATCATTAGTTGCTCGACAGTCATCAAGACGATAGTCAACTTCGCCCTCGTCCTGTTGGTAATTTTCAGAGTTACAGTTGTAATTGCAGCTATCGGTATTTAGTAAATGTCTGACTTCCTTCTGTTGTGATCGTACTGAAAATTCATAAGGTTTAATCATATTCGGTTCCCTTTACTGGTACAAACATTCAGAGTGGCGAAACTGTAAGTTCGACAGCTCTACTCTCTTTCCTGTTTAGATTACTACATATTAAAAACCGTATGACTTCGGAAAGTGATGTTGTTACTAGTTGCCTACAATGATTGCTGTTCTTTGTCACACAAAGGGGTGGACAAAAATTAGGAAACATCGGAAATAAAACACTTTACCGTGCCTAATACGGTATAGGAAAACAGTTGGCTTTCGGAACAGCTTCCAGTCATCTCGTAATAGATACATACGTGTCAGGTACGGTTTTCAAGGGAATCATATGCCGTTCGTCCTGAAAATAGTAAGAATTTCTGGAAACTATGATAGAGATGGGCTGCAATCACGCAACCTTCCCTAAGAAGTAGACCACGAAGACTCAATAATATCGAGGACTGTTAGCGGTAGTAGCCAGATGAGATGCGACAATTTATTCTCTTTCTCACAAAACCAGTTCTGGACGTAGGACCAAATAGAGACTTTTTTGTGGAGAATGCTCCAATGGTTCTTGGGGATGGCGGTGCGATGGAGTGGGAGGATGAGCAGCAAGGATAAGGGTTACGAGAAGAGATTTTTGATATTGGACTACACGCTCTTTTAACTTAAAAAGTAAGTTGTGTGCAAGCCTGGTCTGGTTATTTTAGATCTGTCGCTTTCCCACTGTTAACTTGATATTATTTCAACTTTCTTCCAGAGTAAATATGTGTTTTCAATTGCTTCTACTCATGATTTGTATATGTCTCATGCTATTAGTTTATGTTTGTATTACATTAGGCGTACTCCAATAACGGGAAGATGTGTACCATTTTTCCACTTTTTAGGCACTCTTTGTACCTGGTGCAAAATATTCTGTTATCCCAGATACTTCTATCACTCGATTAACTGATAAGTACTTTTTCCTGGTACAGATCATGGTTTTGCTCTTATTTGAGCGAAATGATTTTGAATGGAGTTGTTGGTGAGCAATTTCAATACCGTGCCCGCCAACAAAAAACTGGTATTCAGTGAATGTACTGGTTGTTTCATTCGTTCCATCATTTTTGCTATGTCATGTGTGTTTGTGTGAGACTATACCCTTGAATTTTCAATTATTTTCCTTAGCTTCCTAATGTTTATTGAGTCTAATTAACTATTTTATACTATCTTTTGTCTCTTTGTACTATGTACGTTGCACAAACATACATCTCCAACTGTTGTTCTCCTGCAAAGAAAGATGGCCCAGAGACTAAATCAAGAAGCTCGCCAAACCAAATACTGAGTTTTGGATATTCACATTGTGCTGGGTTGCTGCTATTCTCGAATATTTTATTAAAACGATTTGATACATCATTTAATACTAAATGCCATTTCGTCTGTGAAATGTATACTGCAAATGAAGCGTATGAGGCTGAAAAGACTTAGAATGAAGAATGCTTTGATGCTAAGTTTTGGAATGTGCAGTAATAAACTTTGGTAAGTAATCGGCTTTATAAGGCTTCTGATAGAGAACCGCCGTTCGACATTTTCTTCAGACGTGATCTTTTGACACAGAGCTGTTCCTTATGCTACGCTTTCAGAATTTTTTCAGTCATCGATTCAAAACATTTTCAACTACATTTTTATATTCGGAATGTAACGACAGCAATTTGTGTTAGACTGCTACTGCATTACAAGATAGGCTGCTTTTTTTTATTATACAGTCGATATCTATTAAAGCCCCAATTCACGTTCAGCTTCCGGTAACAGTTTCTTGAATTTACACCACCAATAAATAGCAGCAGACGCTGTTGTAACAGAAGAATTTAGCCAGTCCTGATGAGTTCTCTAAACATCACTAAGCCCTTCCACCCCCGATACATTAAAGAACCGAACTCGCATGTATGAAACAGCTCCAAATTATGTTTAAAGTTTCTTGGAAACCGCTAAGTGATTTCATTATCAAACACTCGCTGAGTATACTTGGGGAAATTTGCTCTCCGTTTTAAGGAAAGGTAGTATTTACGCATCTCGATGTTTTTTACATAATCTGACATGAACTATGTGTCGCACAAGGCTTTGCAGGTTTACTAACTTGTATACGTGGATACTGACAGAAAAAATTCTGCTCAGTAGAGTTAGTAGTACGTAAGAAATAAATTAAAACATCATGCCTGATGAAGTTTTACTGCATGAAAATGTAATGAGCGACAACTTTCTTTCTTTTATTATTTTGTAGAGGATGTCAGTGAGAAAATGTTTTGAAAGGTTTAAAATTGTGTGTAAAGTTCGTTGGAAGTCGTTCATTGGTCTTATTCTCAAATAATGGATGAATATATTCTGGACAACTTGTGCGCTATGGCCTCAAGAGAGTTTCTGACAGTTAATAATTTCACTGTGAGAAACTTTTTGAAGTAATATTACACTTAGTAATATACATAGTGTTTCACATATCCTGCTACAAGCTTGTAGGGATTGTAGAGGTATTTAGCAGATAAAGTTCGGATAAGGAACATAGGACTGGAATTGTACCGTTTCTATTTAAAATGAGTTTGGAGATCAGACTACTTTCAGCTCTCTCGCTTCACGGTACTCCCACAAAGTGAGAATAGGGGCCGTCGTGAGTGCCTGTTAGAATTAGGACCACATTCCGTTTTCTATCGACTACAGCAATGGCAGTGAAAAAAATTTTACGTCCGCAATTAGGAGTGTTGACTCTGGCGCTCCACGTACGCACCACAGTCTCTGACACTCAGGAAGACAACATATAATTCTGAACCTAAGTTGTGAGTGCTACTCTGAGCTGAAGAATTTGTCACAGTAGAGGATTTCGTAGCGGCCCACATCAAATTAGTCAGAAGACTGATGCCACAAACAGTAAATGCCAGAACGTGCCTTTTAAATATGTTTAGTTTCCACAACTTTGTCCTATCATTATTAATTAAGTCAAATGTGTTTCATCCAACATAAAGTGGTCAGCTTGCTAATGGTATAGAAGTGTCCATGTAGGAGAGAAATTCATTCGGTTATGATACAGAGATACTCAATTACCAGTAGAAAATAATAATTTTCAGCAGCAACCACAACAATAGCAAATCAGTTGCATGGGTGTTTATGTTACATATTAATATCTATCATCCCTCACTTTCTATGTTATTGTACTATTGAGCCATCAAACGCTGTGTCGATAGCCCCTTTATATCCTTTTGTATAAATAGTCCCATTTCATGATAACAGTTCTGTTGCAAATGCTAGCTCACAAAGAGTCATCAATACTGGACACTTGAATTCCATACTTGGAGTAGGCATCCGTTTTACCAGTTCTGTCATTCTTCCCTCATCTCCAGAAAGAAAACTTGACGCCTTGAAAAAAATCAGTGTCACCTTTCAATCAACACTCCTCTAGAGCCCAAATCAGGCTGTTTATCTCATCTCCGCTAGTTCTTCAACACAAAGTTTCGTGAAATTCCTCTCAAGATATCTTCAGCCCAATAAAAATGCAGTATGATATTCAGTACAAGTGTATTCCAGTTAACAAGCGGCGGTGGGGAATAGAAATAAAGGATTTTAAAAAGTGAAGAAATACCAGATCGACAGGTTAATACATTTTATGCTGAAGAATTGCGACGTCCTTAGAGCACGAAACACCATAAAAATCAACAACGATTCCGCAAGGATTTTGCAAAACTAAGCTTTCTCTGTTCCCCCGTGCGATCCATAGCGCTGTAGACGACGGCGCTCAGGTTCATGCCATATTCCTTGACTTCAGAAAGGCATTTGACACCGTTCCACACTGTCCTTAATTGAAAAAAATATGAACTTACTACGTAGCAGACAAGATTTGTGGCTTAAGACTTCCTCGCAGTTAGAACTCAACACGTCGCTCTTCATGGAACAAAATCGACAGATGTTAAGGTAATTTCTGGAGTACCCAAGGAAGTGTGATAGAGCCATTACTGATTGCAGTGCATATAAATGATGTAGTAGAAGAGCTGACCCTGAGACGAGCGTCATATCGAAAACGTTGCGTTATTACGCGGACATGTATGGAGAGGCTAAAGAGACTTAAAACACTATAATAATTTTAACAGAAAATGGGAAGGTGTTAAATTAGATAAAACTTGGATGTCAACGTTGCACTGTAAGAATGACGATCGGTTACATTCAGTCGTGTTTGCATTGCTAGAGATAATCTCGCACCGATGTCATGTGATGGACTGTGATGCCTTCTACACCGCCTGTATATTCGGCATTCACTCGAGTTCTAGTTGCTGTTCGAAGGCGTCTCCCACAGTCGGATTTGAAGCTTTACGACAAAGGTTTATGCATCGACCACAGCCTATCAGTCCGGAAGTCAGTACAGGCTGCGAAAGCCTACATTGTACACTGGAAACAGGATCCACCGTAAAATATTTACGAGTAACTATCCAGAGCGACCTTAAGCGGAACGACCACATGACACAAACAGCAGGAAAAGCAGGTGCTAGAATGAGATTCGTAGGCAGAATCTTAAGGAAATGTGAATCCACGAAAGAAGTGAGGGCACCTAGCCTTTGTTCGCCCGATTCTTGTCCATTAATCATGGTTTCTTACCAGATAGAATTGATAGAAGAGATAGATACGATCCAACAAAGAGCAACGTGTTTCATCATGGATTCGTTTAGTGAGAGCGAAATCGTTACACAAATGTTTAACGAACTTCAGAGGCAGACGCGACAAGAAATAATTCATAACGTTTGGGTTTCCCATTCAAATTTCGAGAAAGTACGTTCCAGGGAGAAATGAGCAACATATTACTTCCTCCTATATACATCTCACGAAATGGCCATGGTGATAAAATTCGAGAAATTCTAACTAATACTGACTCAGTGTCAGTTACACCACCAGAAAGAGAGGATCTTGCGTTCCTGCTACAGATAAAAGTGAGTACACTGTTCATTTGCGAATTATATTTACGAGCTTCAAACTCGAGCGACTTATTGACAGTTCATGTATTTTTTTTAATTTCTTGGCCGTTCATTTGCTTACTAGGGACAGTCTTCACTACAGTTTTGCCGTCTTCGGTACGGATAAAGTCTGTGATTGAAGCCAGCACAGTTGGCTAACCTTCGTGCACAGCTCCAGGCTATGTTGGCTACTGTCATATAGCTCAAGGTTTTTGCCAGTGGACGTCCCTGCGAGGGACTAGGGGGTGAAAGGCCTCCTAGGAGACTGATCGGAGGGCCTCCACCGTTCGTCTGACGAACAGGTTCTGAACGCTGCCTGTGGCTGATGAAGTCCCTGAGCCAGATGCAATCGCTCACACAGTTCCAGAGGAAGCCTCTCAGCCAGCAAGCTGGGGGCATTCACAGATGTTGGGATTACTGGTAATTGGAAGCTCCAAGGCTAGGTGCGCAATCGGGCACATTACGGATGTGGCTGCCAAGGAGGGAAAGGAATCCAGTGTGTGCTCCGTGTGCACACTGGGAGGAATGTGTAAAGGCTGCGTAGGATACCATAAGACCACAGAGTGCAGCCAACTGCCGGTGATGGCTCATGTCAGTACTAACGATGTGTACCAATAGCAAGAGATTCATCCTTGTTTTGCACAGCTAGCTGAAATGGTAAAAACTTCCGGACTTTCTAGCGAGATGAAGGCAAGGTTCACCATGTATAGCACCGTCGAGAGAACTGATTGTGGTCTTTTGGACAGCCGGGTGGAAGGTCTGAATCAGAGGGTCAAACGGTTCTGCAACCATGTAGGCTGCAGATTCCTCTACTTGAGCCAAAGGGTGGAGGATTTCCGGATTCTGATCAATAGATCAAGGGTCCCCTACAAACAGGAAGTTGCTACAGTGGTAGCAGGGTCTTTGTGAAGGGTAATGGGAGATTTTTTAGGTTACAGGGTCCAAGGAAACTACAGAAAGGGCGTCAGTCTGAAAGAGTGAAGGAAGTTAATATCGTTATAGGTACAGAAAGCTGGCTACTGCTCGAAATAAGATCAGCCGAAATTCTTACAGAGGACGCAACAGCGTTCAGAAGGGATAGATTATATAAAGTTTCAGATTTTTGTAGCGAGAATAAATACCGTAACATCAAAACCCACAAAAAATAAAAGTAAAATACACCTATTTAAAAAAACAGATAAACATTCCTTTGACGGCTTCCTAAGAGACACTTTCCACTCCTTCCATTCTATGTCAGTGTACATCAGATGTGCTTTATATTCAAAGAAATAGTATCGACAGCATTTGAGAGATGTATGCCAAATAAACTGATAAGAGATGGCGCTGATCCCCCATGGTACACAAAACGGGTCAGTACTCTGTTGCAGTACTAAAGAAAACAGCACACCAAATATCGAAGAACGCAAACCCACAACACTGATGAAGTTTTACACAAGGCCCTAAACTTTGCGCGAAATTCAATGCGAGGCACTTTTAATAGTTTCTACAATGAAACTCTGTCTCTAAAACTGGCAGAAAATCGAAAGAAATTCTGGTCGTATGTAAAGTGTACCAGCGGAAAGACACAATTATTATCCTCACTGCGAGATAACAATGGTGATGTTACGGATGAAAGCGCCACTAAACAGAGATACTAAACATATTTTTTTCGAAATATCTTAAAATAGAAGTTGAAATACACATTCCCGAAATCGAATCAAGAGCAACTGCCAATATTAGTTAATTAGAAGTTGATATCTTTGGTGTAGGGGATCAGCTTCAATCCTGCATGTTGTTGTTGTTGTGGTCTTCAGTCCTGAGACTGGTTTGATGCAGTTGTCCATGCTACTCTATCCTGTGCAAGCTTCTTCATCTCCCAGTACTTACTGCAACCTACATCCTTCTGAATCTGCTTAGTGTATTCATCTCTTGGTCTCCCTCTCCGATTTTTACCCTCCACGCTGCCCTCCAATGCTAAATTTGTGATCCCTTGATGCCTCAGAACATGTCCTACCAACCGATCCCTTCTTCTTGTCAAGTTGTGCCACAAACTCCTCTTCTGCCCAATTCTATTCAATACCTCCTCATTAGTTATGTGATCTACCCACCTAATCTTCAGCATTCTTCTGTAGCACCACACTTCGAAAGCTTCTATTCTCTTCTTGTCCACACTGTTTATCGTCCATTTTCACTATACTCCATACAAATACTTTCAGAAACGACTTCCTGACACTTAAATCTATGCTCGATGTTAACAAATTTCTTCAGAAATGCTTTCCTTGCCACTGCCAGTCTACATTTTATATCCTCTCTACTTCGACCATCATCAGTGATTTTGCTCCCCAAATAGCAAAACTCCTTTACTACTTCAAGTGTCTCATTTCCTAATCTAATTCCCTCGGCATCACCCGGCTTAATTTGTCTTCAATCCCTTATCCTTCTTTTCCTTTTGTTGATGTTCATCTTATATCCTCCTTTCAAGACACTGTCCATTCCGTTGTGCATTTTCAACTTCTCGCGGCGTAATGAATAATCCATTAAATTTCGGGCATGCAGCCGCGCAAATAAAATTTCTTCTACTGATATTTCGGCCGCGTATCGTCCGGCCATCTTCAGAGCGAGTCACAAGACTGACGACAAGGTGCCAAGCGCGGCCTTATATGCACCACCGCGGCGGTACTGCGCATGCGGGTCACAAATGCTGCGCCGCCTGTGGCGAAGGCGTACGGACATTCGATGTGCTTATCGATGTTTGATCGGCGGCGGTGACACGGTGACGACTTCTCTGCAATTTAATTACTCCAAGAGCCGGATTCCATGCTTTGTCCAAATTAAAACCATTATCTCTGTTTATTAAATTGTTGGCTAATCGAATTTCTATGGCTTCCTTGAATACAGATTCCCAAAAAGAAGAGGTGGATGTTAAAATCTTCACATCACTGTAATTCATGGAATGACCCGTATCAATACAATGTTCGGCCACAGCTGACTTGTCTGGTTGTAATAGGCGTGTATATCTTCGGTGCTCCACACACCTCTCATGAACGGTGCGTGTTGTTTGACCTTTGTATGACTGCTCACAATTTCCGCAAGGAATCTGGTACACACCCGCCTTACGAAAGCCGCAATCTTCGTGGGGGGCCGGAAGATCACCTTAACACAGTGTTTCTCAAGAATACGGCCTATCTTTGAAGAAAGAGCACCCACATAAGGCAGAAACGCCCTAGATCTGAAGAAATTACTATCTTCTTCCGCATCGTATACCTTCTTTTTAGGTTTTGCATCGAATGCTCTACGAATTTGTTGCGGAGAATATCCATTCGATTTAAAAATACTCTTGAGGTATGTTAGCTCTCCTTGTAAATTGTCTTCATCGGATACACAGTGCGCCCGATGCACTAAGGTCTTAAGGACACCCATGCCCTGAGAAGGGTGATGGCAGCTACTGGCAGGCATGTCCTAATGTGCCATCACTTTTACGGCGAACGACAACATCCAGAAAGGGGAGGCACCCGTCTTTTTCTATTTCCATGGTAAATTTAATGCTAGCATGGATGGAATTCAAATGCTGTCCATTCCGTTCAACTGCTCTTCCACGTCCTTTGCTGTCTCTGACAGAATTACAATGTCATCGGCGAACCTCAAAGTTTTTATTTCTTCTCCATGTATTTTAATACCTACTCCGAATTTTTCTTTTGTTTCCTTTACTGCTCGCTCAATATACAGATTGAATAACATCGGGGAGAGGCTACAGCCCTGCCTCACTCCCTTCCCAACCACTGCTTCCCTTTCATGCCCCTCGACTCTTATCTGCCATCTGGTTTCTGTACAAATTGTAAATAGCCCTTCGCTCCCTGTAATTTACCCCTGCCACCTTCAGAATTTGCAAGAGAGTATTCCACTCAACATTTTAAAAAGGTTTCTCTAAGTCTACAAATGCTAGAAACGTAGGTTTGCCTTTCCTTAATCTTTCTTATAAGATAAGTCGTAGAGTCAGTATTGCCTCACGTGTTCCAGTAAATCTACGGAATCCAAACTAATCTTCCCCGACGTCGACTTCTACCAGTTTTTCCATTCGTCTGTAAGGAATTCACGTTAGTATTTTGCAGCTGTGACTTATTGAACTGATAGTTCGGTCATTTTTACATCTGTCAACATCTGCTTTCTTTGTGATTGGAATTATTGCTCTGTCAAACTCTTCACGCAGTATCGTATCTCCCATTTCATCTTCATCTACATCCTCTTCCATTTCCATAATATTTTCCTCAAGTACATCGCCCATGTAAGACCCTCTATATACTCCTTCCACCTTTCTGCTTTCCCTTCTTTGCTGAGAACTGGGTTTCCATCTGAACTCTTGATATTCATGCAAGTGCTTCTCTTTTCTCCAAAGGTCTCTTTAATTTTCCTGTAAGCAGTATCTATCTTTACCCTTCCCTGCTTAGCCATTTTGCACTTCCTGTCGATCTCATTTTTGAGACGTTTGTATTCCTTTTTGCCTGCTTCATTTACTGCATTTTTCTGTTTTCTCCTTTCATCAATTAAATTCAATATTTCTTCTGTACCCATGGATTTCTACTAACCCTCGTCTTTTTACCTACTTGATCCTCTGCTTCCTTCACTACTTCATCCCTCAAAGCTACCCATTCTTTTTCTACTGTATTTCTTTCCCCCATTCGTGACAATTGTTCCCTTATGCTCTCCCTGAAACTCTGTACAACCTCTGGTTTAGTCAGTTTATCCAGGTCCCATCTCCTTAAATTCCCACCTTTTTGCAATCCTGCATAGATATGACAAATACAAATTAGTTAAGGAACGATGTTTGATAGGTAAAGCATACATTGGGGTGGAAGCTATAAAAATTCGCCCCTGAATTAATCCCTTTTACAACGTATTCTGTCTTTGATTATATGAACCCACTGTTAGGCCCAACTCCAATCAAGTGGAACCAACTAAGATCAACTATACCACAAACTATGGTTCACCTGAGAACAGGGGGCTGTGAATATCATTTTACAACGCTACACCAATGCAGCTGCATTTTACCCTTTCACCTTGATTCAGGTGCAGCAGAAAACGGGGCGTTGCCGACGAGGAGCGGTGCACTGTGGCAGCTATAATGTTCTGACGCGTCCTCGAAAACTACGCGGTCTGGCGTTCTCATATCGGTATATGGGAAATTTCTCTATCAGAGCCCTGAAATCCCTGCAGATTTCAGAGTGAGCTGCACCCGTTCTATGGTTTTGGCAAAGCAGTTTGCCTCACAGGCACGATGGTGCATACTGGAATTGTCGAACGTCAGACGGCCGACTCAGGACATTTACGTTTACTCTCATGACATAACAATGTCTCACATGATAAGCAGTTCCACGGTTGGTACAGTTCCAAACTGCCACAGTTTCTCAGTCCACCGCAAGATACAGACCACAAGTTTCACCCATTAAGGAAAGTCCTAAAGTTCTCTACCAGGGGAGGCTGAGAAGACCAAGTCAGTCGAAGAATCACAAACATTTTCCACCAAGCCTCGGTACGGGAGCCGAATTAGCAAAACGAAACTCCCCCACATAGCACAAACCAATCAAACTATGTACCACCCATTGAATCTCTCCTTTTGACTGTTCTGTTGGCTTGGTAGCCAATCCAGGCACAGCACCGGGGTTTGCACGCTGTGGAGCATGTCTCTACCTTGCATATACTCACAGGAGCCAATCAGCATCTGCAGATCTCTCTTGAATGAAAAAAGAAGATTTTAGACTACCGTCGTTCTAATTTCTGAAAGTAGGCTGTTAGTCTTCCTAGACAGTAGTGCCCATGAAATATATGTTTTTGCCGCTCACTAAAAATACCTGGCGACTTCCTGGGAGGGAGTGGTAGGGTTACAGTCCCATCTCCACTAGACACGTACACCAGTCACTCTGTCCATATCGCCTCAGCTTTTGAAATGAGAATGAACGGAATTTTATGACCTTCCCAGCGTCTGCACACAAGCTCAGTTTAAAGCAGTCTCTGTTAAGTAGCTTTGTCCCATTTTCAGCCGTCTGGCCATCTTCCGCGACGGACTGACGCCTGTCCCAGATAAAATCTTTTGCGAACGAGCACCATTCTACCCATCTCTAGAGGAGAGATCTTTGGCCAGAAATCACTCTGCAGGTAAGAACCACTGAGCACTGTTTCCCAGAATCACTCGCACAGCCAGGGTGCTGCACTCAACATTTTTGACTCCAATTTGGCTCGCTCCCTGTTTTCAGCTGCCTCTCCACGGACTCCTCGATACAAGCTATCTAATGACTTCACACGCAGTTACAAAAACATTCTACCCACAATTACCTCATGTAGAAAAAGTCATTAACCACACACAGCAAATGTAGAACCGGGGAACACCGAGATCATGGCGTAGAATACGAATGTTAATGTGATTGAAAATGTTGTTAGAGTGAGAGAACAGCATGCCACCTCTCAATTTCTCTAACACTCTTGTAGCAGCTTAACGACCATGTGACGAAACGCGCCGCTGTTCATTGGATTTTCTCTATATCTTCTATTAGTTCTATCTGGTAAGGGCCCCAGATGATGAGCATTCCTCAAGCAGCAGTAGAACCAGCACTTTGTGAGCCACTTTTTTCTTGGATGATTTACACTTCCTGTAGATTCTTTCTAGGAATTTTTGTCTGACATCTGTCTTTCCTAATGTTTGTTTCATGTGGTCATTCCACTTAAGGTCACTCTGGAATGTTACTCCTAACTGTCTGACGGTAGATACTGTTTCCAGCAATTTATCATCAATATCATTGACAGTGGATTTCTTTTACTGTGTATGCGCAGAGCTGCACCAATGCAGTGGGTCATTCTGCAGGGTCTCCTGGAGTAGCTACTTTCTTATAGACATCATCTGCCAACAGTCCTAAAGAGCTTCCGACATTTTGTAATAGATCATTTACACACAATGTAAACAGTAACGACCCTACCACATTTCCTTGGGATACACTCAAATTACCTTCCCAACTGTCGTTTTGTTCCGTTATAGTTGATGTTTGGAGTTCTACGTGCAAGGATGTCTTGTATCCAGTCTCAAATATTTTCCTTTACCCGTTAATCTCGTAATTGTTTCACTAAACTGCAGCGCAGGAAGGTGTTAGTGCCTTCCTTAAGTCAAAAAATACGGCATCAACCTGAGCACAGTTCTTCGCAGCGCTGTTAATTTCTTGAAGATAGAAAGCGAGCTGAGTTTCGCTAGATGTCTGTTTGAATCCATGTTGATTTTCATAGACGAGATTTTCTTTCTCCAAAAACGACATAATTCTTGAGCACGAAACATTTTTCATAAATCTACTACCGATTGACGTCAACGATATATATCTACAATTACGTGAATCTGTTCTACGAGCCTCCCTGAAAACGGGAATTACCTGCGTTTTTCTCCAGGAGCTCTAGCGAACTACGATAAACTGTGATTTCCCTAAATCGCTTCAGGAAAATGCTGGGATGGTTCCTTTGCAAGGGAACAGTCGACTTGTTTCCCCATCCTTCCCCAGTACGCTGCGACCGTGACCTCGCTGTTTGGTCCCCACCGCCAAATCAACCAATCAACCAACTACGATAAACTGCTGCTAGAAGGGGAGCAAGTTCTTTGACATAATCCTTGTAGAACCTTATATGTATCTCATTTCGTCCTGATGCCTCTCCACTACTATCCGATTGTAGTTACTTTTCTATTCCGTGGTCGACTATCCCAATATTCGCCATTTCAACATTCGTACGACGATTAAAAAGGAAGGACCGTATTACCATCGCCTGCGATGAAACGATTGCGGAAACTTCAGCCTTCCGTTTCGGTGCCAGTATGGCCTCAGTGTAACTGAATAAATGATTTACAGTCGCTTACAGATTTTACGGAAGATCAAGACTTCTTAGGGTTTTTAGACATATCAGTTGACAAAATTTTACTTTCAAAGTTATTTAATGCTTCTCGTGTTGCTCTCCTTACGCTCATTTTCGCTTCGTTCACCTACTGTTTAACTACGTTTTGACTTTTCTTGAAGCAGTGATGAAGCTCTCTTCGCTTAAGCTGCAGTTTTCTAAGACGGCTATTAATCCCATCACTTGAGATCTTCTAGGTGCATATTTCTAGAGGGCATACAGAAAGACGCTCTTGAAATTTTTCCATTTGTTTCCACATCTTGGTCTTCAGCAATGATTATTTGATGTTCAGTTTACTGACAAAAAATTAAACTCAAGGGAACATTGTTCCAAAGTAGGAACTGTTGCCTGTGATGTACTGCCATATGACTCTGAGCACTATGGGACTTAACCGCTGTGGTCATCAGTCCCCTAGAACTTAGAACTACTTAAACCTAACTAACCAAATGACATCACACACATCCATGCCCGAGGCAAGATTCGAACCTGCGACCGTAGCGGTCGCGCGGTTCCAGACTGTAGCTCCTAGAACCGCTCGGCCACTCCGGTCGGCGATGTACTTTCGCAAGGTTCGTCTGTCATTATAGGCAATCTAGCCTAGCAGCAGCGATAACACTAAGTCTCAATTTGAATGATGTAGTACTGTAAGCCATAACAAGGAGAAAAGCATTGCAGGGAGGAGTCAACATATGGTAAGTGTTAAAGTGAGGGAAATAAGTGGAAATACCCGTCAACATACTGTGTGTGGTGTGTTTTCTGTGAACGCGTAATTTTAGGGATGATTTTCCGCGGTAGTGCAAAGGAAATGCAAAGGGCAAAGACCCGACCGGATAGAAGAAAAAAAAATAAACTCGAGAGATCAGTGGAATAGGACTATTTACTTCTGAACAGAATTCGTTAATGGTAAAGAGATTTGCAGTATTATGTTTGGTTTTTTCAATATCGTCGTGCCTGACGATTCAATGGAGTAATGTTTATGGCTGACGTACTCTGCAGAGTACATCAACTGCCAGTGGAGTAGGATACATCCACAACTTCATCTATATATATGTCCCTCGAACCATTGTGAAGTGCATGGCAGAGGGTGAGTCAACCTTTACCACTTATTAGAGCTGTTTCCTGTTCCATTCACGTATGTGTCGCAGAATATTGTTTGTTTAAATGATTCCGTGCGTGCTGTAATGAATGTAATATTATCCTCACTACCCCTACTGGAGCTATATGTGGAATACACCTAGAGTCACCTTTTAAAGCCATTTCTTGGAAATTTGCAAGTATTCTTTCTTGGGTTAGTTTGCGTCAATTTTCAAGTGTCTACGAGTTTAGTTTCTTCAGAATCTCTGTGACACTCTCTCACGCATCGAAAAAACCTGAGACCATTCGTGGTGGCCTTCTCTGTGTACTTTCCCTGTTAGTCGTATTTGGTACGGTTCCCACACGTTTCAGCAATATTCTGGGGTGGATGGCAGAGTGATCTGTAAGCAACTTTCTTTGTACACTCCTGGAAATTGAAATAAGAACACCGTGAATTCATTGTCCCAGGAAGGGGAAACTTTATTGACACATTCCTGGGGTCAGATACATCACATGATCACACTGACAGAACCACAGGCACATAGACACAGGCAACAGAGCATGCACAATGTCGGCACTAGTACAGTGTATATCCACCTTTCGCAGCAATGCAGGCTGCTATTCTCCCATGGAGACGATCGTAGAGATGCTGGATGTAGTCCTGTGGAACGGCTTGCCATGCCATTTCCATCTGGCGCCTCAGTTGGACCAGTGTTCGTGCTGGACGTGCAGACCGCGTGAGACGACGCTTCATCCAGTCCCAAACATGCTCAATGGGGGACAGATCCGGAGATCTTGCTGGCCAGGGTAGTTGACTTACACCTTCTAGAGCACGTTGGGTGGCACGGGATACATGCAGACGTGCATTGTCCTATTGGAACAGCAGGTTCCCTTGCCGGTCTAGGAATGGTAGAACGATGAGTTCGATGACGGTTTGGATGTACCGTGCACTATTCAGTGTCCCCTCGACGATCACCAGTGGTGTACGGCCAGTGTAGGAGATCGCTCCCCACACCATGATGCCGGGTGTTGGCCCTGTGTGCCTCGGTCGTATGCAGTCCTGATTGTGGCGCTCACCTGCACGGCGCCAAACACGCATACGACCATCATTGGCACCAAGGCAGAAGCGACTCTCATCGCTGAAGACGACACGTCTCCATTCGTCCCTCCATTCACGCCTGTCGCGACACCACTGGAGGCGGGCTGCACGATGTTGGGGCGTGAGTGGAAGACGGCCTAACGGTGTGCGGGACCGTAGCCCAGCTTCATGGAGACGGTTGCGAATGGTCCTCGCCGATACCCCAGGAGCAACAGGTCCCCAATTTGCTGGGAAGTGGCGGTGCGGTCCCCTACGGCAATGCGTAGGATCCTACGGTCTTGGCGTGCATCCGTGCGTCGCTGCGGTCCGGCCCCAGGTCGACGGGCACGTGCACCTTCCGCCGACCACTGGCGACAACATCGATGTACTGTGGAGACCTCACGCCCCACGTGTTGAGCAATTCGGCGGTACGTCCACCCGGCCTCCCGCATGCCCACTATACGCCCTCGCTCAAAGTCCGTCAACTGCACATACGGTTCACGTCCACGCTGTCGCGGCATGCTACCAGTGTTAAAGACTGCGATGGAGCTCCGTATGCCACGGCAAACTGGCTGACACTGACGGCGGCGGTGCACAAATGCTGCGCAGTTAGCGCCATTCGACGGCCAACACCGCGGTTCCTGGTGTGTCCGCTGTGCCGTGCGTGTGATCATTGCTTGTACAGCCCTCTCGCAGTGTCCGGAGCAAGTATGGTGGGTCTGGCACACCGGTGTCAATGTGTTCTTTTTTCCATTTCCAGGAGTGTAGATTGATTGCACTTCCCCAGTATTCTATCAACAAACCGAAGTGTACCGCCTCTTTTATCTTCGATTGGCTTAAGTACTCATTACAGTTCGTACCGAGCGAGGTGGCTCAGTGCCTAGTACACTGGACTCGCATTCGGTAGGACAATGGTTCATTCCTGCGTCCGGCCATCCTGATTTAGGTTTTCCGTGATTTCCCTAAATCGCTCCAGGCAAATGCCGGGATAGTTCCTTTCAAAGGGACAAGGCCGACTTCCTTCCCCGTCCTTCCCTAATCCGATGAGACCGATGACCTCGCTGACTGGTCTCCTCCCCCAAACAATCCAATCCAATCCATTCCAGTTCTTGTCACTAAAAGTGTTGCGACCTTTTATTTGTCTGAGTTAACCGATTTCAAATGTTACTTATTCATATTTTAGTTAGAGGGTACTACGTTTTTTCTTTCGTTTTGTGGAGTGGACAATTTTATATTTATGAAGATTAAAAGCAAGTTGCCAAGTTTTGTACAACACTGAAATCTTATCAAGATCTGACTGAATATTTTATGCAACTTCTTTCAGACAGTAGTTCATTATCGATAACTGCATCATCGACAGAAGTCTAACGTCACCATTAATATTATCCGGAAGGTCTTTAATAAACAGCATGAACAGCAAGAGCACAACACACTTTCCTGAGGCAGACATGAAGTTACATCAGCATTTGTTGATGACTCTCCATGCTAGATAATTTGCTGCATCCTCCCAACCAAAAAATCCTCGATACAGTCACTACATTTGTAGCAAATAACAATTGACTAAGTAAGAAATACAGTAGTTGAGGTGTCACCAGATAAACAAAAAGAGAAAATACTAAGAATTAGGAAGTAATAAAGTGAGATCATTTGTATCACTGACCTCAATTTGCAGTAGGATTTTGGAGCATATACTGTACTCGAATATTGTGAATCACTTTGAAGAAAGTGACTTATTGATACATAACCAACACGGATTCGTTCTTGTGCAACACAGCTTGCTCTTTATTCCCATGAAGTGATGAGTGCTGTCGACAAGGGATCTCAGATCGATTCCACATTCCTAGATTTCCAGAAGGCTTTTGATACCGTTTCTCACAAGCGACTATTAATCAAATTGCGTGCGTATAGATTATCATCTCAGTTGTGGGACTCGATTCGTGATTTCCTCTCAGAGAGGTCACAGTTCGAAGTGATAGACGGTAAATCATCGAGTAGAACAGGAGCGATATCTGCGTTCCGCAAGGTAGTGTCATAGGCCCTCGGCTGTTCCTGATATACATAAATGATCAAGGTGATAATCTGAGCAGGCCCCTTAGATTGTTTGCAGATGACGCTGTAATTTACCGTCTAGTAAAATCATCAGACGATCAATTCCAATTACAAAATGGTCTAGAGAAAATATCTGTATGGTGCAGAAAGTGGCAATTGGCACTAAACAAAGAAATTTGCGAGGTCATCCACATGGGTACTAAAAGAAATCCGATAAATTTTGGTATACGATAAATCGCACAAATCTAAGGGCTGTCAATTCGACTAAATACCTAGGAATTACAATTACGAGCAACTTAAATTGGAAAGACCGCGTAGATAATATTGTGGGGAAGGCGAAACAAAGACTGCGCTTTGCTGGCAAAACACAGAATATGCGACTAACCCACAAAAGAGACAGCCTACATTACACTTGTCCGTCCTCTGCTGGAATATTGCTGCGCGGTGTGAGATCCTTACCAGGTATGATTGACGGAGGTCATCGAAAGAGTGTAGAGAAGGGCACCTCGTTTCGTGTTATCGCGCAATAGGGGTGAGAGTGTCACTGACATGATACGCGAGCTGGGGTGGCAGTCACTGAAACAAAGGCGGATTTCTTTGCGGCGAGATCTATTTACGAAATTTCAATCACCAACTTTCTTCTGCATCCGAAAATATTTTGTTGACACCCACCTACGTAGGGAGAAATGATCATCATAATAAAATAAGACGCCGTCCGTAGTGGCCGTGCGGTTCTAGGCGCTGGAACCGCGAGACCGCTACGGTCGCAGGTTCGAATCCTGCCTCGGGCATGGATGTGTGTGATGTCGTTAGGTTTAAGTAGTTCTAAGTTCTAGGGGACTGATGACCTCAGAAGTTGAGTCCCATAGTGCTCAGAGCCATTTGAACCATTTGAATAAAATAAGAGAAATCAGAGCTCGAACGGAAAGATTTAGGTGTTCCTTTTTCCCACGCGCCATTCGAGAGTGGAGTGGTAGAGAAATAGTATGAAAGTGGCACTTCAGTGTGAATTGCGGAGTAACTATGTAGATGTAGACTTGGTTGCTATAAAATTGTTTAAGTAGATCATATGTGATAATTATAATTTACTAAAATGTAATATCAAAAAATCCTTCAACAATACATACTTGGAGTGCAATTTACGTATGTGATTAGTTTCGGCGTTTTACTACGTTGTCTTCAGGCCCCATGACAGAGACCTGATACTTTATTAGTTTGTATGTGATGATTCAGTACAGCTGAGTCCATAAGTGAAAACGAGGGAAGATTAGTGGGCTAACCATAGAAAATATCTTTTGGGTTAAGACTACAGCCGTGATCCTTGGGGTTAAAGCTGAGCTAGCGTAAATGGAAAACTAAAAGTGCTTTATATAATTGTCAGCTTGTAAGATCTGTGCCAAGCCTTTGCAGAGTTACTGTGATCACCGATCCGATGAGTGGGATCCTCTGAAGAGGAAGGCGTGTTGCATCGCAACTATTTTTGGTGTGCCTGAATGCAACAGTGCTATGGGAGCAGGTCAGACTCAGGTTCGACAGGAGAAATACACCAGAAGCGATCTGCTGGTGGACCAACTACTGTCTCTACGGTGTCAGGCGGTTACCATACATCCTGGTCCAGCAGGAAGATCAGAGTCTTACACTGCCCCTTCACATTAACGAGACCACCTGTCAAAAACCTGAATAACCTCCTTCCGCAGTGCGGACCGCTGCGAGACGTACAGGAAGAGATGGTTCAAATGGCTCTGAGCACTATGGGACTTAACATCTGAGGCCATCAGTCCCATAGAACTACTTAAACCTAACTAACCTAAGGATATCACACACATCCATGCCAGAGGCAGAATTCGAACCGTAGCGGTCGCGCGGTTCCAGACTGAAGCGCCTAGAACCGCTCGGCCATAACGTACAGGAAGAGACTCGATGAGGTTGTGGGAGGTGCCAACACGGATTTGGAGCCACGCTGACCCCAGGGCCGCGGAAAGCTGTGCTAGGTTTCTAGGTTGAGGACCCATGGCACGAAGACAAATATCGAAGTGATCCACACATTCCGCATTGCGTTTAAATCCGGTGAAACACGGTCAACTTATTCTGACGCTCTTCGAACCAAGCACGTACCCTGCGAGCTGTACGAGACGTTGCATTGTCTTGCTGCTAGATGCCATGCTGTCGAGGAAAAACAAACTGCATGTAGGAGTTTACGGGGACCCAAAGGAAAGAAGCATACTTTTGTTAATCCATTGTGCCTTTCACAATGAGGATCTCGCCCAGGGAATGCAACGAAAACATTCCCGAAACCATAAAGCTCCCTCCCCCGCCCTGGATCCTTCCTCAGACTGTTGCAGGGTGTTTCCTTTCAGAAGTTTCACACGGCACACAACAACAGCCATCCGTTATCGGGAAAGGCCACCTATCGCCATTCAGTGATGGTCCTGTTGCAGTACTGGTGTGTAAATTACAGTCTTCGTCGCCGATGAACAAAGTCAGCATTGGTGCATGAACTAGGCCAGGCGTCGGCTGTGGAGGCCCATAAACAGTAACGATCACAGTATGGTCGTTGAGGAGACAGTGTCGGGAGCCCCTTAGTTCATCTGGGTAGTCAATTGCCCAACTGTTGCCTGCACACATCTCCGCAGCCGTTGTTCACCCCTGTCATATATGGCCTGTCATGCACTAGAGTGGCCTCGCTTCCAGTTTTGGACAGCACCATTTTGCCATGCGGATATATCACAACTACGGCGGCACGTTAACTTAGTCCTTTCGCAAATGTTTCCCCTCTGGCCCGAAAGTCAATGAAAATACCCTTTCGGACGTTAGATAAATCGCTCCGTTTCCTCAACACGACAAGGACTGATGAATCCTCCCCCCCCCCCCAAAAAAAAATAAAAGAAAAAGAAATAAAAAGGTCTATTCGAATGTGGGGAATTTGTTGGTGTTCATATGGTGGGAACCAAAGTGTTTGGTGTTTCAAGCAGCACTGTACACAACATTTATATCACATACAGGAAAAGTCACCCGATAAGTCACAACGTGGACGAAAGGGTGTGTTGAGTGATCTTGACTGACGGTCATGGAAGAGGACTGTGACGAAAAATAATAGAATGACAGCTGCAAAAATCACTGCAGAACTAAACGTTGCACTCTAGCAAACTCTCAGCTCCACAACAATATGAAGGGAGCTTCGCAAGCAGGGAGTTGCAGGGCGAGCTGGAATTCAAAAACTACTCATTAGTGATGCTAGTTCCCGTAACAGGAAAACGTGGCGCCGAAACTTAGACTTGGACTATGGAGCAACGGAATCAAGTCAGTTGGTCCGATGAGTCTTGTTTCACACAGTTTCCAACTTCTAGCTGACTTTTACGTCCAAAGAGTGAAACGAGGCGGGAGTTTTGTGATGAATGGGCAGTCATAACGTGGTATTCCATGGGCTTTGTGGTTACTCTGCAAGGTAGCATTACTACCAAAGATTATGCGACCATTTTGGATGATCAGGTCCATCCCATGGAACAAGTTTGAACTCCAGTGATGATGCTGTGTCCCAAGAAAACAGTGCCCATTATCGCACAGCTCGCATCGTCCAAGACCAGTTTTTTTATCTCGAGGATGAACTGTCGCATCTCTCCTGACCACCACAGTCAGCAGACCTAAATAGTATTGAGTGTTTGTGGTCTTTATTTGTCACCGTTTCGAAGGAAGAATTGTACAAGATCTCCCTGAAAACCATAAAGGACCTGTACCTAACCTTGGCTTACTAAAGGAATCAAAATATCTTGTAACCACAAACGGGAACTGTACCTAACAACGGCCGGTCGGAGTGGCCGTGCGGTTCTAGGCGCTACAGTCTGGAGCAGTGACCGCAACGGTCGCAGGTTCGAATCCTGCCTTGGGCATGCATGTGTGTGATGTCCTTAGGTTAGTTAGGTTTAATTAGTTCTAAGTTCTAGGCGACTGATGACCTCAGAAGTTAAGTCGCATAATGCTCAGAGCCATTTTGTACCGAACAACAAGAAGGAGTAATGAACCAGAAACAGCCAAATATTATAAAAGTCCAGAAGCATGTGCATCATGTCCAAGATTAATACCTCTGATAACAAAATCAAAACAATTTGGAATATTATTACAAGGGAGACAGCAACCGAGAGTACAGGATGACACATTACCATCAAAGCGAATGGAAACTTGACAAACAACAAGCCGGAAGTCGAAAACATTTTGAATAATCATTTTAAATGTTGTAGAGAAAGTAGGATCTCAATGTTCATTAGAAGAAGCAAGGCAGTTAATGGAAGAGGCCTTACCCACACCATTTAATACAACTGAAATTCCACCTACCTCTCCTTCTGAAATTAGGAAGGTAATAAACTCTCTTAAGAATAAAAACTCACACGGAATTGATGGCATTTCCAGCAGGATAATAAAAGCTTGTTCCCATGAGATAAGTGGGATTCTTAGCCACATATGTAATACCACTCTGAAGCAGGGTATTTTCCCAGCTAGACTGAAGTATGCCATTGTTAAACCACTGCATAAAAAAGGGGATACGTCTGATGTCAACAACTACCGCCCAATCTCTCTTCTGACTGCCTTAACCAAAATTCTTGAAAAAGTAATGTATTCTAGAGTAGCTTCACACCTTTTTAAAAATAAAGTTTTAACAAAATGTCAGTTTGGTTTCCAGAAAGGTGTTTCAACGGAAAATGCTGTATATACTTTCACTAATGAAATATTAAATGCTCTGAGTAACCGGAAGTCACCCGTCGGGATTTTTTGTGATCTCACAAAGGTTTTTGATTTTGTAAATCATGGAATACTTCTAGATAAGCTCAAGTATAGTAGTATGAATGGGACAACGCTCAAATGGTTTAAATCATACCTAACTGGAAGAGTGCAGAAAGTTGAAATAAGCAATTCACATAATATGCAAAAAACTGGTGATTTCTCAAACTGGGGAACTATCAAGAATGGAGTGCCGCAAGGTTCGGTCTTGGGTACTCTGCTTTTACTTAATATATATTAATGACTTACCATTTTATATTCACGAAGATGCAAAGCTGGTACTTTTTGCCAATGATACAAGTATAGCTATCACACCCTACAGACAAGAATTAAGTAGTGAAATTGTAAACGATGTTTTTCAGAAAATCATTAAGTGGTTCTCTGAAAATGTGCTCTCATTAAACTTTGACAAAACACAGTATATACAGTTCCACACAGTAAATGGAAAGACACTATTAATAAATATAGACTTCGATCAGAAATCAGTAGCAAGGTTAGAATATTTAAAATTTCTAGGTGTATGCATTGATGATGGGTTGAACTGGAAAAAAACACACTGAAGATCTGCTGAAACTTTTGAGTTCAGCTACTTATGCTATTAGGGTCATTGCAAATTTTGGCGATATACATCTGAGTAAATTAGCTTACCAGGCCTATTGTCATTCTCTGCTTTCGTATGGCATCATATTCTGGGGTAACTCATCATTGAGTAAAAGAGTGTTCATTGCACAAAAGCGTGTAATCAAAATAATTGCTGGAGCTCATCCAAGTTCATCCTGCAGACACTTATTTAAAGAGCTAGAGATCTTCACTGTAGCCTCAGTATATACACACTCCTGGAAATGGAAATAAGAACACCGTGAATTCATTGTCCCAGGAAGGGGAAACTTTATTGACACATTCCTGGGGTCAGATACATCACATGATCACACTGACAGAACCACAGGCACATAGACACAGGCAACAGAGCATGCACAATGTCGGCACTAGTACAGTGTATATCCACCTTTCGCAGTAATGCAGGCTGCTATTCTCCCATGGAGACGATCGTAGAGATGCTGGATGTAGTCCTGTGGAACGGCTTGCCATGCCATTTCCATCTGGCGCCTCAGTTGGACCAGTGTTCGTGCTGGACGTGCAGACCGCGTGAGACGACGCTTCATCCAGTCCCAAACATGCTCAATGGGGGACAGATCCGGAGATCTTGCTGGCCAGGGTAGTTGACATACACCTTCTAGAGCACGTTGGGTGGCACGGGATACATGCGGACGTGCATTGTCCTGTTGGAACAGCAGGTTCCCTTGCCGGTCTAGGAATGGTAGAACGATGGGTTCGATGACGGTTTGGATGTACCGTGCACTATTCAGTGTCCCCTCGACGATCACCAGTGGTGTACGGCCAGTGTAGGAGATCGCTCCCCACACCATGATGCCGGGTGTTGGCCCTGTGTGCCTCGATCGTATGCAGTCCTGATTGTGGCGCTCACCTGCACGGCGCGAAACACGCATACGACCATCGTTGGCACCAAGGCAGAAGCGACTCTCATCGCTGAAGACGACACGTCTCCATTCGTCCCTCCATTCACGCCTGTCGCGACACCACTGGAGGCGGGCTGCACGATGTTGGGGCGTGAGCGGAAGACGGCCTAACGGTGTGCGGGACCGTAGCCCAGCTTCATGGAGACGGTTGCGAATGGTCCTCGCCGATACCCCAGGAGCAACAGTGTCCCTAATTTGCTGGGACGTGGCGGTGCGGTCCCCTACGGCACTGCGTAGGATCCTACGGTCTTGGCGTGCATCCGTGCGTCGCTGCGGTCCGGTCCCAGGTCGACGGGCACGTGCACCTTCCGCCGACCACTGGCGACCACATTGATGTACTGTGGAGACCTCACGCCCCACGTGTTGAGCAATTCGGCGGTACGTCCACCCGGCCTCCCGCATGCCCACTATACGCCCTCGCTCAAAGTCCGTCAACTGCACATACGGTTCACGTCCACGCTGTCGCGGCATGCTACCAGTGTTAAAGACTGCGATGGAGCTCCGTATGCCACGGCAAACTGGCTGACACTGACGGCGGTGGTGCACAAATGCTGCGCGGCTAGCGCCATTCGACGGCCAACACCGCGGTTCCTGGTGTGTCCGCTGTGCCGTGCGTGTGATCATTGCTTGTACAGCCCTCTCGCAGTGTCCGGAGCAAGTATGGTGGGTCTGACACACCGGTGTCAATGTGTTCTTTTTTCCATTTCCAGGAGTGTATATTCACTTATTCAATTTGTTATTAACAATCCAAACAAATTCAAAAGTAATAGCGGTGTACATGGCTATAACACTAGGAGAAAGGATGATCTTCTCTACTCAAGGTTAAATCTAACTTTGACTCAGAAGGGGGTAAATTATGCTGCCACAAAAGTCTTTGATCACTTATCTAACAGCATCAAAATTCTGACAGATAGCCATATAGCATTTAAAAGGAAATTAAAATAATTTCTTAATAGCAACTCCTTTTACTCATTAGATGAATTTTTGGATATAGTAAGTGGGTAATTTCCCCAACCACCACAAAAAAAAAAAATTAAATGTGTCATGTAATATTTTGTGTAATGCAATATCTTGTATAGACGCCTATTGTTAACCTGACACGTTTCACATCATTACGAAGTGTCGTATTCATGATCTATGGAACAAGTAATAATCTAATCTAATCATTCCTTGACGACTGAAAGCTTTCGAAAACGCCATTTTGTTGCCTACACCGTGGTAGGCATGGCGATGTGTCGTGGTTGGCGTTTACACCTTTTTGTTCTGCAGCTGTAAAAGGTATTCCGTGTTGTACCTTCGTATTCATGACGAATTACACTCCATTTTCGCCACTTTATGCTGCTGTTGTTATTACTTTATATTCGTTTTGTCGGAAATTTTAATGTTCCTTATACTTCGCTTTTCTGACCCCCGCAACTACATCTGGAGTGAAACATTGCATTTTGTGTCTTCCCCAGAACTTTCTAACTTCTGACATTCGACGCTCCAAGTCCCAGATATTACCTATGCGTTGGCTACTCAGTCTTTTCCTCATGGTCCCCTCCCGGAGGTCCGAATGGGGGACTAATCCGGAATATTTTGCCAATGGAGAAATCATCGTGACTCTTTTTTCAATTGCACGACACAGATTCTGTGGATACAAATCAGGTGTTTTTAATGCAGTGGTTTCTGTTGTCTTCTGCATCCTCATACCGTTGAAACTTGCTTATCTCTCTGTCTTTTAGGAACAGATTCTCAACGCAGGGACGAGAGGTGTCCCGAAACGATCACTTCTACACCCTCTTTGAGAAGGCCTTTGGTATAATGAAGGAGACTTCTTATACCGGCAGCCTTTGACTGTAATTATTGATAATTTCTTTATTCTAAATCTAGGAACTGGCTGGTATCAAATGCGGCACACAGAACGGTTTTGAATGTTAATCAAAGACGCTGTCCCTAGACGGTGATATTTGAAGAGTAATTGCTTTTGTATCAACGAAACGGTAACTAAAAGAGCACCTTTGTAAATCATTCTCTTTCATGTCTAGACAATTACTGTGCTATGCTTCGTTGGTAAATAAGCTGCCCTTTGGAGAGTTGGTAACGGAACCCTTATATCACCCGTACGTTCATCACGGAGATGCTTAGCACGCAGCCCAAAACGAGACGGGTGCCCAGCAATGGGGGACGAGAGAATTCTCTATCCATGTAAGCCAGTGGAGGTGATAAATCAGAGCTAGGAGGAGGCCACTAAGCGGAGAGAACCTCGAAATTACGGGGGACTGTTTCTGGCGCCCATCATACGTCTGCATTAGGCGGGATCCCATAAGCTTACTTCGCTAAGCCAACTAGCGAGTACTCGGCCACAGAATGCACGGAAAGCAACGTGGCGCACCGAGTCGAGAAAGAAGTCGTTTAGTCTGCCGGGTTCTCCTCTTACATGGAGAGTGGATACCTATCCTCACGTGGAAATGTTAGAACGAGGTCCGCACTGTGCTGTGGAAAAACTGTGCAAAAAAATGTCCTTCTGAGAAGAGTCAAAAGGAAATTTATAATTTGTAATACAGGCCGGTATTGTCTAGCTCGTCTTACGTGAATGAAGTAGAAAAGGCAGCATCTTGTCATTAACGCTGCTTTTTACTGGTTCTGTGGGAAAAACCTCACTTGAAGTAACTGAACTAGTTGCTCTCTTAACATATGATATATAATCCTCTGGGTAATTTGTTGGATACAATAATTGCTCATTTTCTAACATATTTTGAGTGTGTAGTCTAGCGATATCTGTCAACCGTAATACACTCATATTAAATTCCACACGAAACTTGCGATGGGACTGAATATTCTAGTGAGTTAGATCTTGGACCATTGTTTTGAATATAGAACTCAAAATAATTATGGAAATAGCTTGGTGTGAGTTAACGTGATATTGACATTTACTGATTACCATTAGTATTATGAATATTCTGTTACGTCATCCTTCCAGAGGAAGATTTCATTTTATGTAAGCATATTGTAACAAGCCTTAATAGTTAAGAAAAATATTTATCAATAATAATGAATTAAAGAGAATCGACCCTCTAGTAAGAACACAATTTTTGTTTTTGAAAAATGCTGTAGATGGAATTCTTTATTTAACAATCACTTTAGGTCGACAGACCACTATCGGGATCTTAAAAGGATTTACGAATCATATTAGACAAATATAAAATCGTTGCCGTCAGATAATTATACCACGAATGTGTCGCTGTTGTCATATCGTAATATAAATTACACAGTCAGTACATAAACTTTGCTAGGTTTGTGCTCTTTTATGTTACATCAACAACCGGCGTTGCCACTATGAGCAGATGACTATCACGTACCAAGTTGTTAATCTTCAAACGTGTTTAATCACAGTTGCGGATCCTCAGTGGGTTTTTTCCTTCATTATTTCTGAAGTATATACAAACAAAATTTTATGTATATTGGAATATGCTGCCATTAGAATTTTTTCGCTTAAATTACATAAATGAAACATGTTTGGGGACTTAATAAACGTAAACAAGGCGGCCCCCCTTTAGTTAATTATTATTTCCTGCAAGCACGGGAACACAGCTCAAAATTCCTTTATGATAATATTTATCAGTGTATTAGAGGCCAACAGTTAGGATGTGGATTGGAAGACTGCGTTCGGTTGGGACCAAACACCTTTGGTGAGCCACTAGACAACTTTATTTACAAGAAGAATCTCGCAAATAGAACTTTAACGTCTTAAAAACGCAATCGTTTCGAAGTTGATTTCATAAAAATTAATAAATCTAAACTGAACTACCTTGGATTAGATGTACCTCAATCATGTCTGCCAAATTTTAAGATTAGCAACACTTGGGGTGGAGAAAAAATTAATTTTCACAAGAAACAATCTTGAAAGAACCACATCAAGATATAAAAAAGGGCCAAACTCAAACAAAGCTGCTCTGTACGAATGATAACCCTTATACACTAAAACGCAAGAAACTGGTATCGGCATGCGCATGCAAATACAGACTCAGACATATGTAAACAGGTAGAATACGCCAATGACAGACAGTTATTTGAGTGCGAATGTATAAAATTTAGATTTGTTTTTTATATGCTGTAACGCAGAAAATTCTCTTTTATATTTCTTTGTAAAAAAATAAATGTACCATTGCCTTTAGAAGCCTCACTATACAGAGTCCGTGTTACTCAATAACATTCCCTACGAGCAGGATGAACGTGCCAGTTCCTCGCTGCATATAATTTTCTTGCGAATATCGTCAAAGACTGTACATGGCTCGGATGGGCGTATCGTTTGACTTGTGTTTTAAGGAGCATAGACTAGAAGTGTATAGACACTTGGACATTTCCAAACAACTGGATATGCGATGACGTCTGGAGAACGAAGTGCCATGTCAAAATCTGTTCCTGACGACGGAACTACAAATAAGGACATCCGCTGCCTGACGCGGCGAAGACACACCCTCTAGAGGTTCCACAGGCTGCCCCTACTGGAAAAGTACTTGTGAGAGTGCAGTGCAGCACAGCCTGACTCTGTAGCCATCGCTTATGATGACTTAGGCAGGTCTAGAGGCGCGAGCTGTGCTTAAAGTCAGAACTGTATCCAATTGAATAGGCAGTTGTACATTGCGAGAAGAGACTATCATTCTGAATTGTGTCAAGTGATAAATTATAGCGTACAGCGACCGTAACAAATACATAGGTGAAGTTCCTGTTAACATTAACAGTTCAGAAGTTCAGTATTTCATCTTATTTAAGTTTTAATAAAGTGATCTGGTATTTTGTATGTTGTTGTATCCAAGTTACCTCCTCCAGAAGTAAATCTAGACTAGTTAGAACCCACTGCAGTGTCGAAGCGAATGTCTGAAGACGATTTTTCGTCTGCCACTACAGGCTATTTGCATCGGGAAGACGAATGGGTACATAGACGTGTTTACCGATGGAATAAAATTCTGCAGATAAGCCTGTTTTAACGAATCTGGTGATCTTCTTCGCAAACGTTGTGCACTTGCGATCCTTCTAGCCTTCAAGCGTACGAAGCTCTTCTGACTCGAATGGCAAAAAATTGCTAGCTCGGTGAAAGAACGTTTACTGCTGGAAACTCCCTAAATTAATTTGTGCCTTGTAGGTTATTGCTTCTTGGGTAAGATTAAAATGTTATCTTTCCTGCTTGTTGCCGATCTACCTGTTACACTGAAGTCCTGTAAGCAAGGAAAATTTTACGCAGAAGTGAAATGTTAGAGTATTTAAGAAAACAAGACACACACGGATTAATGACACTAGCTGCAAGTGGGCATTGATTTAAATCAATGGGGAAAGTTGAAAATTTGTGCCGGACCAGGACTGGAACCCGTATCTCCGGCTAACTGGGCAGATGCGCTCACCATTGCACCATCCAGACACAGTGGTCACCGCTACTGCGTGGGCTGCCCTAGCACGCCTGCCATCAGCCAAATTCTCAACGTGTCCACAGACTACTGATGCAGTGCTCCTTGCAGTTCGAGCATGGTGTGCTTCTGCACTGAAGTGATCAGTTGGTCGTGGCAAGGCCCAGGTTCGAATCGCTGTTTGTCACAAATTTTCAACTTTCACCATTGATTTAAATCAACGTCCAATAGCAGCTAATATCATCAGTTTCTTTGTATCTTTGTTCACAATGGCTGTGGGATCAAAAAATATGAGTGTTCTTTCGGACAAGTCGAAACGACAGATACCACATATGTAATTAACAGAAAGCTTTTATAGAAAGTATTTGTTGAATAATATTTCTACGAAATTTCTAACGAATGATACATCTGTGTATTAATATGAACCATTTTATTAGCTTATGAAACAGTCCATAGTGAATTTACTACCATCCACTATACAATATGTTGCTTATTAATGGAAAGGGCTTCGACTGATAATTTCAATGGAATGTAACTGGTTTCTACATATATAACAAGTTTTAGCGTTCTGCCTCTTGGGTACATCATTTCAACGTCCATTCACTAATGCACTGTATATTAGTAAATACAGATCACTATGTTGAAATCATTTTATTTTATCTTTCATTTGTCTTGAGAGCCACCATTCATTATTTGTAATCTGTGTTAGTGACATAGTCACTTTCCAATAAGGACTACATAAAATTTGTCAGTCACAGACTTTTCTATTTCGACTATACGGCTACTTGCTGTTAGTTTTCAAGTATTTCACATATAGCCTTTCTTTTAAATAGTGGTATTAGTAGCAAAGTGTCATTACTAAATTTGCAGAGCCTTGTAGCGTTGTTGCCCCATCTTAATTTGGTTCAAATGGCTGTAAGCACTATGGGACTTAACATCTGAGGTCATCAGTCCCCTAGACTTAGAACTACTTAAACCTAACTAACCCAAGAACATCACACACATCCATGCCCGAGGCAGGATTCGAACCTGCGACCGTAGCAGCAGCGCGGTTCCGGACTGAAGCGCCTAGAACCGCTCGGTCGTAAAAGTCGGCATATCTTAATTTCATTATGACGATAAATAATATGTAAAAGACCGGTGCAGTTGACGCACTACAGTTTGTTTTTTGTAACATTCACCCGTACGAAGAAACTTGTAATTGTATAACGACATATTTCGTTGGGAAAACATATTTTGTTTTTACAATCATTAATGTTGCTGACCTGTGTGTAGCTTTAGGAAAATTCTTATTGTTCTGAAACTGCTCCCTTGAAACACATACGCAGGAAAGTGCCCTAGTCAGAATAGTTTCAGTGTGGGTACCTAATGCAATCCCTCTGATTGAACAATGCACGTGTTTAAAAGCTAGTTGATACTTGACAATAGCGTCGATTGAAATAAATCTATAAACGATGTATTTATTTCAGTGGAAAACGTAATGAGACTCCAACGACAACATCAACTGATAAACATGTGCGTTCAACACAAATCCCTCACGCAAAAATCTCAAAAGAACATTGTAGGGTGAGATCTCAAGCTCACATATTGTACGGTTTCATTTACACAGGCTGTATATATTTGAGATGTGGATTATTTGTAAAACGTTTCCTAATTATTTCTATAACCGGTACAAGACGCAGAACTGGCCGTGTGGGCGTGCCATCAATTTATTTTATTTTTTCTTGTGCGTAATATTCTCAAGATAACAATTTTAAAATAAGAAGATAGGTTATAGAACTTACACTAATTTAATTGCCACACAGCACGTAGGTCCTTAATGAACTTCAGTTTCTGAGAATTCACTCAAGAGATAATTCCTTGTAGCACTACAGCAGACAAACAATCTCCGAGAGACTGTACTACACAGAAACATGCGACAGACTCTCTTGCATTTATATATACACTACTGGCCATTAAAATTGCTACACTAAGAAGAAATGCTGATGATAAACGGAGATTCATTGGACAAATATATTATACTATAACTGACATGTGATTACATTTTCACGCAATTTGGGTGCATAGATCCTGAGAAATCAGTACCCAGAACGACCACCTCTGGCCATAATAGCGACCTTGATTCGCCTGGGCATTGAGTCAAACAGAACTTGGATGGCGTGTACAGGTACAGCTACCCAAGCAGCTTCATAACGATACCACAGTTCATCAACAGTAGTGACTGGCGTATTGTGACGAGCCAGTTGCTCGGCCACCATTTACCAGACCAATTGGTGAGAGATCTGGAGAATGTGCTGGCCAGGGCAGCAGTCGAACATTTTCTGTATCCAGATAGACCCGTACATGACCTGCAACATGCGGTCGTGCATTATCCAGCTGAAATGTAGGGTTTCGCAGGGATCGAATGAAGGGTAGAGCCACGGGTCGTAACACATCTGAAATGTAACGTCCACTGTTCAAGGTGCCGTCAATGCGAACAAGAGATGACCGAGACGTGTAACCAATGACACCCCATACCATCACGCCCGGTGATACGCCAATATGGCGATGACGAATACACGCTTCCAATGTGCGTTCACTGCGGTGTCGCCAAACACGGATGCGACCATCATGATGCTGTAAACAGAACCTGGATTCATCCGAAAAAATGACGTTTTGCCATTCGTGCACCCAGGTTCGTCGTTGAGTACACCATCACAGGCTCTCCTGTCTGTGATGCAGCGTCAAGGGTAACCGCAGCCATGGCCTCCGAGCTGATAGTCCATGCTGCTGTAAACGTCGTCGAACTGTTCGTGCAGATAGTTGTTGTTTTGCAAACGTCCCCATCTGTTGACTCAGGGATCGACACGTGGCTGCACGATCCGTTACAGCCATGCAGATAAGATGCCTGTCATATCGACTGATAGTGATACGAGACCGTTGGGATCCAGCACGGCGTTCCGTATTACTCTCCTGAACCCACCGATTCCATATTCTGCTAATAGTCATTGGATCTCTACAAACGCGAGCAGCAATGTCGCGATACGATAAACTGCAATCGCGATAGGGTACAATATTACCTTTATCAAAGTCGGAAACGTGATGTTACTCGTTTCTCCTCCTTACACGAGTCATCACAACAACGTTTCACCAGGCAACGCTGGTCAACTGCTGTTTGTGTATGAGAAATCTGTTGGAAACTTTCCTCATGTCAGCACGTTGTAGGTGTCGCCACCGGCGCCAACCTTGTGTGAATGCTCTGAAAAGCTAATCATTTGCATATCGCAGCATCTTCTTCCTGTCGGTTAAATTTCGCGTCTGTAGCACGTTATCTTCGTGGTGTAGCAATTTCAATGTCCACTAGTGTAGTCTAATGCCCAATGGCGACTTAAGCTTTGCGGAAGAGAACCGGTATTCCCACACGTTCAGTAAGTAAGACAGTGGCGTAAGAAACGTTCTTAACGATTCACCTTAACGGCTACGAAAAATTTAAGCAATGCGTGTCCTGAAACCTACCTTAGAGAAGAAAGAACTGTATTGGCTTCAAGGACTCCATCACGTAGGTCATGATACCAATTATATTACACAACCAAGTGATCAAAAGAAAGAAAATATCTACTCAATTCGTGGTGTAGGAGAAAAATTTTGGGGGAAATCGGATCTCATATGCCGAATTGACTATGGCTGCGGAGAAGTTTTCTCTTTACCGCCTCCTTTTCTACAAACATCAACTCATTACCTGATAAATATGTTTACAGTTAAATCGCAGTCCATGCAAGTGGGGAACGCACCGCCGATCAGAGAGGTCAATTTTAATCAGTATTTTAGGGACTGTGGCATTATTTCCATTACCTATTAACTCTGATTTATCATCGGTAGCAACTTAAACATATTCTTGGAATGTAAAATTAATTTTGAATGTACATCGGTAATTCTGATTTGATTACACGTAAGTAGGATAGGCTGGATGTAAGCGCCGACGACTCATTCGTTGCTGTTATATACTGGGTCACATACTTTAGAGCATTACAGGGTATTTACTAGAAAAGTGTTTTTCGTGGTAGATAATGAGACAGAGGAAATAACTCGCCAAGATTAAAAAGAAAAATTAAGACGTTATCGCGATGTCGATATGAATTTCATTCAAGACTGAAATGACTCTGGAATTTTGTTGACGAATAAGATGTGATTGCAGCCAAAAGAGTCTTAAAGACAAAAACTATCACCTAATTCGAGAGAGAAAAAAAAAGAATTTACTATGACCCTACTGTCACTGAAGCGGAAGATTCACTTTAAGAAAAAAAAAAAAAAAGCCACATCACGAAAGAATTATCCCGATGGGGCGGAAATCTGTAGATATGAGGTACAAGTACAGAAAAACAAATGATTGTAATTTCAGAAAAATTTATGCAGCAGAAAGAGCTTCACAAATTGAGCAAGGCGGTAACGCGTTGGTCCACTTCCGATCTTTGTGCAAGCAATTATTCAGCTCGGCACTGACTAACAAGAGTTGCTGGATGACCTCATGAGGGATATCGTACTAAATTCTCTCCAACTGGCACGTTAGATCATCAAAATCTCGAGATGGTTGAAAGGCTCTGCTCATAACGGTATTAACGTTCTCGGTTGGGAAGAAATCAGGAGACTTTGCTAACCAAGGTAGGTTTTGGCAGGTACGAAGACAAACAATAGGAACTCTCGCTGTGTGCGGGCGGGCCCTATCTTGCTGAATTGTAAGCCCAGGATGGGTTGCCATGAGGAGCAACAAAACGGGGCGCAGCGTATAGTGGACGTGCTGCTATGCTGTAGGTGTGCCGCAGACTACAACCAAAGGAATCCTGCTGTGGAAAGAAGTGCTTGTCACGTCGTATGGCACGCAACAGCTGCCCAGAGCGTTTTCGCTAGTCATCGCGGATGAGTTCAAAGACGAACTCATCACTGAAGACCATTCTACTCCATTTAATAAGATTCGAGACCGAAAATGTATCTGGAAATTCCCTGGACAGCGGTGAGATACGAATGTGACTATACCCGCCGTACGACGCCACAATTAGGAGTGATGGTCTGGTGCCGTTTCTCTTGATAGCAGGCCACCTTTGGTTGTCGTCCATGGCACCTTTACATCACAGCCGTACGTCGATGATATTCTACGCTCCGCTTTGTCACACTTCATGGCAACCAATCCTGGTCTTACATTTCAGCAATATAATGCCCGCCCGCACACAGCGAGAGTCTCTATTGCTTCTCTTCGTGGTAGCCAAAACCCTGCCTTGGCCAGCAAGGTCGCAGGACCTCTCCTCAATTGAGAACGTTTGGAGCATTATGGGCAGAGCCTTCCAACCAGCTCGGGATTTTACGATCTAACACGCCAGTTTGTCAATATTTGGCACAATATCCCTCAGGAATACATCCAACAACTCTCTCAGTAAATGGTGTCCGAATAACTGCTCGCATTTTGGCCAGAGGTGGACCAATGCGCTATTGACTTTCTCAATTTGTAGAACCCATTCTCTTGAACGAATCATTCAATTTTTCTGAAATTGCAATCATTTTCTTGTGTGTTCATAAGCATCTCATCTACCGTATTCCGTCCCATTCGGATACTTCCTTCGTGGTGCGTCGAATTCTTTTCCTTTGATTAGAACTAAATACTGCCTTCTCAAGCTGTTCAATTAAAGAAGATTGTAACACTATTTTTCACATCAATTCCTGACCGGCTCGAAAATGGAACAGATGTAATTGCCTGGGGAATCTAACGGCAGCTAAGATCACTAAACAGAGAAAAATGCCAGTAGATCTACAGATTTTCCTGTAAAGTTCTAAAACAAGCTCTGCTCATACCAACAGCTTATTGCATATCCTCCGATTAGCGCTGCGTTCCTACTGTCTGTAATGAAGTTACACTTCGTGCAAAGCTTTTGGAAATTCTGAATCATGTTTTTAAATGTATATATTCTTGATTCCACAGTATTTTTCCGCAGTTCCTCGAATCCCCTGCTTCCCCTTTTATCAATCACAAACATGATCTAAAATGGCTTTCATGAGCTCATTGGTGAATTGTCAATACATAGATAAATGACTTAATTACGCATCTTATAGTCCAGATGCCTTTTCACCTTATTTATTCTTGAAGAAGTTTTCGTTTTCACCACGTCTAAATTCCTCTCTCTCTATTTTTACTGACAACGAGATTGTTTAACCATTTTTTCACATCTTTTCTATTTCTTCTCACATAATTAAGAACACATAGCCTCTAAAATATAGATTTGGTTGTATGATTTCAGTATCGTAGCGTTTAATTCTGGTGTCGTGTGAAACTTCTTTCTGTATTTTCAGATGAGTTGTGTGGCACTTACAGTTTCGTCACTCCTGCTTTATTTCTTTATCTGATTCACTGGTGAGTATATTTTCGCTTGAACATTATTTCAGTGATCCGTTATCAACTTTTCCACGTGCTACTACCAAAGATTAAGATGATATTCCTATTCCGTCACGAGCTTACATTTCTATGAAGATGTTCTGTATCGACTCTAACTTGTAAAAGGCAATGACTGGCTTTCCAGAAAGCATAGGTATACCGTCAAAAATACCAGCAAAAGAAAAAGTGATTTATACCCCACATTTATAGCGTTCTCCTTTAAATTCCATTTAAGTGTGATTCAGTCAGTTTCCACGAAATTTCCCTTCTCATACAATTAAATTCCCCCATGAAACATGGACCTTGCCGTGGATGGTTGACTTGCGTGTCTCAACTGTACAGATAGGTCTAAAATAGTTCCAACCACAATGGAAGGGTATCTGTTGAGAGACCAGACAAATGTGCGGTTTCTAAAGAGGTGCAGCACCCGTTTCGATAGTTTCACAGGCAACAGTGTGGAGGATTAACTGATCAGGCCTTGTAATGTGAGTGAACAATGCCCTGTTGCGCTGCGACTGCAAACTGCTAAAACCATCGTGCGGCATAAAAGGGAAGCAGTAATTGAGAAGACACTGGGATAGGGTTGTAGCCTATCCCCGATGTTATTCAGTCTGTACACTGAGCAAGCAGTGAAGGAAAACAAAGAAAATTTTAAGAAGGAACTTAAGTTCATGGAGAAGTTCTGAAAGCTTTGAAGTTTCCCGATGACACTGTTCTTCTGTCAGAGACAGCGAAGCGCTTGGAAGAGCAGGTGAATGGAATAAAGAGAGTCCTGAAAGGAGGATGATGAACATGAGCATTTGTAAAAAAAAAGTAGTGTAATGTAATAGAATTAAATCAGACTAAAAGTCGTAGATGAGTTTTGCTATTTGAACAGCCAAATGACTGATGTTGGCCGAAATGGAGAGGACATAAAATGGAAACTGGTCATGGCAGGAAAAGCGTTTCTTAAGAAGAGATATATGTTAACACTGAATGTAGATTTAAGTGTCAGGAAGTCTTTTCTGAAGGTGTTGGCCTGGAGTGTAGGCAGTTCAGACAACAAGTGAATAAAGGCTTTTGAAACGTAATGTTACAGGAAAATGCTGAAGACTAGGTGGGTCGATAGTTTAACTAATAAGGAGACACTAAAGGAACTGAGAAGAAAAAAAATTGTGGCACAACTCGACTAAAAGAAGGTATAGGATGATAGCACACATTCTGAGACATGACCCGTTTACCAATCCAGTACTAGAGGGAATCGTGAGTGGTAAAAATTGTAGAGGAAGACCAAAAGATTAACACAATAAGCAGTTTCAAAAGGATGTTAGTTACAGTAATTATTTGGAGATGAAGAATCTTGCACAGGATAAAGTAGCATGGAGTACTGCATCAACCCGTCTTTGGATTGAAGATCATAACCACAACAATTAACTTTTCTTTCTCCTTCAGAACAGAGTTTAAAAGAATCGGGGATAGTCCATTTACAAGTCTGACATCCATCTTAAATTTTATTTCTGATACATCTGTCTCAGAAATTTTTCTTTTGATTTTGTATTTCAAATTTCGTTTAGTTTAAAACCGAGACGTTCTATTTACCAAGATTTGTTTTTTATTGTAAAATGTACGCTTTAACGACGGGAAATGTTACACTTACTAAAAATCGACATCTTTAAGGGACGCGAAGCGGGTTAAAGTGTGCCTTGGTCCTTCGAAATAGCCGGCCGGTGTGGCCGTGCGGTTAAAGGCGCTTCAGTCTGGAACCGCGAGACCGCTACGGTCGCAGGTTCGAATCCTGCCTCGGGCATGGATGTGTGTGATGTCCTTAGGTTAGTTAGGTTTAATTAGTTCTAAGTTCTAGGCGACTGATGACGTCAGAAGTTAAGTCGCATAGTGCTCAGAGCCATTTGAACCTTCGAAATAGCTACAGTCACCTCGAAGATGTTCCAAGCAGAAGCAAATAAACGTCGAGAAATTCATCCAAGCACATCGTAATAACGAGGAATAGTTCACCAAATGCTTTTTATTTGCTGTTAGTCTGACATAATTTCATTTTTAAAAACCTTCATTTTCTGAAACCATAGTGATATTCTTATTCATTATATGCTGTCAGGGTAATCATTGTTTGGTGAGATTTACATATGAACTTATTTGTGACTTTCAGAACAGAAAATTTTGCATTTAGACTTACGCAACATTCGATCAAGTTTCACGACGAGAATATATTGTCCCGTTTTTTCTTTCCTTTTTTTTTCTTTTTTTTCAGTCTACAGTAATTTCCTTTGCCAAAGCTTCTTAGTTTCTCGCTCTTAGCTGCGATGTTTTTCGTAATTGCCCTGCTCTTTTGTTCTTAAAAATTTATCTTTCCCATTTCATCAAGAAAGATTTTTAAATTAAATAATGAAAAACCACACAGGTTTTTTCACTCTTAGTACAACGCGTTTCGAGCATTCACTCTCATTTTGAAGTGAATTTGTTTACATAAATATTTTTTTTATGTTTGCATGTGTCATTATCTGCCTATTTTGCATTATAGTTGTCTTTTAGAGGTTGTACTGGAAGTATACCTATAAGTTACAAGTTATACTTTCAAGTATTGTCTCTCCTCCACAGTACAAAATACCACACACAAGCAAATCGTCACTTACACGGTTTGTTTTGGAATCAAATTATTCTACAGAGATATTACGACAGTATGGTTTCACAACGAGTTTGTGAACACTGAGAGGTGCTCCATTTTATTTTTCCATAGTTGAATACTAAACTAGCGACTACTCTCTTATTGCTGATGATGAAACGTACATATTTATCAAAATTACAACAGTTATCACACACAGTACAAACTTCTGAAAAAACTATCTGATTCGCTATCTAACTTGTCATTGTAAAATTTTATCCTTGATGTACACTTATTTATAGACTCTACTCAACAAGTATAAAAAAAACTAACGGTGCTGTCGTAATATCCCTGTAGCACGTTTTGATTGTAAAAGCAAACCGTGTACGTGATTATTTGCGTATATGTGATATTCTATGCAATGGAGGAGACACAATACTTGTAAGTAGACAGTAAAAAGTACTATCACTAACATTAGCAGATAAAAAACATTTCAAGATTCATTTTATCCGATTTTCAGATTCCAGCATAACCTCATAAAGATAACTGCAATGCAACAGAGGCAAAATAATGAAACATTCAACCATCGTAAAATGTAACAAAATGCACTTGAAAATGAGAATAAATTCTTGAGACTGGTTATGCTAAGCATAAAAAAAGGTATCTTCTACTTCATCCTTCCTTGCTATGAGAGATGATAGAACGATCGCCGATATATATGTAACCAGCAATATGCAAACCAACGTCCATATTTTCGTCTCTGGTTTATTCGAGAGGCAACCGGTTTCGGCATTCCATTATGCGTCGTTAGGTCCTCTATGGTAACGTAGTAAAAAACAAGAGGTGGAGCCCCTCCACGCCCACACCGGCATGATGGTCAAAGGAAAAGGTCTACTGCCATCTCTGCATAAGGGTTAGTTTTCACTAAAGTGAGGTGTCGCAGGGTGTGGGTATTGCGATGTTTGCGTACGTCTGGTTAAGGTTAACCATTAATACGCGTTCATCTGGTGATAGATTGGGTCGCAAGTCGAACGAAGTGTAGCGGTTTGAAGGGCAGAGGGAGAAAAGTGCCAAGGCAAGAGCCAAGGGAAAAAACCTCTGAGGTAGTTACGTCGGCTGTAATAGCAGCAGCGGATGTCTTACTGCCTGCGACAGGTCGTGAAAGGGTAGGCTTTGTTAGTAATGGATATCATGCATGTCGATACGTTTGACGTTGTGCGGTGCTGTTACTCGACGGCTGCCGCTGGGTGCCGGTGTTGGTCTCTTGGTCAGCGTCAGCATGCCTGCAACAGTCAGGTTCATTACCGTTTTGTGTCCGATAGGTCATATATCAGATGCACAGTGTGTGGTGATACTGGCGATTTGTTTGTGCGTCATTGTTCAACCTCGTCGGTTTCACAGCTGTAGCCTGTTGGTCGGCTTTAATAGCAGTTGGCATATGCAGTCAACGTTGCTGATATTCAGGGGATTGTCGATGTTTGTCGCTTGTTAGTTTATGTTAGCTTGCCATAGGTGATTATGCCCTAGCTAATAGTGTCTTTGGCCACTTACGCTTCCACCTATGGTTGTGACAAAGGTAACGTAGTGGCTGAGCTTATACGGCCAAACAAAGTATGATGCAAGAGCAAACCAGGATCCGTTACATACGCTGCTCAGGATACTGTTCGCTTTTTCGTGATATTCTGTCTGGCAGCATAATCTCAGCTAGTGTGTTACCATAGAGGGCCTTATGATGACATAATGGGATGCCGAAACTGGTTGCCTCTGGAATAAATCAGAGATGAAAATACAGTTGTTGGTTTATTTATTGCTGGTTATATATATGCAACTTGTGCTGTTTTTTTATTATTATAATCATGAATGACACAGTTTCAGGCTTTCCAAGAAACAACTATTATGCTAACGAGATTAAGACCGATTTCTCTTTGTTGACTTTCCTCTTTTCTTCTTCTCACCGTATTTGGTTTAGCAGATCTATCTTCGTAAAACGGCGGTGCTGAGTTCCGGGATGCTAGGCTGGTGGTGGACTGCACGCAGGTGGCAGCCAACAGGTAGCTGCTGGTACAGCAGCGGCACGTGGCGGCCGGCGGTGATCGACCCCCGGCGCCGGCGAGCCCTAGGGGAACACTCTGCTGCTGACACTAGCCACGCTCGCACAGTCCTCTGCTGGACGCCGCTGCGCGTTTCATTTGCGTTCACTAATTATTCCTGTCTGCTGCTTCTATTTTATTTAGACGCGTGGTATCGTAAGAACCACGGACTGTTGAGCATTGTCGTATATGGAAAGTTATCCACATACAAAGAAGTACTTTACATGATTGCTAGCACACCTGGAGAAGCATAACACGGCTATAACTGATCACGAAGTGGGTTTAAAAACATTCACACGGTTTGAAAATATCATGAATGAAGATAGACAATTACGATGAATTTTAATTTAGGCATTGAAAGTAAAAGTTGGCCTTGGCGCCAGTTGCTGGTTCAAGCAGCCACCATGATTGATGTGGCTCGCTCGCTCGCTGGTTCGTTGCCCATTGCGCATCACATCGACATAGCGGAAACAGAAACAACAGGAGTTTGGTGCTACAGCTGTATGGCATGAATTTTGTTGAGACTACGGCAGTATGTGACACTGGTGATGGGGATACGTCCGTCGGATGGGGACGCTGAGCTTGGCTGCCGCCTTGGTGCTATTTGCAAGGAGTGTGCAAAGTGCTAGCACCAGGTTTCACCCTCTCCCTTCCCTCATCATTATCACCATCACACAACACAAACAATCACATTACAGAGTTTCAGATAATAATACCATCAGTCTACCGTTATTTTAATCTTATCTCTGTAATTAGATTATTACAAATACAAAGACACGGCCGATTTTGTCTGTCTTCTCGTAGAACTTGTAGGTGAGGGATGTAAGTTATCAATATGCACATCAGTGTTATTCTGCTACTCGTTGTACCATTAAGTATATGCTGAATAATAATAAGATTGTTCTGAATTTTAGCATTCATCATTTGTAATAACTACTTTTCGTTTTGCCATCATCAGTATATAAAAGGAACTTAAATTCTACGAGCGCTATTAACGAACTGCTCAGTGATTTATCTGGTAAAGAGACATTCGAGCTCAACGCGTTCTAGCGTTAATCATTTCGTTATTGAAGTCGAACCTCGTTGTCCGTTCTAACAGCAATACTAGTAGTTGCTTTGTACATTGAACTTTGAAATCATTCACGCCAGCAAGTAGATCACATCGACAAAATCAACATATAGACAAATAACTGTTCTTGTCACACTTATCGTGAGCAATAATTTCTAAATGGCTATCTTTCTCAGTTCATACATAAAATAATGAAAATTAAATAAAGACAAACTTAATTTTGCAATAAACACAGATAGTTCTCTATTGCTAAAACGTCACCACGTATCTGCCCAAAGTGCATGTCTACGTACAAACTGTAATAAAACATTGTTATTTGTAATTGCAGCTTTTGTATGTCTTCTGTTTCATGAATAATTACTCCAACAAGTACGTGGAGCACTGCTAAAAGAAAGAAGATCTGCAGAAATGTCCATAGGTAGATCTGTTAAAGAGATTTGTTTAGAAAATGTGAAGTAATGGCGAGGACTAAGCACACCGTTCGAAAGCGCGTATGACACAGATAGAAATCTCGTCAAAACAGGACGCCATCAAATCCAAAATTTTGGAACTAAAAACTACTCAAAAAAGCTTACTTGAAGCATTTCTAACTGGCGGACGAATTAGGATCGATACGTGTGGCACAATTCTCTTCAACAGAAACTGTTCTGGGATTATCCACTAGGGTAGAAAGTTTAGCTGCCAAACAAGAGATCAAAGCAAAAAGAAAAACAAAAGAATTACACATTCAAGTATTTTCTCGGGAGCTCAAATTGGATATCCGAAAACAGTGTTCAGATTAATAAATATTTGCGACTGCTTAATACCAAAGTATCACCTGAACGGAAAAGTTCAGAGGAACTTATGACAACTGAAGTAAACTAACTTAAAATCACATTGGATAATGACCTTAATGAGTGTTATAATGTAGTAGCTGCTCATATGGAATATTTCAGAAAAGATGTATCTGAAGTTAAAGACACAGTTCAGGACACCAAGTCAGTCAGACCCGCCTCGGATGGCATTCAGGACAGTACACTTTGGTTTAGTAGGCTGCTGCAAACTAACCTTGAGTCAACAAATCAGTTACCTAACGACGCACTGTCCTATCATACCCAAAAGTATCCGAACGACATGAATTACGTTTCGCCTGATTTGCATGCAATCTACATAACGTAGCCGTCTTGCATGTCCTCTAAACTCTTTGACTATACAAAATGGATACCAAAGAGATCACTAGAGAACACTGTTCTTTGAGGTAATCAGTGCAGATTGATATTGGAATTTCATTACAATAATTAACATTTCGAAATCACTGCCACACTCATAAGTAATTCCAGCAATCTAAAATATGTTTAATAAACAAGAGATTTTGAGACAATATCTGGACTCTTGAAGTTCTATGACCATTCAAAGCACTTTTGCTCTTTAAAAGGTTTTCGCACACCTGTGAAACGTCATCTCTGATACGAGCGGTTTGTCATATATTGGATACTGAACTAACTAGTTAAAAGCAACGCGATTAACAGCGGCAAGCGCTCTATGGGAATCTCGAAATTAACATTGTATCACCAGTAATTTATCTGTACTTACGAGTGAACAATTATTGGTGCACATGTTTGAACTTTAAACCATATGACGAACTTTACTGATACCGATCTGTATTGAAACCAAGCAACTATAGCCATTGTAACTAAGGAACGCTTTCGTGCCTGACCAAGACTAACAAGCTACGTTTATCATTGGTTACCCGGCATAAAGAGTCGAGAAATATCGAAGTTTTCACCAGTATTAGTTAGCAAATCTGAACTTGAAAATTTTTGTGCTCTGCCCGGAATCCTGTCAATATCCTTACCTCTCTGTTAACTAACGACGAAAAACGTTTGATATTATTTCAGATGACAAAGTTTGAAAGTCTTTAAAACGAAATACCATGATGTAAAGTAATCAGATGTGTGCATGTTTGACTGGAAATAACCGGACCTATCGTTATTGTTGAGAACAAATGAAGAGAAAATAAAAATGAAAATTATTTATCACTAGTAGTTCTGTGTGCATATGGTATGGCTTGAAATAAACCATGAATATTTTTGAACTGGACTAGAATTCGAATCCACATTTGTGATCTCCGAGGAGATGCAGATACCTTTGCAATCTTGGATAAAACAACAAAATGATCGAACTAAATTGTTTTTTGTGCGTCAGATACCACGAAAGAGGAGATCCGAATTCGAATCCCAGTACAGCACCGAATTTTTCAACGTCTCAGGTTAAAATAGAATAAAATCCCTATCACCTTAAATGACAATCAGCTCGTCAAATAAATTTCTACTGTAAGGAAGCTCAATGGCGACAGAATTCCTGTTTGCCGCGACTTCCGCCAAACATAAACTGGCTCTGCCACCATTTGGCAGCGAAGGGATTTGACGTTTATTACGCGTTTACTGAACTACGGTACAACATGACGTTCTTCACTTGATATTACCAGAGGTGAAGACGATCTCTCCGTTTATGTTTAAGGTAAATGTCGAAAGTGGGAATCGAACTCGTACCTCACACGAAGAATCTAGAATCAAACCAGCATAGTACTGAAGCTCACAGGTGTTACACTCATGATTGTGTCGTAACATACGATGCGCTTAGCTCACAACTTAGACAACGTGAAAAAAATTCAGTTCTCTATCAACTGGTTAATTATCAGCAGACTAACAACACAGAAATTATACTAGTTGCATGTCGGCTGAATGTAGAGATAATCTTAGTCACCATAGCCTCGATTCGAAGCCATTTCTAAAATTTTCACTATTTCAAGAAATATCTTAGATCGAGAAATACCACTCAAGACTACGAACTTACCAAATACTTCAATCATTGCTGCCATTATCGCTATTAATTTCTTCACTCTGTTGCTGCTACACGAGTGCTTGAAGGCAACATTTAATGCTTCGTCGTCATTTTTATAAGCAGTGGCCATAAAAAGGAAATTATTTATTTCGCAGCCAATGCTTAAGGCGTTCTGCGGTAATTGGACCGTCCCTTTTGTATCACTACTGCGAAATACTGGAGAATGTAATGCTTCCGTCTGTTCGTCACAGGTTTACGGGAGGCAGAATAACAATCAAGGATGACCGTTCTCCTGATCATACAGCGAACTGTGTAAAACACGGGTTTCAAATGATAGGAGACGTTGGACTATTGGACTGGCCTACCAAAGTTGATTCCCTCAGTCCCATAGAGCACTTATTCGCAGAGATGGAGAAAAGAATAAGGTGTAGAAGACCAGTAGCGACAACCAAGACAGCGTTATCCGAAGCAGTTCATGACGCAGGGGAAGAGTTGTCACTGAATTATTGTGTTGTTAGGAAAAAAAATTTTATGACAAATGAACGACTTGCTCTACCTCGAAGAAGAGCAAAATTCGATGAGTGTTATCTCTTTTTTAAATGAAAAAAAGAGGAGCAGGTTATACACAAATACTATTCTGTCTGTTTCACTCTTTCCAGTCGTTCAGTAGACTCTTGATTTTAAATTATTTTATGGCATTTGATCAAAAACATGGAATAATTTTTTCCACAGGGCGCATGTCGTCAATGCCGATGAAGGAATCAAAGAAGAAGTATTTAGTATTTACGTTTCTACATCGAGAAAAAACATTATATTAATTTGTGTTCTCTTTCTTTACATGCAGGCAGGACGCGAATACCGAAGAAAGCACAAAAGAGATATAATTTTATTTTAATAGCAAGCAGAAATCACACACAGTACATAGAGAGAAAAAGTGGTTGCAAGACCGGCGTTGTACATGTAATACTTAAGAATTATTAATATTTAATAATTCTCCTTGTTACCCTAAATCAATAACTCTTACCAGCAATTAAAATTCATGGGAGTGACAGGGTTCGAAACCTTAAGCCGTTCTAGCAATAGCATATACTTCACTATCGAAATGGCATGTTATGGTCTGTGATGTCACACCTTTCCCATGAAAAAGAAGTGATATAACTAGTGAAAGCGGGACAGGGCATCTTCGATGGAAATGCAGGCACATCACATGACTTTGGATTACATTAACGGATTACATATCTGCTTGTTCTGAAGATGTCGTATGTGGGAGAGTGTGGGAATTTAATAGCTGCTAAGGCAACTGTCATAAAATTTCGACACAGTGATCGCAAAGTTGCTCATAAGGCGTTTACTTGTCCAGAAAATGGCTTCAAAAACTTTGAAGCATATATTCTATCACCATGACTGCAACGCATGTAAATGCAGTTGAATTATACACTTATCGTATCTATCTTTCGATAAAAGTTTGATGTAATGGAAGAAAACTATTTCAGTCACAGTTGTGAATTGATTCAAGTATATCACACGGTAATCTAAGTGTATATTTTACAAGGAAAATGTATCTCTTCAGATCCAGATACAAAGAGAAAGATATGAAAAAGTGTGCAGTTCTTCTATTCAATGTACTTGTCAACTCAGTATGTCCATTGTCTTCCTAACGTTTGTCTCTTTCCTAATGTGGATTACTTGGAACGTGATATTAGAGAGCAATCTTAGGTGCCAAATCCGGCTGCAAACAATGATTTTTAGGTTCTCATAATCACATCGTACATGAAAGCGATTTAGAATATTTTATCGAGATGACAAGAAAGTACTGCAGTAGACATGAAAATTTATGATACAGAAGTGTTTGGTGGAAGTTCTGTCAGTCTTCTCAAATTGTTATGGAAACGTATCTGCTCGTGAGCTATTGGTTAGCTTCGTGCTCTGTAAACGTGAAGTCACGCGTTTGATTCCACTACATTCCCTAGTTTCTTTAAATTGCGTATCGGATATCTGCTAAAGACAGAACATCAGTCATAATTTACTAAACCAGCTGCAAGAACAAAAAGTTCCAGAAACATTTCAGCCAGACAGCTCGTGGCTGCATCAGGATCATAAGAGTGTTAGATAATTCGTCAAACTGTACCCCCGACAGTGCAATGGATAGTCGTAAATGTACCTTGTACGACTCCTCGCCTAATACGGACTTCTTCTTGTATATTTCTTTAATCTCTCCGTCTACCCATATTTTACAAAACCTTTTGCTTAACTTATTCGGTGAATTGTTCTTTACGTTAAAATTGGGACGAGGCCTAATGGGATCAAATTTTTTTAAAGGCAGGTCTTAATTCATGACGTCTGTAATCCTTATATGTCTGTCGATATAAGGAGGATTGTTTCATCTGGTTTCCTTGTTTTTATCACTTAAAAATGGGGCAATGTTGTCCCAAAACATGTTGTGGCAATAACTACACGATTGACAACTGGGATGAATATCCTCAACATTGCTGAAGAACAAAAAATGGTTCAAATGCACTGAGCACTATGGCACTTAACTTCTGAGGTCATCAGTCCCATAGAACGTAGAACTACTTAAACCTAACTAACCTAAGGACATCACACACATCCATGCCCGAGGCAGGATTCGAACCTGATACCGTAGCGGTAGGGCAGCTCCAGACTATAGCGCCTAGAACCGCTCGGCCACTCCGGCCGGCGCTTGAAGAACAGTTGTACGATGGTTTCACATGAGTTATCAGCTCTGCTAGGTTTCTAGAGGCGTGGAATCGATAAACTACCTGAGCGTTGCCACATTCTTTTAGATAATGTGACGGTTCAAACCCGCGTCCGGCCATCCTGATTTAGGTTTTCCGTGATTTCCCTAAATCGTTTCAGGCAAATGCCGGGATGGTTCCTGTGAAAGGGCACAGCCGATTTCCCTCCGCATCCTTCCCTAATACGAACTTCGTCTCTTATGACCTCGTTGTCGACGGGACGTTAAAACACTACTCTCCTCCTCCTCCTCCTCCTCCTCCTCCTCCTCCACTTACAAATCGCGAGATTAAACCGAGAATCTGAGGCTGGAGGTCTATTGAATATTTACTATTCTCAAGGTTTGTGGTCGAGAGCCCCACGTTCTACCAATGATCTTGCAAAATATATTGTTTCTGGCTTCCAATTTCATTCTCATATTCTCGCAATGCCGGTTGTACATCAAAGAGCGATCCAGAATGACTCTCAGACACTTTGCACGGGATGTATTTACTAATTGTATCCCTTGTAATGTGAGATTAAGTTCGTGATGTACCTGATTGTGCTTAAAATGAAACATACACAGTTATGTTTTGCTGGGTTAAAAAGAATATTAGACTAATAGACTCTCTACTCTCTCTCAATGTGAATGTCAGGTGGGCTTCAACATCAAAAGACTACTCTTAGTCTCTACCGCCAGTTCAACTGCATAAAGGAAGCCTCTTGTGTTCGGTAGCACTGGTTTGTCATTGATATAGGTAAATAAGATTAGTGAGAGAACGTTTCTCTGCTACAAGGCATTTTTTTGACATGTCCAATGACTACAGTAAACCTGGAAGTCCACATAAAATACTCTGTACAATAGTAAACATTGGGTAAATTTTGTGAAACCATAATCTTTGTTTATACTGTATATCTTCCGTGGCAATGCGTGTTGGCTGACAGAGTCATATCCAGTAAACTTTGGTTGGTTGGTTGGTTTGTGGGAAGAGACCAAACAGCGAGTTCATCGCTCTCATCGGTTTAGGGAACGATGGGAAAGGAAGTCGGCCGTGCCCGTCAAAAGAACCATCCCGGAATTTGCCTGAAGCGATTTAGGCATATCACGGGAAACCTAAATCAGGATGGCCGGACGCAGGATTGAACCGTCGTCCTCCCGAATGCGATTCCAGTGTGCTAGAAATTAACTTCAGCATCTCAGAAGTAATTCACTAACATGATAAATAAAAAGCGGTCTTTTTCGCTTCCAAAACTGATCATTTTCTTAATCGGTGCTGAAAGGTTACACCTAATAAGGAAGAATAACTACGTCAGCTGCATCATAACCAGAAATGGGATTTAATATATATTCTGGGAACTCACATAGACTTGAACCTAAGTCCTCCCTAACTCTAAGGAACGAGCCTAATGACTCAATATTCTCACCAACAGTACTCCAATGTCGTCCTTGTCAAGCCTCATGTTCACGTTCTCTCTGCAGGAATATCATTGTAAAACGATACAGAAATTCTCATAGTGCAGCTACGTAACTGTTCCGTAACATCTGTTTATAAGCCCCCAGGCACTGAACTTAGATTTATGGACATGTCCAAAAGAACAGGCAGCACACATATATAAATGTATCACATTTATAAATATGCATATAGTTTGACGGCCACAATATCTCTTCAGTGCGAAGACACTCTCTCTCCTGAACTCTTGCGGGACTCCAGCGAAAGCCGGCAAGCAATGAGTTCGATGGACGAGGGGCGCTACGTCCGAAGTGCATCAGCAGAGGGAATTTGGGTCGTACGGGAGTTGTATCCGAGTAGCCGTGGCGGTCGAGGCGACCGTTCGGGTCCGAGTCCCGGTCTGGTGCAAATTTTCACTTTCCTCCACTGAAATTATTTCGGTACTTAATTGCAACAAATCAGAAATTATTTCGGTGCTTAATTGCAGGCAAATCATAAATTATTTCATCATCATCATTTCAAGTTTCTGTCTGGCGACTTTAGTAGCTGTAGTAATATTGGGACTATCAAAATACTGACAAAAGTGAAGAAGCTGTGGTGGAATGGATAGCTTCCTGTGACCTCAGTCTACTACATGAGAACAAACTTAATGTTGGCGTGGTCCTAATCCAGATCTCATCCCTGTCAATGAACAAATATCAAACTGTTTGCGATCTTCGCTGATTTATTAAGTGATAAATGCAATAAATCACTGTTTTATATCTAACCACGTTATCTGAAAGACGTTAACAGTATACTGTAACAGTGTATTTAGAAAAGTTTTAGCGTGTCGTGTAGTATAGGACATGCATTGGTAATGCGTCAATTACAGTATCACGAGCTGTGGTCATGATACGACAGTTCCTATCTGAATACGTCAATCGAAGCTCTAGCCTCGCCGTGTAAGGTTTCAATCTAAGTTTGCACTACATGAAAAGATGGTACTGAAGGGTCTGAAGTGTTAAATCGTGCACCAAGATTTTGAGGCTAATTTGCAAGACAGCCTCTAACTCATTTATTTTAAAACCGGCACCCCTCTTGTCACACTGTCTGAGCAAGCAAGTCAGAGCGTCGTGTGGTGATCGCAGCTTGCCTGTGGAGGTACTGGTCCCTGCGCAACGCCAGAGTCAGCGTACGTCCCCTCACACCCATCCGCCTATTACACACAAACAGACTCTATAGTCAGTGTTGTATGCGGTTGACATGCATCCTGCCAGGTCCTTCAGCCTCCTTCGAAATGAATGGCACACTCTACTGCACACATCTGCCTCCATTCGGATTGCTTCACATGCACTAATCACGCGGTCTTGTAACATCTGCGCGCTGTCGATGAGTTGGACATAAACCAATCCATATAAATGTCCCCATAGCCAGAGATACAGGGGGCTCTGAGTGTTTCGCTGACAGTTGTGCAGTTACGTCGCGTAGAGTAAATACGTGTAGCGTGGATGGGCTTTATCGAAACCATGCTGTAAATAACAGGAGCGAATTGTTAGAATACAATCGTTCGTCTCATTCGATGTTCCTCGAGGGTGTTTTTCGAACTTGATGTAACAACTGCGGGAACAAATATATATAAATACCTAATTTTGTAACATCATAAACCCACCCCTAGCCAGAATCTAAATATATCGGGGTGTATTGTTCACACCAAATAAAGCTTCATAACTTCGAAACAACACGATGAAAGACACGAGTGAAAAAAAAATCTGTTTCTACCAGGCAGCCATTGTGCTTACCCCTTTCCACAATTACCGGAATTATTCTGTCCTTCAAATAACAAAAGAATAGACAGCGACAATATTTCGTTAAGGAGAGAAAGTCTCGCTCTTTGGTACTAAATAGAGCCGTGTACTGGGATTACACGGAGATATTTTACAGTGCATTATTTAGACATTCCTTTCGAAATAGTGGTCTTCGATCTTGGGCTTTAGAAATGGGCGAAATATGTTGTAACTCTATTATTTGACAATGCCGTACTTATGAACACTACAGACTGGAAACTCTCAGGAAATTTATAATATGTGAATAAAAAATATCTCATGAATGTGACTACTTGTTCCGTACGCAGTATATTAAATTTATGTGCTGTAGAGTTTTTACGGAACACCCTACACCCAGTACCACTGGCATTTCTTTCGGTGGAAATACTTAGAAGGGAAAGCGTAGTTAAAAATGCAGTCTGCATTCATTGTAAGCTCAAGAACGGATGTTAGTGAATTATTTAATCATGTGAACATCTTAATTCCAGATCTCCAAAAATAAATCAATCTTTTGCTACACCAATCAATATAACGCAAAATAAGAAAACCCTTCTACTGCACAGTTACAACGTGCACTTGCAAAAACTGGAGGCACTGTGTGCTTAGTTGATTTCTAACAGCATCCCTTGCCTACATACGACTATTTACACCTCGCTTGACTTGCCGCGAGTGTTGATGCATGACCTGCTGTTATTTACTGACAGCGCACTTTGTAAGAAGAGACTTTAATCCCAGGCTGCTCCGCGACTCCTTTCCAGAAGAAACTAGGCACCATTTATTCCGAAACATGCAGCATTAATCAAGAAGTGTTCCGTGATTTATTTCTGTCCAGCACCGTCTGATATTATTTACTGCCTACATAATAAACCGTCTCTTTAACTTGTTACCCCATAAATCTCTGTTGCTCATTCTTAACTATCCCGAATGTGTTTCTCAATTTTAGAAAAATATTTCACATTCAAGACCTGATATGTATATCGCCATCTGGCTTTGATACATGACGGTGGTGCAGAGCAATTAGCATAAGCAGCAACGAAGGATGTGAAGTCGAAGTGGCTGGCGGTTGTAAAGGTGTAACGAAAGTTTAGCAATTACACTATTTATTAACACCACTGCTACTGACTGTGAGAACAGTTATTAAACTAAGTAAAATTATCCTAAAACAGTTATTTTAAAAGAGCACAAAATCTTAGTCAGTAACTCATTGGTTCAAAATAAACGTACATTTACATCTAAAATTAAGTGCCTGGCAGAGGGTTCATCGAATCACCCATAAGCTACTTCTCTACCGTTCCACTCTCTAACAGCGCGCGGGAAAAACGAACACTTAAATATTTCCCTGCGATTTCTCTTATTTTATTATTATGATCTTTCTGCTATGTAGGTGGGTCGCGATTTCTCTTATTTGATTATTATGATCTTTCTGCTATGTAGGTGGGTGGAAGCAAAGAGTTTCCACATTCTGTGGAGAAAGTTGGTAATTGAAATTTCATGAGAAGGTAATGTCGTTGCGAAAAACGCCTTTGTTGTAATGACTGACACCCCAATTCGTGTATAGTATCCGTGGCCCTCCCTTATTTCGCGATAATACAAAACGAGCTGCCTTTTCTCGAACTTTCTCGATGTCCTCCGTCAGTACTATCTGATGCAGATTCCACACCACACAACAATATTCCAGGATGGACAAGCGCAGTCTCTTTAGTAATCCTGATACATTTTCTAAGTGTTCTGCCAATAAATCGCAGTCTTTTGTTTGCTTTCCTCACAACATTATCTATATGATCCTTCCAATTTAAGTTATTCGTAATTGCAAACCCTAAGTATTTATTTAAATTTACAGCCTTCAGATTTGCCTGCTTTATCGTGTAACAGACATTTAGCGGATTCTCTTTATTGCTCATATTGGTGGCTTTACACTTTTCATGGTTTGGAGTCAGTTGCTACTTTTTGCACCAGTAATAATTTCCAAGACAATAGTATAAGTACAAATAAGGTTACCAATAGTCCACTAACAGCGAAACTTAATCACTTTGTACATATGTGGCAAATCTCACAATTCAGAGAGTGTTCGACCTTAACAATACTCGAAACCCATGATCAAAGGATAACCAAGAAGTTAAAACTAAAACACTAACATAAAAGGTATACAATAGTGTTTCAGTGTAAAATTGAATTACAGAGAATAAGTGCAACATAATCCATCAAGTACGCTCAAATACTGGCTTACATCAAAATACAGTGAAGCGCTAAAGAAACTGGTGTAGTCATGCGTATTCAAATACAGAGATATGTAAACAGGCAGAATACGGCGCTAGGGTCGGCAGAGCCTATATAAGGCAACGAGTGTAGGCGAAGTTATTAGATCGGTTACTGTTGCTGCAACGGCAGGTTGTCGAGATTTACGTGAGTTTTTAGATCGATTACTGCTGCTACAATGGCACGTTATCAAGATTTAAGTGAGTTCGAACGTGGTGTTATATTCGGCATACGAGCGACGGGACGCAGCATCTCCGACGTAGCGATGAAGTGCGGATTTTCCCGTACGACCATTTCACGAGCGTACCGTGACTATCAGAAATCCGGTAACACATGAAATCTCCGAAATCGCCGCAGCCGGACAAAGATGCTGCAAGAACGGGACCAACGACGACTGAAGAGAGTCGTTCAGTGTGACAAAGTGCAACGCTTCCGCACATTGCCGCAGATTTCAGTGCTGGGCCAGCAACAAGTGTCAGCGTGCTAACCATTCAACTAAACATTTTCGATATGGGCTTTCGGAGTCGAAGGCCCCTCTTGGAACAGTACTCTGCAACAACAGATAAGAGGCACAAGAATCACTGGAATACTTACACGAAGTCTATGCGAAAACACGTCTGCAGATATCGTATGAGAATACGCAATACATGGAAAGAAAGAATATCAACAACGACCAAGCCATGTACACAAAATGCTGGAAGATTAACAGAGTGGAAAAATTGAAATATCTTGCGGAATATATGCAAGTAGGACGATGAAACAAGGCATCCAACATTCAAAGAACATAAAAACTTCAGAAAGCGTACAAACTGGCTTGGTCACACTACAATAAAGTAAATATTTCAAGAAAGCCTTAACTCAGGCACTACAGTTGTACTACCAGAAGCATTCTACGCAGCAGAAACGACCGCAATCGGAACGTCATGCAGCACAGTGATAGAGAAAATAGAACTTAAAATCCTCAGAAAAATTTTCGGAGGTCCAGATTGTATACCGATTAGGTTCCTTTCAGATTACGCTGATACAATAACTCCCTACTTAGCAATCATATACAACTGCTCGCTCACTGATAGATCTGTACCTACAGATTGGAAAATTGCGCAGGTCGCACCAGTGTTTAAGAAGGGTAGGAGGAGTAATCCATCGAACTACAGACCTATATCATTGACGTCGGTTTGCATTAGGGTTTGGGAGCATATACTGTATTCAAACATTATGAATCACCTCGAAGGGAACGATCCGAAGTAATGGCCGCTGTCGACAGGGGATCTCAAGTTGATTCCGTATTTCTAGATTTCCGGAAAGCTTTTGACACCGTACCTCACAAGCGACTTCTAATCAAGCTGCGGGCCTATGGGGTATCGTCTCAGTTGTGCGACTTGATCCGTGATTTCCTGTCACGAAGGTCGCAGTTCGTAGTAATAGACGGCAAATCAGCGAGTAAAACTGAAGTGATATCGGGTGTTCCCCAGAGAAGCGTCCTGGGGCCTCTGCTGTTCCTGGTCTATATAAATGACCTGGGTGACAATCTGAGTAGTTGCCTTAGGTTGTTCGCAGGTGATACTGTAATTTACCGTCTAGTAAGGTCATCCGAAGACCAGTATCAGTTGCAAAGCGATTTAGAAAAGATTGCTGTATGGTGTGGCAGGTGGCAGTTGACGCTAAATAACGAAAAGTGTGAGGTGATACACATGAGTTTCAAAAGAAATCCGTTGGAATTCGATTACTCGATAAATAGTACAATTCTCAAGGCTGTCAATTCAACTAAGTACCTGGGTGTTAAAATTACGAACAACTTCAGTTGGAAAGACAACATAGATAATATTGTGGGGAAGGCGAGCCAAAGGTTGCGTTTCATTGGCGGGACACTTAGAAGATGCAACAAATCCACTAAAGAGACAGCTTACACTACACTCGTTCGTCCTCTGTTAGAATATTGCTGCGCGGTGTGGGGTCCTTACCAGGTGGCATTGACGGATGACATCGAAATGGTGCAAAAAAGGGCAGCTCGTTTTGTATTATCACGTAATAGGGGAGAGAGTGTGGCAGATATGATACGCGAGTTGGGATGGAAGTCATTAAAGCAAAGACGTTTTCCGTCGCGGAGAGATCTATTTACGAAATTTCAGTCACCAACTTTCTCTTCCGAATGCGAAAATGTTTTGGTGAGCCCAACCTACATAGGTAGGAATGATCATCAAAATAAAATACGAGAAATCAGAGCTCGATCAGAAAGGTTTAGGTGTTCGTTTTCCCCACGCGCTGATCGGGAGTGGAATGGTAGAGAGATAGTATGATTGTGGTTCAATGAACCCTCTGCCAAGCACTTAAATGTGAATTTCAGAGTAATCCTGTAGGTGTAGATGTAGATGAGTAGTACACACAGCTGATATATGGATGAAGAGAACAACCAAAGAATTATATGAACACACAGACAAGGAGACATGGTTAGAAAACGCTGACTAACATTCTATGGACACATACATAGAATGAACAACAACAGACTCACAGAGACGACAGATCAATCAAAGAAAAAAAACAGTTGCTTTAAAGGAATAGGAGAAGAACTAAAACAAGCGGCTATCGGTGTCTAAATGATAAATGAAGGAGACAAAGTCAGAAAAAAATTATGAGCACGAAATCTGAAGTAAAAGAAAGGAAGAAAACTGGCAAAATGTGGCCAGAGCAAAGGAAACAGGAACACAGCCACAGAATGAAGAGGTTCGGGGAAGAAAAAAGAAGAGGGAAACAAGTCAAAAACGAATAATCCTGTAATATTCAAGTTAACCACCGTCATGGAGGCAAAAATGTATAATAATAATAATAATAATAAATGATCAGCATGAAGGCATATTTACAAAAAAAAACATGTTAACACAGAATGACTCGTTCGACTATATTACCATTTATTGTGCAAATGATACATGGGAACAGCAACTAACTACTTGCGAGGTATATCACAAAGCATGGTAGAAACTTATATCATTTGAAAGCCTCAAAATGACATTCAAATGTAAAAAGAAGCAGATGATCAAAGTGTACGTACATTCCAAGTGTGATATGCTTCATTATGCCCGAAAAACTGACAGAGTCACTGGGGCAGCAAATAGGCTACTGTTGGAAAGGTTGGTCTTCATATTACACATCTTGGGCTGTAATTATTTAAAAATTACTCAAATAGACGTTAAAGCAAAATATTCATTTTACGAGGTCTAATCGTTTGGACCATTCCCTTAATCACGTTTACATAATACTGACATTGACCATATGTTGTTGCTGCGATAACTGATGCAGTGAAAAACCCTATTTGATCACACTGTCTAGATATGGTAACTCTATTTCAAGTAATGCATTTGTCCATTCAGTTGCATTATGCTATCATTCTAAAGAAGGATCAAAATGAAGGATGAAGTTATAATGTATCAGCTACAGGAAAACATGGAGTACACTGTTTAAGGTAAGCTTACGAGTTCAGTGTTAGAAGATTCCAAATTCTAAAATCGCTATCCTCATTGATCCGTTTAAGTTTGGTGGAATGCAGTGTTGCGAGCAACCTTGAACAGAATTTATTACAGGAGGATGATGGAATATTTATGTCGGTTCGACGATGCCAGCATCCTGTATAACTGATTCTTTGAAAATTGGCTTTAATTTTTATCCTGTTTTCTTTCTGGGAAATTCTGGTCTTCAAAACTCACAGTACAGTCGCAAGGACACCCTTACCATCAAGATCATCAAAGATAAAGTCGAGTTCCATTAGCTTAATGCAATTGTATCGAAAACTCAAGTTTACTTCAAGAGTGTAATAAGATGATCGTTTGCAGACGTTCAAGGTCCTTTACAGCATGCAGCTTTCATATTAATTTCAAGATCACAAACGCCTTTTGACCATGCGTCTCTCAGTAAATGAGCTGTATGTGACCAGACACAAAAATAAATGTTAATACACTTTTTTACTTTCTCACTACCTGTGATGCAAGTTGTTCATTTTCTAGAATCATCTCATACTTCTCATTTAGTATAAATCTCAGGAATATAATTTTACACAGTACACGCGTATTCCGTAGTCAATTAAATACAGTGACCACGTGTATTCCGTCATTGGTATTTATAGTGGCCATCACAGCCCGTCAACCTACATGATTCATTTCCTCTGTGTTCGTAGTTCCATATTAGGACCGATTCTTTCTGGATACCTCTGCAGCCGTGGTCTATATCAGGTTTTGCAGAGTCCATGAAATAAATCTTGAGAGCGCTTCTCATCACAACCAAATCACAATTACTAGAGCAAACTACATTTGAATATAAATATTACATGTTGAATCCAACTGGAACATTTTGATTGCGGTACTCGTCAAGGAGCTAGCGATCTGACTGCTCAGACTACATGTGGATCTTATCGCTTTCCTCTACTGATGTGCTGCACAAGTTTAAATTTGTTTCTCTCGAGCTTACCATAGTAAACAATTAGATAAAAAACAAACACACGTTGGTGAAAATAATATGCTAATGAGGAAAGACAGTGATAGCTGACATTTTCAAATAAACGAATAGGCAGTTGTAACTGTACGAAACACATGTTCACTAAAGTAATATGATAACCAGGTATGACCGTTATAGCTGACATTCCAAACAAACGAGTAGGTATTCAGAACACAAAGACTATTCTAACAACAGAGACCACATGTATGTAAGAATACGGGTGTCAGTTACGGAAAAAATGCATTAATTGTGTAATTATGTGTCAAGATACACTTGGCACCTAAAACGTAATTATGGACTCTCAAATTCTACATCTACATCTACATTTATACTCCGCAAGCCATCCAACGGTGTGTGGCGGAGGGCACTTTACGTGCCACTGTCATTACCTCCCTTTCCTGTTCCAGTCGCGTATGGTTCGCGGCAAGAACGACTGTCTGAAAGCCTCCGTGCGCGCTCTAATCTCTCTAATTTTACATTCGTGATCTCCTCGGGAGGTATAAGTAGGGGGAAGCAATATATTCGATACCTCATCCAGAAACGCACCCTCTCGAAACCTGACGAGCAAGCTACACCGCGATGCAGAGCGCCTCTCTTGCGGAGTCTGCCACTTGAGTTTGTTAAACATCTCCGTAACGCTATCACGGTTACCAAGTAACCCTGTGACGAAACGCGCCGCTCTTCTTTGGATCTTCTATATCTCCTCCGTCAACCCGATCTGGTACGGATCCCACACTGATGAGCAATACTCAAGTATAGGTCGAAAGAGTGTTTTGTAAGCCACCTCCTTTGTTGATGGACTACATTTTCTAAGGACTCTCCCAATGAATCTCAACCTGGTACCCGCCTTACCAACAATTAATTTTATATGATCATTCCACTTCAAATCGTTCCGCCCGCATACTCCCAGATATTTTACAGAAGTAACTGCTACCAGTGTTTGTTCCGCTATCATATAATCATACAATAAAGGATCCTTCTTTCTATGTATTCGCAATACATTACATTTGTCTATGTTAAGGGTCAGTTGCCACTCCGTGCACCAAGTGCCTATCCGCTGCAGATCTTCCTGCATTTCGCTACAATTTTCTAATGCTGCAACTTCTCTGTATACTACAGCATCATCCGCGAAAAGCCGCATGGAACTTCCGACACTATCTACTTGGTCATTTATATATATTGTGAAAAGCAATGGTCCCATAACACTCCCCTGTCGCACGCCAGAGGATACTTTAACGTCTGTAGACGTCTCTCCATTGATAACAACATGCTGTGTTCTGTTTGCTAAAAACTCTTCAATCCAGCCACACAGCTGGTCTGATATTCCGTAGGCTCTAATTTTGTTTATCAGGCGACAGTGCGGAACTGTATCGAACACCTTCCGGAAGTCAAGAAAAATAGCATCTACCTGGGAGCCTGTATCTAATATTTTCTGGGTCTCCTGAACAAATAAAGCGAGTTGGGTCTCACACGATCGCTGTTTCCGGAATCCATGTTGATTTCTACATAGTAGATTCTGGGTTGCCAAAAACGACATGATACTCGAGCAAAAAACATGTTCTAAAATTCTACAACAGATCGACGTCAGAGATATAGGTCTATAGTTTTGCGCATCTGCTCGACGACCCTTCTTGAAGACGGACTACCTGTGCTCTTTTCCAATCATTTGGAACCTTCCGTTCCTCTAGAGACTTGCGGTACACGGCTGTTAGAAGGGGGAAAGTTCTTTCGCGTACTCTGTGTAGAATCGAATTGGTATCCCGTCAGGTCCAGTGGACTTTCCTCTGTTGAGTGATTCCAGTTGCTTTTCTATTCCTTGGACACTTATTTCGATGTCAGCCATTTTTTCGTTTGTGCGAGGATTTAGAGAAGGAACTGCAGTGCGGTCTTCCTCTGTGAAACAGCTTTGGAAAAAGGTGTTTAGTATTTCAGCTTTACGCGTGTCATCCTCTGTTTCAATGCCTTCATCATCCCGGAGTGTCTGGATATGCTGTTTCGAGCCGCTTACTGATTTAACGTAAGACCAGAACTTCCTAGGATTTTCTGTCAAGTCGGTACATAGAATTTTACCACATATAATTAAGTACCATAATGCTATTTCCATGTGTAAACAATCTGTATTATTGTTCTATGACAGTGTAAAACACCTGCGAATATAACAGCATGCTAAACTTGCTCTGCAGTAGTTTCTGAGTGTTCCTTTTACGACTAAATGAAGTTATGCTCCAGTGGTATAAAAATTAACTAAGTTCAGCAAAGCCAAATGAAAATTGTAAAAATCCATTTTATCAGGTGGAAAGTCAGATGAAATAGCGAAACTGAATCACTAAACTTAGGAAGGAAATGTGATTTTTCTGCACATGCAGTAGCTCTAACTGACCATGTTAAAACATTATCAAAGATTTTCTATGGTGTCACAGCAATAAAGTTAAGATAAATTACATTTGACTATTTAGACAACAACAATATGAATGGCAAAGAGCATTTCTTACAATTTTGCTTGGTGCTTATCTGTAACTGAATATAAAGTGTTGACATAAGGGGTAATTTGCTACAGTTTTGTTGAGGCTTGTTGTTACTTAATATGCGGTATAGAGATCAAATGACTGATAATGCAGGCAATAATTTCATTTCTTTCGTATGGTACAAGGATCGAAGTATTCTTGCTGACATGTGCACACTTTTATCTGTAAGATAGATAACTAGTTTGATATTTGTTTTGCGCTGTTCTAGAGGAAGTATTTATATATTTGATAAATAAACTGTAGCAACATTGAACAGTAGAAGCATTGGGCACAGCCCAGAAGTTTAGTCAAGCTGCAGTCACAATCTGCCAGCCACTCAATGTCCCTGGCTAGACAACAATCTCAACAGAAGTTGCCACTTCCAGGCTTCTTCTGTGAGCTATTGGCTGTGACTGGGACAATGAGCAACTGCAACCTGCTGCAACGCTTTTTGTCGCTGCTAACTACGTTGCGCCATGAAGAGCCACATGTGGTGCATTAGCTGCCACCTCCAGCTCAGCTCCTGGCATGCAAGCTGTGCCACCCTATCACGCTACCTTTTAAGCAGTATGTGCACACTGTACGCTACATCCACCACTCCCTCCTCTACAGGTTGGGGTACTGGCTGACACTGAACTGCGCCAGAGATGAGGGTAACCGAGAATGGTAGCCCAAGTTGAAAGAATTAGTTAAGAACTGTTCATTTTTCACTTTTGTTTCTCCACAGCTACTCTCCTACCACTAAAATATTGGTAACAGAAGCGAGAAGTTACTCTTCATTCTGATGACAGAACACTACAAGTGGTGATTCAACATTCTGTAAATGGCAGCTCAGTCTTTTAATTTTCTCTTGTTAGATTCTTACATTCTGGTATATTTGTATCCTTGAATTCCTGTTTTCCACTACATCGAGTTCTACCTCAACTATAGTGTTTGATAAAGCCAGAAGATCTGAGCCATTAACATATGTGGTATGTACAAAATGTAATGCACTAGTGCACACTATTCCATGCACAAAATCTTATGATTGTGTTGGGATTGCCATCATAGAGGGCATTATACAAGCCATTACCAGAAGTGCACACTTCTTAGACATAGGAAATCATTGGTAGGGAGAGAACTGAGGAAAATGCCAAAATAGTCAAGATTTTCTTGTAAACAGTAATTTTGTAAAATAGAGAGTAATTTAAATAGTGAAGTTTACTGAGGAACTTATGGGTGTGAGATGATCGTGAGACATGACATCAATTAAACCACTCCAGGTCTTCCAAGATACAGTGCACATAACAGCACTGAATCCATCAACAATGTCTGAAGAAAATTGTTGTCGCAGGAGAACATTTGGTACAAGAGAAAGTTTTATGAAGCTTCCAGAGGTATATTATGGGCACAGGCGGGCAGCTAAAACGATGTAGCGAGTAGCTACGTGGTATCAGAGATCTCAGTGAAGTGGGGCCACAGGACCACTTGTATTCATTGATAATGAGAGGTAGCTGTGAATTTAGATACTGAGATTCAGTATGAAGTATCGTGAGTATTGTGGTGTTGAAGTTTGTGTACTCACTGATGTACTGTGAGGATGAGGCATATGTTACGAAGTTGTAAGTAATTGTGTTACTCGAGTCACAGAGGCGTTTCTAGACACTTCCTCTGAAAACGTGATAACAGTAAAGCACCCCATTTGTAGAAATTTTTCGTTGCCTCTTAAGTCATAGTGGGAAGGTAACAGAATAGCATGTATATAGACTAAAGAGAGGAGAAGTGTTCAGGCTATGGAGAACCTGGATTTCTTATGTTAGGACCGAAAGCGCGTAATTTTATTTGTGTAAATGTAGGATGTGTCATAATGTTACATATGAGAATTTTATTTGAGTTATCATAGGTATGTGAAGTAAATTATGTGAGACTGTTGGAAACTTAGGTTTCAGCATGTAAATAGTGAGTGAGAAAGCCTTCCTGATATCTTTCCCTTCCCTGGACGTGAAATGACTAAGCTGCTAACAGGGGTGAAAGTCGGTATTGAGTTGAAGATAAAGCAAGTAAGACTCAAGGGTTGTAAGGTAACGTAAATAGTGCAGAAGACGAAGTGCCACTGTGGGTGAAGTACAAGGTACCAAAGTGTAAATACTTGTAAATAAATCAGTGTTTATTTTGAAGAGAATTTTCAATAGAAATTCAGGGGCCAAAGTTTTCTTTGGTCACAGGAAATGCAGCAGCATAGAGCTACAGCAGCATGCAGCATAGGCCAGAAGCATAATTATGCTGCAGCAGCACCCTGCCAGCCATTCATTGACATTTGTATACAACAACTTCAGCGGAAGCTGCCATTGCCATGCTGTCCACTTCAACATGCCATCAGCCAAGCGTCGAACAATGACCAACTGTGACATGAGAACAGATGGACCAAGGTCGCTGACCCTGTTCAAGACCTCTCTGAGTGATACAGATATTTAGTTCCGTCTGCAGAGTCGGAATAACTGCATTTAAACCCCTCCTGAGCCAACCATCAATGTGAACCAGCTGGACAATGCAGCTGCTTCCAGTCTGAGTCAGCTGCAGCATTGGGGTCTTTGTTAAAACTATGTCGGTGGTGCCACTGCCATCCATGGCCCATGATCCAGGGACTATTGCCTGACTGTCTCGATGAAACGTAGCTGCTGTCACTATGTTTCCAGGGCATGAATGGAGGACCTAAACTTTTTGGAGCGACTTGGTAGCATAGCTCCAAGTAGTAAACGTTGCAGCCATCGTTCAAAGTTAGTTTTTGTATACGAATGGAACTTACCAACAGGTAGATGGAAGATTGAAACTAATAAAAAATATATCAGTCAATCAGTAACGTCATTTAAATTTTTCTAGTATAGAAAAAGGTGCATTATCTTTTTCTTCCCTAAAATAATGTTTGGTTAGGTTATATTATTTTAGCCACATTTGTTTAAGAACAATAGTACAGTAAATTTAGATGTTGAAATACCATTTTGCTCCTCAATTTGAGATTCTAGAGACAATTTTTAGGCCCCAGGTGTATCTTAACCGATAATTACACTATTATTGCATTCTTCTAGTAGCGACATCACCAATGTCAATTCATGACACACACACATGGTCAACCTCTGTTGTTAGAACACTGTTTTTGTTTTGAATTTCTATTTGTTTGTTTGGAATCGTCAGTTATCAATGTCTTGCCGGCTTAGCATACTGTTTTAGTCAACATGTATTTTGTACTGTTACTCAAAAATAACACAGATTGCATATTTGTTCAGAGCTATCAACCATAACTATCTTCTACAAGGCATATCATCTTAGCTAACATGTGTTTTGGGCAATGTAGAACATTAATATAAACCATTTACATGTGGAAATGTTTAAATTCGAGGATTATGGTGCATTGCACTAAGTGTGGGACAAGACCAAACATTATTCGTTATCAAGTACAGATAAAGCTGAGAGTTAGATCAGTACTGTTACATGTATTTTGATAAATATTGCAGATATTTTAGATCTCCATATACTGCAAGGTACACCAATCTTGTCAATATCTTCCCAGTTTTTAAAAGATAATACGAAAATTTTAGTCATGTGAATAAAATTTTGACAGTTAAATAATTTTTTGTATGAATATGTGTGTTTGTGTAGAGAGAAAGAAGAGTGAAAGACGGGGATGAAATTTACTACCGAAGCCGAATTCTTGTTGACAAAACGGTGTTCCTTTTCTGCTGATAAACCATCACATCACTTCCTTCCCCCTGCGTATAAGGCTACACGTACATGTGATGTAATTGTTGCATTACTAAGCATGGTACAGTACATATATATGCACCGAAAAGAGGGCCAGAGTCGTAATAACTATGAGATGCCTGGGCTAGCAGGACAGAGCGGGTTAGATTGTGGAAAGGGGCCAAAATACAGTAAGTTGCTGCCAGTTGCATTCAACACACAAACTTTATTTATCAACACACTATATTACAACAAGGATGCAAACACTCAAAACTTTAATCGTCCTCCTTTGACTAACTTTAGATCGGCTGAAGGCCACACTCAAAATCCAAGACACAAGGCCTAAGCAATAAATTGAAATACAAGGTTCTACTGTAGGTTTAACCCAACAATAATTTCTAAATCTTCAATCTAAACAGGCTGAAGGCCTTATCACTTTAATTTTAATGGAATTTGGCTGGAGGCCACATATTAAGCAATAAGAAGAGTTTCAATCAAAAGGCGGAAGGCCTTATCTTAAAACATTTCATACAAAATTCGGCTGAAGGCCCCATACAAAAGCATAACAATCTTATGCCTTAAGGGCGAGACAAGAACATTACGATATATTAAAACTCGGCTGAAGGCCGCACATCAGCAAATAACTTAACGGCTTAAGCCATAGAAAGAAGAGTTCCAATTTTAAAAGGCAGAAGGCCGTATCTTAAAACATTTCATATAAAATTCGGCTGAAGGCCCCTATGAAGAATAACAGTCACATGCCTTAGGGGTAAGACAAGAACATTAACTTAAGAGATATTGCTACTCGGCTGAAGGCCACACATCAACCAAATAACTTAAACCCAAACAGGGAAATTGCTATGTAACACACAAGGAACGGCTCTCAGAAATTTCCAAGGGTCGGCCTGAGATTGTAACAATAACGACCGTTTAGGTGAGACAGGCAGCCTGTCCAACGACTTCTTAATCTGAAGGCAACCCAACCGATTGACAGCCGACCGACTAATCAACAAAATCAGTTCCGCTCCACGCAACCAGCAAAACGAGCACAAGATTGCAATACAACGTCACATAGAACATTGGCGCCCACAACGACCAACAACACCTCAGCTGTCGAAGTACACGCCGCACTGGACAGCAACAACACGACGAGGAAAATACACTGCCGAAAATTACATCAACGACCAGGTAACCGGAACGTCAACGGCCACATGGCAGAAGATTCCGTTGGTCAACTTCAATAACAGGGAATAAATTAAGTTAAACTCCACAGGAAGACAGCTGGGATCTTAGCCGACTTGAATACACACATGATGTTGCTCGCGTGAGTGCCCCAAAAGCGACAACCAGGATCAAACGAAGAAATGTAAACAGTTGACGCCCGATAGTAGGTTAAGTGATGACTCACCTTTCACGTCCAAAATCGGTGGGCGACGAACTTCGTAGCACCCGCAGGCAGCACCTCACACTCCAACCGCGCCTGCACACCTCAGCGGCTCCGGCCAGAGTACGCTCGACGGAGACTTCCTTGCTGCTCCACGCCAACCGACCGTCTGGTCACACACCGCCCAGCAGGAAACTATATCCGCCACACCAAAGATGGTACAGCAGTACTAGTATCGATAGACGCTGCTGCCGCCACTCACGGGGAGGACAGCAACGTTATCGCGATAACCGCAGGAGAAATAAAACCACAGGACTGTAACCAAGGTTTATTCCAAAACAAGCATGACTCGAGCCAGCCACGGTTCAAGCTGTACACTTAACGACCATTTCGCGCAGGTTTTCATCGTCATTGAAACCATTTGTCATTCACAGATCGAGAAATTCGTCCAGATACATGTCGATTAGGATCTTTTTTGAGCAATGTTCTTCTGCTGTGATACATGGTTTGGAGTGGTCGCCATTCTTTGTAGATGTGCTGGGCATTCCATTTCGATACGTCAGTAATTCAGGCACTTTATACATAGAGTTGCCATAGGCGTGTTCAAACGTTATAACGCCTTTCTTCCATCCTGTCAGTTTTCCATGTCGACCAATGTTAATGCACTGGATCTGCACAACCGATTAGCACACATAAACCACATCATTGCTATGGTTAACATCGTTAGTGGCGGAGGGGGGCGTCACATGACAGCGAAATACTAGTGTTACACAATCTGCAGCGCTGTAAAGAAACCAGTGCACTCTTTTAACAGGGTGGCAAACATTAGGTCCAGTGGGTCTAATGCAAGTAGCATTTCATGTTATCTATAACAGTTTCTCCCGTCAAGCTCTTGTATTAAACCCTAAAAGTACTATTAGCCAAAAACTGTGAATAATATTACCCCATTAAATGCAAGTGCTGATAGAGAAGGAAATCTAATTTATTCACTATTTCACACGTGAGCGATGCAATAATTTCAATTTGAATCAAATTAAACTTGTTACATTGAGACTATCGTTATACATATAGATTTCACACTAGAAATACGTTTCCACGGCTGAGAGAAAATGTCACTCATGAGGTTTTCGCTGCATTTATCTGTTTTCTACATAGTTGTATCTCTACATTTTCAAATTAGAAATTATGCCAGTCATACATTACTAAAACGTAGACAGTTAAATACAGTAGTAAGGAAATAATCTGCGTTCAAACAGTCACTGTGGAGTTTCGAAAACGAACGCGTATGTTTAGTGTGAGTAATAAATAGATCCACACCGAGTTTACTCTGAGAATTAGATTTTTACTGTCTTGCTAAAACAAAGAAACAAAACATGATAATAAAACTTCGAAAATACTTGTTTTCCTTTTGTTTACTAGCAGTATAGATTAATACAACTTATAAAACAATGACGCTAAAGAAACAGTACAAGCAATGTATCTGTCTTAACACATACATATATATTTCAAACATTCCCACTTTCCTGAAGCGACAAGATCTCTTCCACTTACGCAGGGTAAGTACCATTCAATATGTAACTTCTGCTAAAGGAAGAGACGCAAGTTCCTTGGAAAGGCTGAATGGCAACAGAAATGGCTGGAAGTCCTGTTAGAAACGCAATTCGTGGAGCAACCGCTGTCACTGCAAGAGACACACATTTCTCAGAAAGGATGAAAAGAAGCAGAAATAGTACCAGTCAGTTCCGAGCAGCAGCTTCAACAAGTCTCAAAGCAGAACCTTTCCGGCTACCTGAGTCCACTCATACAGAAGTTCCTTCTAGTATGGGTTTCCAACATCTGTCGATTCTCGTAGATGACTATAATCGACAAGCATATTGATAAGCCTTTTGCCAAACAGTTAAGTTTCCGGGGGAAAGGATGTCATTGTTCGCCATTTCTTTCCTCGTAATTCACAGCACAAGAGAATAATAAGGTGTTAGCCTGTGACTTATCGTTCTTTAGAAAAGCATAGCTCTATTACTTTTTGTACAAAAAGTAACATGGTTCACCATTACAATCCTGATTAACACGCTTTCGTGATGGGAACATGGACGACCGAACGTTCTTAATATACTGAGTCCAAAATGAAAATTTAATTGGGAAATTGGCAAATGGAAAAACTGAGCAACCATTACAATCGGTTGCCAAGAACTCTACACTCTTAGTAAAAGATTACACTGCACTGTCAACAGACAAATTATTCGAAGATAGCGAATAACTTTGCATATGATACATTATTTCTCCGATTCCCGTAGGTACTTCGATTGCGAAAAGCCTTTACAACGTTAGACAGCACTGGGAATGGTCTGTGTGTTAGACAGCTGGAGGCGTGAACTTAGCTTCCGACAACGTAGAGGCGGGCTCGTTCACTATAGAGAATGATTCCGTGATGAAGTTACAAACTTTCAGGGATGGTTGACAAGCGGAAATGTATCAATTTCGGGTAAGGGACAATGCTCCGGAAACGACACTTACGAAACTTACAAGCGAGAATCGTTCTGATACCTATGACAGTGGAATACGCGTAAAATTATTGCTGTTGCTAAGATTGTAGAGTAGGCAACTTTCGAATGCGGTAGTATGGATCAAAACAAGAAAAAAATTGTCCAGTAAATATGGACACTAAAATGCGTATGTTGAGAGCTATGAGTGCCTGTTCATCTTCGCTACTGTGAAACTCATCTCTTCTACTGAATAAGTGTCTATAGCACTTAAGATATGCATTTTGGAGCCCTTATTTACCGTACATCGTTTCTTGGTTTGGTCCATACTACCTCCTCCAAAAATATGGAAACCAGAGAGCTTGCAGCAGAAGAGATGTGTTTGACAGTATCGAAGATAAAAAGGTTTTCATAGCTCTTAAGGTATAAATTTTGGAGTCCATGTTTACTAGACACTTCCCTCTGTTTTGACCCATACTATCACCTCCGGAAGTTTGCGTATCTTGCTATCTTAGCAACAGCAGCACAGGTACAGATATTCGACTGTCAGACGTGTCAGAACTATTTTCGCTTATAACTTTCGGACCGGTCGTTTCCGGAGTAACTTTCTTAAATCAGATTAACACATTTGCCCTCCTCCATCACCCCTGAGGATTTGTGCTATCTTCAGGGAATCACCCTGCAATATCAACAACATCGACAGCGTACCATGAATGAATGGAGGAATGTGTTTAATACAGATGAAGTTTGCAAAGTGAGTAATGGGCAGCAGTCATACACATTATATAAAGAGATATACGTAGTTGGTTCAAAACTACCAATTCATGAACGATATTATTCACCCGCGTGAAGCTGTTACGGCGTATCTTTTTGTCGCGTTTTCTCTTTATAAATGCAGGCTCTTTTTTACTGCTACAATAATATTCATTTTGCAGATGATTTTCGCCCTTTGTATTAAAGGCATCTTCAGTAGACTTCGTTAGCGGACAACGCAGTTCTTTTGACGCGTGATACTAACAGGTTCGAAACACTTTACCACTAACAATTCATACAAACAAATAAAGTTTTACTTATAGTTACGAGTCCATTCAGTGATAATCTACGTTTCTTCTCATCTGGGCAGGCCGAGGAGGCCTAGCGGTTCTAGGTGCTACAGTCAGGAACCTCGCGACTGCTACGGTCGAAGGTTCGAATCCTACCTCGGGCATGGATGTGGGTGATGTCCTTAGGTTAGTTAGGTTTAAGTAGTTCTAAGTTCTACAGGACTGATGACCTCAGAAGTTAAGTCCCATAGTGCTCAGAGCCATTTGATCTTTCTCATCTGGTATTAAGTTAGAGGACGCATTTCGCTTACTAAAATTTAGCACACATTGGCTTCGACATAATTCGTTCACATCATCTAGCTAAAGTCACATGTTACCCTCAGCTTCCTCCTTGCTACTTCTTCAATCATCAACCTCATGTTATACAGGATGTTTCACTGACAAAGCGAAAAACTTTCAGAGTTGATGGATAAGAGCGATTGTCTAATTTTTAGATAGAAGTCCTGCTCAGGAAACGCTGAAGTTGAAAGTTGTCCTGAAAAATCAGAATATTTTAAATTAATTGTGATATGCTGACGACGTTAAGGAAATTCAAACTGTACCACTTTAATAGGTTTCCTCAACACCAGAGTTTGCAGGAGATGCAGGCATGATATTGATCCACAGAACCCTCTCGTATTAGTTTGAACAAATCAGACGTTTTAAAAACAATGACACAGGCAACGAGCGTCGTCTGCTGAAGAGTCTCTTCTGCTGTACAGGTGTCTCATACACAACCCTTTTCACAGATCAGATGATCATATGGCTACGTAACACGCCCTCCCATTCCCAGTCGTTTCAGACGCAGGTGAAAGCGAACTGTGCTCCACTATATCACAACCAGATGTGTGCACCAAGAGCAAGTCGGACATCTTCCATCTACATGGGAAGTAATATATCTCGGAATTAGAATGTTAACTAAAGCAAGGGAGGTAGCGGATTCCTGCCTATTAACCAGTTATTTACTGTGACCAACGTCACGGTCGCTGCAAATCTTTCTTCATGTCTCTTCATATCTTTAGTGTAGAGAATCCAGTCGGCCCACACTTAAAATGTCAATATTCAGTATTTTGTCTCTAGTGAAGAAGACTTCATTCGGGGACATACCTACAAAGGGGAGTAGTGGCCATGCACGTTGCAGTACTTAATGTCTCAGAAAGACTCGAGGTCCAAACATATCGGAAACCTGCACATTCACTGAATGGTAAGGGAGTACCTGCTGTTCGTGTATTACTTTCCACAAATTAATGTGAAATTGGTTATATACATGCCACGATAGTTATTTACACGATGCTTATCGAAATGACATGGAACTACTCAATATCACTTGATGACTCGTCATACAAGAGAGAAAGCATTGTGTCATCTAAGTAAGCAGTCTGAACAGTTGGTCGTCCTTGTCAGCGTTCTGTTGTGATACTTATGTCGTCGGAGGTCTCGTACGGAGGTATTTGATCAGATATGGCCCGTTATTTTCTCTACAGTCCCCATTTACTTACACTCCTGGAAATTGAAATAAGAACACCGTGAATTCATTGTCCCAGGAAGGGGAAACTTTATTGACACATTCCTGGGGTCAGATACATCACATGATCACACTGACAGAACCACAGGCACATAGACACAGGCAACAGAGCATGCACAATGTCGGCACTAGTACAGTGTATATCCACCTTTCGCAGCAATGCAGGCTGCTATTCTCCCATGGAGACGATCGTAGAGATGCTGGATGTAGTCCTGTGGAACGGCTTGCCATGCCATTTCCACCTGGCGCCTCAGTTGGACCAGCGTTCGTGCTGGACGTGCAGACCGCGTGAGACGACGCTTCATCCAGTCCCAAACATGCTCAATGGGGGACAGATCCGGAGATCTTGCTGGCCAGGGTAGTTGACTTACACCTTCTAGAGCACGTTGGGTGGCACGGGATACATGCGGACGTGCATTGTCCTGTTGGAACAGCAAGTTCCCTTGCCGGTCTAGGAATGGTAGAACGATGGGTTCGATGACGGTTTGGATGCACCGTGCACTATTCAGTGTCCCCTCGACGATCACCAGTGGTGTACGGCCAGTGTAGGAGATCGCTCCCCACACCATGATGCCGGGTGTTGGTCCTGTGTGCCTCGGTCGTATGCAGTCCTGATTGTGGCGCTCACCTGCACGGCGCCAAACACGCATACGACCATCATTGGCACCAAGGCAGAAGCGACTCTCATCGCTGAAGACGACACGTCTCCATTCGTCCCTCCATTCACGCCTGTCGCGACACCACTGGAGGCGGGCTGCACGATGTTGGGGCGTGAGCGGAAGACGGCCTAACGGTGTGCGGGACCGTAGCCCAGCTTCATGGAGACGGTTGCGAATGGTCCTCGCCGATACCCCAGGAGCAACAGTGTCCCTAATTTGCTGGGAAGTGGCGGTGCGGTCCCCTACGGCACTGCGTAGGATCCTACGGTCTTGGCGTGCATCCGTGCGTCGCTGCGGTCCGGTCCCAGGTCGACGGGCACGTGCACCTTCCGCCGACCACTGGCGACAACATCGATGTACTGTGGAGACCTCACGCCCCACGTGTTGAGCAATTCGGCGGTACGTCCACCCGGCCTCCCGCATGCCCACTATACGCCCTCGCTCAAAGTCCGTCAACTGCACATACGGTTCACGTCCACGCTGTCGCGGCACGCTACCAGTGTTAAAGACTGCGATGGAGCTCCGTATGCCACGGCAAACTGGCTGACACTGACGGCGGCGGTGCACAAATGCTGCGCAGCTAGCGCCATTCGACGGCCAACACCGCGGTTCCTGGTGTGTCTGCTGTGCCGTGCGTGTGATCATTGCTTGTACAGCCCTCTCGCAGTGTCCGGAGCAAGTATGGTGGGTCTGACACACCGGTGTCAATGTGTTCTTTTTTCCATTTCCAGGAGTGTATTTGTAGACGAACGTAGGGTCCCTTGATTTCATAACTGGGTCGTTAAATCATTTCAATAAGACTGACCAACTGTGAAGTTAATTTTCTAAACTAAGATTGTTGCCATACATGCCTTACATACACTACTACTGCCGGTGTCTGTTTACACATCACATCTGCTGTGAACTTAACGTTTTTCCTGTTCTCTGTCCATCAGGAGATTCGACTACAAGTTCGACTACAAGTAATAAACCATTTTATTGGAGCGTATCAATATATCGTACGGTCTTGTATTCAGCTGATAGTTTACCCCAACCAGACAGCGTTAGTAGCTTTGAAACTCTCTCGGTTTCAAATCAAGATTTTTTTATCTCCAATTGATACTGAGCCTTGGCGGCTGTAATTTTGGCAGGCATAACCCTCTGCTGGTGCCACTAACTGCTTGCCTGTCGTTGTCGATCCTGATTGTATGTCGGGAGCTAGGCTCTTTGATCGAGGCATTTGTCGTTGGTTTATGTCTGGCACGGAGAGTAATTTGTAAGGCACGTGACTCACAAGTTGTTGGGTTTGGGGGATTCGTGCTGTCCGGTACGGGCCTCGAGAAGCCGCGAGTGGTTACATCGGTCGGAGGCAAGTCTTGCCGGCTAGTTTGATAGAGGCGACTTGCGGGAAGAGCAATGGTTGTCACGTGCAACCCGATCGGTAAGTTCCCCGTCTTCTCTGCAAGCTTAAATTTTACGGTACCTCGAGGAACACCTGTACGGATTGGAGGTAAGAGCACCCCTTGGCATCCTGTAAGTCACGGCTCGTTCACACCTGAGTGGCGTTAAGTGAAGTTTTTTTTTTTTTTTTATTGGTACTTGCTATCGCAAGGTCATGTCTGTGTTAATGTGGAATTGGAACTGTTATATTAACATGGCTCAGAGTGATCGTGTATATTGTCATCGGTCAGTGTAAGTGATGGTAATTTGTTGTTCCAGGCCAAATTCCGTGCAAGTGTACGAACATTCTCTGTTATAGACTGAGCTGATCAAATTGAAATCGTAATATAGTGTCAGTCGAAGGCAAGGCACCCTTTGTAGATGAGTATGCCTCAGTATTTGCATTAGCAGCCGCTGATATTTCAACCTTCTATTTTCCAGTAATTTTAAAGAGTATTAAGCTTTAAATTGTAAGTGTAGTCGCTTCTGCAACAAGTTAATCTTAGGCATTCTCGTCTGTAGCCTCATTTGGGTAGATTAGTGTTCTCTTCCGAAGGGTGTTAGCGCGGTAGTTTTGGCAGCAGACAATTCGTTCGTGTTTCTTGGGTCCATAGCAGAGAAGTGTTTTCTTTCTGCTGCAGCGACACTTCCGTCATCGTACGTCGTCTGGGTGGGCCTGCAATCTGGTGCCTCTACCAACCACATCGTGTTGGTTCAAGTTAAGCAAATCTGATAGTTTGATATACGCCACCGCGAAGTGTCGCCAATTAATTGGTAACTCTTACTATATCCGATATTGCGAATTCAGTAAGAACATAAGCTCTGAAGAGTGTTCTGCAAGCCTGAAGTTCCTCTTCACTATACCTGCTCTTTAACCACTCGTTTAAATCTTGCTCCCTTATTGCTGCTTATGGAGCATGTTAAGTTTTAAAGCCTTTTACTTATCAGTATGAACTGTTGAGTTTTTCTTTTATCCGCAGTTATTAGCTAGATCTGCTCCTCGTAAAACTTGCTTACTTGTTTCCTGTTGACTGTGATAGCCACCTACTGTACTTGCCAGCTTATCCTGTATTTTGGGGTTGTATATTTATTTAACGGTCATTGTCAACGTTTCTGTTGGTGTGTACCAGTTGGGAGTCACATTTAAATTACAAGTCTTCCCAGGTTATCTTCTATTTTGGGGATTCTGTATTTTATTGCTTAATGGATTTTATTAAGGCTTATATATTGTTAAGGGCTTTTCAGCAGCCACAATCAGTGGTGTGACTTGTTTGTCTTTTTTGGGGGGGCGGGGGGCGTTGTCCATTTGTTTAACGTGTTATCGTTCCCTGGAAATTGTTAATACATTTAATAGCAGTCATTTTTAATTCATTTTACTGATAGAACTCAGCTTCTTACTTGTATTAAGGGACCGTATCTTCCTCGCTTTAAGCCCTGTTCTTAATGGTATAAATTGTTCAAGTTTGTTATTAATTAATTGGTCCTGTTCAAGGTATTCCATGAAAGAACAAATGATGAAATGTGTGTCCACATTCCAAGTGTTTTTCCGTAAAATTATCCCAACTCTTTTTGTGAGGTGTCAGATACATTTTACCTTATCTGTTAACCATTGAGAGAAATCTGTAAGATCCTTCTGATATCTTTTTGATTTTCTAAATTGTCTATCGGCTGTAGCCACTTGCAAATATAATCAGCCTGTCAGAAAGAAGGTGTCACTGTTTTCCTTTAGGTTTACTTGGCCCACTCTTCGTAAGCCAACAAATCTAAAAATTCAACCTGATAACGGACGACAAAGAGATGGATTAATAAAGGGAGTATGGGAAGTTGCTGTCGTTTGAGTCACTACTTGCACACTGACAGACGTCCGCCAGCTGTAATTAAACGTTTGTTAAGACTGGTTCCCTGTCAGCAATCACAGTGCGAACAGAGCAGAAACAATTACAGTCACCTTCGTAATTAGCGCCTTTTAATACAATTTAGTTAGACGATTTGATACTGTTCTTAACGGGTCAACGAACAAGCTGATGAGATCTAAATGAAACACTAGCCCGCCCCGATTTGCCTTGCGGACAATGGAAACTCAAGTAAAGCATTCAGTAGAGCCACTGCCCGGCGCTGTCGTTTTTAAACACTGACAGGAGTGTCAACATTCATTCCCGGCGATATGTGCCGATGACGACACTTAACCGATAAATGATGGTGTCATTCTGCTTCATGACTTGCTGGATCCACGCCCAAAGACAGCTGAGAAACTAATTATCGTTTTACGCCCCCAAGAGACATAATGGTGCCAGACGAAAGTTGACAGCTTGCTTAATAATTTGGAAGATACGCCCCCAAGAGACATATTGACATCAGGGTGTTACAAAAACTGTGGATAGAGTTAAGACTCTTTCGAAAAATATTCAGGATGGTAGGGATGGAAACGAGTCTTTTCTCATATCTCACAGGTTAATCAAAAGACTAGGGTCCTCATTGACCACTAACATGTGGCGTGGATCTTTCTGAGACTCGTAAGACTAGAGGAGGAGAGTCGCATGGAAGATTTCCCCTCCTCCGAAGGGTGAAGCAAATAAGCACAAGCTTGGCTGACTGACTCGGAGTTTTGACGGAATTATTGTGCTGAGACGACAAAGTTAGACAAACGAAGGAATACAGAGAACATTCCGTAGAGAGAAGACATTCGGTTTTGGAGAGCGACGCAGAGAATTCTGATCAGGAGGGCTGTAAAGAGAACACTCAGAGCTGGAGAGCGATGAAGAGTGACTTCCTGTCCTGGGATCGACGGGGAGTTCTTGGTCTTCATTCGAGGCTGCAGCCAGAATCGTGAGTAAGCACGCCATAGCATTAGGATTTAATTTATATCGCCGTCGTGTGAATGTTTGGTACCTTGTTACCAATTTTAGTCGTCTCACAACTGGAGTCACCATTTTTAACTGTTCTTCCGTAATTCGGGACTCAATATTTATCACAGTGAATCTTGAGTTACCATTGTGCTTGCTCGTTAGTTTGCCTGGTGCACGTATTAATTTTGGTGCATGTCTGAACTTTCCTTAATACCGCGGTCGGCACAGTTATTTCTACCACATCATTTAAAGCCGCAATCTCTAGAGGTAAAGCATCAATTATATTGTGTTTCCTTGTATACTACGCAACCACCATACGAGCATTACTTGTAACTGAGTCCGTTTGATAGTTCACGTGATAAAAACCATGGGACAGCGATATGCACACACACAGATGATGACAGTATCACGTACTCTAGGTATAAAAGGGTAGTGCACTGACGAAACTATCATTTGTTCTCAGCTGATTAATGGAAAAAGTATTCCGACGTGATTATGGTGACACGATGGGAATTAAGAGACTCTGAACGCGGAATGGTAGTTAGCATGACATTGCCTGCAGTTCCTCTACTGGGCTTGTGACCGTATCGGTTGGACCGTAGACGATTGGAAAACAGTTGCCTCGTCAGATTAGTCCCGATTTTAGTTGGTAATAGTTGATGATAGGGTTAGTGTGGCGTAAACCCTACGAAGCCATGGACTCAAGTTGTCAACAAGACACTGTACAAACTAGTGGTGGCTCCACAAGCGTGTAAACTGTGCTTACATGGAATGGGCTATGTCCTCTGCTCGTACTGAACCGATCAGTCACCGGAAATGGTTATGTTCAGCTACCTGGAGACCATTTGCAGCAAGTCATGGACTTCATGTTTCCAAATATATCACCGGGCCACAATTTCCTGCCATTGGTTTGAAGAAAATTCTGGACAATTCAAGCGAATGATTTGGTCATCCAGATCGCTCGACATGAATTCCATCGAACATTTATGGGACAAAATCAATAGGTCAGTTAGTGCAAAAAATTCTGCATCGATAACACTTCGTGGATTATGGAGGTCTACAGAGGCAGTATGGCTCAATGTTTCTGCAGGGGACTTCCTACGACTTGTTGAGCCCCGGCCACGCTGAGTTGCTGCATTACGTCAGACAAAAGAAGGCTCGACACGATATTAGGAGGTATCCCATCACTTCCGTCACCTCAGCACATTTCTTGTTTTTTTTTCTGAACGAAGACGTTCACCATATTTATTTATTTCATTCGTTTATGCAAATCCTCGTAAAATAAATGTGCAGTAGTCAAATTCTTCTCCGGATATCATTTCGGTGATTAGCTAACCCAATTTCACTTGAATATAGATTAACCAAGGCAATCAGCCGTACTTATATGTAACAGACATTGCTTCTCACTATAATTACGAGGTGCAAGTCTTTCTTTGAAATCAAACAGCTTCCGATCAGCCTATAGGACAAAAATATAATCCTTTATTTTTCTGTTAATCACTGATGCCCAGGGACTAGCGGCCGTTGTATTAAATCAGTAGTAGAATCAATAGCAACCACTTTCATTTAGTTCCTCTTCACATAGTAGTAGAACTGTTTCATTTGACTCACCCTGCCACGATACTTAGTTTCTTCTCATGTATATGTTAGCAGCAGACTTATTTCACCGTTATGGGCTTTTTCGTTATTACAGAATCAAACTACAGATAGTCCAGCATCAGGCTGCGTTTACGGAGGTCGTGAAACACTTACTAAAAAAAGTATCGTCATCCAAATGGCAAAAAATGCTTGCCTCACAGCACCGAAAATAACATCCTTAGTTGTCTTATCACCTTGTTTTTCTGTTATTACATTTACCATATTCCTCTGATCCTTACGACTGCGCTAATAGTTTTATTAAGCCGCTCTTGCGGTGGACAGTGTGCGATCTAGACTATTAGCTTGGCTCGCTTCGCTGTCACAGGGGACGGTCGTACACCAGCGCTCTAAAGCCCATGGTTTTACCGACGAACTGGTGCTCAGACAATTATTATTTAGTAGGTAATTACCGAAACAACTTATGAATGAGTAACTGCTTAGATAAATCCTGTGAAATTAACAATTTTATTGCAAAAGAATAATTTTCGTTTAAATCAAGTAAGGTTTACTGCAAATAATGCACAAACCCTCGAATAGTGGTCTTACAGATTTGCGGGTTCTAGGGAAAACAAAGTTAGATAATAATTAACAAATCTTCGAATGGTGGCCTTACACAGACACGGAGTCTAAGGAAAGCAAAGATAAACAATGATTAATTAAGTGCAGCAGAGCAACGTAAATGGAACACGGGCGTGCAAAAGTTCCTTTAACAGCCCATTACTCTCGAAATTCGTATGCGAACACTCAAAGCACGACAGCATAGTTTCTCATTATTAATTGTGGCATAAAATTCATTGTCCTGAATAACCACAGCCAAAACAGCGAAACGTTCGGTGCATGTATCTACATTAATGAAACAAAATAGTTAATATAAATTTTGTTAATGGCCATTTACATATATGATCATTTAAAATATGTCCAGTAGTTTACTGTAGGTAGTCATTACCTGGCACGATTATGTGAGGAAACATTTAACCCATGCTGTCTTCATACTCTGTTTAACTTAAGGAGGATTTATGGCAGTGGCACATTTCATATCTTCATTTTATAAAATCGTCTGTAGCGTTTTATATAAACTGCGTAACACATTCCTGCGTTTATCCACCTGGGAGCATTCCGCGCCCATCGGTTGCTCTGCCTGCCTGGGGTCAGTGCAGCTCCGGCGCCACACTGATGCTTAACAGCCCCTTACGCCACTTCAAATTCTGAGAACCAGCTACCCATAACGTCACATACCCTCACTTCATACTGCAAGTACCTGATTAACTGTAATTAGAAATAGCGCGAGTTTTCGTTTTTATATTTCTATTATATATTATACGTATTTAATGGCTTATTTTTTATTATCTATTACATAATCAGTAACTGAATGTGAACCTCTTCCGTTCCATGTGTTTATATTTTTCTTTATTTCTGAAGAAGATATTCATAAATTTTAGCTGATTAACTGTAAGTAAATGTCTTCTCATTTTCATTTGAAGTTACTTCACCAAATACGCCTACTGTTCCTACTATTGGTACCTTTACAGTTCTTGCAATTAAGTCTTCTAATATTAACAAATTATTATTTTTATTCGAGATACTCTTGTATTTAGAGATAATTATGTGGGCTCTTAATGATATCTCCTTCGGGGGAGACCACTGTCTTAGAGAATTTCTTGGAAGAAATTTCCGCTATTCGATTGTTAACTGTTCATTTACTTTGCACAATCATGATTTCAGCTTTGTAGCCATTCTCCGTTCGCAACACCATGTTGAAATGTTAAAATATGTCTGATCTGTCTGTGGCATGTAGCAAGTCGCACATATTTTAACATTTCAACATGCATTTGAGAATGGCTACAAAGCCGAAATCATGACTGTGTAAAATAAATAAACAATTAACAGTCTAATGGCGGAGATTTCATTAAAAGAAATCATGTAGGCTCTGGTAACTTCCTGGTCACTTCAGTGACTGAAATACAAGCAAAATGGAGGAAACAAACAAATGTAACGAAAAACCAAAGCGAAAACTTGAAATATAAAGTTCATCTTCTGCAGGAACAAAACATAAGGAATTTATACCAACACAGACCGACACACGAATTTGTAGATGGTTGAAACTAAAGACAATTCTGAAGTAGACTGAGAAGTTTAAATTCAGCAATGTTGAAAATAGCTAACGAGTTGCAAGGGAAAAGCAACGTATCAAATTGGAAGAGGGGTCTGAAAATATGAAACACAGAAACAGCCAAAAATATTAAAGAAAAACAAGATGCTTAAAACGCCTATTTACAAACATGAACAAATGAAGCCTAGGAAATACATAAACAGAAAAGAAATAAAGAATTTAATAAAAGGAGACCACAGTGAATCTTGGGAAAGATTCGTTGCTAATGTTGAAATGACACTCTTTGAAGACAGAATATAGTGTTTCAACTTATGAAGCACATGAATAAAACAGAAAAAATCAGGGGATACATAATTTTGGAAATTTTTGGTATGATGAAGATATTAAGAAGGTTATTCTATGAAAACTAATAGTAATTCTGTAGATCAGACACAAAGAAATTAAAAACAGCCTTAAATATAAAAAATAGAAAAGCTACTGCCCTAAATGACATTAATGCCGAATTAATCTAATATGGAGGAATCATTTCGAATTTTACTTCCTCCGTTGTTTAAATCTGTGTTGGCAGAACTCTTTGGTATCTTAAGAGTGGAACGCAGCTAAAAATTTTTCTATATTTAAAAAAGGTATTAGGAGAGTCTCAGGAAGTTTTTGAGAATAAGTCTACTAAAAGCAGGTTACAAAAACTATGGGAACTCAGAAAGGTACAGTTGTACAATGATAACATATTTATAATAAGAAAAGCTATTGAAATTTACTGGGAATTTGGCTTATAAAAGCATTTAGCATTTATTGATAATGAGAAAGCCTTTGATAATGAAAATGACCCCTTTTGTGGAAAATATAGGAAATAAATGATTTTCCTAAACGTCTTATTAACACCATAAATACGAAGGTTGGAACTTTAATAGTGGCAACAATTTATTTACAGCTCGTACGAAATAGACACGTGTTTCAAAGTTTTACTGACCTTCAAAGTAGTCACCAGCATTGTGTATAACCGTTGCCAGCGATGTGGAAGTCGTAGGATACTCTTAGCAGTGCCAGTTGTGTTGACAGTTCGAGCGGCGCGGTCTATTGCCCGACGAATTTGTAAGAGTTCTGAAGCGAATGCCGTGAAGTGTTTCCTTCAGTTTAGAAATCGAGTTGAGCTTACGAGGGCTTAAGTTAGGGGAGTGCAGTAGGTGGTACAGCACTTATAGCAGGCCCATCTGTTAAACAAATCGATAACAGCTAGCACTGTACGTGCTTGAGCATTGTCCTGCAAAACGATGGTCAGGTCCTGCACAAAGTGTCATCACTTCTGTCTTTATGCTGCTCATTTTCGGAACACAACCTACGACCAGATTAGAGACAGAACTGTTGACTCTATAAGGACTTTTTGAATAACAAGTGACCAGTTCATTTCAACCGACCAATTTAGCAGTGTTATTAGCCCTCACAATTAAAATAAACACGCTGAAACTCAAATTAGAGAGTACCATTCAGTGGAATTTGATTTGGAAGGTAAGATAACAGACATGATTTTCAAACTGTGCTATGTTATGTAAGAGAGGACACCAATAGTCATAAATGTAGCGTCAAGGAATCCCTGGGAAATCAGCTCTTATATATGAACGGGTGTTTCTGAATCTTGAAGAAATGGAAACTCGCTATGAACACCAGTATTAAAGAAATTGTCTTACATAGTGGTTCACGAATAATTAAAGAAGACAGTAATTTTGATCTATAGTCAGTGACAAAATTCGCGAGACTCCTCACCTCATCGTTGCGCTGAACTGCATAGCTTTACTGCAAGGAGACGAACAGCCACAAGCATATAGTCTACAGGCACGAAGTCGGAAATCTGTCCGAACACTGTCAAACTATTTTACGTGATGTGGGAGAATATAGTGTTGCTGATTAATTTATCTTATTTTTATATATTCTATTCAATACACTAAAGAAAAGTATGCACTGTACTAATACAAATGATTTACTACTTATCGTGGTAGCGTTACGAAAAAAGTATTTTCTATAAAACAAAGTATCCTAGACTGTGATGTGTCAGCAGGATAATACGCACTTGCAGCTTCAAAATGGTCTTTGTCTACCTTCCGTTCAAATGGTTCAAATGGCTCTGAGCACTATGCGACTTAACTTCTGAGGTCATCAGTCGGCTAGAACTTAGAACTAATTAAACCTAAGGACATCACACACATCCATGCCCGAGGCAGAATTCGAACCTGCAACCGTAGCGTCTCGCGGTTCCAAACTGTAGCGCCTAGAACCGCACGGCCACTCCGGCCGGCTCTACCTTCCGTCCACAGTCATACTGAAGTAGTGTGCAGGACTACCACGAAAATATGCAAATGTGCCAGGAGGCGTAGATACATCCACAATGCAGTTGACAAACCATTCAGTGCCACAATTAAGTCAATATAATTGACAGGAGCAGGAAACGTAGGCACTAAATGCAGCTCAGCAAGTTTTTCACCTTTAGGTCGACGGGTACAGAATAAAGAGAGCGAAAAAACGTGTAGGGGAGATGTTGTCTTAGAATCTCTTTTCTGAGTGTCGATTTGCCTGCCAGTGGATTCTTCGCAGAAGAGGGAGGAAACCTTGTATTGAGGGACGTTAGAACCGAAAACTAATCGAGACCTCCGGTTGATGGGCGAACTCTCAAGCCTACTGCAAGTACGTTAGACAGCACTTATTTGTTGTCCCACTGATGGATAAGTCAGAGAATTTGCAAAGGAAAAGGCGAAGTAAGCTTTATTTTCTGTTTAAACGAGCTTCCTAGCCTGAAAAACATAAACTTGCTACCTCTATCTCATGCCTTAAATGAGAATAATTCAGAATATTTAACCCAAATAACAAGTAAATAACGAGTGAATTTATTAGGATAATTCAGATCCAGTACAGGGCATAAATCGATTGTCATATAGTTGCTAAACGCGTTATGCAATGTTGCGAGTTCTGCATTAGACTAGCGACAGACGTAATACGTTTACTTAAGCGATGTGTTCCTGGAGCTGGGTGACATTGTGGAGACGCGGCCCTCGAAGATAACACGGCGCCAGCTGCCACTGCACTGACTGAGCAGGAATACCTAGTATGTGTGGAGTCTGTTCTTTGGACATGTCCAAAAGAATAGACACAGTTTATAAGATTCAGCAAACCCATACATAGAATGAAAGATAAATTGTGAGATTTCAGCTGCATATGGCATATACTGCGATGGCGGCGTATGAGCATTTGTGTCAGACCAAGACTGGAACCTCTGTGTTCTGCTTCTCTAGAACGGTTACCTTAACCACCTCGGCCATCAGTGCATGTCTTGTGGCCAGCCCAGATTCCCACATCGAAGACTACGGACCTACTAGTGTTCACTGTCCATTGTCCCCTATTTGCTTGCACCTATTCAGCTGAATTCCGCAATGCTTCAGACGATAAGTGCTTTCACGCACCATTTGTATGATTCATCAGCTATATATACAGAATGAAAGAATAATTTAAAGATCTTTTCCAGATTTTAAATACAATGGCGTCATCAGAAGATTTGTGCTGGATAAGGACTTGAACCCGGATGATCCACTTCTCCAGAACTGTTGCTTTAACTACCTCGGCCGTCGACCCACGCCCCCCAGCCAGCCCAAAGTCCCACATACCACAAGCTACAGATGTAGTGTCCTCCATCCACTGTCCCTTATATGCTCTCAGTTGGCTCCCAAAGGTTTCCGACGAGTAGGTGCATCTGCAGTTCAGACGAGTAAGTGCATCTGCACGCAAGATACCATTTCGCTGTCAACGCGCACATATGTACATATTTACACGTATCGGATCTGTTCTTTCGGGCATGACCGTTATTTCTAACTGGAATCTCTGTCTTCAGGCGCTTTCCACTTTTATTGACAAAGCATCATCACTAGTTGAGTTGTAATCGTTACGAGTAGACGATATTTTTTTTATTTTTTTAATAGAATGTACGAAATTTTTGCTTAAGGCTAACATATTAGACACATTACTGTCAGCACTTCTTGTTCTTTGTTTCACATTGTCTTCGCAAGTGTTTCTCCTTTCATGTTAGCAGTAGCTGGAATCGATGTTCCGCGGCAGTGATACACTCCTTTAATTATCTTCGCAGCTTTTGAGACTTACTTCTCGGACCTTGCTAAATATTTTCTTGCTGGTTTGCTTCTGTAATATGAAACTGTACATTATTCTCAGCTTATGAAATTTGATTACAAAAGACAAATATCCATAAACCGTGCTATCTCGTCTTTTCATTTGTGTTGTTACATATTAGAGGTTCAAGCATTCATAAAGCAAACTGTTTTCAACTATATGATATTAAAATGACTATTATTTACTCAAATTATTAATAGCATGTGGTGAAGCGAATCCCTTCTGGTGAATGAGTATTTTAGAGTGCACTTTCCTTAAGGCAGAACCAAATACTTATGAGAGCTACACAAAAGGGGAACCGCCGAAATAATTTTTCCTGTTCTTTAATTATGATGCTCGAGTTGCAGCCGATCCGTCTGCATATTATTCGCAATGACGCTTCAGAGGTAGACCCAAATCATAGTTAGAGAAACGCGAATAAAACTCATTGGCCTGTACCAAGGATTTCTGCTCACAGTCAATTCAGTGGCGGTTGGCGCCTTCGCTTCTTCGAGGAGCGCCTTGTCCCTAGTGTGAGCCAGCTGAAGCGAACGTTTTCTACTTGTCGCTAGTCTAATACAGAATTGACAACGCTGTAAAATACGTTTGGCAACTATTTTGACCGTTGATTTACTTCTCAGAGTGCATCAGAACTTTCTTGGTAAGTTCAGTCGATACCTTCTTGTCATTTAGATAAAATAGTCTGAATTATTCTCACTTAAGGGATGACATAGAAGAAGCACATTTACGTTTTTGAGTCGAGGAAGCTCTTTCCAACAAAAAATGCAGCACACTTCGCCATTTACGTGGGTCACTTCTCCGTCGTATCCAACATTAGGACAAGGGAGGGCTGTCAAACGCACTTGTATGCTAGATTAGCGGTATAGTGTTCGCCCTTTAACCGGAGAAATGGGTCAGTTTTCGGTTCTAATCTCGCTGGAGACATGTTCTCAACGCCTTCTGTGAAGAAGCCACTGCCAGGCAGGTTGACAATCAGTATAGAAGTCCTAAGACAACTTCTTCGCTTTAATATTTCCCACTGTCTTGACTCTGTACCCTGCAGATATAAAGTTGAAAAAACTTACTGAGTTGCACACTTCTTAGCACCTGCTTTTTCTGCTTCTGTCGAGTACTGAGTCAACTGTGGCGCTGTATGATTTTTTAACCGGATTTTGTTACGTATCTAAGCCTACTGCTACATTTGCATACTTCCGTAGTAATCCTATAACGCTTCTTTAATATGACTGTTGACTAAACATAGACACAGACAGTTTGGAACACGAAAGTGCAAATTATCCTGCCATTTCGTGAAAATGTGAGATACTTTGTTTTATTAAAAAAAAAGACGCTTTGCGTATCTGTATAACGATTATTACAGTGCATTATAAACAGCGTCTTGGTTACTTTGTTGATCACAGCAGATGAAGATAACATATTATTTAATAATTAACAATATACATCCCTCGGGCTTGGGTGTGTGTGTTTGTCCTTAGGATAATTTAGGTTAAGTAGTGTGTACGCTTAGGGACTGATGACCTTAGCAGTTAAGTAAGAGTTCACAAATTTGAACATTTTTTGAACAATGTACACAGACGGAAAAAAATCAGAAGAAGTTGTGCGACATAAACGAAAGGTGGTTAGCGGGTCTCTACACATCTGATAGATGACGTCTATTCAAATTTCGCGCTAGCTGTATAAGAGTGGTGGTGGTGGAGCCATTATCAGGATGCAAATCAGGCTTGCTTTAAGTACACGCTGCAGCGGTGGTGAATATTAGTTACCTTTCATATTGGACTTGCCGAGTTAATGTTAGTCAAGAATGCCTTTAATGTAACAAAGAAGCCATTATCAATACTTCACTCAGTTTGGACGCGATCTTCTAATAGGGCTACTGTAAAGTGGACTCTCCTTAGGCGATATTCCTGAAAGGATTATTAGGAATGTAGCCTCTGTACATGACTACTGGCAGTGGTGCTCATGAGAAGTATGGTCCAAAGAAGACCAGGCTGCGGTTGGTCACGTGGCACTACTGAAAGGGAAGACCATTGTATTCTGCTTATGGCTCTGTAACATCTGCATCTGCAGAAGCAATCGGAGCAGCAACTGGCACACAGCGACACTACGTACTGTTAAAACTCAGTTACTTTAAGGAGAGCTCCGTATCAGACGCCTGTGGCGCGAATTCCACTGACCCCAAACTAACGCCATATGGGACTTCAGTGGTGTCAAGTGAGAGCTCATTCGAGAGCAGGGTGTAGGACTGTTATGTTTTTTGATGAAAGCCGGTTCTGCCTCGGTGACAGCGGTGGCCGCATGTTGATTAGGAGACCAGTTGCGCAACTGCAACCAATCTGTCTGGGTGCTGGACACAGTGGACCTACATCTGGTGCTACGGTCTAGAGTGCGATTTTGTATGACAGCAGGAATACTCTCATGGTTCTCCCAGGCGCCATAACTGAAACTTTGTGCACCAGTCTGGTGATTAGAACTGTTGTGCTGCCATTCACAAACAGCATTACAGGGGGTGCCCACTTACCGCTGTTGTAATCCAACATTGTCTACAGAGTTCGACATGTTGCCTTTTCCTGCTCTGTCGCCAGATCTGTCTCCAATCGAGCACATACACTACATCATTGTGCGAAAGCTCCAGCGTCCTTCACAAAGAGCATTAACTGTCCCTGTATTGATCGACCAAGCCGAATAGGCAAGGAACTACATCCCACAAACTGACGTCCGGCACATATACTGTAGTATCATTGCCGCAGATACTACTACAACGCCGCGTCAACACAAGGTTGGCAGTCCGTCGTCTGCCAAGTACACCGCACTCTAGCCGGCTTGGGCGCTAATGACCATAGAAGTTTTGCGCCCTAAAACCACAAAAAAAAAAAAAAAAAAACTCTAGCCGGCTGTGCAGCTCGACGGAACTGGAGTGTGCCTCGTCCACTTCTTAGCTAGATTTCAACCTAGGCTGAAGCACTTTCATAGTCGGCCCTCAGCCAGTTCTGTAATGTATGCATTGATTGCTTGAGGAGGGCCCATAAGGCTTAGTCCCTGAGAATATGTTGTATTAGTTCATGGTATTCCATGTTACGAGATTGTCAGTTCATAGCTGCAGCTACACTCCTACAAACTACTGAAGATAAGTAATTTCATTGTACTATGTGTTTTTTGAATAACAATCCTTCTCTCTAACAGTGTGCCGTACCGCATATTATTGCAACCTGGACTCCTTCAGCTCCTATCAACTCCGCCTCCTACTTATTTGCATTTAGTAACGAGCTGAAGACACCCATGCGTTTTGTGCCTCTAAACAGTTCAAAATGGCTCTGAGCACTATGGGACTTAACTTCTAAGGTCATCAGTCCCCTAGAACTTAGAACTATTTAAACCTAACTAACCTAAGGACATCACACACATCCATGCCCGAGGCAGGATTCGAACCTGCGGCCGTAGCGGTCGCGCAGTTCCAGACTGTAGCGCCTAGAACCGCTCGGACATCCCGGCCGGCTCTAAACAGTGAGCCACAATATATACAACACAATACATGCACATTAGCATGTTTGCATTCACTCCTCTGGAGGATACACCGGTTATTAACGTACCAGCGTTTCACATCTGCAGTGGCTTATCTCGCACTTACATTAAACTGTGATCTTACATTGTTAATCACTTAAATGTGTTACCTAGACAACGTACTTCCGAAATTTCATTACATTAATTATTTTTTCGTGTTTCGATTTTTCCCATCACTAAATCTTGTCACATTATGTAAAAGGCTGCCAATCTTCGGTCAATCTCGGAAATTCACGTCTGTAGACAATATAGTTGGTGGCACTGGGTCTCCTTGCATATCATGCTGTGTTACCTGGTAGTAAAGCAATGCAGTTCAGTATAATGATAAGGCGAGGGCTCACGTGAATTCTGTCATTGTGTGTACAAAGGAGAACATCGGGTAGACTATTGTTGTACAGTTTACCATGGTCAAAGAAGAAACTAAATAATTTAAGAAAGGAAGGTCACTATCTCAACCACAAATTAGAATTAAATTCAAGTAAGCGACTGAATAGGTAAATACATGTGCAACTATTCAGCAGCTACGAGTCGGCCGTTTACTGAAGATTAAGCTACATGACACAGTTCCAATTACAGTAAGAAGTCAGACATTTTTTCCGAAGTTCAGTATTAATCATGTTATGTCTTCCATGTGAAGAATAAAACACGTAAAGCACAGATCCACAAAACGGTATATTATGACTTCCACGTGAGAAAGAAAGCACTGAAGGCACAGATTCACAAAACAGAATACTGTGTCTACCATCTAAATAAGAAATCACGGAAAAGATAGACCCGTATGAGAGGATACCGCCTATTTAACGTCAGAAAGAAAAAGTTACACGAATTTTCTAAAATTATTTTGTAAGTCCTTTATAGACTCTAACGGCAAAGAGAGTTTTTTAGTGTAATAAGTATGTAATAGTTGTCAAAATAAATATTAATGTATTAGATTGTTGGATAAGTCTTTCATAAACAGATACGCATCGAATGTTCAAATGTGTGTGAATTACTAAGGGACCAAACTGCTGAGGTCATCGGACCCTAGACTTACACACTACTTTAACTAACTTATGCTAAGAACAACACACACACCCGTGCCCTAGGGAGGACTCGAACCTCTGGCGGGAGAGGCTGCACAATCAATCAGTCACATGACGCCTCTTACCACGCGGCCAGATACACTTAATAGAGACTTTAGGCATCAATAATGTGTCCTCCTTCACCATTTAGAGCAGTCTGCCAGCGCTGGTGTAACTTTTAGATTCCGAGACTGTAGATATCACGTAGCTTTGAGGTGAAGAACTTGTCGAGACATTTTGAAGCGCGTTTTCATCCGGGAAGGAAGTTCCTTGAAGGTTGTTCGACAGAGAGCGGAAAAGGTGAAAACTGAGGGCGCAACATCGTTTGAATAAGGTGAGTGAGGTGTGATTTCCCAACCCAACTCCTGTATTGTGCTTTCTGTAAGTCTAGCAGAATGCGGGAGGGCCTTGTCGTGGAGTTGCATCATTTCACTCAGTCGTTGCTCCTTAATTGCGTCTGCAAGATACCTCAGTCGTTGACAACACATGTCAACAGCGATGGTTACACCTCGAGGAAGCAGTCCGTGGTACACCACACCGTCGCTGATTCACCACATGCGCAACATTATCTTTCGTGGATGCGCACAGGTCTTTGTGCGAGGAGTTCTTGCTTTGTTTGGGCTCAGCCAGTCCTTTCTTTTGCTTATGTTAGCGTAAATACAACATTTCTCATCATCAGGAACGATACAGGGTAGGAATGGTCGGTGTTGTTCACGACGTACTTCATGATGAGTCTGCAGGGATGCCCATATGTTCACCTGCTGATTTTTGTGGTTTCGTTTTCGAGCATGCGTCCCCATATAATCGATTTTTGAACCATAGCGTGCAAATGTCCCACGATGGTGGAATGATCACAGTTCGTCACACTTGCCAGTTCTCGAGAACACTGACGTGGACCATTATGGATTGATGCATTTAAACGATCTTCGTCAAACCTCGAAGGTCTTCCTGAACGTGGAGAGTCACCAACGTCAAAACGATCCTTCTTAAAACGAGAGAATCAGCTTCCTGCTGTGTTCTGTCCAATGGCTTTATTTACCAACACGGCGTAAATGTTTCTGGCTACCTCTGCTGCTGCAGCTCTCTGTTAAACTCAAACAGAAGAATATCAGAAATGTTCCGTTACTCCACTTGAAACTCCATTTTCTTGCGTCCACCGCTCCACTCGCTATCTCCAAATGACGAAATGAAATAATTAAATTCGAATCACAAATAAAAAATACGTAATAACCAAAACACGAACGTACAAAACAGAAACGCTACGAACTGATGCACAAACCTAATTTTATTCCAGATTAGTCATAGTGATAAGGACGATTAGACTGTCAAAGCAGACTCCGTAAATAATTACGTGCACAACGACTTAATAAGCAAAAACCTAGGTGTTTCTCTGGCAGTCGGGTTTAAGAAACAGGCAGTCATTATACAGATTTGGCTCTGTAAAGAAATGCAAACACTGGTCAGTAATGTAGTAATGTGGTAATGTAGTAATGTAGTAATGTAGTAATGTGGTATTTTGATAACAAGAGATTCTACATCTACATCTACATCCATACTCCGCAAGCCACCTGACGGTGTGTGGCGGAGGGTACCTTCAGTACCTCTATCGGTTCTCCCTTCTGTTCCAGTCTCGTATTGTTCGTGGAAAGAAGGATTGTCGGTATGCCTCTGTGTGGGCTCTAATCTCTCTGATTTTATCCTCATGGTCTCTTCGCGAGATATACGTAGGAGGGAGCAATATACTGATTGACTCTTCGGTGAAGGTATGTTCTCGAAACTTTGACAAAAGCCCGTACCGAGCTACTGAGCGTCTCTCCTGCAGAGTCTTCCACTGGAGTTTATCTATCATCTCCGTAACGCTTTCGCGATTACTAAATGATCCTGTAACGAAGCGCGCTGCTCTCCGTTGGATCTTCTCTATGTCTTGTATCAACCCTATCTGGTACGGATCCCACACTGCTGAGCAGTATTCAAGCAGTGGGCGAACAAGCGTACTGTAACCTACTTCCTTTGTTTTCGGATTGCATTTCCTTAGGATTCTTCCAATGAATCTCAGTCTGGCATCTGCTTTACCGACAATCAACATTATATGATCATTCAATTTTAAATCACTCCTAATGCGTACTCCCAGATAATTTATGGTATTAACTGCTTCCAGTTGCTGACCTGCTATTTTGTAGCTAAATGATAAAGGATCTATCTTTCTGTGTATTCGCAGCACATTACACTTGTCTACGTTGAGATTCAGTTGCCATTCCCTGCACCATGCGTCAATTCGCTGCAGATCCTCCTGCATATCAGTACAATTTTCCATTGTTACAACCTCTCGATACACCACAGCATCATCTGCAAAAAGCCTCAGTGAACTTCCGATGTCATCCACCAGGTCATTTATGTATATTGTGAATAGCAACGGTCCTATGACACTCCCCTGCGGCACACCTGAAATTACTCTTACTTCGGAAGACTTCTCTCCATTGAGAATAACATGCTGCGTCCTGTTATCTAGGAACTCCTCAATCCAATCACACAATTGGTCTGATAGTCCATATGCTCTTACTTTGTTCATTAAACGACTGTGGGGAACTGTATCGAACGCCTTGCGGAAGTCAAGAAACACGGCATCTACCTGTGAACCCGTGTCTATGGCCCTCTGAGTCTCGTGGACGAATAGCGCGAGCTGGGTTTCACATGACCGTCTTTTTCGAAACCCATGCTGATTCCTACAGAGTAGATTTCTAGTCTCCAGAAAAGTCATTATACTCGAACACAATACGTGTTCCAAAATTCTACAACTGATCGACGTTAGAGATATAGGTCTATAGTTCTGCACATCTGTTCGACGTCCCTTCTTGAAAACGGGGATGACCTGTGCCCTTTTCCAATCCTTTGGAACGCTACGCTCTTCTTGAGACCTACGGTACACCGCTGCAAGAAGGGGGGCAAGTTCCTTCGCGTACTCTGTGTAAAATTGAACTGGTATCCCATCAGGTCCAGAGGCCTTTCCTCTTTTGAGCGATTTTAATTGTTTCTCTATCCCTCTGTCGTCTATTTCGATATCTACCATTTTGTCATCTGTGCGACAATCTAGAAAAGGAACTACAGTGCAATCTTCCTCTGTGAAACAACTTTGGAAAAAGACATTTAGTATTTCGGCCTTTAGTCTGTCATCCTCTGTTTCAGTACCATTTTGGTCACAGAGTGTCTGGACATTTTGTTTTGATCCACCTACCGCTTTGACATAAGACCAAAATTTCTTAGGATTTTCTGCCAAGTCAATACATAGAACTTTACTTTCGAATTCATTGAACGCCTCTCGCATAACCCTCCTCACAGTACATTTCGCTTCGCGTAATTTTTGTTTGTCTGCAAGGCTTTGGCTATGTTTATGTTTGCTGTGAAGTTCCCTTTGCTTCCGCAGCAGTTTTCTAACTCGGTTGTTGTTCCACGGTGGCTCTTTTCCATCTCTTACGATCTTGCTTGGCACATACTCATCTAACGCATATTGTACGATGGTTTTGAACTTTGTCCACTGATCCTCAACACTATCAGTACTTGAGACAAAACTTTTGTGTTGAGCCAACAGGTACTCTGAAATCTGCTTTTTGTCACTTTTTCTAAACAGAAAAATCTTCCTACCCTTTTTAATATTCCTATTTACGGCTGAAATCATCGATGCCGTAACCGCTTTATGATCGCTAATTCCCTGTTCTGCGTTAACTTTTTCAAATAGTTCGGGTCTGTTTGTCACCAGAAGGTCTAATATGTTATCGCCACGAGTCGGTTCTCTGTTTAACTGCTCAAGGTAGTTTTCAGATAAAGCACTTAAAAAAATTTCACTGGATTCTTTGTCCCTGCCACCCGTTATGAACGTCTGAGTCTCCCAGTCTATATCCGGCAAATTAAAATCTCCACCCAGAACTATAACATGGCGGGGAAATCTACTCGAAATATTTTCCAAATTATCCTTCAGGTGCTCAGCCACAACATCTGCTGAGCCAGGGGGCCTATAGAGACATCCAATTACCATGTCTGAGCCTGCTTTAACCGCGACCTTCACCCAAATCATTTCACATTTCGGATCTCCGTCAATTTCCTTCGATACTATTGCACTTCTTATCGCTATAAACACGCCTCCCCCTTCACTGTTCAGCCTGTCTGCGGTAAACATTCCAATCTGAGTTTAGGATTTCGTTACTGTTTACCTCTGGTTTCAGCCAACTTTCTGTCCCTAGTACTATATGGGTGTTGTGATCGTTTATTAATGAGAGCAGTTCTGGGACCTTTCTATAGACGCTCCTGCAGTTTACTATTAGCACATTAATATTGTTATTCCCTGTTGCATTTTGCCTACTCCTATCTTGCCGCGTCTCAGGAGGCGTCTTGTCGGGCCTAGGGAGGGGATTCTCTAACCTAAAAAACCCCCATGTGCACTCCACACGTACTCCGCTACCCTTGTAGCCGCTTCCGGCGTGTAGTGCACGCCTGACCTATTCAGGGGGACCCTACATTTCTCCACCCGATAGCGGAGGTCGAGAAATTTGCACCCCAGATCTCCGCAGAATCGTCTGAGCCTCTGGTTTAAGCCTTCCACTCGGCTCCAAACCAGAGGACCGCGATCGGTTCTGGGAACGATACTACAAATAGTTAGCTCTGATTCCACCCCGCGAGCGAGGCTTTCCGCCTTCACCAATTCCGCCAACCGCCTGTACGAACTGAGGATGACCTCTGAACCCAGACGGCAGGAGTCATTGGTGCCGACATGAGCAACAATTTGCAGTCGGGTGCACCCAGTGCTCTCTATCGCCGCCGGTAGGGCCTCCTCCACATCTCGGATGAGACCCCCCGGCAAGCAGACAGAGTGAACACTGGCCTTCTTCCCCGACCTTCTCGCTATTTCCCTAAGGGGCTCCATCACCCGCCTAACGTTGGAGCTCCCAATAACTAATAAACCCCTCCCCCCGTGTGCCTGCTCGGACCTTGCTGAAGGAGAAGCCACATGTCCCCTCACAGGCAGAGCGGGCGATGCCACACGGCCAGCCTCCACATTGACCTTCCGCCTCGTGCGCCGCGAACGCCGCTGAACCCGCCACTCCCCTTGGGGAGAGGGTGGTCCAACCGCGCCCGGTACCCGCGAAGATGTCTCGACAGCAGGGACAGTGGGTGAAGCATGTAACACCTGGGGTGTACCTTGCGACGCACCAGACTCCCCACTGCCGCTACACTCCGAGGCAGCAGCCTGAAGACGGCTGACCGCGGCCATCAACACGCTCAGCTGTTCGCGAACAGTGGCCAGCTCCTCCTGCGTCCGTACACAGCAGTCACACATCCTATCCATCCTAAAGAAACAATTTACTGAAGAGAGTTAATCAACCTTTAACTAGACTGCTAATTCACTAAAGGCGGCTGCTTATTCGCTAAACTGTGGTTGCTAGCCACTTCTTGTAGAAAACAATGAAAATAGCACTACCTGTCTCTGGACTGTATTGAAAACAAACACGAAATCTATGGAACACTATTAAGAGCACTCGAAAATTAAAGCTTCCTAAAAGCAAATACACACGGAAGAAGAAGTGACAAGTAAGAAAAATACAGTTAATACTTAAATTAAGGTAGCTCGCTGCACAGCAGACGTGAAGCAGGCGGCAGTTACGACGACACTGACACTGACTATGGTTGACTAAAGGGACTCTCTCTGACTGTATTCAAAACAAACACGAAATCTATGGAACACTATTAAGAGCACTCGAAAATTAAAGCTTCCTAAAAGCAAATACACACGGAAGAAGAAGTGACAAGTAAGAAAAATACAGTTAATACTTAAATTAAGGTAGCTCGCTGCACAGCAGACGTGAAGCAGACGGCAGTTACGACGATTGAAGTTGTATAGTTCCTTCATAGTGTAATATCTCGTTATATTCTACTAATTATCCCTGCACAATTCTATGAGTGAATTGCGTTTCCTACTTGACCATCTATATACTCACAGAATCGATGCTCAGTGTAGTACAGTACTATTACTATTCCATGAGCGCATAATTACTCTTTGTAATATTCTCTCTGGTGTGTTGAGAGGACTTCTACGATTTTCTCCGTGCCGAATAGCCGCATTGAATAGTTGTAATTTTGCTATCGAGATTACTGGAAGAAAGAGATTAAAAATATATTGTATGCTACTCAAGAAAATATATACTGAGCATTCACATCAAAGGTGTGTAAGGAATTTCATTATATATGTATTCTCTATCGGAAATTTGCACGGAGGTGTCGTTTAGTTGGTAATCAGAAGGGAACTTCCGATGAATTGAAAACGAACCTGCAATTATTAGATCCAAGAGCTCAATTATTTCATTGGATAATTAAACTCTATCCAAGCAAACTTTCCGCTTGATGTGAGGTTTTCCGACTGACTACGCAACGCAAGAAAACCAAGATATTTTATTTACACAGGATTGCAGATCGCTTCGAATCATCGAGACTGCAGACAAGTAGAGTCATCGTCCGATTCTGATTAAACAAGTAAAGCTTAATTATAACTTTCTTGAGTGACTGTGATTACTGTGATATGGCTGCTTATGAATAAGATCATTAATAAAATACTAATAACAGGCAGTCATTATACAGATTTGGCACTGTATAGAAATGCAAACACTGGCCAGTAATGTAGACGGTATTTTGATAATAAGAGATAGAAGTTGTATAGTTCCTTCATAGCCGAATACATAGATAGTACTGGTCTAGCAAAGTGGTGCAGTAATTATTCTTAGTGGTATTTACTAAGTAATTTACAGGTTTATTAAAAGATTTTTCAATACCTCGGTCTGAGGAGGCGTCATGTATTCTTCCGGCTCTCGCCAGTTACATCAATAAGGAACAGAAAACAATCTCCCTTAGCTTCAAAAGGGAAAGTCCCACTACTTTAAAAATAATAACTAATGTTAAAATATGTCGCACTTAAAATTGGTCGGCTACTGCGGCAACAAGTGTCGCAAATGATTTTGTGTACTATAACGTGCGTGCAAAGTTCATTTGACAGCCCATTAATCACGAAATTCTCATGCAGACCCTCAGATCCCGACAGCATAGTTTCTGAATATTAATCGGACATAAAACCGAGGTTCATTAGCTTAAACAATGACTGTGAAAACAAGCAATCAAGTCCATTACATTCGAACCTCAAAGTTAACTGCAGCAAATTCTCTGCTGTATTATGTCTCATCAGCGAAACAAGGAAGTTCGTTAGGGCGCTCGAACTCGGCCACCGAAAACCATCGCCAAATATTCTAAGTAAAACAAGAAGTTAAAGTGTGAGTCTCTTTTTCAAACGAATTCCCTTTCTTTACTGGTTTTTTTCTTTGTTTTTAATTCTATGATGAAATGCTCTTCCCTTCGCCACAAAATTTATTCTTACCGTAGATGTCGCGTCTGTGACATGGTGTAATATTAGTAATTTTCGCCTCACAAACATTAATATACGCTCAATAGTAAACGCCTGATGGCCTAAAGTTATCGAACAATTGTAAAGTAAAAGAAATGAACCATCGCATAGCAGCGACAGAAACTATTATTCTATATCTTTGCCGTTCTTGCGCGGTGCCAGTAAATCTCTATGTACATGTATCGATTAATGGTATAAAAAAGAATTCTGTTGTTTCAAGACAAATGAGGTTTTTGGCGCCTCACCTTTTACTGTTTGTATTTCATGAGAGGCGGAAGCGGACTTGCTGCGTTCCGCAACTGTATTTTATATTCTCTGTGAAAGTATTGAGTGAATATGCTAATTGTTATTTTTTCCAAACAGAAAACATGTAGTTTCTTGTAACTGATATCGAACAGACAGCGTCAAGAGGACATTTTTACTGTTATGTATAAAGTATCTAACCACAATGGTCATCTATTGTAATTTAATATGAAAAGGTACGTAGCATTAAAAAACGTGTGTTAAAGATAAGTGTGCTTATTTTCGTAAATTAACCTTGATGATTCCATCTCCTTATTTACCTGTATGTTAATTATTTTTGTGTTACTTCATCACCAGAAATACGATCACGCTGATGGGCCGAATGCAGCATGAAGCAGAAGGAACATTATCGTTTTCCTATTATTTCTGAACCAACTTTTTTTTTAATTGTGTAGTGTTGCATTTCTTTTAAAGTCTATAAATCTTCTGGTCCCTTAGTGTTGATCCGAGTATGACTACATCGCGACTATAAAAATGTATAGAAATGATAATGTTTCTTCCGAACGATCTCAAATATATATATATATATATATATATATATATATATATATATATATATATATATATATATATATATCAATATGCTGCTTTTATTCAGGTATTTAATGCTCAACGTATGTTATTATAATAGTGTAATCAATCCCTGATTCTGTTGCCAAGTGGCCCACCAAAATATTCACTTTTTCGACATTAAAAAAAAAGTAACAGTTCTTTTTATTTTCGTTCCCCAAGAGCAACGCTACACTTGGCGCCCGAACAGGGACCTGATCAAAAATCATTTCATGTATGTGTTTAAAAATTTTTCAGTGCTTGTTCTAATAATTGTTTCATTTTTTTTCATGTGGATGCAATTCAACCGAGAAAGAGAAGTGGGAAAACCTTTTAATTAATTCAGAATAACGATTGATGAAATTACCAAAAAACGCGAGTATTCATCTGTATCACCATCAAGACAGCCATAGTAAGTGAAATTTTTATACGCAGTAGCCAAGCTTTCGTAGTGACGTAGCGTCTTTCGAGTTGATCAGAACGTAAACCTGTCTTTCCTTGCCTTGAAACAGCTTTACTTCAATTTGTCCATAGTCCATTCTTATGTAGTTAAATTCAGTGAAAGTGTACCATTGTTGTCAGTGCATAAAAAAATTACGATATGGCGGATAACAACGCTCAAAACTGGTAAAACGTGTGATATTTCATTTGTTTGTAATTAGTAGGAACCATCTTGTCTTCTTGGCGTAAATGAACGTCAGTTGTTACCCAGAGTTAAAATTTCATCTTAGGTCCCAGTAAGCCATAGCACTACGTCACAGACAAACGACTGACGACAGTGACAAACAATATCTGTAGCATTTTGACGTTTGACAAATAATTCATGAACATGGCTGACGGTAAACAGCGGACACAAACAAAACCAGACGACAGCGGTGATGCGAATGGACCTCACTATCCATTACGATCACGCGCGATAGGTACACGAGCGGAGGCAGAAACAGCCACGACCGAAGTTTTAGAAGCTGGTCCTAGTGTGCAAACTATTCCCGCTTTTGAAAAAAATGACTTGGCTGCAATGATCGAAGCAATAATGGAACGCAAGTTCGAAAGCCAAAAACAGGAAAGATTAGATGAAAAGGCCCGCGAAGAAAAAGAGAAGGCCGAAAGACGGCATAATAAAAATCAGGTCCTTACAAATCTGTGTAACTCAGTAAAAGCAGACATAAATTCAGTAAAAACAGAAATAGATTCGGTAAAAACAGAAATAAATTCGGTAAAAACAGAAATAAATTCGGTAAAAACAGACATAAATTCAGTAAAAACAGACATAAATTCAGTAAAAACAGATCTGCAAACGGAGATAAATGACCTAAATACACGGTTAAATTCGGTAAAGGCCGAACTAAAGGCAGACATAACATCTGATTTAAATACCCTGTTGGGTAATGTCCAAAGCCAAATCAGTAGTCAGATCACGACCATGAGGCTAGAAATTGACACACAAGTAGAGTCAAAAATAGAGGATATTTCAAAACGATTAGATGAAAAAATCGAAGCAGCCAAGGGAGAGATAAATTCAAAAGTGATGGAATATCAAAAACAAGCTGCGACCTTAAAAGAAGATTATACTGCAATCTCTGATGAGGTCAAAGGAGTTAAAACCGCAGTAGACACGATCGAGAATGTTGTTGATGATCTTTCTAAACAGATTGAGACTCTTAATGTAGAGGATCAAATAAAGAATACTGTTAAGGCACATGCTGAAGCATTGTCTGACCACTACCAAGAGTGGATTAAAAATAAAGACGGATTCGTAGAAAACAAGGTCAAGAACGAACTCAGGGAAACTGTCAAAAACGTGACCTTTGAAATATTGGCGGCCCCTGGAAAAACAGGAGACACGGTGATGTCAGAATTAGGCCAGATAAGACGAACGTTAGCTCAAGATTTACCTGAATGGCGTCAACAGATAGTTGATGAAGTTCGTACACTAAAATGTCAAGTTGAAAATTCCCCACCTCCCGTGTCAGGAGACTGGAATAATTCACCACGAAGTAATGAACAACAGCAGGTACATTACCGTTCACCATTTGATAACGCTCAAACTCATAGTTCTGTAGAAGCACAAGTTAACCAGAGTACCAGCCCACCCACTTTCGTCAGATTGATGCAGGAGGAAAGCGTGATCAAACATCGTATTTTTCCGACCTTTCACCCACAGAAAAGAGAAATTTATCCTATAGTGTTCCTCCGAAATTTTTCAGGAATTTTCCCGAATAGCTGGAGTGACCGCCAGCGAATTCAATTCGTTAGTGGATTTATCGTAGGCGATGCTGCCTTATGGGGAACCGAAATGGTCGACTCTTGTAAGAGTTACAAAGAGTTTGAACAGATGTTTTTAGCTAAATTCTGGAGTTCTGGTGTGCAGCAGCGCCTGAGAAAAAAGGTTTACAACGCCGAAGTGTTTAACAGTAAGCGCGGTAGTTTGAGAAGGTATTTTGAAAAGTATTTAGCGAAAATCAAGTTCTGGGATTCACCGATCACCGCCAAAGACGTTATTATGATTCTAAAAACTAAGCTACCTATTGCGATTAGAGAAAAGTTAGTAAACGTGTCTGAGGACGATACGGACACTTTCCTATCTGTGTTAGACTCGTTAGATCTGATTTACGAGGACGCTAGAGTTGATGTTGGCAACGCTCACTTCAGTGCAGGCGGCCAGTACAATACAGAATATGCAGGCAACAATGGTGGCCGAGCGAAAGCGCGTCACAGCGACAGCCAGTACCAACCCCACAACGGTTTCAAAAATAAAAACACTACGTACTCCAACAGCAAATACAAAAATAAGTACAATAACGGCCAGAGATACAATCCAATATATAATTCGTCACCACCTCAGTACGAAAATGCACATTATAACACACAGCCCCAGCAATATGGAAACACGCAACCGATCAACGGTAATTATCAAAACGATCAGTCTTACGATTCAAATCGTCAGTGGAAAAGAAATAAATGGCATAATCAAGGTGGAGACCAACGTACACCTTTCAGTAACGGTTACAATCAACACAAGCCACAGCAAAATACCTTTCAGCCACAAAATATACACTTCACGCAACAAGCGAACGGACCTTCGGGAAGTCTGAAGCCTAAACGCCCGCATAATACGCAAATTTATTATGCGCAAGCGAATACGCCAGGACAACAAGATCCATTTCCAACCGAGTTCGTACCACAAAACCAACACCAGTTCCAGACGGAAGAAACTTTAAGAAATATAAATCAGCAGGAAAGTAAGCGTTGAGCGGAAAATTAAAAGCAGCACCTTTGAGCCTCCTAGAGGATGCTGCAGGAATGAATGGATAGACCCCCTTCCAAAGTTACAAGACAACGAATTGGACCTAGACGCAAAAATCAGGCAAGCTCTCATATCATTGACAACGTATGCTAACCTCCGAAAAAAGGCATTTGATAAGAAGGTAAACAGAGTTATAGATTTCAAAGAAGGAGAAAAGGTATTAGTCAGGACTCACTTTAAACCATCCCTGTTGTTAAAGAGGAATCGTAAGTGGCAACACATTTATGAAGGTCCCTTTGTGATAATGAGGAAACCACACACTGGTAGCTATTTGTTATCTGACCCTGCCACGAATAAAATCAAAGGATTGTTCCACCATCATGATTTAAGAAAATTTTATAACGCCAGGAATTAAGTTAATTTAAGCTGTATGAAAATTCTAAGGTATTGGAGATCAGGATTAACCAATGAGTAACAAGAATTGAACTGAACTGAACTGACTACGGACGTTAACCGGTGCTAAAAGGAAACCTTATGTATCAAAACAACGTGTCTGGAAAATAAAATACAGAATAAGTTGTAGACAAGTATTAACGTGAATAATCTTTATGTAAACAGGTGGACATGTCCTAGAGGCGATTTTCAATTTTAGTTATAAGTTAGTATGTAAGAAAAATGATGTACTCGAGAGGTATTAATTAGCCCCGAGGTACTAAAATGAGGAAAGAGGAAGGAGCGAATTATGCACTTCTCTCGGTACATAGTAATTTGAGAATGAGTAGGAAGTAGCGAATAATGCACTTCTCTCACTAAATAGTAATATGAAAATGATGATTATATGTGCTTAGTATTAGTAAGTGAAATTTAATCGAGGACAAGTTAATGACCTGTTTTAAAAGGAAATACTTAAACGTCCAGACAAAAGAGGAAAGTTGTGAGAAAAGATTCGATTCCATGAGGTTATTCCCTATTTTCAAATGTGACGTAAATAAGGCACCACCTGTTAGCGCAAAACAGTCGGTAGATTTAACTTGTAACTTCCAGCACAGTGCTGTGCCAGCGATGAAATAACATCTCTTTGAAGTAAACAGATACCTAGGATTAAGCATGAACAGATTGATAACGCAGTGCAATTGTTCTAAAAAAGGCCTGACGTTAACCTTAAGTAAAAGCGTGATGGAATAAAAAGGAAGTTTATTATATAACGCAAAGTAAGATGAGTCCAGACTATAAACAAGCTGAGTAAAAGAACATATGAGTAACATGATTTATTATGCCAACTTCACGGTACTATTGAGCATTAGCGATACTGCAAATTCACAAGCTAGCAGCAAATAGAATAAGAATCTCGCCCAAGCTTCACAGGTCGCGACAGCAGCAAACAACAACACTCTAGTGAGAGGCTTATATATACAAATGATAATTAATACCCAAGTGCGTAATGCATAAACTTGACTTAGTCTAAGAAATGAGCAAAGAGTAGTAAGCAAGCTGCAGCAAGATACATATTAGATATACATGCTTGAAGTGATAGATTTTATTTTAAGTGCGCACTGCAATATTTATTGTTTTCTCTGTGATTATGTGATTATTGAATCCTTTTCCTAAGTGCAAATCCTTTAAGATCCTTGATCCTACCCACTCCTCAGGATCAACTTGTAAGGATGCACGTGAGCTTAGGAAGTGAGGCACTACATATAAAAATGAGTAGGTTCGCGACGCGCATATTGCTTTTGTAATGCGCAATGTAAATTAAATTTTCGACCTGGTTGAGGAGTAATTTAAATTCTGTCGACGATCTGTGAGTAGGCCCGCTTTGCCCACTTTTCTTTTACGACTGTTTGTATTTCTACACGAAATCCCGAGGCGGAATTGCTATTTTCAAATCTGTCCTCGAACTTTCTTTAAAGACAAGCACATTCGAGAGAAACTTTGACATAAATGAAGCTCCCCTCACAAGTCACTAAATAAGACGAGCAATTTAAAAAAAATGCATTGGGCCTACAAAATGAATAAGCAAGCGTGATAAAGATTACTATGAATGAAATTAATTTGTAAAGGAGATTGGAATGGATTTGGTCAAAGAAAAAGGACTTATAATAGCCTACCTGTGACCGTAGGCATAAATAAAAAAAAAGACTAATTAAGAAACAATTGTTCTGATTCAAAGTGGTCAATTAGATTAATTCTCGATTTAAATGAACTCTTGTAAATATTAGTATGTAAATCAACTTGTAAACACCATGTGATGTTATGCAGCGAGAATTTCTTTTAATACACCGTTCACGCAGACGCTCACCACAGTGCAAGTGAAGTTTTAAAGTTCGACGATTTTCAGTGGCAGTATTCTACTGCACCATATGTGTAAAAAAAATTCATTGATGTGTGCAGTGTGTAATAATCAGTGTCATTCCACACGTGCAGTTGCAGCGGTAGCTACCACTTACCTGTGAATCCGTAACTGGATAGTGGACAGGAAGTGATATGAGGCAGTTTCGGTGGCAGAAGCTCCCTCCAGCAATCTAAAAAGCACAAAGCCACGATCCGCCGAACAAAAGCGACGCACGGCACCTCAAGCGCGAAATCAACGCTCTGCAAGAAAGCTCCGGTCACGTGCGCGCGCACAGACTGAATTTCAAGATTGCTCGCAACAGTGGAGGCGGACAGCCACCACGTGACGAAATAATGTAAACGTTCAACCGCCAACACAGTTGCTGTGCGCTACATTCTGTAGCAAAAACATTCACACCCAGTACTGAAAGCATTTTGTATGTATCATAAACCTTCTGAGAGACTCTAAGATAGAGAAGTTAGCGTAATTAGTATAATGACTGATTGTACACAGAGATAAGTCACAAGGTCACCTCTGAACACTGTTGAAATGTAAACTTTAACGAAAGGACACGATACGAATGAAAATAAGCACACGAAAATACGTCAAAGGATCCGATTCTTCCTAAATCCCATCCCATATGTATATAAAATTAGTTTTGTAAGCTATTCTAATATAAGATATTTTATCTGTTTCATATGTGAAATAATTCGGAGAGCCACACTCGAGCCCTGGAAGTGAAAGATATGGACTTCCTTGTCGAAGCCATCACCAGTGGCCGCTCTACAATCCAAGTCTATCATAAATAGTGTATGTGCGACGAAAATAAATGTATAATTAAGTGCGACAACGGACAAGGCAGTCAATCGACAAGACGATGACAATAAAATGAATACAGTCAAAACAGAAAGTTGTGTACCAGTTGTGATAGTCAAATTACTTTTGCAACGTTGAAAAATGAAGTGTGACTCTATTTCCTTATAAAGTTTGTAAATATGTGTACTTATAGCCTTAATTTTAAGAATCATCAAGAAAGACTGAATCCATGCAAACACTGATAGACACATAGAACAAATTCATAATGATCCATCGTCAGTAATTACAAATTGAAGCGTTAATTATTTTATTATGAAATGAATGTAAAATGAAATTTTTAATAACCTGTATGTTACACCCGAAAATTACAAATATTCCAATGGGCATGAGGATGAAAGTAATACCTTCGGTATTCCCTCCCTCCTCATGGGAGGCAGTGTAATATTAGTAATTTTCGCCTCACAAACATTAATATACGCTCAATAGTAAACGCCTGATGGCCTAAAGTTATCGAACAATTGTAAAGTAAAAGAAATGAACCATCGCATAGCAGCGACAGAAACTATTATTCTATATCTTTGCCGTTCTTGCGCGGTGCCAGTAAATCTCTATGTACATGTATCGATTAATGGTATAAAAAAGAATTCTGTTGTTTCAAGACAAATGAGGTTTTTGGCGCCTCACCTTTTACTGTTTGTATTTCATGAGAGGCGGACGCGGACTTGCTGCGTTCCGCAACTGTATTTTATATTCTCTGTGAAAGTATTGAGTGAATATGCTAATTGTTATTTTTTCCAAACAGAAAACATGTAGTTTCTTGTAACTGATATCGAACAGACAGCGTCAAGAGGACATTTTTACTGTTATGTATAAAGTATCTAACCACAATGGTCATCTATTGTAATTTAATATGAAAAGGTACGTAGCATTAAAAAACGTGTGTTAAAGATAAGTGTGCTTATTTTCGTAAATTAACCTTGATGATTCCATCTCCTTATTTACCTGTATGTTAATTATTTTTGTGTTACTTCATCACCAGAAATACGATCACGCTGATGGGCCGAATGCAGCATGAAGCAGAAGGAACATTATCGTTTTCCTATTATTTCTGAACCAACTTTTTTTTTAATTGTGTAGTGTTGCATTTCTTTTAAAGTCTATAAATCTTCTGGTCCCTTAGTGTTGATCCGAGTATGACTACATCGCGACTATAAAAATGTATAGAAATGATAATGTTTCTTCCGAACGATCTCAAATATATATATATATATATATATATATATATATATATATATATATATATATATATATATCAATATGCTGCTCTTATTCAGGTATTTAATGCTCAACGTATGTTATTATAATAGTGTAATCAATCCCTGATTCTGTTGCCAAGTGGCCCACCAAAATATTCACTTTTTCGACATTAAAAAAAAAGTAACAGTTCTTTTTATTTTCGTTCCCCAAGAGCAACGCTACAATGGGTGCATTTTGCTGTGGGAGCGTTTGCGTTTCAAGTGCTTGTATGTTGTATTGCTCAACCAGTAATGGAAAACCACCCTAGCATTTGCAAACGGAAGTGAGAAAAACTGAATACTACACTTGGGCTGATCACTCTAACAGGCCAGAGATCATAAAGAATTTTGACGTCTTGTTGGAATATTATCGATTGTACTTGATATAAAATTTAAAACGTATAATAAATTAATATGCCTGACCGACAAAACTGGAATACTGTTTTTTTCCACTGTGTATGTATGAACACTCGGCATGTTCTACTTTCGTAGAGTAGATAGAATGTGAACAGAATGCCTATTCAGTTGTTGTCGTGGCAATGTCTCAAGCTTGCAGTTGCTAGTAAAAATTTAACTCAAGTTCTCTCACTCTCTCTCTCTCTCTCTCTCTCACTCTTCCACACACACACACACACACACACACACAAAAGCTTAAACGTACGAAAATACAACATTCCAATACCATTAGCATTTAAGCATGTAAAATAGGCTATGTCTCGACTCAGACGGCGTCACTTATTATTTATGTTGATAGTGTGAATTTTCCTTTGTTAAGTTATAAATGTTTGAGCTGCTGTGAATCTATTGAACTGTACTTAACAATCATCTGTGCGTAATTAATTGCAACAGTCTCCGCTCCGATAGCATCGACATTAAAGCCTATTTGTACAGTCATGATTAAAGAAGATACCCAGGAAGAATTGCTCGTTGCTGCTGTACATCTAACAACAGCTTATAAAATTGTCAGGCTACATCAGTTCTTCAGTTCTCTTGACTGCCGTCCTAAGGGGCCCGGATTCGATTCCCGGCTGGGTGGGTGATTTTCTTCGCTCAGGAACTGGGTGTTGTGTTGTCTTCATGAGCATTTCATCCCCATCCGGCGAGCAGGTCGCCAAATGTGGCGTCGAATGTGATAAGACCTGCACCAAGGCGGCCGGACCTGCCCCGGAAGGGGCCTCACGAGCAATGACGCCAAACGCTCATTTCCATTTCCATTGCAACAGTAACGGAAGCTGCAATGTTAAACAGCTCTCACAAGTTTATCGTTGCTTTGTAATGGTTGTATATGTCAAGCGCTGATTTTTGTTGATTTAGCGTTGCAATGCAACAATTCAGCTGAGCACCCAAGCATGGACAGACAATCAAAGACATTGTGCTTACTGAAGAAAAAAAAAGTTTAAAAGGTCGTCTCATAAATGGAGTTGCTGAAACTGACGTAATCCAACAGAAGCTGTTGAAGTTTGATTCTCTGAGTAACGAAAATTCTGAGACAATTGCAAAGTGTTGACTAGATACTTTAAGACAACTGCAAATTCCATTAGAAAAATTAATCGCTTTTTGTGGAGTCAGTACCAATACTAACTTCGGAGGGCATCATAGACGCTGCTAGAGGAATGTGTTTCACCAAATTAAAGAAAAACTTGGAAACAATGGAGAAAGGTTTCGATGCCCTGCCCATATTCTCCACAATACTACAGCAAGCGTTGCTGGAGTGCTGACTGTTGGCACTGAAATAAAGGTCATGAAAATATGTAATCATTTTTCAGTTTACACACTGAGGACGAAGAAGCTGAAAGAGTTCTGATTATACAGTGATGTCAATCATCAGATACTTCTATCTCACTCAAAAAAAAGAAGGTTTTCGTTAATGCCCGCAGTTGAGCGAATTCTTAAGCTTGGATTCCATTAAGAGAATTTTTTGACGTCGAAGACAAGCCACCTAATATAATTTCAGATTTTTTCAGTAGTCCGATCAGGAAATGTACTTCACGTTTCTGTAGTCAAACTTGGATCTGTTTGAAAAAAATATGAAAAGAAGAATAAAATCTCCGTCATTGAGATAAGAAATACTCAAAAATGTCTGAATGAAAGGAAGACTGCCAGTTTTATTGACATGTAAACCAACACGAATTTGAACAAATTGAAGAATGAAATCCCTAACCAATAAATAATTAATTAGATTCGAAATTTCAGGAAGAAACTAAGTGTCGCTCAGGAGAATGGAAGTCTAAACCCTCCTTGGAAAAAGGTGGATTTTTTTCTTAAGGTAACCGAAAATAATGAACGCAATTGTCAGCTGCTAAAATTATGCGAGTATTTGTTTTCTATTCCCGCACACAACGCAACTGTGGAAAGAGTATTTTTCCCTAATGTGTTCTAGTCGACTGACGAAAGAAATCGACTGCTGCCAGAGACTGTGGAATCAACCGTTCAGTGCCAGTTTAACTACAAGCTGACTTGCATGGAGTTACAGAAACACGTAAAAGGGAAGAAAGACTTGTTAAAAAAGGTGAAATCTTCCGAAAAATATAGTGTACCAACTACTTCTGTCGCCACAAGTTCCATGTAATTGTGTTTTAAATAAAAAGTTGAACAGTCGCTTCCTTTTCAAATGTTCGCATTCCCTGCACAACACCCGCTCTTAGCCAAAACAAATAGCTGCTACCTTCTTCATACACAACCACTCCTACTATTTGGGTTAACTCGTACCTTTCTGATGAGAACCAGCAAATTAATGTTCTTCCAGTATCTCTATTTCCTCGGACCTGATCATCTTCTATGTTGACTCTCTCTCGACAAATCTTCTGCTTCGTTAAATAGTCTCTCTTCCGTCTTCTCCCTCGTCTGACCCTCTTCTTCGTCAAACCTCAACGTTTCTACATAAAACTCAATGGCTCATTAAAAGAATGACACAATTACCTATTTCTGGCAACATTTTCATTCCGCTCGTCGCTAAACGTCCAACCTGCTTCCCACTCTCTCAGTACTTCGAGTCTCCTCGCCGCGCTTTACCATCAAACCGTTACCATAAAAGAGACAACTTCCCTCAGCAAAACATACTAATTTTTCATCTAACTATCGTCAGTCTTCCTCTGTCACAGACATTAATTTCAATCTGCGAGACCGTAGAATTTGATATTTGCAGTTAATAGGACTTAGAATTTTACATCTCATCTACATCTACATCATACTCCGCAAGCCACCTAGTGGTGTGTGGCGGAGGGTACTTTCGTACCACTATCTGATCAGTTGATCCATCCAACCCTGTTGCACTCGCGAATAGAGCGTGGGAAGAATTTCTCGAATTTTCTCCTCGTGGTTAGCACGTGAGATGTATGTGGGGTGGAAGTAATATGATATCCGACTCGTCCTGAAAAGTTCTGTCCTGAAATTTCAATAGTAAATTTCTCCGAGATGCACAACGCCTCTCTTGTAACGTCTGACAGTAGAGTTTGTTTAGCATCTCTCTCTCGCCAGCTTAACGATTCCGTGACGAAACGCGCCGCTCTTCATTGGATCGTCTCTATCTCCTCTGTCATTCCCATCTGATAGGGATCCCAAATAGGTGAACAATACTCAACAATCGGGGGAACAAGCGCCTTATAAGCCAATCCTTTCGTGGATGAGTTACATTTCCTTAAGATTCTTCCGCTGAATCTGATTCTGGCGTCTGCTTTTCCCACTATCTCATTTATGTGGTCATTCAACTTAAGGTCGCTCTGGATAGTTACGCCTAGATATTTTACGACAGACGCTGTCTCCAGCTGTTTGTTATCAACAGTGTAGCTGTACAGTAGTGGATTTCTTTTCCTATGTATGCGCAATATGTTATATTTATTTACGTTGGGGTAACTGCCAGAGCCTGCACCATTCACCATTTCTCTACAGGTCGTTCTGCAAATTCTTACTATCTTCTGGCATTGATACTTTGGTACAGACAACTGCACCATCTGCAAATATCCTTAAAGAGTATCCGAAGCTTTCTACTAGATCACTTATATATATTGTAAACAGCAACGGTCCTAACACACTTCCCTGTGGTACTCCGGATATTACTTTTACATCTGTCGATTTAGTTCCGTTAAGAGCGACGTGTTTAGTTCTATCTGCAAGAAAGTCATGAATCCAATCGCAGGTCTGCTCCGATACTCCGTGAGCTCGTATTTTTTTCATTAAACGGCAATGCGGGACGGTGTCAAGTGCCTTACTGAAATGAAGGAACACGGCGTCAGCCTGAGCGCCGTTATCCACTGTTCAGTGGATCTCATGGAGGAACAGAGCGAGCTGAGTTTCGCAGGATCCCTGTTTGCGGAATCCATGTTGATTTTTATAGAGGAGATGTTCATTTTCCGAAAAATTTCATAATTATTGAGCATAAAACATGTTCCATAATTCTACAACAGATTGACGTCAACGATACAGTTCCATAACTATGTCGATCTGTCTTACGACCTTTCTTAAAAACGGGAATGACCTGTGCTTTTCTCCAGTCGTTAGGTACCTTTCGTTGCTCAAGCGATCTAAGATAAATTACTGCCAGAAGGGGAGCAAGTTCTTTCGAATAATCTTTATAGAATCTTACAGATATCTCATCTGGTCCTGAAGCCTTTCCGCTACTAAGCGATTGTATGTGCTTTTCAGTTCCGCGATCGGTTATCTCAATATCTGCCATTTCGATCTTCTTACCATGATTGAAATGAGGGACAATGTTACGACCTTCAGCGGTGAAGCATCTTCGGAAGACCGAATTCAGTATTTTAGCCTTCTCTGTGCTATCTTCCGTTTCGGTGCCGGTGTGGTCGCTGAGAGAATGAATTGATGATTTTGACCCACTTACTGATTTTACATACGACAAAAACCTCTTTGCGTTTTTACTCTGATCGGTTGACAACATCTTACTTCGAAAATCATTGAACGCTTCTCTCATTGCTCTCTCTCTCTTCGTTCAGTTTTTGTTTGTCAGCTGCATTTTTACTTCTCTTGAATCTGAGATGAAATGCTCTTTGTTTACATAGCGCTTTTCTAACACGGCTATTAAACCATGGTGGATCTTTCCCTTCTCGTAAAACCTTACTCGGAACATACTTATCCGGGGCACACTGAACGATCCCTTTGAATTTTTCCATTTGTTCTCCACATCTTTGTCCTCATCAACGAATATTTGATACTAACTGCTGAGATATTCTGAAATTTGTATCCTGTCAGCCTTGCTGAACAAATATATCGTCCTACCTTTCTTAACATTCCTTGTAAGACCGGTCGTCATAGATGCTGTCACAGCTTATGATCACTCATACCTTTCACTACGTCAACTGATTCGGCAAGTTAAGGTCTGTTTGTTGACGGGAAGTCTAAGAAGTTACCCTCACGAGTTGGTTTTCTATCTGCTCAAGGTAATTTTCGGACAAGACATCCAGAACAATGCCACACGATTCCCAGTCTCTGGCACCAGTTTTGATGGCATAACACTCCCAATCTGTACCTGGCAAGTTGAAGTCACCACCTTTTACAACAGCATGATGAGGAAAATTACTGGAATTCTGCAAGTTCTGTCTGAAGTGCTGTACAACAACAGATCCTGACCCAAGTGGCCTATAAAAGCATCCGATCACCATTTTTGACCGTTCTTTGATATTCAATTTCAGCCAAATTAATTCACACTCGGAATTCGTGATAACCTCGCTAAATTTTATCTAATTTCTCACTGCAATAAACACACATCCTCCTTTGACGACTAACCTATCCTTACGATAAACATTCAAATCTGAACTTAGGATTTCGTTGAAACTAGCGTCTGGTTTCAACGAGCTTTCTATTCCCAACACTATCTGTGCATTATAACCTTCAGTAAGCGATACTAATTCTGGGCCCTTTCCTTGGATGCTCCTGCAGTTTACTAAAACCGTATTAATCTTTTCTATCTCTGATCTGCGAGGACCAAGATTCTCTGAGGTCGCTGTGGCTGATTCAAGAGGCAAATCGTCTTTGATCCCAAGGGAGGGGTTCTCTAACCTAAGAAAAGCACCATGTGCACGTCACACGTACTCCGCTACCCTAGTAGCTGCTTCCTGCGTGTAGTGCACGCCTGACCTATTAAGGGGAACCCTACAATTCTGCACCCCATAGCGAGTGTCGAGAAAATCGCATCCGCTACCGACGCGGAGTCATATGCGTCTCTGGTTTAGACCTTCCACTCTGCTCCAAAGCAGAGGACCGCGATGAACCGTGGGTACGATGCTACAAATAGACAGCTTAGCCTGCACCCCGCATACACATTTGATCGTACATGAAATTCAACAAATACAGACTTACACATAGTGAGCCGTGGCGGGACCGGCGCCAAGTAGTATCTCTGACATGAGTACGACCGATTTCCTAGTACAGAGGTTTGTTTGGGGGGCTTGGGCCGGTTCGAGATATAAGCTACCGCCGATCACGAGTAACGGGAACAACGCTTGGAGAACGGAATGCGGCGGTGAGTGAATCGGCGATTGGCTGGCAGAAGCGAAGACGGCGTGCCTGAGGCCGGGCGGCGCTTATCACGTGGTTATACTGGAGGCGCCGGGAGTTGGCCAGTGCTGTGCATTCTCCGGAAACCTCGTGAGCTGTGGATGTGCCATCTTCCTTGGAGGGACACGCTGTTAACGTCTTACGAAGTGATGATCTGACATCTTCGCAAAATCGCCCCAGTATCAAGACAACCAGTTAAGTACTCTAATTACTAAGAGCGCTTAGTTAACTGTGATTGTGATCGCTCTTGGTATAGTAAGACGTTGCCGGACGCGTGGTGTGTTCGATTTCATTTGATACCTCTTACTAAGAGTGTGCCCTGCTTCCGCATAATATTGATGTATTTGCAGAATGTTAGTTCATTAGCTATTATTAGCAAGTGTTTAATTTGCTTATGATATCGGGTAATCCATGTCAACATATCCTCTGCGGGCAATCTGAGTTTTTATTTCTAAAGTTTACCGTGTTGAGTTTTGCAGGCCCACTTAAAGTGGCCAATATGACTGTCATTAAGTTCTAGTGAGTGTCGGTTCTCGTGAGCCAGTTAATTTCCCGCTCTTAGCGTTTGTTTATCGGGTATTGTTTCACTTAGAGGAAGGACTTGCGAGTGAAATTAGTTGTTGTTTAGCCTTGATTTTGTAGTGTTAATTTAGTGGCCAATCTTGAATGTTAAAGTTAAGAAAAGTTTTTTTGGTCTGCTGTTGTCGGGTGTGGTCTGTGTTTCAGTGAGCTGAGGCAGCGGGCAACCGAAGCGCAGAGCTCCCCTTTAGATTACAAGTTTGGCTTACGGGCGGTGGACTTCGCCTGAGCTCGTGTGTTCCTCTTCGGTAGCGTTTGCTGGGTTCACATTTCGGTGGCCTTCTCGATGTGGGGTTGCAAACGGAGCCACGTCTTGGTTCGAAGTTAAATATTACTTTCCTCAGTCGGCTCCACCGTTCGTCGTTAAACTTCGGCCTTACAAGCTTGGGCCTTACTTCTGTTGTTACACGTTTATGACTGTACAAAATTGTAACTTTCTATGCCCTAAAAGCCCATCTTACAAGCCAATGGGCATTTGAATAATTTGCTGGTTCGCTCTGCAAGGTTCTCCAGTCTAGTAATTTGCAAGATTGTGCAAGTTACGTTTTAATAAATACGTTCTAAGTATTCGTATTAAAATTGAGGCTGTGTGTGTCCACTGTTATTTTACATGTAATGTTAATGTATTGGAATTCAAACGGTCTCGAATAACGTGTCTTAACTAGAGCTGTTTTGATAAAGCTATGATCAAATTCAGCCTTAGTGGCGTCTGTCAAATTTTATGTGAGATTGTTTCTTGTAGTTCATAAACACATTGGAATTGAAATGTTCATTTCATTGGGTCATCCCTTCCACTCCCTTTAGATTTAAAGGTTAAACAAAGCAGTTTTTAAGTAAAAACGTCCCACATATCATTAGACTCGTTTATATTTACTTAGCAGTTTAGAATTTGTAATTAAAATAATATAAATAAAACTCATTCAACGTTATAATTTGTGTTAAAATGTTAAATCATGTACGAAAGATGTCACAACTTATAAAAGGGAAAAGCTCTGTTACAATTAAGAGTCTAAATCACAATTTGTTCCCGTTCTACTGGAGGTATCCGGTTTCAGTTAAAATAACCATCCTCTTCTAGAGTCAATACCACATGGAGAACTATGGAGTCGGAGCCGCTGTGTAATACTTTTAAATTACTTGTAGCCAACTGTATTTGGTAACACAGCTAGCCATTGTCTGCTCATGCGTTCAGGTAGCTTGATCTGATGATAGTTTTTGTAAGTGAAACAAGCTACCTGTAGTAGAACCAAAATAAACCGCAGTCTGGACAGTCACTTTTCTTGCTAACCAACTAGGATCACGTAAAAACTTTAATCCCGCTTCTTTCATCGTATTTTCTACTTTTCCAGCAATCCTTCTTCTCTCCATGGTGTCTCTTCCCTTCTTCCATTCATAATGTTCCCAATTTTTTATTATTTCTGCTTTGAAAGCCTCCCGAACATAGTATTTTGTTGTTAAACATGTTTATTTCTGTTGTTTTCGACCCTTCAATGATGTTCCTTTCTAGTTCTTTCCTTATTTCTGTAATTCTTTCTACGTTAATTTCATTTTCCAAAAATACTGCAGTATTGAATGTTCTTTTATTTTTACAACTGTCGTTAATTCAACGTAGATAAGGCTCACATCCTTGTCTTGCACACCATCGTGCTGTACTTTAAGCTGTAGTTGCAAGTGGATCCAGAGTCACCAGAGCCAATCTTATTTTCGCACGTGCATTACAACTACTACTATTCTGCCTACGTGTAACTCTTTTTTCAAACTGGTGGAGAATATTATGTTATCAGTGCTACAGCAGCAACTTATCTCAACATTATTACCAACAATCTTAAAATGATTTTTAGAATTATTATAATTTTTCTCGGTTTTTTTTAATCATCTATCATGTTTTATATTAGGTGACTGAATTATGAACTACACCAGGTGTAAGGCGAGCAGAATGTCCCTAATATTTCCAGATATTGTGTATAAAGAAAACGGCATCATCATGGATTGTGTATTTCTGTCGCAAATGTTGCAACGAAGACAGAGGAATGTTAGATGCTCGGTTCTGTGTCACATTCATGCCCATTCTGTGGCAACTAATGTCTTGGCAGCAAAATATAATGCTCGTTGACTACATGGTGATGTTCAGATTTTATTAAAAAGGAATATATATATATATATATATATATATATATATATATATGGCCAAACTTTCAGGAAACATTCCTCACACACAAATAAAGAAAAGATGTTATGTGGACATGTGTCCGGAAACGCTTAATTTCCATGTCTGAGCTCATTTTAGTTTCGTCAGTATGTACTGTACTTCCTCGATTCACCGCCAGTTGGCCCAATTGAAGGAAGGTAATGTTGACTTCGGTGCTTGTGTTGACATGCGACTCATTGCTCTACAGTTTGGGCAGGCATTGTTGGTGATGTCTTCATTGGGCCCCATGTTCTTCCACCTACACTCAATCGAGCACGTTATCATGATTTCATACGGGATACTCTACCTGTGCTGCTAAAACATGTGCCTTTACAAGTACGACACAACATGTGGTTCATGCACGATGGAGCTCCTGCACATTTCAGTCGAAATGTTCGTACGCTTCTCAACAACAGATTCGGTGACCGATGGATTGGTAGAGGCGGACCAATTCCATGGCCTCCACGCTCTCCTGACCTCAACCCTCTTGACTTTCATTTATGGGGGCATTTGAAAGCTCTTGTCTACGCAACCCCGGTACCAAATGTAGAGACTCTTCGTGCTCGTATTGTGGACGGCTGTGATACAATACGCCATTCTCCAGGGCTGCATCAGCGCATCAGGGATCCCATGCGACGGAGGGTGGATGCATGTATCCTCGCTAACGGAGGACATTTTGAACATTTTCTGTAACAAAGTGTTTGAAGTCACGCTGGTACGTTCTGTTGCTGTGTGTTTCCATTCCATGATTTTAAGAGAAGAGATAAAATGAGCTCTAACATGGGAAATAAGCGTTTCCGGACACATGTCCACATAACATATTTTCTTTCTTTGTGTGTGAGGAATGTTTCCTGAAAGTTTGGCCGTACCTTTTTGTAACACCATATATATCGATGCGATACGTCAAGACTCACGCAACGATTAGACTCGCTGGCTGAGCTTTTTTTTTTTTCCTTAACACCTTATACAAGGTAGTTCGGCAGCGGCAATACTACGCCGCTCTTCGGCCACAGATAGTACAAGCGGAACATAGGAAGACATAGAAAACAAAACAAAATGATGTACAAAAAACAGTAGACACACTAAGTAAAAAACATGGAGCCGTTCACAGGCGTAGTAAAATAGAAAAAAAAACCTTCAGCACTGGTACACGAGCACAGATGACTGAAATGACACACGTGAACGATCGAGTGTGGGCAGTGAAACACTAAAGCACTAACACTATGGCACACACAAAAAACCGATGGCGATGATCTCCAGCCCGCAAATGGTCACTGTACGTGTATGAGTCTGGGGACCTGCCAAAGGTGAAAAGGTTGGGGAGGAGGGAGAGGGGAGGGTTTAGATGCCAGTGGCAGAGGATATGGGAGGGGTAGGAAAGAAAGTAGGGGGTAGGGGAAGCCTGGGAGAGAGGAGGGAGGGAGGAAGGGAGGAGGGAGCGAAGGGAGAGAGGGTGCCTTTGGGAAAAGACACAGGGGGTGGAAGAGGAGGATTAAAGTTGGTAGGAGGGGTAGATGGAGAGGATGAGGGCATCATCAGGGAGGGGGATTTGGCGGAAGCCACCTTGGGCGAGGGTATGGAGAGTGGAGAGATGGAGAGCAGGCGGGACGTGGGACAGGTGCGGCAGTGGACAGGGGTGGGAGAGCACAGGAGAGACAAGTGGATGAGGGGGATCAAGTTTACAGGAGGTGTAGAGGATCCACATCCATTCGAGGAGTAGGAGGAGGTGCGGTTACGGAATGAGGTCATACAGGATCTGCGTGTGGGTGGGAAGGTGGATGCAATAGGTGAGGCAGAGCACATAACATTGTAGAATTTGAAGGGATTTATAAAAGGTGGGAGGGGTGGAGATCCAGTTGGGGTGGGTTTAGCAGAGGATAGGGCGGATGTGGAATTTATAGGTGTGGACGATGGTGGAGGGGTCCAGACCCCATCTGTGGCCAGAAAGGAGAAAGGAGCTTGAGGAGATGGGAGCGTGCCTTGGCTTGGATTGTCCAGAGATGGGGGGTCCAGCAGAGGTGACGGTCAAGGGTGACGCCAAGGTACTTAAGGGTGGGAGTGAGGGTGATAGGATGGCCATAAGTGGTGATATAGAAGTCGAGGAGATGGAAGGAAGGGGTGGTTTTCCCTACAATAATCGCCTGGGTCTTGGAAGGATTGACCTTGAGCAACCACTGGTTACACCAAGTGGTGAACCGGTCAAGATGGGATTGGAGAAGGTGTTGGGACCATTGCAGGGTGGGCAAGCGAGGGCAAGGAAGGTGGTGTCATTGGCGTACTGGAGAAGATGAACGGGGGATGAAGGCGGCGGAATGCCCACCATATACAGAAGGTAGAGAAGAGGGGAGAGGACAGAACCTTGGGGCACACTGGTGGAGGGTTAGAAGGTGTAGGAATCTGTGTTATGGATGGTGACATAGGAATGACATTGGGAAAGAAAGGACCCAATCAGATGGACATAGTTGATTGGAAGGGCGAAGGTTTGGAACTTGAAGAGGAGACCGAAATGCCTTACGTGGTCATAAGCACGTTCAAGGTCGAGGGAGAGGAAGGTGGCGGAGCGACAGGAGTTGAGCTGTTCAGAGAGGAGATGAGTGAGGTGAAGGAGGAGGTCAACAGCAGAGAAGGACAGTCGAAAGCCACACTGGATAGTGGGAAGTAGGCGGTGCTGGCGGAGATGTTGGTGGATGCGTCGAGTAAGGATGGATTCCAGGACGTTGCTGAAGACCGAGGTAAGGCTGATGGGACTGTAGGAGGAGACATTGGCTGGTGGTTTATCGGGATTGAGGAACATCACGATCCAGGAGGTTTTCCACAGGTCGGGGTAGTAGCCGGTGGACAAGACCCCTTATATAGCCTGGCCAGGTTGGAGAGGAAGGAGGCGGGATCTTCACGGAGGTGGCGATAGGTGACACGATCGTGACCAAGAGTGGTGTTGCGTTTCATGTGGAGTGTATTGATGATATCCTGAGTAGTGTTGGGGACTTTGAGTTCGTTCTGTGTAATTTGTCCAAGTACTGGAAGCCAAGAGCGAGTGGAGGGACAGAGGTGTCAGTTCGATCGTGGACATCTGGGAAGAGGGAGTAATTGAACTGGGGATCGTGAGGGAGGGTAAAGATACTGGAGAGGTAGGAGGCAAAGTGACTGGCCTTACTAAGGTTGTCAGGGAAGGGGTGGTCATCATGAAGGATAGAGTAGTAGGGGGGAGTTTAGATCCGGAAAGGCAGCAGAAGGCTGACCAGTACTTGGATTAGTTGATAGGTAGGGTACCATTAAGACAGGTGTATGTCTGTCGCCAGTCCCGGTGTTTCTTAGCCGTGAGCTAGTTTCTGACATGTCATTGTAGTTGCCGGTAGCGGCGTAGTGTGTCCCAGTCACGCATGTGAAGAAAGTCATGGTGCAGACGGCGGGATTCACGGAGGAGGAGGAGGACGGCCTTTCGGGGTAAAGTTGGACGGTGTGTGTGGATGACGACGGTAGGGACGTGGACCTCTATGGCCTCAGATAAGGTCTGATGGAGAAAGGAGGTGGCACAGGTAACATCATCAGGGTGGTGGTAGGCGAGGGGTTGGCCATCGGCCTGGGTGGAGAGGGTGTCCCTGTAGGCATTCCAGTCGACACGGGAATAATCATGGACATATTTTGGGGGAGGGTCGACGCGAGGATCAGGATGGGGGCGACGACCATCTAAAATGGTGAGGAGGACAGGGAGAGGGTCACTGCCAATAGGGTCAAGGACATCCACCGCTATGCAGCCAAGGAGGATAGGGGAGGAGACGATGACATCGGGAGTGGTATTGGATTCGGGGTGGGTGTTCTGGGGAATGGGAATGAGGTCACCTTGGAGAGTGGATAGGAACCGATGCCACCGCCGTAACTGGGCGGCAGAATGACTATGGATGCTGAGGTCAAACGGATGTCAACTGCGCTTTTTTAAAATAGGAACCCCAATTTTTATTACATATTCGTGTAGTACGTAAAGAAATATGAATGTTTTAGTTGGACCACTTTTTCGCTTTGTGATAGATGGCGCTGTAATAGTCACAAATATATGGCTCACAATTTTAGACGAACAGTTGGTAACAGGTAGGTTTTTTTAATTAAAATACAGAAAGTAGGTACGTTTGAACATTTTATTTGGGATGTTCCATTGTGACACATGTACCTTGGTAAACTTATCATTTCTGAGAACGCATGCCATTATAGCGTGATTACCTGTAAATACCACATTAATGCAATAAATGCTCAAAATGTCAGTCAACCTCAATCCGTTTGGCAATACGTGCAACGACATTCCTCTCAACAGCGAGTAGTTCGCTTTCCGTAATATTCGCACATTCATTGACAATGCGCGGATGCATGTTGTCAGGCGTTGTCGGTGGATCACGATAACAAATATCCTTCAACTTTCCCCACAGGAAGAAGTCCGGGGACGTCAGATCCCGTGAACGTGTGCTTCGACGACCAATCCACCTGTCATGAAATATGCTATTCAATACCGCTTCAACCGCACGCGAGCCGGACATCCATCATGTTGGAGGTCCATCGCCATTCTGTCATGCAGTGAAACATCTTGTAGTAACATCGGTAGACTATTACGTAGGAAATCAGCATACATTGCACCACTTAGATTGCCATCGATAAAATGGGGGCCAATTATCCTTCCTCCCATAATGCCGCACCATACATTAACCCGCCAAAGTCGCTGATGCTCCACTTGTCGCAGCCATCGTGGATTTTCCGTTGCCCAATAGTGCATATTATGTCGGTTTATGTTACCGCTGTTGGTGAATGGCGCTTAGTCGTTAAATAAAACGCGTGTAAAAAATCTGTCATCGTTCCGAAATTTCTCTTATGCTCAGTGGCAGTACAGAACACGACGTTCAAAGTCGTCGCCATGCAATTCCTGGTGCATAGAAATATGGTACGGGTGCAATCGAAGTTGATATAGCATTCTCAACACCGACGTTTTTGAGATTACCGATTCTCGCGCAATTTGTCTGCTACTGATGTGCGGGTTAGCCACGACAGAAGCTAAAACACCTACTTGGGTATCACATTTGTTGCAGGTCGTAGTTGACGTTTCACATGTGACTGAACACTTCCTGGTTCCTTAAATAACGTAACTATCTTGCGAACGGTCCGGACACTTGGATGATGTCGTCCAGGATACCGAGCAGCATACATACCACACGCCCGTTGTGTATGTTGATCACAATAGCCACACATCAACAAGGTATCGACCTTCTCCGCAATTGGTAAACGGTCCATTTTAACTCGGGTGATGTGTCACGAAGCAAATACCGTCTGCACTGGCGGAATGTTACGTGATACCACGTACTTATACGTTTGTGACTATTACAGCGCCATCTATCACAAAGCGATAAAAGTGGTCCAACTAAAACATTCATATACACGGATATGTAATAAAAATTGGGGGTTCCTATTTTAAAAAAACGCAGTTGATATCCGTTTGACCTTTGGCAGCACCATCTAGCGGGCCAAACATAGCGCCATCTAGTTTCCCCCTTCAAGCTAGACAAGTTTCTTTCTTCGTAGTTTTTTCGTTTGACACTTATTTCGTGAGATATCGGGCCCGGTCACGATCAATGGACTACTCTGTATATGGAGCATGATGAAGGTCGGCACATGAACGCTGCAACCATACAGATAGATGAGAAAAGTCATAGGCTATCTGCTAATATAGTGTCGGACCTCGTTTTGCCCGGCGTAGTGCAACAGCTCGACGTGGTATGGACTCAGAAATTCGAATTCCCCTGCATAAATATTAAGCAATGCTGTCTCTATAGTCATCCATAGTTACAGAAGTGTTGCCACTGAAGGATTTTATGCAAAAGATGCCGATTATGTCCCATGAATGTTCGACGGGATTCATGTCGGGCTCTCTAGGTGGTCAAACCATTCTCTCAAACTATCCAGAATGTGCTTCAACTAACCGCGAACACCCTGTCCCGTGACATGGCTCATTGCCATCGAAAAAAAGTAGGTGGATGGTTGATTTGAGGGAGGCAACCAAATACTGAGGTCATCTGTCACATTGGATGAGGGAAGGATGAGGAAGGAAATCAAAGGAAGCATCCTGACATTTGCCTGAAGCGATTTAGGGAAATCGCAGAAAACCTATATCAGGATGGCCAGACGCGGGTCAAAAAAAATGTCATCGTTGTTTGGGATCACGAAGTCCATGAATGGCTGTAAATGGTTTCCATGTTGCCGAATATAACCATTTCCAGTCAAAGATCGGTTCAGTTGGATCAGATGGCGCAGTCCATTCCACATAAACACGGCCCTCACCATTATGGAATCACCATCAGCCTGCACAGTGCCTTGTTGACAGCTTCGTGGGGTCTGTGCCACACTTGAACCCTACCATCAGCTCGTACCAACTGAAATCGGGACCCGTCTTATCGCCTAGGGTCCAGCCGATAAGGTCACGAGACCAGGAGAGGAGCTGGCGACAACGTCGTGTTGTTATCAAAGGCACTCGGGTCTGTCGTCTGCTGTTACTGCCCATTAACTGCACATTTCGTCGTACGTCCCATATTTATTTCTGCGGTTATTTCATGCAGTGTTGCTTGTCTGTTAGCACTGACAACTCTATGTAAACACCGATGCACTCTGTCGTTAGGTGAAAGCTGTCGGCCACTGCGTTGTCCGTGGTGACAGGTGTTGCCTGAAATTTGGCATTCTAGGTACATTCGTGACACTGTGGGTCTCGGAATACTGAATTCCCTAACAATTTTGGAAATGGAATGTCCCATGCGTCTTTCTCCCTACCATTCCGCGTTCAGAGTCTGTTAACTCACATTGTGCGGCCGTAATAATGTCGGAAATCTTTTCGCATAAATAGCCTGAGAAAAATGACTGCTCTTCTATGCGTTGTGTATGCGATACTATCATATATGTGCATTTGGCTTTTTTTCATCTCAGTGAACATTACCTATTGAAATCTGCTATTCATCTAGGAGAATGATTTACACAAGTGCAGCAACTTGTTTTGTGGAGAATTTAATACACGTAATAGCGTGTTAGGTGAGACTGTACGCAGTGAGTACATGAATAAACTCAATCATATCTTATCGAACCATGTATTTCAAACTTTTACTTAGCTCCCAGCACACGGGCACAGTGAGCTGTTGACATGACACCATTTCACAATACATACATGCTGTCATGGTGGAAAACAATCGCTTGCTGAGTAGGGTCTGTTCATTACAAAAATAGCAACCGAAGACTTTTACAGAATAAAATCGGTATCACCAAATTAGCAAATAAATGGTATGTTAGAAATAAGAACTGAAAACCATCACTATGGTAATAGTTTTTACTCCTATGTCTCGTGTCATTTTAATTTCTTCACTCTCGCTGATAAAATACAAATACGAGAATGAACGTGGTAGTAATTACAGTTTTATAAACAGTGCAAGGGCCTTACAGTGATGGGAATACTGTTCGGTCGTCGTTCCTCTCACCAGTCTACGGTACATTAACTAATCAGGCTTTGCGTAGTTATACGTTCGTAATTAGCTAACTGTGATACCACACACAGTTTATGTCAATCACTCACCTTTCGGAAGCCTACCGGCGATAATGGCCGTCTGCATAGGCAATATCACGGGTGAAAGTGTTGATTATAACGTGGCAGGGTTTTTGAATAACGTCCCCACAGATTCGAAAATCACTTGAAGCTATTCTTATTCCGCTTCAGTGAAATTAACCAAATATGTTCAGCATGTGGAACTGATTAGGTGTTTATTAAACACTGGAACATGTGTGTGTGTGGCCACGGGGCATCATTTATCATTCATGAGAAAACATGTAGATCGTGTATGTTTTGTGATCAAGTTCCAAAATAAAATTTACAAGTAGCTGATGAATGTTTTTCAATCCAGCGCCAAAATAACATTTATAAATACTTGACGAGTGCCACCAGCTAACACGTCTCCACACTAAAGGGACAGTTCAGTGTGGCGTTGTGGTAATGTTACTGAAGTTTCCCATCAATATCATTACACATGTCTCGCTCATATTTCCGGACGGCATGCACATTTTTGTTGCAGGTATCAGTACTAATCAATTGTTCCGGGATTCAACATCTAAAAAATTATCACACTATTCCTCATGGTATTCAATTTGCGTAGCAACAAAATATATCTAAAAATTTCTGACATGTTACATATACTTCTAAAATTTTTACGGATTCCTACATACTCGCAATATGATTCCATAGTCATACAATAAATAATTATTTTATAATAAATTCGGCTAGTCCCTCAACCGTTAAGGGTAATACCCAATGGGACTCGGGGCAAGTAAGGCTAGCAACCTGCTTCCATGGTACTTTAAATATGATGCTGGCAACAATCAGAGCAAAATGCCTCGGACCTTTGGAGGTGACGGAGTCCCACCTCTAACTGACAAACCAGGGACTCCTAAGATACGACTTTGCAAACAAATGGTAATGAGATGGGGAGCTATTACTATCAATGGGGGCTACTCTGGGAAGAAGGTAGAGCTGGCAGAGGCTGCAAGTAAGATGGGGCTGGACATTTTAGCTGTTAGTGACATTAGGGTAAGGGGTGATAAAGAAGTGGGAGAATACAAGGTCTACCTGTCAGGAGCAGGAATAGTACAATGGGGTGTAGGGCTTTACATCAGGAAAGAAATGGAACCCAGCGTAGTTGCAATAAAGTATGTAAACGAACGACTGATATGGATAGATTTGACAGTGTCTAGCAAGAAAATCAGGATTGTGTCAGTATATTCGCATTGTGAAGGGACAGATCAAGATAAAATGGATAGTTTTTATGACGCACTCAGTGATGTAGTTGTTAGAGTAAAGGACAAGGACAGTGTTCTGCTCATGGGTGATTTTAACGCCAGGATTGGAAATCGAACAGAAGGGTATGAAAAGATTATGAGTAAATTTGGAGAGGATATGGAGGCCAACAGGAAGGGGAAACAACTCTTGGATTTCTGTGCTAGTATGGGCTTAGTAATCACAAACTCCTTTTTTAAACATAAGAACATTCACCGGTATACTTGGGAAGGCAGGGGAACCAGATCTGTCATTGACTATATAATAACAGATCAGGAATTCAGGAAGGCTGTGAGGGACACACGTGTATTCAGGGGATTCTTTGATGACACTGATCATTATTTAATCTGCAGTGAAATTGGGATTGTGAGGCCGAAAGTGCAGGAGGTCAGGTCCATATGTAGGAGGATAAGAGTGGAGAAACTTCAGGATAATGAAATCAGGCACTAGTACATAACAGCGATCTCAGAAAGGTACCAGTTAGTTGAATGTAGTCAATTATAGTCATTGGAAAAGGAATGGACAAGGTACAGGGACACAGTACTAGAAGTGGCTAAAGAATGTCTTGGAACAATGGTGTGTAAAAGTAGGATGAAGCAAACAGCCTGATGGAATGACACAGTCAAGGCAGCCTGTAAAAGGAAAAAGGCGTATCAAAAATGGCTACATACTAGAACTCAGGTAGACAGAGAAAGTTACGTTGAAGAAAGAAAACAAGCCAAACAGATAATTGCAGCATCCAAGAAGAAATCTTGGGAAGACTTTGGAAACAGGTTGGAGACTATGGGTCAAGCTGCTGGAAAACCATTCTGGAGTGTAATTAGCAGTCTTCGAAAGGGAGGTAAGAAGAAAATAACAAGTATTTTGGACAGGTCAGGAAAACTGCTGGTGAATCCTGTGAATGCCTTGGGCAGATGGAGGGAATATTTTGAAGAGTTGCTCAATGTAGGTGAAAATACCATCAGTAATGCTTCAGATTTCGAGGTAGAATGGGATAGGAATGATGATGGAAATGGGATCACATTTGAGGAAGTGGAGAAAATGGTCAATAGATTGCAGTGCAATAAAGCAGCTGGGGTGGATGAAATTAAGTCGGAACTCATCAAATACAGTGGAATGTCAGGTCTTAAATGGCTACACAGGATAATTGAAATGGCCTGGGAGTCGGGACAGGTTCCATCAGACTCGACAAAAGCAGTAATCACACCAATCTTTAAACATGGAAACAGAAAAGATTGTAACAACTACAGAGGTATCTCTTTAATCAGCGTTGTGGGTAAAATCTTCTCAGGTATTGTCGAAAGGAAAGTGCGAGTATTAGTTGAGGACCAATTGGATGAAAATCAGTGTGGGTTTAGACCTCTTAGAGGTTGTCAGGACTAGATCTTTAGCTTACGGCAAATAATGGAGAAGTGTTATGAGTGGAACAGGGAATTGTATCTATGCTGTATAGATATAGAAAAGGCATATGACCAGGTTCCTAGGAGGAAGTTATTGTCTGTTCTACGAGATTATGGAATAGGAGGCAAACATTTTCAAGCAATTAAAGGTCTTTACATGGATAGTCAGGCAGCAGTTAGAGTTGACAGTAAATTGAGTTCATGGTTCAGAGTAGTTTCAGGGGTAAGACAAGGCTGCAACGTGTCTCCACTGTTGTTCATATTATTTATGGATCATATGTTGAAAACAATAGACTGGCTGGGTGAGATTAAGATATGTAAACACAAAATAAGCAGTCCTGCATATGCGGATGACTTAGTTGTGATGGCAGATTCGATTGAATGTTTGCAAAGTAATATTTCAGAGCTAGATCAGAAATGTAAGGACTATGGTATGAAGATTAGCATCTCCAAAACGAAAGTAGTGTCAGTGGGAAAGAAATATAAACGGATTGAGTGCCAAATAGGAGGAACAAAGTTAGAACAGGTGGACGGTTTCAAGTACTTAGGATGCATATTCTCACAGGATGGCAACACAGTGAAAGAACTGGAAGCGAGGTGTAGCAAAGCTAATTCAGTGAGCGCTCAGCTACGATCTACTCTCTTCTGCAAGAAGTAAGTCAGTACCAAGACTAAGTTATCTGTGCACCGTTCAATCTTTCGACCAACTTTGTTGTATGGGAGTGAAAGCTGGGTGGATTCAGGTTACCTTATCAACAAGGTTGAGGTTACGGATATGAAAGTAGCTACGATTATTGCAGGTACTAGTAGATGATAACTATGGCAGGAGGGTGTCCACAATGAGGAAATCAAAGAAAAACTGGAAATGAACTCTATAGATGTAGCAGTCAGGGCGAACAGGCTTAGATGGTGGGGTCATGTTACACGCATGGGAGAAGCAAGGTTACCCAAGAGACTCATGGGTTCAGCAGTAGAGGGTAGGAGGAGTCGGGGCAGACCAAGGAGAAGGTACCTGGATTCGGTTAAGAATGATTTTGAAGTAATAGGTTTAACATCAGAAGAGGCACCTATGTTAGCACTGAATAGGGGGTCGTGGAGGAATTTTATAAGGGGGCTATGCTCCGGACTGAACGCTGAAAGGCATAATCAGTCTTAAATGAGGATGATGATGATGATAAATTCATCCACTTGGCCAGTGACTGTATTTATTTAAAATTTTCGTCATACGCTCAAGCACAACATTTTGCTGTACAAGACATGGAAATGATCACACAGTTGAAAGTTCAGGAGGAGGTTTTCTGAATGAATAGTTTCAGCAGTGATAGGGTAAAATGATGAGTTTCGAAAAAATTTTTATAACTGTGAAATCCTATAAGAAACAATTAAAAACTTATAATTTTACTTACTTACTCCATGGAACTACAGCCCTCTGAGGACCTTGGCCTCCTCAATCACAGACTTGCAGTTGTCTTGGTCTTCAGTACGCCTCCGCCACCTCCTCACTCCCATACTCTCAGGTCGGCTTCCACATCTTCAGCCATCTTACACGTAGTCGTCCTCTCTTTCTTCTACCACCAGGATGTCCCATCATCAATTTCTTCAGGAGCATTTATTCTATCATCCGCTGGATATGTCCTAACCATATTAGCCTTCACATTGTGTCTGAGGTTACCAAATTTGTACAAAGACCTTATTTCTTCATTAGTCCTAATTCTTCATAGCTCTCCTTCCTTTACAAGAGCAAAACTCTTCCTCAGAACTTTCCTTTCCCAGATATTTAGTTGCTTCTCCAAAGCCTCCGTCAGTACCCATACCTCACTGCCATACATAAGAAGTGGTTTGATCATTGTTTAGTGAAATGTCAGCTTTAATTTCCTACTTATGTTCTTACTTTTGTTGTGGGCCATCGATGGTCGAACCTGGGACTCCAGTTCGCAGAGCTGAAACCAGGTACGACCGCGCCATTTCTCGTCAGGAGGCTGAGCAAGTTCAATGGCATCAAGGGGCAGTGTAGAGTGATACAGCGGTATCCGGAACTATTGCTTTATTCAGCTACTTTACAGAAGCGTAATGTCGGTGCGCCCCCTGCTCGCTGTTCCGCGAGTCCGGCCGTCTCAGCACTCCTGGACTGCTGACACTGCCGCTGCGGTCATCAAGGCCACCCGACGATGGAAGTCAGACACGCTCGCCCGGTCGCCACCCGCCGAGGCGTAGCACTGGCGCCGCTCTACTGACCACGATTCCGGAGACCGTTACACCCCCTGGTCCCCGCCGCCCTCCGCCCCATTTGGCTTGCTCTGTCCGACCATGGGATGAAGGTGGCTGTACTGGTCACTGTGGCCCTCAGCCGATGCTGCTCCCAGGACAGGACCGGACTCGAACTAGTGCCCTCCTGAACGCAACTTGCCACTAGTATTGCTTGCAAGATGGCAACACCCGCCGCCATCCCTAATGATGCTTCAGTGCTGTTGCACCTCCTGCAGTGTACGCCACGCCTGGACCTCGGTACGCCAGGTGGGAAGCGAACGTGGACCGTCCTGGACCCAATGCACACAACTGTCACTGCCCTCCTTCAGGCAGACCATGCAGTATCCAAGTTCAAATGGTTCAAATAGCTCTGAGCACTATGGGACTCAACATCTTAGGTCATAAGTCCCCTAGAACTTAGAACTACTTAAACCTAACTAACCTAAGGACACCACACACATCCATGCCCGAGGCAGGATTCGAACCTGCGACCGTAGCAGTCCCGCGGTTCCGGACTGCAGCGCCAGAACCGCTAGACCACCGCGGCCGGCAGTATCCAAGTACCCAGCTGCCATTGCGTCCTGCCCTGGTGTTTTGTCCCTGGAGGTGGAATACAACCCGAACAAGTACATAAAAACAAAGTACAGATTTACACAGAAATTTACAATATCGCTGCCAGACTGGCCATTATAAGCACTGTGTGGCCGAGCGGTTCTAGGTGCTACAATCTGGAACCGCCCGACCTCTACGGTCGCAGGCTCGAATCCTGCCTCGGGCATGGATGTGTGTGATGTCCTTGGGTTAGTTAGGATTAAGTAGTTCTAAGTTCTGGGGGACAGATGACCTAAGATGTTAAGTCCCATAGTGCTCAGAGCCATTCGACTATCAACTAAAATGGCTCTGAGCAATATGGGACTTAATATCTGTGGTCATCTGTCCCCTGGAACATAGAACTAGTTAAACCTAACTAACCTAACGACATCACACACATCCATGTCCGAGGTAGGATTCGAACCTGCTCCGTAGCGGTCGCGCGGTTTAAGACTGAAGCGCTTAGAACCGCTCGACCAAACCGGCCGGTGACTATCAACTGACCTGACACACCTTTCATTGCCTGACTATTTATACTGCTTTTACCCTCGCTTCTGACGTAGTGTCAGAGAGAGGTAGAAACTATGTCAGGGGTAAATTCCCATATGTCAGCCACTTACACATCGCCACTCCCGGCTCCGGTCTACTGCCTCGTCGCATACCACGCAATAACTTAAAGCAACGCTGCAGTTCCCTGCCTCGCTGTTGCTCCACTCCAAACAAATCGTATGTTCAATACGCCGCTGGAGCTCCATGTCATGTTTACCTTGTCTGGCCTACTGGCTTCCAGCTAATACCACACACTTCCAGCGGGCCCAGACTTCATTGCCCAACCGCGCCCTTACCGAATTTCCACAAATTTCGCCTTTCCTACGGCTAAGACTAATACTAGCTAAGCACGCCTCCCTGATTTCAACAAGATTCGTCCAGAATCGAAATATAAAAGCCGTGGCCTGTGGCTGCGTAAACATACCTTGTTCACAAACTTATATGCTACAGACTAAAACTAACGATAACATAAAAACATTAGCGCTAACCCTATACACTGTTTACACTGGTTACCCATGCCATAGGCAACTGATGTGTTGACACCTTCTCTACTGGTGCACGATTCCACACTCTCCACAATGCTACACTCAAGACAAATAGAAAAATGGCACACCCTGTCATTATTCTGTCGGTGCGATGCTATTGTAATGTTCGAACGTGTTCAAATACTTTATTAACTGTGATAGATTCTTCCTGTGCATTAATAAAGGAATGTAACGTTTCCAAAAACTCCAGATTTAATGTCGAGTCCAAATATGTGAGATTCTGCTCTGGTAATATCTCTCGAACCCCTTCCGGATAAAACAACGTACCCTGAGAGAAAGTTAAAGCTGTTTCACCTGTACGTGATGCTGGAAGACGGAAATCATCCCCCACAATCTCACAAACCGTACCATTTATAATTATTCCACTTTCCAGCAGTTGCAACCTCCTTATTTCATCCTCTCTAAGACTGGTATAACAAGTAACCATCACCCATATCGGCGTAAATACCGAATATAACCAATCCCTTCCTACCTTCTGGAAGTAGCAATGTATCGATAACACCTCTTTTTCACAATCTGAGCCATTGGTAATCCCTAGGAATAATCCAACTTCGCATGTACTACTATCCGAAAAAACTGGTCGATTAGGGCAAATCATCACCCGTCCCTGCGAAGAGCCGGCCGGTGTGGCCGAGCGGTTCTAGGCGCCTCAGTCTGGAACCGCGCGACCGCTACGGTCGCAGGTTCGAATCATGCCTCGGGCATGGATGTGTGTGATGTCCTTAGGTTAGTTAGGTTTAAGTAGTTCTAAGTTCTAGGGGACTGATGACCTCAGATGTTAAGTCCCGTAGTGCTCAGAGACATTTTTGAACCCTGCGAAGAAAAGGAACGAAACATGCTTGTACCACCCCTTTCCACTACAAGTTACAACAACATCGTACGACATCCTCAAAACTTCCCGATAGTAGACCCATCAAAACGCGACAAAAAGAGAGAGAAACACACACACACACACACACATACACACAAACTTAACTCAAATTATCCGTTGATACAAAAACACAAAATGTAAACATGTCATAGAGTATTACACATACAACAGTTTACTCCCTCCATGAACGTTATATGTTCGCTTTGTCCCTCCGCCGCGACCTTCTCTTCCATTTGCTTTGCCTAGCCTTGCAATTGTGTCACTTCCCTGTAATTGAGGTAATCCGTCCACCATTCCTTTAAAAGGCTTTACTCTACTTACGTGGATAACGGATGTTTTTGTTAGCAGATGCACTTTAACATTTACAGGCGAAGTCATCTCCACGATCTGGATAATCCATGGTACTTCGACAAGAATTTTTCCGTCTTTCCCTTAGGTGTATATGGATGCGTGATCACTACGCATTGACCTACCCTGTACTGTGTAAAGGTCCCAACCGCTTATTCTGTTCTTCCTGCCTTTCCAACTCATTCGTATTGGCCTTCTGTACACTCTTCCAGACTTCCCGTATTGTCTGTGCAAATTTCCTCACTGTGTCCCCTTAAGCTCCCGATTTCGGACACAGAACATCAAACACTGATGGCATCTTTCTTTCATTGACCACCTCTAACGGTGACGTTCCGCCCTCCAAATGTATTTTGGTGTTATACTCGATACCACGTATGGAAGAAAAACATCCCAGTTACCATGGTTTCCATTCACATAATAACTTAGCATTTTTGAAATTCTCTTATGTACTCGCTCCGTTCTCCCATTCGTCTGCAGATGAAATAGACTGGTCCATAATTTTTTAATTCTCAATAACCGACACCTGTGACATTAATTCAGACATGAAGTTCGTACCCTGATCCATAATTATGGTATCAGGCACTACAAACTTCAATAACCAGTTATTGACTAAAGCTTGTGCTACGGTACTTGCCTGTTGGTCTGGTATTGCAACCATGGCTAGAAACCACGAAAAGTGATCAATTATAGTTAAAACGTAACGGTTCCCAGTCGGTGTTTTGTTGTATGACCCGCAGATATCTAGCCCGATAAAATCGAAAGGTTTTGAAGCCTCCAGTAACCGTTGCAATGGATTTCTTGAGCGCATCACATCCGCTTGCTGCACACATGGTACACAATTTGCTACGTATCGTTCCACATCCCTTCTCCGAATGCGCCACCAAAATCATTCTACTACTCGTCTTTCCATTGCTCGACGACCCCCATGCCTTGAAAGCTCATGATCATGGGTCTGCTTTAAGACTTCCTCTCTAAACCTCTTTGGTACCACTACCCGTGGTCTACAACTGGTAACTCTACACAACAAATTTCCCTCCACAATGCTGAGGTCTAAAATTCTGGCACTCGTTGTCCTCTGCTTGTGCCCTTCCCCATTCTGTGATGCCCTTACCCATTACTCCTAATGCATCTAACTAGCTACTTAATGCATCTGCATTCCCATGTTTCTTCCCTGGCTTATGAACTACTTCAAAGTCAAAGTCACTTAATTTTAGAGCACAGCATGTCAACCAACTAGAAGGATCCTTGAGTCCCAGTAACAATCTCAACGCTACGTGATCTCTCACGACCTTAAACTTCCTACCATAAAGGTAACAACGAAAATACGTTACTCCATATATTACAGCCAACATCTCCTTTTCCATTGTGATAATGTCATTAAAGAAAACACCGACACATTCTCCATTGTTTTGCCCAAAAAGGGGTCAATCAATGCTGCGATTGCCAGGTCAAATGGCCTATGACACTCCCCGACCTGCAAATTTACTTTCATCTGACGTCCCTTGCAATGCTTCAAATCTCCCCACTAATTCTTCATATTTTTCTTTGTCTCTTATCCTTGCCTCTGACAATACCCGACTTTGCTCAGTTACAGTGACTACAGCTTCCGCTTACCATTCTTGATTACAGCTTACACCATTCTTGCTTACAGCTCTATTGTTAGTATTAATTCTTCTCCGCTACCCCTAAACTTAGTTCTTGCAGGGAATCATCGCCCATCCACATTCTGAACAACTGCACGGTAAATATCCGAATCTGTTACAAATAAAACAGCTCTTTGGCACCCGCTTTGTACATGGTAATCCATGACCTGACAGGTTACAAAAATTACATCGCTTAGGTTCTATGTCGTCATGTCCACCATTTCCAATTAATTCAGATACACCTACAGTCTCCTCTGACCTAAGTCCATCCTAATTGACACTTAACCCCTTAATACATAAAAGAATGACACAGTTAATTTAAGTATTAACTGTATTTTTCTTACTCGTCACTTCTTCTTCCGTGTGTATTTGCTTTTAGGAAGCTTTATTTTTCGAGTGCTCTTAATAGTGTTCCATAGATTTCGTGTTTGTTTTGAATACAGTAAGAGAGGGTCCCTGTAGTCAACCATAGTGCCAGTAGTGCTAGAGTTTGTTTTCAATACAGTCCAGAGACAGGTAGTGCTATTTTCATTGTTTTCTACAAGAAGTGGCAAGCAACCACAGTTTAGTGAATAAGCAGCCGCCTTTAGTGAATTAGCAGTCTAGTTAAAGGTTGATTAACTCTCTTCAGTAAATTGTTTCCTTAGGATGGATAGGATGTGTGACTGCTGTGTACGGACGCAGGAGGAGCTGGCCAATGTTCGCGAACAGCTGAGCGTGTTGATGGCCGCGGTCAGCCCTCTTCAGGCTGCTGCCTCGGAGTGTAGCGGCAGTGGGGAGTCTGGTGCGTCGCAAGGTACACCCCAGGTGTTACATGCTTCACCCACTGTCCCTGCTGTCGAGACATCTTCGCGGGTACCGGGCGCGGTTGGGCCACCCTCTCCCCAAGGGGAGTGGCGGGTTCAGCGGCGTTCGCGGCGCACGAGGCGGAAGGTCAATGTGGAGGCTGGCCGTGTGGCATCGCCCGCTCTGCCTGTGAGGGGACATGTGGCTGCTCCTTCAGCAAGGTCCGAGCAGGCACACGGGGGGAGGGGTTTATTAGTTATTGGGAGCTCCAACGTTAGGCGGGTGATGGAGCCCCTTAGGGAAATAGCGAGAAGGTCGGGGAAGAAGGCCAGTGTTCACTCTGTCTACTTTCCGGGGGGTCTCATCCGAGATGTGGAGGAGGCCCTACCGGCGGCGATAGAGAGCACTGGGTGCACCCGACTGCAAATTGTTGCTCATGTCGGCACCAATGACTCCTGCCGTCTGGGTTCAGAGGTCATCCTCAGTTCGTACGGGCGGTTGGCGGAATTGGTGAAGGCGGAAAGCCTCGCTCGCGGGGTGGAATCAGAGCTAACTACTTGTAGTATCGTTCCCAGAACCGACCGCGGTCCTCAGGTTTGGAGCCGAGTGGAAGGCTTAAACCAGAGGCTCAGACGATTCTGCGGAGATCTGGGGTGCAAATTTCTCGACCTCCGCTATCGGGTGGAGAAATGTAGGGTCCCCCTGAATAGGTCAGGCGTGCACTACACGCCGGAAGCGGCTACAAAGGTAGCGGAGTACGTGTGGAGTGCACATGGGGGTTTTTTAGGTTAGAGAATCCCCTCCCTAGGCCCGACAAGACGCCTCCTGAGACGCGGCAAGATAGGAGTAGGCAAAATGCAACAGGGAATAACAATATTAATGTGCTAATAGTAAACTGCAGGAGCGTCTATAGAAAGGTCCCAGAACTGCTCTCATTAATAAACGATCACAACGCCCATATAGTACTAGGGACAGAAAGTTGGCTGAAACCAGACGTAAACAGTAACGAAATCCTAAACTAAGATTGGAATGTATACCGCAGAGACAGGCTGAACAGTGAAGGGGGAGGCGTGTTTATAGCGGTAAGAAGTGCAATAGTATCGAAGGAAATTGACGGAGATCCGAAATGTGAAATGATTTGGGTGAAGGTCGCGGTTAAAGCAGGCTCAGACATGGTAATTGGATGTCTCTATAGGCCCCCTGGCTCAGCAGCTGTTGTGGCTGAGCACCTGAAGGATAATTTGGAAAATATTTCGAGTAGATTTCCCCATCATGTTATAGTTCTGGGTGGAGATTTTAATTTGCCGGATATAGACTGGGAGACTCAGACGTTCATAACGGGTGGCAGGGACAAAGAATCCAGTGAAATTTTTTTAAGTGCTTTATCTGAAAACTACCTTGAGCAGTTAAACAGAGAACCGACTCGTGGCGATAACATATTAGACCTTCTGGTGACAAACAGACCCGAACTATTTGAAAAAGTTAACGCAGAACAGGGAATCAGTGATCATAAAGCGGTTACGGCATCGATGATTTCAGCCGTAAATAGGAATATTAAAAAGGGTAGGAAGATTTTTCTGTTTAGAAAAAGTGACAAAAAGCAGATTTCAGAGTACCTGTTGGCTCAACACAAAAGTTTTGTCTCAAGTACTGATAGTGTTGAGGATCAGTGGACAAAGTTCAAAACCATCGTACAATATGCGTTAGATGAGTATGTGCCAAGCAAGATCGTAAGAGATGGAAAAGAGCCACCGTGGTTCAACAACCGAGTTAGAAAACTGCTGCGGAAGCAAAGGGAACTTCACAGCAAACATAAACATAGCCAAAGCCTTGCAGACAAACAAAAATTACGCGAAGCGAAATGTAGTGTGAAGAGAGCTATGCGAGAGGCGTTCAATGAATTCGAAAGTAAAGTTCTATGTACTGACTTGGCAGAAAATCCTAAGAAATTTTGGTCTTATGTCAAAGCGGTAGGTGGATCAAAACAAAATGTCCAGACACTCTGTGACCAAAATGGTACTGAAACAGAGGATGACAGACTAAAGGCCGAAATATTAAATGTCTTTTTCCAAAGTTGTTTCACAGAGGAAGATCGCACTGTAGTTCCTTCTCTAGATTGTCGCACAGATGACAAAATGGTAGATATCCAAATAGACGACAGAGGGATAGAGAAACAATTAAAATCGCTCAAAAGAGGAAAGGCCTCTGGACCTGATGGGATACCAGTTCAATTTTACACAGAGTACGCGAAGGAACTTGCCCCCCTTATTGCAGCGGTGTACCGTAGGTCTCTAGAAGAGCGTAGCGTTCCAAAGGATTGGAAAAGGGCACAGGTCATCCCCGTTTTCAAGAAGGGACGTCGAACAGATGTGCAGAACTATAGACCTATATCTCTAACGTCGATCAGTTGTAGAATTTTGGAACACGTATTGTGTTCGAGTATAATGACTTTTCTGGAGACTAGAAATCTACTCTGTAGGAATCAGCATGGGTTTCGAAAAAGACGGTCATGTGAAACCCAGCTCGCGCTATTCGTCCACGAGACTCAGAGGGCCATAGACACGGGTTCACAGGTAGATGCCGTGTTTCTTGACTTCCGCGAGGCGTTCGATACAGTTCCCCACAGTCGTTTATTGAACAAAGTAAGAGCATATGGACTATCAGACCAATTGTGTGATTGGATTGAGGAGTTCCTAGATAACAGGACGCAGCATGTTATTCTCAATGGAGAGAAGTCTTCCGAAGTAAGAGTAATTTCAGGTGTGCCGCAGGGGAGTGTCATAGGACCGTTGCTATTCACAATATACATAAATGACCTGGTGGATGACATCGGAAGTTCACTGAGGCTTTTTGCAGATGATCCTGTGGTGTATCGAGAGGTTGTAACAATGGAAAATTGTACTGAAATGCAGGAGGATCTGCAGCGAATTGACGCATGGTGCAGGGAATGGCAACTGAATCTCAATGTAGACAAGTGTAATGTGCTGCGAATACACAGAAAGATAGATCCTTTATCATTTAGCTACAAAATAGCAGGTCAGCAACTGGAAGCAGTTAATACCATAAATTATCTGGGAGTACGCATTAGGGGTGATTTAAAATGGAATGATCATATAATGTTGATTGTCGGTAAAGCAGATGCCAGACCGAGATTCATTGGAAGAATCCTAAGGAAATGCAATCCGAAAACAAAGGAAGTAGGTTACAGTACGCTTGTTCGCCCACTGCTTGAATACTGCTCAGCAGTGTGGGATCCGTACCAGATAGGGTTGATACAAGACATAGAGAAGATCCAACGGAGAGCAGCGCGCTTCGTTACAGGATCATTTAGTAATCGCGAAAGCGTTACGGAGATGATAGATAAACTCCAGTGGAAGACTCTGCAGGAGAGACGCTCAGTAGCTCGGTACGGGCTTTTGTCAAAGTTTCGAGAACATACCTTCACCGAAGAGTCAAGCAGTATATTGCTCCCTCCTACGTATATCTCGCGAAGAGACCATGAGGATAAAATCAGAGAGATTAGAGCCCACACAGAGGCATACCGACAATCCTTCTTTCCACGAACAATACGAGACTGGAATAGAAGGGAGAACCGATAGAGGTACTGAAGGTACCCTCCGCCACACACCGTCAGGTGGCTTGCGGAGTATGGATGTAGATGTAGATGTAGATGTAGAAACTATAAATCAAGAGTCATTCACTCATCCCCATCATGCTCGTGTGCGGGTAACACTTCTGCTTTCCTCCCTATACTGGTATGGACGAACACTTCCCGAATGACAAAACGTAACAAGAAGTGTACTGCCACCCATCATGAACGCAACCAAACACCTTGACTACCCCTCTGCACAGGCACACCTCAACGCTACTTGCTTGACATAAAATGTGGAAGTGGAAATCCGGTACCAGCATTCAATATAGTCAAGGGGCATTGCAGCGTGATACAGCGCTATTTGGAAGTATTCCTTTATTCAGCTAGTTTACAGAGGCGTAATGTCTGCGTGCCACCCACACGCTGTTCTGCGAGTCCAGCCGTCTCAGCACTCCTAGACTGCCAGCACTGCTGCTGTGGTCATCAAGGCCACCTGACAATAGAAGTCGGCCGCGCTCTCCCTGGCGAGGCATAGTGACTGGTGCCGCTCTACTGCCCGTGATTCTGGTGACTGTTTCAGTCTCTGGTCCTCGTTGCCCTCCACGTCATTTGGCCTGCTCTGTCTGACCATGGGATGAAGGTGGTTGTACTGGTCACCCAGGGCCCTCAGCCACTGCTGCTCCTAGGACAGGACCAGACTTAAACCCGCACCCTTGCCGCAACTTGCCGCTAGTGGTGCTTGCCAGATGGACTGTCTTGGACCCACTGCAGACCTCTCTCACTGCACTCCTTCAGTAGACGGTGCAATCTCCTAGTACCCAGCTGCCGTTCCGTCCCACCCTGGTGTTGTGTCCCCAGAGGTGGAATACAACCCAAACAAGTACATAGAAACAAAGTACAGGCTTACACAGAATATTTACAACATCACTGCGAGATTGCCCCCTATATGTATAGACCAGCACAGGTCTGACCCGACTCACGACTGACCTGGCACACCTCTCAAGTTAAAAGTGCCTGACTATTTATATTGATTTTACCCTCGCTTCTGATGTAGTGTCAAAGAGAGATAGAAACTATGGCAGGGGTAAATTCCCATATGTCAGCCACTTACACGTCGCCACTCCAGGCTCTAGCCTACTGCCTCGCCGCATACATCGCAATAACTTAAAGCAAAGCTGAAGTTCCCTGCCTCGCTGTTGCTCCATTCCTTACAAATCATACGTGCGATACGCCGCTGCAGCTCCGCGCCATGTGTACCCAGTTTGGCCTACTGGCTGCCGACTTTTACCACACACTGCCAGCGGCCCCGGACTTCATAGCCCAACCGCGCTTTTACTAAATTATAAACAAAATCCCCCTTTTCTTTCGGCTAAGACTAATACTAGCGCAGCACTTTTGAGTGCGGAGTATAGTGCTCTATATGATCTGTTGGCAGCCTTAATTCCGTTTGCTATATCTGCCTCCTCTTTGTTTTCTGATGTTATTAGTGAGCCAAGATACACAAAACTGTCTACTCTTTCGAAGCTGTACCCATCTAACTGCAGATCATCTGTGTTTCTTCTAAGTCTCTGCGTTACCAAATAGATTTTGTCTCATTAATTTCTGAAGCAAGGTTCTCGGCAGTGGCTTAAAACTCTCTGAAAGCTGATGTATTTCTAGCCCTTATTACTACAACATTTGCATACGCTAAAATTTGAGGAAGTCTATTGTAAATGTTACCCCCTGGGTTTGTGGTTATTGAACTTACTGAATTCTTTAATACCAGGTTGAATAGTACTGGGAATAATGGATCTCCCTGTCTTAGGCCTTCTTCCATTGGAAACGATCTCGACAGACATCCCTGAAATTTAACCTGACTAACTGTTTTCCAGGGTCATCTTACTTAATTTTATTAACTTCTTAGGAAATTTGAATGTCTTCATTGTTTCCCACGGTGCTGATCTTTTAACTCTGTCATAGGCCTGTTTAAAATATATAAGGAGATGTTTTAATCGTACATTATATTTGTGGTCTTCTCCAGCATCATACATAGTGTAAAGATATGGTCAGCTGTAGACCTCCCAGATCCGAAGACTGCCTGGTACTCGCCTAGAATCCTTTTTGCTCTTCTACTTACTCTCTTTGTTATAACAGCAGAAAGGATTTTGTAGATGATACTCAACAGAGATATTCGTCAGTAGTGCTCACACCGCATGTGTGGTCCTTTCCTATGTATAGGGCAGATGGTTGCTAATGTCCGGTCCTCTGGCATTTTCTCTGTTTCCCAGGCCATTGTAATTGTTTTATTTATCCTCCTTACTAACATTTCACCTCCGTGTTTTACCATTTCCGCCGTTATGAGGTCGTATCCAGGAGCTTTGTTGTTCCTTAGTTGCTTTATAATTTCTCTTACCCCTGCTATCGAGGGTGGTTCTGTGTCTACTATATCATCATCTCCATCCACATCTTGTTCTTCTTCAGTTTCTTCTCTACCCCTCCATTCCTCTCCTAACTTACGTTGTGATCGTTTGACAGTAACACTTCAAAATGTTGTGACATGTTTCTATTATTTTCTCCTTTCCAACTATGAAACTGTCTGTCTCATCTTTCAACATATCCACCCTTGGCTGATATCCTCTCTTTGTTTGTCTCACACCATAAAATAATTTCCGACCCTGCTTATTTTCTAAGTTCTTCTGTATTTCATCCATCCTTTCCCTATCCTCTACTCTCTTTTTATTCCGCACTAAATTCTTAGCTATCCCTCTCTCCTCTTTAAAAATAGCCACATTATTTCGTGTTGGTCTTTGTAACATTCCTTGTTGAGCTTGATTTCTATCACCCAGCACCTTTGACATCTCCTCATCAAACCACCCGTTTCTTTTCTGTTTTCCTCTTTCTCCGAGTACCTCGTGAGTTGTTGTCTTTTATGCTAACTTGGTTTCGTCCCACAGTATGTTGATATCCTTCCCCTCCATCGCGCTGAACTTCTGTTGCACTTTGTTTCTATACTCTTCCCCATTCTTCTGGTCTTTAAGCAGCTCCACGTTGTAGACCTTACTTTTCCCCAGCCCCTCCCTTCTGGCTTTTACTGCAATCCGTTCTAAGGTTTTGAGTCTTACCAAAACATGGTCTGAGTCAATATGCTCTCCTCGGCAGCTGATCACATCCAGAATATCTAAGGCGTGCCGTCCATCTATCAGTACATGATCTATTTGATTTCTCGTTATGGAGCTCGAGAAGGAATTACTGATGTACCGAATTGACGTTGTAACAGTACCATAGATAATATGGAAACAGAGGTGGTCGATCTTCAGCATTATTCCTTGCTCAACAGCGGGTAAGAAGAAAATAGATTAGTAACAGATTTTATGGTAAAGAAGTCCATCAATCACGCCATGGTGGAATATGAAACAATAAACCCCATATTATGTCGATTGAGGCTGAGGCTGAAATTTGCCAACTTGAATCTGATTAGTGTGCATGCACCAACGGAGGACGCAGATGAAAAAGAGAGAGAAGAATTTTATGAGAAATTGGAGCAAGTATATGATAAGCTGCCAAAGTACGATGCCAATATTATTCTGGGGGATTGTAAGGCTAAAGTAGGTAAAGAGAAAGAGAACCAACCGGTGGCACCGCCTCATAGTAAACACCTGGGATCAAATAGCAATGGCTGGAAACTGATTGAATTTGCTTTTCGCAAAGGACTGGTGATTAAAAGTACGTGCCTCCCACACAAAGACATTCATAAGGAGACCTGGATATCACAATATGGGCTGACGAGAAAAACTTATAATAATAGCAACAATTTAATCATGTTCCATGGAATGAGTTCCACATTTCTACCCGGAATTGTCTCGCTATTGACCTAGACTCCAGCTGGTCGAGTGGCGTCCGTTGATTCTGGCAGCAAAGACGAGCTATATCGTCAAGACGTCTGCGTAAATTACCAGCGCCATGGCGTTACATTAAATGGTCATATACAGAACAAGGTTGGATTTCTGTTCACTGACACTAAAATGTAAAAATTTTCTTCGCAGTGGCTAAGAAATTCTTAAAACAGAAGGAAAGACCTGTTTTTCGAGGAACTGGTTTGCATGGAGTCTCCAAAATTGAATGGAAACCGAAAGTTGACATAAAACATTTTACCGAAAAACTATTTCTAAGAAAAATCGTCATGAAACATGAGAACACATGGTAATAAAAATATTGTTTAGTAACTGAGGAAGTGGTAAAGCTAATTGCGATTAATAATGCTTTATCATAAAAATAAAATATTTTATTTTGTGTACCAAATATGTTTTGCCTATTCATGGTAGACATCTTTAGTGGCCTACAATAAACAAGAAAATTATTTAATCCTATTCACTTTTCGAATTCTATAGTAACTCCTTGCAGATCACTTAATTAACTTTCTGCGACTATATGGTTGCGTTTCTTATAATTACATTAATTTTCATGCCGTTTTCATGTATCCATTTGATCTTCTACATGTATTAGACGCATACAGAATGGTTTTCTTCAAAATAATAGATCACATTTAAACATCTCATTGCACTTAAACCCTTAATGCTACACATTTCACATGTTCTTGCTCACATTTTTTCACAACTGACTGAGAGATCATGTGAGTTGTAGAGGGTGAGAGTAGAGTGAGGTGTTTGGGTGGGGATGGAGGGAGAGTGACTTGTGGCGCACTGTCTGTGCGTGGAGACAGAGAGAGAGGATGGGCGGGTATGTTTTAGTCTGTTGAATCTAGATACATTTGAGCTACTGTAGCTATCTTCAGTGCTACATGAAAACAAGAACATAATGAAGATTAGGCATTGAATTGTAAATGATTTAACACCAAACTGTACTAATTTTTTTCATATACAGTCACACAAATTCTTCTTGGTGAAGTAATTAGCTTTGTCGGAGATTACTGTAGTGAGCTCCTCAAAAGACAGTTAAATAACTACATGATTCATAGGTCATCTGAGTGATTCTCTTATCCAACTGATGTGTAACGAGTCAGTTTATAGGATATGTATACTTGATTACTTGGTAACATTAATGAAAATACTGCTATTTAGTCCTACTCATATAGCTACACTTAAAAACCATGCTTTTTTTACAGACTGGCAGTTTAAAAAGAATTCGTCCAGGAGAAACGAATGTAGGTTAGTCTTAAAACTTGTTTTGCTACATTTCAGACGTATAATGTTATTGGGAAAATGATCAAACATTTTTGTTGCTCTGTATTGAACTTTTTTCTCAGACGTTCACAGCTTCAATAATTAGTAACAAACGTCATTATTTCCTCTAGTGTTGTTGGTACGGACGCCTCTAGCTTTTTATTTCAAATTGTGATGGATCATTTATGAAGAAATTCATTAGTCAATGTAAGTATTTTGATGGTGCAGTTAAATATCTGGCTCCTTGAAGAAGTAAACGCCACATTATGAGAAAAAATACCACCACAACTGTATCCTGAGAATGTCTTTATTCTGTCACACGACTGGTTTCGGTGTGAGTATAGATTCTTGATGAAAGTTAGCCCACGTCTGCTAGTAACAAGGATACCAAAATAAACGCGCCAAGGAAATAAAAAATACTCTTTTAGCCGTAGTGGGGCTGACGATTGCGGCAATGTGCTGCCGAAACCAGTCGTGTGATAGAATAAAGATATTCTAAAGATACAGCTGTGGTGCTACTGTTTCTCAGATATATCATCAGCTGAAGTCCCTCGTCCATCCTATATGATGGACATTCATAATTTGACCAAATATTATTCTTACTGCTTATTTATCAGCAATCAGTGCTTTCTTTCTAAATGCTGAGTTAGCTCAGACAATTTTTCCATTAGACATTGTTGAGCGGAAATATGCAAAATACGTCAGGAGGCTGATTCATCTGTTTCTGAGACAAGCAATTATAAAAAGAGCCGAAGGAACTAAACTGAACTCTGAGTAGCTCAATAATATGCTTCTTCCAGTTAAAGTTTCCATCAGTTTGTCCCACGAAAAATTTTGAGAATTCCACCCTGTTTACTTACTCCTGTTCACTTAGTGCTACATCAGTCATTGGTATGATTCTGTTACACAGTGTGCTTTCTCAAAATTTGGGGAGAGTGCATTTTCAGAGAATCCATTAATGGTTCTTTGAAAACCGTGTGTAACAATCTCGTCTGTTGTTTTCTCTCTAATGGGATTTATTATAATATAGGTATCATCTGCAAATAGTACCAAAACTGCAAGATGAATTTAAAGTGGAACGTCGTTCATTTCTATAAGGAATAAGAGTGGATGCAAAAGTGAACCTTGTGGGATTTCCTGATTTCTCCACAGACATTAAAATTTTGTCTCTTTCTAACAATTTTTTAATTATTCATCAAAGAATCTTTGCTGTTATTTTGCACCTCTAAGGCGTTTAGATACACCCTAGCTGTTAATCTTTACAGTAAATGATTGTTACATTGGTTCTTGACGGACTATGTTATGCACTAGGAATGAAAAAACACACGACACTGGTATAATATTCTACAGTAGAATATCACACGTTGTCGTATGTTTTTCATTCATAATGATGATATTTAAGTATTTATGAACTAAAATTTGTTTCTAAGACTAATGGTAGAGTGAGACGTACACATATGCAGGCTGAAGAGTTAGTGTCATTAGGTTTTCTCGCCTTTCATTAGGTTGTATGATGGTTCCTGGGCACTTGTTATGTGTGACAGAGATGTCTGCTATAAGTCCAGACGTAAACTGGGAGATTATTTAATACTTGTTGTTTCAAGCCATCTGAGTCCCTATTCGTGGGCTCATATTATCAAAATCTTAATATATTTCTTTCAGGTGACATATTTTCATTACCTCGTTAGTTATCTCTCGCTCATCCAGAATAACTGACCCAGTTTCAGTTAATTCTTGGGAATTACCGGACTACTTTTGAATGAAGGTGATTTACGGGACAAGAAAAGTCAATCCGTTTGTGATATTATGTGGCTATTCCACTGAAAAAACAAACTCAAGCAGACCTCACTATGAGGTTGAAACCATGTTACCAATTTCAAAATACGAAACAATTTCTCTGAGATGAGGTAGGAACTGTCATCTATTGGAAAACGATACGATCTGTTTAATTCAGCATTCAACAGGCATTATAGGTGTCAACATCTCTGGCTCTAGGCTGTTTCAGTTGTAAATAATTAAATTATGTCATGGTAAATGGTCTACCCCATGCGATGCTTGTTCTTCTTTCGTTTAGAATCTCTGTTTACAGTTATGTTGTTTAACATGTTTGATAGAACGAAAGATGGGGTTTTATTTCCTTGTTAAAGTAATGATATTCACCATAATTTTAAAATGATCAAAACCACTGCGTTTGTATAAATAGTGTGCTTGTGCTAAGTCAGTAAAGACAATTTGGTGACGTTATAATTTTTCTTTGGTAAACATATATATGAATTCGTTTATGTTTTAAGAGATTACGTTGATTAATAATATTTTTATTAAACAGTATCGTTTTTCATGAATCCAAGGACCTGAACAGAATTTGGTTCACATCTTATGTACTATGCAGTAGGACAGGCATATTCATGTGAGCAAAGTGATGCAGTATGCTTTATGAAAACCACTACTTTTCACATGAACAGAATTATAAAAATTCTAAAAATCGATAGCTCATACGCTGTTGAGGGAATTTCAAACAGAATTCCGAAAAGTTGTTCTTACTTAATTTTTATCCTTACTAAGTAATGCATCATCAATATACAGAATTATTCCACACAGACTAACATTTAGAGCTGTTAAAAATTTTTATTAGAAAGGTATGTAGAAAAAATTAAAAAAGTATCGTCCAGTTTTCCTTCTGGTGTCTTTTTCCAAAATTTTCGAAAAAATAATGTACTTAAGAGTAGAGCAAGTAAAGAAAATTTACTTAGCGCATAACAGATTGGATTCCAGTAGGGTTGCTCAACTGAAATTGTTATTGATACATTCTGTCATCAAATATAATCCCCAAATAACAAAATACCGCTAGTTGTTATTTTTGTAGTCGTTCAAAGGCATTTGATGGAATAGATCATGTAACTCTTAGAAAAGCTTAAATGTTGTGATACTGATGCCTTTACACACGACTGGTTTTCTAATTTGATGTACTGTTCCACACCGCTTGGTGACTTCTTATCCAAGTTACAACAAAAGCAATTAAGTGGAATTTCTCTTCCTATGCCCTGATTCAAAAATCTTTTGTCTTTCTTCGTTTCGTTCAGTTATTAACGCACCGCGTCGGACGCGTAAAATCGAGATATGCGATGCGTTGTGTGTCGTGGGTAATCGGACAACTGTATGAATCGAACGCATGCTCCGCAAAATACAGAAAACGGATTCGCTTCCCCTTCCAGTGATTCTGCAAGCTATTGTAGTCCCAGCCAGCAGAGTTCTCTACCTTCTTTCCCTGTCTCCAGCTCTCTGTGTTTCTTGTGTTCTCTCTCTCTCTCTACCTCTCACTCTTGTTCTCTCTCCCCCTCTCTCTCTCTCCTATTTCTTTTCTATCTTACTCTATCCATAAATTGTTGAAGGAACAGCTGGACATTGGGGAAGAGTGCTAATCCGACTCCGCATTTGTCCGCAATGAAAAACTTCGTAGGCATTTTGTGCCAGCTGTCCTCGGAAGCGAGTTTTCCTCCGAGGCAAATGTAATGAATATTTTTTTTAAGTAACGAGAACGGTGGATTAGCAGTGAGATACCGTCGCTGGAGCAGAGAGAGAGTGTTCGTCTTTTATTTCTTTCATTTTCTTCCATAAAACCGCTGTTAGCGTCCCGTTCCCATTTCTCTCTTCAAGATGCTGTAGTAAATAATATAAAAAAGGAAGCAATTTGTATCTTAAGTCTCCAGTGTACAATAATTCTTTCCTTCTAAGGAATATAGAGAAATATACAAATTTTTGAAACATCCTTACAGACAGTTTTATAACCTTTCATTATGAAAGAAATCACTGTCCCATCTGAATACAAAATCTTTAACGCAGTGTGCTATAGCTCGATTGAGATTAACTTTCAAGAAAGCATCTTGTAATACATTAATGTACTGTATATGAACATCTCATATTTCTGTGAGACAGTGCATAGCATAAGCTGCTCCAGTTCAGTGACTGGTTGTTGAAATCGTCCGATAAAACATTGCAAGGAGGTCTTAACAAAGGGAAGCGAACAAAGATTGCTGTTACAGACTTTACTATAGCAGCAGTATCAGATACCAATTATAATATTTTAAAAAATACTTAGCCACAAGATACACCACAGTCCTGGACTACCTTCCACTACCGCAACCGTGATTGATAATCCTCCGTACTACAAAGAATGATTGAATAATTCATCTTCTCTAGTTCGTCAAAATTTAAAGTTGAGCACTAACTATGTGCTGTACAGACTATATTTACGGGAAGCCAAATGTCTGGTGTTAGTTAAGAGGCATCATTCTTCTTTTGTTTATTGCACTTAAAAACTTCACAAGGAAACTGATAAGGTTTGCTTACCATGCATCGACACCGTAATGATCTAAATCATATATAATCCATTTGAATTCACGCTATTATTAAGATTGATAGTTGAAACACGTCGGGAATCTAGCTCCCGGAGAAGAACAACTGACCTGTTGGAGCTTTTTCTGCAGTCATATGAGGAGAAGGATGAACAGCTGTGAGAATCTTTCAGTAGGGATGATCTGATGGCCGAAGAAACTGGAAACATAAAAATTTCAATCGCCATGGTTTCCAGGCAAGTGAAGTTTTCAGACAACTGAAATGGCAGGCCATGAAGCCACTGACACCCCTGACGAAGAGTGCCCATTTCTGCGGAAGACAGTGGAGCAGTTATTGCCAGCGAAGAATCGTATGCATTTTAACCACGTGTTGGGATCACGCTAGCATTCGCCTTTATTACAAAGGAAATTGCACCACTCTGTTACGAATACTGGTTTGAATAGTGCTGGTATTTTTGCCTCTTTTTCTGAGGTAATAAGGACTGTGAAACCTCCCTACCCGGAAGATCGGCTGTTTTTGTACGTGAATAGTTCCTTGACGGCAGAGTGATCGCCGCTTATTGACAAAAATAGGGGAAATATAATACTTCAACTTTTAATCATTACGAGTATGTGCTACATGCGCTAGAAACTCTTATTATTGTTAACATTTACGTTATTCAGTGTGTTTGCTGTACGAAGAACCTCAAGTGATTTGACAGTAAGGAATGATTTTAAGTCCAGGAGAGCACGTTTTTTATTCTGCTCTTTGTGAGAGGAGGGCAACTATAGAGACCGTGAGCGGGACATTTGGGGATCTCCTTCTGAGGTTTTCCTCTAAACGAACGATCAGATGCACTCTTTACCACAACTGTGGCTTCAACAGTTGAACCACGAGCCCAGAGGAAGTGCCTGTAGGGATCTGAATTCTGACGAAACTATGTTTGCGGAGGACCGATTGCTGATCCCAGGAGGCGCCACCTGGCCATAATGTGAATACTGGCTCACTCAACATCCCTCTGTTCCATAGCTTGGAGTGGCCTGTCGTAGTTCCGTAGACACATGGGCACGTAGTGCATATGAATCTATATTTTAAACAAAACTCCATAAAAAACATCTTTTCAGTAAAGACGAAGAAGGTACGCGTGTTCATATATTTTTTAATTTATGTATTAAATACATAAAATCTTACTCCACGTTGAGCAGTCAATCTGAATCTAAATCCAGCAGCATTGCCTTTCTTTTTTTCCCCCCTCGATGAAGACATTTTCACGCTGTTACCTAGTGAGATACGTGCTTACAGAAAATAGGATTAACTTTATGATTGTATGTAAGACTTCATATTTGCTAGAACATAATGGAGTGGCATCACCACATGTGAAAGTAATTTCGAGAGTGCTCCAGCGGAGTGTTGTTGCACTGTGTGGTTGTAACTACACTGTGATGTTCAAAGTGAACATTGGGACTGCATACGTTGCGTGACGCTGGAACATCATAAGTATGTTCATTAATCGATGCACTCGTGGAGTATACTGAAAAAAATAATAGTTCCACTTTTTGCCACTAGGTGAAAATATGGCGCTGTAAGCGTCAGAATGTGAAATATTTGCCTATTTGACGTCAGTATGCTATTTATCGCTTGGTGGCGCGCATTAATTTATATTTTGAAGTTTCTGTTGGTGTAAAGGGTTAATAAGGTTGAAGTGTTCCATATGAAAGGCAATGGCTATTGAGAAGGAAGACCGTGCACTGCAGGTAAAGCTGTTTTATTAGGACGGTAGCAATAGCATTCTTACGTTTCAGGAATATCGCCAACGGAAACAGCTGCGAAGGAGCCCTTTATCAATAAAAGTGCTAAAGAATATGATCAAAATATCTGAAGAAACAGATGCATTAGGTGATGTAGCAGGGAGATATAGGTGCCCCATTCCCAGGGCAGTTGTTAATGAAGATGCTGTTGGTATAACTGACCACAAAGCATGTACCTGAAGTTCTGCAGCCAGCACTCAAGCTGTATCACGGGAATTACCTGTCCCCCGCTCAATAGTCAAAAAGATTTTAAGGTGCATTTTACATGGTATTCGTACAACTTTCGCACAGTGCACCAAATGACGCCTTAAAAGAGGCTACAACACCCTGATTTTGCTCTTAGTTTTTTGGCATGCATGGACATGGATTACAAAAAAATGGTTCAAATGGCTCTGAGCACTATGGGACTCAACTGCTGAGGTCATAAGTCCCCTAGAACTGAGAACTACTTAAACCTAACTAACCTAAGGACAGCACACAACACCCAGCCATCACGAGGCAGAGAAAATCCCTGACCCCGCCGGGAATCGAACCCGGGAACCCGGGCGTGGCAAGCGAGAACGCTACCGCACGACCACGAGATGCGGGCCATGGATTACAGGTAGCCAGAGAATATTCTTTGGATGGACAAGGCACATTTTACTCAGAACGGTGCCGTGAATGCACAGAACTGCCACATATGGGGTTCTAGTACGCCATATGTTGTGCAGGAATATCTACAGCACTCATCTAAAGTGACTGTGTGGTGTGGTTTCTCAAGCTCCCTAATTCTCGGTCCGTTTTGCTTCGAGATGACACCTCGCGGGCCTGTTTGATGTACAGTGACATCTTCATATTGTTAGGGCTTCCTTGTACAACAGGTGATTCCAGCTTACCCAGAACACAGCTGTGTCCACACCACTATTTCCACGCAAGATGGGAAGACGCAACATGCCCTTTGCCAGATGAAAGATTTGCTTCGAGAAATCTTTGGTAATGAGCGCACCACCTCTAGGCAATTTCCAGATGTTTGACCTTCCATATCCTGTGACCTAAGTCCATGCGACTTCTGGCTGTGGGGTACCTGAAAGACTGTGTCTACTGGAGACGTATCTGGATTCTTCCTGTTCTGAAAAATAATGTATGACAACATATCGCTCTGACTACATAGCATTTGCTGTGAGCAACTGTCGAGCTTCCCACGTTGCGGATCCAACATGTTGCTGAGTTGGGAGACCGTGTTGAACACATCTTGCAATTTCTAACAGTATCTTCACAAACATGCCAGAACCACCATTGTCATGTGTTTGATCAGTGCTCCCCTTTTCCTACATGCACTTGTTGTGACTGCTTACAGCGCCATATTTTCACCTGTTGACATAAAGTGGGACTATTATTTCTTCAACATACTTCTCGGCGCACCGATTATTGAACGTACTTACGATGTGTTAAGTGTCCTGCGATGTATGCACTGCGGCACTTGTAACACCATCAGTTTAATCATAAACATCCTGTACAGAGAAAAGAAATAATATAAGAAAATTTTGGCGAAACTTCGAACAACCTCTGGAGGCTAGTTAGTCTGTGCAGGGATTAGGAGAACTCCCTCAATATAAAGAAGTCCGAGGCACTACTCACATGAAGGGCAATCACAAAGTTTTAACTATCACCTCTAAGAGGTTAAGTTTGTAACCTCCCTACAATAATTTTAAATAAATAATAATAATATGAGTATGATTCTAATTCAGTGTAACCTCCCCACAAAATTCATTCTTCCACATTTGTAAGCTCGCTACATTCACATTCAACCTCCACACAAAATTTCTTTCCCATTTAATGTACCCACAAAATTCTTTTCTCATTTAATGTAAGCTCGAAACAGAAAAATTCCTAATCCTCGTAATAAAATATAAATTCAGTAACCTGGTAATAAAACAATGTAACTAACCTCTCAATTAAATTGTCGCTCACTTACGACTCTTCAATAATTCACTGTGAATTTAACCTGGTAAATTTTGGGCGACAGCAGTGCTGCGTCGTGGCCCTGTAAGATCATTCTGAATAAAAAAGGAAAAATTCTTACCTTAATAAAGTCGCCAAATATATCTGCTCTTACAATAAATTTTTCCGGCACAGCTCTGTGCAATGCTGGCCGATAGATTTGTCATTTATGAAAGGAAGCAACTGATTTTTCTTTTGCAACAATCGGAATGATCATGGATTGGAGAAATTAGTGAATTCTTTAAATTGAAATGAATGCTTGTTAAAAAATTACTTTATATGACAAAGATTATTATTAGGACATTTTTAAAACATTTACATGGGAGCTCAGATAACATTACTAAATATGCGCGAGGCTGCTTTTTACCTTATACAATAATACTCAGGCTCCGGCATCGCTGCACCGCGACCGACCAGCCGACACGATACAGCATACAAGACCAGAGCAGACTCCAGACTAGCCACTAGCAACAACTTATTGCTACAGCTACACAGTTCCTACTCAGTCAACACTGCTCTCTGGTCAGCGATTCTCTTATACCTTGCATATCGCAGGCAGCGCATGAGCAATACATCGTAATGACATCTGCTCGGACCTCTTACATAACCCTCCACTGGGGGGCAAAAATTTGGCAGCGATGGTGAGTTAATTGGACTTGCCATGAGCACCAAATTTTTCTTAATTAACTAAGTTTACAGTCACAGGGTATATACATATATACAGGGTGATTCAAAAATGCCTGTAAATATTTCAAGGGTGTATTTGTGAGGTAAATATAAGACAAAAATGTTCTATACAATTTTTTCCATACTTGGCTTATTACAGAGTTATGAACAAAACAGGATAATACATTCAATACAACGTAAGGTATTTAATTCCCAGAGTTCACAGTTTAATTACAGTGCATTTGGACTAACAACGAAAACTGATAAATATACGTGACGTAACAAACTGAAACAATTCCTCGCGAACACTGTATTAATTTAGGTCCTGTTGATTGAACTACAGCAATGCACAAGAACTAAGGAAAATTGAAGCATTTTACAGACTGTACTGTACTGTACTGTATTTGCACAAATCTTAATGCAATGCATGTTCAAAATGCTGTCCCTGAACTTGCAGACAGACCCGTGCTCGTCGCATCAATGATCTCTGCACATTACACAGTCCGTTCAACTCTCCACGAATAATTTCACAACCACCTTCAATTCTTTGTTGTAGCACTTCTCTGTTCGGTACTGCAGAAGAATACACCAATGTCTTTAGTCGGCCCCATAAATAAAAGTCTAAAGGGTTCAGGTCAGGTGATCTGGCTGGCCAAGCAATTGGTCCTCCGCGACCTATCCATCGATGTGGATACGCAGAATTGAGGTACGCCCTTACGTTGCGGCTGTAATGGGCGGGAGCACCATCGTGCATAAACCACATGGTGGCTCGTGTTGCAAGAGGGACATCCTGTAACAATCCAGGCAATTCTCCCTCCACAAATTCGCAGTACGCGTGCCCATTCAGCCTTGGAGGCAGAACATGAGGTCCGAGTAAGTAATTCCCCACAATACCACACCAAATGTTTATGGAGAATTGATGTTGATATCCACGCACAATTCTCGCGCCAGGATTCTCGACAGCCCACTGGTGCATATTATGCGAATTGATTACACCCGCACGAGTAAACATGGCCTCATCTGTGAATAATATCCGCCGAATGAACATTGGATCATTCAAATGACGCTCTTGTAACCACTGGCAGAATTGCTGACGGCGAGGATAGTCTTCAGGTGTCAATTCGTGCACTTTTTGCAGGTGAAATGGATGCAACTGTTGTCTCCGAAGCAGCCGCCATACAGTAGATTGTGGAAGTCGTACAGCTGCACTAATTTGTCTCGTACTGATAGATGGATCTTGGTCTACCAGGTCCAAAACATGTTCCTCGACGTTCACTGCATGCTCAAGTGGTCGACCTGAATGTGGCCCAGGACGAATGCCATACTCCCGCATACGTCTGTCCACAGATACAAACGTCTGATGACTTGGTAACCGTCTTCCTGGAAACAGCTCACTGTACCTTCGTCTTGCTGCAAGTGCATTTCCATCTGCTGCACCATACACAAGGTGCATATCAGCATACTCACTGTTTGAGTACATCATGTGCACGAAACCTTTAGCCTTCCGACGATGAATGAACGACAGGACGTACTTTTCCGTTACCAACAACATCAGCGCCATCTTCCGTACAGTTGGAGTAAACATCACGTGCAAACAAAAACAAACACTATTCATGCAGTTTCGAATCAACTGTTGGGAGATACGTATGTGAATTACGTACCAGAATATGGCATCCTGCTGCTTGCACTGCCGTCGTTTTGATACGGACATGACTTTCGTATTTAACGATAACTCTGGAATTAAACGTTTATGGAAAAACATTTATAGAACATTTTTGTCTTATATTTACCTCACAAATACACCCTTAAAATATTTACATGCATTTTTGAATCACCCTGTATAAGTGCAGAACATAAAATGAAATAGAGTGCACGTGCACTGAGTACAGAACATATCAAGAAATTACAAAATGTATATGCAATGAGTACAAAACATATTAACAAATGACATTAAGTGCACACGCACTGTATATATTTCTACCATTTTACAAGAACTCTTATACGCAATGAGTACAAAACATATTAACAAATGACATAAAGTGCACATGCACTGTATATATTTTTACCATTTTATAAGAACTAGTATACGCAATGAGTACAAAACATATTAACAAATGACATAAATTGCACACGCACTGTATATATTTTTACCATTTTACAAGAACTAGGATAGGAAATGGAAGGATTGCGTCATGGTTGTAGCACACTAGGTTGCACGTAGCTGCACTGAAAGTCCATATCTTTCTACAGAAGCACAACACCAAGTGAGACAATCTGAAGTTCTCTTCCCTGAAGTATTAATCATTGTAGCCAAGCCACTGAAATGTCGTATTAATATTCAATGTTATCATTTTGGTAGTACATTAGGTACACCAAACAGTGGGACCATAATAACATCTCCATCGTTCAATGTGGTGGACAGCATGATGTGTCAACACCACACTCTTTCACCAACGTAGAATTAGTGCAACAACCAAATAAGGTGCTCCATGGTCATAAGGATGAACAAGACAAACGGATATTGCAGTAATTTCTAGTAATTATGTCATAAGGTGAAGGGCATTAAGTCTTATGCTAGTCATCATTGAGAATTACACTAGTCTATCAACCGATTTGAGTAATTGGTGACACTCATTGCCTAGTTACTAAACATTTCTGTACTATGTATGAACTATTACAGAGTATTATTCATAAGTCATCTGATTACAGTGAACATTTGCACTCATTGGCCAGTTACAAACCATCAGAAGTCATCATTCAAAACAGGAGTTAATTAATGGCATAGCATTAACATAATTCATCTAGTTCTAGTAATCATTGGCACTCATTGGCCAGTTACAAACCATCAGAAGTCATCATTCAAAACAGGAATTAATTAATGGCATAGCATTAACATAATTCATCTAGTTATAGTAATCATTGGCACTCATTGGCCAGTTACAAACCATCAGAAGTCATCATTCAAAACAGGAGCTAATGAGTGTAGCATCAAGCTACTGGTATTCATATATAATAACATGTAAGTGACATAAGACAAATTTAAAATATAAGAAACAGTGGCAATCATTGGCCAGTTACTAAACATATAGCAAGTATTGAATATTACAAAACATTTTTCATCATTCAAGTGACATAGGACATATTTAAAATATAACACACTGTAACTATTACTCAAGGTCTGTGGTTAGAAAACATCATTCAGTATTACTCAGAACTCTCTTAAACTGTTAGCATTATTTGGGACTGGTAATACATTTTTTTGTGCTAGCAATGCATTGCGTTGGGATCGATAATTAATTGCTGGGGCATGAAAATATTTGCTTTTGACTTATTGCTGCAAATAAGGATTAGTAAAGTCATTCGTCATGAGTCAGCTGGAGCAAGGTTATGAAACAAGTAGAGTATATGTGATCACATTCATGAATGACACACACAAATGGGTAAAAAAAATGCAAGTACTAGAACAGGTTTAATGACTAACTGCTTATAGCACATTAATTTCATGAATAACTTCTCCTGGAGAAAAAAATATAAAATGGATTATTCAGCTGAAAGAAGAAACGCATATTATGCTGAAAAGTAGTGAACTTCGAATTAACAGGTAATGAAACGTGTACTCAATATGTATGTACTCTAGCTGTCCTTTCCAAAACATTCAGTCATTATACCATGCGACATAAGACATACTGTCAAAACGAACTGCAACAAATACTTAAATAACTACATAGCATTTCTTAACTAACAGTAAATATATAAACTTCATCATTATTGTGGTGTCACCGCCAGACACCACACTTGCTAGGTGGTAGCCTTTAAATCGGCCGCGGTCCGCTAGTATACGTCGGACCCGCGTCTCGCCACTGTCAGTGATTGCAGACCTAGCGCCGCCACACGGCAGGTCTAGAGAGACGTCCTAGCTCTCGGCCCAGTTGTACAGACGACTTTGCTAGCGAAGCTACACTGACAAATACGCTCTCATTTGCCGAGACGATAGTTAGCATAGCCTTCACCTACGTCATTTGCTACGACCTAGCAAGGCGCCATTATCAATAGATATTTAACTAGTGATGCCTGTACCTTCAGACCGATGTTCTCCAATTATGGATTAAAGTTAAGTATTACATCAACTACATACTTTATTTGCTACCATAAATTCCTTTACTTGTTCCAGACCTCACGTCAGTCTGCGTGAGCTTAAAAGCGTGCATTTCGGCCTCCTCTAGCAACACGGTGTTGGCTCTTCTGCCAACACAATAATTATTCTCATCTGCAAAGAAAAACTTAAAAGTGGTGTGTTAAATGGCCATAAAAAATTCATCACTATCATCACCTGCAAAGAAAAACTTCATTATTCATATTAGCATATTCTTCATATAACTATTCAACACCATTCATTATCATCTGCAAAAAAGACACTTCATTATTCATATTACCATTTACTTCATGCAACTATTCATAGTATAGAGTTTCTTATTTCTAGCATATTTCATCACTAAAACTAAGATGTGTAGTTCTGTCTGACAGCCTGCATCAATCGCCTCGTATTCTGAAACAAAAAATTAGTTAAGACTGCTATCATACAATGTGTATAGTATATTCTTGTTAATGCTTGTTAATTCTGATCCATTTACTCTTCATGACGAGGTATTGCATCTTCTTTCGTTCATTCCAAAGGTGAAATTCCCATTTCATAGTAATCCACTGTGGTTTGTTTAATTTATTTCTTTTACACGTTATTGCTTTCTGAAAATGATGAATAGGGATTGATATCTTGCATTTAAATCATATACTTATTAAATAAAAACTTGTTTCTAGTGATATAATTAAGCATACCGCATAGCATGACAGAAAACGTATTATGTCAAAAACATAGACAGTGTTCAGGTGCAAAAATGTACACAGAGTATCATAATGTAGTAGCAAAAAAAAATGTAAAATAGTCAAGATATTGAGATATCATAAGGAAAAATGTCAAAGTCAACTGGCGTTTGTTATATCTTAAAGATTTCGTAGTGCAAAAATGGAAAATGTGCACGGGTCTGATATATAACGACAAGAAATGACTTTCTTTGTGTTCGGCTTGTATGTTGTGTAGTTGATAGAGGCGAGAGCTGAAGACTTTAATGGAGAAGGAATTTGATAACATTAATATGTCACTAGAAAGAATTGCATAATTGGTCATAAAATATGTAAGTTTATCTCAATAAATGTGCACGGTCTGATGTGTAACGAAAAGAAAAGCGACCTGCTAACCTTATTTGCCAGGCACTTGCCAAGAAAAAATATGATAATCATCAGTAAGTAGTCACATAAATATAATTGCATCATTGGTCATAAAATATGTAAGTTTATCTGGAAAAATGTGCACGGTCTGATGTGTAACGACAAGAAAAGCGACCTGCTAACCATACCTTGCCGGGCACTTGCCAAGAAAAAATATGATATCATCTGTAAGTAGTTTCATAAATATAATTACAACATTGGTCATATAAAAATCAGAAAATGGCATTACAGTCTGATAAATCATAAAGTATGTTCATTCAATAAAGGGTTTAATATTGGAGACATGGTGATTGCCTTTACTTTTTCTGGTTCTCAGAGTTTCGACGTGTACTACATTGGGGTGAGGAATGCTGTGAATTCGATATGGACCTGCGTATAGAAGCTCAAATGTACTACATCTACTCTTTCCTCTGTTGGATAAATAATGTGTGCGTACTAATATCTTCTGTCCAATGTGAAAGTCACGGCGTGTACAAACCTGTTTTTGCTGTCTTCTCCGGCGCTCTGCGGCACGTTTGATGTTGTTCAGCGCAATGTCAATTATTTCATGGTATCGTAGTCGACGAGATGTAGGAAAGGATACTAATTCTTTAATTTTGTTAGGTGGTTCAACGGTTTTCATTATAACAGTCGGAGACAGCATAGTAGATTCATTTGGTATCGAGTTAATTACATCCTGGAATGACAGTATGTGTGTATCCCAATCAACATGTTTTTTATGGCAATATATTCTACATAGTTTACCAGTTTCTTTCATTAGTCGTTCACAAGGGTTTGAAGAAGCGTAGTACCTGGATATATAGATCGGAGAAATGTTTCTAGCTCGTAACATACGTGTCCATATAGCAGATCGAAACTGTGATCCATTGTCGGAAATTACTTTCAATACATGCCCTACATGAAATAAAAAATGTTTTACAAATGCATTCGAAACAGATTTAGCAGTAGCTTGGCGTAACGGAGTGAAGGTAACAAATTTTGAAGTGAGTTCAACAGCGACAAAGATGTAGCAAAAACCTCTATTAGTTCTGGGAATCGGACCAAAAATGTCTACAGCGGCCATGTGTCTCAATTTAACAGGTACAATGGGATGTAATGGAGGAATATGTGAAGTCGTATCTGACTTAGCTTTCTGGCAAATTTTACATGACGCTAAAACTCGTCGAATACGTTTCTCCATATTGGCAAAATAACAGTTCTGTCTCAGAATAAGAAAACATTTTCTGGGTCCATAATGTGCGTAACTTAAATGAGCATACCAAATTAATTTGTTAACAAGTTCGTCAGGAATGCATTGTAACCAATTGTTGCTGTCAGGGTGAGAGCGGCGAAACAGAATATTATTGCGTACAGTGTAATGGTTTCTAATGGTAACATTATTCCTATATTGCCAAAGGTGTTTAATTTCTTTCCATACGTTGTCTTTACTCTGCTCTCGTGCTATGTCTCCTAATGACGACGAAATGAAATTTTCAAATGCAACTTGTTGAATATACATGACGCTGAAATTTGCTTTGCAGAAGTTGGTTGCGATGTCTTGCTGATTGTTGCTGAGAGAACGGGATAGTGCGTCTGCTACAATATTTTTTTTTACCGGGAATGTGAACAATTGTAAAATTAAATTCCTGTAAATAAAGTTTCCATCTGCTTAACCTCTCGTGTGTAAATTTTGCGGAAAGTAAAAACTGTATAGCTCTATGATCTGTGTAAACGGTAGTGTGTCTTCCACAAAGAAAATGCCTAAATCTCGTAAATGCCCATACAACACACAATATTTCAAAGTCTGTAACAGATTAATTGCGTTCAGCAGGTGACAGAATGCGACTCGCAAAGGCGATGTTTTTAATTACTGTACAACCATCTTCTTCAATTTCCTGAAAAATGTGTACGCCTAAAGCGGTGTTAGAACTGTTGGTGGCAATGGAAAAATTTCTAGTAAGATCTGGATGTGATAAAAGTGGTGCATTCAACAAAGCTTGTTTCAAATTAACAAACTCAGACTGTGCTTGGCTATCCCAGGACCAAATAGTGTTTTTACCCGTCAACTGGCATAATCTAGGGGTGTCTAAAGCAGAGTAATGAATAAATTTGCGAAAAAAGTTAATTAAACCCAAAAAGCTGCGTAGCTGTTTCTTCGTCGTAGGAACAGTAATATCACGTAAAGCTTGAAGTTTTTCCGGGTCAGGCGCAATGCCTTCTGCTGAAATTACATGTCCAAGGAATTTTATGGAAGTTTTGCCAAAGTCCGATTTGCTAAGATTAACTGTGAGTCCTTGTGCACGAAAAGTTCGTAACAGTTGTTCAAGAATCAAATTGCGTTCAGACCAATTAAGAATGTCGTCTACATACGTTGTGATTCTGTCTTTTAATTCTGTCGGAAGTATAGTATTCAAACCGCGAATAAATGCTGCTGAAGAAATAGTTAAACCGAACGGTGATTTACAAAATTGATAACAGTCACCAAAACAGAGAAAAGCCGTGTACTTTCTGCAGTCCGGATGGAGCTGAATTTGCCAAAATCCCGATTTCAAATCTAATGTGCAATAAATAGCAGTACCATGAAATTTCTGTAGAAGTTCTTCTAGTGTTTGAGGGCGATCTGTTTCATTAATAATAATGTCATTGATGTGGCGCGAATCAAGTACGAGCCGAAGTGATCCATCCTTTTTCCTAACAATATGGAGCGGGTTTATGTACGGACTAACTGTCGGTTCAATAATTCCTTGGTCAAGCATAGTTTGCAATTCCTTCTTAACTTGATCTCTGTAAATATAAGGAATGGGACAATGTTTGGCTTTAAATGTGTCGTGCTGTTTAACTAGAAATTCATACATAAAACCGGACATAGTACCAGGGACGTAGTCAAAAACTGGAGCTTGCTGTAAAAGAATTTTGTGTAGTTGAGTACGTTCGTCGTCTGTATTTGCACTGCTCTGTTTAACTTTATCAGAAATCATCTGTATAACGTCATAGTCGGCTTCGTCTGGAGTATTATAGTTGTGTACGTACGTATCTGTGAACAATGTAAAATGACAGTCTATGTTACGTGATGCAGAAATGCCCTCTGTACGGTTAATTGTTTGTTCTTCTGCACATAAAGAGTGCTGAAATTCTAATGCCAGTTGTACATTTTCATCCTTTAACATTAAATAGGAATTTTGAAAGTCAATAATTGCGTCGTGTTGTACCAGAAAATTCGTACCTAAAATAACTTCTGTTGTCAATAAGGGAACAATCCAAAAATTTGAGTGAAACGCATGACCTGCAATACAAAATGATAAGTGTGTCTGTAACTTTACATCTACTCCTTTACCAGATACTGCTCCTTTTACCTTAGTTTTGCCTAATGGTAACGTAGGATAGGTATTCCCTTTGTTACATTCGTTGAAAGTTTCCTCATTTATAACTGACATAGGTGATCCAGAATCTATTACTGCCGAAAATTTGGATCATCCAATCTTTACTTCAATGACTGGGTGGGAAATGGTTTTTTTGAATAACTGGTTTTTCCTGCAAAAGAGTGTCTCGGATGTCGTCAAAAGTAATAACATTTTCGTGAACAAGATTCTGTGTGTCAAAAGTATTGCTTGCGTTGCTGGAAGATGCAACCTGTACTGTATCTAGTCAAATTCTTTCTGACGTGCTGTTATTTTCGGGAGGATGGTGTGGCATTTCAACTATTTGTACTGTTCTGTTATTTCGTCCTGACGTATTACGTTCCGGATCGTATCTACTGTCTGGTCCATTCATGGTAATTTGTTGTTGCGGATGATTCTGCTGCTTGTAAGACCGACTGTTATTAAACGTACGCTGAAAATTGTGCTCATTACTTTTACGTCTGTCATGATAGTCATTACTATACGGTGCATTGCGATATGAGTTGAAATGGTGTGTTTTCTGTACGTAGTGATTTCCTTGTTGCTGTGCGTTACTATTTGGCGGAGCCGACGCTATACGTGTAGGCGGCGAAACATTAAAGCTTGGTTGACCTTGCATATTACATTGTTGGTTAGGTATGCTAACCGGCTGGTTTTGTTGCTGTTGTTGGGAAAAAAGCCTCTATTGTTACAAAAATTTTGTCTTTCATTAAAATTACGCTGATAGTTCTTGTCATTTTAAGAGTGTCTAATGAAAATTGTCACTTTCGATAAAACTTGTCATACCGGGTTTTCTTCACTCATTCTTAATCCTAGACAGATCTATAGTTGAAGAGCTGTTTTGATAGATAAAAAGGATAGTAAAAGAGTAGGCAGCAGTGCAGAAAACTAAACATGAAATAGCACTACTACGGCTCGGGGCCCTGTGCACGCTACGGCACATATTCATCGAAGTGTAATGAATCCCCTGAGGTCTCTTACGCGCTGCAAATAAATTTTAGTTTCTGCGTTACAGGCAATGCCGGTGAAAATTCAAAAACAAATTGTTGTATCCAGGCCAATTCTAGTTTCTGCATTACAGGCCAAGCTGATGAAAATACAAAAACAAATTGTCGTATCCAGTCCAAACGATGTATTTGTGTTCTGTCATTTTTAAATACCTTAGATTCTTTCACGGATAGAAAGTGCTTGTAACCAAAATTTTCGTCTCTGAATGTCTGAACAGGTTCAGGATTGTATGCTAGTCTGTTTGTCTGTGACTGTTCGGAATCTAAGTCACGTACTCTCTGTAAATTACCTAAATTACACTGGCTGCTCGAGTGTGACAAATGTTCGGAATGTGGCGTATGCTGTGACGTGTTAGTGACTGAAACATTTTTCATTTCTGTCACTTTAAAACGTTCGTCAATTTGGCTGTTCTGTTGTTCAAATTTCGTATCTACTTTCGCATCCATAGTGCGTGAAAGTTCTGCTGACATTAATTTAAACTCGTCGCGTAACTGTGTTGCGTTTTCAGAGCATTGTTTAGCGACTGCACTAATTTCGTCTCTAAGTAATTTCGTTGTAGCTGCTTGCGTATTCCTTAATTCTTGAGCCACAGATCTAATTTCTTCACTACTGCTCCTAGCACAAGCCTTAATTTCCTCACGTAATTGTTCTTTAGTATTATGACGTTGCACGGTAACGGCTGTAATCTGTTCACTAAGTTGTTTGTTATGTTAGTTAAGGTTGTCGTGTTTTTCATTCAACTGTTTGGAACTTTCATTAAATTGTTTGCACGATTCAGTAAGTTGTTTATAATTGTTGTCTAGTTTTTCATTAAGTTGTTTGTACGATTCGTTAATTTGTAGCAATACTGCCATAACTTGATCCCAGCCAATATTACTTACTCTATTCTCTGTGCTGTTTGATGACGTATCTGCAATTGTCACGTCTTGTGTAACCATTTGGTCATTCTCTGATTCTTGAAAAAGTTTGCCAGTTGGATGTGCACTGTTGGTCACTACACCGGAATCAAATAAATCTGACATATTTTGAGTATATTGTTCACCTTCGTTACAATCATTTATCTGTTCACTGTGTAAATTTTGTAAATCAGGCGTGTCAAACTGGGCACCGTTCATTGTATCGAAACGTGCCGCGTCATCAATTGTCATTGAATTAACAGAGGACACTATTGAATTTGTTTGCTCATCATCTGGAATAAAATCATTACTAGTGATCGGTACGCACTGATTGTCTGTAAATGGAGGATTATCGCTATTACACTAAGTGCCGCAAGTATTATTGGTCAAATTAATCGTGTCGGCTATTTCACTCATTGAACATCGCGATGTACTGTTAACAGTTTTTCGCGGCATTTTTCACAAATAAAAATAAGCACAAAAATGAAACAAAGACAAAGCAAAAATGGAACAAACACAATTACAACAAAGAGCAATAAATTGCCGATGATCTGTGAAAGAAAGAGTGACAAATTAGTAAATGCGTTGCGCCACATGCAAACTACATTTAAGCAAATAAGAGCAGATATATGACTACTTCTCAGAAAATACGATCCTGGCCGGTTGTCGCCAAGTGTAACCTCCCCACAATAATTTTAAATAAATAATAATAATATGAGTATGATTCTAATTCAGTGTAACCTCCCCACAAAATTCATTCTTCCACATTTGTAAGCTCGCTACAGAAATTCATTCACATTTAACCTCCACACAAAATTTCTTTCCCACTTAGTGTACCCACAAAATTCTTTTCTCATTTAATGTAAGCTCGAAACAGAAAAATTCCTAAACCTCGTAATAAAATATAAATTCAGTAACCTGGTAATAAAACAATGTAACTAACCTCTCAATTAAATTGTCGCTCACTTATGACTTCTCAATAATTCATTGTGAATTTAACCTGGTAAATTTTGGGCGACAGCAGTGCTGCGTCGTGGCCCTGTAAGATCATTCTGAATAAAAAAGGAAAAATTCTTACCTTAATAAAGTCGCCAAATATATCTGCTCTTACAATAAATTTTTCCGGCACAGCTTTGTGCAATGCTGGCCGATAGAGTTGTCATTTATGAAAGGAAGCAACTGATTTTTCTTTTGCAACAATCGGAATGATCATGGATTGGAGAAATTAGTAAATTCTTTAAATTGAAATGAATGCTTGTTAAAAATTACTTTATATGACAAAGATTATTATTAGGACATTTTTAAAACATTTACATGGGAGTTCAGATAATATTACTAAATATGCGCGAGGCTGCTTTTTACCTTATACAATAATACTCAGGCTCCGGCATCGCTGCACCGCGACCGACCAGCCAACACGATACACCATACCAGACCAGAGCAGACTCCAGACTAGCCAGTAGCAACAACTTACTGCTACAGCTACACAGTTCCTACTCAGTCAACACTGCTCTCTGGTCAGCGATTCTCTTATACCTTGCATATCGCAGGCAGCGCATGAGCAATACATCGTAATTACATCTGCTCGGACCTCTTACAAGTTACAAAATTGCTGGCTTATTTAAGTATAAGTGCGTGTCTGGTATACGTTGATATCCTCGTGTCACACTACCACACCACGCCGGTAGAGGAGACAAAAAAAAATGGAGCAGTCAGTCTCCACTTTATTAAGGAGCTGTGCCATTTTTGTTTTCGCTCCTTTAGCGGCGTCCTACTTACTATGAAGTGGGGATTTCAATGTACCCTTGGAATACGATGTACACGTCCCTCCAAACAAACAACACTACAGTTCATTTTCTCGAGGTGCTGACTGAAACGTAGAGACTACCCTCCGTAAATAGGGGGAAATGTCCATTATTGTTAGATTATATAACTGTCGATCACTCATCGGGATAAGTAATAAAAATCAAATATCTTTAAAAAAATCTTTATTTCAATGACAACAATAATAGTTATACAAATTAACCTACCACCTTAGTGATTAGTGAGTCCTAATGTTAATACAATATTGTATGTTATCAGCAGCTATTACAGTTATTACAATGTTACAATTAATTTGTAAGCTACAGACAGTATGACACTGTACATGTTAATAGGAAGATTACGATTGTTAATCTATTCACTACTACTTAGTTGTTAGTTTTCCTACCTACTTGTTAATTCCTAACTGCCTGCAGCGTTACAGGTGTGTTAGCCTAGATATAAATCTACTTCAAGGCCTTGCTCATCAAATATCTTGTAAGATAAGACTATATATTTTTCACGCGACTTTCCTTCGCAGGATGCATAGTTTCCGTCTCCAAGGAAATGCAGATAATTTCACGCCGCATACAGATCAAGAATAATTTAAGTAAAATGATTTAAATTGCCTAAGCAATGAGGAACCAGTTGTCGAAATAGGATTTATTTCGTTTTTTCTGGCGCAATCGATGGAAAGAGCGAGAGAGAGAGAGAGAGAGACAGAGAGACGATCTGTGACACACAAGAAAATTGCCATCTGTTGGGAATAAGGAAGGATCAGTGGAGAAAAGAACTGTCGGTGAGACGGACATCTGTGTGGAGTGAGATAACCTAAAGAGCACCGGCGAGGGTTATTTATGTATTTATTTATTTTTATAGATGTAATTATAAAGCGATGATTATGCTTTTCTTATTGTAAAGGGAAAGAAATGATACTCCAGACAGAGGCAGCACGTTTCCTTAATCCATTCTAAATAATAATGTTCTTCCTTCTGGAATGGAGAAAGGAAATGTGCTGCTTCCGTCTGGAATAATAAAGAAAATGATCTGTGAGTTTAAAAACACAGATTGTTTTTTTTATGAGAAGCAAATGGCAATGAGTGGTGATACAAACTTCTCATAAGATTGTAAATAACGATTGTCTGTTTATGAATTTCATGTTAAAATGATGTATTTAAACGTTTCTTTTCTTTCAGTAATTAGCTTGCATGCTGTCTAGTTTCTTTTAAAAATTGAACTAAAAAAAATCGGTACAAGAGAGTTTTGCTGTTGATGCAAGGAAGTAGCGAATCGGACAACATCGCTTACATCTTTGTTTTCAGAAAGAAGCGAAACACGGCATCTATTCATGGGGTAAGTAAATTGAAAAGCCACTGCACGAGAGTATTTCACACTGTGGCAGTTGGTGTTTGTTTTTCTTGTAAGATAAACAGTAGTGATAGTGTGTACTATATGGATGACTTTGATTAGACACATGCGAACGCTTTTCCATGTATATCTAGTAGCTCTGGCCTCCCAGAGAATAATGCGGTAAGTGCAAAAACATATTTTCGAAGATTTGTATAAATAATTTATCTGCTTTGCACAGATTGCAAACTATCACTATAAATCCGCCACTGCAATTTTTGGAACCAAATTATGGTCCGTCCACTGAAAACTAGGTTGAAATGATAATTAAATCGACACGCTAGCCCCGTCCCGTGACGGAGTCTTGGCAGATTAATTTGCCACGAGTAATGAGTGTGATGTGCAAACATCTATTAGGTGCACTACGTATGTAGTGGTGTGGACATGTTGAGAATGTGTGTCTCACGGGAAGCATGCAAAGTATAAGTCCCTGCAGGCGCACTTTTCTCTGTGCTCTCGGTGGCTCAGATGGATAGAGGGTCTGGCATGTAAGCAGGAGATACCGGGTCCGAGTCCCAGTCGGGGCACACATTTTCAACATGGCCCTAATGATGTATATCAATGCCTATTTGCAGCCAGGGTGTCGATTCAATTATCATTTCATTCTAGAGAAGTTGCACGGTCATCAATGGTATCTGTTCTCTCAGGAACAGGTACCCCCTTCATATATAGAGAAAACTAGGTCTTAATTACCTCTCATATTACTTTACAACAGCAAACCCTCTTTATTTACTTTGGATACAGGTTTTGGCCCAGTATCCTGGTGATCGAATTTAAATATTCTCATTAAATACTTCATACACCCCTCGAGCAAAGTACAATACACATGCGGTTGCTTTACGTGATTTAACAGCTTCACCCTAAAGTAGAACGACCACATTAAACTAAATGCAAGGAAATCGGATATCAAGCTAATGTTCATTAGAAGTTCTGTTATGACATTCTATTCATCCACAAAGTAAATGGCTTACATCACACTTGTTCACCTATTATAGAGTACTGCTTGCAGTGGCCAGTTGCCAGATAGGATTAAATGATGAGATGAATAAGACGCAAAAAAAAGAACAGTGCATGTTGCCACAGTTGTTTAGACTGTTAGTGAGAGAGCACTTCGAATTCCTAATGTTAAAAAACCGAGTACATCATTATTTTGTTACACATTTTTACGAGCTTGAAATAGGAGTGACTTCAGTAATGGATAGGAACTGTGATTGCTGTGTACAGTTGAGAGCTGAGTTGGTGACCCTTCGCTCACAGCTCCAGGCAGTGTTGAGACTGGTGCCAAGGGGCATCACTGGGTGGGGGGGGGAGAGGGGGTCGGACGCAGAGATGCGAGGGATTTCAGGCACGTATCACGTGTCCCCTGTTGGTCCACTGCTGTGACTGCCCTGGGTACTGCCTGCACTGAGGTTGATCCCTCATCCATGGTCGAGTGGGAGATCATTCCGAAGTCTGGCAGGCAGCGAGAAACGTTCTGAGGGGCTGATAGTAGGGCCTCCCTGGTTCATTTAACTAACAAGTTTCGGGCGTGATCTGTGGCTGACGATGTCTCTAAGCCAGATGCAGTCGTCCACCCTGTTCCAGAGGAAGCTTCAGGGAGCGCAAGGTCTGGGCATTCACAGAGGGTAGGTTTGCTGGTAGTTGGGAGCTCCAACGCTAGGCGCGCAATGGGGCTCCTTACGAACATGGCTGCCAAGGAGGGGAAGGAAGCCAGCGTGCAAAAAAAATGGTTCAAATGGCTCTGAGCACTATGGGACTTAACTTCTAAGGTCATCAGTCCCCTAGAGCTTAGAACTACTTAAACCTAACTAACCTAAGGACATCACACACATTCATGCCTGAGGCAGGATTCGAACTTGCGACCGTAGCGGTCGTGCGGTTCCAGACTGTAGCGCCTAGAACCGCTCGGCCACCGCAAGCCAGCATGCACTCTGTGTGCATACGGGGGGAGTCATTCTGGATGTGGAAAGGGTGCTTCCGGATGTATAAAGAGTACAGGGTGCAGCCAACAGCAGGTGGTGGCTCATGTCGGTACCAATGACGTGTGTCCTTTCGATCGGAGGAGATTCTCTGTGGTTTCGGGCGGCTAACGGAAATAGTAAAGACTGCCAGTCCTGTTTGCGAGATTAAGACGGAGCTGACAATCTGCAGCGTCGTCGATAGAACCAACTGTGGTCCTTTGGTAGAGAGCGGAGTGGGGGGTCTGAAACAGAGGCTCAGGCGGTTCTGTGACCGTGTAGGCTACAGATTCCTTGACTTCCGCCATCGGGTGGTGGGGTTCCGGGTTCCGCTTAATAGCAGTCCACTAAATGCGTGTAGCGGGGGCTGTGTGGAAGGGACTGGGTAGTTTTTTAGGTTAGAGGTTATCAGCAAACCACAGAAAGGGCGTCCGTCTAAAAGAGGGCAGGTAAAACACAATAAATTAGTTGTAGAAACAATTGGTATTGTAGTTGTAAATCGTCGTACCTGTGTTGGGAAAGAACCAGAGCTCCAAGCCCTAATAGAAAGCACTGAAGTTTCAATAGTTATAGGTACTGAAAGCTTGTTAAAGCCGGAAATTAGTTCAGCCGAAATTTTTTCAGACGATCTAACAGTTTTCAGAAAGGATGTATTAAATACAGTTGTTGGTGGAATATTTATTGCTGTCAGAAGTAGTTCGCCTTGTAGTGAAATTAAAGAAGATAGTCAGGACGAAATAGTATGGGTAGAGGTTATACTTGCCAATCGGACTAAACTTTTAACTGGATCGTTTTACCGACCCTCCGACTCAGAAGATACAGTTGCTGAACAGTTCAAAGAATACTTGAGTCTTATTTCAAATAGGTACCCCACTCATACAATTACAGTCGGTGGTGACTTCAATCTATCCTCGATATGCTGGAAAAATTATACGTTTAAGGCCGGCGACAGGCATAAAACGTCATCCGAAATTGTACTGAATGTTTTCTCAGAAAATTATTTTGAATAATTACTTCATGAGCCCACTCAAAGCGTAAATGGTTGCGAAAGCATACTTGACCTGTTAGCGCCAAATAATCGTGGACAAATAGTGAGTATCGTGACGAATACAGGGATTAGCAACCACATGGCAGTTGCTGCTAGGCTAAATACTATAACACCTACAACCATTGAAAAGAAACGCAAAGTATAACTATTTAAAAAAAGCTGATAAAAATGCTCTTAACGCCGTTTTAAGAATCAGTCTTCACTCCTTCCGATCTGATAATGTAAGCGTAGAATAGTTGTGGAATAATTTCAAAGAGATAGTATCGACAGCAATTGAGAGATATATAAGACATAAAATAGTAAGTGATGGTACCGATCCACCATGGTACACAAAACGGGTCAGATCGTTGTTGCAGAAGCAGAGAGAAAAGCATGCCCGATTTAAAAGAACGCAAAATCCCCAATTCTGGCAAAGTTTCGCAGAAGTTCGAAATATAGCGCGTACTTCAATGCGAGATGCTTTTAATAATTTCCTCCACGAAACTCTGTCTCGAAATCTGGTAGGAAACCCAAAGAGATTCTGGTAATACATAAACCACACCAGTGACAAGACGCAATCAATACCTTCACTGCGCGATAACAACGGTGAAGTCACTGATGAAAGTACCACTAAAGCAGAGCTATTAAACACGGTTTTCCGAAACTCATTCACCAAAGAAGACGAAGTAAATATTCCTGAATTCAAATCAAGAACCACTGCCAAGATGAGAAACGTAGAAGCAGATATCCTCGGTGTCTCAAAGCAGCTTAAATTACTTCGTAAAGGTAAGCCTTTCGGTCCAGATTGTATACCAGTCAGGTTCCTCTCAGAGTATGCTGGTACAATAGCTCAATATTTAGCAGTTATACACAATCGCTCGCTCACAGAAAGATCCGTACCTAAAGACTGGAAAATTGCTCAAGTCACACCAATATCCTAAAAGGGAAGTAGGAGTAATCCGTTGAGTTACAGGCCCATAGCGCTAACGCGGATTTTCAGTAGGGTTTCGGAACACATAGGCCTACTGTATTCGAACATTATGAAGTACCTCGAAGAAAACGATTTATTGACACATAGTCAGCACGGATTCAGAAAATATCGTTCTTGCGAAACACAGAAGCTCTTTATATCTACGAAGTAATGTCTGCTATCGACAGGGGTATCAAATTGATTCCATAGTTTTAGATTTCCAGAAGGCTTTCGACACCGTTCCTCACAAGCGTCTTCTAACCAAACTGTGTGCCTATGGAATATCGCCTCAGTTGTGCGACTGGATTCGTGATTTCCTTTCAGAAAGGTCACAGTTCGTAGTAATAGACGGAAAGTCATCGAGTAAAACAGAAGTAATAACCGGTGCTCCCCAAGGAAGCGTTATAGGCCCTCTATTGTTCCTGATCTATATTAGCGACGTAGGAGACAATCTGAGTAGCCGTCTTTGATTGTTTGCAGATAATGCTGTCATTTACAGTCTTGTAAAGTCATCAGATGACCAAAACGAATTGCAAAATGATATAGATAAGATATCTGTATGCTGCGAAAATGGCAATTTACACTTAATACAGAAAAGTATGAAGTTATTCACATGAGTACTAAAAAAATCCACTAAATTTCGATTACGCGATAAGTCACACAAATCTGAAAGCTGTAAATTCCACTAAATACTTGGGGATTACAATTACAAATAACCTGAATTGGAACGATCGCATAGATAATGTTGTGGGTAGAGAAAACCAAAGACTGCGATTCATTGGCAGAATATTAAGAGGGTGCAACAGCTCTACTAAAGAGACTGCTTACACCACACTTGTCCGCCCTGTTCTGGAGTATTGCTGTGCTGTGTGGGATCCGCATCAGGTGGGACTGACGGATGACATCGAAAAACTACAAAGAAGGGTAACATGTTTTGTATTATCACGAAATAGGGGAGATAGTGCCCCAGACATGATACGTGAATTGGAGTAACAATCATTAAAACAAAGGCGTTTTTCGTTGCGACGGGATCTTCTCCTGAAATATCAGTCACAAGTTTCCTCCTCAAATTGCGAAAAAATTCTGTTGGCACCCACCTACATAAGGAGAAATGATCATCACGATAAAATAAGAGAAACCACGGCTCGCACAGAAAAATTTAAGTGCTCGTTTTCCCGCGCGCCGTTCGAGAGTGGAACGTGAGAGATACAGCTTGAAGGTGTTTCATGGAATCCTCTGCCAAGCACTTTATTGTGAATAGCAGAGTAATCACGTAGATGTAGATGGGTTCTTTTAGTAACGGCGACAGCACACGATGTTTCTGGGGAAGCCTCAGTAGATTGGAGGGATGTTCTATCTGCTGAATAAGTTTACTGTTGAAATCCCGGTCAGCAGCTCGTGGTCGTGCGGTAGAGTTCTCGCTTCCAGCGCCCGGGTTCCCGGGTTCGATTCCCGGCGGAGTCAGGGATTTTCTCTGCCTCGTGATGACTGGATTTTGTGTGATGTCCTTAGGTTAGTTAGGTTTAAGTAGTTCTAAGTTCTAGGGACTGATGACCGTAGCTGTTAAGTCCCATAGTGCTCAGAGTCATTTGAACCTTTTTTTTTTTTTTTTTTTTTTTTGAAATCCCGAAAGTGCACACTCGAAAAGTCTAAAGAGATGTCATCTTTCACGATTTCTTGATGTGATTAGTGTGCATTTGGGTGTTCAGCCGAGTTTTGATTCTATTTTGTGAAATATATTGCGCCGTTAATCCATTACTCAGACAACGTATTGTTTTCTCTGATATACACCGAAGAGCCAAAGAAACTTGTACTAGCCTAATATTGTGAAGGAGCCCCGCGAGCACGCAGAAGTGCGGCAACAGAACGTGGCATGACTAATCTAATGTCTGAACTGACACCATGAATCCTGCAGGGCTGTCCATAAATCCGTAAGATTACGAGGGGGTGGAGATCTCTCCTCAACAGCACCTTGCTAGGTACCCCAGATATGCTCGATAATGTTCATGTATGGGGAGTTTAGTGGCGAGTGGAAGTATTTAAACTCAGAATTGTGTTCCTGGAGTCACTCAGTAGCAACTCTGGAAGTGCAGGATGTTACATTGTCTTGCTGGAATCGCCCACGTCCGTCGGAATGCAAAAAGGATATGAATGGAAGCAGGTGATCAGACAAGATGCTTACATACGTGTTTCCTGTCAGAGTCGTATCTAGACGTATCAGTGGTCCCATATCACTCCAACTGTACACGCCCCACACCATTACAGAGCCTCCACCATCTTGAAATGTACCCTGTTGACATGCAAGTTCCATGGACTCTTGAGGTTGTCGCCATACCCATACACGTGCATCCACTCGATAAAATTTGAAAAGAGACTCGTACGGCCAGGCAACATGTCTCCAGTCATCAACAGCCCAATATCGGTGTTGACGCGTACAGGCGAGACGGGAAGCTTTGTGTCGTGCAGTCATGAAGGATTTACGAGTGGGCCTTCGTTGAATGGTTCGCACGCTGACACTTGTTGATGGACCAGCATTGAAATCTGCAGCGATTTGTGGAAGGGTTGCACTTCTGTCACGTTGAACCATTCTCTTCACTCGTCGTGACCCCGTTCTTGCAGGATTTTTTCCTGGCCGCAGCAATGCCAGAGATTTGATGTTTTACCTGATTCCGGATACCACGGTACAGTCGTGAAATGATCGTATGGGAAAATCCCCACTTCATCGCTACCTCGGAGATGCCGTGTCCCGTCACTGATGGTTCGACTATAACACCACGTTCAAACTCACATCTTGATAACCTGCCATTGCATCAGCAGTAACCGACCTAACAAATGCGCAGGACTCTTGTCTTATATAGGCGTTGCCCACCGCAGCGCCATGTTATGCCTGTTTACATATCTCTACATTTGAATACGTACGCCCATACCAGTTTCTTTCACGCTTCAGTGTAAATGAAGTAGTCACAATGTTCAATATTACAGTACTTTTCCATGCACGTTCCTGTTAAAGGTGATGTGCCATTGCCTTCCTCCGATCACTCAACTGACTATAGTTGGAGTCACGAACGACAGCTGTCGAGTTTTGGCTTACGCAGTGCACCTACGTCTCGCATTCTCAGACAGCCAATGAACGTTCAGTAGTTTTCTGAGTGCTCTGCTGTGAATGTTGTATATAGCGTCAACATTAAATGTGATCGCGGCGAATTATTTAGCAAATTTTTTTCAGTTTGCTGCCTCGTGATTACTGGGTGTTGTGTGCTGTCCTTAGGTTAGTTAGGTTTAAGTAGTTCTAAGTTCCAGGGGACTGATGACCATAGATGTTAAGTCCCATAGTGCTCAGAGCCATTTGAACCAATTTTTTTTTTCAGTTTGTTGCGAGTTGTCATAGCTGATGTTGGTGATAAGCGACAAAATCTACGTAAACAAGCGGGAAACATGATTTCCACACTCTGTTGATTCATTGTTGACGTGGGCAGCGGCTGGTCAAATATACAACAAAGAAATTCGCCAAACAGCTATGCAAATTGAGAAAGTTTTTTTTATTTTCGCTACCAGTTTCGGCAACATGGCACTGCATCATTCTTGAAATAAGTGAATTAGGCATCACTAACACAGGAGCAGGACATACTCATGGAAATACTTTTCGGTCCAGCAACTGTGAAATTGCTCATTTACGAAGCTGGAGGCGCTGGCAACATCTTTCTGCGTGTCAACAGCTTTGATAACGTACTGCAGAACTTCTGCATCTCGATTACGCCGCAGCCAGATATGTAGACTGACTAGGCCTGCAGTCATTTAGATTTCCGACTTTGAATAAAGGCTTCCAAAAACACGCACATCTGGATCAAAGCTATTTTCCTCTACAAATATACAGTAGTCTGTCGACTGTAAACTGATTTTTTAATCTGAAACGTACGGAACCATCTATGCGCCAGTCGTAATTTAGTGAATTTTAACTAAGATTTATTAAAATCTATTTATTTCCAGACAATCGGTTAATCGAATTTCTTGAGAGACGAAACAGATTCTGATTTACAGCGGACGGATATATAAAAGAAATCCTTGAAGACGCCCTCAAATCTAGGACAAATCTGGGGAAATCCGGTCATATGCATTTCTAGGACTGACCACTCAGTAATTTCAAACACGTTATAATTGAGGACACAGTGCTTAAAATGAACTTTGACTGTTCTTTTATCTGTATGAAGTATTTTATCCGAAACTTAAATCTGTTCCTCTGTTCTGGATTGTAAGCAAGAGTAAGGAGCCATTGTTCCTCCTGTAATCAAAAATTTATTTACATAATTACTGCCACACTATATATATATATATATATATATATATATATATATGCAGATTGAAGCGACGAATGAAATTTATACCAAGGCCAGAATTCGAACCAGGGCATCCTGTTCATTACGTAGTCGCACTAACCACTACACCTCCCTGGCACAGTGGCTTTGCTCAACTGCATGGGCTAACCCAGAACGCCTTCCTCCTCAAACTAAATTCACATTTACGCCTCAGCGCACTTGGTATTCCTGTTATTCCCCCTAAATTCAAGCAGCATTGCAGAGGCTCTCAAAACGTGTTGGAAAAGCAGCTCAGCATCGAACGAAACTGGGAATCCTACCTGAAACCCATGTATAGGTGGTTTAATCAAATGAAACTTTATGGTCCCAGAGACCTTTTCCAGTGGTTAGCACATCTACCTAGTGAGCAGTAGACCCTGGAAGCACAACCTTGGTACATATTCTTATTCGTCGCTTCAGCCTGTACATATACATTTGAGATTTGGAAAGGTCTCAGGGATCATATAGTTCCATTTGATGAACTTTCTGCCACGATAATTCACTTTCTTACATGACATTGTTCCACTTATCTATGATTAATGTAGTATGATTACAAACATATTGATTCAATCTGATTATGCTGACACGAACGTAAAAGTGAATGTGTTACAGTTCTTTTATTCTTACTCCTACACGTTATTTTCTGTGCTATTGCAGCATTATGAGTAAATCGGCGTTGCAAAGACTTTAAACTGCATTTTCATGAAAATGTTTTATAACTTTTCTTTGCTTTGATTTTATGTGTTTTTGTGCAATATTTTGGAGGAGACAATTTTATAACACTTTGTGTTTTGTTGCGTGGTTAAATAATGAGGAAATTCAGGGCCACAGCCAGTCCAAATGCTAGCTTACTTGAATTTCATATTTAACTATTGGGTGACAAATTGAATTAAATGTCTGTCACCGCATTGGAATAATGGTAATTTTCGATACAGAAGTTGTAGCAATAGCTGTGGCTGTTTTCTGTTATTTTATTTCGCTAACTGTACGCTGCAGTAGAAATTTCGAAATTAATTCATGTAATATTGTATTCGTTGTTTCAGAGCTACTCCGCTACAAACTATGAATCGAAACAGACCGGATACATATTCTGGTACTACATAAATCGCGCCAAATAGGAACTCAGAGAAATTCTGCTCATTCGGAATCTAACCGATAACAGTTCCTGCCACGCACTATTCGTGAACGTAATAGGGACAGGAAGAAATGATAGTGATACCCACCACCGACATACACCGTGAACCAGCTTGTGGACTGGTGATTTAGGTAAATGCTTCATTCTTTAATTGTGGGTGGCTGTATACTTTTCCAAGTAAATTAATTCCACTAGCAGATACTGGAAAGCACAACCTTAGTTTCTTCCCAAAACAAAGATGTTTATAATCTGCCCGTATGATATAGCACAGACATTATCGTTTCCTTTCTACACCTGGAGTATTTACGACCTTGTCCTCTCATTTGGGACATCAGTTTCCACTCCAGTTTATCTAGTAACGGAAACAAATATTCAGTCGATAGTTATAGCCAAAGATCGTTCTCGGTTAGACTGATAGACACCATGCTGCAGTACGGCGGTGGAGGAAGTGGAATCACCGATTTGGTGGAGGTAGTAATAACTAGCGAACATGTTGCCATGCAGGTGAAATTAATTCACACAAAGCTAGTACGACTAGATAATTTATGCATTGCGCAAGCAATGCGGATTTCTTTTCCTACCTGTAGGAGAAGTTGTATAATTATTTTGATGGGTATCTAGTTGGAATAAGGTAGTTCCTCCCCTCTTCCATTACTGATCACAATAATCAGATCAATTCGTCAGTGGAAACATATACCAGTAGTTTATTATTGCGTTTAGCAACGAGTATGTAGCTGAATTACCAGAACCATGTTTTTTTTTTAATTTTAAGTTAGGGCCTATCTGCAATCAGAGGGTGGAATTAAACCGCACAAAAGGAGCACACACTGGCATATTATAGAGGAAATGTATTTACAACAAACTGCTTTACTGTACCTAATCACTCATTTCCCTACCCCAACGGAAAATGATTTAGAATGCCACCACAAGGGAGGGTAACGATGGGGCAGCTCGCCTCACGGAAGCTACTCATACGTTGACTCGTAGGCGGTAGAAGAGACAGCCACATAACTCAACTAAGCGCTACCTAAAACTGATCAAAAACGAGCGAGAACAATGAGATGATAGTTATTTTATAGATTTCCCTCTCGAGTTTTTCCGTTGACCAAGGCCCCCGGCTCCAGTACCAATACAACCGCGGCTTGACCTGAAAGAATTTCCGCCTGAATCTTCCCTTGTCCCAGTCAATGGCGAGTATTCCCTAAAGCGTCCAAGCAGTGCCGAAGGCAGCAACAATAATACTTGCTTTTGGGAGCCCTTACAAGGGAAGTCTCTCGACTCGAACAGTAATTCTGTATTACAATTGTATTCAGAAGTTTTACGTACTATTGTGGTGAGTATGGTGAAAGCATTCGATTGCGTCACTCTTATTTGCCCACTGTTAGGCGTCATAAATGTACGTGAATCTACAAACTGCCTGAAACGATATGCAGAAACACAATAGTCACATTGGCGAAAGCGATATCGGGACAGTCCTCGGAATCACATTCTTGAGCTGCAAAATCAAATGCCATTTGAATACAGCAAGATGTGCGCGACTACTGTAGCCAGCCGCTGGCCAGGAATTTGAGTCATAGAACAATAATCTGTAACATGCAGCTGGTTATGTATAGTAGAATGCATTTTCACCACGAAAATTCTGTTTCCTTATTTAATGTTAAGTCAATGCAGAAAATCCTCATAGAGAAAGCATTTTGTTGTTTTCGCGGAATGACCATACATTCAGTGTCTTTACCCGCAAATGAATCACTTTGTGTTGGTGTCCTTGTGAGCACTCGAAGAATAACAAAGTAATATACACTTCTGGCTGTTAGTGACATCGTCATTAACAATACTCACGAAACAGGATTTTCAATGGTCTTTTGATATTTATGTACTTATGCTAGCCTCGGACTGTATGTTTGGTGGGCCAGCCGTTGTGGCCGAGCGGTTTTAGGCGCTTCAGTCTGAAACGGCGCGCCCGCTACCGTCGCAGGTTATAATCCTGCCTCGGGCATGGATGTGTGTGATGTCCTTAGGTTAGTTAGGTTTAAGTAGTTCTAGGGGACTGATGACCTCAGATGTTAAGTCCCATAGTGCTCAGGGCCATTTGAACCATTCTGTATGTTTGGTGGAAGACTGTTTTCAGTACCGTTCTTAAGTTTTGGGCCGAAAGATTTTTCCTGAAGAGAAATATACAGTTGTTCATTATGGCTCTGAGCACTATGGGACTTAACATCGATGGTCATCAGTCCCCTAGAACTTAGAACTACTTAAACCTAACTAACCTAAGGACATGACACAACACCCAGCCATCACGAGGCAGAGAAAATCCCTGACACCGCCGGGAATCGAACCCGGGAACCCGGGCGTGGGAAGCGAGAACGCTACCGCACGACCACGAGATGCGGGCTACAGTTGTTCCTTTAGATGTCCACACACTGGAATTCCAGCATCTATGGCATAACTACGAGTTGTATCGTTGCAACCTGGACCAAGGCAGCTGTTGATTGTTCTCCTTTATAGATAGTGTCGCCCCATAAGTTAGTTCATAACTAAACCCATACTGATCAGTGTTGGAAAGGCAGTGTGACTGTATCTGGAAACTCGGAGTTTTCCGAGCTGCTTCTTCGACAAAACGGATCGTATACTGGCGAATATTTTGTTCTTCGTATACACCTCTGGGTGTCACGAAAGCAGTGCTGTGTCTAAGGCACGTTTTGTGTTCTTTCTTGAGACGTTCTATGAAAGCTGCAGAACATGTAAACTTTGTATGCCCTATTTCTCTTGCTTTTTGCATTCCCAAAATTTCAGGTGCCACTAATGGACAAATTTTATTTCTTTTCTTGTTATGTCAAATCGGGACAGTATGTGTTGTTATATTTGTAGTTCTTTGGTTGCCTTGTTTCATCGAAATGTTTGTTCATTTATTCTTCTTTTTCTTCACAGAACCAAACACTACTTCGATGTTCGATGTGCTTTTTATAGATGGGTCTCGTCAATAACGAGCTGTAGATCGCACCTTTATGTGGAGGTGTATGATAATCATCATACATAAGTTAAATATTTTCTTCCGGAACTTTAGTTAAAATACGAACAGTACTGTATTTTGTTCCTGGTGAAGGTTCATAGACACCAGAACTGTTGGTTTGTCTTTGAGGAGTACTGTTTCCGCCACTGCCACGAGCACTACTATCTTGAACACTATTAATCGCCTTATCCTCTATAAAGCCGTTTACTTCATGCACTGCCCTAATGTAACTTCAGCTGAGCAGTCAACTAAATATTCATGTTTCTAAACAAAGAGATCCACTAAAAACACTGTGAAAGCGTCATCATCATGTCCTCCACCGTCTTCCGTTGGATAACGCATAATTAGCTTGCATGCCACAATATTCAAAATGTTCCAAACATTACTGGTTTTGTTCATTTTTGTTGCATATGTGTGACAGTACTGACACATACATACCAAACGCGTCAAATACTTGCTGAGGGCTGGCCGCTGTGGCAGAGAGGTTCTAGGCGCTTCAGTCCGGAACGCGCTGCTGCTGCGATCGCAGGTTCGAATCCTGTCTCGGTCATGGATGTGTGTGATGTCCTTAGGTTAGTTAGGTTTAAGTAGTTCTAAGTCTAGGGGACTGATAACCTCAGATGTTAAGTCCAATAGTGCTCAGAGCCATTTGAACCATTTTTGAACTCCCTGAGGTAACTGACTGGCGTGTTAACGCTTCACCCCTCCAAACCTGCAAACGCTGTCGTGTACCAACCAAGAGCGACACGATCACATACCGTCGCAGGCGTGGTTAGAAATGGGAGATCGGTCTATGTCTTACTGTTTAAATACAAATTCTCGTTCGGGCCGAGAGACATCCCTTGTTAGTGTCAGGCTGCCGGGACCGACCAGTATCCCTGCGGCTAACGGCCAAAATTGGCGCCCTTTTCACTGACCTAGGCTTCAGAAGCAGCTTTGCCACCTACGTCTGCAACATTACAGTTCACACAAAATAATGTGCTATCGATATCGTACCTCAGGCGACGATAACGGAAAGACAGGAGAGTGACTGGAGGGGTGACTAGCTGATCCAGGAATTTATAATTAATGTCATTCGTTTGTCTGCGTGAAAATCTTCCGCAGCAACTGTTAAAATCTGTTACTATAGACTATCCGCCTTGAGCTGACTGCAGTTTAATTAATTAAAAATAATCACACCAGACGCGTTTCGCTTTTATTTATGAAGGATCTTCCGTGGTTATTCTGCAAATTGGATGTATACGATTTTATATATATTGTTTTAGGTTAAAAACAGCACAACCGTACGTATCCAGTACGCAGAACAACCACGGAAGACGCTTTATACATAAAAGCGAAACGCATTTGGTGTAATTCTTTTTCATTAAATTGCAGTCAGCCCAAGACGGATAACCTATCGTAATAGATTCAATTAATGTATTTAATTGACAGATTAATTTCGATACGTAAGTAATAACTTTTCAAAGAGAAGACAGCAACTGCTCTTTCGTACCTGTTTTAGAAACGGTGTGCTGCAGTGTCTCCTTTTTGGAGAAGCTTTGAAGCAATAGGAGAGCAGAATTAATTTAAACCTTCGTCAGTTCACTATTTTATTAGTATATTTTTAAGAAAACGTTAAAACTGTAATGAAATAAGTTTCGTAGTTCGTGGCCGTTTAATATCCTTTTTATAAGTTTCTGAAAAGTTTTAGTAGTACAAAAGTCTCACGCTTCTTAATTACCTAGAACATCAAATGGTGTACATTCTCTCGATGAATGTGCTTCATTCGTCAAGGACGTGATTTTACTTATAGAACGACGATTTTCAGTGTTCTTCTGATGGTAAATTACAAAAATTTACTCGATCTGCTTTTCAAAATTTCAAGAAAATAAGAAACCCTATTGCTGAAAAGCAATGCCTCCGAATTTTTTATTTGAAAACTGTTAAAGCTTTTTAAATAAAACAAACGTTATTAACGTTCTACATCTTATTCATCGTGATTACGTAGTTCAACCCTCCGCAGCTAGAGGGCTAGCGACGGTAGTGTGGGTCCCGACGGAGGTTCGAGTCCTCCCTCGGGCATGGGTGTGTGTGTTTGTCCTTAGGATAATTTAGGTTAAGTAGTGTGTAAGCTTAGGGACTGATGACCTTTCACACACATTTGAACATTTTGAACGGTAGCGTGAAACATGGCGTTGTGTAACGTCATTATGTCAGCGTGTGAGAAAAATGGTGCTCTAATCGAGTCTATAATTCTAAGAGTTTGTCCACACAGAAAGCATTCTCTCCTTTAGCATCTCAACGCGAGGCTACCTACGTTTCCTGACACACCTGCACAATCCGACGCCTTCAGTTTACTGTCTCTCATCATCCTCCATACAGTCCAGACTTGCTACCAGACGATTTTAATCTGTTTCCGAACGTGAAGTACACATTCAACGACTTAACTTTGATAGTAACGAAGCAGTGCAAGCAGAGGAGAGGTTGAGGATCCATCAACGAAGACAAAACTTTTACAGTGACTGTATCGAGAGACTCGTTGGGAGGAATGTGTTCGTCGCTGGGGAGACTACACTGAAAAATAAATAGTAAACATGAAAAATAATGATGTAGAATGTTAATAACGTTTGTTTTATTTAGGAAGCTTTAAGAGATTTCACATAAATATTTGGAAGCTTTCCTTTTCAGCACAACCTCGTACAAGCAATTTAAGTTTTAGTTTTGAATTTGTTTTACTAGCATCTAATTACATTACTCCATTTAATACACATTTATTGCTAGATTGTAATTACAAGTACAAAAATTTGCTGCATACCACCAGTTCTCATCACCCCGTTACACCAACATGATTCTGTATGCATTCTTTAAGAGTGGGTACCCAGCTGAACGTCCTGCACGGTTTGTAACTCCCAAGGAGTTCACTTTCATCCTTGAGGGTGCGAACTTCTGTGATCACTCTGGCGAGCCATTCTCCATTCGCTGTTCATGGTGCAAGGTAATGGTTTATTTCGAACAGTTCTTAAACGTCGACAATGTCCATTTTGTGAAGTGTAATACATACATCCCATAGTAAGCTGATCTCTTCACATCCCAGTCACTCTTTTTCTGTTCCCTTCTGATACACATGGCGAGGCACTAGCTAATAATATTTTTCCTGTCATAATTGTTAACACAACATTTTCAAATGAGCTTTACTAGAGATTTAATTTGCGACCTCGCACTCAAGAAGTTCCTTGTAAGAAGCGGGAATGCTACAGTACCAGGTGATAAAATCAAACATCAGTGCAGTTCACAGAACTCAAGAAGTACGCTGAGTTTATGACATGCTTATATCACAGTTTCCATACCATTTCGTCCAACCTTTGTCATATCGTTAGCGTTATGGGATACTCTTGCGAATCATAGGCAAGCGCTAAATACACGCATTCTTCCAGAACTTTGCCAGCTGTGAACTCATTTGATGATTGCAACCCAAGACTGCGATTCTTTTCTGTTAACAGGCGATATCAAGAAGCCAGCGACAAGAAATCAGAGACGAAAGAATAGTAGCAACACACTCTCCAGAGTGAAGGCGCTTTTGTTTCTGTTTTCGCCTTGGTAAGAACAAAGAAAAATAGGCGCGTAAGTGGCGGGTGAAAGAGGAGGCGAAAAAAACAAAGTTAATTCAAACGAGAAGGCAGTGGCCCCGGGTGCCAAAATGAAAGAACGCTTCCTTAGCGCCGACGGCCTTCTGAGAAAAGGCGTGGGCTAAGCCTAAATGAAGCCGTAAATGGAAGGGGTGGTGTGGGACCGCTCCACAGGTCAGCCGTGAGGAGACCTACAAAGGGCTTGCCCCTGGGGCAGTGCTGCCAACCACCACCCTCCTCCGAAGCCACAAAAGAAGCTTTTAAGACCGCCGGGGCCGTTAAGCAACGCTGCCTGAGGTTGTCACCCAAGGCGTCGCCACGGAGTTTCGCCACTTACCTCGGGCGAATCGCTGAACTTGCACAAACGACTTTTCTTTTATTCGTTGAATACCATGTCAAACACAGTGGAGAGTGATCCATGTACCCGACGCACAAATCTATAACCAGAAATTTTAATGGGATGAAAAAGTTATTTAGGAGTGGCGGCAGGAAGGGCATCCATACACCCTCTGCAACTAAGACTGCCAAATCCGTAATAACAAGGCCTACCCCGCGTTGAAGCGGGACAAAGGCCCAAAGAAAAAGAAAAGGAAACGTAATTTAGAACCAAGGGGCCCATGCGAAACTTTCGCATTTTTATAGCTTTAAACAATGAAAGTATTCGGAGCAACTGTAGTCATTGGGATAAGGGTAGCTGTGGGAATGAAGAGAAAAAATCTTTAAAATGAACCGACCTATGCGAAATAATAATCACGAATTTATCATACATTCTTGTATATACATTTCCATGCACACGATTTTGAACAAAATATTTTACAGAGCATTATAATATCTCTGTGTAAACGTTACTTTTCTTAAAACCATAATCTTCGTGTGCTTTTTGTTTTTCATTTTCTTTAAGGGTTAGGGACAGAAATAATAGACTGGCGCAATGGTCACGGTTATTATCTATGACAATGCTGTAGGGAGAAGTCGCCTAATTTGGAGAGATTTTGTTGAGTAGGTTATAAAAGAAAATGAAAACCATTTATATCAGCATAAACAGTAATTATACTTTATTCAACACATTG